>NC_136065.1:1356507411-1357707411 GCF_964261635.1 Lissotriton helveticus
GACTATTGACAATACTAAGACTATTGAATACAAAAGAGATTTGACATGAAAACATTAGACAAAAAAGAAGAATTACTGAGGGTCCCCTATAAGTATATACAGCATCAAATTTTACATTTCCTTTTTCATTAGTTGTTTTAACATTTTCTAATCATTTCCATTTTTCTTATTTCTTTTTATTTTTATATTCCTTTTGGCTTTTTATGTAGGGGTCTCAGATGCGTACGGCCTACGTACGTTTCGGTGATTTAGAATTTCTTTGTTCACCTTCCTCAGGACCAACAAAAAAATAGACAAACAAAACACTTTTATACACTCAGAATAAAACCTGGGGGTTCTTTGGTATCTAGAAAAAAGACACATCAAGTTTAGAATTAATTGCAATACTACTCTGTGTGTCCACTGCAAAACATTTATAAAGAAAAAAGAAGCTCCATCGACTAGTGAAAGAAGCCTGAGTGTTTGGTGGCAGCCATCTTATGCCTGGTTTGAAGTCCCCGGCGTAAAACAAGCTCTAATTTCAACAGAAAATAGGAGGAGAGTTTATGACGTGAGTGTGGACGTCGAACAGCGGCCATCTTGAGAGTAAAAAAAATAAGTTTTTTTTTTTTTACAGGCAACTGATCTTTAATCCGGATACCTACGTCGACGAAGGTATTACAATTTTGGGAGTTTGTTTACGCGGTGATAAGCACACCAGAAGTAAAGCGCTTGTCTCCAGGAGTGTGTTCACACGGTGACAGGCACACCTAATGGTTCAGGAAATCTTGCTTCATCTGAAGAAGTGAGATCAGCGGTGACAGGCACACCAGGAGTAGACTGCTTGGGACTGAAGAATAATTCCATGAAGTAATTTTATTATTACTTTAAAAGAAGAAGTTATAGTTTTTATTTATTTTTTAATTTTTTTATTTTGTGGTTGATTTAAATTGTTTCTTTGAGAAAGGTCAAATGGTGTAAGGTATAGTTTTTAATTTTTAAAACTGTGACGGGTGTTGCTTCTGAAAGTCAATTTGAAATTGAAAGTTGTTAATTGTTTAGTTAATAATCTACTGCTATTATGCAGAATGTTACAGCACCACCGTTTTTTTTATCACATCCTGGAGAACCTTCTGTTAAGTGGAAAAAGTGGAAAAAAATCTTTGAGAACTATGCAAGGGTTTGTGGTGCTAACTTGAGTGGAGAAAGAAAACATGCACTACTGATGCACTGTTTAGGGGGTGAAGGTCAGGAGGTGTTGGAAAACTTACCGCAACTTACGCAAGCTGATCAGAGGGGTTTGAACGAGTATGAAATATGGGTAAGACAATTAGATTTACACTACCTACCTAAGGTAAGCACTATTATGGAAAGGTATTATTTTGGTCTGCGTGAACAAGGGAAGGAGGAAAGTGTTGAGGAATTTATAACTTCGTTACGAAAATTAGCGTCAAGTTGTAAATTTGGTGGGTTGGTGGAAGAAAGCGTTAGAGATCAGTTTGTTTTGAGGTGTGGAAGCGATAAGATCAGGGAGGAGCTCTGGCTTAAGGGTGAGCCACCTTTGGATGAAGTAATTAGTATCGCCAAAAGGGTCGAGCACATGTTAAAGTGTGTAGGTGAACTGAGCAAAGTGAATAAAGATGATTCTACCAGTAGTAAGGTGCAGGAAGTAGAGTGTCAGGTGGTGCAGAAAGATTAGAATAAAAAAAGTGAAGAACCAGTGCGAGGGAATAATACTGTGGATGATAGTAGTACAGTGAAGTTACAGTCTGTTAGGAAATTTGCAACACCTTTCCAAGGCAATTGTTTTAAGTGTGGAAGATTTGGACACATGGCTAATGCTAAAGAGTGTCCTGCGAATAGGTTTAGTTGCAATGTTTGTGGCAAAAAGGGTCACATTGGTAAAAATTGTAGATTAAGGAACAGGAGGGATTCTAGGTCAGAGACTAAATTGGTTCGTTTTCAAGTAAGTGAAAATGACGTGGAGCATCCAACAGATTGGGTTTTAGTGGGTGATGTAAGAGTCAAGATGAAATTCGATTCGTGTTCTCACATCACTTTTGTTTCAAAGGATGTTTTCATAAAGAACTTTAAAGGGAAAAGGACACTTGTGAAACCAGACATTAACCCCAGACTTTACAATGAGTTACCCATTAAGTTAGTGGGTTACTTTGAAGATTGTATAGAGTTTAAAGGAAGATTTACTGACGCAAAAATCTATGTGGCTGAACGTGGTGATAGTTTGTTGAGCTGGTCACATCAGGCATGTTTAGGTGTCATTCTCAGTCCAAATGGACATCCTTCTGTGCAAGTTCAGTCTGTTGAAGGGGATGGAAACAAGTTTGTAAAAGAGTTTGGTGAGTTGTTCTCTGATAATTTGGGATGTTTAAAAGGTTATAATCAACATATAAAGTTGAAACTTGGTGCAACTCCTGTTGCGTCAAGGGTAAGACGTATTCCCATTTGTGTACAAGAAGCAGTAAAAATGGAAATAGATAAACTGTTGTCAACTGGTGTAATACAATCTGTTGAAGCGACAGAGTGGCTCGCTCCAATTGTGATAGCTCGCAAACCTAATAACGAGATTCGCTTATGTGTGGACCTTCGTGCACTGAATAGAGAGTGATTATTGACAAATTCCCTCTTCCAAACATAGAGGAATTAGTTTCTACACTTGATGGTGCATGCTACTTCACTACCTTGGACATGGCTTCAGCTTATCACCAGGTTCCTTTGAGTGAAGAGTGTCAAGAGTTAACATCTTTCATTACTCCTATGGGGGCATTTAAGTTTCTGAGAATGCCATTCGGTCTGGTATCAGCGGCCTCAGTTTTTCAGAGGATTATGGAAGATTTATTTAAAGGGATACCAGGGGTTAGATGTTATCAAGATGATGTGTTGATTTGTGGGAAGGATGTGAATGAACATGATGTGAGAGTTCATACTGTTCTTAAAAGAATGTTGGATGCAGGTTTGTCTTTACGTAGAAACAAATGTAAATTTGGTGTCACTGAACTTGATTACCTGGGTCATCATATTTCCAGACAAGGTATTAGACCAAAGAAGGAGTTAGCTGACACAATTAAAATGTTAAAGAAACCTTGCTCAAAAGAAGAAGTCTCCTCATTCTTGGGAATGGCGGAGTTCTATAATAAATTTGTGAGAAATTTTGCAGATAAAACTGTCAATTTGAGGAAGCTTATGTGTAAAAACACCGAGTTTGTGTGGTCTGATGAATGCAGTATGGAGTTCAAACAAGTAAAAAGTGATCTTAGAAATGCACCAAATTTACAGGCATTTGTACCTGGAGATCCTACTTACATTGTGACAGACGCGAGTATTAAAGGTCTGGGAGCTCTTTTAATTCAGTTGAGGAGTGGTCGTGAAGAATTGATTGCATGTGCATCGAGATGTTTGAAAGGGGCTGAATTAAGTTATTCGGTCATTGAAAAAGAAGCTTTGGCGATTTTCTGGTCTGTAAACAAATTCAGGAAGTTTGTGTGGGGCTCATCTTTTACAGTCAGATCTGATCATAAACCCCTTAAGGAAATATTTGAAAGGAAGGGTTTGGATTCTATTTCTTCAAGGATAAGAAGGTGGGTCATCTCCTTGCAAGAGTATGACTTTAAGTTTGAATACATTCCAGGGAAAACTAATGTTTCGGCAGATTGTTTGTCTAGGTTGGTGGATATCGTAGACAAGGTTGGAGGTCAAGATTTTGGTGATCAAGAAGATCTTGAATGCGAGTTTAGTGTTTGTGATGTTACTTTGGGAGCTGTAAAGGAAGATGAATGGAAGGATGAGTTAGGAAAGGATAATGAAATGTTGAATGTTATCAGCCTTTTACATCAGAACAAGTCTACCTCTCTTAACAAACCTTGGTCTTTGGTGGCAAATGAATTAGCTGTTGTGGATGGTTTACTTATGAGAGGAACCAGATTGGTTCCTCCTTTGAATCTTAGGAATGTTATTGTGAACATGGCCCATGAAGGACATATGGCATCTCTAAGACAAAAGAACGCATCCGTCAGAATTTTTGGTGGCCTGGTTTGGATTTAATGGTGGAACGTTTGGTTAGGGAGTGTACTCCTTGCCAGGTCAGTGACAACGTGCTTAAAACAAGAAGCCCTCCCATGGTTTGTAGAACTCTGCCTAGATCTCCCTGGGATGAAGTGGCAATTGATATTGCATGTCCGTTACATGGTGAGAGACAGAGTCCTTACTTGTTGGTGTTGCTAGATCTATATTCTTGTTGCGTGGAGGTAAGTTTGGTAAGGGAGGTCACAAGTCAATCTGTGATTAGTTTCTTGGATTCTGTGTTTAAGAGGGAGAGTTTTCCTAACTCAATTCTTTCAGACAATGGTCCGCAATTCTGTTCAAGTGTAATGGAGGACTATCTTCTCAGGTGTGGGGTGGTACATAAAAATATTTCTTTATATCATCCAGAGGCAAATGGTGCTTTGGAGAGGTTTAACAGGACACTTGAGGAGAGTATCCAGTTGGCAAAGGTTAATTGTTTGGATTGGAGGAAGGAGTTACAGAACCGGATTACTGCTTACAGGTTCACCCCGCATTCATCTACGAGTAAAACTCTGTTTGAACTTTTCAAGGGTAGAGCTCCTAACACTTGTTTGTGCCCTGCATGGATGGTGTCAGACAAAGGTGTAAAAATAATGAAACTACAGCTTGGAGGGATAAAGAATTATCTCTGCAAATGAAAAGAAAGGTGTATGTTGACAAGAAGAAGTCTGCAAAGATTTCGAAATTTAAAGTTGGGGAGAAAATAAAGATAAAAGCCCCTATTGGGTGTCAAAATTGGTCAAAGTTTACTGCTCCAAGAGCCATCGTGAAACTTTTCAAAAATGCTGTTAAGACAGAGGATGGTCGTATCTGGAACCACAGTCGACTATCCCACTTTGCTGGATGTGATTCATCTGTTCATGACAGGTTTTCCTCTGGAAGTCATTCTTCAGTTCCTGTTCTGGAGTCTGCCGGTTCTCGTAGGAGTGTGAGAGTTCGCAGGTTGTCTTTGCACTTGCGTGATTATGTTTAGTTAGTTTACAGTAATGTTGTTACTTATTTAAATGTCAAGAGGAAGAAGTCTAATGACATTACATGATTCCTTGCTGGAATGCTCAGCATGGAACCATGTCTCTCTTAGGTTCTGTTCTACTGTGTTCTACATCTGACAGTTGAGTTGTGCTGGCTGTTGGATGAGGTTGTATTAAATACCTCTTGCTCAATCTACATCCTGTGTGATTCCACTTTATTATACTCTCCTCTTCTATTAGGGATTGTAGACGGGTTACTGATTTTAATGTCTGTGTGTCTTTAATCTCTTCTCTTGTTACTCTATACTATCCTACATCCGCTGCCTTTACTATGTAATGCACTTTGATACACTGATGAGTCTGGTTCACAATATAAAAACAACAGATACTAAATAATGCTGAATGTCTACACAACTGGTCAGATGACATACATCTTTGCATTATTCAGGAAGATATGAGATGTTTTTATATCCCTCTTTCTTTTTTTAAAAAGGCACCTTACGTTATACATTTCAACATTTCGGAGACCTTCCGATCTTAGGTAGTATGTACCTCTTGTTACGTTAACTTGTATTGAAACCTTTCTTTTATGATTTATTAAATATGTAACTTGAATATCATGTATATAATACTTGATACAGAACATTTTGTCATTATTCACCAAGCTAAAAGTGTTCCATGGTCAACTTAAAAAGGTGCCTATCTATCTATCATCTATCTATCTATCTATCTATCTATCTATCTATCTATCTATCTATCTATCTATCTATCTATCTATCTATCTATCTATCTATCTATCTATCTATCTATCTATCTATCTATCTATCTATCTATCTATCTATCCCTCTCTATATATATATGTATTTTGTTACGGCTCTTGGGGAGAGTGGAGAGTGGTATTTTACCGCATAATGGGACACTCACATATTAGAATCCACGTCACCAGACAAGGACTCTGCCCCAGCTGGAATGACAAGATGCACCCGCTGGCATGTGTCACCTCTTCCCCCAATAAACACAGGAGCCGAGAGTAGCATTCAGGCACGTCTTTATTCTGCCCTTGCCTACTCGTAACTAACTGTGCCCTTTCCCTCTCCGCCCTCTGCCCACGCCCCTTCCTGAATTGCCTGCCCTGTCCCTAGACAGAGGTCAGGCAGAGACGATACGACACCTCCCCTTTTGTACAAAAGTCTTACTGTCTCTCAGATTTCTTCAATGAGGCGCGCTGGTCGTTTGACCTGTCGTCTGGGGCGACTGAGCTGTTCCGGTGTCCAGATTCGGTGGCTCGTGAATTCTTCATGTCTTGCTGGACTAAGATGATCTCTGTCACTGTTTTCACTTTGACTCACCGAGTCAGTGGAGAACTCATGTGGCTGACTCTCATCATGGCTGCTAGAGTTACATTTCTTGAAGTGTGAGATATTGCGAGTTATCCGTTTGTGATCAGCCTCCGCTGTGATCATGGTCCCTTTCCGACTACTAACTTTCAGAGGATGGGCGAGATAACGACTGTCCGCTTTCGTTCTTCGGTCACGCCGAACCATCACCCAATCTCCTTCTTGGATGTCGGTGTGTTTCCCATGTCTGTGCTGGTCGGCGTAGGTCTTCATTCGTAGTTTCTTGTCATGGTCTATTTGGACTAGTGTGTCATGGTCGACATTCACAGTTTGAGGCTGGAGAGCACTGTCTAGTGTGGGCAGCCGGGTGCGAGGGATTCTTCCTAGCATCAGAGTGGCTGGGCATTGGTTGGTGGTGTTGTGGGGCGTGGTGCGATATGCCCGCAGCACTTCATTCAAAGCTTGTTGGATGTTTCGACGAGCCAGTTCTGCTTGTTGAACCGCTTTCTTCAGAGTTCCCATAAAGCGTTCCACCATGCCGTTGGCTTGAGGCCATAGAGGTGTGATCTTCTGGTGCTTAAAGTTGAGGTGCTTTGCGAACTCTGCGAATTCATGCCCATTGAACGGCGGCCCATTGTCAGACTTGACTCTCAGCGGAATACCCCATGCCCCAAAGGTCTCATCGAGGACTGGGATTACTGTTGTCGCCTTGGTGGATGACACTAGGTGTGCAAACAGAAATCAGGAGTATTCGCCCATGATGACGACAATGTACTGGCCTGATTTTAGAGGGCCGAGGAAGTCGATGGCGACCTGCTGCAATACTCCCTCTGGTAGCTCTGACATTTGTAAGGGGGCTGGCGGTTCGTCACGGCTCACTAATTGGCATGAGACACAGTCCTTGAGAGTGGCCTCCACCATCTGATCAAGTGACGGGAACCAGACACGCTCTCGTAGAGCTTTTTGGTGGCATTTATCCCTCTGTGACCTTCATGAGCAAGGTTGATCACTCCTTGCCGTAGTCTTTGTGGGATCACAATCCTCCCCCCTCTCAGGAGCAAACCATCTTCACTGATAGACAGCTCCTCTCGGATGTGCTTGAACGCTGCCAGTTCTTGGACACACTGACCAGAGTTCTGGGGGCTGTCTTTCACATGTCACCACGAGTTGCTGCGTATGCGATCTATGACGTCTTGTAAGACAGGATCTTGGTTGGACGCTTCACGGATTGCCTCCAGGGGAACCGTAGGCGGACATGGGGTGTCGATGACAAAGTGTATATACTCTTCTGCCAGCGAGCACTTCTCGCTGGTGAGTGTCTGAGGGTGTCGGGACATGTAATCCGCTGGATTTTCTGACTTCCCTGGTTTGTGGATGATGGTGTATACACAGTCCTGGAGACATAGTCCCCATCGTTCAATGCATGGAGGCATCTTAGCTTTGGGATTGCCAAAAATGGTGACAAGAGCTTGGTGGTCCATGATGATGGTGAAGTGTTTGCCGTACACGAAGAGATGGAAATGCTCGCAGGCCCAAACCACCGCCAGACTCTCTTTTTACGGTTGGGAATACGTCTTCTGAGACTGCGACTGGCATAGGCGATGATGTGGCTTTGCTCTGAGTCCTCCTGATACTGCGCCAGGATGGCGCCCAGGCCCACCGGGCTGGCGTCAACAGTAATTTCCGTTCTTTTTTTAGTGTCAAAGTATGCTAAGTTGATGGCAGAGCTGACAGCGTTTTTGATTTTGTTGAAGGAGTGTTCACAGGCAGCTGTCCATGCAAATGGCTGGCCTTGACGGGTGAGCTCTCTGAGGGGATATCTGATGGTAGCGTAATCCCGAATGTAGCGCGCGCAGTAGCTCGCCATCCCTAGAAATGATCAGAGGTCGCTGACGTCTCGTGGTGTTGAAGTGTCTGCAAGGGCAGACACCTTCTCCGGGTCTGGGTTCATCCCATCTTTGGAGAAGATGTGACCATAACACTTCAGGGTTGTTCTGTGGAACTCGCATTTGTCAGCGTTCAGAGTCAGGTTGCCGTTCAGTAGTGCGTGGCATACTCTGTCTAGAGCGGTGTCATGTTCGGTCTGATCTTTCCCAAACACCAGGAGATCATCGCTGTAATTGAAAGCATTTGGGTTCCCTTGGATTACTCGCCGAATAGCTTCTTGGAAAATCTCGGCAGCCGAAGAGATGCCAAAGTTCAATCGCTTGTAGCGGAAGAGCCCTTGGTGGGTTGTGAAGGTCGTGATATAATGTGACTTGTCGTGGAGTTCCAGCTGGTGATATCCCTTATTAAGATCGAGTTTTGAGAATGCCGTGGCTCCATTAAGACGAGCGATCATATCCTGGGTGGCGTTCTCTCTCGATGGCCGTGTTGGGCGCGCGCATGTCCACACACAGGCGCACTTTGTTGTCTTGCCCTTTCTTAGGTACTACCACTACAGGTGATACCCACGGGGTTGGCCCCGATGTACGCTAAATGATGTCTGTCTTTAGTAGGTGTTGGAGTTCATCATCTACAGCATGTTGCAGGTGAAAAGGCACTTTCCTGTGGTGTTGCGCCACTGGAGTCACTCGCTCATCGATGTGTAGTTTTACCTTGAATTGATTGAGCTTTCCTAGCCCTTTGAAGAGGTTTGGAAACTTAGCAACAATGTCTGGGGCATCTTCGGTCATGTAAAGGAGTTCCACGAGTTTTAGTCGTTCATCCGTTGGTAGACTGAGCAGGCAGTCGGCCAGGTCCGGGCCTTGAACTACATGAATATAGGCTGGAATTTGCCGATCCTTGTATGATAGAGTCGTGCTGAAACGGCCTAAGCAGGTCAGTTGTTTTCTGGACATCCAGGTAAGTATTGGGACAGCTGCAGGTTCTAGTTTAGGCCGTGGTTTCATGCTTTGGTATTCAAGAGCACAGATGTAGTTTAGAGAGGCTCCAGAGTCTAGGACGAACTTGGCAGGATGATCTCCTATTCGGATGTCCAGTTTCGGGTATTTCTTTAGCCGGTCCGGGTCTGACACCATACAGATGTATTCGTCACTGTCTTGTGACACAGGCGTGGGTGATGACGACTCGCTGGATGTTGATCTCCGTGATCGATATGAGCTTGTAGAACGTACGCTCGACCGGGATGAACTAGAGGAGCGTTCTTGTCTTCCCTTCACTGCACAAGCGTGGTGTTGCGTGATTGATCTGGACGTGGATGATCTTCGCCCCGATCGTTGAGTTTGACAGACCACTTCGAAGTGATTCTCCCTTCCGCAGCGATGACATCGCTGACCAATGGCCGGACACTGTCCTGAATGGGGATAGTCCTGGCCGCACCTGTAGCACGCTGGTGCCGTCTTGCTGGGCTTGGTGTGTCGCGACTCTTTCCGTGATGGTGTCCTCCGGGAAGTTGCGAAATGCGTCTGCTGGCTTGGCTTATGATGGTCTGTCCGGTGTTTCTTCTCCTTGTGTACTTGCATTCTGATTGCTTGTTTCTTCTTTTCAGTCTTGTTAATCTCCATTTTCCTTGCGTGATCTTCTGCTTGGTCGTTGATTCGCGTCATTTCTTCGATTTCCTCCAGAGTGTAGTGCTTCTTCAACAGTCGCCGGCGCAATGATTCGGATTGGCAGCCTTCAATTATGCGCAGTCGCAACGCGTCTTCAGTGGTGAAAGCGTCGAACTCGCAGTGTCGAGCTAACCGCCTGATGCGCACGATGAAGTCACACATGTATTCGTCTTTTTCTTGGGCGGCTAGATTAAATGTGCAGCGCTCATAATCTAATTTGCGTTTGTGTAGAAACCTCCCGTCAAGGGCTCCTTTTACGTCATCGTAGGAGGCAGTAGTCGCATTAGGCAGTTCTTTGATGATCTGCGCGATGTCTTTTCTCACTAAATTTCGCAGGGCTATTAATTTTTTGCTTAGGATCTTGTACCTGAGACCCGGTCACGGCTGTATCATGAGTTTAAGGGGAGGTCACTGCACCAACAACTACACCTATGGACATAGCATCGTAAAGTTCCAGTAAGGGGCCTACAAAGACGAGGGGTGTTTGGAGTGGAGAGGGCAACAGTTGTTTACGGCAAAACATCAATGGAGGGCTGTAAAAACAGTGACTGTGCAATCTATGCCAGAATTAACATCTATCATAGAAATAAATGAAGTGTTTCAAACGGGATTCAAGAACATTGTGGTGTGCAGACAATGTGCTGTACACAAAGTCTAAATTTTTTAAATTTTGTATTCACAGAGACAATGACTGTCCTCTCTTTATGACCCATGAAAGCTTCCAATGAGAATCATGCCCGTAGCACTTAAATTGTCTAATTAAACACTCCCCACTGCTTACCTGCATTGAGAAAGGCCTAACTGCAGAAACACATCTGCGGGGTACCTTTAATAAAATTGTGGAGATAGGAGACATCTGGAGCCTTGCTTGGTGGTGTTGTATAAAAGCGTATGATCTCAAGGTGTGTCGGAGCCCAAAGGGTGTTTGCGGTTATATATATATATGTGAATAAACAGCACTTTACAGACATCGGCATACTTCTCTTTTTGTCCTGAGAGCGCGCCTATCTTGGATTTTGTCTTGGTATCATTGAAATAGCCGGATTAACTCCGCCGGCGTGCACGCCACCTTCCTCGGGTCAGAGGGATCCAGAAGGAGTAATTTTCGTTGGATGTCGATTGAGGATCTCCATTGAAGACCGGCCTGTGACGTGTCCAGTTACTGCAGTGAGGGAGGTGACGAGGCCACTGACACCCACATACAAGGTAAGCGGGAGCAGGGTTTTTCCGTCCTTAAGAGAGAGGGGTGGAGGCGAGTGACGTAGGTTGCCGCTACACCTGACTCTCTGGGGCAGCGGGGAACTCCGAGCACACCGCGCTTTATACCTTGGGGTTATTTTGGCTAGTCTCTTACCCCCTTGACAGAGGTTCACCATAACGAACTGTACGTATGGATATCTGGTCAGGATTCCATGACATGATCTCTGCATTACTGGACTAATACTGGCAGAAGGAACCCGGTACACACCGGGGGGACGATAGAGCGAGTGTGCCTGTAACTATTTACAAGCGCTGTTTAAAGAAAATAAAATGGAGGAAAGTGAGGAACGCATGAAAGCGGCGAAAACCATGTTTGTACGCAAAACTCTCCCCAATAACACGACTGGGGGCAGTGCAGCAACTGCGAGAACGGAACCCATAGATCAGAAATTTAAAACATTAGAAAAACTGAAAAAAGTGGAAATCACCAAATGGTGGGAAGCTACATCACTTCAACACTATGTGGATGAAAATATGGTCCCCAGGGGTCTAAGAATATTTACTATTCCAACATATGAAAAACCCAATCCCTTAATGCTGGAGGAGTGGTCATCCAATTCAGCCAATAGTTCACGGAGGATGTTGGAAATTCTCATCAAATATGCTTGGATAGATCGTGAGGAAATCATTAAAGAAATTAGAGAACTTATGGATGAGATAACAAAAAACACTGATACTGAAAGTTTAGAAAATAAACTGAAAGCGATCAAGGAAAGACTGGCCAAACATGAGGATGAAATTAAAGCACGTAAAGAAAGAAAATGGAATCGTGACTATGCAGATTATGACAGTGGCCGGATTCTTACTTTTAGTCACAAATATGATCACCTATACAAACAAGATGAATTAGGTGACATGGCTGCAGACAGAAGTAATGTTAGCAATGATGAAAATCGCACTAGTGGCAGTGAATCGGATGTTTCCACTATTAATGAAGCAGAACCAACAATGGGCAAAAAACAGCTAAATTTTTTAGACGAGTACCGGACCCTACGGAAGGGACGGTTCACGACGAGGGAAACACCAGTACCCAGAACCAGGGGACAAGGGGGACAAGGAAGAGGACGCGGAAGGGGAGATGCAGAAACAGGAAATCGCGGATCAAGCAACGGTGGCAAAAGAGGCAAGGGACATGGGGACGCGCCAAGAAGGGAAAATAATGGATGACAAAATGGTAAATAATACTATCATTAACCTATCCAAAAGAGAACTTAGTATGATGGAAAAACGGACTCTATGCCTAGGATTATCCTTTTGCCCCTCTTCCCCATCTAGATATACAGACAGTCGTATTGATCTGTTCAAATACACACGCAAATTGAAATTAAAAAAATGGTTTAAATTGAAAGGCCAATCCAAAGACACCACTAATACTGCTTCTGACCTACCCAATGCATGCAACTTCGATATTGGAAACAGTGAGACCTTGAATACTGTAATTGAATTAGGCACGAATGAAAACAATGATTTGGTACCTATAAGTACCACACAACTTCTATCAGATTTAGACATTTGCACTGACACAGCGGCCAACACTGATTTTAGAACGAAATCCCAATTCGTGCCCATCTTACCACATGACAGCATAGACACATTTCATGAGTGTGTCAACAAGAGTCTCAACGAATTAAGACACAAAAAACATTGGAAAGCAGAAAATCAAAACATGACATTTAGACAACGTCAAGTCATTAAATCCCTGATGGAGGATGGGAACATTGTCATCCGTCCAGCAGATAAGGGGGGTAATATTGTGATCTTGGACAGAGACATGTACATCAATGAAGCGAATAGACAATTGTCAGACAGTCGGTTTTATGAAACCATAGACACAATACGATATCACGAAAGTATTACCATTTTGTGTGATTCCCTTTTGGAATGGAAAGAAAGAGGTATTTTGACATGGGAAGAGTTCAAATATCTGAAATGTGATTTTCCTGTATTACCTGTACTTTACTTATTACCTAAGGTACATAAGAACAAGACCAGTCCACCAGGTAGACCTATTGTGTCATCCAGGGGCAGTGCATCAGAGATGGTATCCAAATACATTGACTATTTTTTGAGAGAATTTGTAACGAACTTAGCTAGTTATGTTAAGGATACCAAAGATTTTCTCAAAAAGATTGAGAATCTAACATGGGATACAGACTCGATTTTGATAACGTTAGATGTACAGAGTCTGTACACCATAATAGATCACGATCAAGGACTCAATGCCTGTAAAGAATTTCTGAAAGGCAGACATGTCAGATTCAGAGAACATACTCGCATGATATTAGACATGATACAATACTGTTTAAAACACAATATCTTCATGTTTAACGGAGAATTGTACAGACAAGTGAGTGGTTCAGCCATGGGATCATGTTTTTCGCCCAGCTTTGCGAATTTGTTTCTGGGTAAATGGGAAAATGACATACGTAATGACATCAATTTACAATCAGAGTTTGAGAAGGTATCTGTATGGTTGAGGTACATAGATGACCTTTTTATTGTGTGGAAGGGCACTATGGAAGAGGCTGATATCTTTATAGATAAACTCAACCTCAATGACAGGAATATTGTCTTAAGTGGCAATAAGAGCACAACTACAATAGAGTATCTTGACGTCAAAGTGGAGATTAAAAACAATAAAGTACACACTTCACTTTTTCGCAAGACCACTGCAGGTAACAGTATGCTGCATGCCCTCAGCAGTCACCCTGATAATCTCAAATGGAGCATTCCGTTTGGTGAACTGCTGAGGGCAAAACGGAACTGCAATACCTCTCAGGGTTTTGAGGAGGAGAGTGTGATCATGATGGCGAGATTCAGAGAGAGAGGCTACCCTGAATGGGTTTTGAAAAAAGCGAGGACAAGGATCAACTCCATAGATAGAAGTGAAACCATCAGTGACAAACCAGGGGAGGATGATAAGAACGGAGAAACCACGAGACTCATTCTCACATACAGCTCAGATGCCCAATCTATAAAGAAAATCATAACAAAAAATTGGGATGTTCTCAAATGTGACAATGTACTAGGAGCTGATCTACCCGCTAGACCTAGTATTACTTACAGACGAGGCAGGAGTATACGTGATATGTTGGTCCATAGTGACATCACGGTATATCCTCCTACAAACATAGAGGGCATTGAGGGTTTCTACCCTTGCGGACACTGTAAGGCTTGTGCCAACAGTAAATCTTGTAAGAAGGTCACTCACAATGGGATCTACAAAAGAATTACACCTTTTCTCACTTGCAGCTCCACATTTGTCGTATATGCCATTATATGCACGTGCAACAAATGGTACATTGGCAGCACCACGTGCATGGCCAAGAAGAGGATACTGGAGCACACAAGAGCCATCACTAATTTTGATCCCAAATATCCGGTGGCTCGTCATTTCAGAGAAACTCACTTCTCTAATGTGAAGGATTTGAGTTTCATAGTCCTGGAACAAATCACCAAGAACCCTAGGGGTGGCAACAGGGTTCTCAAACTTCGCCAAAGGGAGTCTAAATACATCATTGATTTCCAAACTAAAACCCCGGGGGGATTGAACGAAAATGAGGATTTATCAGTACATCTAAAAAACTAACATGTTTTGCTAGTTGTTCAGTTCTCCTTTTGACACCAGGGCTCTGGTTGCAGTTCATTCTGTACAATTCGTATATATTTGTTTTACTATTTGTATACAATTTTTCTTCCTCCATTTCTCTTTGTTTAATCAGTACCTTTGTTCTGATTTTTTAATGTACACTGTGCTATGAGTAGCTTGAGTAGAATTAATTGTAATCATGTTTTTATTTTGTTTTTTACAGGAAAAAGAGAAGGGGCCCTTTTCATTCACACTTCACGTTCACGGGACTTCTCCCCTTCTCTTACTTTCCTGTTCACATGGGCACTGATTTGCTTGCTAGACGTGAGACCGGCATGAGAGGGTAACTTTTGGACATTTTGCAGACAGTGTATCACCTTTGATTCTGGCACTTGCCAATACTTCAAGACTATTTTTGTGACAGGGGCACTTCACTTGGGTTAATATGTGATTCAGGACATGCGCAGTACACTTGTATATTTGTGTACGTGACAGCGCACGTTGTCACGTTTTGCCATCTTTTCACTTCCCCGTCCTAGTCACTACAATAACGCACTGGGCGTTTTAGATGTGCACATGTAGGGCGGAATCTTGTGACCCCCCGTCCATGATGAGAGCACACATCTCATTATTTATTTTCGGCATACACATTGTATTCCAGTATTACTACATGGGGAGGTCATGGTTATATTAAGATAATAATTCAGCTGCATCTCGTTTATTTCATTTGGATATATTTTTCAGTTGAAACATGTGACAATCGATAAACTATGTCGTTTTGTTTTGCATTCTGTTGCGCGAGTCCGTGATAAGATGTGCCTGACCTTTCAGTTCTGCTAATCACCCTTGCCGTAGTCCCATGTTTATGTTCATTACTTTGTGGATGGTATTTAACCTATGAACTGCCAGCATGTATTCACATGATCAAGCCATTTGTTTGGTGAAACGCGTTGTGAATAAACAGCACTTTACAGAAAAAAAAAAAAAAAAAAAAAAGTGAATAAACAGCACTTTACAGACATCGGCATACTTCTCTTTTTGTCCTGAGAGCGCGCCTATCTTGGATTTTGTCTTGGTATCATATATATATATATATATATATATATATATACATATATATATATATATATATATATATATATATATATATATATATATATATATATATATATATATATATATATATATATATATATATCCACAACACTCCTCACAAGGAAAAGAGCAGAAGCCTGTGGGGAACAAAGAAAACTTCCTTTATTTGCAGCTGTGTGGCAAATGCATTTCGGCCTCCTTCGGCTTCGTCAGTGCCAGGGTATTTTCAGCAAGCTGTTGCAAGGTGCAGTTTAAATGTCAACAAGCCCCACTACAATTGGTGACTGTCCGCTCCACCCCTCGTGATGTCATGTGCACCTGTGTAGTCCACGCCGTCCCGGTGGACCACGACTCCCAGGATGCCTCTGGAGCCCTCCAGGTGAGTGGTGCACGGAGTGTGCTGCCCCATGTCAGCGATGTAGAGCGGAGGGGCAAGATGACTCGCACAATCTGAAAAGCAGTTTCCCCTGCAGCCTGAAACTCCGGTTGCTTCCTCGGGTCCCCACATAACTGACTCAGCCTGCACAAACAATCCAAAATTAGGCAGGGGAATGAAAACAATGTCTCACGCCCTACCGAGGCTAATAGCCTCAATGTACCCCCAATAAGTGTCCTGGAAGTGCAGGCGGGCTTGCGACCTTCAATTAAC
This sequence comes from Lissotriton helveticus, assembly GCF_964261635.1. NCBI lineage: Eukaryota > Metazoa > Chordata > Amphibia > Caudata > Salamandridae > Lissotriton > Lissotriton helveticus. The sequence goes on from NC_136065.1 coordinate 1,356,523,923, forward strand.
ATTGAAAAAAAGGGGTTTGCCGTAGCAGATGCCAGGTTAGTCCAAGCCTACTTCAGAGTCAGGGGCTTCTGTAACGCGTCTCTGGCCGACGCGTATATATATATATATATATATGTATACATATATATATATATATATATATATATATATATATATATTTCACAACACACGTTCTCCAATCTTTCAAGAACGACGTCCAGGCCAGCATAGTTTCAAAAAACTGGTGTTTATTTCACAGCCCACTCAACGTTTCGGGAACCACTTCCCTTGCTCACGAGTGATCGTGTCTGTTTACACCCAGTGTTTTAAGGTTTGTCATGTGATCAGAATCAAAGTAAACATAATAGACAGACTACCATTTCATTAGTTTTCTGGAGCTGTGAAGACAGACTTGTATGCTTTGTCAGTGAAACGTGGCACCTTTAAAACACCTCATTCGATTTTATGAAATACATTTCTGCGTCCTTCAATTATGACATAAGAAATTAAATTAAAATTAAATATTGGCTGCAGGGTTTTGGCCAAAACAATAAATAAGTCCAAAATCATGATTTAGCGTTATTCGGCCTCTGCATCCCAATGACCGGTGACATTGTGGAATTTCGTGCGGTCATGTAATTTGGCCCAAGTGGGCTAAACAATAAATTGCAATTCCGTCCATAGCATAATTCATGTATCCCAGTTCGGCACACACATGGTTGACTCACTCGTGGTAGATCCTATCAGATCCTACTGCTCACGTCGTGTATTAGTACTGTGATAAAGCCCTAGTGGGCAATGGAATCACCAATGTTCATTCAGTATCAAATCACTTGCCACTTGACGCATCGTGCCACATTCTTTCTGTGCTGCATTAGCTGTCTCACACTCTCCCAAAATAAACGTTTATAGGTGCCTGTAAAAAATAATAAATAAATACAGTGATTATAAATCAAACTCTTCTGTGTTATCTTCATACCAACCATTAAAAACAACAAAATACTTTGAAACAGCCAGACACAATGTTACTCAGTTCAACATCATTTTCATTCGGTTCAAAATCAATTTTTAACCAAGGTGTACACTCAGGGCTTCATCGCAGTTATGTCCTAGGGGTTGCATAGTGTGGTACTTAATTATGAACCTAGACTCCAATCTCCTCAGTTCCTGCACCCTATTGCCACCTCTCTCTCTCGTCGGTATTTGATCTAACACTACAAATGAGAGGAGGTTACAATTGCCTTGGTGGTGTGTAGCAAAATGCCTTGCTACTGGATATTGTTTGTCATGATTTTTTATGGCCCTTAAGTGCTGCAACACCCTGTCTTTGGCAGGTTTGATAGTGCTCCCCACATACCACTTTTTGCAGGGACATTTCAAGGCATATACCACATATTCTGTGTGGCAGGAAACATGTTTAGTGATTTTGTAGGGTTCACAATCATTAGACAGCTTGATTTCTTTGGTACTATGGCTGAATTTACATGCCTTGCATCGCCCACACACAAAAAATCCTTGGACTGGGTTTTCATTGCGTTTTTTGTGTACTACAAGTGTCTGACAGATTCTGTCTTTAAGAGACGCTGGTCTCCTATATGTTATCTGCGCGTGCTCTTGGATACCTGCTTTGATGTCCTTGTCTGTCATGAGGGCACTCCAGTATTTATTAATGGCTCCTCTCACTTGTTTGGCTTGGGGATTGTAATCTGTGATAAACCTGACCCCCTCTTCATCTTTGTTACTCCCATCTGTGGTTGCAGGATTTTTATCTTTCTCCATTACCTTGCGTACAGCTTCACCAATGCATTTCTTGCTATACCCCCTGGCTTTAAATCTTTCACACATGGTGGTTTTTTCTTTTTCAAAGTCCTCTACTTTGGTGCAGTTCCTTTTGGCTCTAAGAAGTTCACCATAGGGGATGGAATTAATCAAGTTCCGAGGGTGGCAGCTCTGTGCGTGCAGAAGGCTGTTTCCAGCCGTCTCCTTTCGATACAGAGTTGTTACTAACCGTTCATTCTCTCTTGTGACCCTCAGGTCCAAAAAGTCAACAGTTACCTCATTTATGTGGCTAGTAAAGGAGAGATTGTAGTCATTTACATTTAAAATGTCCACAAACTCTTCTGCCTCCTTCATTGTGCCCTTCCAGACGATAAAAATATCGTCTATGTACCGGAGCCAGGTACGTACATATTCACTGAAAAAAACAGGTTTCAGGGACATTATAGTTGGAAATTAGCATTTAAAAAACCTTAGAAATTCACTGAAATAACCATAGGTTTCAGGGACGTTATAGTTAATTCAGCGGTTATAGTTAGTAAACCTAACTATAACTTGCGCCCTAGCAATGCATTGCTGAAGCTGTTGCATATTACCACACTCATGACATGCTCAGTGACATCACTGATGACATCCCTGAAACTATTGGCCCCGGGGACCTCATCCCCTGAAGCTTGGCCATCCATTTTTTGGGGGAGGGGGACCGCATGGCCCCCCTCCTCAGGCCAATTATGGCCCCGGGACCTCATCCCCCGGGTCTGGCCTGCCTTTTATAAAAAGAAATTGGGAGGGGTGGCTGCCTGGCCCCCCTCCTCAGGCCAGTTATGCCCCGGGGAACCCATCCTCAGTTGGAGACCATGAGGGGAGCCCCAATACCCCCACGGTCCCGCCAGCTTCCTGCCTCCTGCGGGAGCCGGCAATGCTCTTCCACACGGGGAGCTGCTGACATGCAGCTCCCCGTGTGCAAAAGCAATCTGCTTTGGATTTTGGAAGCGAGAGCAGGTTTTCCCTGCTCTCGCTACCAAAATCCAAAGCAAGTTTGCTATGACAGCAGTGTCCCGGAAGTGGGCATCCTGGGACACTGCAGGAGCCGGCCCTGAGGGATGGCGACCCCAGGGCCACCAAGGGCTCCAGAAGGGGGGCTGCGTGGCCCTCCTCCCTATCAGTGCAAAGCCCCGGAGAGGTGGTGATCCCCGGGGCTCAGGGGTCCATAACGGACCCCCGCATTTGCATTATTAGTGCCCCGGGGAGGTGGCGGTCCCCGGGGCGTGTGGGGAGGCTCAAGCCACCCCAAAAAGGTTTAATATTTTTTTTTAAAAACACGCCCAGGGGGGGCGGTCCCTGGGGCTGCGGGGGGGGGCCATGTGCCTCCCACAAATAATTTAGAAAAGCCCCAGTAGTGGTGGTCCCCGGGACTTGGGGGGCCTTTGGAGGCCCCTCCACGCAATAAAGTTGAAAGCCCCGGGGGGGTTGGCGGTCCCCGGAGCTGCCGGAGGGCTGAGTGGCCTCCCGCATATTATCATTCGCATAGCCCCAGGGGTGGTGGTCCCGGGACTGCGGGGCAGCGGTGTGCCCGCCACAAATATTTCAGAAAATCCCCAGGGGGTGGTGGTCCCCAGGGCTTGCGGGGCCTTGGAGCCTCCCCACACATTAAAAATCAAGCCCCGGGGGATGGCGGTCCTCGGGGCTGGGGGAGTGCCGCATGCCCTCCCTCATAGTTTATAAACATAGCCCTGGGGAGGTGGCAGTCCCCGGGGCTGGGGGCCTCCGCGTGCCCCCATAATTTGACAAATAGGAATTGGGCAATGCCTCTGGACCTGGCTCACCCGGGTCCTCATTTAAATAAAGCGGGAGCCCGCGCTTCATTTTTTTTTGGGGCAGGATTCCCAACCCCAGCGTGAATTTTGCCAACATTTTCCAAAAATTATTTTTTTGGCCCTGGGGGCCCTAGTGGGTTTACTTGTTTTTGAAAAATGTTTTCACTGTTTTCTTGTGACTCTGTAGAAGTATGCCAACACTTTCTGGTTTGGAGTGTTGGGAGCCAATCACAGTAAAGCTCGGGCTCGGGAGGGGTCACGACTCCACCGTGTACCTAGATATCGAAACTTTTTCTTTTTCAAATTTCTCAGGAACTACTGAACGGATTTACACCATTTAAAATTTGGTGTAATTCTGTTCAGCAGTTCGGGCTGTAGCTGTGTCTAAAGTTTCCTATGCACTTTGCTGTAGAAATGGCAAAAGACTTTGTCTATTTCTATCTCGACGTGGATAGCACTGTGTTAATCCCATGCTTAAAGATTTTGATAGAAAAGCAGACATTTGAGGTGAGCAAATCTAGAGTGTCCCTGGTGTTGAGAGTGCTCTAACAGGAGCTGTTTTCCACCTAAACTGGAGAACTACCCAGAGTTCTCTCCTTCTTTTTTGTATATATATATATATATATATATAATTATATATATAATAATATATATATATATATATATATATATATATATATATATATATATATATATGAATTATATAATTAATAAGAGGAAAACAAATTTTTAATGAAAATGGTTTCAAGGGTAAAAAAAGAGAAAAAATATATCTTTGCACATATCACTTTTTAATCACTTTAGCTAGTGTATATTTCAATGTTATGTATATTCCAGTTAGAGGTGGGGGAGGCTGCGATAATGTATTTAAATTAAGCAAAAACTATCTCCTCCCTAGCCAACCTCAATGACATAGATAGACTTTTAGCATGTGTGAAATAATTTTTGAGTAAAGGTGGTTGCGACTATATGGGATTGTGAATTGCATTTAAGCAATCACAGCTTAATGTTAATTGTAACCTGTGTATATATCGACATTTTAGGATTGTGTAAATATATTAATTATTAGTGTATATTTATTATGTTTATGTACTCTGATTTTAATAATATGTCGATACCATGATTTGTACTAATCTCTTATTCGTTGTATTTTGCACATTGCTATTTTGCACATTGCCTATTTGCACTCAAGGGATTATCCCAAGATGCAAGGCATTCATGCTTAAATCTGGCTTCTATGTCTATCATTGATGACAACTTCATGTGTCCATATTCAACCAATGACATAACAAGATTATTTGCACTAGCACTTTAAATGTTGCTTCCTCTCTTGCATGCGTCATGTGACCAAGGCCTCTGTGAAGGCCGAAACGTTATGCCGAGGTGCGCCTTCTCCACGACTGAATAAACTTGCTCACCTGCACTTGGGTCTCCTCTCTATTTCGGCGCCGCCGGTATCCGTGACTGGGCTCCAGGCGAGAGAAAACTGAGATTGTTTCATCTCTACTAACTGGCAATGTGCTTCGCTGGTTTTTGTGGATGTCCCTTTTCCTTGTAAGTGGCGGAGCAATAGGAAGCCAAGACCTCTGGTAACCCGGAAGTCGTCTGTTATCTCCGGTCGAGGAGAAACTGCTCCAGCCCCCGGACACTGAAGACGCCGACAGCAACACGGACCTGACGAGGGTCACGGAGGGGCTCTGTTCTCCCCGGGGATACCTGGAGTCGGGCCACGGTTTTGAAGTCGGATTTCCAGACAGCGCCGGTAAGAAAAGTCTGTGCCCAGTCATCTTGCGGCGTGCATTTGTCAGTACCGCTCTTTGACAGTGTGCACGCATTTAGCGTGAGGAAACCGAAGGAAGGCAGCATGTCGGCAGACGCAATTAAAGTAAGGGAATTAATAGCCCTGAATGCGTTCGATGACTCCCCGGCTGGGGAGCCATCTGGTTCAGCAGTAGTACAGGATGCACCTGTGAGTGGAATGATTAGCACCCGTGAGAAGTTCAAAAGGATGGAAAAACTCATGAGGCGCGAACTATCGAAATGGTGGGAACACCGCTCCCTGAGCCGCTACCTAGAGGTCAACAGAATACCGCGGGGGTTGCGAGTGATGCTGGCCCCCAGTTATGAGGATCCTGACCCAGAAATGCTCAGGGAGTGGGCGGAGTGGAATCTCGAGCACGCACGTGGTTTGGTACAGTTATTAGTACGCTATGCTGAGAGTGACCGTCGGAAAGCACAGGCGCAAATAGAAGAACTTAATATGGAGATTGAATCGTCATGTGGTGAGCTAATGACAGAATGCATCAAATTACGAGGTGATATGATGGCAAGAATCCAAAAGGAAGAGGATACAATCAGTAAGAGGAAAGCCTATAAATTCCAAAGAGATAAAGCGGACAATGCTGAGGGGCGAATTTTTACTTTTGCCAAAAAATATGAAGCTATTAAAGCCAATAGAAGAGTCAAGCCAGCATCCGCCTCGTGCCGCTCTACTGTGGTATCAGGAGCAGAGGCAACTGTGCCAGACAACACCTCGGAATCCAATCTAAGCTCCAGTGTGAATAGTGACTCTGACTCTAACACCTCTCAGACGACCTCTCAATTGGGGTTTACCAGACTCACGTTGGCGGAGGAGCTCGAATGCCTACGGAAAGACAGACGCGAGACTTTGCGTCCGAGAACCCAAATATCTGTAGGAACAAAATCCGCAATGCAAAGCGCTACTAACGCCGAAAAGCAAACGCAAGACAAAAGTCAGCAAAAAAAGAAGAGAAACACCAGGAAATGGAACAGGAAGTGAGCGATCCATTGGTAACAACAGGTAATGCCCTTTCTGTTATCAATCTTACGGACATTGTGTTTAGTCAGTCTGAATTACGCATTTTATCCATGGGTCTCACGTTTTGCCCTCCCAGTGATTTCAATTATGCAGACATCAGGATAGATTTATATAAATTCATCCGCAAATTGAAATTGCAGAAGCACTTCACAGGCAGCAAAACACGCAAAATACCAGTGCGGACGGATGTGGGCAATCAGGGGCTCCAGGCTTGCGATGCCCCATGTCTGCAGGACATGGAAACCCTCAGATTGGAACAATCAATGTCCCAAGCCACATTGGAACAGACTACTAATAACATAGGGGGCCTAACATCATTCAAACCTCGCTCAACTTATACTCCTGTAATGTTATATGACAACATTGACATTTTCCATGATGCAACTTCCAAGGAAATTAAGGTGCTGTACTCTAAAATGCTCGGAACTAAAAAGAGGAAATATGCACAGAATGATCAATATTTGAAACTTATCAAGAAAATCCAACAAAACCAAAACATTATTGTCAGACAATCTGATAAGGGAGGTAATATAGTGTTATGGCCGCGACAACTATATTTGAATGAAGCACTCTCCCAACTTAACAACTCAGATTGCTATAAACATAGTGACATCAGCCTGGTTAGGAAAGCCCAGGGGGACTTCTACACGCTATTGTTGGGGTGGAGGTCCTACGGCCTGATAAGTTTGGATGAATTGAAATACTTGAAAAACGATAATCCGATTATGCCAGTCCTGTACCTGATCCCTAAGGTGCATAAGAATCCAGACAATCCCCCGGGGAGACCGATCATTGCAGCATGCGGGGGATTGTTGGAAAAGACAACCATTTATGTGGATTCATTTCTGCAAGAACATGTACAAGGGTTACCCTCATTTGTTCAGGATTCCACTGATTTTTTGCGTAAAATTGAGGACATAGAGTGGGATCCTGATTGGTTTTTGATCACGTTAGACGCGACATCTTTGTACACGAGCATAAATCACAAGGATGGCCTACGGGCCATTGAATTTTATTTGGGTCAGAGACAGGTCATGATGGTTGAGCATAATCGCATGTTGTTATCTATGATTTCATTCTGTTTACATCACAATTTCTTTATGTTCAACAACAGATACTATCAGCAGGTCAGGGGTGTTGCCATGGGGGCCTGTTTCTCTCTCAGCTACGCCTGTCTGCACATGGGTTACTGGGAGAGACAGGTCCTCTATGGCGAGCACTCTGCCACAGCAATGCGGTCTATTGTGCGCTGGTATCGTTATATAGACGATGTGTTCTTTATTTGGAGGGGCACACGTCTTGAAGCTGAGCATTTTATTGAGACATTGAACTGTAATGACTATAATCTTTCATTCACCTCAGATATAAGTCAAGTACAGGTGCATTTTCTGGACGTGACAATTTTGACTGATCAGGACAAACTGGAGACCAGATTATACAGGAAGCCTACATCTGGCAACACAGTACTCCATGCTAGCAGCCACCATCCTTCCCATCTCATACGCAGCATCCCCTATGGGGAGATGTTGCGAATTAGACGATTGAGTAGTACGAATGCCCAATGCCTCCAGGCACAGGAGGCTAGCAAAATTAGATTCCTGGCTAGAGGGTACAAGGCTATCCAGATTGACAAAGCGATTGCCAAAGCAAATTCCATATCACGGAGTGAGTCCCTTCAACGTAAAGACACCTCTGGGCCTGATATCTCCCTAGATCAATCGGTCAGGCTGATCTGGCCTTACAACAGGCAACACGGTGCGCTTAGGAGGATTATCACTAAGCACTGGGATTTAATTAAATGTGACCCAATCATAGGTGAGAAACTTCCAGCTAAACCATGTATCATCTATAGGAAGGCATATTCAATGCAGGATGCCCTTGTTAAATCCAGTCCAGAAATTGTAACACGCAGTAACTGGTTGGATAAGAGCAAGGGCTTTAGGAAATGCTCTACCTGCAAAGCCTGTCAGCATGGGCTTAATAAATCAGAATATGAGGTTGCATTTTCTCCTGTTGCTCGTAAAATCAAGAAACAATTGACTTGTAAAAGTGAATTTGTGGTATATGTGCTGGAGTGTCCCTGTGCCCTGCGATATGTAGGGAGCACCAAGCTTCAGGTGCACAAAAGGATACTTCAGCACATAAGGGCCATCAACACCAGTGACCCGGCCTACCCAGTAGCGCGCCATTTCAAAGAGTGCCATAACAACGATAGCACCCTGCTGAGGTATTTTGCTATTGATGATGTAGGCCCACTGAGAAGAGGAGGGAACAGAGAGGGTGCCCTAAGAAGATTGGAGACTAGGTATATATTGGAAATGGACAGTAGAGCCCCGGGGGGATTAAACTCCACGGAAGATTTTTATACCTGTCTCTGATCGATATTCATCCTTTTGGGTTCTGCTCTCTGAATCTGGTACATTATTAGGTGGCACTTCCTGGTCGGGTATCTTGTAGATCGGATACACTAGACAGCAATGTTGTCCTGACAAGTCATTCGGGCTGGGTAAAAATGTTGTTCAAGTAATTCCAAGTCCCGAAAATGTCCAGCATGACTACTGACCATCTACTGTAGCATAGTCCAGGCTTGGGCTATGTGAGTATATAGCATTCAGGAGTGATGAATTTATTCTTTTGAATTATATAATTAATAAGAGGAAAACACATTTTTAATGAAAATGGTTTCAAGGGTAAAAAAAGAGAAAAAATATATCTTTGCACATATCACTTTTTAATCACTTTAGCTAGTGTATAATTCAATGTTATGTATATTCCAGTTAGAGGTGGGGGAGGCTGCGATAATGTATTTAAATTAAGCAAAAACTATCTCCTCCCTAGCCAACCTCAATGACATAGATAGACTTTTAGCATGTGTAAAATAATTTTTGAGTAAAGGTGGTTGCGACTATATGGGATTGTGAATTGCATTTAAGCAATCACAGCCTAATGTTAATTGTAACCTGTGTATATATCGACATTTTAGGATTGTGTAAATATATTAATTATTAGTGTATATTTATTATGTTTATGTACTCTGATTTTAATAATATGTCGATACCATGATTTGTACTAATCTTTTATTCGTTGTATTTTGCACATTGCTATTTTGCACATTGCCTATTTGCACTCAAGGGATTATCCCGAGATGCGAGGCATTCATGCTTAAATCTGGCTTCTATGTCTATCATTGATGACAACCTCATGTGTCCATATTCAACCAATGACATAACAAGATTATTTGCACTAGCACTTTAAATGTTGCTTCCTCTCTTGCATGCGTCATGTGACCAAGGCCTCTTTGAAGGCCGAAACGTTATGCCGAGGTGCGCCTTCTCCACGACTGAATAAACTTGCTCACCTGCACTTGGGTCTCCTCTCTATTTCTGCGCCGCCGGTATCCGTGACTGGGCTCCAGGCGAGAGAAAACTGAGATTGTTTCATATATATATATATATATATATATTACCTACTGGCGGTCGCCAATAGGTAGTTATAGTTAGGATTGTTTTCCATAGGAAATCCGCAACATTCTATTGGGAATAACTTTGGCGCAGATTGAGGGATCTGCCTGTAATTTTCCTCAAATTTGCTTTGCTGCGCTCCGCTCCTTTCCTAAAAGTTTGGGGGGGATTTGTCAAGCGGAGGCTGAGATAAAAGGGGGGTCCCAAAACGTGTTTTCCCCATGTTAATTTCTATAGGGCGGTTGGACTCACTTTTAGCTCGAACGGCTGAATGGACTTTCACCAAACTTGGAAAAATTGTAGGGACTGGTAGCCCGATGTGCCTTTGCTATGTCTCAAGATATGTGCTCCAGAGGATTTTGAGTAATTTAGGTTCAAAAAAATATATATATCTATAAGCGCGCCCCGGTACGCGCACAGGGGAGCGTACCAGCGCGCAACGCGAGTTCGCGCGCGGAAAGCTGATTGGCTCTCGGGTGTCTGTAAACATTCCAAACAGTCCGGAGCGGCCGCCATCTTGTGTCTCGGTAGGATCGAGACACAAGAGGTGGCAAAAACAAAGGGGGATATGACCAAAAGGGGGCAGGGTAGACACCACCTCACCCCCTAGGTTTGATGTGGGGGCCATAAAAGGGTCCCGCGGGCCAAAAACATTTTTTAATTTTTTTTCAATTTTCGCGGGGGGAGCTTCCGGTACGCGCCCCGGGGAGCTTACCGGGGAGCGTACCAAAAATCAAACCCAGTGAAACAGTAAAATAATAATTTAAAGTGCTTAGAGGTAGGGTAGCTCTGCATAGAGTTGTTGTGTTGTGTGGGTGATTTAAGTACCAACATGTAGGTACCAATGCAGAGTTTTAAATTCAATGTAGATTGTCTCCTCTGTAGATAATTTGCATGTTGTTACAGAAGTTATTGTGGTATATGGAATCCATACCATAGTTTGTCAGGAAAGTAGAAACAACATGGAGGCAGGAGATGAAAAAGAGATGTCAAATACACATTGGAGATAATATAGTGGGAGAAAGGAAGTAACTATGAGCAAAATTACTATGTAACATAAAAAAGTTGCACAGTATACTATAAGTCTCATTATATTCATTTGGTACTATTTCATGAATTACATATAAAAAAGAATAATGTCTAGAACAATTTTTAATTATTAAATAAAAATGTATTGCTCTGATTTTTCAAAATTTAATAACACTTCCAACATTATTTCGTCAGGAATGTCCTCATTTGGATGCCATGATTCCATTTCTTTCACATATTTAAGAAACTCTTGATCAAGAGACTTCTTTCACAACCCCTCATTTCCATTTCAACTGTCTGCATCCCCTCTCTCCCTTGCATCACTTTTCAGCTTTCAGTCTCTCTGTTTTACTTCCCTTTTCCGTATTTTCCTCTTTTGCACTTTTAGTAATTCCTCTTTACTCACTCAGCAGTATTGTCGCACTCTATCACTATAAATCACCCACTCTCCCTCGCTTATCTTTGTTTGCTCCTTTCTTTTGACCTCTTCTCTCTATTTTCCGTTCACTACCTCTATGTCCTCAGTCCCTCACTCTCCTTGTGTTATGTTCACTTGTGTTTATCTACCTTCTATCATTTCTCTTATAACAACTTCACTGCTCCTCTCTCATCGTTCTTCAACCCATTTCTTTTAGTCCGGTTCCATTACTACCCCTCATTTCCTATCTTTCAGTGTCCTTCTCTTTACTTTCATCACCGAATCACTTTCTCTCAGTACCACTGCTTTAGTCCTCTTCTCCTCTCTTTCCTTCTTTTGCTCCCTTACTCATTTTTCTTTCCTCACTCATTGTACTCCACTTCACTCAGTCCTTCCCTTAGTCTCTCTGTCTACTAACTTCCTCACTCCTTTTCCCTCAATCCTTCTATATTATCCTCTCTCCCTTCATCCCTTCACTCGATGACTCTCCTTCACTTACTCTCAGTTATCTTCCATTCCTCATTCTTCTAAATGCATCCTTAATTAGACTCCTTTCCCTCTCAGTCATTATCTTTTTACTTACTCCTGTTTCCTGATTTAGTTTTGCTAACTCACATTCTTTTAGTATCTTTCTTACCTTCAGTTCATTTTTCTCTTCTTCTCTTCCTTTCTGTCAGTGAATCTATATGCCTTACTCTTAGTAATTTACTCTCCTTCTATTTCTTTTTCCCTCTTTTTCTCCTTCTACCTTACTTTATTTCCCTTTCTGTGTCCTTCACTCTTACTTTATTTCTAAATACACTGTTATGATTTTTAACCTCTTCATTTGTATCTTTTATTTTAAAATACATATTTTACTAATTATAACTTATTTTTTCTTCTCTCTTTCACAGATACAAAATGTAGTAAAAAAAATGTAATTAAAGTTACATTTATTATATGGTAAGTGTGACTAAAAAAATGTAGTTTGTCATCACGCTTTGCTTTAACATCACTACTATTTTCTCAACCTACCTCACTCCTGTTTCTTTACTCTGCTTCCCTCACTTATTCATATTCTCCATGTTTACTCCCCTTTCCCTATTTCCCCTCCAACATTCAACTTCTTTCAGCCCCCATTCTTTACTTCCCTTGCCCTCTGTTCCCTTCCTTTGCTCCATCACTCATTCTCTTTCCCTTAATCATTTACTTCACTCCTACACACACACCTCCCCCCAACACACACACACACCTCTGACATACACCCCACACACACACCACACACACACCTTACACACACACACAGCCACACACACACTCCTCACACACACACACCCACACATCCCACACACACACACACACTCCACACACATACCCCCCACCCCCACACCCCCCCCACACATATCTCACACACCCACACCTCCACCCACATCCAAACACCCCACACACCCACACCCACACACACACCTTACACACCCACACCCCCACCTACACCCACTGACTCCCTATAAGTCACCCACACTGCCTTACTTACCTTTCTTTCCTGTTTCACTCAGACTCTTTCAGTCACTCCTTCCTTTTCTCTCTCTCTCTTTTCTCTCTGTCACTCCCCATGTCTTACCCTTATTCACTTTTATCCACCCTCTTTCACCCCACTTTACTTACACTCACTGCTCTTTTCTCACCCTCCCTCACCGTTGTTCATTTATTCCGGTTCCGTCACTACCCCTCATTCCCCATTCTTTACTGTCCTTCCTTTTACTTTCAACACCCACTCACATTCTACCAGTACCTCTACTTTAGTCTTCTTTTTCTCTCTTCCCTTCTTTCGCTCCCTTATTCATTTTCCTTTTCTCACTTACACCCTATTACACCTTCTCTGTTTTTTACTATGTAATAAACAAAACCTCTGTGTTGCTCCCTCTAGCTCTTTTTCTATTAACATTACTCTCTCTGTGTTCTTCCCTCATGCTCACTCTTTCTGTATATTTTTTTTATTTATTTTTTGGGTGCACGTACCGGTACACGTACCCTGCAGAAAAAAGATTGACAGAGATTCTTTAGAAATATAGGTTTATTTTTATAAATGAAAGGTAGTTCTAAAAAGAACTTTTTTTTATTTATTTTTGTTTTATATATTTTTTATTGTTTTTTTGAATTTGTTTTACCTTTTTTGGCTTTTCTGAACAGTTTTATATTTTTTTTGTATGTTTTATGGGGAGAAACAAAAAACAGGGAATTGTAAATGGCTCAACTGGAGCAACAAAAAACCCAGAAAAAATTAGGGTTTTTTCGGGCACTTATGTTTATCCCCAGCACAGATGATAAGTTTTATACTTTGCTCACCATAGCAAAGTAACTTTCCACAATATTTGCACACGATTTTAAAATCGTTAAATTTTGGTTGTATGATAGGCATCGCCTCTGTTGCCTCTGAACCCGATGGAGTTGGTTCTTTTGATGTTGAGGGTCTGGATGTTGATGGGGTAGCTTACTGCGGGTCCCTTACCTCTGCAGCAGAATAGTTGATTGGGTGCCAACGGATCATGTGCCGAATCATGGTATGATTCCCGAAGGAATATTTTTTGTTAGGGTTCCCCCTGGACAGCTCAGCACCACAAATCAGACAAGTCACCTTCGCAGCGTTGACTTTTTTGAAACCCCTTGGGATTTTGTAGAACTGCCATACGAAGTGCTCTTTTGGTTTGTAGGGCTGATTATCTTCAGGCAGGAAATGCCTTGTCTGTCCCTCCTCTTCATCATCCTCCTCCTCTTCTTCTTGACCACCAATGTGATCTTCTGGTGGTCTTTTTGATGGTGCTGGTGGTGGTGGTGGGGCAGATGCTCCAGCTGCTGATATGACTGTAGCCATCTCTGTAAGGAAAAAGCAGGTCTCCCTCACTCAAATAACAAAGTGAAAATGAGGAAAAAAGGTGGGGGCTTTCATCATTTGGAAAACAAAAGTGTTCTTAACCAATGAAAAGTGTTATTTTCAAGTCACATGACCAGGGCTTTCATCATTTGGAAACCAAAAGTGTTGTGTACCAATGAAAAGTGTTATTTTCAAGTCACAGGACCAGGGCTTTCATCATTTGGAAACCAAAAGTGTTGTGAACCAATGAAAAGTGTTATTTTCAGGTCACATGACCCGACGCGCTTACGCTACGCGCCCCGGGGCGCGCGCGGGGGCGCGTTGCGTAAGCGCGTCAGGACATTTCGCGATCGTATGCGCTCGCGTGCTTCTGGGTGCGCTTACGCTGTGCGTCATATGACGCATCATGCGGCTACGCAATACGTCACGATGTTGTTTTCGTTCGCGGGAATAGCGCTAACGGGGCGCTCACGGTACGCGTCCCGGGGCGCGCTGTAGCACTACGCTTACCGGTGAGCGCATCGGTACGCGCCCCGGGAGCGCTCCGGGACAAAATTATTTTTTTTTACAAATATTACATAATTATACAATATAAAATTTGTTATAAAAATATTACATTTCATACCTATAGAGATTTGCTATTAAAAAACCTATGAAATTCACTGAAAAAACCATAGGTTTCACACCAGTTATAGTTAGGAATTAGCATTTAAAAAACCTATTAAATTCACTGAAAAAACCATAGGTTTCACTCCAGTTATAGTTAGCTGGAAATTTTACTCGCATAAACCATTGAAATTCCCACGTTATAGTTAGTTGGACTCACTATAACTTGTGCGTGCAATGCACTGCTGATGATGTCACATATTACATCACTCATGACATGGTCAGTGACATCACTCATGACATCACTGATGACACCATCCTTGTGATACAGTGACAGACCTCCTTTCACTGTAATGTAACCCTTAAAACACATATTCAAAAATAGAAACTAAAATTTTCAAAAAAATGGAGATACCATACCAGTTACAACAACCAATTCAATAATTCCACCATCTATATACACATCCACTCATTCACCAACAGTTCTATATAATCACTCATACATATACTCACTCATCATATGTAGTGATACACCTATACATCCTGTTACACACCGACAGTCATCCAAAAGATACTCTCACACATACTCACACATGCAAATAAACTATTGATCATCCATTTATTTGCATATACAGCTATACACACACTACCACCTTACTTCTAAGGAACCTTACACATACTTACTCTCTTAAACAATCACTTATAGAAACACATACTTATTTAAACAGGAACTCTTACAATCCCTTACTCTCACATATACTCACTTATATACATCAATATTCACATATACTACATTAAAACATATGTAGTTACTGATAAAGACACTAGTGAGACAGTCATTCAGTCAGTAACACACACATATACACAGCCATCCACCCATACAGTCCTGCACATATGCTGTCTTCAAAACACATACAAACAGAGAGTCAGTCACTCATGCATCTATGTTCTAAGTAATACCCCCACCAAACATATAGACACTCATATTGATATTAAAAAAAACATCTAATAACCCATATACATACACATGTAGCTACTCACCAACCCATGCAGCCACTTATACACAAAGTGAAACACTAATCCTTATATTTAAATATTTAAACATTACTCACTAATATATGTATACACTAAAATACACTTAATAAGCCAGTGAACCAATCAATTAAAAAAAAAAAACATTCATGTAAACCCTTATTTAAACATTTATTCTTCCATCAACTTTTACATATACATATATAACACATATTTATTTTTTAAAAATACACACATTCACTGGATGGTGTCATCAGTGATGTCATGAGTGATGTCACTGACCATGTCATGAGTGATGTAATATGTGATGTCATCAGCAGTGCATTGCACGCGCAAGTTATAGTGAGTCCAACTAACTATAATGTGGGAATTTCAATGGTTTTATGCGAGTAAAATTTCCAGCTAACTATAACTGGTGTGAAACCTATGGTTTTTTCAGTGAATATATATATTTCTGCCTTGGAGCCCGCCCTGCAGGTGTCATAGCCCCCGGTAAATGGAACTGTGTTGGAAGTATATGATGGAGGGGGAGGACCCGCTTACATCGTGGCCAGCCAGTACGGACTTCCATGGCTATGTGGTTCACGATTATAAGAAAGGGAGAGGAGCAGGGGGTTGCCTCTGTCCTGCAAACTTCGCTGCCTGAACGTTATTTTGGTGAGCATCGCAGTGTGAGCTTAAGCACTTGGCAATCAGCATTGACTAAATATTTTACAATACCATGTTCGCTGCACCTTTGAACTGGCATAAAGAATTTGGAAAAGCCAAGCACAGACTTTCGAATACCCATCAGGTGCATGCTGGGACTCGCAGTTTAGCAAACTGCGGGTTTGTGTCCACTTGGAAATTATTTGACACACCAGACTATGATTAAGGCGGAGACCCGCCGAAACGCGTCAGAGACTTGTTAAAGTGTGTCATTACCTGCTATGCTCGAGACGAATAAAGTCTGCTTTCAGGTGTAAGGCGAGGTTTGGGCTCTGTTATTTTCTTGGGAGCAACTCGGCGGCAGATTCTCCATTTCTGCCTTGGAGCCCGCCCTGCAGGTGTCATAGCCCCCGGTAAATTGAACTGTGTTGGAAGTATATGATGGAGGGGGAGGACCCGCTTACATCGTGGCCAGCCAGTACGGACTTCCATGGCTATGTGGTTCACGATTATAAGAAAGGGAGAGGAGCAGGGGGTTGCCTCTGTCCTGCAAACTTCGCTGCCTGAACGTTATTTTGGTGAGCATCGCAGTGTGAGCTTAAGCACTTGGCAATCAGCATTGACTAAATATTTTACAATACCATGTTCGCTGCACCTTTGAACTGGCATAAAGAATTTGGAAAAGCCAAGCACAGACTTTCGAATACCCATCAGGTGCATGCTGGGACTCGCAGTTTAGCAAACTGCGGGTTTGTGTCCACTTGGAAATTATTTGACACACCAGACTATGATTAAGGCGGAGACCCGCCGAAACGCGTCAGAGACTTGTTAAAGTGTGTCATTACCTGCTGTGCTCGAGACGAATAAAGTCTGCTTTCAGGTGTAAGGCGAGGTTTGGGCTCTGTTATTTTCTTGGGAGCAACTCGGCGGCAGATTCTCCATTTCTGCCTTGGAGCCCGCCCTGCAGGTGTCATAGCCCCCGGTAAATGGAACTGTGTTGGAAGTATATATATTACCTACTGGCGGTCGCCAGTAGGTATATATAGTTAGGATTTTTTCTCTATGGGATTTTTGAAAATTCTACGTCAAATAACTTTGGCGTTTGTGGACGGAATTGGCAGAAATTTTCAGGAAAATGGCACATTTTGTTTCTGAGCAGCCCCTGAAAATTGGGGGGGGGGTTCGTCCAGGGGGGGTCGAGAAAAAAGGGGGGTCCCAAAACGTGTTTTTAACATTGAGTTTTCCATAGGGCAGTTGGCCTCACTTTTAGCCCGAACAGCTGAATGGATTTGCACGAAACTTGGCAAAATTGTAGGGACTGGTAGCCCGATGTGCCTTTTGTAGGTCTCAATATATGTGCTACAGTGGATTTTGAGAAATTAACGTTTAAAAAAAGATATATATCTGTAACAGCGGACCGGGCAGCGCTCCGGTTCGCGGACTTTTCGCGCAACGGAGCTTTGTGAAGCGAAGCTGATTGGTTCTCCGGCGTCTGTCAACATTCCAAACAGTCCGTAGCGGCCGCCATCTTGTCTCTCGGTAGGATCGAGAGACAAGAGGAGGCCAAAGCGAAGGGGCAAATGACCATAAGGGGGCATAGTAGATCCTCGCTGACCCCCTAGGTTTGATGTGGAGGTTTTAAAAGGGCCCCGCGGGGCAAAAAAAAAAATAATAATAATAATCGAACGGCTGAATGGATTTGCACGAAACTTGGTAAAATATTAGGGACTGGTAGCCCGATGTGCCTTTGCTAGGTCTCAATATATGTGCTCCAGTGGATTTTGAGAAATTAACGTTCAAAAAAAGATATATATCTGTAACAGCGCTCCGCTTCGCGTAACGGAGGTTTGCGAAGCTGATTGGTCATTCTGTCACTGGGCTATAGTTGGGCTACATCTGGCTGATATTTGGGCTACATTTGTTTTTTTTGTCTCTGGCGGCCATCTTTGGGCTACATTGGGCTACATTGGGCTTCATTGGGCTTCATTGGGCTACATTGGGCTACATTTGGGCTCCAACATATATATAGGCCAATGTAGCCCAATATATATTTTTCAAAGTTAATTTTCGTAAAAACCACTGGAGCATATATCTTGAGACATGGCAAAGGCACATCGGGCTACCAGTCCCTACAATTTTGCCAAGTTTCGTGGAAATCCATTCAGCCGTTCGAGCTAAAAGTGAGTCCAACCGCCCTATGGAAATGAAGGAAATGAATGGGTAATTTGTAATTAGCAAATAGCTCATCGCAAACTAGGAATGGTAAAGAATCGCTATTTATTCCTTAAAGTTCGCTATTTAGGAAATGCAAAAAACTTTGATGATACATATGGCGGTTCATCTCTAACAAGATAAGAAGCATAGGGATAGATTTATGATGACTGGCGCATCACCAGGGATGTGTTAGTCATTCTGTGCCGCTGCTCCGTCACCTATGGTGTGCTGCATTTACAATGCGGCGCATCATGGGGCAAAAACAGCACAGATGCGTGATGTATCTGTGCCGTAAAGGTGGCGCATTGCTGGAGTTGTATCGCAAGTGTGATGAAGCTCCAGCAAGGGTCGGGGGTGCCCCTGTCGCAGGGTTTCTGTTCTCACACAGAACTGTGGACAGAGGATTGGAACCTCGGCGAATTAGGGTGCCCCAAAACTCACCTTAGTAATCAAAACCCCCTTAGCAAGCTAGGTACAGTGTCACATTGGATATAACAAACTCTCAATGTTTAGACAATCCAGAATATGAACTTATAGTACCTCAGGATACGTGGAACTCATGAACAGTCGGTCGTTATATATTTCTTAGAAACCAGAACATGGAGTTAAGAAGAACACATGTGTATTTGAAATGTTTATTTACTAATGCCGTCTTCTCAGGCGTAGTATCTTAGATAATACAAGTACACATATTATCAGTAGCAAAATTACCAGCATAGTTACTAGTACATAAAAAGCGAATGGTGACAGTATGTTAACATGCTGTAAATGAATAAGAGTTAGCAACACTTATAAGCAGCCACGGGCCGTGGAGGGAGTTACGGTGGGGCAGGGAGGCGGGGAGGGGGAGGGGCAGGGTGGAGAGGGCTCCACCCTGCCCCTCCCCCTCCCCGCCTCCCTGCCCCACCGTAACTCCCTCCACGGCCCGCGGCTGCTTATATCTCACCCTCCCTAATACACATATTATATTATTTGCTAAGAAGGTCTGTTTGTGTTGGTTTAGGGCGTGCCCATACTTTAGTGTCTTAGATTTGAAGGAATCACATCAGCATACACCAGCTCTCTCTTCATGTGAACCGCATCAACTGTTGTGTATGT
This sequence comes from Lissotriton helveticus, assembly GCF_964261635.1. Classification (NCBI taxonomy): domain Eukaryota; kingdom Metazoa; phylum Chordata; class Amphibia; order Caudata; family Salamandridae; genus Lissotriton; species Lissotriton helveticus. Next base: position 1,356,543,691 of record NC_136065.1, read on the forward strand.
GTGTTCGGCAAAGCAATATAAAACCCGCCTCATGCCCAGAATTGGCAGAAGCTGCACTTATGTTATGAGTATGAAGTCGTGGAGATCAGACCTCATAACAATTCTGTATCGTGTTGTTCTTGAAACTTCAGCACTCGCTGTACAGATATAGTTTAACAAGCAAAGCAGATAGTAGAGGAATAACATATTATTCTCATGTAAACCACGATGAACTACTAGGTTGAAAGCTAAAGCAACAACTAAGTGTCGTGTCCAGAAGTTGCAAAAAAGGAAAAATGGCGTTTAAACCGGTAATGAGCACATGCTAACTTAACACGGTGTAAAGATATCCAGGACCTAGATGACACCTCCCCATGATCCGGAAACGAACTGAATAAGATAATAGAAGTGCCATCTCATGAGAGCAGATTGCAACTTTATATGTGGACGGTCCGCAAGGTAAAACATTAAAAACTAGGAAAATTTAATGCTAAAGAAAAATAAAACAGCCAAGTACTTTATCGAGTCTTAAGCCAATAGGCAAGCTAAATAATAAAAACTTGACAAATAAGTCAATGAATTGTCAATGAAATGCTAGTACTCAGCATATCAAACATGAAAAAGGTCTATGACATAACTGTGTATGCAAAATAAGCTGCAACAGCCTCCAATAGGAAGTCACCGTCTTCATCCGAAAAGAGTTCAGCCATCCAATTTAAAAGCGGAAAAGAACATACGTGCTCTCCCAGCACCGGATCCTCTATCACCATCAGAGGACAGCTCGGTGGGTTTTCAAGAAAGCTCTGTTCCAAGAAAGACTGTGTTGCCGCCAGTAAATTCCAGGGACCAATTAGTCCATGCATCAATGCCACAGCCATAATCCTTTCGCCAGGACAAACCAACTCGTGAGTAATGATAGGAGTCATCAGCTGATTAAAGTCGACGTCAGGAGAAACCGGTCCGCAGAGACACAAATCAATGGCCCAATCGAAATCACAGGTCAGGCAGTGAAATACAGGCTGGACACAGGTGAAGTAGGAGAATCGAAAAGATAATCCATATGCCGTGCTTAATATCGCCAACGGCATTGTGCCATAATATTCTAGCATGCGATTGCGGAACAGTGTCAGCAGCTGCAGGGCGGGAGCTTGCACAGGAGGGACATCCATATTTAAAAATGTAAAAAAGCACAAGAGCGTCCGCTGGTAATGCAAGTAAAAATGGGAATCCACGAAGCACAGTGGAAAAAAATAGAATGAAAGAAAGCAGGGATGACTCCAAAGATTTTCTCAAATGAAGTCACGAGACCACTGGTAACAACTTTAAAAAAGTGCGCCAGGCCCTTTGTGGAGGACGCGTTAAAGATAGTCCGAACCATCTTGCTGAAATGGAAAGGCGAATCTGTATTGAAAAGGGTCTGCACCTCTGTACGGGTGTTCGCTATGTGAAGCACGAAAGTTTCACGGGCCGAACTCAAGGCCACCTCTCTCTGAGACAAAAGAGCTCTTATTCTTGCCATGCCGTTGAAATCTGCTCCCAAGGTTGGTATTTGTGGCCAGATTGAAAACTCCCTATGTTCATGTGTGGGAGGAAATAGAACATTTCTGCAGCAAATAACCCGTTCACTTACTGTTACGATAAAAGGAATACTTTTAATTAACCCAGAACAATCTTCATTATTGTGCATCAAATAACTACCATTTTCCAACAACTTGAACGTGGGGATGATAGCAGGAACTGGCGTGCCTTGCAACACGCAAGCCATATTTGGTCGGTGTTTGTTGCATGAACCGTGTAACTGTATGTGCCTACACATTAGTGAATGATCTGGCGTCTCAGTGCATTCCTCTCCATTCAGATAAACTTCTTGATCATCTTTGAAACATCTGTATGTGTATGGAAGCGACCAGACCTCATGAAGAAAAGCACTACCTAAAGGTTCATAACGACCTATTGGTATATATTTCATACAATTTGAAAACTTATATAAAGCAAAAGGCAGCGTTATTAAACCGTGGATAAGGCACGTTGCCAAAAAACCCGCAATCCTCTGCTGATGATGTCACTGAGCATGTCATGAATGATGTAATATGTGACATCATCAGCAGTGGATTACGGGTAATAGTATCTCTAGTTTACTCCCCTATAGCTGTCTTTCTTTTAACATAAGTGTCTGTTTCCTTCCCTTATACTTACTGTTCTTTTTTAAAAAAAAAATTTTGGTTCACTTCCGGTTCGCGTACCGGCGAGCGAACTGGGAAGCGAACTACGAGAAATAGAGGTTGGCACAGTTCCAAATATTGTACCAATTTTTTAATAACGGGGAGGTAGTTCTGAAAAGAACTTTTTTTTTTATTGTTTTTGTTGTTTTATATTTTTTTTATTATTTTTCTGAACATTTTTTTACTTTTTTTGAATTTTTCTGAACAGTTTTATATTTTTTTGGGGTTTTCTTGCAGGGGGCAATGAAATTGATTCATTGTAAAGGGCTCAACAGGAGCAACAAAACAAAAAAAAAGTATTTATTATTTGGGGCATTTCGTACAAACTTGCATATGATAGTCAATAGCTCTGTTGATCAGAGTGATGCTTCTTTCTCCGTAGCAAATGAATCCATTGCAATGTACGCAGACGTGTTTTACTTCATGAAATCTCGTTTGAATATTTGGCACCATCTCCCTGCCCTCTGGTCCCGTTACTTCCGGTACAACAGATCTTCTGGCCATAATAGGGAGATTATCTAGGTCGTTACGAAACTGTGCAGAACTGTAGTTGTTAGGATGCCACCTAGTCATATGGCGATGCATTGTGTAGTTTCCGAAACTGTATTTTTTGTCGGTCCCTCTGGACAGTCTATCTTGACATATAAGGCAAGTTACGTATCTTGCATTTACTTTTTTCTGACCTTTGGGAATTTTAAAAAATTGCCAAATGAAGTTTTCTTTCCGGTGAGACGTCCTGGGCTCCTCAGGCAAAAAGTGCCTCTCTTCGTGCTCGTCGTCCTGTTCCTCTTCTTCCTCTTCTTGCTGAATTATAACTTGAGCAGGTGGTCCACTCTTCCTTGGATGTGGTGGAGGTGGTGGGGAAGCACCAGCTGAAGCTACTAAAGAAGCCATTGCTCACTGGTAACAAAGGGTCTTTCTCTCACAATGATGAAAGTCAGAGTGAGGAAAGAAGGAGGGATTTTCATCATTTGGGAAAAACAATAGTTCTCAACCAATGAAAAGTGTTCATTTTAGATTATATGACCTAGTCTTACATCATTAGGAAACCAAAAGTGAAATGAACCAATGAAAAGTGTTATTACCAAGTCACATGACCTGCTGTGTTTACGTTAAGCGCTTTGCAGGGCCTCCCGGTTTGCTTCCAGAAACCTGTGCTTTGCGACTCGGTAAGCGTACCAGTTCGCTAACGTAGCACGTCATATGACGTATCACGCGACAACGCGAAACGTCATGCGGACGGGAGGCGTCACGATGTTGTTTTCTAACGCGGCAGTTGCGGTAAAGAAACGTTTACCGGCTCGCGGTCTATTTCGCGGCATCAAGGTCAGCTAACGGGAAGCTTCCCGATTCGCGAAGCGGGAACGAAGAAAAAAAATATTTTAAAAAAAAATTATTAATAAACATATAAAATATATTTTTGGATTTAAAGAAGAATACATTTTACAGCTACAGATATTAGCTGTTAAAAAACCAATGACATTCACTGAAAAAACCATAGGTTATAGACCATATATAGTTAGGAATTAGCATTTACAAAACCTTGAAAATTCACTGAAAAAACCATAGGTTATAGACCATATATAGTTAGGAATTAGCATTTAGAAAACCTTATTTTACTCACACAAAACCATTGAAATTCCATATATAGTTAGTTGCACTAACTATATATCGCGCACCCGCAATCCACTGCTGATGATGTCACATATTACATCATTCATGACATGGTCAGTGACATCACTGATGACATCACTGATGACATCTCAAATGACATCACTGATGACATCACTGATGACATCTCAAATGACATCACTGATGACATCATGACACACCAATACCAGTTACTACATACGCACTCACTGATTCCTACGTCTACACACACATTCACTCATTCACCCAAACAATCACTCATACATACAGTCACTCATTATTACAACACTATCATATGCACTCATACACCTATGCAGACAGTCACACACTGCCACTCATCCATGGAGTCACTCACACACCAAGTCAGTCCTGTAAAGAATCAATCACACTTCCATTTCTTCATCTATACAGTTAAACACAGAACACCATACTTCAGTGACATCACTGATGACATCACTAATGACATCTGAAATGACATCACTGATGACATCTCAAATGACATCACTGATGACATCATGACACACCAATACCAGTTACTACATACGCACTCACTGATTCGTACGTCTACACACACATTCACTCATTCACCCATACAATTACTCATACATACAGTCAGTTATTATTAGAACACTATCATATGCACTCATACACCTAGTCAGTCCTGTGAAGAATCAATCACACTTCGATTTCCTCATCTATAGTTAAACACAGAACACCATACTTTTCACACATATACTAACACATACTTACTCTCTTATACAATCACTGATACAAGTACACATTGATATGCACAGCGTCACACACCTCCCAGCCAGCCACACACACACTCAGTCTTCCATCCATCCAGTCATTCTTCAATATGTAAAACGTATTTAAACTTTACAAAAACACACAGACACTAGATGATGTCATCAGTGATGTCATCAGTGATGTCACTGACCATGTCATGAATGATGTAATATGTGACATCATCAGCAGTGGATTGCGGGTGCGCGATATATAGTTAGTGCAACTAACTATATATGGAATTTCAATGGTTTTGTGTGAGTAAAATAAGGTTTTCTAAATGCTAATTCCTAACTATATATGGTCTATAACCTATGGTTTTTTCAGTGAATATATATATATATATATATATATATCACTAATCCAACTTCACAAAGACATATATACACAGAGTGCCTTCTTGAATAAAAGAAAGCCCGCACTCGAAGATCAGAAACTGTCCATATTTTTAATGTACCAATTTGCACAGAGTAAAGCCCACATGTTTTTATCTTCAAGCATCACCGAATATAGCTGTAAGTAGTAGGAGACACGTTTCGGCTGATTAGGCAGCTGTTATCAATCCAAACATATTGCCATATTGTGCGTTCTTTAAATGCTAGTTCAGCACTAGATTTAGAAGAAATACTTTACATTCCCTGCCAAAATCATTATATCAATGAAATGTTTCTTCAATGGTATGTGAAATATCGTGCAAATATCCATAATTGTTCGTAAACCGATACCTACAGATCCAGTTATATATCACTTTACATTAAAACACACAAATTACCTGAAAAATCCAAAGGTTACAGAGATGGTATAGTTAGGTTCACACTTCACCCACACAAAACCGTATAAATTCAGCAATTATAGTTATAGGCATATTTATCTGAAAAACTATGCTCATGCTGTTAAGTAACTTTTGACCACAAGTTTTAGTTACATAACATAAGTATGCCTATAACTGCTGAATTGGTATGGTTTTGTGTGGTTAAAATGTGAACCTAAATAAAATGTCCATTTTATCCCTTATTTTTTTCAGTGGAAATATATATAAAACTATTGAATTAATAATTCAATAATCTCATAGCAAGATCCTGCCACATTATTTGTGATTATCTATTTGCAGCCCGCCTTTTCTAAGCCTAGTAAAGTCCCAGTGCACCAATTGGGGGAAGCAGTATTTCAGCTATTGCTGCTCCCCTGAGAAATTCTGTGAATAAACATTTTAAATGAGGGCCCTTGAATATAAATTGAGATTTAATGTGGAATTGCACACTGTTCCCAGACAGTATTCTAATCTTTGTTGAATGTCTTTATCCAAACTGAATGGGCCCAATTCAAAGACTAAGTAGTAAATCTGTTTGTTGTGTAGTGCTCATAGTACAGGTGCAGCATTGCTACTTTTGGGAATTCCAAAATAAGTAGCAGATTTATAAACCCACACTAGCCTCATGTTTCCAAACACATCAGTGGAACTGCGTGATATTTTCTGCATGCTCACATTTCCCCAGCGTTTAGTTGTATGCAATTCACAATTCTACACTGTGGAACTGACAATAAAGTTGCCCATTTTATTTTTAATGCAAAGTCATCCTGTGCCCTAGGAACTCCCTAACCTTTTTTGCTGACTGGAACTGGTGGTAACTAACTCTGACTGACCCTAGGCTCTGCCTAACCAGGCCCATGGCCAGTGCTATGGTAAAAGAGGTACTTAGAATACAGTCAAAACACATACATACACTAGGGTACACTATGGGTCAGGGTACCCCTGTGATTGTCATGACCTACTCTATAAGGCCCTAGTACATAATAAGTCAGGTTGATTGAAACTACCTCTAGGTCCCTAGTATATAATATGGCATGGCAAATTTAGAGGCCAGCAGCCCTTTCTGCACTTGCATGTGTGCACTGCTGAAGCCTGAGGTCACTTTAAAAGTAGCTCTGTGTTGCAGGACTGTTTTTAAAAAGTAAATTGTGCCCAGACTCGAATTTGGTGTTTGGGGCACTGGCTATTAAGGCAAGTAAGTGCCAAATAGGGCAGAGATCTGTGGTGCACCTGGGCTACCTGATAGTTGGGGCATGTACAGCCTCTCCCAGTTAAAATCCAAACTATTTTGGATTGGACAGCTCCTGTTACCCATATTCAGGTCAGGGCATTCTTTGGACTGACTGGGCATTGTAGAAGGTTTGTTCAAAATGATGGGACTATTGTGGGGTCCCTAACATAACTCACTTCTAAGAAGAGGCCCAAAAAGGTGGATTGGACCCCAGAGTATCAGAAAGCTTTTGACACTCTGAAAGCAGCTATGTGTTCAGCACCAGTGTTGCTGGCCCCTGACTGCACAAAATATTTTGTGGTACAGACAGAAGCTTCAGAGCAAGGGGTTGGGGCAGTGTTTTCACACATAAATGAAGAGGTCCTTGATCATCCAGTTGCCTCTATTAGCAGGAGACTTCTTCCCAGAGAGCAGAGGTGGAGTGTCATAGAGAGAGAGGCTTTTGTTGTGGTTTGATCCCTGAAAAAAGTGATACTATAATTGTTTGGGACTCACTTTCTTGTTCCAACTGACCACAGGCCTTTCAGATGGTTTATGCAGATGAGAGGGGAGAATCCCAAGCTGTTATGGTGGTCCATTTCCCTACAGGGAATGGTATTTACAGTGGAACACAGACCTAGAGTTGCCCATGCAAATGCAGATGGACTTTCCAGGTTTTTCAACTTAGCTGATGAGGACTACCAGGGTGTAGGTTAGTAACTCATCACCTTTTGTTTGGGGGGGGTGCTATGTTGCAAAGTCATCCTGTGCCCTGGGTACCCCCCCAATCATTTTTGCTGACTGGTACTGGTGGTAACGGACTCTGACTAACCCTGGGCTCTGCCTAACCATGCCCAGGGCTAGTGCTATGCTGAAAGAGACACTTTGAATACAGTAAAAACACCTACATACACTAAGGTACACTTTGATTCTGTGTACCCCTGTGATTGGCATGAACTACCCTATAAGGCCCTAGTACATAATAAGGCAGGGGGATTGAAACTACCTCTAAGTCCCTACTATATAATTGGGCATGGCAGTTTAGAGGCCAGCAGCCCTTTCTGTACCTGTTGAATCCTGAGGTCAGTTTAAAAGTAGCTCCGTGTTGCGGTTCCATGATGAAATATCGATTACAAAAACACCGACTTACACAAATATCGTCGCAAAAACATCGTCTACTAAAATATCGTCACCATATACTTAAACAAGGATTTACACTAATATCGATATTTTTTTATCGACTACTCTAATATCGTTAACAATTATATCGATAACATAAATATCGACTACTACATTATTGACAATCCTTGAAATAACATTACCATCTACACAAATATCGATTACACAAATATCGACTTACTTACTACGTAATAATATATAGGAAAAATATCGACTTTTTTTCTATAACCTTAAATACACAATACTCACAACAAATTTATTATTTTATAATTATTAACTGAAAATAATACTTTAAAAACATATAAATATTTACTATATATTTGATAAATATATATATTATATTTTTAAATACACTAATTAATATAAACATACTTATTAATTCTAATATACTCATTTTCCAATGATTTTATTAATACTTTACATATTTATACATTTAAAAAAATAAAAACTATAAATATGAAACATAAACAAAACATATTTAAATATATACTAAAACGAAATTACTAATAAAACAGCCTCATTTAAAAATAACGGATATCAAATTCAAACTAAGGTTCTCATCCAATGATTTTAATTTACATATAATTTAACCAATCAAAATGAAGACTTACTTAACTCAGTGCTATAAAACCAATTACATACTTAACTAAAATTACCATTTTGGCCCAAACTTGGAGAAAAACAGTTACTTTGCTGAAGAGAAGAGAATACACACCTACAACAACTACTACAACACAGTCTACTACATCTCAAGTAAGTGAACTCCGATTTAATGTACTTTAAAAACCTCAAGAAAATTAGTTACACTCCCTGTACTAAAGAAATGCTCTCTCTTTTTTTTTAAATTTAACTAAAAAACGCTATCGACAACAGCCACAATAAATACATAAACTAAAATATGAACAGCCTTATCAATGCCTACATATAAAAGTTGTAAATAAATAAGAATATAGCAAACAGAAATTCGAAATGACTTGATATGTTATGAGCTATAAATATATCCAATTATAATAAATAACTAATAGTAACACTTATTTTTTCAGATTTGACAAACTTCATCTACCAATCTACATCTACACAAACAACAGCTTCAAATAAATTAAGTAAGTATACCCACTGTGGCAATTATTATTCAGAAAAGAGAAACAAACAAGTATCAAACTATATTATTAATTACTACTGTTCTCTACCACAACTACAGGACATTCAACAGTGAAACTCTGAATATAAGAACAGAAAACATTGGAATAGCTTATAAAACAACATTGTAAGTACATTTTTTAAATTCATATTTTAACCAACACATTAAAATAAATGTTTAACACATCTACTAAAAGCACATATATATGTCTTCACAGATCTACCTTAGAAATGGCAGAAGGAGCTACTTTTATAACATCTCAAAAAGGGAAAATAATGCTCAGCTATATGGGTTATACCTACACCCAAGAAAAAGTCAAAGAGAATAAAACCCATTGGAAATGTAGTAAATATTATTCACCTCAAAGAAAGGGAGGTTCCCCTGTCATGTATGTCAGGGAGGGGAATATTCAATCACAGAAAAGACCCTGTTATGGTTGTAGCAGACTAGGATCGCTTTACTTCGTATCGAAAGGAAGTGAACAGCACGGAGGAACAGGGAGGCCGATTACAGAGTATAAGATATCAAATATCCGGTCTATGAAAAATACCTGGAAGGGCGGGAAGGATTAATTCAACCGCATCTATAGACCATACTCAGACTAAGTTGGTCACGAAGAAAGAGTTTGTTTGACATATTAAAGTTGTCTGAAAAGAAACCACTTCTATTATCAACGGTGGTTCCTCCGTGCAGATAGATAAGTTCGGGGTCTACTATCAAGACTCGCTCTTTGTTACAAAAACTATGGTGATAACGTTTTGACAAGTTTACATCAAGGTGGATAGCAATTGAAAAGCTCTCTCAGCCTAAGATACAGATATGGAGTCAAATGTCTTAATGTCCTGATGAAGGTGTCAAGATTGATTAGCACCGAAACGCCGCGTCGACCTTTTTAAACTTTGACTGTATTTTTTATTATGTCGCCACTTTAGGTGGTATTTTAATGTTTCAATTATGTTTTAGAATGTGACCCAGTTGGGAGGCTAACAATAAATTTTGTATACTTTTATAAATTGTTTGTAGCAGTGCCAGTTACTTGTGTGTACCTGAGTAACTAGATTTTATTGAGTTATGTAGTTTGTCTTGCAAAATCCCCACTAGTTAAGGAAGATAAAACTTAACACCTCCCCTTAGTTTTCCTTCAGCGATCCTAGTCTGCTACAACCATAACAGGGACTTTTCTGTGAGTAAATATTATTCAACTACATGCTATGGTAGAGCAACTACTGTCGATAACAACATTGTAAATGTACATGAGCATAACCACCCACCCAATGTAACAGAAGTCGAAGTAAGAGAAGCATTAGAGACACTTAGAGAAGCTAGTACAGGCTCCCAAGAAACAAGCACCACTATTTTGAAAAATGTTTTGACCAAAGTCCCAGAACACGTAACTGGCAGTTACCTTCAATCCTCAACTTGAAAAGATTAATAGCTAAAACCAAAAGAGCTTCTGATCCAACTCCACCACCACCTGAAACTTTTCAAGAGATTAAAATATATCCAGAATATACTATTACCCATAATGAAGATACATTCTTAATGTATGATAACCAAAGTCATGATAAAATAATTTTACTTTTTGCAACAAATAGCAATTTGCAAAAACTAAAATCATGTGAAACATGGATGATGGACGGAACTTTTAAAGTGTGTCCCAAACCTTTCTATCAACTTTACACCATCCACGATGAATACCAGGAAACTAATATACCCTTAATTTATACAGTGCTGCCAAATAAAACAAATGCAACCTACATAGAAATCTTAACAACAATCAAAGATTTTACAAATAATTACTACCCACAAAGAATCATAATAGACTTTGAAATAGCTATGATTCAAGCTATACTTAAAATATATCCACACACTGCAATACAAGGGTGTTATTATCACTACAACCAAAGTATATGGAGACACTTAAAAAATCTACTTTAAGCATTGATTATTCGACAAACAGTAACTTTGCTTACCAGATTAAAAAATTAATAGCACTGGCATATGTCCCAACAACAGAAGTGGCTAATTATTACAATTTATTACTTGACAGCCCTTTCTACCGCAGTAATGAGAAAAAATTAACTCCCTTCTTAGACTATTTTGAAGACACTTGGGTAGGAAGATTACATCGTTCTGGTCACCGCAGACAACCTAAGTTCCAAATTTCATGGTGGAATGTGTACGCTAGCACTATAGCACAGAAAGCCAAAACAAACAACGCAGTAGAAGGATGGCATAATGCCTTCCAAGCCACAATAGGAAGAACACAACCAACACTTCATAAACTAATCCAATGCATCAAAAAAGAGCAAAGCTACCAAGAACTAAGAATCGAGCAATCTCTATCAAAAACAGGGCCAAAACTAAGTAAACAAACATTAAATATGTACGAATACCTACAACAAAAAACAAGAATGTACCCAAGTATCCAAGGACTAGAATACTTAGACCTAATTGCAAAATCTATCCTTTAACAAAATACAAATAGCAAACCATCAAACAATAAGTAACATATACATTTTATTTTTTACATTAGTTAAATTATGTCATGTAAAATAAAATGTAAATTATTATCACAAGACATAATATAACTAATTAAAAAACACATTCACCAATAAACATAACCCACCCCAAAAAATAAATAAATAATAACTTAAGGTTCTGCAGCTGTAGAATGTGTTCAAAACAGATGGTTTCAAAACAAATCAAACCAAAAGCAATCCACATCGTCAAAATAATCCCCACAAAATGGAAAAAATACAACTGTATAAAAAGAATCCAACGTAGTAATCCTCTGGATAACAGAGCCATAAAGAACCCGAAAATAAATCACGATAAGAAATGCTCCTAAATTCCGAAAAATAAGGAAATGTATATAAACATTTTCCTGTATGTAAAAAAAAAGAGATCAAATCCATCTGGTCACCAAAACGAACACCTGTAAATGAAATACATAAAATACCCACCCGCAATAAATACTAAACCCACAAAGCCAAGAAATAACATATAAAAGGTAGTAAAATACATAAAATAATACTTTACTAACATTAACATTCCATCCATATTAAATAGCAAACTAAGTACACTATCACTAACGTTCCTAAAAAAACACGTACTTTTCACATAAACAGTTAAATAAGACACATAGCAACACATACACACTAAAACTAGCTAAATAAATTCTTTAAATTAACTAAAAAGTAATGAAAATTAAACTTACTTTAACTAACACGAAGCAGCTCCCAACCGCGAGGTTCCGTCTTCACAAATGGCCAAAACAATGATGTAGATAGACTAAAAAGTGAACAACACAAAACAAAATGGCAGCATAATAAAAACAAAAATAGGACTTAATCTCCATATTAATGAATGAAAAAATGTGTAAAAAATGGATACTTATTTTTCTTAAATTGTTATAATTTTCTAAATGTTTAGACTACACATATGAATAATGTAAAATATACAATAACTTTTTAATAAAAAAAATATTAAAAAAATTATTGTATATTAAAAATATGTGTATTAATTACAAAATGTTTTTTTATAATATAAAAATGTGACCAATTTTATGTATATACTTTTTGAAATGCCAATTATATGTAAATTAATTAACATATTACATTTTATTTTTAATTATTAAAATGTAATATGCTAATTAATAAAAAACTACAATGTATATGTTATAAATACTGCAATGTTAAATTTGAATAAAAGTTAAAAAAATTATAAAAATGTTTAAATGTTGACATCTACAAACAAATGTAACAATAAAAACTGTTTTTTCACAAGACTCTATTACTATTGTAATTAATACTTTTATGAAGTTGTGATATAAATGTAAAAATGTTATGAAAATGTATAATTTTTTCAAATAAAAATGTTATTAAATATATATCTGTAATAATAATTATAAATATTATTAACAAAGAATTTTTTTTAATTTCATAATTTAAAAAAAAACATTAACAATTTATTATTCTAACTACAAATCCAACATAACTCAGGGAAAATGCTTCACAGTAAACCATAATAATTTACTATTCTAACTCCAATCCAAAATAACTCAAGGAAAGTTCTGGACGGTAAACCATAATAATTAACTATTCTAACTCCAAATCCAACATAACTCAGGGAAAGTGCTGGACAGTAAACCATAATAATTTACTATTCTAACTCCAAATCCAACATAAATCTGAGAAAGTGCTGGACAGTAAACAATAATAATTTACTATTCTAACTCCAAATCCAACATAACTCAGGGAAAGTGCTGGACAGTAAACAATAATAATTTACTATTCTAACTCCAAATCCAACATAACTCAGGGAAAGTGCTGGACAGTAAACCATAATAATTTACTATTCTAACTCCAATCCAACATAAGTCAGGGAAAGTGCTGGACAGTAAACCATAATAATTTACTATTCTAACTCCAAATCCAACTTAACTCAGGGAAAGTGCTGGACATTAAAACATAATAATTTACTATTCTAACTCCAAATCCAACATAAATCAGGAAAAGTGCTGGACAGTAAACCATTATAATTTACTATTCTAACTCCAATTCAAAATAACTCTAAGAAAGTGCTGGACAGTAAACCATAATAATTTACTATTCTAACTCTCATCCTAAATTACTCAGGGAAAGTGCTGGACAGTAAACCATAACAATTTACTATTCTAACTCCAATCCAACATAACTCAGGGAAAGTGCTGGACAGTAAACCATAATAATGTACTATTCTAACTCCAATCCAACATAAGTCAGGGAAAGTGCTGGACAGTAAACCATAATAATTTACTATTCTAACTCTAAATCCAACTTAACTCAGGGAAAGTGCTGGACATTAAACCATAATAATTTACTATTCTAACTCCAAATCCAACATAAATCAGGAAAAGTGCTGGACAGTAAACCATTATAATTTACTATTCTAACTCCAATCCAAAATAACTCTAAGAAAGTGCTGGACAGTAAACCATAATAATTTACTATTCTAACTCCAATCCTAAATTACTCAGGGAAAGTGCTGCACAGTAAACCATAACAATTTACTATTCTAACTCCAATCCAACATAACTCAGGGAAAGTGCTGGACAGTAAACCATAATAATTTACTATTCTAACTCCAAATCCAACATAAATCAGGAAAAGTGCTGGACAGTAAACCATAATAATTTACTATTCTAACTCTCATCCTAAATTACTCAGGGAAAGTGCTGGACAGTAAACCATAACAATTTACTATTCTAACTCCAATCCAACATAACTCAGGGAAAGTGCTGGACAGTAAACCATAATAATGTACTACTCTAACTCCAAATCCAACATAACTCAGGGAAAGTGCTGGACAGTAAACCATAATAATCTACTATTCTAACTCCAATCCAACATAAGTCAGGGAAAGTGCTGGACAGTAAACCATAATAATTTACTATTCTAACTCTAAATCCAACTTAACTCAGGGAAAGTGCTGGACATTAAACCATAATAATTTACTATTCTAACTCCAAATCCAACATAAATCAGGAAAAGTGCTGGACAGTAAACCATTATAATTTACTATTCTAACTCCAATCCAAAATAACTCTAAGAAAGTGCTGGACAGTAAACCATAATAATTTACTATTCTAACTCCAATCCTAAATTACTCAGGGAAAGTGCTGCACAGTAAACCATGACAATTTACTATTCTAACTCCAATCCAACATAACTCAGGGAAAGTGCTGGACAGTAAACCATAATAATTTACTATTCTAACTCCAATCCAACATAAGTCAGGGAAAGTGCTGGACAGTAAACCATAATAATTTACTATTCTAACTCTAAATCCAACTTAACTCAGGGAAAGTGCTGGACATTAAACCATAATAATTTACTATTCTAACGCTGGACAGTAAACCATAATAATTTACTATTCTAACTCCAATCCTAAATTACTCAGGGAAAGTGCTGGACAGTAAACCATAACAATTTACTATTCTAACTCCAATCCAACATAACTCAGGGAAAGTGCTGGACAGTACACCATAATAATTTACTATTCTAACTCCAAATCAAACATAACTCAGGGAAAGTGCTGGACAGTAAACCATAATAATTTACTATTCTAACACCAAATCCTACATAACTCTGGGAAAGTGCTGGACAGTAAACCATAATAATTTACTATTATAACTCCAATTCAAAATAACTCAGGGAAAGTGCTGGACAGTAAACCATAATAATTTACTATTCTAACTCTAAATCCAACATAAATCAGTAAAAGTGGTGGACAGTAAACCATAATAATTTACTATTCTAACTCTAATCCAACATAACTCTGGGAAAGTGCTGGACAGTAAACCATAATAATTTACTATTCTAACTCCAAATCCAACATAAATCAGGAAAAGTGCTGGACAGTAAACCATAATAATTTACTATTCTAACACCAAATCCTACATAACTCTGGGAAAGTGCTGGACAGTAAACCATAATAATTTACTATTATAACTCCAATTCAAAATAACGCAGTAAAAGTGGTGGACAGTAAACCATAATAATTTACTATTCTAACTCTAATCCAACATAACTGTGGGGAAATGCTGGACAGTAAAGCACAACAATTTATTGTTCTTACTCACCCTTCCCCCTATAAACTCAACTAACAACGTCTACAACTTTTTAATTTTTTTAAATATCAATTTTATATTAATAATAATAATATTTATTTTCAATTTTTAATTTTAAAGTTATTTTCCCTAAATATTTTATTTCAATAATAAATTAACACACATTTTTACTATTACTACCCACCCTTATCCATTGTAATCCAAATTACCCACTAATTAAACATTCACACACTTAATTTTAAATTTAAATTTCAAAATTTGTTTCTAATTTAAAATTCAAAATTTCGATTTTTTATTTATTTTAATGACAATATAACATTTTTATAAATATTTACTCACAGTATTTTTATTTAGTACCCAACCTTAGCATCTATATAACCTACAACCCACTAATAAAACATCACACACTTAAATTAATATCAATTATAAAAATTCTTAATTTCAAATTTCAAATTTCTAATTTCGTAATTTTTTTAAAAATTTATAATAAATAAACAAACATTTTTAAATTACTACCCACCCTTATCCCCTATATAACCAACAACCCGCTACTAAATCTTTCAGATACTTAATTTAATTTTTTTTTTAAATATCTAAATTATTTTCACTTTTCATTTTCAAATTTCTAAATTAATTATTTTATTTTCTTCAAATTTAAAAAAATACTCAAATTTTTACACAACATTTTTAAATTACTACCCACCCTTATCCCCTATAAAACCAATAACCCGCTCCTAAAAAATTTAATAAATTTTTATTAAATATATTACATTTATTCTAATAACAATAACATAACACATTAAATTACAATAAATTTCACATTATTATTACATTTTAATAAACAAATATAACACTACAAAGTATTATATCGATATTATATACATCGATATTTCTCTCATCTATATTCTATACAACGATATTTTTCAATGTCGATATTTCTGCTATTCTAAAAAATCGATATTTACTACATCGATATTTATTTTGTCGATATTTAACAAAGTCGATATTCTTACCTCGATATTTCTGCTAGTCGATATTTTCACGTCGATATTTCTGCTGTATACCCCGTGTTGCACGTCTTCTATTGAAAAGTAAATTGTGTCCAAACTTAACTTTGGTGGTTGGGGCACTTACAAATGGATAACGTACAATGTTTAGGCATATTAGATACCCCCAGGGTCTCCCCTAGGGGTCTGAGGGGTGGAGGGCAGGTATTTATAAGGAGGACCCTTATAAAATGAGTTTTATATGCCCTGGGTTAAGTGAAATTGCACATTTTACTCCCCACATTGTTATAAAGTGCAGTCCAAAATTGACTTTCATGCTAGGAGCACTGTGGAGGAAGGATCTACAATATTTTCCAAATTCAGAACCCCTAAAGTCTCCCCTAGGTGTTCCAGGGGTGGGAGTCCTGTAGATATGAGCAGAGTATTTATAAAATATGTTTTTACAAGCCCTGGTGCTGGAAAAATTCCCCACATCATTTTTCGCATTGCAAATCCCTTGCCACATAGTTTTACATGGCAAGAAGTTATTAATTAATACATCCTGCTAGGAGATAGATAGAAATAACACTTCCAAAAAAGGTATTAATAAATTCAACAATATGATATTGTTGAATTTCTCCTATAGTCTACAGACAAGAAGTTATAAGACTTTCTTTTCTGTAAGCCAGATTCTGCCTTCCAGGGGTCGGTCCTGATTGATCATAGTTAAGTGGATTAGCCAGGCTCCTTTGAAGTGGTGATAAAGAGCCCCCGGGGTTAACCAGCTTTGCTGGAAGGGCAGTGTTATGTTACACAGGAATGCCAGAGCAGGGGGAGGAGTTGTAAACAATGGACTTCAAAAGAAGGAAAGACACCACTATCATTTACGACTCTACTCTTCTGAACCCAGACAGATGCTAGGCTTAAGGAAAGAATTAACAGATACCAGAGGGGGAGACTATGGAGCTTAGCCATCCTAGGGGTGTGTTTAGCCAGCTCCTCTCTCCCTGATGAATTTGGAAGATTCAGAGCACACTGGGACAAAATAGTGCCAGACTCTGAAGGATGTGGTCATCTCCTGGGGCATTACCCTGGCCCCATTGGACAGGAGTGCCCTCTTGCTTGACCCAGAGAACTTGGAATAAGTATCTGAGAGGGGCAGACCCAATCAGATCTGCTGCTTGAAACCTAAGAAAGCTAGAAGGGCCCTGCTGTTATGCTCCTCCCATGATCTTAGCAGTCGCAATCTGGAACTCAACACTAAATTGTCTTTAGCAATGTACCCCCACAAACCCCTCGAAACTGCAATTGCGAGATACGGACCAAACTCATGGAGTATCATATACCCTAACAATATCTCAAAGATCGCAAAAAAAAAATGTTAAACACAAACTACTGAAACACCTCTCAGAATCACTAAAAGCTGATACCTACTATAGCGTGACAAATGGTACCAAGAAAACTGACTTTATCTTCTACTCCAAGCGCCTGGCTAAATAGAAACACACCTTCCGTCTCCTCCTACAAGTCACTAAAACAATCAAAATACCCTATGGAACTAAACTGACGACCTCCCACTCGCCTTCGTTTAGAGGGGAAATTGATAAATCCATTTACAGAACAGGGAATATTCTCATTCAAGCCTCCTCACCTCACCTCACCTCACTATTTTTGATAGACATTTCCCTTCATTTTTCATTTCACTCACACAACCGGGCCATTTAATACAAACTCCTGTCTCCCCTTTACCTCAGCCCATCAACCCTGACCAGCCCTGCCTTCTTCACCCTAAGGATTCACTAGCCTGCTCTGAGTCACCTCCGGACAGTATCGGTATCCTTGCCGAGCCTTCCAACACACACCACCGACTAATGCCCTAAAAAATGACTTCCCATGTTCGCACACTTGCCAGTAATCACACGATAATAAACCCTGATGATACCCACCACAAGCTGAGGGACGATGAACACATCCTTAGGCTAGTAGCAGATGCCCCCCTCCCTACTAACGACAACCCTACTCTGCTCACACAGACTATCAACAATGCTAGGGCCATCGATTTCAATCACCACTATAGACCTGCACTCTCCACTCCAGTATACTCAAGACTTGCCACGCATCCTCCCTCAAGGTATCTAACTATGGTTCACCCCCTGACTCAACCAGCAACCTTGCACCCTCACCCAACACCAAACATTGCCCTCAAGTAGGCCCTCGCCTGCTCCCACCCTTACCGACAAGCACACTGTGAAATTTCCAGATGATGCCCACAGCAAGCCTAGGTATGTGGGCCCCAACCATAGGTCATCATGAAATACATTCCTAGCTGACACAACCCCCCCTACCAAGGCAGACTCTATTCATCTCACTCAGACAGTCCTCAATCAAGGTCCCAATAGCACAGATCACCCCCACTGCATTGCGATCTCTCCTCCCTCATACTTCGGACATGCTGCATTTCCCCCACCCTCAAGGCAGGATGCACAACTAACTCACTCACACAGATTCTGAACCAAATGGAGCGTAAACTCGACTCCCTGACCTAGTACATCTTCGAAAGGATCTCTCCAACCAGGTCTTCCCTGCCAGCTCTCACAACTTTTGAGAGATGGACATTGCCTCCTCACACAGGTTCTCTGATGACCTCAAAAGGCATACCCAGACCCTCTATTCCTCTGTGCCGGCTGGCCAACAGACCTCATCGTTCTCATTGCCTTTTATCCGCACTGGAAGTGGTTGCTGTCAGCTAATCTTACCTTCCCAAAGCCCTGTACTTTGTTCAGAATCCTCCCTTCACTATCCCAGTAATAGTGGGTATAAATAGAACCACTGTATCCATCAATTCGCCCAGACCTCCTGTTCAATACATGACCATTCATACACTATGATCTGCTAAGGAGAAGCCCTGCCCTCTATCCTGCATGCTCGTGAACTGTAGATCGGCAGCTCAACACACGACAGATATTGCTGAAACCAGACTTGGTGGGGAATTGACATCGCTTTTCTCACAGAATCCTGACTCAATGACCACTCGACAGACATACTTGACCTCCTAACCCCTCCTGGTTACTCCATCATTAGACATGATAGACCTGAAAGATCAGGTGGAGGTCTAGCTATAATATACAAAGTTGAATTTCATCTTTCTATCTTAAATAATGTAGAATACTCGACTTTTGAATACCACGTTGCTGAACTTAAAGGCAAAAGCTCACCGTCCATCAAACTTCACACCATCTACCACCCTCCTGGGGATCGCGCCCACTTCTCAGAAGAGTTATCTGACCTACTAACTCGGTTTTCCTTAACTGACTCGAATGATGTGTTTTTGCGCGATTTAAACATTCATTGGAACAACGCAGATGACAACACAGTCCGACACCTCATGAACGTTCTTGAAATGAATGACCTTAAATAACTCTGCAATGTATCAACACACAACAAAGGCGCTATGCTATACGCGATTATCACCAAAAATGAAAGGGTTGCTCTCAGTGCCATCTCATGACCATAATCTCATATTTTTCAACATCTCTCCTTCCTTCAGACCACACTCAACAAATAAACCAAAACAGTGGACCAGAACCCTCAAACAAGTCCCTATCATGGAATTAAAATCCAATTACAACAACATCCTCCCACTAATAACGTTAATGATCTCACTGCCCACTTTAACAGTGATAACGGAAGTCCTTGACCCAGTTGCTCTGCTTAAACTAAAACAACTTAGATCAAACAAATCAAAATCTTGGTTTAACTCAGATCTTAATAATGAAAGAAGACAACTTAGACAAGCAGAAAGGACATGGAGACAAAAACCCTTGTCATGTCATCTAACTCTACCTAGATCTGCAAGGTTGTCTTACAAGAAGCACATTGTTAGAGAAAAATCCTCTTTCTTCCGTAATCAACTTGATGGTGCTAGGAATAGGCCTAGGGAGAACTTTAACATTGTCAAACAACAAACCACGTCTTCCTCACCACAGAAAATAATCGCCTCTAAAGAACGATTTGAAGAAATTGCCAGCTTCTTCACTGACAAAATCTTTAAAATTGAGCAATTCTTCCTCCAAGCCTCAACACTACCTTCCCTACAAACTAGCCTCATTGACACACCACCATCCACTTGGCCTTATCAATGATCAAATGGCCCATAAGGGAACTAACGGCATCATCTCCAAACCCCAATTGAAAAACAACACAAACTGGTCGGTATTCAAACACTTGACAGAAATTTAAATCTTCAACATTATTGCGAAACTAAAGCCCACTTCACACACTAATGATCCCCTCCCTTCAAAAATAATACATAATCTAAACCACATCGTCGCCCTATACTGGACAAAAATGATCAATACCTCTCTCGCCTTGGGTTGTGCACCTGATTCCTTCCAACTAGATCAAATCACAACCGTTCTCAAAAATCCCAGAGCTGACCCAAATGATCTCAACAACCTCAGACCTATCTCCAAACTCCCGTTCCTAGCCAAAACTATGGAAAAATGTGTCTTACAACAACTCAACCTACATATTGGAGAATTCAACCTACTTCGCTCCTTCCAATCTGGGTTCGGGAAAGGATGTAGCACCGAAACTGCCATGCTCAATATCTCAGATGACATCCAAAGATCCTTAGACGAAGGTGATGCATGCCTACTTATCCTACTCTACTTATCAGCTGCTTTTCATACAGTTATTCACCCAGCCTTACTGGTGTCACTGAAGATCCGCTCCGGTAGCAATGGCATTGTGTTACAATGGTTCACATCTTACCTACAACAATGTTAACAACAAATCAAAATAGAGTCTTGTCTCTCGAAACCCACACCTATCTCACTTGGTGTCCCTCAGGCTCAATCCTCTCTCCTTCACTTTTCAATCGTTTCATGGGACCCCTCACAATCATCCTGAAGCAAGCATTACTTTTATGCAGATGACACTTAACTGTATTACAAAATCAAATCATCCAGCAACATCCTACATGTCAACGTCAAACTAAGTAAGATACAAGCTTGGTTTAACTCCAACGATCTAAACTTAAACCCCACCAAAACAGAAGTTATTATGTTCTTCCCCAAAAGCAACCACTTACCAATACAACATTGGTTCAGCGACCTTAAGGTTCTAAATTGTTCTCTCACCCTATCTACCTCGCCTAAATCCTTAGGCTTCACCCTGGACAAAAACTTGTCAATGAAGGATCACATCATAAACTCAGCCAAAGGAGTCCTCTACACATTGAAACACCTCATAAACATCAAACCATTAATCCCCTTAGACGATTTCAAGTGGGTTGTGCAATCTCTAGTCCTCTCCAAACTCGACTACGGGAATACTATCCTCACAGGGATCCCGAAAATCCACCTAGCCCTCCTCAGATCAGTATTAAACATGGCAGCCCAGCTCTTAACAGAAAATAAACAATTTGAACACATCACTCCTGCCCTCAAGACCCTCAACTGGCTTCCCAACAAAGAAAAATGTACCTACAAGACTGCCTGTATCACCCACAAAGCCCTTCACTCACATACCCCAGACTATTTAGACAATAAACTTGCAAAAGCAGAAAGAACCCAAATTCTGAGAAGCTCCAACAAACTTCTTCTCGTTCCACCCAAACTTAAATAAAATCAACCCAGGCATGCTCCTTCTCAGGAAATGAACCCAGCATATGGAACTCTCTCCTGAAGGATCTACGATGCAACCCTTCCTTCTCCAGCTTCAAAAGAGACTTGAAACTCCAATTCTTCAACAAATACTGGTACACATGAACAATCTTGAACTCTGTTCAAATAGGCTCTCTTTGAAGGTTTTCTGACCCCATTGACAAGTTGGTTGTTTTTTTTGTTTGCTTCTATTGTCTAGAATGTCTTTCTCTCCTTGGTCTCATACTGTGCTTATTTACCACAAGCAGTAATTCCTCCCTCATGTTCTAAAATGTTTCTGTGTATATAACCCGTTGTGTACCACCCGCGCTGACAAACTATTTTTTATCTTCCATGTATTTCGTATGTACTTGAACCTAGATTGTTGCGCTTCTACTCTCAGCAACTGGTTTATTGCCTTACTCCGGATTTCTGTAAAGCGCTCCGATACCTTTGGGTCTAGCTAGCGCTATATAAAACCTATAATTACAAAATAAAATGAAATAAAATAATGCTGAGAAGTTTGATGTGTAATCACTAAGGCCTACACTCTGAAGATTGCGCCTTCTGCACCATCTGGAACGACAGCCCTGTGGAATATCTTGCTGTAAAAGTACTAAAGAGTGGACTCCCTGCAAGCTACAGGTTAACAAAGCTCACCTGGAACATCGCCACCAAGAATCCTCAACCTGAACCTGAAGCATTACCAGTGGATTTGTAAGGGTTTTGTCCAAGTGGATTCTGGTAACTGAAGTCCTCAACTTTCAGGGACCATCTTGGAGCTTCCAGACCCTTGGAGTAAGTTTGAGGCACTTTGGCACCTTTTTGGGAACTTCAGAAAGAAGTTCCAGAAGTTTGGAGAAGTTTGGAGCAACTTTGGGAACAAGCTCCATAAGTGGACCGACTCAACCTGGCCAGCCAAGCCGCCTGCCTTCAACCGCGAGTCGGCCTGCCGTCCAGGTTTGTCCAGCTGAAAAGCTCCTTAAGACCGATTTCCAGAGTTTGACATGGAGTAGGTGAAATCCAAGGCTGACAAACCCTCACCGAATCCTGCCTGGTGAAGAGCATCAATGGACCCCACAAGAAAAAGCTCCGTAAGTATTTCTAAGTCAGAACGAAGAAAGGGTGACCAGGAGTAACCGTAAGAGCCAAGCAGCCTGCCTTCAACCGTGAGTCAGCCTGGATCCTTGGTTTGTCCTGCTGGAACGCTCTGGAGGTCGGACTTCCATAAGTTAGATCGGGAACTTGTCGCAAGGCAATCCGGTGAACCCTCACCGAATCCGGACTGGCTGAGAGCTTCAAGGGACCCCGGGAAGAAAGGCTCTAGAAAAGTTTCTAATTCAGAAGGTAAAAACTTTGACCAAGACCTACCACAAAAGGTAGCCGCGCAGAGCTCCATTGGGGTCGGCCTGAAACTTTGACTTTGACCCGGGCTATCGCTACCAGATGTCCAGATAAGGTGTTATAGGTGCTCTAGTTATATCATGATCGGTAAAATATGGTCTTGATTCTAGGCTTGTAGATCATGAAGAACACTCTACCATGCTACTGATCTCATTACTATGATGATCCTTTGGTCAAGTCCCAACGATTGCTGAAGCCCTTGGACCCTACTGCCTGTCCTTAAATCCGCGTCTGTGGAGTACCTTTCAGACGAAGTTTGCAGTCTTGTGACAAGGTCGCAGAGCAGACCTCTTTTTGCTCCCTGCTTATATCATCCCAGATGGGCCCCAAATTGACCTTTGTGCCGTCCAGTGCCAGTCTATAGAGCCGAGACGATTTACGGGATGCCACGACTGCATTGAATTAGGGGGCCCCAGTTATTGGCACTGCTTAGAAAGATCTCTGCACCTCCCAATGTACTACCATCATGCCCTCCCACCCTTCCACTGAGAGACCCAGGAGTAATGTTGTGTTCCCTCACCTCCTTATTCTCCTGTCTGGGCTCCCATTTCCACCAGGATTCTTTTATACAATGGAGATAAGTCCCGATCCCAATGGTTCCAACGCCTTCATCATCAATTACCCAACCAACCACTCCAAAAATGCGGCAAAAACTACAAACATTGCATACTCAAAGCTAGACCAGAAAACCTATTCTCAGACCCTTACTTCTGCACCAACAAAAGTACTCTGGTTAATGACCTCATCTTCTCTACCAGAAAACGGACCAGCTGGCGAACTGTGCTCCACTTCATGCTTCGAATAACAGGATCTAAGAAATCTTCATATAGCCTTAAACTAACAAAGTCTCCCTCGTCCACCGTCAAAGCCACCACCACTATCACCCTCTGCAATAATGGTATCATCTTAATCCAAGCCTCTAATATCAACCTAGTTAAGAAGGCCAATTTTTACCCCACTCTCAGAAAAGTGATTTACGGCAATTCCACTGACCCCTACTCAACCGCCACGTCTAAGCTGGGTTTAACCAGTACTCCCCCCCTTAACAATTTTGAATACCCCATTCTCCACTAACCCCACACCTCCTTTTGCGGATTCTAGAGCCATCTTGTCTCCAATCGGATTTTGTAAACTTGTAAACTTGTAAACTTGGGGATTTGTAGAGCGCGGTTGATGCCCGTGGGCGTCCAAGCGCTAGGGAAATCGTGAACCTACAGAGCACAGGGAGGGGAGAAGAAGATAGCGGATTAGCATGCAGATGTAAAAAGATGAGTCTTCAATTGTTTGCGGAACATAGTAAGGTTCTGGGTGGCTCTAAGATGGAGAGGTAGAGCATTCCAGGCCTTAGCTACGTTGTACGTGAACGTCCTTCCGCCGGTTCTGGATCTCTTTATTCTTGGGACTACTGCCAAGAGGGTCTGGCTGGAGCGGAGACTCCGATTTGGGATGTAATGAGTGATCAAGTTACGGGTGATGATAGAACCCATGTCCCAGAAGGCTTGATGGGCTATACATAGCGCCTTGAACAGAACCCTCTGCCGGACCGGTAACCAGTGTTAACCCACTAGAACACCCTCTCAGCTGGTTGGCGGTTCTATGGGCTCAATCTCCTCACCGACGGTCAGGCAGATACAGGATGACTTTCGAGCAGAGAGGATCCCTCAAGCCCCACAGTCTTCTCGATTAACAGACGATGTTCCTTCCCCCATCCCTATAACTTTGCCACAGGCTAGACTAGGGTCTGGGCAACGATTCGCCCCACAGGCATCAACAGGCATACACTGAGGCCCCTGTCACCTCTCGCTTCTCCCTCACACCCTCCACCCCTCGCCCAACACTTAGTCTTGGCTGCACACTTTTATGACATTTCTCTACAGTTACACCTTCTCACGTCTGAGCTACATGACCTGAAAGCCCCCTCAAATTATCTTTTCCACATGATCAGGTCTTTCATCACCTCTGCGAATAGGCCCAGAGTGACCTTTGATATGGATTCATGATTTTAACTAGATAGTAGGCCAAGCAATTAGTGCATTTTAAATTAATTTTATGAGGAGTATTGGATTTTAAAAAGAAGGGGATGGCTAAAGGTATTTTCCCCTTTCTTCCAATTGACTAATTGGTGATGCATCCTTATTTTATAGTATCTATTATATTAGACTGTATAATTTATTGTAATAGAATTGCTAAAACGCATTTCTTACTTGATAAAAACCTTTATTATCACATCAATAGTTGATAGTCCAATGGAGGAAAATCCAGTAATGTAAAGTTATAAGGAGATATAAGAAAATGGATTTAATAACAGAGTAAACTCTGAATTAGCTTTTTTTAGCTACCTGCAATCTCGTCCTACTTACAATATATCTATGATCAGGGTTTCATATATGTCATGAAATAAATTCCCGGCAATGATGAGCGTGGGGATTTCTTCGAGAGTGATATCCAATTCTACAGAGAAACAATATTAAAAAACGTCTTATTGGTATATTATTCGATATATCTATATTTGGTTTTCTCTCAAATTTTCTCCTACATGAACTTCATGCACCTTTATTACCTTAAGAGTCTCTTCTCTTTCGTGGATTTTATGCTTCTTCTAAAGATATTCACAAATATTGCAGTGTAGTTTTCTGAATATTTGGGACTCTGATTGCAGTGGTGGGAGAGATAAAAATATATATTTCACTGTATAGAACAATATGAATTCTATTCTTCTGTATAGTGAAGTCTAAACCCCACTAAGTAACTACATCTACTGTATAAAAAAGAATTATCTCAGTATTGCAAAGAGTTCGTTACATATCATTAGTTAATACATCTTTGCAGAGATTGTTATACAGCGAGTGGATATTACATGGCGTTAATCCGATATGGCAAAATAACTTTGCAGAGATTGCTATACAGCGAACAGATATTACATGGCTTTAATCCGATCTAGCAAGATACCATCATCACTAGTCAATGGTTTCCTGCATCAATGAAAGCGGTTACTGACGACATTTCTCAGAGGTCATAATCCTATATTTAAACGACGCTATTTGTCAAAGATGTTTCCATCTCTTATAATGTTTTATATCACGCTACTAAAAGCAAACCCATTCGACAACGTCGCTTGTCTAAAGGCTTTAAGCTACAATAAAAGTATCTTGTAACAGCCTTATAGACTACTCATAATACATCATTTCTACTGAGCCTTTTGCGAGGATTATTTTCAAACATGAGTGCACTTACAATTTTCTTTTATGACGAGACGTTAATGAAAATAAATATAATTATAAACATTGGTTACATTATTTTGGATTCAATATTTAACATATATAGGGGGCTCTACCGCTATCTTCTCTAATTCACATATATAGCGGACCTATACGGGGATAAACAAATTGCCTGTTGATGAGCGCTGTTTTCTTTAGTCCCTCTTGTCGGCGTCCTAACGTCCTGTCCAACGATAGCAACCCCAGTGTTTAAACTGCGGCTATTTATTCACCTTTTACCCACGAAAACGAAAAAGTAGGGCGTCATGATTGGATCATCTATTGCACATGATTCAGGCTGACGTCCTGTGTAGCATTAGTATATTTACATCTTTTCCAATTGGTTGCTATAGGTCACATGGAACGCGGCTTTTACGTTATTACCTGGTATTTTGTGAAACTAGATTCAATAGGCTATAATAGCACACATGATGCATAAAAATCCCTAATTTTATACAAATGGTAACTAAACTGTGATCAAAATAGTTCCTACTCCCTGATATTTTGAAAGGCTAGATTCAATAGACTCGATTGGCACACATGATGCATGTAGATCCCTGATTCTATACATAAAAGGTAATTAGACTATAATCAAAATATTTTAACAGCCTTAGTATTGTCATCTATTATCTCTCTTAATATATACAGTAGTTTATTATTTATTCCTCTAAATTATAAAGTTGATATAGTGCTCCTCTTTTTTATATTTTATGTTAGATCACTTCTTTATATATGAATATCTTATTCTCATAATTACTGTAAAGGGGTGTAGTGAATGAGCCACTTTAGTGGTCTGATGCCCTGTGATGACCCTCAATCACCACCATTGTGTACTGACTTTAGTGTACTATGTTACCTTAGCCTTAATATAGGATGGTCTTGCATATGCCTATTTCTCTTCTGTTGTATACTCTTGCTGTTTTTCAGTAGAATAATCTTGCCAAAGAAAAGAAGGTATGGGATGTCGAGGTGCAGTGTTGTTGGTGATGGTGCACACATGTGCTCCATGGTGGATACTGAGGGATTAAGTGCATAATGTTATTTGAGTTAGGTGAATTATGACTTTAGCCTATTGGCTTTGACGTGGTCTAATATCATTCTGTTTTCCAAGTCTGAATCTATTAGTTTAGCTGCTTCAGTTGTAAGGATTCCTGGACTGACCATTTATAATGTTAGGGCTATTAGTAGACTGACTTGTCTTATGGTTAAGTCTGTTAACCACACCTTGATAGCTTTATCTGATTTCCTGCTTGATATGCGTGGTACTAGACTAGCTATTTTGCAGCATGGGGTTGTTATTGATTTCCTGCTATTGAAATATTGCTTTGGTCTTTCTGAAAATTCTAAATCCATCTAGTCTCATATCATTGCTTTGCATGATTGTCATCTGTAGTTCAATGGACCCTTGATAAAGAACTGTGGGATTAGCTCCTTGGGTGGTTACCTGATGCTTTGTTTTATCTTGGGTGGTGTATCTTTTACTCAACTGTTTTTAGTTGCATTATGCTGTTGTATTCAATGTGTACCTAGTCTTTTAAATATGTTTTGCCTTAGTACTGCTTTTGTTCATTCTGTCAGTTATGTTTATTGTTTGAAGCTTCGATGGTGTTGGACAATGGTCATGGGTGGAATGTAGTGACCGAGGTATTTTCAATGATCGGGTCGGTTATGACCGTTGCCCACCACCATCTCAGCATATTTTAGCCTAATATAGTGATATTTGGGCCTGTTTCTGACTTTACCTTGTTTTATGGCAGTGCTGACTATTGCCTTTGACATGCTTTCATGTTATCTTGCTTTGCAATTCATATCATCACATAGACATAGTGATGTGTAGACCTGAAGCTACAAAGAAGGGTTTGATTATGTCTCTTTCTGTTTCTGACTTCATCTTGCTTAATGGCAGGGCTTGCCTATTGGCTTTGGCTTGATCTTATGCCTTCTTGCATACTAATTTTGGCTCTTTGCAGGAGTAGAGGCCTATGCTTGAGCAACTCCATATTCTAAGCTGTTGCCATCTTCTGAGTCTCTTTTGGTGAGAGGTTATGTTTTAATTCCTACGTGTTATTTGCTTTTGCTAAACTAGAGAGGACTGGTTCTTATCAGAGGAATGTGCTCACTCCATGCCGGAGTCATAGCAAAACGCCTGGCCAGCTGCTGTTGTGCTCTTGGTACGAGGTGGTGCAGGAATCTGATAAGATTGCATTTTATATTAGAGAAAGGATCCGAGAGTTTTCAGAGAGAGATTGTGAGTTAGTCTGTTGGTTTGGCGGTCTGGTGATACATCATGGTGCTGACGTGCAGACGTGACTGTGGAGCAGAGGGTCCTGACTGAGCCAGAGGAAGGGAGATGTATAGAAACTTGGTGAGGTATTCCACTAATTCTTATTTTCTAACTGTCTGTGCCTAACTATTATTTTTATTTTCAGCTTGTACATATATGTATATGTTAGTAATAGCTATTGTGAAGAATGTCTACTGTGATGTTTAGTTATTTCTTTCTTTT
This sequence comes from Lissotriton helveticus, assembly GCF_964261635.1. NCBI lineage: Eukaryota > Metazoa > Chordata > Amphibia > Caudata > Salamandridae > Lissotriton > Lissotriton helveticus. Next base: position 1,356,573,080 of record NC_136065.1, read on the forward strand.
GTCATTCTATCATTGTGTAATAAAGACACCCCAGAGCATATCATTTGTCTGTATTCCTTGTGAGGGAAGGTCGGCCCCCTTTTTTACCAAGTGCTTACAGAGGGATGGGTAAGTTTCCCCACTAATGTGTAGTTGTTGATACGGAAGGGAAATCGGCTGCCAGCAGGAATGTCTAAATTCTAAGGGCCAGATGTAGGTAAATGTCATTTACCGATTCTTAAATACCAAATTTTACCGATTCGGTATTCAAAAATCGGTAAATGAGATGTAGGGAAAAAATCAGTATTTTTTACCGAATCGGTAAAATTTGGTATCTGACTTTCAGAAATTACCGAATCGGTATTTACTGAATCGGTATTTACCGAATCGGTATTTCCCAGTCATCCCTATGGGCCAAAAGGCCCATAGGAATGCAATGGAAATACCGAATCGGTAAATACTGAATCGGTAAATACCGATTCGGTAAATACCGAATCGGAAAGCAAGCAAAAGTGAAACTTAAGACAACAGCCAATCAGGTGCAACCACCCTCCCCCTTCCTACCAGGAAGTGGCTACACAGGCAGCTGCAACTAATTAGAAGGTTCTGGAGAGGCAGTTGGAGCAGAGAGACCGGGAGCAGCAGCAGACAGAGTTTGTGCACTTTTAAACCTTAAACATGGCAAGCAGCAAGGACACAGAGCAGACAGAAAGAAAAAGAAAGCTGAAATTCAGCAGCATGGAGCTCCAGGTCCTTGTGGAGGAGGTGGTAAAGGTGCACCACAAACTTTTTAAGGCAGTCCCTCTCTGTGCCTGAATCAGCAAAAAGGAAGATTTGGCACGAAATCCTTGAGAAAGTCAATGCAGTGGGAGTGACAACCAGAGTCACAGAAGATTTAAAAAAGAGGTTTTATGACCTAAGGAGCCTCACAAAAAAAAATTGCTGACCACCACAAACAGATGAAGGAAAGAACACAGCACCCACCCTCACTGACCTGGAAGAGATGGTGGCTACAACCTTGGAGCCAGAAAGCGTCCACGGACTGGGAGAAGTGGACAGCTCGGCTAAAGCTGCAAGTAGAAAAGGTAAGATGCATGCACAGCAATTCCCCTCACACCCTCTTCCATCCCTCACCCCTTGAAGCTAAGTTACCCCAGTCCCAGTGTGACTGTGCAAAACAGTAGCAATGCATCATGGTACATGTAGTCAGTTAATGAAAGACCATGTCATACAGCACAGTAACCACCAAGTTAGGCAAATGATTGCAGACATAATGAAGGGAAGGCAGCATGTAATAAGTGCAATTTCCTAAGTTTAATTGTAGTGGCTGTGAGACATTTGCACCTAGCTGATGTACGTTCATATGTCCACAGGTCACACATCCGGAAGGCTGTCACAGGAGGCAGAAGGCATGGCACCCGAGAGGGAGGAAAGTCATGAGCCAGGTCCCAGTGCATCACAGGACACAGGTGTACCGAGTGGGCAGCCACCTTCCCAAGAACCTGACTTCACAGAAAAAATGCAGGCATCCCCAAGATCATCACTATTGTTATATTCACCAGAAATGCCAGTATCCCTGGATATTGAGACACCTGCAGCACAACCTAGCAGGAGGCATGTCGTTTCCCCACTGATGGAAATGGAGACAGCTGCTGGTGAAATGGTGGGTGAAGACTCACACAACTTGCCTGGAGCTGACATCTCTGCCACACTGCAGCTCAGCGCAGAGGCTGTACCCAGTACCACTAGACGCCGCACAGTACCAGGAAGGAGTGTAGGTGCACGTGGGGAGGGGTCCAGTGTCTTCCAAGGCCTGGAGGGATCCATGGTCAGGATTCAGAGGATGCAGGGTAAGGGCATCATGTCCTGTCAAAGACAAATGCGGAACCTCAATATGAACATGCAGGAAATTGGTAAGGGCATCAGGGAACTGGTGGAAGTTAACAAGAACATGGCTACAGGGATACATGACATGACCCAATCCATGCAGCAACTGTGCACAAAACTTGACTCTGAAATAACATCAAGGCGCAGGGAGAAGCAGCGTGCACAGAGAACTGAGAAAGCTATTCACCGCCTGGCAACAGCCACATCCCTGCTATGTAGGCGTGGCATGAACAGTCAGGAAGTCCTGACTCAAAACAGCAATCAGCTGACAAGGGGGATAGCCGGAATAGCCGGAATGACCGGTGCGCTAGAGGCTCTACTTCATGCTCAAACTGCACAAACTACTGTTATTGACGTGCCGGAGAGTGAAGGTAGCACCAGTAGGCGCAACACGGCAAGCCCCCTTGTTGTAGAGACAAGGAGGAGCAGCAGGCGACAGGGTGAGGCTACAGGGCAAACGCCTAGTGAACAGAGTGAGCCACATACATCTGCCAGTGCAAAGCGTGGCCGCAAATGAACAGTTATTAGTATGGGCTACTGCCATTGGACAGACAATTTAGAAATTTTAAAGTTTGTGTTGCACATTTGTGCCATTTAAACCTGCGTAGTGACAATATACAACTACGGTGGGTGCATTCAACACCTGTCTGTGTGTGTTTACTCACTGTGAGCATTGCAGTGAATTGCTTTCTGGTGCACTTTTGTTATTTCAAAAATTGGGGAGTGTGGGGTGCACACCTAGTCTCGACATTCTCAAACATTTTGTCCACTCCTTGTGTTATTCCTCATTGGCGTGCAGGTCGGTATTGTGCCAAACGCAAAGGCACATGTAGATAATACTTTTGTCTGTGGACTGATGGAAAAGGTTGAAGATTTCAGACAAAATATATGATGAATAGTTTAATGATGAAAAATATTGGATTATAGAAGTATGGTGAAGAAACTGACTGCCAGAGCGGCATCAAGCAATTGTGCGGCCAGTGGAGCATTAAGTTGCTTCCCTCAAAAAGCACTTTTGTTATTTAACATACCGAGATATATAGTACATTAAACAAAATATGTGCTTTCAACATTTGTGTCAGTCTCATTACTTACTCAGAAATAGTTGCGTGTAATCTCCTCACGTCTGTATCTGCCATCACTTGGTGTTGACACTCCAGCAGGTTGTGTTTCAGGCACAGCCATGTCGTCGTCATGATCCTCATAGTCTGACAACTCCACCTCAGTACCCTTCTTCACAGCAAGGTTGTGCAACATAGCACATGCAGCAATGATCTTACAGCAGGTGATGGGGGTATACTGCCTTGCACCTCCACTCTTGTGCAAACACCTGAACCTGCTTTTCCAGATACCAAACGTACGCTCCACGACATTTCTTGTGCTCTTGTGGGCCCGGTTATATCTCCTTTGGCTGGGTGTTGAGGGGTTGAGGTAGGGGGTGAGTATGAAGGAGCGGAGGGCATATGCACTGTCTCCTAAAATGAAATGGGAATACATTACTCACATGCATACTTGTACTTCTTAATGCAATAGGTGTTATGGGGGTCGCACACAGTGTCTCACCTAGGAGGTATCCTTCACCAAATTCCCCTGCAGTCAGCCGTGCATAGATGCCGCTGTTTTGAAATATATAGGAGTTGTGTGTACTCCCAGGGAATTTTGCCACAAGGTCAGTGATGGCGCACTTTGCATTGCAAGTCACCTGCACATTGATGGTGTGCGTTGACTTCCTATTCCTGTATATATATTCTGTGGCAGTAGGGGGACAAATGGGAATGTGCATGCCATCAATGCAGCCAATTATATTGGGGAATCGTGCCATCTGGTAAAAGTCAGATTTTGTTTGGACCAGTTCAGCATGGGTTGCAGGAAAAGATATATAATACTCCATCCTCTGTAACATGGCGTCAAGGAATTTGTTGAAAAACCTTGACAGGCTGCTCTGGGTCACCCCACCTACCGCAGCAACCAAACTCTGGTAGCTCCCAGACGCAAGTAGGTGTAGGCTGCACAGCACCTGCACGTGGGGTGGAATAGCGTGTGCCCTTGGGGTAGTATGCTCCAACAGTGGGTGGAGGTCCCTGATGAGGTCCGTGATGGTGTCTGGGGCCAACCTGTACCTCTGGAGTATCTCTGCCTCTGTGAGCATGAACAGGGTGATCCTCTGTCTGTAGACCTGCTCCTCTCTCTGCCATTCCCTCTCTCCTTCTTCCTGTAGCCGTAGCCGTCTTGCAATGACATGAAATGCCGCCATTGTGCAAGAAGATTTGCATTTTGGGTCCATTTTTATAGGTTGCACCTGGTTACCACCTGATTTCAATCCATGGTAAATACCGACTCTTAAATACCGAATTTGAAGCAAATTCGGTATTTCAGAGCTTACCTACATCTCATTACTCAATTTTACCACTTCTTATTTACCGATTCGGTATTTTACAGAATCGGTAAATTTACCGAATCGGTAAATATACCGATTCGGTAAATTTACCGATTCGCAAACCATTGCGATTCGGTAAAGTTACAGATTCGGTAAATATACCGATTCGGTATTATACCGATTCGGTATTTTACCGATTCGGTAACTTTACCGATTCGGTAAATTTACCGATTTTGACGATTTTCGGACTCCTACATCCCAAATGCTTAATACCGGTCGGTAACGGCCGAAAATACCGATTTTCGGCCGTTATCAACCGGTAAATGCCTACCTACATCGGGCCCTAAGTGTTTCATCCCAGCATAGTGGAAGAGGTATGTGTTTGTTTTGTTCACCGGAAGGTGTTGTTCGCACAGTGGTGCGTTGTCGTGCAGTAGCACGTTGTTTCACTGGAAGGTATTGTTCGCACTGAGGGTGCGTTGTGTTGCTCTTGTTCGCACTGAGGGTGCGTTGTGCTGCTCTTGTTCGCACTGAGGGTGCGTTGTGTTGCTCTACGTACCCTCCTAACTATGGCTATAGACCTGCAGTATTTCTAACTATCAGTATTATTCTTTTCTCAGGTAGGTATTCTAAAAGTGTGGTGTTTTTATGAGTCCTGAGAAGGGCTGTGGTAAGTAATGGCTTGGTAACTGACAGAGGCACCAAAATATATGGAAAACCGAGTCATTACAAGGGGGCCATAGTGTAATTACGGAATTATATGGCATTTTCCCACGGTAACTCATTATTTAATCCACGTACAGCTGTATTTAAAGAGGAAATCCAGAAGACTTCCTTCTTCTTTCGTATGTTACTGCCCTTAATTTCTCCTTTTGCTTTAATTTTTTATAATATGCTCCATTTCATGTCCTCAGGTTTGTGTTGGATATCCAAATAATGTTTAACTAAGGGCGCATTAACTTTCCCCGTGCGTATTGCTGAACGATGTTCAGTGAGTCTGACATTAACAGCACGCAAAGTCTCTCCAACATTCCCCAGTCCACAGGGGCATACAATTAGATACACAACGTTCTGTGACTTACAATTCCACATTTGTTGTGCCCGAATTGAATAGCCATTAAATAGGAGAGTTTCTCCTTCCATGACGGTATCACGGGATTTACAGGATCGGCATTTAAAAGTTCCTTTCACCGGATTACTGCCGTCAATAGTTTTCTGGATTAGAGTATTGGCTCTTGTGAAACATGAATGTACTATAGTAACTATGATGTTTTTATTGTGTTTATACGCAAACAAAGGTTTCGGTAGAGGAGGTTCTTAGGTGGGATTACTGTTTAAAATGTGGCAACTAGAATTTATTATTTGTTTCACTCTAGTGTTTAATGTTGAATGCTTAGTAGCGCAAACGAGTTGGTTGGATTTCTCTTTTGTGGTACCTGACAGCAGATGGTTTATATCATAATATCTAGCTCTTTTTTTATCTGGAGCAATGAGGAACCTGGGCTCAAAGAATTTTTATCTTAGTTAAACCTAGCAGATCCAAACCTTAAATTTACTGGCCATTCAAGTACACAGAAAGCTGAATTTCTGGATATTTTAATAAGACGCAATATAAGAATACTAGAGGTTGACCTGTTTGTAAAACCTACAGCAAGGAACACATTACTGCATTTTAACAGTTATCATCCACGGACACAAAAGCAAAGTATACCCTTTTCACAGTTTTTAAGATTGAGAAGAAATTGTACTAATTTAACAGATTTTGATTTCCAAGCGACGTCTATGAAAAAGAAATTCTTAGCCAGAGGACATCCGCACCGGCTGGTGCGTGAGTCCTATAAAAGAGCGAGATATTATGATAAAGACCATCTGCTGTCAGGTACCACAAAAGAGAAATCCAACCAACTTGTTGGCTCCACTAAGGGCATCACTAAACGCTTCGGCGAGACTGGTTAAAGATACCAAACGAAACAAACATATATCCCCAGTACTAAAATCTCTCAAATGGCTGCCCTAAGAAGCACAAATTCAGTTAAAGATTGCTGTTCTGATGCACAAAGCCCTTCACTTCAATACTCCCATTTACCTGGCTCAAAAACTTGAACTATCCTGTAGGGTAAGAACCTCAAGAAGCGCCTCTACCCTCCTCTTGAAACCACTCATCCTTAGCAAAAAGAGAACTTGTCACAGAGCTTTCTCTGACGCTGCCCCAAAGATATGGAACTCTCTTCCACCGGAAGTACGCAGAATCTCCTCAGTGACGGCGTTCAAATTGGAAGTCAAAAGATTCCTAATGAACAAATTCTTACCCTGAGAGTGATAGGCACACTTGCCCATTGTCATTGTTCCTACTACCATTGCACCACCATTTGTTACGGCTCTTCTTTACAGCATACTGTTGACCCCCCCTCATTGCCCGCCTATACCTGTTTATTGTATTACCTTCTTGGGTGCAATTGTCCTGTAATTTGCGAATATTCCTGTATTTTTTTCCCTACTTAATGTGGTTATTGCATTTATGTCCTTCCTCCCATCATATTGTAAAGCACTCTGATATTCCTCAGGATCTTGTTCACACTATAAAAAACTTTATAAATAAATAAAATATGTACTATATAATGCTAAATCTTTAAAAATTAATATCTCCGGTTCCCCACATTGGCTTTTTGTTGTTTTGGTGTCATTTTGAAGATACAAATATTTCATATTTTTATAAATTGGTGATGGATATTTGTTGGCATCGTGTCTTAGTTGTTTACTGAATTGATGTTTTTAAATGCTTTACATACCTGTCTTTAAAGTTAAGTCTGCCTGCTCGCAGCCAAGCTACCAAGCGTTGAGCATGGAAATAATTTACCTATTCTGCGCCCTATTCTGTATTAGTGGCCTTATTGACAGCAGCAGGTATACATTTGCTCCTACTAATAATCCACTTTCCAACAACTTCCTTTTCCTCATCAGAAAAAATATTTTTAACCCTGGATAATCTCCTTCCTCTAAATCCCAATGAGTCTGGGGGTGGTATAGTCCCTTGTAACGGTTTCCAGGGTGAGTGATTGTTGGACATTAGTTTGCTCCCAAAAACTCAGCAGTTTCAAGGATCCACAAGTCTACAAGGCAATCCAACCCATGTTTTTTAATCCCAGCTTCTGTTGAGTGGAGGAGTTCAATAAAACGGGTCACTTGCTGCCTTCCGCTAAAGTCTTAATAACCCAAAATGATAATATGGATTTATGTGCATGTGAAGTTTTTGTTACGGATATCAACCCAAGCCTTGTCTTAAATCCTGGGGCGTCTGGTGCCTCTGTTCTCAAGGTGAAAAGTGGGTTCCTGAGTAGGAGGTTCTCTGTGACCCGGGGATAGGGTGTAATACCTACCTTTGCAACCTGGTGCTCATCTTTCTATATTGCAAACCTTGGTCTTAATTCGGAAAAGTGTACAAGGAATTCTTGCAAATCTTTTTCAGCTGCCTAAAGAAGCATGTGCATTTTCACTGTTTTTCTCAGACTCTCGGATATATATTGTTGAGTTCCCTGGTTCAAAAGTCCTCTGGCAGTATACATGCGAGCGCTCTGCGCAGTTTAGCAATAGCAATCTTCCTGTGAGTGATACACATATTTCTTCATGCCCAGTCAGACTCGTAAGATCACCGACTGGGTAAACGTTTAGGTGCAAGAGATACAATCCGAGATCTATTGAAAATGATAGCAGATTACGATTGCCTCATGAATTACGATGAATTCCAAAATATTGTCAATGTGTGGAGAGATTGATTACAACTCTTCAACAAAGACAATATTTATGACACCTAACAAAAGGTAGATGTTTGGGAGGCAAGGCAAGAAAAATAGGACAAATGGAATGCTAATTCAATAACAAGTAACATAAAACAGCGCTATATAAAATAATGGCTTTACAGTCCTGGTAAGAGAAGGCAAGAGCAGTGTTGGAACCTCTCCTACTGTAGACTGTGCACAGAATCAATCACCCCTACTCACTTCCTGGTTCATCGAAACCACAAAGCCAGGTTCTATATTGTGGTGAGATGGGTGAGTTTAGAGTCACCATTAATGGGGATGTCCAGAATTAATGAGTATCCTTGGCCCTGGCTCTGTCGTTTCAAGTTCTCACTAAAGTCTTTATGAGCAAGGGCTCAGCCCTGTAGAAGATCGAGCACCCTCGTTCACCCCCTCCCCCAGGGCTGGTCTCAGGCGTCGCAGAGATTATTTGTGCAGGACATCCCTGGCCGCCTTCCCTTCACTGCAGAGCATCGCCTTTTTGGTAGTAGGTGAGCGCAGCCTGCAAGGGGCTAAGCCCCTGATTCCTCATATGCTTACTGACGTGGCCCTGTACTGGCTCTAGAGGATGTGTGAATACTAGAGGTAATCCAGAGTTGGCGAAGTGGTCAAATCAAGCACGGTGTGCTCCTTGGACATTTGAGTGAGGAACATGGAGGAGGGGCTCACAGAATCAGTTTCCCTTTCCATTCCTATCTCATCTTTTCAATGTGTCTGGTTCTTTGCAGTCTCGAAGGCAGTGCTGTGCAAAGATCTCATCGTAAACACTAATCGATAATTTAGCCATCACCCCCACCTGCGTCCCAGCTGCCTTCAGGGACTATTTTTGACCAGAGCCTGACTTAGCCATTTAGTAAATGACCCAAAAACCCTTCCTTCCAGATCGAACTGTTTCCCTATTGATTTCATTAGTGCCTGTGGGCTGTGGCCAGACTCGAGAGAGTCCTTGCCCAGGACATGCAGGCACTTCTTTTCACTTTGGAAAAATGCATTGATGGGTCTGTATCCGGGCGATGCCAAAATGCTGATTCTTACTCAGCAAATAGTGATTATATATTAGTGTTTTGCCTCTGCTCCTCTTGCTGTGTGAAGCCAAGGGGTTGTGTGAACTGTGGGAGGTGGGATGGGGGCTGCATCTCTAGCCATGGGGCTTTGGGTCCTTTTTGAGTGAGGGAGGGAATGATATGCACTGACTAGCTGTTCTGGAGGTTCTGTCAGAGATGGGTGCGTCGTGCGTGAGAAGTGGGATACCAGGGGGAAACAGCCAATACAATGCGGCCATTTCCACGAGTAACCATAACCACGCATGAATTACAACGCATGCATGGTTGCAACGAAAAGCCTTTACCACACATACCTTTACTACGAGATACGTAGTAAAGGCATGTGTGCAAAAGGTTAAAAAAAAAAAACAGGCGGGCTCACCCCCACAAAAAAAACTCACCTGATTCCGTAAAGCGAAGAATCGGAAGAGAAGAAATGTGGAGATATTCAGCGTCGTTAGAGGAAACGAAAAGACACTCCGTTTCCTCTTAACGACGTGAAATGTCACCTCGGAAGGGCTTGGAGTGAAGAGGACGTGGAGAGGTAAGGAGGAATGAGAGGGTGGTGTTGTGCAGGGGAAAATCATATGGGTTAATTTTTAGGGTTAATATATAGTGATCGGAGATATCCTTTAACATAAAAATGCCATTAACCTGCATAATTTCACAACAAAAATCGTTGTAAAAGTGTGCGTGTTGAAGGCATTTTTGTGGTAAAGGATATGCGTGGAGAAGGCATTCGCGTTGTAATGCATGCGTGGTAAAGGCATGCGTTGCAACGGAATGCGTTGTAACATCCTACAACCATACCAGGTGGATGGCGTCTTCAACTATGTGGCATTCGCACATGGTGACAACATGCTTACCACATTGGCTCACATCAACTCTCTTCAAACCAAGCAATCCACTCAAGGTGTAGCATTCTACCTACCTAAAATGCGCTCCACAATGGGGTGTGCAGCACTATACAAATGCTTTACAATTCAACTGAAAGAAAATTATTAAATTTGTCTCATCTTCATGCATCAGTTACACAATTTCATATAAACTGCTATTTAACTAGGCACAGACACTACCTTTTTATCCGACTGTTATTGATACGTTAACCTTGAACTTCGATACTCCTGGGACGCATGTCCGCAATGTTTTCCAGAAATATCTTTATGCAAACACTGGTTGCAAACATATATCTATTGTGGTTCTGAAAATCTGGATTCATATAATAGTACTGGACTCGAGAATAAAAACTTCGTCGAAATAGGACGAATTTGGTATCAAAAGACCGAGAATGACGAGTACATCATGTACATGTATTTTCGGCGTATTCGAGTGACGATTCCACCTCGAAATCGTCATTTACATTCTGAACCCTTAGCTCCCATTTACATGTTGCCCTTTACATAGGCCTTAATCCAGTTGAATTTGATTCCACAAGGACACATACTCCTTAATCGACTTCTCCCTGACCTCAGTACAAGTTAGAACCATTGCCCCAGGCCAAACTCGTTAGGTCAGTTCCCTCCCAGTGGCCGAGCAAGATAGCATCTAGGCTCAACCAGCCATAAAACCATTTGAGCACGCACACCTGCCATATCTCGCTCACATCTTTTTCTCCACTCCTTTTCTTTACTTGCTTTATGATGGGGAGGTGACCGTTTTTATTGGGGGTCCAGCGATATCTGATGAAATGTTGGGCCTTGCCGGATGATTTGTTATGGGCAGCACGACATGAAATATGTACATGTCATCATGACTCTGCTTTTCTTTTGTAACCAGTAACTATAAATGAAATACCACGAATTCAAGGAATGTTTTGCCCAAGGCTGAAAATCATGTATAAAGAGAGAAGCCTGACTTCGTGAAAGTGTGCAGTCTCCTGAGAATATACCCGTATTGTACTTCTAGGACCCTGTTACCTTGGTTGCAGCCAATAAACTAATCTTTGACTTCACCTCGAAGACTCTGAGTTTCTGTAGGTCTGACTCAGGAGAACCCGAGGTCTCTGGGTGTTGATTCCCTGACACCGCTGGGTTACCGGTTCTGTGCCGGTTCTTAAAAACCCAGTACCTCAGTTGGCACCCAACGTGGGGCGATTCCAGTGGTACCAGTCAGCCTGAAGATCGTGAGGAGCTTCGTGTGGAAATTCCGGAGGAGGGCCCACCACCTCATCGACCCCTGCATGTCGACGTGGTCTGAAGGTCTTTGCTGCGAGGTTCCCCGCTTCCCGACGGCTACAAGGACTGCTGCCCTGGCTATCGCCCTGATGTTGGACCCTTGAAGTTTTCGGTAGAGCGAAACACTGAGACGAGTCTTCTGGTGACGCCATCGATATTTTCAGTTAAGTATAAGTGGAGCGTCTCCCAGTCCTTAGTTGGACTTACTTTGTGGTATCTTTGGGATACAAAAGGTTTTGTATTGGTACTTGCAAGCACCATAACCGAAGGACTCGTGTATTCACGAGAAATATCGTAATCGATAAATCCTTTGAAGTTTTGGAACTAGACTAGAGAGCGAGGATGCCTAGTCTAAGACTTGGGAATTTGTTTTGTCTTGGTAGTAATAATAGGGACTCCCGATTGGAGGACTCATGTCCGGTTCCTCCAGTTGGAACTCCGACTTACGAGCTATATGTTAAACATGGGGTAGGCCCCATCGTTTACAACGAAGTATGGATTAAATACACTAGGAAAGATGGTGTTTTAAAATGGCCCCAATATGGTAGCTTTGATTCTGAAATCTTAGACAACCTTGAAGTTAAACTCTTCAAAAAGAAAGCCCGGCCGGCGATGTTTGACTCTTTCCGCTTATGGCGCAAAGAAGCCAAACAAAAAGAAATTAAATTAGCTAAGAAAAATAAGAGAGAAGGAGGACTTTCGGTAATGCAAGCTGCCGTGCAGTTTAAAGATAATGAAGAAGAGCAGATAAATGAGCAGTTGCACAGGCAACGTAAAATGGCAATAGATAAGTGTTATCCAGTTTTGCTGTCTCTTCAGCAAGAGGCAGCAAAAGAGCGTGAAAAAGACCCATTAATGTCGCAATTATTAACTTCACCACCCCCCTATGCGCAGAATGCCACAGCACCCCCGCAACCTTTAGTTGCACAAGCTGCGCCTCCTGCTCTTCCACAGCACCCACCAGCTGTTCTTCAGCTGGCTCCTACTTCTTCGGTGCAGCCTCCTCCAGGCCCACCGACCACTTCTGTTTCACCTGTGTTTTCTACGATTTTGCCTACTGTACTTTTTACATCTCCTAATGCTCCCTCTACGATTCTGCCTAGTACCACATCTATTTTCCCTGATACCTCTTCTGCCATCTCTACCCCCGCCTTATCTCACCCCGTTTTTCCATCTGTTTGTCCTTCAGTTTCACCTTCCATTCGGCAGAAAATGGCCAGCACTGTTACTAATCTTCTTTTACCTCTTTTCGGGTCGCCTGCTACGACCCCTAACATAGGAAGAAGACAGTTGCGAAGTCAACTGCCTGATTATCAAGAGAGAGATTCCCTGAATAGTTTAGCTCGGAAATGGGTCATGGACACTGCAAAATATGATGTACAGTCTGTCATGGAAGTCTTCCATCAATGGGAAGCAGCGACACAGAGATATGTTTTCGAACAGATGTGTGTCTTTCTTGGCGAGGATTTAGAAGACAATGATCAAGAATGCATCCCACAAGAGATGTGTCGTGTACGATTTAAGTTTGGAGAGGGTATGATTGTAGGTCCCGATGTGGAAAAGGCAGTTGAAATGTTATTATCATATCGAAGTAAGGGAAACAGTTCTGGGTCACCATCAGAATCTAGTGCATCTAGTAGGAAAAAGGCACGACAATACCCTATGAGAGAAGTTCCCCCACAGTGGAGAGAGGGTGACGCGACCGCTGTCCCACCTGTCCTGCCACACTTTCACCGTGTATGGGTACATGTCCCATGGAAGCGAGCTGAAGTTTTAGCACTCAAACAAACATTACCAGATCCGCGTAAAAATCCTGCAGGGTACTATAAAGAATTGTCGCAAACTGCTGGGTCATGTATAATGAATTTGGCCGATATCGATATGTTATTTGGGAACGTTGTTCCACAGCCTTTATGGGGTAAAATTCGTCATGTAGATCATGACCAGAATTAGGTGACACGTGGGCTAATATTACTGCTACAGATGCACGACAAGTTGGTGGTGCCAAGCCTGAGCCTCTGATAGCAGAACTACCTGGTAGAATAGTAGATTACATGAAAACGATAATGCCTGCAATACGCGTAAATTGGGATAAGTTATCTGCATGCAAGCAAAAGAAAGAAGAAACTGTTTCAGATTTCTTCACCAGATTTGAAGAAACATTCATTGACCACAGCGGTCAAGATATGACCACAGAAGGTGGTCAGAGATTGTTTGTCGATAAATTTGTGCACAATCTGCTTCCAGAATTGTGTAGGAAATTAAAAGATTCAGAAAGTTCCTGGGCAGTCTCATCTTCAGCCCAGATATTAGCAGCTACCGCACAGTACTACGAGAATAGAGACAAAGATGAGAAAGATAAAGTAGAAAAGAAAACTAGAGAACTCAAAACGAAGGTTTTGCTACAGCAAGCCTATCCGCCACGTGGTGGTGGTAATCAAAATAATAATGGTCAGAATCACTACCAGAATACTTTTCAGCAGCCTCAACAATATCAGAGAAACTTGCAAAGATTCGATTACACTCAACCCCGCGTAGGTCCTAACCAGTGTTTATATTGCAAACAGGAGGGTCATTACAAGTATAACTGTCCTGCCCTACCACAACGTGCAAATGGAATTTCTGGTGTAAGAGGTCGTGGCAGTCAGCAAGCGCCTAGAGGTAGAGGGCGTGGAAACGCCCCTCAGGACGCGCGTCCCCTTCCACCACAAAAATCTATGAACAGGTTTGATCAGCAAAATAACGTATCTGACAGGACAGCTCAATACTACGTTGATGAGTATTACACAGAAAATGAGCAGTGGGAAAATGAGGATTGCTAGGACAGCCATAGACGAAGAGAGGGAGTCGTTTCAGTTCCAGTAGATCAGAGTGGACCTTACGTTGAGGTGATTACATCAGGTGTGTCAGAACCTTTTCTGTTGGATACTGGTGCTACAAAGAGTTCTATTATGCACTCCAAACTCCCTGGCGCACCTTTGTCTGGCGAAATGAACGTTTCTGTAGGTTTTTCTGGCGCCCCAGTTAGAAATCCAATTTCTGACCCTTAATCTCTTTCTGTTGGTCCTTGTGAATTCGAAGCACCCCTTATTTTGACAACAGGTTGTGGTGAAAATTTGCTAGGATTAGATTTGCTAAAAAGATTGTATGCGACTTTGTACTGTTCTCCTTCAGGAGTACAACTTACTTTAGGTAAGAAAGTGGTTTCTCCCATGTATTTGTCGAGAAATGCACTTCCAGCAGAATTGTCGATTCTCCCAGATATTCTTTGGGCTACTGGTCCAAATGATGTAGGTCTTTTAGAAATTCCACCATATGTTGTAACATTGAAGTCGAATGTCAGAATGCCACGAATTCCCCAATACAGAATATCTAATGAGGGTGAAAGAGCTTTGCTAGCGATCGTTTACGAATTAATTGAAAAGGATGTGATTGAAGAAACACGAGGCAATGTTTGCAATAGTCCTGTTCTGCCTGTTTTAAAACGAACTGACCCTTCTCAGCCACCTGTGTACAGATTCGTGATTGACCTTAGAGAGGTGAATAAAATTGTTGTGCCACAATTCCCAGTTGTCCCCGACATTACCACATTATTGACTATGATTCCAGCCTCTGCTCCTGGTTTTCGGTGATTGACCTGAAGAATGCTTTCTTCAGTATCCCGATTGCTGAGGAAAGCAGGGATATTTTTTCCTTTAGTTTAGGAGGTCGAAGCTTCCGCTTTAAACGCGCTCCTCAAGGCTACTGTGAAAGCCCCTCAATATACAGTCAAGCTCTGAAAAGTCAGCTTGACACAATGGTTTTGCCCAAAGGTGCCACTCTCGTACTGTACGTGGACGATTTGCTCATCGCTGCGGATACTGAGAAAATTTGTAAAATGGCCACGTTGTCATTATTGCGTCATCTATGTGATTTGCATCACAAGGTGTCACTTTCCAAGCTTCAATATTGCCGACAAGAAGTGACCTACTTAGGTCATCTCTCATCGAAGGAGGGAAGGAAACTGACCCCAGAAAGAATTCAGGCAATAGCAAAATTGAGTGTGCCAAGAACACAGAGAGAAGTACGTGCTTTCTTGGGCATTACATCATACTGTAGACAGTGGATTCCAAATTTTTCGTTATTAGCCAAACCCTTGGTGGCATTAACGTGTAAAAATACACCCAATCCCATTCCTTGGTCGGAAGAATGTCAGAAAAGTTTTCTCGAATTACGCACAGCATTATGTTCGGCCCCTGTGTTAGGTACCCCCAACTACAGTAAGCCTTTCACATTGTATGTCCACGAGAAGGAAGGCTGTGCATTGTCTGTGCTGACTCAGTTATTCGGAGATAGACAGCGGTCATGCGCCTATTTTTCGTCAACTTTGGATCCGGTAGCACGAGCATTGCCAAGTTGTTTAAGGGCCACAGCAGCAGCAGCTGTTTCCATTCGACAGTCTGCTGGTCTAGTAATGAATAATACACTAATCGTGATGGTCCCGCATGCAGTAGACACATTGTTAAATAGGACCAAGACACAGCACTTAACTAGTGCTCGACTGTCCAGTTACGAATTGACGCTGCTAGCGAGCCATGTGCACATAAAAAGGTGCAGTACCTTGAACCTAGCCACATTGTTACCAATTGCAGAGGAATCAGATGCTTTAGAACAGCACGATTGTTTTCTTAGAACAGAGGAAGAGACGAAAGGGAGAGTTGATTTGTTCGACACTCCTCTTGCTGAATGTGATGGTACATTATGGGTGGATGGTTCATGCTTTAAGCTCCCAAATGGTAACGTGACTACAGCATATGCTGTCACAACTTTGCACACAGTCATTGAAACTGCGCGAATACCACATGGTTCAGCTCAAGCCGCAGAACTCGTTGCACTGACGAGAGCATGTGTGTTGTCTAAAGGAATGAAAGTGACTGTCTATACCGACAGCCAGTATGCTTTTGGAGTGGCTCACAGTTTTGGACGATTGTGGAGAGAACGTGGGTTCCTGACTTCGCATGGAGCTAAGATTCAGCATGGTCAGTTGGTGAATGAGCTTCTTGAATCACTGACGTTGCCCCTGCAAATAGCGATCGTGAAATGTAGTGCTCACAAGAAAGTGACTGATGATGTTGGTCGTGGAAATGCATTTGCTGATGAAACCGCTAAGGAAACTGCAAAGAATGTGATGAGCCGAATGTATGTTGCGAGCCCAGAAAGATGGACTGGTGATGTTGGAATATGTGAAGACACGATAGAAAGTGTGAAGTCCATCCAAGCTGAGGCCACGGAGAAAGAGTTAAGCATGTGGAGAGAAAGTACAGGGAGAATGGATGCAAATGGTTGTTGGATTGAATTGACAGAGCAACAGAGATGGTTGTTACCCGATGCATATGTGCCTGCAGTGGTTACAATGGCTCATGGAATGGCCCATATCAGCGCAAAAGGGATTTGCGAGTTGTTGGCCCCAGTATGGAAGAATTCAGGGATTCCCAAGTGTGCAGAGAACGTTGTCAAGAATTGCATGGTATGTCTGAAACACAATCCTGGTAGGGGAACCCCAACTCCAGCTGGTCATTTTGCACCTCCTACGTATCCGTTCAAGGTTTTGCAGCTAGATTTCATACACATGGAGAGGTGCAACAACTTAAAATACGTGCTCGTGGTTGTTTGTGCCTTCTCAAGATGGGTAGAAGCCTATCCCCTAAAAGACAATACTGCCTTGTCCACAGCGAAAGCCCTTGTAAAAGAGTTCTTCCCCAGGTTCGGAATGCCTAGAATGGTCTGGTCTGACAACGGAAGTGAATTTGTGGGTCGTGTGATGAAAAGAGTGTGTGAAGGGCTAGGCATTAGGCAGAAGTTCCACGCTGCAAATCACCCCCAATCAGCTGGATTAGTGGAATGTTACAATGGCACGCTTAAACTTAAATTGGCCAAAATCCAAGCAAGCACAGGTCTTAAATGGCCTGACGCTCTACCCTTAGCACTCCTATCCACCAGAATGACTGTGCATTCGCGAGTGAAACTCAGCCCCTATGAAATAATCTTTGGTCGGCCAGCCAACATATGGGGAGTGCCTATGCCCACGAAGTTTAGCGAGCTGCAACACCCTATTTTGCTTGACTATTTGTATGAATTGACAGCTAAATTGCGTGTTTTATATCAACAGGTCCACAACACCTTGCCTCCGGTCTCTGAGACACCGGGTCACTCCATTGACCCCGGTTCCTGGGTGCTTGTCCGCAACTTTCAAAGAACAAGAAACGACCAGCCCAGATGGACCGGGCCTCACCTCGTCCTCCTGTCTACAAGGTCGGCTGTTAGGGTGGAGGGGAAGGCCAATTGGGTCCACGGTATCCATTGTAAGAAGATACCCTTCCCTCTGCCACATGACCAATGGGTCCAGAAAGGAGGCACTGACTCAGAGCGCACAACTGATGAACGTGTAAAAGAAGCTAACCCTGATTGTGAAAGTGAGAACATTTTTCAAGAAACTGTGCCACCACCAGAACAATTGAACTCTGTGGAACCTGAGCTACTATTTCTGGACCAGACAGTACCCGGGAAAAGACGCTACAATTTGCGACCAAGAAAAACAGACTAAAGTAAAAGTGATTTATTTTATGATCCGAGAGAAAAACCTGTGGACTAATAAAAAATGTGTTTTTTCCCCAAATCCTATTTTTGAAAGTGCAGATCTCCCATCTAGGTAACTTGCTTATTTTTGTTTTTTCGAACCGCCATCCGGGTTCCGCTGCTAGGGTCGCGGTTGATTAAAGACTTTTGGGTGCAGCTGACGACGTTAGGTCGTTGGTTCTGGTTGGTCCAAGGGAGTTGCCCTAGACTGACGGAAGCATCCTTTAGCAGAGACAACCTACCACCGCGGGCAGCACCTTAGAGAGGATGGAGTTTCCTGATGTGGAGAGGCCTGCCAAACAAATGAACTTTAAGCAGAGACTTTTTAACACGATGACGAAGAAAAGTTTTATAATAGTGTGTATTTTTATGCTATTCAGCGTAATGGTCTTATTGATAAGCTATGTTTTATTCTCTTTTCATGTGACATTTGCGCCCACTACATCACCCATACCTCCTCCTACTGTTTCCTCTCATTCTTTCCACCCTCTGCCTGACCACGAATCAAATAGGAGATTAGAGTTCATTAATAACTCCTTCGTTCAGTTATTACACCAACACCAACTTGTAATGAACACAACTAACTTTTGGGTGTGTGGTCTCATGCCTCACACAACGGACAAAGGTATCCCCTATTTGGTCCTGCCATTTAGTCACAATGGATCAGTATGGGCATATAGGACAATGTTCATATATGCACGAGAAATCCAACCCCTACGTTCTGTAAAAGACAACCTCAAGACTAGCGCCCTAGTCAAAGGTATAGTTGACATGATCAAGGAAGTAACTTCTTACGAAGATACCCCGGATGATGAGATACTTGCATATGTAGGTTGGAACGTGACCGGATATGGCACTACATTAAGTGAGAAACAGCAAGCCAAGAGATCGTCCCCTATCTGGATCGTACCCCATCAAGGTCACCTGTGTCTGCAAGGTATTGGCAAGAATCCCAGAGCTCAGCTAGGGAAGAGTGTCTGTACAGAAACGTATGTTTTTGGATCTCAGACTTCCCCTGCGTTTTTAGCCGCTAAGGGTACTTATTTCATCTGCCATAATAGAGCCTATACATGGTTGCCCCCTGACTTCTCGGGCTCATGTTTTGTTTCATTCCTGTTACCTCCCACCTACACAGCAGCGGCGGATTACCATCGGACAAGGGTAGTTAGAGGTGTTTTGAGTAAAGAAGACGCTGCAGGTCAAGAATTTGGTGACTTTGCAATGGGTTTTCTTCCGTTCTGGGGAGCCATGGCTAACAGCAGGAACATAAGGCAATTGACAAGGGTAGTTGAATCCACCGTGACTGAAACTGCTGGTGCCCTTAGTAACCTGACTGCTGAGCTCCAGTCGGATCGACTTATGACCCTTCAGAACCGGGTCGCTTTGGATGTAATACTTGCGGACCGAGGTGGAGTATGCAAATTGATCCAGTCCAGTTGTTGCATTTTCATCCCAGATAATGCTCCAACAGTGTACAGCGCCATCTCCAAACTACATAAGATTTCCGAATCTATTCATGTGGATAAAGGAGATTGGTCGTTAATGGGATGGTTCTGGGAACTGATATCTGCCTGGGGATGGAAAATTCTGATGGTCATTGGGATGGTCTTAGCCATTCTTTTTCTGTTCTGTCTATGCATACAGTGTGCTCCTGCAATATGTGGCCTCTGTGCTACATCATGTGTAAGGAAGCCTGTGTCAAGAAATGAACTAAGCACTAGAATGATGTTACAGCAACATCTCAATGACTTTAGGAATATAGATCTGGACTCAGACTAACATGAGGATAGATTAATTGCCTATGTAAGGGCAAAAGGAGGGTCTGTGGTTCTGAAAATCTGGATTCATATAATAGTACTGGACTCGAGAATAAAAACTTCGTCGAAATAGGACGAATTTGGTATCAAAAGACCGAGAATGACGAGTACATCATGTACATGTATTTTCGGCGTATTCGAGTGACGATTCCACCTCGAAATCGTCATTTACATTCTGAACCCTTAGCTCCCATTTACATGTTGCCCTTTACATAGGCCTTAATCCAGTTGAATTTGATTCCACAAGGACACATACTCCTTAATCGACTTCTCCCTGACCTCAGTACAAGTTAGAACCATTGCCCCAGGCCGAACTCGTTAGGTCAGTTCCCTCCCAGTGGCCGAGCAAGATAGCATCTAGGCTCAACCAGCCATAAAACCATTTGAGCACGCACACCTGCCATATCTCGCTCACATCTTTTTCTCCACTCCTTTTCTTTACTTGCTTTATGATGGGGAGGTGACCGTTTTTATTGGGGGTCCAGCGATATCTGATGAAATGTTGGGCCTTGCCGGATGATTTGTTATGGGCAGCACGACATGAAATATGTACATGTCATCATGACTCTGCTTTTCTTTTGTAACCAGTAACTATAAATGAAATACCACGAATTCAAGGAATGTTTTGCCCAAGGCTGAAAATCATGTATAAAGAGAGAAGCCTGACTTCGTGAAAGTGTGCAGTCTCCTGAGAATATACCCGTATTGTACTTCTAGGACCCTGTTACCTTGGTTGCAGCCAATAAACTAATCTTTGACTTCACCTCGAAGACTCTGAGTTTCTGTAGGTCTGACTCAGGAGAACCCGAGGTCTCTGGGTGTTGATTCCCTGACACCGCTGGGTTACCGGTTCTGTGCCGGTTCTTAAAAACCCAGTACCTCACTATAACAATTCTGAAGTATAAGTGCATTTTACTGACAAACTGCTTTTTATGCTCCACCAAAGACGTTTTAGCTTATCAGATGTGTATGATGCAATTCCTAAAGTGTTTAGCGTAGCAGCGGCCCACCTCTGGAACAGCCTTCCATTTGAAATCAGGAAAATCCAAGAATTGCTGCTGTTCCGCAAAAAAATCAAGACCTAGCTCTTTCCGAGGGTATAATCCCCCAGGGGCAATAGTAATAGACTCCTGTCGATACACCCTTCTCATGCTCTCATGGCTGACTGCTTTCCGTTGAACCTTTCTCTCAGCGCCAGGATGCCCGCAGGGTTACAGCGCACTCTACAAATGATATAAATAAAAAATAATAAATAAAGGCCAGGCTTTACCAGTCCCCTTGGTAATTGACAAAAGCAGGTATGTATCCATTAACCTCATCAAGGCCACAGATTGAGCACACTTACCAATCAATACAGGGACGGCTGCAATTGCCAAAGAAATAGATATGATTGAAGGTGGGGGGTGTGATCATTCAAGGTCGAAACAGATCTCTTGAAATCTAAGCAGGGGAAGAAACTAGTGGGTCAAGAATAGAAGTCCATCTATTATAATGAGTGATTCCTGATGGTCTGCATTATACTGTAGTATTTGTACAACACCTACTACCCGTAAGGGGAATGCTCTAGTGCTTATCCATATGGGTAGTATACTGCACCATGTGGGGTGTATAGTTGGAAGGGTGTTATCTTTGCTTTGAGCTTATTTAGGATGGGTTTCCATTGTACTCAGTATTGTTTCACCCGTACGTCCGGGATCTACCATAGGAGACCTTTCTATCGATAGAACTGGAAAAAATCTTCAATACAATGCGGTGGGACGATCTGGTTGAGGCGATGGAGCGAATGGGACATGGAGGTGACTGGCTGCAGTGGATGAAACCGCTTTATGGGGATACCACAGTACATGTTAGGACAGGCAGGACAGTATCCTTACAGTATGGGTTTTTCGTGGTACCAGACAGGGCTGTTCTTTTTCGACACTCCAGTTTGCCTTGAAGATCAAGCCATTGGCTGAGTTGTTCCAACAAGGAGGGGAGGGAATGGGGTGGAATGTAAGATGGCAAGAACAGATGATTTCTTTATACGTTGATGATCTCTTGATTTATTTAACAGATGCTGTGGTGGGCTCTGCTACTGCCCAAGAGATTTGAATGTGTTTCAGGCTTGAAGGTCAATTGGAACAAAACCTATTTATTCCCATGCCCTCGATGATCCCCTGTCCTCCGGACCTGCCTGCTGATCTTAAGTGGGCACAGTCCTGCCGTTGATTGGACTACCACATGGGGACCCCTGACACTATTTGTAGCTGAACAGCTAACGGCCTGGACTGCGGTTGAGTTAGACACAGTGGGGGACTGCTACCTACAAAATACTCTTACCCCCTTCGAGGATTTGGTCGAGGACTGGCCAATTCCTCCTATGCGGGGCCCTGATCTGAAAGTTTAGGAGATTGTGAGGTAGGGGCAGTGAGGAGCCCAAAATGACCCTGGTGTTACATTCCTTGTTAACATTGGGTTTGACAAAAAACCTGGTGAATTGGCTCTCCTGCTCACTGTCTGAGGCAACTCATAACCCTATGTTAAAACTACGCGGACGATGGGAGGAGTTACTGGAGAGGGAATTCTCGGTCTCGGAATGGAACATGGATCTAGCGTACCCTAGGACAGTCTTGTGTAACACAAGGCTGAAAACCTTGTTTCATTATCTGCATATGACCTTGCATGACACCCCATAGACTCAAAATCGCTTACGGTGGTGAGGTTTGTGGTTGCCCAAGGTGTCATTGTGGTGACGCAGACTTTGTACATATGACATGGGTGTGCCCTGGCCTGTGCCAGTTCTGGGATGAGGCATTGGCTGTAGTGGGTATGACACTGGAGTGTGCGCCTGACTCCACTGTTGGGGTTTGCCTGCAGGGGCTTTTCCCCCATCCACCCAAACAGAAAGTCAGGAATAGATTTATTGGCCTCGCTTTGGTCCTGGCCAGGAGGAGGATAGCTATGGCAAGGAAGACTGCAGCCAGACCAGTGGTGGGGACTTAGAAACATGATGTGACTCACTGGGCTGTGGCGGAGGGGAGAGCCTTGACTAGGGAAGAAGTGAAGGGATTGCGGCGGCATACCATTGTGGACCAATGGAAGGAGGTCCTAAATACATGGTAACATCCAGAATAGGAGTGCGATGTTGAAGGGGGGAGCCAGTAAGGCTCCCACCTGGGTGAGGAATGTGTACCTGATGGAGCAAGGATTTGCACGTACAGCGACTTGCTTGTATCAAGAACCTCAAATAATGTTAATAAGTATAATCAACTTGTTTGTGTTACTAATATTGCACATTTTACATTACATGGGGTGTCCCAGCGAAGCTTGCATATGTGTTTACTAATAGTAATACGCTTGCAGATTAAAATGGCTGCTGCTACGCGGGAATTTCTTCTGCGCATGCGTCAGTCACACTCACGTGATGTGACGTACTCGCAGTTCTGGTGGGAATCTTTTGCACTTGCGCAGTCGTATTAAAATGGTTGTTTGTGTTCTCACATGTCCGATGCTTGCCTTGCAGCTTTTGTTATGCTGTTCGTCTTGCACTAATCTTAATGTTATAGTTAGTATAAAGTAAGGGGAGTCATGTAGGGGTTCCTGGCATACAGTGTACTCATTTATTTCTGTGTTCTAAATTGTTTTCCTTTACTTTTCATGTGGCAAATCTTTTGGGCCTGGGAGGTGCTTATTACTCCATCTTAGAAGTCCCTACTGTGCATGTCACCCTAGCAGAGGGAAGAAAACCTTGTACCAGTGGAACCCAGCCAGCTGGCAGCCACAGCCAAGATGCTCCTGGGAACCGACCTGTGACCCTGCAAGACGAAGCTGAACTGTACTGCATTTGTAACAATTGTATATGAATATTGTATTATTCATTGTAATGTGTAAAACATGTCATGGGAACCCCAAATTCAATAGGCGGTCCCAAAAGATGTAAATTAGGGCTTGAGAAAGTCAAATCCTGGTTGGTGTGATGACCTATCCTTTCTTTGGACAAATCGAAATTAGGGATTCTTACACTTGCAACATTTGGGGGGGGTGGTACACTGACCCGAAAACAGTATGACTAGCCTAGGTTTAGCTACAGAAATTGTCCGACTTGTCCGAATAGCTGACCTGTCACTGACCCAACGCACTCAATAGCTGATCCAGAAACAGAGGTGCTGCGGAGCACTCTGTCCTTAATTTCCAGAGACCCAATCGGGGATTTGGAAACCTTAAGTGCTGGCGGAGCACTTTGCTGGGGAATTCGATAACCCAATCGGGGTTCTGTCTGATAACTGTAGAGAAGGTGTAGCGCAGGCGTTGCAACTGAACTGCGGGTGCTGGTCTTACCTTGGTGGTCCTGTCCTGATCCTAATCTGGTTTTCCTGTCCTGATCTGGGTGTCCATTCTGCACCTGCGGGCCTACTGGCGACTGTCCTTCCTTGGGGGTCCTACTGTCCTTAACTGACCCGTTGCCGGGGTTGGTCTCCACATCGTTCTAGGTAAATATAAATCTGAGGGAACCCATTACACATTCTCCTTTCTTTGCTTTTAATACAATTATACTTTCACATTGTTCCTTTTCTTACCCGCCCTGTGCTGACACATGATAAAGTCTTACATTTTAGTTGTTATACTAGCATGTTCCATTTCTTCCCCATCCTATAGGTACATTTTCTACATACAGTTCATGAAATATAGATGTTCTTTTTCTTTACCCATTCCTTTAGTTGATTAATGTGGATACTCTGAAGTATATAGCGTGTTCCATTTTTTACCTTCCCTATAGCTACATGTTACCTTCGAATTTTCTATAGACTGATTAAAGTTCTTTTACCATTCCCACCTTCGAGGGGTAAATTAAACTGTGAGATTCTAGCATGTTCCTTATCTTTCCCGTCCTTTAGACATCATACTGAGTCTAAACTCTGAAAATCATTATTAGTGTGCTCCCTGTTCTTACCTTTCCTTTTAAAATCTAAATAATAGGCATACTTTATTTTCTGCATAGCTACTCAATATTCATGCTCCTGGTTATTGATAGTTTAATTGCTGTAAATCTTTTACTTTCTGACTTTGAAGAAGATTAGATAAAGATTTTGAAAACTTCCTGTGTCTCTGGTTATTATATGAGTGCAAACATAGTAAATGGTATTTGTATTTTGGTGTCTGCCTTTCTTTTACAGCTAGCTCCCTGATCCATAGTGATCATAGGTACCCGTAAGAGTGGATTGGTTAGTCGGGTACATTGGAAATAAATAGGAAGGAACTGGGTTACTGGTAGTAGAGTGTAAGGTTACCCGATTTATAAATATGGTGTATTGAATTTATGAGCCCAAATGTGCTAATGGTAAAAATTATAGTCGGGTGACCTGCGCGCTTCATGGCTGGGGAGTTTGACTAGAGGGACTACCCCACTAGGGAACATGGGGAAAAGCAGAGATTGGAGGGCTGACCAGGTAAGCCCCTACAATAGTGTAGGACGTGGATGGTCTTCGGACCCCCACACACTTAGCCGTGATCAGGATGAATGTGACAATTGATTAGTGGTTGATTGGACTGATCTCGAGCCTCCACACCCACCTAGAGCTACAGAAGATTATGTATTATTAGACTGGATGTTATGACTGTTAACATAGAGGCTGTGGTCTTTAAATGAGTTGTGGTTTATTTGCACAGATACAATAATAGGGTTTAAGCAAAAATATACATTTGACTAACAGTAGGCCGTGCTCAGAGGGAGTAGGCATGCAGATTATGAAAAGGCAAGAAAAAGGAAAATGGACAGTCTGAACTTTTGTTAAGTTACATTTTCACGCAGGTATTTTAGGAATATTGTGCCTCTTTACTCACCCATTTCTTCGTACGTAGTCCCTCTTTTCCCCTCTGTGCCTCTGTACTCACTCTTACCTGCGTCCCAGTCCTTCTCCTCTCCCTCTCTTGCTTTACTGGCTGTTCCTCCACCCCTTTCCTCCGCATATCCATTTTCTCACCTGTAGATTCGACCCTATTCTTCTTCTCTGATCTCTTTACTCAGCGGTTCCTCCGCACAAGGTGTAATGACCACCTGCCTGCCATTTATGACCTGGTTGACATAAAACGGCAATAATCTCTTTAGGAGAAACTGTGGGTTTGTTCTCATAACCATAACTCCACCCTACTTGTTGCAATATCACATGGTGGTGGCGATGTCAGTGAGGACCTGAACCAGCTGCACCTTAATGGACAGTGTCTTTCATTGTAAGGCAAACAGCCCACAGCCTCAGCAGGTTGATGTGAAGGCAGGCCTCTGGTGGAGACCAGAGTCCTCCGATCTCCACAGCTCCCACTTGACCTATTCAACCCAGCAGTGACGTGTCTGTCACCACTGTCAACTCTGAATGGGAAAGAGAGAATGGGCTGCCACTGGCCCAATTGCAGTTCAGCAGCCACCACTGAAGATCTTTTCCAGAGACGATGGACCGATTTTTTAAATGGAGCAGAAAACCGGAGTGGAAAGAATAACCAGAATATGGGATAATGATCAAGTGCGAAAAACTAGAGGTGGCCGTAACTCGTGGCTGCCAAATTCTGCCACCAGGCTGCAATGTAATGGTATTAGGACATGCAGCACTTAAAATCAGTGTGAATGGCAAAATTAGTTGCACAGGAGCGTGCTGCCAATCGAGTTTATTTTGCTGCTGCTCAAGTAGAAAATCTACTTGAGCAGAACCAAATCTACTCAAACTTCAGCCCTCTCTGACCGCTTCTGCTTGTATCTGCCGGCATTATAAATGGCGTTGGCAGGCTCCATGGAGACTGAAAATTGCCACACGGGTTAGAAAATCTCACTCGTGCTTGCAAGCACATGTTGTGGAGCTTAGCTTTGTTCTTCCTAGGCATGAATTGCAGAATAATTCTGCCAAGCACCTATTGGTGGAATTTGGCATGGACTCCACGCTACAAGCATAATTCGGAGTTACCCAAATTCTACCAATTCCACAAGCGGAATTATAATTCTGCCTGGGCCCACAAAAAAACAGACAATACAAAGGAACAAGTAATGATGACCGAAGCAAGATACAGTACTAGCACTAGCTCGGGAAACAATAGAGATTGCAAGGGGAAAGGGCGAAAACTAAGATGAGAAATTATAAACAGGGCGTCAGAAACCAAGACCAGGAAATCTGGAATCAAGAGCAGTCTGTACCCGAGAGGCACTGGGGCAAGTAATGCCCTTTCGGTACAGGGACACTGGAACAGGGATTAAAAACAAGGAATTTAAGAATGTACCCAACAGGTATTGGAACAGGTAATGCTCTTCTCTTGAACGGAATAAACACAAGAATTTAGAACAGGGTCAGAACAGTAAACCAGAACAAGGAAACGAAGGCAAGCGCTAGCAGCTCAGCAAATATGTGGTCAGAAACCCACCGGTAAAACACAGTCATTCAGGCTATTAAGGAAGAAAGGAAAGGAAGAATCCAGATGACACTGTGAAACAAGATAAAAAAGACACATAAATCTCATTGCAGCACATGGCATGGATCCAAAATCAGAATAGTGCAAAAAGCAGCAGCAGGAAACATGATTCGTCTTGGTTTTTCAAAGATTCACAAGTGCAGGCTACTGGAGTATAAGGCAGAGTTTCTCATTAATGGCAGATGAAACACGATTTCGAAATGCAGAATCCGTTCTTAAATCTCTTCTTCCACCTCACACCTACACAAAGTGATTGGAAGTGGTCAGAACACAATTCCGGAATAGAACATGGATTGCGTCTTGTTGCAGAACACAGCCACAAAGAGCACATGGACATGCTGGAAGTGGTAATACAGAAAACAACGTATGGTAAGATTCATTAAAAGGCTCCTCCCCATTTCTCAGACTGGGGTATGACATATAAGTGTCATAATGTATTAGGAACTGATAAGTAGACCCTGGAATGACATTCAGATTGGATCTGATTTCCAAGAGGATTTGTAAAGTCTGTGAATGAACACTCAAGTGCAGCACAGGTTCCAAACTGGTGTTCATGATGACACCAGGCTCATAGAAGGTCTACAAGTAGTGGCACCCAGTGGCAGGATAGGAGAATCCTGACAGATAGGTACTTGGACAGTTCTCATGGTGTCCTTTTTATTGTGTCTCGCCTGGCGTTAGCAGCGAGCATGCGCTGCCCTCGCCATGCGCAGGCTTCTTGGAATCAATACGGTTCCAGAAGACGTGTGTCCGGTCCGCCTGCAATTGTCATTGGTGTGCATCGGTTTTCGTCACTAATTATTCTGAACATGCTTCTTTGATAATACAGGAGGGTTTTTAGTCCCTCCTGGTTGCCTCCCTGTCCACTTTAGGCCATGCCCACCAGGATTGGATGTTTTACTGGCAGGGTGAGACGGCTGCTTTAATCTTTACTCGTGACACTTTTATTTTTTACTATGTTGAAGAGTGCATGTGCAGACGTGACGTTTACGTAATGAAATAATGTAACAATCAAGAGCGGAGGGCTTGATTTTCTATTTATTTAATCGTTGCTTTAAATTTTTTCCTTGCTCACCCCACAAGCTATGAGGGTTCTTGGCTCATTTTAAACATTAGTTGCTGCACGCCGCGTCTCGGTCGCTTTAGCTCACAATGAACAGTGAAGAGCATAACATAGAAGAAATAAAGGAATTTGTTCCGAGAGTGAGGGTGCTATGCCGTGGTACTTCATTGTGCAGAGTGGGCTTTGATGGGGAGATCTCTGTATACAGTCCACAAGTATATCTCTTGCGAGCTCAGACCCAGCCTTTCATGATCGTGGCGTCAATAGCTTGATTTGCTATTTATTTAATCATTGCTTTAAAATGTTTACATAGCTCACCCCACAAGCTGTGAGGGTTCTGGGCATGTTTTAAACATTAGTTGCTGCATGCTGCGTCTCGGTCGCTTTAGCTCACAATGAACAGCGAAGAGCATAACATAAAAGAAATAAAGGAATCCGCTCAGAGAGTGAGGGTGGTATGCTGTGGTAGTTCATTGTGCAGAGTGGGTGTTGATGGGGAGATCTCTGAATACAGGCCATAAGTATATCTCTTGCGAGCGCGGTCCCAGCCTTTCATGCTTGTGGCATCGATAACAAGTCTATGTAGCGCTTAAACCCCAACACAGTGACAGGTGCTTTCCGGGACTCTGCAGTTTTGTGGGTTGGGTGGTGATAGCAGTAAAGATGTTAGTGACGCAAAGTGATGACGGTAGTCACTTTAGTGGTGGGCGAAGTGATGGGATGTAGGGAGGTGATCGTTATTGGCGTATGTGCTTGGGAGCACACGGGGGTAGCGGTGGCGGCGGCGCTGGCGTGGATAGTGGGGTTGACTTTGGAGGAAATGGTGATAGTGGTGAAGGAGATGACTATTGATGGGAGGATGAGTGTGGCAATGGAGGTGGCGATGGAAGTGGACGTGGAGAAGGTGGCTATGGGGTGAATTGTGTGCTTGAGAGTTGTGTGGGAAGGTGGTGGGAATGGAGGTGAGGGTGATATAGGATGGTAGTGGCTCTTTTGGGCCAGCAATGGAGGTGGCGGTGGTGGTGTGTGGACGGAGATGAGGGTGCTAGTTGGGGTGGGAATGGGGTGAACACCCTAAATATCGATTCCAAAATATCAAATGGACAGAATATCGATTAAAAAATACAGAATAGACAGAATATTGAATTATCAAAATATAGATAGGACAGAATATCGAAATTGGGGTAGGAAATATCGAATTCAAAAATATCGAATTTTATAATATTGATTCCCAAAATAATGATTTTTATAATATAGATTCCCATAATATTCATTTTTTTTTTGTGTGTTATGTATGGTAGTATACGTGTTAAAATTTTTTATTATTTTTGTAATGTATGTTTAATTTTTTTTAAAGTAATGAATGTTATGTAATTTAATTTTTGCATAAGGTAATTCCGTAGCGGGTTGTGGGTTTATAGGGGAATAGGGTGGGAAGTAATTTAATTATATTAAATTAAATATTAATTTTAATTTATATGTGTTGATAATTATTTAATTGATAATGAATTATTCATTGGTAATTACATGTTATAAATTGGTAATTAATTTTTATTAATTGATTAATTGATAATTCTGTTAATTGTATTTTTTAATATTAGGACCGAGTTTTGGGTTTATAGGGGAATAGGATGGGAAGTAATTTAATTATAGTAAATTAAATATTACATTTTATTTATATGTATTGATAATTAATTAATTGATAATTATTAATTGGTAATTAATGTTTATTAATTGGTAATGAATTTTTATAAATTGGTAAATCATTTTTATTCATTGATTAGTTGATAATTATGTTAATTTTATTTTTATTATTAGGAGCGGGTTGTGGGTTTATAGGGGAATTGGATGGGAAGTAATTTAATTGTAATAACGTTAATATTTATATGTATTGACAATTAATTGATAATTAATTATTTATTGGTAATTATTTATTAATTGGTAATACTTTTTTTAATTGGTAATTGATTGTTATTGATTGGTCATTATTTTCAATTATTTTTTTATTAGTATCGATAATTAATTGAATCATATTTTAATATTAAATCATTTCTTTCCCTACTGTTGCACTCTCTGGAGTGGGAATAGTAATTTTTACCCCTACGCTATGCAACGTTTTCCCTACTGTTGCACTCTCTGGAGTGGGAATAGTAATTTTTACCTCTACGCTATCCAACGCTTTCCCTACTGTTGCACTCTCTGCAGTGGGAATAGTAATTTTTACCCCTACGCTATCCAACGCTTTCCCTACTGTTGCACTCTCTAGAGTGGAAATAGTAATTTTTGCCCCTACGCTATCCAACACTTTCCCTACTGTTGCACTCACTGGAGTGGGAATAGTAATTTTTACCACTACGCTATCCAACGCTTTTCCTACTGTTGCACTCACTGGAGTGGGAATAGTAATTTTCACCCCTATGGTATCCAACGCTTTCCCTACTGTTGCACTCTCTGGAGTGGGAATAGTTATTTTTACCCCTACGCTATCCAACGCTTTCCCTACTGTTCCACTCACTGTAGTGGGAATAGTAATTTTTACCCCTACGGTATCCAACGCTTTCCCTACTATTCCACTCTCTCGAGTTGGAATAGTAATTTTTACCCTCCGCCATCCAAAGGTTTCCCTACTGTTGCACTCTCTGGAGTGGGAATAGTAATTGTTATCCCTACGCTATCCAACGTTTTCACTACTGTTGCACTCATTATTAATTACCATTTTTTTTAATTTTAATTAATTTAATTATTATATTATATTTATTTTTATATTTATATAATAGGTTTATTTATATATGTATGTCAATCTATTTTTATTAATGTTCTAAATATTTTATAATTAAGATTAATAATTATTTTATATTATTAAGTAAATGTATATTAAAAAAAATTAACATTTCATTTACTATTTTTACATTTTAAGCTTTTTTACATTATTTTATTATGTTTTATTTAATTATGTTCATTATTTAATTACATTTCTAGTATTTTTTGTACATTTAAAAAATTCGATATTTTATTTAACTATATTTTAGCATTCTATATTTTGGAATCAATATTTTAGTACTTACCTGTTTGTAGGTAGGCATTCTATATTTTGTCCCTCGATATTTTGGCGTTGATATTTTTATAATTCAATATTTTGTCCCTCGATATTTCAATACTGAACCGGGAATGGGGCTGATTTGTAGTGATGATGGCACTTGTTATTTGGGGTGGCTGTGAGGGGGAGCTGGGAATTGTGGCTGGGTTATCGTTGCTTTAAAATGTTTACATAGCTCAACCCACAATCTGTGAGGGTTCTTGGCACGTTTTAAACATTAGTTGATGCACGCCGGGTCTCGGTTGCTTTAGCTCACAATGAACCGCAAAGAGCATAACATAAAAGAAATAAAGGAATCTGTTCCGAGAGTGAGGGTGCTATGCCGTGGTAGTTCATTGTGCAGAGTGGGCGTTGATGGGGAGATCTTTGTGTACAGGCCACAAGAATATCTCTTGCGAGCGCTGACCCAGCCTTTCATGCTTGTGGCGTCGATGACAAGTCTATGTAGCACTTAAACCCCTGAGACACCGACAGGTGCTTTCCGGGACTCTGCAGTTTTGTGGGTTGGGTGGTGATAGCAGTAAAGATGTTAGTGTCGCATAGTGAAGGAGGCGGTCAGGCTTTTTAACTTTTACAAACAGGAAAATACTATACGTTTCTTGAGGCTTAGGACTAATACTTTGTGCTCATGTTGCAACTGTATTCTAGTAAGCATTTATTTTTTTCTCGTTTCTACATTTTTAGCAAAATGCTTTTAGGTTTTCCGTTTTTTTCTTGCTTTGTTAATGTTTTTTAATTATATTGAGGTCTCGCCTTTCCTTAAGTTAAAGCCATTTGCTTTGCTGTACAATACCATTAGCAAAGCAAATGGCTTTAACTTTATGAAAGGCGAGACCTAATGCATTTTCATTGATGCTTGTTCCTGTTGGATATTGTTACTAGCCAGCTACCAAAGGTTTAAACTTGATTCCAGTCACATGTTATTTGCATGAAACTGTGACCTCGTTCCTGGTGCTTCCTGGAATCTCTAAAAATAAGTTAGACCTCATGAACAGTTCTGTACTGAAGTAACAATTTGGTGTTGCTTAGTGCTTGCAACTCTCAGAAGAGAGAGATACTTTCACTCCTTGCATTGGAGGTTAGTGAACTTTAAAGTGATTGGGTGTAATTACTTTTCTCAAATTTTAACCACGAATGTTTGAAGCAGGTGAAACCAGCATTTTTCTTCTAGTAGGAAGGGTTATTTTCCAAGCAAATTTGGAAACACCATGGTTAAATTGTGATTTTGAAAACACAGCTTTCACATTAATTTACTAAACATCCAGTTGTTCTGAAAAGAAAGTTGTGAAGTCGGTGACACCGATAGGTTTGGTTGAAAAAGGAGATTTATTTAATCACAAATTAAGTGCTAAATAGCGACCTCAGTCAGCCTCTCAGACCAACTGTCTTTCTCCTCACCACCAGAATTTTCCACCCACAATGTCCCATGTTGCAATCTCAACATCACAGGAATACCATCACCTAGATTCCACAAAAGTATTTACATATTTCAATACATTTATGATGTGCCAGGCAAGCTTTACCAAGTCTATGTGTCATTGGGGCCTACCCTCCAAAAATGGTGGCAATACAGTGTATTGTTCTGCACAGTTTCCTTAGAAATTGGCTGAAAACAAAAACGGGCCTCCCCAAATCTTTCATAGCTGCTTTTACCCCTAACATTCTGTTCGCATTCCTACGCTGGGAATGGTTATTACACTTTTGAGTGGTCAATTCTGGATTCACTTCTAGACCTATTCACATGCCAAAACATGTAAAAGTCTTATTGCCAGTGCCCTCTCACTGAAACAATTGCTTCTAACTATTGGAGAGGTTGTTTCTCGAGCCTCCAGAGAGAGCCACCTTTCTTTCAGAAACTCTTTAGTAAGATTTGAATATGGTTCAAAACTTAAAAGTGTGTAAAGACCATTACGCATTTTAAGATGCTCATTTGACGGGTGTTAAAATTTTTGGAGTTGCCGCAGCAGGCAGAAAGTACCAGCAGCAAGTATCAGCACATACTGGAAATCATCAGCCTGCTGTTCTGTATGACGTACTCAACTATGCAGGGAAGAGGTTCAAAGATGAAGAGCTCAAATTCCTCCTTATTTAGGTAGTGCTGCAAGAACCAGGATTGTGCGCAAATTTCACGTCAAGGACATGCCAGCATAAAAACTTAGGGTGAGAGCCAGCATTTAAGAAGAATGTTACCATGGCAACTGCTATTTCTCCAGGTCGTCTGTAGTACCACTGTTACTGTATCTTGTCAAATAATAAAATATGTGTACTTACAAAAGACACATGTTCTACCGCTAGAGAAGTGTGTCTTTGCATAGACAAAAGATTGTTTGAATTTTACTTCTTGCTTATAACTATATGTCCTTCTTTCCATTTCAAGTGTGAGGCACGATTCAAAGTGTAAAACCTAGCACAGAAGCCCGGGAACAGGGCAGTGGGCTTCTCTTCCTGTTTTATCTCTCACCCCAATGGCCTGTGAGTGTATCAGTGGTGGATCCTATGTATGGGCATTAAGGGGATGTACGTCATGACAACGCGGGCTTTTACACCACGCTGCCATTACAACGCAAGTTGTTACAACGATGGCAGCATCGTAATGGCAGCGCGGTGTAAAGCCCGCGTTGCCATGGCTGTCTCCCCATTATGGTTCTGTACTTCCATGGTTGCCAGCACTGGTCAGTAAACAGTGAAGTGGCACAGGGTCCACAACCCACCGACAAGTCTCTAGAGCCCCCTTCCACTGCCTGCTCCCCAGTTGTGCTGTTGAACTCACTCTTTGCAGTTGCCAGGTCTCCCCATGGTCCAGAGAGCTGCTCCACCACCTTAGTCATGGAGACGCCTAGTACCAATGGCTAGACTAATTTCTGGTTCCACATCTCCTGCGTCACATCAGCAGCTGCTGTTTACTGAGTTTATGCATATTGTAACCTGGGACCTTGGAGGACTACACTGTACCATCAGAGTCAAGTATAGCTGAGCCAGGATCGGCCCCATTGCTGCCCAGTAGTACATTTCTGGGACAGGGGCTGAGAGACATATATTAGTGCATGTGTCAACGTATGTGAATGTGTGTGTGAGCATATGTGAACATGAGTGTTTGGTCAGAGCAGGGACGTCACTTGCCTAATAGAGTTGATTAGTAGCATATTGTGGGCATTCTAGGTGTTCCTAGTGAGGGCATAACAATGGCCCATCTTTCACCCATTCTGACATTCAAGGCCACCTATTGAGCAGTCCTGACATTATGATGGCCCCTCATTGATATGCTATGCATTGTCTCCATTCTGGGTTGCTATGCCAGCACGGCCTGGTATAATGGTGGCACATCAGTGAAATTCAGTTATGTTATGTTATGTTATTTTATCTTTCGTATAGCGCACGGCTACTCAAAAAGAGTGTCCCGGCGCTTTTAATAAGGAAGGCTGCATCATAGTAACATAATACTGTTAAAAAGAAGAAAGGACAGAAGACCGAGCGGGCATACAAGAAGTGGGCTACTGGGTAAACAGCCAAGTTTTACGGCCTTTTCTAAAGGCAAGTAGGCTGGTGGCTCCCCGCAAGGTGAACGGCAGAGAGTTCCACAACTGTGGCGCCAGTAGTCCAAAAGAGCGTCCTCCCAAGCGAGCTCTCTTCACTCGCGGGACAACCGCCAGGAGCAGGGATTCCGACCTCAGAGCGCGAGTCGGATGATAAAAGGCCAGTCTCTTTTGGAGATACTTTGCTCCCACCGCATGGAGGGCCTTATAGGCCAGAGTCAAAGCCTTAAAGGCAATCCGTTTCCGGATTGGAAGCCAGTGCAAGGTCTTTAACAGACCCGCTGCACTGGCCCGTCTATTTAGACCAAAAATAGCTCTCGCGGCAGCGTTCTGCACCACTTGGAGCCGCTGCAGCAGATACTCTGGCAGGCCCAGGTAAAGAATGTTCGAGTAATCTAGCCTGGACCCGATTAGGGCCTGCACCGTCAGCTTCCTGTGCTCCTCAGACAACAGGGGAAGGAACCTCCGCAACATCCTTAGGAGGCCAAAGCAGGTGCCCGACACCCCTAGGATCTGGGATTTCAGAGTTAGCCCATTATCCATCTTGACCCCCAAGTTCTTAGCAATTTTGGAGGAACAAGACGGAAGAAACAGTGGGTGTTATAGATAACATTCTCTGTAGGCCTGGCATTATCTTGGTACGTGAGTGGTATATTTTGGGCATTCTGTTCAATATCTTGAATAGTCCTGACATTAACACCTTCACTGCGGCGGCTATTCCGCCGCAGTGCTAACGGTTTTCGGCGGCCGCGCGGCGGCCGCATGCTCGTGACGGAGCTGCTCCGTCACGAGCGTCGGTTGAGCTGTGCTCGTGACGGAGCGGTTCCGTCACGGCCCGCCCCGCTCAATAGAACGCTCAGCGCAGGCGCGGAATTCGTGCCGCGCATGAGCGTTCTATCGAGCTGGGCGGGCTATGACGGAACCGCTCCGTCACCAGCACAGCTCAACCGACGCTGGTGACGGAGCGGTTCCGTCACCAGCACCGAAGGGGTTAAAGTGACCCCCATATTGTTGGCATTCTAAAGATTATACAGCCTAACTGTGGCAGCATGGTGGCAATCAATATGATTAGCATTCTAGGCAACATCCTTGATAGAGCTGACTTCATGGTGGAGGCTCTGAGACTTTTCATGGACGCTCTATGTAACGTGCTGGCTAGCTTAGCATTGATATATGTTGGTGATCTCGGCGACATACTGGCTATACTCAAAATTATGAAGCCCCATCAGTGAGGTATTGTGGGATTTTAGGTGGCCATGCCGTTGACAGAAGAGTGTCCTATAAGTTACCTTTTTTAGGCATTCATAAGAGATTATGGTTTTCACTGACCTAACAGCAGCACATTCTTAAATTATTGGGCCTTTTTGACAGAATTTGGGCTATTCCTTGCATAATGGTGAAATGTTTGCCAAATGATTATCACCTCTGGAAATGTATTACGGCAAATGAAAATGAAAGGCAAAATGAACACGCAAGTGACAGTGACATGATTGAGTGCTTGGTGAAAATGACAAGCTGATATTTGGGGACTGAAATATATTTACTAATAATACAAATCTAGCATATTCTTACAAACACAGCTTTTCACAAAAAATTACAGGCTTTTGCTTAGGAGAATCGATCATTATTTACCCGAAAAGAATATGTTTTATTTTATGGTGAATCACTGTATTAGCTGAACCTGCCTGACAGCTCTGCTGTCAGTGACCTGTGCTAATGTATAGGATTGTATTGGAACTCTTTATACAGGGTTTCACACCCCTTTTACAACTTGGGTGGATGTGTTTCATTATGTGCTGCCTGAGCCCTCAAGACGTATGCGGGGTGTAAGCTCTATGATGTCAGATCCAGTTATCTCAATGAATTGAGCTATAGCATTGCTGTTCGAGCCTTTACTGTTTGTCTAACTCTGCTGTCAATGGACTGTGCTTGTACATAGTTAAATTCTGTAGCACTTTTGCATCACACCCCTGTTGAGAACACACAGGGGCATATGTACAAGGACTTAACACCGCAGTAGCATGATTTTTTTGGCATTACAGCAGCTTTTTTATCGCCTTATTTACAAGTTGCCACTAACCTCAGTTAGCTGCATTTTACTTGGGGGCAAGGTGGTTTGTAATTAGCCCACAATGAGTTCAACATTTAGCTGACAAGGAATCTCTCCCACAGTTACCCTCAGCACAATCATTCCCAATGAGGTATCTAGATGATGCTCAAACATAGTAAACATCATAAACTTAAGGTGGATGTGTCAGCAGGCACATGTGCCCATGGTGCACCCTATACAATATGTGCACAGGAGATGATCAGTATGTGCAATGGGCCTGTAAAGAAACTGTAATCTCTTTCCTAGTGAAACATACATCTTCGCAGTCACAATATGAAGGTAATGCGCAGGATCCAGACAATGACAGCATAGTGATGTGTAGGCTGTTAAGTATAGGCAATTCGATTTACAGTGATGCTGGTCAATTGTCTGAAGCAAAACATGACAAAACCAAAAGACCAGTGTTGCACAATGCACACACACCAAATTAGACAGTATGAAAACACAGCAGGCACAAATACTAATGTACACATCTCCCCATTATCTGTTTCAGGTGATCAAGAATATGCACTATCGCCATGGCTGATGACGCCCATCAAAGTGACACACACAGGCACAGAAAGACCACAACGTTGCACTGGGACGCACAAGGGCCATGGTTGAACGGACATTTGGGGACCTGAAATCCAGGTTCCGGTGCCTAGACATATCGGGTAGCAGACTCCTGTACAGACCAGAATTGGTATGCAAGATCATAATGGAATGTTAAATTCTGCACAATATTAGTGTACACACAAACACGCCATTAGGTGAAGACCAGGAGGAGCAGAAAAATCCAGAGGGTGGCCGTGACGAAGAGGCAGATGTCAGACACAACACAGCATCTGCTGCTGGAACATCAAGCATGGATCAAATAATCAGGAATTTGTTCACCTGATCAGAATTATCACAGATCCCATCACATGGATTTTTCACACCACAAATTCACAGATTTCTATTTGTCCAATAAAATTCCAAATAAAAAAAGTATTGTATGTTTGGTTCATAGCCTCAGATCTTCATAAATCTGACAATGCAAAAGGTAAATAAACAACGACACACAGCTCTCACATATAGCAGTGGACAGAACATCAATCAAACAAAGATTAAGGATGGAACAACAGATCAGGTCTATGACCTGAGTAATGTGTATGGACCCTCAGTGAACAGAGAACAGATATACACATGAGGGAAGTGCTACATGAAAACAAATGAACAGAGAGAAAATTTACCAGAAACATACTAAGAATCAGATCATGAGTGTATAATGTTTTGGGTGAGATGGGCATGGCAACAAACAGTAGCACAATGACATTGTCAAAAATGTTTGTGTTTGTTCAATACAGTTTACCAATGGCAATTGTATGATATGTGTAATTAACTAATTAAACACAACTACACAAATATACACACACCAGCAGTCACATTTGAACACATAGACAAACATGCAAATCAAAGAACTTGGCAATGTCACATTTTGTCGTATCAGTCCAGGAATATACAACAGACTCTCTAGAATACAAGGTTGGTCAAGATGGCCAGACACCATAAATGAAATGTGTTGCAGTCCTGTGTGGGCAACCTGTATCGCAACTCCAATCATGTGTATGCTACTCCAAAGCCTATCTCCGGACAGAACCAAGGGAAATCTACCATTCACACAAGAGAATCATAACATGTAATGATGAAAAACAGACACACATGGTTGTGTCCTCGATGACAACTTAAGAGAACAAATCACATGTGAGACATATCCCATGTAAGTCATGGTTGTACAAGCAATGTGAACATGTATCTGGTGATCATGCCATTGCTGTGCCTCATCTCCTCCACACAAAACCATCTAAAAAACAGGGACAACGACACAAGTTCTCCAAACACAACGTACTTTAATGATCAGTGAATCTACAAAGGCAATACTTGCTCAACCGGTATTACGCTAGCCTGGGTACAGATGGGCATTCTGAGTCTGCCAATGGAAAACACATGTGCTGGGTATGCAAATATGCCCTCAATATTGCACAGTCACAGGTAACCTGACATAAAAGCTGTTCCAAGGTCATGTGTCTCACCTTCACCAGCTAATGCCTGGCACAAAACCAACATGCATGTTGATGTGAAAAGGGCCAGGACAAAATAGGATGTCTCCACTGTCACCCCATCGTTGCGTTGGTGTGTGTCATGCAACATAGAGTACCCTATGTATATGATCATTTGCACCTTGATTGTTCAACCATACACGGTGCACCATTCCTCAATCGCCGGAATGCAATGGGTCTACATCTGGCATGCCAGAGTCTGCCAACAGCTAAGTGTTGAAGCTGCATCAATGTCCACTGCTAGTGCACACAGGCCTGTGGAAGAAGCAGACTTAGCTGTCAAAGACATTTTGCATCAACACTGCAGTACTGTGTCTGGCACTATGGGTCAAATAGAAATAATTCAGTGTTGATTCAATTTCATGTCGACTGTATGAGCTGCATTGCAAGTCATGCTGTTGTAAGTACTGCACAATGTAAAGTGCAGCTTTGTTGTGGCCAGCCAACAATGTCCTGTCCACATTGGACACTGGCTCCTCAAAATTCGAATATTCGGCTTTGTGTGCTTTGTTGTCCTCTACATGATTTGCACACAGCTGACACATTCTGCATTTTGGTGCATGGATTCTGGCCAACAACATCAGTGTTGCTACCACAATCTCATGAAGTGTACAGAGTCTGAAACCTGACAAGCTGCAGACACACATAAAATGCTTTGTGTGTCACCTGTCCGAGCATCATATTGTTATCAATTTAGCTTCACCGTCACACTAAAATGATGTGATTTTTTGCCAGACACAAAATGTGCAATATGAGATGTAAGAATGCATCTTGTATACGTAGCAGAACTCACAAATAAAAAATCCAAATATACACAATTTGCTCACATCATCAGATAATGTAGATCACCATCATGCCCCACAACCACCTTGATTCATGCACATAACTGAATTTGCAGATGTGTGTATAAATAGTGCACATCTGCTACTCTAGGCTGAATAATACTAAGTATTAATCTGTTGTCAAGAATACACATTGTTTTAAGAATCCAAAATATGTTTGACAAGTACTGGATGCCTGTTGTTCATTTACATGTTCGTCGCAAGCATGTCAAACAGTAGCAGACATCACAGGAATGAGTAAACTGACAGTCACTTCTGTTGTCACACATACTAACTATGTCAAACACAAAGATGACCACTGATGCATGCATGTATAATCACACATGAATCTATGTGGATAGGCAGCAATGTGTGACCCAAGGGCATGTAGACAGCTTTGTATAACTGTAATGTAGACATTAAGTCACATACCCAATACAGATCACATCACACAAACAAATGGTGTATGCAGTCATGCAATTTCATGAAATCCTGTTCATCTGAGAACAACTTGCACTTAGCATCCAAATATTTGCCGCTTTAATGCAAAAGCGATAGTTTTTTCATAACCGCCATAGAAAATAATCGTAAAATACATGTAACAACATTGAATATTACTGCTAAAGCCAATTTGCATGCATAAACTTACCACATAGTCAAAATACGGGCCACAAACACACATGTCAGCATGCAGCCTGTGTACTGGAGAAGTACTGCACACTTTCATTTTCTCCTTTGAGCACACTTTTAGTGAATGTGGAATGTGTTGGAGGTGTTTGGAGGTGTGCTTGTGTTTTTGGTAGTAGAGAGTGTTGTTCTGTCCTGTGAACTGTCCCTAGTGTCTTTGTGAAGTCTTGTGTAGAAGTCCTTATGTGTTTTTGCGTTTGTACCAAATCTACAGGGGTGTCTGTCCAAGGGGTAGTTTAGCATAATGAATAGTTCCTGGGTATATATTTGGGCTTTTCTTTATTACTAGTGGGTTTAGGTGTGTTTCAAAAGATGGTGGGTGTTGGTAGGGAGGGCAGGATGTCAGAGGGAGCATTGGGGGGCTTACTCTGGCTGGTTAAATTCTACCTGCCCTTGAAGATTGACTGTGGGAGAAGGATCCTGTAGGCATATTCCGTACATGTATGAAAGGTGAGGTGGGAGCATGTGCACAGTCAAATGCTGAGGATCTTCGGGGTGGACAGGACTGTCCGACAATGGAAGCACCGATGGCAGGATTGCATGGGGGGCTTGAGGGTGACATGTTGGACCACATGGGAGTCATCATTGGCCTACAAGATGGTAAATACAACCTCAAAAATAATAAATGATCACTTTTGTAACCAAGTCAAAAATGCAGTCTGGAACAAAAAGTCAGAAGTGCTACAGGATGATGTCAGTCAGTCATGTTGAATAAAGATGCCAGCATCCACACAATCACATTTGTACCATTGTGCAAGCGAGACAGTGTTCATGATGAGGTTTGATCATGTTCAGGAATGGGTACACTCCAAAACACATAAAATGAAGTGATGTGACAATGTACAAGGTGGGCTGCGTAGTGCATCCTATGAAGATAGTGTATGAGGAGATATTTGTGTGTACCCTTAATGTGAATGAATTGGCCATATGATACATGACATAACACTGTGCCTCATGTCTGGCACCACTGTGCCATGGTCTAATCTCATGATGACATTTCATAATGTATGCGAAGGATTACATCACTGCAACACTGTCTCACAATCACAATTGCACCATCACGTGTCGGATTTTGTGTACCGTATGATGAGATTAGAAAAATTGTTTTTCATAAAATAGCCCATCTCCAGAGTGTCAGTCTGCCACATGCAAAAGGTGTGATCACACAACATCAATTTTCATAACACACTCTTGTGATATCTGCAGCGATGATATTGTCTACAGACCATGGAGAACATGATGTTGTTGGGAGAAACTTGGCCGTGGGAATCTGTCACACAAGTAGTGTATGCAAAGAGTGCAAAGTTGCTAGCTGCATTGTTTTGTTTTGCCAAACTCATATTTGGTCATGTCTTGAGGTAACAACAGGCAAAGTAGACACAATCATGTATGCAACCTGAACGGCAACAGTACAGTTACAGGGCATTGTTATTGTTGTTGATGAATCTGAGGATGAATAGGACACATGTGGGAATTCACGACTGATACCAACCCGCATTTCTTTTCATGTCTCACAGTTGGACAGCCACAAATCACTCAGGGGCACATCGATGCCTTTAGGGACCCACTAGCCACTGGTGAGTTCATTCGTCATTACATTTTGTCATTGTGAAATGTGATGAATGTCTGGGTAAAATCCTGCATGTAGGAGTATGCAGTCTGGGTTGTATCACATTTACCTTGCCTCCAGTGTGATGATATTTTTAAAAAGGGCGAAGTGTGAACAAATCAGTAAGTACAGATGGAGCAATGCATATGTCTTCTGGATGTAACTTTGCACATCCCCAGTCAGTGATACCCATGCAAGAAATGTCAATGGGCTATGTCACTCCACCACATCCATGTGGATTAAACAGCGTACACACAGGCTAGGAGACATGTAAAGTGATATTGGTGATGGCTATGACTAGACATGGAAAGCATGTACATCCTTGACTGAGATGACTGTCAATGATGTCCAAATCTTTGTTGCACCAGGTGTCATTCACATAAACCAGTACAAAGATTGTGTTACATCCACAGTATGTAAGCGTGTGTCCATGATTACCAATTTATTGCTGCATGATCCAGAGTCACACATCCTTTGTATCTTTTGACATCAATGTAATGCAAAGTTAGGTCACAGCCTAGGATTTCTGCCAATATTGATTGTCTTTCATCTGAAGTGTCATATCTTTGCCATGTTGGTGCATATCACATACTCACCATTTAATCATCAACGTTAAATTGTACAACATTGTGGGAGCACGATTGTCTTAGCCTGAGTCACAATGCTGTGTTTAGCTGTCTGCCTGAGAATGAAGCACAATAGGGATCAAAACCACCTTTTCACATCATAGCTTGTGTGACAAGGTTGGGAGCTGAATACATGCACAAACAAATCTTTAGTGGTCTGGACACCCTCTCCAAGGCCAACTGGAATGTGTCGTAGTGTGTAATGTGTGATACCCTTGGTATTTTGTATTGGATTATGCACAGTGGTAAGGTTTCTTGAATTGGTTCACAAATATGCTGTTCAAATGTGTCCTTCGTTGTGTGGTACACATGGAACAACAAGACACCATTGGTTGTTCAATTGAATGAAGGTGCACCTCACATCACATGAACAATCAGTGCTGAGAATGTCATCATGTGACTTCAATATGTGCTGCATGAAGCAGCAAACCTTGAATTTTCTGCACATAGGAATGGTCATGTACAGGAAGGGGCACTCTTTGGCCCCTTCTAATCTTCCACACCAAG
The DNA here is from genome assembly GCF_964261635.1 of Lissotriton helveticus. NCBI lineage: Eukaryota > Metazoa > Chordata > Amphibia > Caudata > Salamandridae > Lissotriton > Lissotriton helveticus. Next base: position 1,356,616,328 of record NC_136065.1, read on the forward strand.
GCAGAGACACTTGCAGCATTGTGCAAGTGGGCCAGAATATGCCCAAGGAGGCAGCATTACTCAGGCATTTCGGGGTCAGACACAGGTCTGCACAGTACTATTGTAGGAATGCTGCATACCAGCTTTCCTGAAGTTGCAGGGCATAGCATTAAGCCAAGGATACGAATGGCACGCTACCCAACCACCAGAAAAGATGGCCCTATGTATTTCACTGCCATGTTTTGGCTCTGCAATGGTGTTTTCAAGCTGTCTCCTTGGGCTCATTCCCCTGGTAGACTCGGGGGCAAATGTACAAGCCCCTCTCGCCACCACAATGTCTTCTATTATGAAGTTGTGGTGGCAATAGGGGCTGTGTCTTATGTACAAGTCAGCATTCAGCCTCCTAATGCTGTTTTTCCATGTGTGCTGCCTTGTGCAGCACACATTGAGGAAGCACAATAGCTTTGTTTGTTTCAGTACAGGATCGTTTCCCTTCCTGTTCATGTACAAATAAAGCAAGAAATTAATTCTATTTTGTGGATTCCATGTTTGATGCATGAAGTAGCACACAGTGGCAGAAGGGCATTTCTAGGATTGTTCATGTGCAGGAAGGGACATCTTCCTACATATAAACAATCCTCCCTCCATGCAGACACCCTTGCACTCTTGTGCAAGGGTGCCTGCGTTGGCTCTGAGTTGTTAAACTTGTGCCATTGCAGGGGGACACGCAGGGCTGCACCATATTCTTGTACATATGGTGCAGCCTTGTGTTTCAGAAGTGGAGGAGCGAGGTGTTACCCCGATAAGGCTAATGCCTCTCTCCTCCACTTCCTTGTACGTATCCCCCTCAGTCCGGGTAGGTGACAGCACCATCATTTGACACTGACAATCTCATTGTGTTGTGACACTACATGTCACATGCCATGCACTGTCATGTCAGTTTCACCATTATGTTGTAGCTGATCCTTAATTCTACTTTGCATTGTCCATGTCACTTTTGAACTTCACAATCTTTCGTTAGACTGTAGGGTCCTATGTTTTACTGTCTGTGTGTGTCTGAGTTAAATGGAGTATATTTCCAGAGTTTTCTGGACTAACTCATTGTCATTGATCTTATTTTACAGACAACATGTCGCAATAGGAGGCACATGCATTCCAGGTCCATAAAGAGCGATATCAGCATATACGCCCAGTTGCCAAGTGATATCTTACTATGGCTAGGCGGTACAGAGATGACCGGGCAGCTGGGAGATGGAAGTCTTTGCCTTAAGTTGGACTGCAAAGATTGGTGAGAGATACACAAGACATAACTGGCCCTTCTAAGGTCAGACGTGGGTCTAGATATGCCAAAAGATCTGCCTTCAAAATCAGACACCACACAGTCAACATGCTGCCTCAGGATCAAGCATACAAGCAGGCGCCCCCTCACAGCCACCCGTACAAGGACTGCCACAATACTATCTGCAGCACAAACACATGCTGTCGGGTTCACAAACAGGGACCATCGCTGCAAGATGGACATGAATGTCCAACTTGCCCAAATAGAAAGGGAAATGTCAGAACAGAGCACCCACCTCTAGGACATCAAGGCAACCCTGGGTCTCCCATGTTGAGTTTGACAAGTTGTGACCCTTCCCCCTTTTTCGCCAGTCCCCCAATGTTGTATTCTCTAAACAGTTTGTATTATTGTAGGTTTTTAAGTGTTAGGTAGTGTAGTTGTAGTGTAGGAATAGTTTGTGTAATGTATTATAGATTTTTTAGATGTTTTATTCTCTTGAGGTAGTATTCTGGGCTGTTTCCTTTTCCTTTGGGTGGGGGTTGATGTATTTGTTGTTATATGAAAAAATATATATATATAGGGCCCGATTCACAAAAGTAATCTGAGACAAAAATCCTAACTTTATGACTTTCAGTATTCACAAAAGGCATGTAGGAGTAGTTAAGTTAGGATTTTGTCTTAAGTTTGTCTTACGTTTTGGTCTTAAGACAAAATCCTAACTTAAGTTCAACTTACAAGGGCGTCTGAGAAGAGTTTGAGATTGTACATGTGCATGTAGGGGATACTTACTGCACAAGTACAATCTTTTACACAACACAGGCACTCCTGCACAATACTGCATGTGTGCTGCCATCAGTGTGGGCCTGTGGAGTTGGGCCACAGAGATGGGAATTCCACAAGGCTACATCTCATTATTGTCAATGATATGCTGCCCAGTGTTCTGCCTAGGAGGCCAATACTACACTCTGCAAACTCTCCAGGCAATTTGGCACTTTGCATGTTCATGTTACCCTTATTTGTTAAACTAATGCATATAATTTGGTTCTATTTTTGGAATTTTTTTGTGGCAGAATTCAAGGTCAGTGAAACCACGGTTATGTGCTTCATATGTATTCAATGACTACAGTGACATGCCTATATCCCCCCCAGGGACCAATGTGCGTGGAAATCGATCTGCGGACAGTCTTGGTGCACACTGAGGGATATTTAGTTGGACATAAGTGACATTATGGCCCAAACCCCCCTCCCTCCAGACCATGGTTCTTACTCACCCTGTTGCCAATGTAGCTGTAATGTTCAGCACTATCCTGTCCCTAGACTCCAACCACCGAGTCCTCGCTGATGACTGCGGACACCTGTTCCTCCAGGGCATTCAGCTCCTCCTGTGGCACTGGACTCACACCTCAGGTCTGCAGTGCTGGCTGGTGATTGTTGGCCAGTTTCTGATTGGTCTTGCGCTTCGCATCATGCCAGCTCTTCTTGCAGTCGGTTACTGTCCTCTTGACCTCTGCTACATCATTAACCTTGCCTACAATGGACTGCAATATTGCATTTTTGCTCCCCAATGACACAGTGGAGCTGACAAAGAGCTGTTGTTGTTTGTCTGTCACCTCCGCAATCAGTATCTCATTTTCCTGCTGGCTGAAACTGATTTTCCTCTTACTCTTTCCCTGGGTCCCTGGCTGGTCCTCCTGGCTGTTTGAGAGGTTAGCGAGGTTGTTCTCTCCTGCATTACTGCGTTCAGCTTCCTCCATGATTCTGCTTCTATTTTGTTTGGGGGGTGTTTATGTGAACTTTGCAGGTGTTTTGTAGTTAATTTTCCCGTGAAATGTGAAAAAAGTGGCATCACGCTGATTAGCATGCGTTTTATGATCACTGGATGGCCGGCCTTCACTTTTTTCACATTGGCGGAAAGATTTTTATCGCCATGAAACAGGTGTTAACATGGACAATTCCCGCCTCGATGAGAAACTATCACCATGTAGCAGTGCATTGTAAATATGTTGGTAGCATTGCGATAGTTTTCGCAGGACGCGGCTGTAAGAAAATTGTTAGTGTTAGTTAGCGGCAGTTTTTGTACATATACCTCACAATGCTTTAGGATCTGTATAACTTTTGATCTGTAAACACAATCCCTTCCTTGTAAAATCTCCATGATAATGTGACTCACAATCTTATTAGAAAGGACTGGAGAGGAAAATGAAGGGGAAAAAGATGACAAAACAATTTGAAAATTAATAGGCCATTTGACCTTGCATAACCAGATTCTTTTACTCACCTATTAACCATTTACATCTCAAGTCACCTTTTGGACTCAATTCTATTTTATTGAGTGTATAGGATGATCACATCATGACCCTTCCAACTTCCCAAAAACACTGAATCAAATCAAACGTTTCCGCCTCCCTCCACCCCCCTGGCCACTCCCAACCCAAGCCTAAATCAGGAAAGCAGTACAATAAATTGGCGATTGTGGTAGCAATTCATTTAGACTGACGGGAAAAAAGGAGAAAGCATACACCACAATTGATTTTCTATACTGCTCCAATCAAATTTGATCTCAGAGTTGAGTGTCTTTAAATGCGATATAAAGTCAAAGTATTTCTCAGTGGCAACACAGTTGCTCAAATAGATAGAAGTGCAAAAAAATATTTGCAGTGCTCTTAATGTGAGGGGAGAGAAGGAAGAGGTAGGGTGGATTGGGGTGAATCTGTGAGTGAAGGACAGGGAAAGGGTGTAGTGACATATATACATCATTTATACATATTGTAGAACCTTTCCAGCCTAACATAAGTCATTTGTTCCTTGATTTTAACATAGCTCAAATGTATATGTTAATCGTAACAATCTCTCCTAAGAGCTTGCAAGGGGGTTATATGTGGTCAACGTTTTGACCCCTGGGGTGAGGGTGAATTCAATCCTCACGATGGGGTTTTCATCGAGACAAGGCTGAGAAAAGCACATACTTGTAACTAAGGCACGATGACTGTGCGTTCAAGGGGCGTTCATAAGTAACTCTATGACATCAAATCCAACGAGGTATACGATTATCTTGCATAGGGGAACTAATCCAGGCAAAGTCTCAATCGTGGCCGTCCGGCTCTTGAGCCGACTTTTGAGCTTAGCGATTCCATCCATATTTCTTTTCCGGGGTGTAGTACCAGTCAGAAGTCCCTTTCATCAGTGTTTCTATGACCGCTGCACTAGCTGCTGTTACCATTGGCCTTTGCAAAACTGCAATCCACTCCTTCATGTCTAGTGTTCGACCCAGCTCCTTCTCCCATCCCTCTGGTCCGTCCATTTTGTCATATAGCTGTTCCTGCATATGTTGTTTACATATCTCCTGGCTTTGTAATAAGCACTCCTCAAATCTGTGCAGCGGTGGATGGCTGCCGATCTAATCGTGGGGCGTGCAACGCAGTGCCGCTCCTGCAGGAAATGAAATCATTCCCCTTCCTCCCAGCATTCCAAGGTCTGTATTAACATGTTTAAAAGATTAAATTATCTCCCAATCATACAAGTAATCAGTCCTCTTCCATCCTGACTTCTGCCCTCAGCTAAGTCTTTGTATAAAGCTGGTGTAAAGTCAGGGTTGCCAATTATCGGCATCTTGAGTGTCTAAATAGTGGGTAGGCCCTACCAGAGCAACCCTCTGTCCCATGCTGCAAGCGTTGCCTGGGTGTCTGGTGCTAACTCCAAACTCAAGGGTCAGAACTTTCTGGGGAGTCTCAGCGCTGTCCATATATTTGGACACCAACAATTGATTAGGCCCCACTTGTGATGCCATTATATAGAAAAATTCACTGTTTTGGTGCCATTCTTTCAAGGTTTTCATGGGGAGGTCGAGTCCCATCACATATTGGGAAGGTTAGGCTTGTCTGACACACAATAAAAGTATTGAACTATTTCTTTAGTACCCTTTCAGAAACTCTGGATTTTAAAATGTTAAACAGTTTATGCCGAAATTATGCAGTAAAATGCAGCACTTTGCCTTTTTTTTACTTTCCTGTGAGGACCCTCTGAATTTACTTATAAGGAGGAAGAAATCCTTGATTAGCTTTCTCTCACAGCTCATTTCGAGAAAGGTACTTACATCACTGGATTTGTTTGTCTGTAGATGTGATCTGGCGTTGTTGCATGCATGATGATTTATTAGTAAATTAGTCTATATTTAGTACACCTTCCTTGGAAGCCATTCTTATGTCTTACTGACTTAGTATTTCAGTCAGTGAATATTTAAACCAAATAAAGCTAAACGCAACTGTAGCTCCTGAGTGAAAAAATAATCATGCTCCTCTTTTACTCGTCCTAGAATTGCCAAATACATTCTCTTGAGCTGACTATTCGTGAGAATGACTGACAGGGACAGTGGCACTCCTGATCCACTGATGAGCAAATTGTGGCCCTAAAGAGCACGCAGGATTCGGTGGTATCACCCTTCTATGATAGAGCATCTGGTGAGGTAAGTGTAGGGTATTGTTTGGTTGTTATTTTTCAGCCAAAAAGATACCAGAGCCTGCAATACATAGGTTACAGTTAGCGTGTAAAAATGTGTAGCACCATTTCTAGCTTAGATAGGCTGCACTGCTGCAGATCTGAACCAGTGGATTTGCATAGACTAGACAAACATTTTCATTTTCCACACTCTGGTCACTGCAGATGTGTATCATTCAAAAATTAAACTGTACATTTTTACTGGGCAGTTTTTGTAATCTGGCCACAAATATTGTATAACAAGATCAGTGTAAATGTGTTTAATCAATAGAATGTAATTCCTCTTCATTCTCTCATCTTAGGATCCCATACAGCAGGTGTGTTTGTCTCTGGTCTGACTCCTATAGAAGAGTCCATTTGGGTCTATATGGTCAGATGTCAGCACTCAGAGAACAATGATTTCTATGGGATTATTTGTTTCTGAAGCAAGATCTAGGGTGAATACGAAGTTGTACAAATGATTCTCTTTGAAGACAACAATTATCAAGTATAGTGAGGATGGATCAGGTGAAGGATATAAGGAAAAGCTCTAATGCGACCACAACCTTTCCTATGGTGTTACTAAAGGTGGGCATGCCCGCATGTTTATAGGGAGTGTTGACCCAGGACTGGGCCAGAGGTCAAGCTTGGCTCTAACAGTCACAGCATGAAAACATGTCTTTCATAGATTTGCCATATAAATGACATAACACATGTAAAATATGATAAAGACTCCTGAATGCTTGTGTTTCACTTTAGTACATTAGAATATACCGCTGGTTAAACTAAGAAAGGTCCGTTTTGGATGTGCACTGTCATGTGGCAATGTTATTTTTATATCTTTAGCAACAGTATTTTCTATCAAACCATATACAAGTGAGGTTTTTATATAGCAAGCATCCTGAACTGATTTCCTTCAGGTTCTGAGATTTGGCACACAGTTGAAATGGGGTAGAGTGAATTCAATTGGTTTGCCTAGAATCATGCAATTTGTTTAAGTGGGGAAGCTGGGATAAAAACAGTTGGTCTTTATGTGCACATTTTTGCTTTCCAGATTTAAAATAAATGAATGTGTGATACTAATATTTTTTTGCACTGTTAAGAATTCTTATGATAAGAGGTGATGATTGGAAATGCTCCCAAACCATTAGTATTGAAGCAGGGATCTAAACCAAGGCTTCCTTCTGAGACACTGTGCAATTAGATCTCTAAGAGGATATCTCCTTCTCTCTCCCTTTTACCGCCAAAGGGCAATGTTTTGTGTTTTGTTTTTCATCTAATTATTAAAAAATGTTAAATAAATACATGGATCACATATTATTTCAATCTCAAACCTTAGCTGTATCAAACGTCAAAATGTCTTTTCAGAAAAAAAAGTACAAAGTTAAGCGTGAGTAAAGGCAGGATCCTAATTTTATATACATATCACTGCTTTCCAAATACATAATAAATAGCAAAGTCGGAGAAAGTAAGCTCCACCAAGAGGATGCTTACAGTGATAAGCAAATTTAAGAGCACTCTGATAACCCACAGATGCTGCTATCTGATTAAAAGTCTTGAGTAAAGAACATGCAAATTGCAGTACAGCTACTAACATACAAGGCAGAAAGCCACCTCTTTCGTTGTATGCTCTACTGACCAGCATTTAGCAAGTTTTTTCTTTTACAATTGTGTTAGGAAGGAAAAAGGAGAGCATCTGAGATGCCGGCTTGGTTCTATTTTGGCTTACAATTCCTAGGGAACAAGTGCCAAGCCAGAGACAACTATTCGACTCGAGCCTTGCTTGACTTGCCTGTCCCAGAGTCTTACACTGCAGGCTTTTGATGCCCTTTCCTTTTCCTTATTTTTAGTTGTCCGTCTGATGCTGTGGGTTTCCCCTAAATTCCATGAATTGTTGAGTGCTCTATAAAGAAAATTGGCATAATTATAACACTCCATTCCGGTGCACTAGTTTCTAGGTTCTTGATGCCAGGATTCTGCCATTCTGCCATCAGATGGTGCTCACGAGGGACCTGAGGGATCCTGCATATAGACTAGTTTATGTCAATGCACTCTCCAGCACAATGTACATCTAACTTTACAGATTACTCTAGTTATAGGTTCCACAATAATATCATGATGCATTATGGTCCGGCTAGTTCCTTCTTTCATCTACATGAACTACATGGAGTTAGATCACATCCTGGCAGTGGGCCTCTGTTCAGTAGCATAGTGCCTTGTTAATTGGATTTCCTGGCCATACTTGGCTCCTGGACTTTTCTCTCTATTAACACTGATCCTCACTCTGTTCCTGGTTTACCTCTTTTCCTTTGTGTGCCTTTTAGCTTTCCAAGCCTTTAACGTTCCATGTCCCAGTGCAGCCATCCCTCCATTGGTGGAACTCTGATTCATAAAACCTGGTCAGTTACGCATACCTGGCTTTCTTCTTGCACCTGGGCTTCTTCACTGATCTTCCATCTATTTCTGGCCTGTGAGCCTACTGCTCAGGGTTCTCACTACCACTTTTACATCTGAGACTCTGAGTAAACTTGGGCTGTTTGCTGCTTTGCTGTAATGCTTGGTCCTAGTTTCTGTGTGCTTTGGGTACTCTTTATTACTTGCTTTTCCATTACTTGTGTTGCCTTATTCTATTGTTTCTCTGTCCCTAGATCAAAATTCTGTACACACTCCTCTAGTTTCCTTCTTGTTTGTCTACAGATTCTTATCATGTATTTCAGTGTAGCTCGATCTCTATATTTCGAGTCCTTTTCTTGTTTCTTAGACTCTGATAGTGCTTCCCGTGAGCACTGTTTTTGTAGTCAGTTTGAGTTGCTCTGTTTTTCAGGTCTTCTCATGCGTGTATGTTCAAATATTAGTTATTTTTTTCCAGAGAATGCTAGTGAGTTCTAAGACTTGGTGCCGGCCCAAAATTCCTAGGGAGAATACAAATCTGGAAGTATCCACATAAAGGCCCCAGAGGAGTTGATCAGTTTCCCAGAAATTGCACTCCTCAGACAAAGGTTTCTAATGAAAATTGAAGACAATCAAACACTACATTTCTGAATGTCCACGGAAGAGAAATTTGCTCTCTTTGAGGAGACTGTTGATGGAGCCTAAATGTTAAATGATGATTGCCTCTATCAATTCTCACTATTAAAAAATCATTATGACAATAAATAGTTTTTGATAAAGACATGTTAACAGGCTAGGCTGAAAAATGTGAGATCTCATACTGCATCGTAAAAGCATGCAGAGTGTTCAAAATTATAATTTGAAAAAGCAAACAAAGAGAGAAACAATGATAATTACTCATGTACCTATTTACATGTTGTGAGAAATTAAATATAGCTAAAATATAGAGTGTTGTGACAATAATATTCAAATATGCACTAAATATAAAATAAATGCCTGCATAATGGGGCTCTGAAATGCTAAAAACTGCCTATTTAGTAATAATCAATATTGTGCAAACCTGCAGCTTCCTATAACGTTTATGTGGTAAAACGTGTATTTCAGAGTGGCACGTTAATAATATGCTTTGAAAATGATAACGTGCAAATGATGTTATAAAAATGTATATAATTTTCTAGTAGTACTTAATATTGAAATGTAGCCTCTAAAGAAGAATAGTAATTGAATTAATCAAGAGAAGTCAAAAAGCATTTATTGATGTGTGTTTTACAATACTAATAATACAACAGTGATTCAGCTAATTTTCATGTAGGTCTCAAATGCTTTTCTTTCCTGTGCAAGAGTCAAATTATATCAAGCAGTCACTTTAGCCACTGTGAGAACTTTTCATGAAGTTTCTTTTCTGTATCGGTTAACAATGGACTCACGTCTTATTAGGAAACAGTTGATAGAAATGTAACAATTTTATTGCAAACCCAGGGCAAGCGCTTGGAAACGGATTGACTATGAGCAAAATTAGGTTCCCCCTACTTCCGTGAAAATGGACGGGAATGAAATACAAATTGAACTTAATATTTCTAATGAATTTGCAAAAAGATTACCTAATTCTATGTCAGGACTGGAGGCTTCAGATTATGCTTTTCTCTCTCCGCTGTTTATTCTAACAAAAACACATAGCAGCCAGAAAAGCATTAAATGTGAAAATATTTCTTACATATCCTAACATCGGGTATTAAGAACAACATCCAAAGTCAAAACCACATTAGAAAAAACTACATATTCCATCAGTCCATGATAATAGTCCTTCTATAGTGTCCACAATCCCAAGGTAGGGCATCCAACTTGTGTTCCCCTCCTCTTTCTTCGCTGCTTCGCAGCCAGTTAGGTGCCTTTGCTCTCACTCATTTCTGTGATTGTGGGGGTGTTAAGGGTTTGGGGCACTGTGTTACAGCATTGTGTTGCTTAGGGCTTGAATTGGTACATTGTGTGGTTATGCCGTGTTTTTATTTGCCTTTCAGAGCCCTTTGATTTATTGTCGCGGGGACGTTTCGCCCCTGACGCGACTGTCCCCAGGATTGCGGCGGTGTTTTCTCACCGCCAGAGGGAGCTGTCGCGTCTCGTTCTCCTCAGCGCGCGTTTCCCTTATTGACGGGAACCGCGCTGAGGAGAGGAGCCGCGCCGGAGCCTTTGCCTGCCGTCTCACCGTGACGCCCTGAAAGGGTTGTATTGCCCCGTGTTGTTTCCACACCCCAGTGGGGTCTGTACTAGCGGATTACCGCGTTGACGCCTACGGGCTGTATTTACCAGCACCAGCAGCGGAGTGTCCCCCTTGCAGCGTGGTTGTTTAGCCTGAAGTGTGCAAGGGGGCGGCATAGACCTGGTCTTAGAGAAGAGGGTCAGCTCTCTGCGAGGGGGGTGTTGCCTCTATATATTTTTCTGGTGTGCCAGTGCCAAAAGCCTTGCTAGCCTTCGGTTAGCCCATAGCTCTGGGCCCTGGTGCCAGTGTGAACCTCTGCCTTCCCACAGCATATAGCAGGGGCAACAGTCATGGCAGAGGGGTATTATGTAGAGGAAGAGGAGACCCACCAGTATTTGGGGGATGATGAATTCTATTCTGCGGTAGATCAATCTATCTATAGGTGTGTGCAAGAGATAGTGGGGCCTATGAAGGATAGACTCTCGGCCTGCATAGTGGAGGAGTGCGCGAAATTGGCACCAGCGCCTCTAGAACCCCCGGTGGTTAGCTCAGTCCCCTTGGAGGGGACGCTGCCCGCGCCTAAGAAAGTGTGTAGGGACGGAGGCTCGGGCGGTGCATGGGGTGTAGATAAGGACGCCTTCGAACGCCTAAAGGATGCGTTTTTGGCCAAGGCGACTGAACCTGCCACTGCGCCGCTCCCGGCCCCGGGACCTTCGGTGCAGACCGGGACAGCCCCTTCCTCCCCGGGAGGGTTCTCCTCTGCGGACACTGATGATGACGAGGACTCTGTGCGGTTGTGTCACCCGTCCGGCTCCGTGGCTGAGTTGCCCCAGGATGCTTCGGGCATGCTAGATCCGGATGAAATCATTCACCCGAGGTCGGCTGCTTGGGCGCCGGGAGACAAGGTTGAGAAGTTCGTGGCAGGGCGCCTACGCAAGCCGTTATAAAAAGAGGCGCGTAGTTGCCTGAGGGGAGAATGTCCGTGTCCTACACTGGAGGGAAAGGTCACCATGACTCCAGAGCTGGATGGAAAGATGGCCACCTTTATGGCGAAGTTCGTCAAGGACCCTCGTGAGGGCATTGACTGCTCCTGGCGGTTGTGCCAAGACAAATTGTTGGACACAATAGGCCCGCTGACAAAGATCCTCGATATGGCGGAGGAGGCCAAGGTATCGGGTTCCACCATATCCCCGGACGTTTTGTCCAATTGGGTGCAGAGGGCTGTCATATTCTTGGGTAACGCCAACTGCGCCCTCTGAACAGAACGTCGGCGTTCCTTGCTCATCAAACTGGACCCCAAGTTGGGGGACCTGGCCTCTTCGGAGACGGGAGCGGTGGGGCAAGGCGGTCTGTTTGGTGATCCATTCATCAAAGAATTAGGGAAGTTTGTTTCTACGTTCACCTCCCTGGACAAAGCCCAATCTAGCATTAAGAGGGTTTGCCAGCAGCGTTTCTCCAGGGGGGCTGGTCGTGGTAGGGGCCTCACGACCGGCCGTGGCGGTCAGACTCAACCCAATAAAAGGCAAGGCTCCGGCAGAGGCCAGTACAATTCGTCGGCCAACTATAATAACTTTTACCCCACCAGAGGCCAGCGTTTCCGAGAGCGCGGCGGCTTCAGAAACAACGCAGAAAACAACTATTCCCATGGTGAGTGTAATCCCTGCGGACCACGTTCTGATCGGGGTTCGACTGGCGTGTTTTCCAGACGCTTGGGCGGCAATCACAGGGGACGCGTGGGTTCTTCAAACCGTGCGCGGTTTCCGTATAGAGTTTTACGACCGCCCCTGCCAGTTAAAAGTCCCGCGTCCTAATCTCTTTTCTCGGTACGATGACCGGTTGATCGACGAGGAGGTCTCGGCACTGCTGTGCAAAGGGGCAATTTGTCGATCAACGCGGCACCCCAACGGCTTCCTCAGCAACATTTTTCTTATGGAAAAAACGGATGGGGGCAAGAGACCCGTGATAAACCTCTGGGAGTTCAACGGCTGGTTGGTTTACAACCATTTCAAGATGGAGGGTATTAATCTTCTGCGGGACGTGCTGTTGCCAAACGACTGGATGGTCCGCTTGGACCTCAAGGATGTGTATTTTTAATGGTGCCCATCCACCCGCCTCACCATCGGTTCCTACTGTTCCTCTGGCGGGACCAGGTCTTCGAGTTCATGGCCCTTCCATTCGGGCTTTCCTCGGCTCCTTGGTGTTTCACCAAGCTGTTGCATCCAGCAGTGGAGGTCCTTCGGAGTCGAGGTATTCGGATGATTGTCTATCTGGACGACTTCCTTTTGATGGCCAAATGCCCCAACAAGTTGGTACTTCAGCTCAACCAAATGATTTCTCTGTTGCAGGGTCTGGGTTTCATTGTCAACAAGGACAAGTCCGTCTTTGCTCCTTCCCAAAGGATGGTGTTCCTGGGTTTCGTTGTGGACTCATTGCAGGCTTCTATGAGTCTTCCGTCACGGAAGATGGCCAAAATCAAGCACGAACTGAGACAGACGATAGCCAAATCGCACACTTCCCTGCGCCAGATTGCCAGAGTAGTAGGGCTTCTCTCGTCCTCCATTCAGGCAATCTTCCCGGGACCACTTTATTATCGGGTCCTTCAGCGCCTCAAGGCGTATCATCTCAGGAGGGGCCTGACTTACGAGCAGCTGGTTCCCCTGTCGGAGGAAGTAAAAGGGGAGATGTCCTGGTGGTTCTCCCATATGGAGGCGGGGAACGGCCGAGCAATTTTCGGGTCGGTTCCAGACTTGGTAATAGAGTCGGACGCCAGCCGGTCGGGCTGGGGCGCCCACTGCGGGGACTTCTCCACAGGCGGCGCTTGGTCTTTAGAGGAGCAGCGACTCCATATCAACTGCCTGGAGCTACTGGCGGGCTCCTTTGCGGTCCGTTGCTGGACCAGGGACTCAGCAAAGTCGTGTGTGCTTTTACGGATGGACAACGTCTCAGTGGTTCGCTACATCAACCATCTGGGCGGCCCTCCGTCCCGGGCCCTAGCGGATCTGGCGAAATATTTTTGGAATTACTGCCTGGCCCATCAGGTCTCGGTGACGGCGCAGTACCTGCCGGGGCAGGCCAATCCGGTGGCGGATTGGCACTCGAGGTACCTGCGGGACTCGAGTCTCTGGAAGTTGGATGCGCAGGTGTTTCACTGGTTGGAGACCATGTGGGGTCCGTTCTCGGTGGACTTGTTTGCGTCATGCCTGGACTTCCAGTTGCCAAGGTTCTTCAGTTGGAGACCGGATCCCCTAGCGGAAGCCACAGATTTATTTCTCCATGACTGGAGTCGGGAAAGGCCTTACACTTTCCCCCCTTTTCGATGGTGGTGCGGTCAGCGGCCCATCTTCGCCGCCAAAGGGCGGAAGTGGTGATGGTGACGCCCTGGTGGAGATCCAAGTTTGGTTTTCAGTTCTTCTGGAACTTTCTTGGGATTCTCCAATCCTACTCCCCCAGCTCCCTCGTCTTCTTCTCAATCCGGACGGGGACCCGCATCGCCTCATAATGCAGGATTCTCTCCGCCTCATGGCATGGCGGCTTTCCGGAAACGCTTGTCGCTCCCAGGCCTTTCGGGCTCGGCTGAGTCCTTTTTGTCTAAGGCATGGGCATGGGCAAACAGCACCACAAAGAGGTACCGATCAGCTTGGTCCCGGTGGGTTAGTTGGTGTCTTCGACGGGACCTGGATCCCCTGGTCGCAGGTGTCGTTCACATCCTGAATTTTTTGGCAAAATTAGCGGCGGACGGTCTGGCTTATCGTACCATTAACGTGATGCGTTTGGTAATTTCAGTGGCGCATGAGCCGTTAAACGGGGCCCCTGTTGGGGAACATCCTTTGGTTTGCAGGCTCCTTCGGGCGTGTGCCTTCCTTTACCCCCGGAACCGAGATATTCCGTCCTATGGGACGTTAATGTAGTGTTAAATCTTTTCCTCTCTTGACAACCCAACAAGTACCTTTCGCTGAAGGAACTATCAGCTAAGTTGGCTATGCTCTTGTGTTTGGTATCGTGTCGTAGAGTTTCTGATGTGCGTGCCTTGGATATATCTGCAAGAGTGTTTTCCCCAGATGGGGTTACATTTAAGGTGGGCCGCCGCACAAAGTCCGCGACAAGATCTATCTCTTACCCAGCCTTTGTGGACGCTCCCAAGCTTTGTGTTGTGCAATGCTTCAAGACGTACGAAGACGTCACAGTGGAACTTCGCCCTCCGGGTGAACGGCAGCTCCTTATTGCTCTGCGAAAGCCGCACAAGGCGATATCTTCTCCCACCATAGCCCGTTGGGTGCGGTGGGTGGTTCAGGAAGCTGGCATTGATACTAAGCAGTTTGGAGCTCATTCGGCAAGAGGGGCCATGGCCTCAAAGGCTTTCTCTTTAGGGGAACGTTTGGAGGACCTGATGCGTGCGGCAGATTGGTCCTCGGATTCCACTTTCAAAAGCTTTTATTTTAAGCCGGTAGTGGATATTGCAAGTTTGGTGGCCAGTAAGCTTTGAACAAGCATAACCTGAAGCCTCCGGTCCTGACATAGAATCGAAATTTGCCTAGCATAGTAACGGTAAGTTTCAATTCTATTAAGGACACAGAGGCGAGGATTATCCCACCCACACTTTCTGCATAGATCCCTCCCGTATTGATGTAAGTAAACAGCTTTGATTTAAGTTCAGTTAATTGTGGCAGTTCCTGTTAAGAGTATTGTTTATGTGGTTTGGACTTCAAAATTCTAGTGGGGTTACAACGCTCACGCTGTTGTGTTTTTCCCGCTAGGTAATGATGGTGCAAAGCAGGACCGTTGATGATTTGGCGTGACTGGCGCGAAGAAAGAGGAGGGAAACACAAGATGGATTCCCTACCTTGGGATTGTGGACACTATAGAAGGACTATTATCATGGACTGATGGAATATGTACTTTTTTCTAATGTGGTTTTGACTTTGGATGTTGTTCTTAATACCCGATGTTGGGATATGTAAGAAATATTTTCATATTTAATGCTTTTCTGGCTGCTATGTGTTTTTGTTAGAATAAACAACGGAGAGAGAAAAGCATAATCCTCGCCTCCGTGTCCTTAATAGAATTGAAACTTACCGTTACTATGCTAGGAAAATTTCTATTCTTCTGGTTATCTTGGTGATGTATTGATCACCCTATGAGCGGCCTACTGTAACTGTCCAATGAAAACCCTATGGACTGATTAAAAGAATACTTTGTGGGTGTAAATCGTGAACTTTTGGAAGTATAATTGCCCTGTGGAGGAGGAGTCAGGGCGTGCTATCATTTTCATTTTCCCTGCCTGGCATGCTGAAGGACTGACTCTTGATTTCCCTTAATGCCAAATCCTTGAAGTGAACTTTATTAACTGCGATTCTGGAACCTGTACTTTACCAGCTAATAAAGTTGGGCAGGAAACAACCTTTCAGCTGAAAAGGTTAACTGACTCCTTCTGTGATTATGCAGTGCTGCGGTTCTGAATTGGCCAGATCTATATTGAAAACAGACGACCTCTCTCAGCCTTGATCTGATTTGTATGAATCGATAAATGAGTCACAAATTGCCTTTTGTTTGTCTCTTTCTCTCTCACTCATTAGCTATGCTTCAAATGTTTATTATTTCCTGTACTGTATTGTGAGGCTACTTGTACTAATAATTGGTCATTACATCTGATTTGAAATGCAATTGTATGATCTGTCCATTCAAAAGAGGCTTTAGATAAATGTTTTTCACTAGTTATCTATATCGCTTCTGTCTCATTCTTCTAGTCATTTCTCTTGTCTCAAGGTTTTTGTTTCAACGTTTGAGAAAGGCAATGAAATAGGTTTGTGTTTGGAAATTTCTTTATTCTAGGTTCTCATAAAGCAAGTGCTTCACATTCTCCAAGTATTCTTGTCCCTGTTAGGTCAAGAAAAAGATCCATTGGAAGACCATGATTCATGGTAATCAGGATGATGATCAGTGGGTATGGTGTTTGTATAAGAGACATTAAAATGGGCCTGATTGTGATGAAGAGAAAGGTTTTATGAGCTTTCCACTGCAACACAGTGAAAATTCTTGGCCATCAAGAGCTTTCACATTCTCAAGCCAGTTTGCATATACATGTTTAATGTTTGTTCCCACTATATATGTATATGTATGTGTAACCAAAGGTTATTTTCGTTGGAGTTAACTTAACTTTTTAGGGCGGATGATTACGCTCTAGACATAGAACAAGCCTTAGATTCTGTGGATTGGTCTTATGTCTTGCAAGTTCTTCAATGTATTACAGTGGATTTGAGTTTCCTTAAATGGGTCCAATTACTGTACGCCGCTCCCTTGGCCACAGTAAGAGCTGGAGGATTGGTATCCTACCCTTTTGAGCTGTGCAGGTTCGATTTGCAGTTGCTATATGCAGTGGCTGAGAGACAAGTGTGGATGGGCAAGTGCAGAGGCAGTCTGAATGAAATCTGTCTGGAAGGATGAAAAACTTGAAGATGATCTTCATGCATGGTCCTATACGTTGTCTGACTTGAGGGAACCACGGTCCCCAAGGGTACGTGATACTGCAGGTCACGGAGGGACTCAGTTGACCCCGGAGAGATGACCGTTGGATGGTAGCTGATGGGTGGCCAAGAGAGCACATTGGGATACCTACAACGCATTTGTACATTTTAATAATTTTATTGACACAATGCCCTGACATGGAGATAGAGGCGGAGGGGGTGGGAAGTTAATATGTTAAAAACTGGCTTGGAGTTCCATGGGCAGGCTGGAGAGGGGGTTCTTTTAAGCTATGTATAATTCAATTGGGGTGAATCCTATTTAATTTGAAACTGAGAATTGTGGCATTTATATGCATAAAATTGATGTGCTGCTGCCCGCCCCTTCTTGGATAACATGTGAATTGCCGGTGATGCTGCGTCTTGTCCATTTACAGTTATGTGGGGGGAAGCATGAAGGGGAGGGTAGATATCCCTTCGGTGAATTCCTATGATAATACTGTTTCTGTGATTCGCAAATGCCAATAAAGTTATATATTTTTTTTAAACTTAGCCTGCCTTTACGCTGCAAATGAAATATGTATTTTAACTTTGCTAGTAGACTGTTTCTTTCCTTTTATGTGGTATCATGCTTCTTGTTAGCTGGGGAAAGTTCATTGTTTGCAATACATGACTGATAGTGAAGCCTGCTGGGAGGAGCGGCAAAAAAACTTGGAGGAATTATGATCAAAGGAGGCCTTCTTTTTATCATATATCAGATTGGAATTTAAGGGAGTGTACTGATTTCTTTCAAATTCAGAAATTTGTTTGGTTCCTGATGGCGTAAGGCGAGCTAAGGATATTTTTTAAGGTACTGTCATTTTAATTGGTGTTTGCATCGTTAATTAGGCAGACTTTCCAGGATTGATCAATATTCTAAAATGAACCCATTTAATCTTAACTGTTAATTCCTGGTCCTTATTGCGGTGTCATATTGGCAACACAAGACTGAAATGTATTTCTAATGTTTGCTCCCTTACAGCGCTTCAAGTCAATTAACTAAGAACCATTCCATCAATGGGGAAATATCTTTGATGCCTTTACAAAAAGATTAAGGTGTAATTACCAATGTGCCATCAGTAGGTTTAGATACAGCCACAGATGCATTGTGAGTGCTCTACCTATTTAAGAAGTGGGGCATCTTTGCACACTACAATCAGGGTAGAGGTACACATTGTGGCAGCTCCGGAGAAGCCACCGGGCAGGATAATCTCTAGTACTCTAGTACTATGCAATTCTGTAGTTGCAGCACTTTCCACATATTTATTAATTTACTGCACATGCCACATAATCTATAAATGTGTTGCATAATTTGGAGGTTTCAACAAACAAATGCTTTCAGCTGAAATGCAAAATTTACGAACAAACACAACATTGCAAAGGTTGACTCATCGCATTTTAGTTGCTGATTGCTGTATTTAGGTATTAATCCTGTACTAATGAAACACAACTTTTTACTTAGAAAATATCGATGCTCCAAAATGAAGCAAGAAGTAAAACAATACTGCCCCAAGATATGGTGCATTATGTCGCGTAATATAATTTTTTCCCTGTAATTTAGCCAAAACTGTCACATAATTTGTTCTTCAATTGCCATATAATTCTAATGGAATATTCATTTTAAGTGCATATTGAAGTTCATGAACGAGCTCTCTTGTCGACTTACTCCTGTGAGTCAAACCCATCGAACTAGAAAAGCCTCAGCGAGAGTTTGGTGGATATCTCAGTACATGAAGTCCATCGCCTGATGCAAGACAGACTAAAGGTAGATTATAAGAGTCCTGTCCTAGACCCAGATGTTGTATTCTGTTGCATAGCAATCCATACCAGAGGTGCCCTGTGAGGGCGCATGATGTCAGTATTGGGATGGATAGTGGTGCACTTGAGAGCTCTTTGGGTGCCTGCTTATTGGGTTTGAGGAGCACAGTAGTTCAGCACCAGGAGCATTGCACCTCTGTAGATGTTCTGGTATAGTGTTGCATGGCAGGTAACGAGAGAGATGTGTAGTGTGAGAGATTTGAGGATGATCCAGCAGTGGGACTGTGGTGCATGACTGGTCCAGACAGAGGGGCACTGTGGGAGTTCTGTGGATGTCTCATTTCTGGTATTGAGCCATATAAGGCAGGATCAGGGTCGATCTTAGGCATGGGCGAGATGGGTCCAAGTTCAGGGCGCCAATCTTCAGAGTGGTGCTCAGAGCTGTCTCCTTTAAGGTCCTGCAGACAGCAGTGTGACTCTCACTTTACTCGAATGATTCAGATTAAACTGTGTAAAATACTTGAAGCAGGTGCTCTTTTACACCCCATTAACCCCCTTCCCTCCCCTCCCATTTCTTCTACTTGAGTATCACCAGGGCAGGTTAGAATGGTTTTCTTTTCGCATATTTTTGCTGGGTTTTTACATAAGAAGGTTAAGAGTTAATGACTAGTGGTCGAAGTGCATTAAAATAAATATGGGATTTGTGATGCTGCTTGCAATGGGGGCGGGTGAGTTAGCGTGGGGGCGGGGACAAAGGCATGGCTAAAAAATTAAATATTTTGTAACTTTTTAGGGTCTTGTACCTTCAGGTGATTACATATATAAATAATAACACAGCGCTTAAATGAAAAATAAATGGAAGTTAAGTTAATCGGTAGGAAATGAATCCTGGTTGGTGCAGTGGAGAATAGTGACTTATATATGTTTAGTGCTAGGAGGTCCCAGTCTGTGACAGAAAGCACTGTGAATATGTAAGTCAATATTTTAAACTTGTATTAGACACATAGGATTCTGCAAATTGCGCCACAAGATTTTGAGAAAAATGTGCTTCAAAATATAGATTTTAGTAAATAGTTCAATTATTTTATAACTATCTTTTAAAAGCAAATACTTCACAGCTCAGGTGTTAACTCCCTTGCAATACCACTCAAAAAGATTACATCTATGTTATCAGGAAGCTTAAAGTGATTCAATTAATTAAAGCCAATACCAGCATCCAAGCACCTTTATATTTGCAAATTGACCAGTTGAACACATTTACATTTCTTTCAGGCGAGCAGGAATCCCGACAAGCAGGCCTGTTTTTCTGTCTGACCCTCCCTCAGTTTCACAGCACAGAAGTCTCCTTGGCTTACTCCTCATCTGAAGCATTTCAACTCTCAGAATTAATTGTCCTGGGATGGTTCTCTTTTCTAAAAAGAAGTAGAGGAATTGTTTTGCCTGAATTTAGAAAGTTTGGGCACGTGGTGCCCCTCAGATCCTGCCCACTTCGACCACTTCCTATACACCCTTCGAGAGGCCCTGTGAGATGGGTCAATTGGGTGTCTAAGACCGCAGTAAGAGCTCCTGCTAGAGCGGAGCCAATTAAGGAGCCAGAGACCCGTCTTTGATACAACGGCCGTCCTTGAGCAGAGTGGTTTCTTCTCTTGGTACCTCTTCGGGAGCATGTATAACAGGGAGGTATTTTTAGTTGAAAATGGCAAGTGACTCGCACTGTCATTGGTTGCTTTCAGTTGCTGGAATAAGAATCAAGATGCGTGCGCGCTCAGGGGTAGGGAGGAATTCTGATTGGTGGTGTCCCCTCGCAACTATCACCATAATATACAATCAGCAATGCCTTCCGAAATGGAGCCTTCTAGTTATTGCTTAGCCTTTACCCTTTTAAGCTGAGTATTTTGGTTTTTTTTCTTGCTTTTGGCCAATGTGGAGGCAAAGAAGTGCGTCAGGAAGTGCCATAATGTAGCTGAAGGTGATACAGCTGAGGAGGAATCTTCCATGCACTGTTCTACCATGGCTGATATACAGCTATGATTCAGGGTGTGGTTGCTGCAGCTTTTAAAGCTAGACAATCTGTCCCCTTCCCAAAGAAAGCACAGTTGGATTCAGATGATCCTGATGCTCCTGATGTGGAGGAAGATATTGAGTGCAGATTTAATCAAGGCTCTGACCAGACTAAACATAGTGTTTCCAGACCCCCTTGAGTTAGACGAATCAGATGGGTATTTTTGCACCATCATAAAAAAGAACATGAATTCCTTCCTTTACATACTGCGGTGAAGAAAGCTTTCGAAGCTGGATGGAAGGAGGTGAAGTATAACTTCCCACGCAAGAGTTTCTGATGAATGTCCAGCTGTGGCCAGAGTGGATTGGCTGGTCTGGTCATCCAGGGTGCCTTTTTCTATTTCTGAAGACGCTACTCCTTCTGACCTCTTTGAGAATAGAGTGGATTTGCCAATGAAAAGAGTGTATGCAGCCACAAATATTTCAAGAAGGGCAGCAGCCTATTTGAGTTATACAGTACAATCCTTGATGAAAGATTTCCACATGTTACAAGAACTGTTGGATCAAGATGCAGAAGTAACGAAGGCCCTGGCAATAATGGAGCAGCAAGTTACATTTATGTCAGATATCTCCTATGAGTGTTTCCAGAAGAATTGCTCATGAAAATTCCTTTTTCAGGGCGCAGCATTTTTGGGGTTCAGCTGGATAGTTTAATAACGAAACCAGTGGAAAACAAGAAGTTGTTAGTCCCTGTGAAGCACCCTGCTTGAGGAAGACACGCAGGATTCAGAAGAGCATTCCAGTTGAGGTTGGGTAAAAAACCCTTGCAAAGGTGGGGAAATGGCCAGGGAGTCCTTCCCTCTTCCAAGACCTAGTCCCAGTAGCCTGCAGCAGAAAACCAAGATCACTCAGCAACTAAATCCTAACTACTCCAATCCTAATGGGGGTCCACCAGTTAGGGGGAGGCTGAAGTTCTTCCTCAAACAATGGGAAAGCTAGCTTTAGGATAAATGCACTGCAGATCATCCGAGAAGGTTATTGGATAGATTTCACTTCACCTCCTCCTGAGATTTTCTGTGCTACTCTTTGTCCAAGCAATCCAGTGAAGAGAGCAGCTCTACAGAAAGGAGAAGAAAGACTGGTGAGCAAGGGAGCTATTCTTCAAGTTCCATTTCATCAAAGAGGAAGAGGAACTTATTGGATTCTTTTTTTAGTCTCAAAACCTCAGGAGATTTCAGACCAGTTTTGAACCTACCATTTCTGTATCTCATGTAAAATTTAAAATGTTATCACTTCATTAGACCTGATCCTTTTGTACGTTTATCCTCAAACATTTTGCCTTTTGCTTCCTTTCTGACCCTCATTTTGTTGACTTTAGGGGTCAGGGCACTTTACCATTGCTGATCAGCACTAAAGTGCATGTACTCTCTGTGTAAATTGTATTGGTGTTGGGCTAATCCACGATTGGCATATTTGATAAGTCTCTGTGGTTTCCAGGGCCTGTAACTCAAATGTTAGTAGTGGGCTTGCAGCACTGGTTGTGTCACCCACATATGTAGCCCTGTAAACTTTTCTCAGGTCTGCCATTGCAGTGTCTGTGAGTGCAGTTTTTAAACTGCCATGTCGACCTGGCAAGCGCACCCACTCGTCAGGTCCTACCTTCTATTTTATGATATGTATGACACCCCTAAAGTAGGCCCAAGGTACCCCCATGGGCAGGGTGCAGTGTATACGAAAGGTAGGACATGTACTGATGTGTTTTACGGATCACTGAAATAATATCGAGGGACAGAATATCGACCAACAAAAATATCGTTGACAAAATATCGAGAGACAAAATATCGAGTTTCTATCTACAAACAGGTAAGTACAAAAATATTGAGTTAAAAATATCGTTTACAAAAATATAGTTGTAAAAAATATCGACTTTACTAAAAACAATGTTAAATTAAATTAATATAAAAAATTAATTACTAAATATACTTAACAATACTTAAAATAACTTTTAATAATTAAATAATTAATGAAAGTAAAAAAATATTTTTTTTTATTCATATTTCTTAAAACATATATATATATAGTAACAAAATTTAATTAAATAATAGCCAATATTATTAACGTACAAATACAAAAGAGTAAAAATTACTATTCCCACTCCAGTGGGTGCAACAGTAGGGAAAGCGTTGGATAGCGTAGGGGTTAAAATTACTATTCCCACTCCAAGGAGTGCAACAGTGGATATATGACGTTACAACGCAACTTTTACAACGCATACCATTACAACATAAGTATTGGTAAGTATATAATATTTTTTTTTAATTTAAATTATTTAAAATTAATTTAATATATTTTAATTTCATTAAATTAATTTAATGTCAATGTAATTTTACTTTATTTTTACACTGTACCCCTGTACCCCAAAAACCCCAAACTGACCCTGAACCCTAAAAAAAACCTTTTACCCAAAAACCCAAAACTGACCCTGAACCCTAAAAATACCCCTTTACCCAAAAACTGACCCTGAACCCTAAAAATACCCCTTTACCCAAAAACTAAAAACTGACCCTGAACCCTAAAAATACCCCTTTACCCAAAAAACTAAAAACTGACCCTGAACCCTAAAAATACCCCTTTACCCAAAAACAAAAAACTGACCCTGAACCCTAAAAATACCCCTTTACCCAAAAACTAAAAACTGACCCTGAACCCTAAAAATACCCCTTTACCCAAAAACTAAAAACTGACCCTGAACCCTAAAAATACCCCTTTACCAATTAATTACATATTACTACCAATTATTAAATTTACATATTTAATTAATTATAATTAAATTACTTCCCACCCTATTCCCCTATAAACCCACAACCCGCTACAGAATAAAATTACACAATAATAAAAAAAAATCATTAATTAAAAATAATTATAACATAAAATGACACTTTTCACACATATTATAACATGAAAAAACACTATAAATAATTAAATATTATTTAAAAAACGATATTTTTTACTATCTAGATTATATACTTGGATATTTTCACTTTCTATATTATTTACAGTCGATATTACTTCACTTACCTTAAAAACGATATTTTGGCTGTCTATATTCTGTCCTGTCGATATTTTGTCCAAACGATATTTCAAACTCGATATTCTGTCCAAATGATATTTTGGAGTCGATATTATGTCTGTGCACCGTGTTTTACATGTCCTGATAGCGAAATACTGTTAATTTTGTTTTCCACTATTGTAAGGACTCGTTCTCCCATTGGTTATCATTGGAGCTGCCTTGTAACATCTTACAAGTGTAACTTTCGATTGGGAAGAGCTAGAGATTTGGGGGCATATTTACAATAACTTGCGCATCCCTGCATATCAGCAGGGATGCGCCAGATATTATGCGCCACAGCTCCGCCATCATGGATGCGCCGCATTTACAATGCGGCGCATCATGGTGCAAAAACGGCACAGATGCGTGACGCATCGGTGCCGTAAAAGTGACCCATTGCTGGAGTTGCGTCACAAGCACGACGCAGCTCCAGCAATGCTCTGGGGGCCCTATCTAGTTAATGCTGCGACAATCCTTACGCCTGCGTCAGGCAGGCGCAGGGTTTTGACGCAGTATGGGCCTAAAAGTGACTGAGTGAAATCTTGTAGATTTCACTCAGCCACTTTTAGGAGGTGTTCCTGCACCGGAACGCCCCCCCCCGCACATGAACGCCTACATTTGGCGCAGGGCATTACAACGTGATGCATCTCCCAGATGCGTCACGTTGTAAGTAACCCTGCACCATGGAGCAGGATTTGCGCTGCCGCTGCATCACAAAAGTGACGCAACGGCGGCGCAAATGAGGCGCAAGGGGCTTGTAAATCTGCCCCTTGGAGTTTGGTTTCCCTGAACCCAGAATTTAGAAATACACCTTTTAGTGATGATTGTTTTTAAATTGTGTGTTTGAAAATGTCACTTTTAGAAAGTGGGTATTTTCTTCCTTTGCCATTCCGTGTGCCTCTGCATGTTTGTGGATCAACATTTAATTTTAGACTGACAGGGACTGCTTGTATATTGACTCCAGAGTCAAGACACTCACACAAAAGGATTTGATGAGTGCCCTGCATATGCTGACTAGTCATCCTGGGCTAGAGTGATGGGAGAAGTTGTCACTAAGACCTGAATAGGCTGTGGCTGCCTTGCACAGTGCTGTCTCTACCCCTTGGAGTGTGGCTGGCCCAGGGGGTAGAGACCTGGTTTTACTGAGCAAGAGAAACGTTCTGACAAAGACTTCAAATGGAAAAAGGGGTATAAATATTATACCTAAAACATCATAACTTTGAGATTACCTTTGGATTAAGAGGAACCTCTGGCGAGGAGAAAGGTTGCAGAGCTATGAGGAGGAGTACTTCCCCTTTGCAGTGTGTTGCTTTGCTGGGTTGGCCTGCAGTTGCCTACTTCTACCTTAAAGAGGACAAAAACTGAACTTTGCTGTGACACAAACACTTCACCTGCGGATACCTGAACTTCACAGCTGGGAGTTCTGACCTGTCTTGTGGTCCAAACTCCATTTCTGGGCATTTTGAGGTTGTTTTGCTGCTCCTGTTTGTGAACATTGACGCATCGCCTTTCCAGTGCCTGTCATTCTGACACAGGACTGCAATGCGGTTGAAATTTACACGCACTGTTACCATGCAACCAAAGAAATTGGCGCCGCACCTGCCCGCATCCCAAAGAACCACCGTAAAATGACTTCAGGGCACCAGTGTCCGAAGTCTGAGACCACCACCCTAACTCCAAAGCAGGTCCTGCTGTGCGCCAGGAAAAATCAATGCACCACATGTCAACAGCTGCAGAAATTGACGCAGCACCTGGATCGCTACTGCATTCACTAGTAGCATCTGGATTTTCTCAATCATTGCACCTGTGCACTAAATCGACATTGATGCTGGGCTTCCCGTGAGGAACCAAGGCTTCGTAGTAAGAAACAGATGCATCACCTCTCCTTGCAGTAAGAAACAGATGCATCACTTCCTCTCCTTTAAGGTACCGACACATCACCTCCCCTGGAGCAGGGAACTGATGCATCGCCTTCCCTGACAGTAAGGAACTGACGCATCACCTTCCTTGCGTATAAAGAAACTGTTGCATCGCTATGTTTCTTCTCTTCACCTCCCCTGTGCCTGCTTTTGTCCTGTGATATTGACACATCCAAGGTACTTTGTGTGAAAAGTAATGCTTCCATATTTTTTTATGGACAGTTCGCTTTTTTACCCTTTAAAAGTCATATTTTAAGTTATGCATGTTGGATTTTTGTCATTTTGGTCATGTTTGGTTTAGATAAAGATACTTTATTGATCTAAACTGGTGTAGTGTCCATTTGTGGTGTTTTCACTGTGTTACTGTGGGTTATATAAAAATGCTTTACACATTGCCTCTGTATGCTTGACTGCACTGTGCCAAGCTACCGGAGGGTGAGCACAGAAAAACTTAGGTGTTTACTTTACTCACCCTGACTAGAAGGAAGGGTTCCTACTTTATACAGTGGGCAGAATACTGCCAATTACACACCCCCATTTCTAACACCCTTCAATTGACTGTTTCATTCTCGATTGAACACGATTTTTTTGGCCTCTATAATCTAAAGGATGCAGACCTCCAAGTACCAATTCACCCTGCATTGCAGAAATACCTTTCCTTCTGCTTCGGCCAGGAGCATTTCCAATTCCAGGTATTTTCTTTTGGCTTGGCATCCTCTCATAGGGTCTTCACCAAGGTGATGGCTCTCTTCATGGGGTTTACACATGATAGGGGCATTTAGTTGTTTCCATATCTTGATGACTGGTGGATTTGATAATCTTTTTGAAGGCAAAGATTTTTATATAACATATAGGTACCTTTTATAGGCGCAGGTAACATAGCAACCTTTCACCTATATTCTTCCCTACATTACATACATAGCGGTTCTTAGGCACTGACCTTTTACCTAGATAGGACACTGCATTCAGAACGCGGGTTTCTCCCTAGTTTGAATCTCATACATTATGCATGAGGTTTCTTGGAAACACAGCAGGACTACCATCGCCTGTATATTATCTCTGTATAAAGTTCAGGCCCGATGCCATCCTTTAGGCCAACACAGTAACACAGCAAGATAGGACCCCTGGGGAGACCTGTGGGTATATATACATCCTTTCCTGCTTAGAAAGACAGAGAAGATCGTGACTTCCCGGCTGACACACTGACCAGAAGACTCTGAGGTTCCTGCATGCAGACACTCCAGTTCGCAGTGGTCTAACATCCCTTTCGGGGGTCCAACTCGAGACCAGGATAAGATCCCATATTCTCTCTTTCTCAGGTAATGGGGTTGACTAGATCCTAGAGGGACTCTTGGCGTAACACCTAGACTGATGCTAGGTACATTTAGGTACACCTAGTTAGGGAGGCATCGTAGGAGTACGCATTTATTATCATGTGTTTTATGTACTTGTATATATTCATGATTACTATAAAATGGTAGAACTGTACCATCCTAGTACTGCTAATCATATATCTCTGCTACTGTCTAATGGCGGCTACAGCTCATATATTCTACACTAGAATAACAACTGTTCAATAAATTCTTATTGACAACTGCCCAGTATGTTTATTCTGTGTATCTCTGAGACAGACTAAGTGAGCATGAGTGACTGAGCAAAAGGTAGTATATTGTTTCCACTATTCTGAGGGATCTGGGTTGTCATGTTCTGAGGTTGCCAGAAACTATTTTCTCCCCGATAAGAGGAGATTCTAGTGGCACTGTGAGCTAGCTGATACAGACAGGCTAACATATCCAGTGGAGGTACTCTGAACCACTTTGCCACCAATCCCACAGTTTATGTTATCGGAACGCACAGATCCTGTGTAGGGTATATAGGAACTACACGACAAGATCACTTCAAGAAGATGGGCAAGATCATACATGCCCATGGTCTGCTACCGAATCAGGACAAGTCTCAGTGGAAACCCACACAGTACCTTCAATTCAATGGAAAGACGAACGAGAGTCCAGAGAGTCCAGTCCTGGTTTTGCAGAGGCAGAGACAGAGGCAGTCACGCACTCGAGCACTCGTGCAGCAGCAGGAGCTGGAGCCCGCCCGCTCGCTCGCTCGCTCGGAGCGCGGAGCCGGGGGGGCTGTACGACTGTGCAAAAGCTGCGGGAGACTACGGGAAAGCCAGGGAACCGCACACCTGGCGTGGAAAGCTGTGTGAAGCTGCAGGAGACCGCGGGAAAGCCGCGGGTGCCAAAAGCCAGGAACCGCACACCTGGACCAGAGCGGTAGAATCGGCAGAATCGGCAAACTTGAAACCGATAGGACCAGCATTGGGAAAAAGCTTTAAGCTCCAACACCTTGGGGCTACACTGGTTTCCGGTTTGGCAGTCTCTCTGTGCAGTGCAGCGCAGTGGGGAGAATATCAGAGCACCTGGAGCAATGTAGTGCCGGAGTATTTGAGCTCACCGGTCCTGAGCAGCAGCAGCGGAAGAGCACCGAGTAGTGCTCAAGGCTCCCCCACAGGAGCAGGCAGGAGGAGATTTGGAGCACAAAGTGAGAGGCAACTGAAGCAGGTGAGCAGAGAAAGCAATGGCGTGGTGGGGTTCGATGTGACTGGGAATTCAGCTACTATTTCAGTCACCGCAGCCACCACAGCCATTTCAGTTTTCATACTGCCACGTAGCGCCTGCTCGCCTTGCATCGCCACCGTGGGAGGCTATACCCTCTGACAGCCAGAGTTGCTTGGACTTTCTAAAAGAGGTAGGGGTCTGCGGGGTTGTGAAGGCATCAGGCAATCCATCAGCAACGATTCACAAAGATCCACAATCTTCCCACAATTTTCCCGCTTCCTAGCCCGCCTAGCCAGAGGTGGTGAGTGAGGAGGGACAGCAGGAGGATTACTGTGACTATCTGCCAACTCCACAATACATCCTCCCTGCAGGTGTAATATTGCATCATAATACCAGTATCAAGTATGAGGTCAGGACGCGTGCGCGGCAGCGTCACATCCACTAACAATTCGAATAAACGAAAAAGGAAGCTGAAAGTACCAGTCGGCACCTTTGGGGAACCAAATGCCAAAACAAAACCAACTACTCAAACTACTCAAACATCTGATGCAATATTTGAACTAACCCCAAATATCAAAAAATCAGGCAACGTAAATAATTCAATCTCAGGGGAAAAAGGTTTGAAGAAGCACTTTTTCCAGCCTAAAATAGACACAAAATTTTGTTTTCTAAAGAACGCGGGTGACACCCTTCTTCCAGGCCCTACTCCCTTAATAGGTCTTCTGACTCCCTTACAGCCCCAAAACCGATTTGGACGTAGGGAGGGCGACGGAACAACACATCAAAGTAGCGAGATGGATGTCACAGGCCTAAATAGCTCTCCCATTCTATCATCTCTACCTAGAACTGAATATATAAAGTATCTAACAACCACACAATTTCTAGCAAGTCCAGCCCCCAAGAGGCCTGAGACCATATTTTAATAAACATATGGAAGAAGGTACAAAAATAACAAGGGAGTTGCACACAATGACCAGGATAGAAGATATTTGGGAAGTCTCTAACGAAAGCGAAGGGCCTCAGAGCCTGGATGCAAATATCATTTTAAATACTATTGTTTCTGAGAGCGGAGCACGACATAAGGTCGGAAGGGGTAACTGTGTCACATTGGAAACTCTAAGTATTTATGAGTTAGACAGCCACGAAGAAATGCAACAGGTAACGGAAGGACACCGCCCGCCCACTAAGGCAAAAGAAAACGTAAAAAAGACAGAGGGCGCACCGGAAATACTTAATGTAAATCAGGGTTCTGAATATAAAAAACTGTCTGCTACACCATCACCCCAAAACAATCTGGCGTCACCTCGTCAAAGTGGATGGAGCAAACTGGACGCGAGCAAAAATCAGGACAATTTCTTAGATCTTGACAAAGAAGATTGGGAGGCACTCCTTGAAACCAACCCTCAAGACCACGGTAGGAACAAGACTACGGCAGGGACAAACGCTGAGGACCAGAAAAGAAAAGAGGGTTCGGTAGAAAAAACAAATGCAATAGGCTGCCCAAATATTGCACCTGAGAAGGAACCGGACAATATGCACCAGTCGGATACCATGAGTGCATGGGCGAGTTTATTAAAAACAGTACAACTTTTAGTAGAAGCCTTGCAATATCAGTCCGATAAAATGGGCACCCAATTAACTTTAATGAACACCTTGGCAGTATTCGTGGTCGCAATCGATAGCAAGTTAGGAACCTTGAACACTTCCCTGCAGAAGATTCAGGATTATGCCTTAGCCAATAGTCAAAACTGCGGCTGCAGCCCAATTGTAGATAAATTAGCCACTCTTCCAATAATGTTAAACGATCAGTGCGCACAAGTAAAAAACTGTACAATTAAATATCGCACTTAACTAGAAATGACATAGATATGATAAATCACCTTCAACCGTTTATGATTAAACATACACAAACTGAAGGCAATGAAACATCTGGCCAGAAAACAAAGACAGAAAATAAAATGACAGAGACTTCAGAAGAGGAAAAAAGGGAAAATAAATTGAACGCAAAACAAAGACGAGCACAAAAACGCAAGGGCCGGAATCAAAAACATATCTGTGAAAACAATGGATTTACGCGCCTATTTGGGAAAACACCAACCGAGAAGGAGCCTGATCAAGAAAATACACCAATAACAGAGACAACCAAAAAGAAAAGCCCTAATATGAGGGGTTCATCAGGATGTAACCTTACTCTTAGTACTATAGAACCCAAAGTGATGGAACAATTAGGAGAGGCCACGGAGGACGAACTTGCACAACCAACTCTGGAAAGGGACAGTTACATATACTGCAGCAAAAATACTAAAACAGGAAACACGAGGATAAGTCAGTTGCAGGCCCATAAACAGGAGAGGGGGCACCAGAAACTGCGCAAAATACAAACATTGACAATTATGTCCTGGCTTGGGGCAGAGTGAACAAAAGCAACCAGGGCACAGTATACTTAGACCCAGTGATTACAAATACGGACCACAATCTCAATCAGGCCATGGCCCGCAGGGAAAAAAGAAATAGTAGCATTTGCCAATCCCGAAGCCAGGTCACGAGAGACTTACCAATTCCCACTTTCATAAATATAGATCATCGTCAGGGACAACACCGTGAGGCACCTGCAGAGCAAAATCATATCAGCATGGAACAACATCATATAGAATCAGCGAGCCATCTGATGGAAACCGAAAATTACAATCAAATAACAGGAGCAACCGGGACTATTAGGAGTACATCAGATGCATGCTGCCGCACAATCAAATATGCAAGAAATGGAACTTAAAGGCATAAACTGGCAGGATACGACAGCATTGCTATTCACACCAGAATACATCTCTAAGGGCAGGTTTGACATTATGAATCGCGGCAACATTCTTCGCTTACTATCTCACATACCAACCCTGTCAGAAATAAGGTCATCTGACCTGGTCTTGATCGAATTTATCAAAGACATGGGGAGAGGAGTTGGCCTAACGGCTAGGGCGCTCGACCTCGGACCTGGGGACCTGGGTTCGAGTCTCAGTAACGACGCCAAAACCTCCTGTGATTCTGGGCAAATCACTTAATCTCCCCGTGCCTAAAATGAATGTCTGTCTGTCCTTATGTAACATAACTGGTGCTATGTAAAGCGCTCTGATACCTGATTCGGTTCGGGTCTAGTTCGCGCTATATAAAACTCTGCAAAAAAAAAGAAAAAAAAAAAAAGACAAGGAATCCATGTTTGGGGAAACAACGCGTGCTTCATGGGGGTCACCTACTATTGCACAAAGAATATATCAAGAAAGGGACACATTCAAGAACTGGGGGATAACTATTACGCCCTACATCAAGCCAGGATATCCCGATCTGTTGAGGCCAAAACAAACAATTGAAAACTCGGCACCTGATGGTAGGTCCATCATCTCAGTATTGAAGGGGGCCAGGGAGCAAAGTAAAACAAATGAAGAAGTCTTCCTGGCAGAGCGTGAAAGTCATCAAGTCCCCACAATGATATTGAGATTGGATACCGACATAAGATGGATCTCAAGAACAATAAACAACATGGAGACAGATTGACGACTTAGCGGGATAAAAAAAAGATCAGACATAAGGGGTCTCTGCGGATATGTTCTTGGAATGTGAACGGCCTGGCTAGCAAAGTGCTGGATGCGGATTTCATTGATTATATCAGGGCCTTTGATATCGTGGCTCTACAAGAGACATGGCTGAGAGAACCTCCACATCTGCAAGGATTTCTGCGCTTTTACACAAGTGCATTGGCTGAGGCAAAATACAGTCATCTACAGGGCGGCTTGGCAACATATGTTGCATGTGGAATCAATCTCAAAGTCCAGGATCTAGGCTCTCCTTTATCTGCAGGTCTTGCCTTAAACTTAAGACGAGCAACGGATTTCAATATCACAATAATCAACGTCTATATCCAACCAAAGCAAAAAGGTAAATTAATAAAGGAAATGTGTAAGTTGGTAGAAAAATATATTACAGAAGGCCCATCTGCGGAGCTCATTCTTACGGGTGACTTAAACCTAAATTTAATGGGGTACTACACGGATGCTGAAATGTCTATACAAAATACAATCTGGAACATTCCAACGCAAGGGGAGCCTCCTTCTAGTAAGCAAACAAAGGCAGGTCAATCGCCTTGGAGGAATTAGAAAAATTACATTCAAGAGCACTAAACGGTAGATCAAGAGGAGACAATCCCCCTGTAGCGACATACTGTTCATCCAGAATTAATACTATTCTGGACTACACCTTCGTCACCCTTGATCTGTTACACCAAATTACCTTATTTCGTTTAGCGGATAAAGGGGACAGCGATCACCGGCCTCAAGAAATCGAGCTTCGAACAACAGTTCAAATGTTTGAGCATTGCCAGACTGCCCAAGGAACAGATTATACTATTAATCTTAAGAGAATCAAATTCAGGTCTGCCACACATTGCAGAATGATGGGAGTTGCTAAGGATCACTTTGAACTGAGAGCCGGATCAGATGAGATAAAAAAATGGGAAAGCTTTACTGAAAATATGGCAGCCTACACAACGACCATGAAGCCAAAATCCCAACAAAGTTCTGGCGGTGCGAAATCGATATCTCAATTTGCGCTGAAAGAAATCAGGCGCACCAACAGATTTATCAAACGTATATTTAGACAGCTATGGTGGAACCCTCAAGATACAACACTACTAAATTCGCTGCGAAAGCAAAAGGCTCGGTTAAAAAAACAAAAAAAGGATGCAAAAAGGGATAAAGAGAACGCAATGTGGGCCAAATTACATGCAATCAATGATCAATCAATCAATCAATGATAATTTGTATAGCGCGCTACTCACCCAGTAGGGTCTCAAGGCGCTGGGGGAGGGGTTCGCTACTGCTCGAAAAGCCAGGTCTTGAGATGTTTCCTGAAGGAGAGGTGGTCCTGGGTCAGCCGTAGGTGGATGGGGAGGGAGTTCCATGTCTTGGCCGCCAGGTAGGAGGAGGATCTTCCTCCAGCGGTGGCTCTGCGAATGCGTGGTATGGCGGCGAGGGCGAGGCTGGCCGATCGTAGCTGCGGGTGGGTGTGTAGAAAGTGAGGCGACTGTTGAGGTACTTCGGGCCCATGTCGTGGAGAGCCTTGTGTGCGTGGGTGAGGAGTCTGAACGTGATCCTCTTGTTGACGGGGAGCAAGTGCAGGTCTCTCAGGTGGGTCGAGATGTGGCTGTGGCGAGGGATGTCCAGGATGAGTCGTGCGGAGGCGTTCTGTATGCGCTGGAGTATTTTCTGTAGTTTGGTAGTGGTTCCCGCATAGATGGCGTTCCCGTAGTCCAGTCGGCTGGTGACGAGTGCCTGTGTGACCGTCTTCCTGGTTTCGGTGGGGATCCATCGGAAGATCTTACGGAGCATGCGCAGGGTGTTGAAGCACGATGACGATATGGCGTTGACTTGTCTGGTCATCGAGAGGGAGGAGTCCAGGATGAAGCCCAGGTTTCGTGCATGGTCCATTGGCTTGGGGGTGGTGCCCAGGGCAGGGGGCCACCAGGAGTCGTCCCAGGCGGAGGGCGATTATCCCAGGATGAGGACTTTCGTCTTGTCTGAGTTCAGTTTCAGGCGGCTGTTCTTCATCCACTCAGTGACGTCTTTCATCCCTTCGTGTAGGCTCGCTCTGGTGGTGGCGGGTCGTTGGTGAGGGAGAGGATCAGCTGGGTGTTGTCGGTGTAGGAGATGATGTTGAGGTTGTGTTGGCGTGCGATGGCTGCGAGGGGGCTCATGTAGACGTTGAAGAGAGTGGGGCTGAGTGAGGATCCTTGTGGTACGCCGCAGATGACTTCGGTAGCCTCGGATCTGAACGGGGGGAGGCGGACTCTCTGGGTTCTTCCGGCGAGGAACGAGATTATCCACTCCAGGGCCTTCCCTTGGATTCCGATGTTGTTGAGGCACTGTACTAAGGTGCGGTGGCAGACAGTGTCGAACGCCGCAGATAGGTCCAGGAGGATGAGGGCCGCTGTTTCCCCGTTGTCGAGCAGGGATCTGATGTCGTCAGTGGCTGCGATGAGGGCGGTCTCGGTGCTGTGGTTGGCTCGGAAGCCAGACTGCGAAGGGTCGAGGGATCCGTTTGTCTCGAGGAAGGCGGCGAGCTGTCTGTTGACGGTCTTCTCGATGACTTTGGCAGGAAAAGGGAGGAGCGAGATGGGGCGGAAGTTCTTGAGGTCGATGGGGTCCGCTGTTGGTTTCTTCAGAAGGGCGCTGAGCTCGGCGTGCTTCCAGCTCTCCAGGAAGGTGGCGGTGTTGAAGGAGATGTTGATGATGTCCCGGAGTTGGGGTGCGATGATGGAGTCAGCCTTGTTGAAGACGTGGTGGGGGCAGGGGTCAGTTGGTGATCCGGAGTGGATGGTGTTCATCGTGCGGGTGGTGTCTTCGGTGCTGACCGGGGTCCAGTTGCAGAGGGTGATGGTCGGGGGCGTTGGTTCGGTGGTTGGGTGCGTGGACTGTGCACCGAAGGTGTTGTGTATGTTGGCGATCTTGCCGTGGAAGAAGGTGGCGAGTGAGTCGCAGAGGTCTTGCGAGGGTGTGATGTCGTTGTTTCCGGCGTTGGGGTTGGAGAACTCTTTGACGATGCTGAAGAGTTCCTTGCTGTTGTGGGTGTTGTTGTCCAGTCGTTCTTTGAAAGTTGTCCTTTTGGTGGTGCGGATCAGCTGGTGGTGTGTGCGGGTGACGTTCTTGAGGGCAGTCATGTTTTCTGTAGTCTGGCCGTGGCGCCAGGCTTTTTCAAGGGTGCGGCAGTTTTTCTTGGAAGTTTTGAGTTCGTCGGGGAACCAGGAGGCTTTCTTGCTGCCGGGTCTGCTGGGAGGGTTCTTCAGTGGTGCGAGGTCATTGGCGCAGTTGGTGAGCCACTGTGTGAAGGTGCGGGCTACTGCGTTGGGGTCCGTTGCACTGGCGGGAGGGTTCAGGCTGAGGGAGGTGGTGAGCTGGTCAGCGGTGATCATGCTCCAGCTCTAGCGAGGAACCTGTTGCGGGTGGTGGTGGGTCGTGGTTCTTCTGAAGCTGAAGTGGACGCAGCTGTGATCCGTCCAATGAAGTCCGGTGGAGTGGCTGAAGGAGATGTGCTTGCTGGAGGAGAAGACATGGTCCAGCGTGTGGCCGGCATAGTGGGTGGGGGTGTTCACCAGTTGCTTAGGTCCGAGGTTGGCGAGGTTGTCCAGCAGGGTGGTGGTGTTGGTGTTGTTGTTTTTCTCCAGGTGGAAGTTGAGGTCCCCTAGGAGGATGAAGTCAGCGGAGGGGAGGGTGTGCGGGCTGATGAAGTCTGCGATGTCTTCGCTGAATTGTGTGCGTGGTCCCGGGGGTCTGTAGATGAGGGTGCCTCTGAGGGTGGTCTTGGGGTCGGTGTGTATCTGGAAGTGGAGGTGCTCGGCAGCGGTGAAGGTGTCGTCGGAGTTGGTTATGATGCGGATGGTGTTCCTGCGGACGATGGCGATGCCTACTCCGGTCTGGTTGACGCGGTCCCTCCGGGTGATCTTGTATCCGTCCGGGATGGCTATGGCGATGTCGGGCGCTGCGGAGGCGTTCATCCAGGTTTTGACGGCGTGTCTGTGGACTGATTGGGTGTTGAGCAGGATTCACTTGAGGTGGTTGTTGCTGGTGCCTGGTATTTTGGGTGCGGTGCAGCAGGTCCGGAGGCAGGTGAACTTGCAGGCTTGGCAGCTGCAGGGTCTGTGGGTATGTTTCG
Source organism: Lissotriton helveticus (assembly GCF_964261635.1). Lineage (NCBI taxonomy): Eukaryota > Metazoa > Chordata > Amphibia > Caudata > Salamandridae > Lissotriton > Lissotriton helveticus. Next base: position 1,356,652,190 of record NC_136065.1, read on the forward strand.
GGGTGGTAGCAGGCGGGGTTCTGGTTGGGTTTGAGTGCGTTGAGGGTGGCGGTGGCGTAGGTCCGTCGTGTGGGCTGGCATCATCGGGGGCCATGGGTCCTGGCACTGGGCGTGGTCCAGGCGCGGACAGGCGCAGACGGGCTTGCCTTTGATGCGCCTTCGGCGCACAATCGGCGCGTCCGCCGTGTGGCCTCCATATGAGGGGCTGAGGGAGGGAGGACCAGCTGGGAGGCGGGAGCGGGGTGGTGAATGGGAACGGCGGGGGGGCAGGCCGCAGGGAGCAGCGGCGGGAAGCAGAGGGCGAGGTGGGAATCGGGGGCACAAAAGGCAAAGGGGGAACGGGGGGTGAATGACTAGTAAACAGGCACAAGTTACAAAGAGGCAAAGGGGGAACGAGGGGCGCAACGACAGAAAACTGGCACAAGTTACAGAAGGCAAAAGGGGAGCGAAGTTACATAAGGCAAAAGGGGAACGGGGGTCGCAACAACAGAAAAAACAAGCACAAGTTACAGAAGGCACAAGTTACAGAAGGCAAAAGGGAAAAAACAAAGAGATGCAACAAGTTACAGGTACCAGCTCGCAGAATGGCGGAAGAGCGTAGCAGCACAGCACGGGGAGGACCACGCGGTGGCTAGGGGGGCAACCTACCTGGTGACAGGGTATAAAGCAAAACAACAGCGCAAGAATTTGGAGAACCATAAACAACTTTGTTCACCCAAATAACGAGGGAACTACCTCCAACATCTCTGAGACAGCCTGGGCAAAATATCTTAGTTCTCATTTCCATGAAGCGACGGAGACTAGATCAAAAGGGGAAACTCCTTGGGCACTTCACAAGGTGTTTATATCAGTGCTGCCTATGCTGGAATTAATTAGATCACACAAAGCAAAACCGATAATGACATCTTAACTGCTGACACTTCAACTAATCGGACTATGATCATAAAAAGGCAAATTTGCAAAGGAAGGAGGGAAGGGGCCCCCGGCCCAAATGGTATACCGCCTGTGCTCTATAAGCAAGAGCCAACATTCTGGGCTGAAGCATTAGAACCACTGTTTAGGGAAATTATTCTGCCAAAGTCATGGAGGGGTTCCATTATTGCACCAATCCATAAGGCAGGGGATAGGTCAGAGCCTCAGAACTATCGGCTAGTGGCATTACAGGACAATGAGGCAACATTTTTCGCTGGAACGCTCCTGGAAGAGCTCCAAGCCTGGGCAGAAGCAAACTCCATCATCCCCCTGAATCAGACCGGTTTTGCAAAAAACATGGGGACGACTACAAATATAATAACGATGGCAATGCTCTTCGACATGGCGGAAATGCCTAGGAGCTCACTGCATTTGTGCTTTATTGATTATAAAGCAGCTTTTGATCACATAAAACGCAACAGACTCTGGTCCAAACTTCGTAACTGGGGGCTCCCCCAACCCCTTTTAAACCTTCTGATAAACCTGCATACTAACACCTGGGTCCAGATCAAACTGGGCGAAGGAACATACTTGTCGAGACGCATCCCAACGGACAAAGGGCTTAAACAAGGCTGCGTTCTGGCTCCCACACTTTTCAACCTGTTTGTAGCTGACCTCATACCGAGATTATACGCCTGCAACTCGCATGCACCAAAATTGGAAGATATCTTAGTGCCGTGTCTCCTATTTGCAGACGATATACTCTTGATTAGTAAAACGAGAGTAGGACTTAAACATCTTATAAATGCAACTCACGATTACTCAAAGGAAAATGGCCTAACGATAAACCTCGACAAAACAAAGATCATTACCGTGAGCAAAAAAAGGGAAAAGCCCTCAACTTGGTACTGCGGCAACACCCGAATTGAGAGCACCACGGAATATAAATATATGGGTGTAAAGATTGAGAAGGGAGGTCAATTCCTTGCGCAGAAAAACAGCATTAGGCACAAAGGCATCGCTCTGGCAAAATCTCTGAAATCATTGAATTCCAAATGAACTGACCCATCGATTCTGCCCATGGTTAAGGTAATTCGTTCAAAGTTATTGCCGACAATAACTTATGGAAGTGAAGCACAGAAAGGAAGAGATGCCAAATTACTGGACTGCACAGTTTCAAAGGCTTTTAGGATTATATTCGGACTACCCAAATATACCTCCCCATCCCAAATAAGGCTTGAGTTTGGCATTCAGAAGCAATCTCTTGCGAGACACGGGGCATATATCATAATGTGGGACAAAATACGGAAAGCTGTTCCAGGGTCACTAAATGCACAGCTGTGGAAAGAATTAAGCAGACATACTACCTCCCCCGCAGCAAAATACCTTAAAGAAGGGCTACACAAACTGGGACTAAACCAGTTGTGGGAAACTCCAACTAGCACTGGTGTACTTAAGAAATTAACTTGGAAATCAGTCAAATATCTAGCGTGGCTGGAGGATAAAGCTTCACTCGCTGAAAGGTCTCACGGCTGGATGACTCTGAACACATACTATGAGCAAGCAGCCCAAAAGTGCTTTAACACAGGTTATGCCAAGCATACAAAAATTAGCTTCATGAAGTTTAGACTTGGCTTGCTGCCTGGCACTCAGCATTCTCCACCCTGGCTAAAGGGGAAGGTGGACCCTAGGTGCCGCCTTTGCGGGTTAGCATCCGAAGACCTATTGCATCTATTATGCTCCTGTAAACAACTTTCACAAGAACGGCTACAAATATTAAAAGTAAAATTCAACCAGCGGAGAGTTCGAACTAGGAGGCAAGCAGTTTTGGCTTGCCTAGCTCCAAATGATCCCGAATTAAACTGCGCCTTTGTAAAATTTCTGACAGCATGCCATAAAAAATTGCCGGAAATTAAAACATTGACTGAAATCTAATTTTAAAACTTACTTATGCACTTATAAATAAAGTAGTATATCCAAGAATCACCGTGGTATAAATAATATAGATATAAAGTGCCTCTACAAGTGACTGCTTATATTCAAACTTTTAATGTACAGTTTTTTTATTAGAATTTTTTATCCTTTTATATTTAAGGAGTTTTTATATACAAAAATGTGTCTGTAATGAAATATTATTGTGTTGCAATGGTTTTAACAAACTATGCAAAAATAAAATAAACTTGAAACTTGAATTCAATGGAAGACTGTTCAGTACAAAAGAGGGAAAGGTGTTTCTTCCTCCCACGAGGCCTCAAAGTCTCAAGATGGAATTATTATTGAGGATAGCTGCACCAGACTGTGGTTGAGGATGCACGGGTGGATGGCCTCTACAATTATGATAGTTCATTGGGCAAGATTACATTTGTACCCTCAATAAATCACGTTCTTTTGCAAGGGTATCTAGGGTCAGGGTAGTACAACTAGGAAGTCGTGATAGCTTACCATATTTGCCAGGAGGAGAAATGGTGATTGCAAGAGGAGATGTTACAGAGGGTTCTTCCTTTAGAGCGTTTCAAACCAATTGATTACCACAGATGCTATCATGGAGTTGTGGGGAGCAGTTCTGGATTCGTTTTCAGAACAAGGTCAGTGGTATCCTCAGAAGAGGTCATCCTTCAATTGGAAGAAGCTCAAAGCGATCTGCTTAACTATCCTCCAATGTTCCCCTTCTATTCTGCATCTGATGGTTCAGATCAAAACAAACAACAAGATTGTTTTGAGTTACATGAATCATCATGGGAGTTTCGAGTTCAAGGGGCAGAACAGAATTTGTTAACATTGAAGGCAGTTTATCTCTTGAAAATGGAAAATGTAGTACAGATCACCTTGGCAGGATCTTTCCGTAAGTATCCACTTTAATATAGATGGAGCAGACATTCCAGCAGTTGGTGAAGGGGTTTGACCTTCCGCTGGTGGATCTGTTGGCTTCAGAGGAGGATGTCCTCCTTCCTAGGTTCTGAAAACAATGCCCACACGGGGAGCCTGAAAGGTAGATGCAATGTCTTTCACTTGCCCAGCAGGGCTTCTATCTGCTTTTCCTCTGATTCCCTGAATTCACAGCGTGTTTTATATGGTGAAAATAGACAGGGTGAATTTCCAACTTTCCTGCAGTTTGCAATTTGCGGTGTGCCCTTCTTGTGTGATTCCTCTAGTCTCCTATCTGTTCAAATCTCCACTGTTGTAATTCCTAGCACTTTAAAGGCTCAGGTTGGGGGACCTGGTTGTTGAAAGGTTGAATCTGGAAGCAAAAGATTGTTTGCCTGAAGCGGCTTCTTTGGTGCAACAATCTAGGCATGCACCAGCTTCAAAAGTGTATTCAAAACACTAGCAATCTTTTGATACGTGGTGTTAAAAGAGGAATTCTTCAGGATTGTTAATCAAGCTGTTGTGTAGGTCCTACCAATCCATTGGGATCTGCGCATTGTTTGAACAACATAAACTAAGTGCTTGGTGTCAAGCACCACACAGAATATGTTGGTCTATAGACCAGCTGACTCACAGTGCTACTGTAAGCCACCTTAACATCCCAGGGAGTGAACACTTTCTGGCAACCACTGAACATGACAACGCTGGTTCCTCAGGAATCATGGAAACAGTACAGAATCTTTACCTTAGTCACTCATGCTCACTTGTTCTTAGAGAAATTTACAGAGAATACACAGTGGAACGTGTGTTATTCTTGCATAAAATATGTGCAACAATTTGGAGACAGAAGCAAATAAAGGAGATTACAAGCACCAAAAGGGTAAAGAGTAGATACATTTCTACCATGGTGCTAAAGCAATAAATATATACAGGCACATATGTAATGCTGTTATTTAATGTACTCCTACTAAGCAAACACTACTCTAAGTCTACCTTCAGTGAGTGTAGGTGTAGAACTAAGAATCCCCACAAGGGATGACTCAATGAACGATCTGTAGATAGTGCTGTTGCCCCGTGGAAGAAGATAGGTCGACATTTGTACCTAGTGCATAGAGAGGCATAGTACATGATGTTCAGGGCATTGTGATAATGTTGTGCGAAGCTAGACCAATAAACAAAGTAGTTTCAGAGAAAGAAGTCCAACATTGGTGTGCATGCAAAAGTGTTCAAAATGTCACCTTTGAAACTTTATTTTCTAGGACAATGTTAGGAATAAGTTGCCTCGCTACATGAGTCTAACTCTGGAATATAACAGCCAGTTTTAATTTCGTATTCCTAAAGAAACATTTCAACATGGGTTTCACTCTTTACTCCTTAAGAACCCAATGGGCAGCAGTAAGAGCATTTATGGATCCAAATTATATCATACTTGTGAAATTACCTGTTTGGGACTCACTTCAGGTACAGACTGACCACAGGTCCCTCAGATGGTTGAGGTGGTCCATTTCTCTACAGGGGGTGGACTTCATGGTGGAACACCGCCCTGGTACAGAATACGCCAGTGCTGACGGTCTGTCCAGATTCTTCCGCCTTAGTGATGAGAACTCCCAGGAGGGTGGGTAGTTCCCCCCACTTTTCAGCTGGGGGGGACACGTGTTAGACTTGGCATCCTTGGTGTGGTTTCCCCTGTCTTTTTGCCTCTGCCCCCTGTATTTTTGCTGTGTGCTGGATTTCTTTTTTGCTGGTCTAGATGTTTTGGGCACTTTGTCACTGCTGATCAGTGTCAAAGTGCAAGTGCTCCCTATGTAAATTGTGTTTATGGATTGGTGTGTCCATGATTGGCTTATTTGATTTACTAGTAAGTTCGTAGAACCGTGCATTGTGTGTGCTCAGGGCCTTTAAATCAAATGCTGCTAGTGGGCCTGCAGCACTGACTGTGCCACCCACACAAGCAGACTTTCAAAAGTGTCTCGAGCCAGCCACTGCAGTGTCTGCATGCAGTTTTTACTGCCATGTTGACCTGGCAAGTGCATCCACTTGCCAGGCCCTAACCTTCCCTTTTCTCACATATAAGATACCCCTAAGATAGGCCCAAGGTACCCCTGTGGGCAGGGTACAGTGTTGGGGAAAGGTAGGACGTGTACCGGTGTTTGTGACATGGCCTGGTAGTGCAATAATGAGCATTTCGATTTTCACTATTGCAAGGCTATCTGTCCCATAGGATAGCATGGGAAATACTTTGTAACAGCTTACATGTATAACTTCAAATGGGGACAAGATAGGAAGATGGAGTTTCAGTTCTCTGAACTCTGAATTAAATAACACATTTTTTAGTAAAGATGGTTTTTAAATTGTGGGTTTCAAAATGCCAATTTTAGAAAGTAGGCATTTCCTTGCTTAGCCACCATATGTGCCTCTGCTGAGTTGTGGATTGACTGTTTGGTTTTGAAGTGACAGGGGCTGGTGATGTGCATTCACTGCATACAGCCACTGGGGTGTTGAGGTGTGTCCTGACTTCCCTAGACGACTCAGAGCTGAGTTGAATAGACCTGGGCAGCATTTATAGTACTGGGAGAAGATTTCCTTGCACCCGAATGGGTCCTGTCTCCTGGGCACAATGCTGTCTCCACCTCCTGCCAGGAAGCTGGATCAGAGAGGACAGAACTGGTTTGGACTGAGCTAAAAGACTCTCTGCCACAAGAGAACAAAGGAAAATGTGGTATAAATATTGGGACACAAACCCCAGCTTTAGATTACTTCTAGACTCAAGAGGAACCTCTACCAGGGAGAAAATCTGGGAAAGCTGAAGGTGAAGTACTGCCCCTGTGCTGTGTGGGGTTGGCCTACCGTGGCTGTTTCTGCCAAAGAGAGGACAAAGACTGAACAGTGCTGTGTATACAGCTTGAAGAAGATTACCAAGGGCTTGGTGTAAAGCTTGCCTCCTGTTCTGAAGTCTCAGGGACCCAAAGCCGTAATTTCCTCTGTCCTGCTGCACTTGGACTGCTGTTTCAGCTGCCACAGAGGGAAATAGCAACACTGGTGCCAGTGAGCAACGTCGCAACCTCCAACAAAGCCGTGGGCACTGCTCATAAGGTACTCACGCATCGCCCTGACTTCTACCGCAGCCCCGACGCCTACCAATTATGTCACCGAGCCGCTGCCTGCACCGGATCCACGGGCACCGCTCGTAACGCTCACAACGCACTGCCTCGACTCGCACTGCAGCCCCACCCTCACCAACACTGGTGTCTCGTCCTCGCTGAGCCGATACCTGATGTGGGTGGCCTCCTGAATACATCGACCCTGCATCTTCATAGGGAACCAATGCCTTAACACCACCGCAATGTCACCTTCCAGGCAACATCGTTTGCCAAGGTCCTGGTGTAAAGCTTGCCTCCTGTTCTGAAGTCTCAGGGACCCAAAGACATAATTTCCTCTGTCCTGCTGCACTTGGACTGCTGTTTCAGCTGCCACAGAGGGAAATAGCAACACTGGTGCCAGTGAGCAACGTCGCAACCTCCAACAAAGCCGTGGGCACTGCTCATAAGGTACACACGCATCGCCCTGACTTCTACCACAGCCCCGACGCCTACCAATTATGTCACCGAGCCGCTGCCTGCACCGGATCCACGGGCACCGCTCGTAACGCTCACAACGCACTGCCCCGACTCGCACTGCAGCCCCACCCTCACCAACACTGGTGCCTCGTCCTCGCTGAGCTGATACCTGATGTGGGTGGCCTCCTGAATACATCGACCCTGCATCTTCATAGGGAACCAATGCCTTAACACCACCGCAATGTCACCTTCCAGGCAACATCGTTTGCCAAGGTCCTGTTCTTTGGGAGAGTGCGACTACGGAGCTGTACTTTAGGATTTTCATCTCCCATGGCTTTGGTGGAGCTATTTGTTGCCACACACTTTATTTCTTGTAAATAACCTATTTTTGGTAATATCTTGATATCTGTATGATGGATTTTCGTTGTTCTGGTCTTGCCTGGTTTAGATAAAGATTTCCTATTTTTCTAAACTGGTGTGGTGACCATTTGTAGTGCTGTCACTGTGTTACTGTCTGTGTGCACAAATGCTTTACACACTGCCTTGGAAATAAGCCTGTCTGCTCATGCCAAGCTACAAAGGGGGTGAGCATGGGTTGTCTTAGGGTGTAACTCCCTTACTAAAAGCATGGGTCCCTACTTGAACAAAGGTGCGAACCATTGCCAACTAGAAACCCCCATTTCTAACACTTGTGTATTTTAATTATGCTCAATATTCACTTCTCATTATATTCAAATGTTCTATATTTGCAATTACATTCTAAACACTTTCTAAATTGGCTCTTATTGTTCATACTTGTGGCCCTGTGCATATTCATTTTCTATTCTTTTGGATTCTATTTTTTGTTGAAATTTTGGCATTATGACCATTTTGGTAACTGGATGACTTAATCCAAAAACGTCTATATTTTTCACTCTTCTACTCTTGTATGTATTTGTCTTTTTTTATGTCTATCTTTGGGTTCCTGTCTTAATAACTCATCAGTCTTGAAAAAAAAACAGACTTGCATGCCGCTAAGGGGTGAAACACCTGTTGGCTGTGTTAATGCTGTGTTTATGCTTGTTTTGGTTTCAGTGATTCTGCTTCAATAAGAATCACCTTTGTGCTTTGGATTTTCTTGACAAATAAAGACCTTTCTACTACATCGAATTGATTTTTCCAGAATATTGTAAATAAAATCACCTGTCCTGGTTCACTTACATGGTCTTTCAGGAAGTTTGATTGCCTTTCTGTGACATTTGGGCTTGCTGGTCAAGCCATGAAGCCTTCTACTGCGATGTTAAGTAGAAGATTAAAGTTAGTTATAATAAAAAATCCGTTAAAGGGGACCATAATAAATCACGTTTGATCAACAGGGGAATGGAAGAAGCACATGCACGATCTAATCTATGATGATGAAAAAGTAAATTCCACCAAGCATTGTAAACAACATTCTTAGTATCTTTCCAGTTAGTGGTGATAATTTGAAAAGCAATAGCAATACAGAGATCAATAAATTTACAAGTATGGGGCGGGACATCCCAAACAGGGGCCATACCACCCAGAAAAACAGAAGAAATTTCAAAAGGAACAGTAGTGGATAAAATATTGTTAAGAGTAGACCAAACTTGCGACCACATTAGTTGAACTTTAGGGCATAGAAAAAACATGTGTAGCAAATCACTAGTAATGCAAGAACAAGACCAACATTTTTTAGAATCTAATAATTTGAATTTAAATAGGTCACAAGGAGTATAGAAAAGTCTATTATAGAAAAAGTAGAGGGTCTGCGTGGTGCTGGCAGAATGAGAAGCTGAGTGTAGTTTGGACGAAATGGAATCCCAGGTGAGCTCAGAGAAAGTATGACCTGGGTCCAACTCCCAAATAAGTTCAAGTTTAGTTTTAGGTCTATCAATTGGGGAGGGTGAGAGTAGTTTATAAATGGCCGAAGCTCTAAGAGGGATATGAAAATTTGGAGGGGAGGCAAGAAGAGGGGGATAAGGAAGGAGGGATATCCTGTAGGATAATAGAGGATAATATAGGGAGAAGTGCATGAAAGTGTGAAAAGTGTTTGTTGGAGATACCAAAAGAGGCGCGGAGTTCCTGATAGGTTAGTAAAGTCTTATTGGAAAGAAGCTGTCTATAAGTAAGAATTCCTTTATCGATCCATTCCTTCCAGAACAGTGCTCGATTGCGCAGTTTAATGGATTTGTTATACCATAATGGAGTATCCAAGTGAAGAGAAGAGGGCAAGGAAAATGAACGGAAGAGGGCAAGTGTTAAAGCTTTAGAATGTTTAAAAATAGGCGAGGCAAACTTAGGGGGTGGCTGGGTGAGATTAGAAGCAGTAAGAAAAGAAAAAGGGAACATTTGAGCTGATTCCAGAGAGCTCCAAGCTGTTATAGGTGAGGAGGTGGAGTCAAGAAGAAAAGGCCAAATTTGTTTGAGAGAGAAAGCAGAGTGAAAACGTGAAATGTTCGGGAAGTTAACTCCACCGAGATGTTTAGGTTGTTGAAGGCGAGTCAGACAGACTCTAACCTTGCGCTTATTCCATAGGAATTTGGAAAAGAGACTATTAATCGACTTAATATACTAGATGTACCCCATAATTACCTGTTATATTAATATTTTACAATATCCTGTCCTTGCTTTCATTGTATTTATCTTTTAATTGCTGCATTTTCTCTTTCTTTCCCTCTTCCTTTCTTTTTTCCTCCCTCCCTTCTTTCTTTCCCCCAAAATGTAAACTTTTAAAAGCATATTCCCCTTAGTACATTTTTCACCCCCTCTGGGGGTTTTAGTCTTATTGGTGCAATGTCTTCCATTACTTTTCTCAAATTTTCTCCTAATTTTTTTCTTTGCTATTGTACTGGTGTTTTACATTGCTTTAATCTACTCAATAAAGCTTTTCAAACTTAAAAGTTAGTTATAATTGTAGGATTTTAATCTAATGGGGAAAGTATTCTAAGTGTGATTCAGGGTAGGTCGACCAGAGGTATACCACCTTCTTGGGTGGCATTAAATTAGCTAAAAAGCAGAATACTTGTAAAACAGCCAGGTGGGTTTTCCCAATTACTTTTTGAATCCCTATAGGTTGATACTGAGGGGACGAGTGCACGGGAAAAGAGTCTTCGGGTCTGGAAGGAGGACCAACGAAAAAACTTTGTAATAGATCATTCCGTGGGATATGAAGTAATATTCCAATCATCCTGGCCAATAGGAATGAATGGGAAGGTATTCCTTAATTGCGATTTTGCAATTTGCTAATTGCAATTAAGGAATACTTAGAAATTGCAAAAAAATTGTGAATTTTTAAATACATCCTGTTTTGCAATTCTCAAATAGCGATTCTCAAAAAATCGCTATTTGAGAATTGCAAAAACGGATTTTCATACATGTGCCCCCTTGTCTTCTGACTGCCTTTCCAGAAGACTACAAAATGCCAGATTTTCAAATACAAACCAGGTCCGGGTAAGGACTGCATTTGGAAGAAAACCTGGCTTGCCCCTTTCTCCAAATAAAGAATGAAAGTGTGGGCTCACTGCTGATAAGAGGGCCACAAAGGGCCTGAAGAAGTCTGTGACGAGGTATCCGACTCTCATGGGTGTAGTTAGTGCACTATGCCTGATGATGTTGTGGCCCGAAGGTATGATGAGTGGCCATCTACGATGAAAGCATTACTGTCTTTCACTGCCTGGCTGCGCATTTAATATAGACAGTACCTTTGCATACACTGGGTACCAAGACAGCCGTGCTACACCACTCATACATTCCAATTCTACAACTGTGCATATAATTCCATAATTGGGCCACTACATCATCAACAACTTCTTGTAGTTCTTGCATGCTGTTTATTGATGTTTGCAAACAGCTATATTATCAGAGAATGGGATTCAAATGCCAGGTTGCTGTTGACAACCTCACCTCTACCTGTGAATCCCATCACCTTGACGTTCTGATTGACATGCTTGAATTGTGTGCTGTCCATCCGTCTGGAAAGAGAGTGTTCGTTAGAATTAGTTGTGTCTGTACTGAAGAAAACGTCTTAGGCTGCCTAGCCCTGCCATGTGCCACGCATCTCACGTTAGAATAACGCTTTTCCAGTAATATCCCACATTACCGCAGTCCCTGAGTTTTTCACGCAAAATTGTTACTCCTTTCGGAGCTTGCACAGCTGATCAGATTAAGCAATGCCTTGAACCGAGTTCTGAAGTGCCTTCCCGCAGCAGCACCAACACACAGTCCCCTCTCTTCCTCTTTTTAAAAGGAGCACAAGGCTGATCTGCAGAGCTCGTTAGAGTTGATGGACGGCCCTTATTCTATGTGTCACTGGAGAGACTGGTCCATTCTCATCTTGTAACAACGGAATTCAACATTCCAGCACTCAGCCAGTCATGTGCATTTCTCCCCAGTTCCAGATGGGTGTGCCCAGAGACAGGTTCCTATCTTCATTGTGAGAGTGACTGTGATGCAGGACTGGTCACCAGATCACAAAGAAGTTTTAGATGAGTCAGCCTGGGGACTTGTCAGTCCTGGCAGTTGAATTCTCTTGGTTGCTAGTGATCGATCCAGCCCAGGCACCCCAACTTGCATTATGGATGATCTGGAGTTCACACTGAGTGTGTCAGTGCCCTTTCACCACAAGGTAAACTGTCTCAAGCCGGAATCCAGGACCAGTGGCAGGACTACAAGCCCCTGTGCAGCTCGTGGCAGACGCCGACAACTCCAGTTCTCCAGCTCCAGAAAGCTCGCACATAGGCTGCCGTGGGCTCCCAGAGAGTGGGGCGCACCCGGGCACCTGCCCGGGCCAAGATCGGGCCCGTCTGTGCCCGTCTGCAGCTGGCAGAGTCTGGGCCAGGTCTCTTGGTTTGTTACAAGGAGTAAGGTACTGAGTGAGTGCCCCGCCCTCTCTTGTTTGTACTAAGAGCATGCATAAACTGCTGCTGTGACACGATAGCCAGTTGGTTCAAGTCAACAAGACCTATTGTGAGGTAGTACATATAGTACTACCTCACTATAGGTCTAGTCACTATATCTCTGTGACCCCCCCACTCTTTTATTGTAAGTAAACAAAGCCCATAATCCTGGGTAATAGAAAAAGGATTGTTGGGACAACAGGGGGGTGATACCGTAACCAATATAGACTCCTTTCTAACTAGGGCAGCTAATGTTATCTCAAATGAGATAGCCCTGACGGAGAGGAGGCTCTCTCTGGAAACCAGGAAAGCACACAGGACTTGATTCTAATGGACAATCATGAGGCTGGAGGGGTATCATCTGGTCCTTTTTCACCACCAGCAGTAATATCATCTACCGAGGTTTTTATTGCCACGGCTGGTCAGTCAACAGAGGAAGATGACACCGGCATGGATCGACCCCCAAGTAAAAGGAAGAGGACCAGAGGTAAAAGAGCTCCTTGTACTCTCCCGCAGAATAAGGCACTCACATCAGCTAATATTGATTCTGAACAACTGCCAGACATTCTCTTTCCAAGGTTGGAATCCTTGCTTAACATGCTGATAGCCACCATTTTGCTATGGTTGGAAGGCATAGAGGCAAAGCTTAATTCCTTCTCCCTGCCAGCATCTAGGACTCATTCCTGTAGCATGGAGCTTGCGGCTCAGGGGACCAGTTGTGTTGTTGGTCTCACACCTTTGGGTTTAATCAGCACAGGGGTGCCCCTTGTTGCGCTCAGTAGTTCAAAGCAGGTGACCCAAAATATTATGCCTCTTGCGCAGAGGGAGGCCCAAGGTCCAGAATTACTCATGCCTTCAACAATTTAGACACCACCACTAAGGTGGCTCACATGCAAGGGGCACCATCACTAAAGGGGAGTGTGATCCACACAACTACCACAAATAGATCCTTAACGCCTAAAGTAGAACCCTTGAGCACCTTAGAGCTACCCCCGGGATCAGCACCACTAGTTGCAATCCTACTTGGAGTACCATCACTTACACAAAGATCTAAAGAATCCACAGTGGATCTCATGCACAAGGTCACTCACTGGTGTGACACTAATGTAGTAAACGGGCATTATTTGTCTCCCCACATTATTATGGCCAGAAGAGTGGGTTCGGTGGATCACAGGGTAAAGAAACATTTAGTGGGGGACTGTGTTGTAGTTAATGTAAGACATTTTCCTTATGTTAAAGCACTTGTTGAGTGCCACTTTTTTGCGAAGCTCCAAAACATTGATTAATGTCGTCCCCCTTCAACATTTCTATCCCACAAACTTTTTCGTTTCTGACCGTCCAGACACCATGTATTTAGGCCAGAAAGGTCTGCTCAGGATGATATTGGTAGATTTGCACTTTCCCTAGCTCACAGATTCGAACCCCTGCTAAGCATAGATGGGTTAGATGGAAACAATTGACTATTATCTGTTCGGGATGAGTTGAAGGGCCCAAGGCTCGGGGTCCAGGTGGGTAATGAACCCATCTTACCCCGGGAGCTGGTACCTATTTTACCCCCTAAGCCAGCTCTTACTATCCCAGGCCCCTCTTGTCTGAAGATTCTGTCCTGGAACATAGCAGGACTGAGGTCTAAAAGAGATGATGTGTTCTGGCAGAGGTCACTTTTATGATTGCTTTACAGGAAACATGGGACAGAACTGAGAGTTTTTTTCTGGATGGTTTTACCTCGTTTTTTTAAATGTGTTACTCCTTCAAATGTGGGCAGAGCAAAGAGAGGACTTCTTTTTCTGGCTTTACTTAAATTAACCTGCAAATCCAGAATGGTAGACTGTGACTCATCCCACTTGTTAGCAGTTGAGCTGCTGTTAAGAACCAACCCCCTCTGCTGGTCGGAAACTTTTATAATTCTTTTACTAGAAATTGTGATACTGAACACTTAGCGGCATTAGAGGGGTTTCTCGAATATTATAGGGAGGTTATAATTCTAGGTGATTTTAACACTCATCAATGTCTCCTGTAATGTATTCCTTTAATGGGACATGTGGACTTTTTACCACGGCAGCCCATTTTGAGCACTCAGAATCAGGCCGTCATACAGAAGAGCTCCTTACAGTTAGCAATCTGTCCTGCTTAGAACAAACTGGAGTGAATATTCCCGTTCCCACTTACACGGGCAGGGTTTTTTCCAGCATAATTGATTTTATAATGCTCTCCGAACCTTTAGCTTCTGTAGTCCACAAGCTGAGTGTCTCCTGGAGTAGTCACAGCGACAACAATCCCTTATTGCTTAAATTGATTTACACCTTTGACCCACATTGTGGAGAGGGCTAGAGCATTCCAAATTCTGTCATCAGCACAAAAGATCAAGCACGTAGGTTGAAGTGGGAGAAGGTGATTCCGGAGACCTTTCTCGATAATCTCTATACAGAGTATGCAGTTGAGATTTCACTCTGTCTGGATATGGGAACGCAGGACAGAATAGTTCTAGATGTGTTTGATAAAATAACCAGGCAGATAGCCAATAGCCTAAGCACCAAGAGCAAGTCCAAAGAAGCTAAGGAGAAAGGTGGTTTGATGGTACCTGTTCCAAGGCTCACAGCAATTTAATGTTGTCATTAAAACATACTCCAAGGGTTGTGGATGGGGTTAGGTCTTCTAGGACGGCCTCCAAACTCACAATCCAACAGAGGAAAAATCCATCAGGGAACAGGCCCTGAAGGCTCTCATTCAGGCAAGCATATTGTCAGATAGCACAAAGTTCTGGGAAGTGGTTAACACCCCTTTTTTCTTACTAAGCAAATTTCAGAACAGATTGTACCATAGCCGCAGAAAGATGGGTCCGCCACTTTGAAGGGATGTACAGTAGCGACAGTCTGGGAAGATCTGATGTCGGACGAGGCATCAGTACAGCCAGCTACTGTGCCATTGCACTTCAATACATATGAGGTACATACAGCTATCCTGCCACAGCTGGTGGGAAAGCGCCAAGTCCAGGGGGATTCCCTCTGACTTGTACAAAGCTGACCCACTGGCTTGGGCCAGGATATTGACACGGGTCTTCAATGCGGCATGTCTGTGTGGTTTCCCCTCCTCATGGGCAAAGACAATAATTTTACCTATTTTTAAAAAGGGCTTGAGGGATGACCCGCCGTGTTATCGACCTATTTCACTATTAGATTTGGCCACTAAAATAATGGGGAAAAATATACTTTTAATGTTATTACTGACCTACAGTTTATTTCAGGCATGTTGGGGAAATACACAATAGCAAAGAAGGGATCCTTGCATTTGGCATTTATGGACCTAACATTGGCGTTCAACCGTATTAATAGAGACAAACTGAGGGCCATTCTTTTTTTTCTGGGTCTGGACGCAGATCTGGTGGCTTTCCTACATGCTGACCATAATAACACTACTGCTGAGGTGAGATATAACAAGGATGGCTATGTGTCAGCTTCCTGGGAAGTCAAGAGGTGGGTCCGGCAGGGGTGTATTTTGGTCCCCTTGCTATTTATGCTTCATATCAACAAGTTTGGGGACCTTCTCTCGGCTAACAGTAAAGACATCCAGAGAGCTGGCTCTAAACGTATTGCTGTAGGTCTCCAAAAACTCTTAAGTGGTTTTATAGATTTTATGGACTCACTTGATCTTGCTACTAATTTTTCTAAATCCCATACCATGACAATTGGCACCCAGAAGGCTGCCAGGCATACGTTCTTCTGTAGAGGGGTAGAACTAAGCCAAGTTTCAACCTTCCCATACCTAGGTGTGTCGTTTGTTGACCTTGGGTCATGGGTTGTGCAAAGAATACATAAAAAGAATGTCTTGGAAAGGGCAGTGGGGGCAACCATGGACTTTGAAAAAAGACTAGGGACAAAGCCCGTACCTGCTTTGGTAAAGGTGTACGGAGAAAAATGTATCCCTATAGCCACTTACGGATGTGAGGTGTGGGGGTATAAGGACGCGAGAGATATGCAGGTGGTGGAGAACAAATTTATGCGTAGGCTTCTTGCTGTCCCTCCCTGCACCCCAGCCTTCATGTTGCATGGGATACATCTCTGATCTTATTGCTGTCGTGCCTCTACTGCATTGGATGAGAATCTGGTCATGGCCAGCTCCCACTTTAAAACAACTTGTCATAGCAGATTCCCTTGTTAATGTGCATTATGGAGTCAATGAGGTGGCTAAGTTGCCCTGGCTTGTATGCCAACTCCAGCCCTATGTGTTCAAGAGATATTAGGAACATCAAACATCTGTTTCTGGCCAGGCGGCAGGGGGCAAGGGGGGCCAGGGTACTAACTAAGCCTATGGTGAGAAACTACATCACACTGAGTTTGAATCCACAGGTATAGCCTAACTTGTCACTGGTAACCAATGTGCAGCACCGCTTTGTGTTAACCAGATTCAGATTGAACATCATTTACTGGTTATTAGCCTTTCCCAAAGGCTTCAGGAAGCCTGGTGCTCTAAAGCCTTGTCCATGTGACAACTTTTCTGAACAGGACACTTTACAATTCACCTTCTTCTGTGAATTATTTTCCCCCTTAAATAAAGAATGTATTCTTCCGCTTCTTAGATCCGGTCAATTTGTCCAAGTAAGTCTTGCATTAATATAACTACAAATGCTTTCCTCCCCATCATCTGTTTTGGTGTTGCAAATTTCTTTATAGGGGCCATAAGACTTAGGAAAAAGATGCTTATGGGGTAGTCAGGGTGAACCTCATCTAATGCTTCTTGGGAAATACATGTGTCTATTCTTTGTGTATGGTACGGTTTGTTTATGTAGCCTATCTACTCTGCAAATGCTTTGTCATTTTTGCACTTTATATGTTGAATTTTACATCCAGAGTGGCATTCTGTACTCGTTTTTAATAATGGATTTTTACTTTTGCTTGTTTGTACATATAATCCACGATACATGTAACCGAGCTATTTGGATTCTCTATATATGTATGGTAATTCTTCTAGCTATTGTTATTATAATGTGTTTTTATCTGTGTGCTTTTAGGGCTATTAGTGGCCGAATAAAGAATCTTTGACTGACTGACTGGCTCAGGCTCATGGCCACCTATAACGTTTTGCTTTTCTTTCTTCCTATGGGGATGTGCTGTTTAAAAATGGAACTTTTGTTATTTTGTAACCTAAAATGCCACCATATTAAAGTGTTAAATACCGAGTTCTGAAGGCTCGTGGGTTACAAGTGGTTAAAGACATTCATGTCCTCATTTCATGTAATGCTTGCTGCAATCAAATGGCAGGCACTGAGGGTTGCTTCACACTTCCAGGAATCCATGGATGGGCTGCAGTGAGCTCAAATTTCTGCTGGCTCAGACTGATCACATCTCTGTCATAATTTCTATACCTCTGCTCTCCCACTCCCATACTCTGGTCTTTCTTTTGCGCTTGATGTTAGTGCTTAGAAGCAGGTACTCTAAATCATGTGCACTGTCCATGCTGTTCAGGCTTTCCACCAGCGAGGTTGAATGCTTCTTTCCCACTCAGCATGCTCCCTGCCTCTCCTGTACTTCCTGAGTCCCCTTCCATTTCTGGTGCTTTGAAGCAGTTTTAAGATCTTAGAATTTCTCGTTGTTCAAATGGGTGTATTTTCTGATATTAATATGGGGGCATATTTCCAAGCCTGGCGATATTAGATTATCGCCGCTTTAGCTGCCGTTTTCGGCCGCTAAGCGGCGATAATTATATCGCCCTATTAGCAAGCTGTCGCTAACAGCAGTTAGCGACAGCTTGTAGGCGATAGCGAGCGGTTTGAAGCCCGCTTTGCATGTCAGCGATATTTATCGCTAAAGACTTGCAAAGTGGGCATACCCAACCTGTTTGCGACTGAAAGCAGTCGCTAACGTTGATATTGCCTATTATCAATGCAGGCGTTGCGATGGAAATATTCGCGCTAAGCGCGAATATCTCCAAAAGCTAACGCCTGCTCAGACCAGTTCTTAGCCATTATATCCAATGGGAGGTGGATATTATGGCTAAGACCTTTATGGCGTTAATGCGTGAATATCGCTGTATTCTCAGCAATATTCACACATTTCGCCGCTATCGCCGGATATTTTATCGCTTTAGAGATAAACGTTGCTAATAGCACGTTATCTCTGCGATAATATCCGGTGATGCTTGGCGATAAAAAAAACTCGCTAAGCCCATTTAGCGATAAATATCGCTAGTTGTTGGTAATAAGCCCCATAGTTCCCTTGCCTTTATTGCTTGCTTTTGCTCACGAGAAAGTGTCACTCACAGTCATTGACATATCACTCATAAATACATAGAAATTATGAAAATGTCACACATAGCAATCTGAAACCATATTTGCAGCTATGGCTGCCTGCTCACTGTTGCATCACTGTTACTGCCATGCCAAGGACTCCTTCGAGCCAATATTTACTCCACTAGATCACTGGCGCAGCTGGGTGGGATCTCATCTGCCTGTCAGAGGCTTGCTCGCCAGTGGATTATCGGTGATGTGAATTCCGCTGCTCTGTCTATTGATTTTGGGGCGCTTATCAATCAATGGCCTCATTATTATTGTACACTTTGCCTCGCGATTACATCGCTTTCCATTTTCCATTACTTTCTCCACACTCGCTTATGAAAGTTTACATTATGGTTGCATTTAATTCACAGTGTGAGCAGCGTGTTATCAGAATTAATGTAATTGCAAGTACTTGGGGGGTACGTGCTTGGTAGTTCAAAACAGATTAGCCTCTCATCTACAAGCAGCCCCCTGTGTGCCACTCCAGCTGATTAGTTCATCACCAAACAATCGCAGTCATCAGCCAATCCCCGCACAGGTCTCTACTGTCGAATCCGGAGTTATACACCGCTCACCCGCTGGCCCTATTCACGCAATGCGTATTTTACTTTGAGACTGACACAGAACCTGGACAGTTGTGTTGAACTGGAGCCTTTTTCTTTGGAGAGAAAGTATCTTTTTTCGGCTTTGCCTGAGAGAAAACAACATTATTATTTTTAAACAAGCATTTGTATAGCCAACAGGTCTCGCCTCTGGGACATTATATATGATTAGCCAGAGCTATTTCCTATGGCAATATCTTTAAGCTATGTTGTACAGCAGCATGGCTGCTGTGCAGCATGTTGAAAAGTTATAATAAAAAAGAGTTATAAGCATTTTTGTTACCTTATATATAACCATGTAGACATTATGTACTACTCAACGATCATATTAAAAAAAATATTGAACATAAAAAATATCTTCTATTTTTTTTGTCTTTCCAATGTTGACAATTTCTTCCTGCCGTTCTAATGCTTTTTTGTTATAGTTTTTTTGCTGTTAAGAGGGACATAAACAAGAAGAGGGCGGAGGTTGTGCAATAGTACCTGCATTACTACATGAGCAGTAGACGGACACTAGGGGAGAATCAGCAGATGCCAGATTCTGAGGGCAGACTGCACTTATGGCATTGGAGCATATTAGAAACTGTGTGGACTGTGTCTGAAATCAGTATAATATAGATAGAAGCATTGAGGCAGAGATAGAGAATGAAACACTGAGGTAAGAGGGTGAGTGTAGGGGGAAGAAATAAACATGTGAGAAAGACAGACTGATTTAGCAGGAGAGGAGACCAACAGAATATAAATAATGATACCCACAGGGTGGACAAAGGGGGACAGAGAAAGAGAAACAAGAGAGAGAGATAAATAATAAGAAAGTGTGTGTGTGTGTGCTTGAGAGAGAGGCAGAGGAAATGAGAGAAGACATTTGTGAAACTCAGAGAGGGGGAACAGATTATACATGTTAGAATGAAAATGACCATAGGAGAGGTTAAAAGAAATAGAGGATGGTGCCTGGGTGATGGTTAGACAAAGAAATAGTGAATGCAGAAGACTAGAGACAGAGAGAAAAAGAGCAGCAGAGAGGAAAAGAAAAAGAGGAGAGGGGAAGTGGTGAGAGTAAGAGTGGAATTAGATAAACGGAAGAGAGAAAGAGGAAGAAGAGAAAGGTGAAGCTGCTGAGGTGGGGCTGTGCTGGTGGTGGTGTACTGATGCAGATGTGGTGTTGAGCTGATGCGGAGATGGTGCTGTGCTGACGTTGAGGTGGTGCTGAACTGGGTTTGAGGTGGTGATGTGCTGATGCTGAGGTGGTGTTATGCTGATGATGAGGTGCTGCTGCACTGATGCTGAGGTGGTGCTGCACTGATGCTGGTGCTAAGGTGCTGTTGCACTGGTGCTAAGTTGGTTCTGTCTGATACTGAGTTGGTGCTGAGCGTGTGGTGTGCTTGTGCGGAGGTGGTGCTGAGCTGGTGCTTAGTGATACTGAGCTGGTGCTGAGGTGAAGCTGCTCTCGTGATGAGGCAGTGCTGCACTAATGCTAAGTTGGTGCTGTGCTAACGCTGAAGTGGTGCTGTGTTGGTGTTGAGTTGCTGCTGAGGTAGTGCTGCACTGATGCTGTGGTGGAGCTGTGTATGTGATCAGTTGGTGGTGCGCTGGTGGTGGTGCGCTGATGCAGAAGTGGTGCTATACTGAGATGGTGCTGTGCTTATGCTGAGGTGTACTGTGGGGCTGCTGTGGTGGTGTTGAGTGATGCTGTGTTGGTGTGGTAATACAGTGCTGGTGCTGCACTGTTAGTGAGGTGGTGCTGCACTGGTGCCAAGGTAGTGCTGTGCTGCACTGAGATTGTGCTTTACTGGGGATGAGTGATGCTGAGGAGGTGCTGTGCTGGTGCTGCATCAGTGCTCAGGTACTGCTGAGTGATGCTTCAGTGGTGCAGCTGTGAAAGTGGTACTGAGAGACACTAACTGCTGCTGAAGTGGTGCTGTGTTGATGCTGAGGTGGTGTTGCACTGATGCGCTTGTGCCGAGGTGGTGCTGTGCTGATGCTGCAGTACTGCTTTGGTGATTCTAAAGTGGTGCTGTGCTGGTGGTGAGTGATGCTGAGTTGGTGCTCGGGTGGTGCTGTTTTGGTGCTGAGTAATGGTAAATGTGGCTCAGGTGGTGGTGTGCTCGTGCTGAGGTGGTGCTGAGTGATGCGGAGGTAATGCTGTGCTGAGGTGGGACTGCGCCGATGCTGAGGTAGGGCTGTGCTGGTGATGGTGCAGTGATGCGGAGGTAGTGCTTTGCTGATGTTGAAGTGGTGATGCACTGCTGCTAAGGTGTTGCTGCACTGGTGCTGAGTTGGTGCTGCATTGTTGGTGCACTGATGAGGAGGTGGTTCTGTGCCAAAATGGTGTGGTGATGAGATGGTGCTGTGGTGGTGCTCAGGTTGTAGTGTGCTGATGCTGAGTTGGTGCAGCGCTGATGGTGAGATGATGCTGCACTGCTGCTGCACTGATGTTGAGGTAGTGCTGCGCTGGTGCTAAGATGGTGATGGTGCACTGCTGCTGAGTGATGCTCATGTGGTGCTGTGGTAGTGCAGCTGAAGTGGTGTTGAGTGACCTGACTGGTGCTGAATGACTCTGCGCTGATGCTAAGTTGGTGCTGAGGTGGTATTGCACTGATTCACTGGTTCTGTGATGGCGCTGCGCTGATGCTGTGGTGGTGCTCAGGTGGTGGTAAAATAGTGCTGTGCTGAGGGATCCTGAGGTGGTGCTCAGGAGGTGCTGCGCTGGGGGTGAATGATATTGAGGTATTGCTCAGGTGGAATGTGATGGTACTCAGGTGGTGCTGAATGATGCTGAGTTGTTGTGCAGAGGTGATGCTACGCTGATGCTAAGGTGCTGCTAAGTTGGTGCTGAGTTGCTGCTGAGTTGGTGCTGCACTGATGCTGAGTTAGTGCTGCACTGGTGGTTCACTGATGAGGATCTGGTGCTGTGCTGATGCTGAGACGGCGTTGTACTGATACTGAGGTGGTGCTGTGGTGGTGCTCAGGTGGTGCTGTGCGGAGGTGGTTCTATGCTGATGCTGAGGTGGTGCTCGCTGATGCTGAGGAGGTGCTGCGCTGATGCTGTGCTGCTGCAGAGCTGGTGCTGCACTGGTGCTGAGAATGTGCTACATTGGTGCCGATGCCATGCTGAGTGATACTGAGGTGGTGCTCATGTGGTGCTGAGTGATACATAGATAGTGCTGAGTGATGCTCTGGTGGTGTGCTGCTGCCCATGTGGTCTTGAGTGATGCTGAGGTGGTGCTGCGCTGAGGTGGTGCTGCACTGGTGCTGTGGTGGAGCTGCATTGGTGCTGAGTTGGTGCTGCACTGGTGGTGGTGCACTGATGCATAGGTGGTGTTGTGCTGAGATGGTGCTATGCTGATGCTGATGAGATGCTGTGGGGGTGCTGGGGTGGTGTTGAGGGATGCTGAGGAGATGCTACACTGATGCCTGAGGTGGTGCTGAGTGGTGCTGTGGTGGCACTGAGTGATGTTGTGTTGGTACGCTGATGCTGCTCTGGTGATGAGGTGGTGAAGCTGTTCTGCTGCTAAGGTGTTGCTTCACTGGTAGTGAGGTTGTGCTGCACTGGTGCAGGGTTGGTGCAGAGGTGATGCAGTGCAGGTGCTGAGGTGGTGCTGAGCTAGGGTTGAGTGATGCTGAGGTTGTGCTGTGGTGGTGCTCAGGTGGTGCTGCAGTGAAGCTGCTGAAGTGGTGCTGGGTAACGCTGACAGATGCTGGAGTGGTAATTCGCTGGTGCTGCTGTGGTGCTGAGGTAGTGTTCCATTGGTTCACTGATGTGGATGTTATGCTGAGTGACGCTGAGGTGGTGCTCAGATGGTGCTGTGCTGGTGCTGAGAAATGGTCAGGTGGTGCTGAATGTTGCTGAGATGGTGCAGAGTAATGCTGAGCTGGTGCTCATAAAACACGCGCCTAACATGGTGCTATACAAGTGATCACTTGACATTCACTGCACATGTCCACAAAGAGTGACCTTGAAGGTCACAATTATTGCAACACAGGAACATGTTCAGAAAGGCCATGTGCAGAGTTTATATTTGGAGAAACAAATTATTCGGTTCGTAGGAATCTCAAATGAGGGATGAAGTGAGTAAAAAAACGAAACCATTATTTTCATAAATATTTTAGAGGTGGTTGACGCTTAAACAGCAGTTGCCCCATGAATAACCATCCTCAGTGCATGCAACCACTGACATCTTTCATCCTGTCATCACCACCTTCTTGCTGGAAGCCAAACAGGGCCTGTGATGTCCACACTCGAGTGAATAAAAGTGGTATGAACAATTTTATAATCCAAAAATCATCATACATTTATATAATTTCCAGCTCAGGTTTACAAGCACTGTGTGTTCAACATCCATTTACAATACAATACAATAAATGTAAAAAGAAAACTTACATAGTGGTAGTTCGGATATTCTGGGGTGAATCTGGCCCTTTTGGACCCGTGTTGGATACCGATCATCCATGTGGTCTAACATAATAAGAAACTTGGAAAACAGCTATGAATCACATGCACGATTTTACACAACTGGAATGTACACTTAAAAAAAAATATTTCTGGACTGAATTCAAACGAAACATTTAAGCAAGACACTTGGTAGTACCATGCAGTTCAGCACTTTATTTAATACCATGAAAACTCTACAAAATGGAAGAGCTGATCTGTATTTGCAAAATATGTAGTGTGTGAGGTCTCCAAGCCAAAATGCCTGGGTCAGTCCCAAAGAGCTAACCATAATCAAATTGTGCTCTATCCTGTGGAACCTTAAAAGAGACCCTGAAGACAACAGGAAGCACTAAATCCAGAGATACCAACTTGAAATATGTCAAGACAACACAACACTGCTCACCAATAGCAAGAACTTTAAAAAAACAGCAGGACAAAGTCACCTTGACTTTGCATTTTCATAGGAGCGTAAAGTACTGTTTTTAAAACTACTCTGAACATTTTGATGCATGGAAATGTAGAGCGTGAAAGCAGTCTTTCTTTTTTGTTCCTACCACAGAGAGGCATTTGCTCAACTTCTTATAACTTGAAAAAAAACATGTCTGACATTAAAGAAGAATGATTCAGGAATACATGCTTGCCTCAGGAAACATTTACACAGTTGTTATTGCAGTGCAAGTATACGATATGAAAAGTGCAGTGTTTGGTCTGGTTGCATCCTGTATAATTTACATATAATGCAATGTTTATAGTGCACGTGTCGGGATGCATTGATCACATAATGCAGATAGTGCAGTGTTTCGAGTCAACCTGCATTTATCATGTGAGTCAAACATTGGAATGGTTACCTACCGTATGGTTGGTCTACACCAACCATTATGCACATAGTGCAGTGTTTACATTATTCTGGTATGCCTGACCATGGGCATCCGCAGAAATGTTTCCAGGGGGGGCAACATTTTAACTTCATCACCATCCTCCGACATGATTGAGCACGAGTATTAAATACATTAGAAAAAATCTAATAAGACAAAGAGTTTAAATAAACAAAGAAACCCATAGGGGGAAGAGAAAAATCTTGTGAGGCGCCACAGCAGACGACCTGGCAACTACAATAAAACAGAGGGAAAAACTAAAAATGACCGGAAAAAAACAAAAGAAATTTAAATCAGGTTGATGCGGTTCTAGAGCATGGGTACTCACAAACTTTTTCTCAGGGGCCAAATTTAAAGTGTGGTTTGTGGCCGAGGGCGCACCGGTGGAGGCGGGGTCAGTGGGGGAGGGGGAGAGGATAGAGCAACAAAAAAACTATGACCATAAGGTTGAACACAGGTCCCTGCAGCGGACGCCTTCGTCCACTTAGCCACCAGACCCGGCATACACACATCTTTCTCTCTCTCTCTCTCTCTCTCTCTCTCTCTCTCTCTCTCTTTCTGTCTGTCTCTCGGTCTCCCTCCCTCTCTCTCTGTCTCCCTCCCTCTCTCTCTGTCTCCCTCCCTCTCTCTCTGTCTCCCTCCCTCTCTCTATCTCTCTGTCTCCCTCCCTCTCCCTCTCCCTGTCTCCCTCTGTCTCACTCACTCTGTCTGTCTATCTCTCTCTCCCTCGCTCTTTCTGTCTCCCTCCCTCTCTCTCCCTGTCTCCCTCCCTCTCTCTCCCTCTGTCTCCCTCCCTGTCTCCCTCCCTCCCTATGTCTGTCTCTCTCCCTCTTCCTATCTACCTCCCTCTGTCGCCCTCCTCCCTCTGTCTGTCTCCCTCTGTCTGTCTCCCTCTGTCTGTCGCCGTTTGTCTGTCACCTTCTGTCTATCTCCCTCCCTCTGTCTCCCTCCCTCTGTCTCCCTCTCTCTCCCTGTCTCCCTCTCTGTCTCACTGTCTCCCTCCCTCTCTCTCTATCTCTCTCTCCCTCTCTCTGTCTCCCTCTGTCTCATTCACTCTGTCTGTCTATCTCGCTCTCTCTCCCTGTCTCCCTCCCTCATTTTCTCTCCCTCCCTCTGTCTGTCTCTCTCCCTCTGTCTGTCTACCTCCCTCTGTCGCCCTCCTCCCTCTGTCTGTCTCCCTCTGTCTGTCTCCCTCTGTCTGTCTCCCTCTGTCTGTCGCCCTCTGTCTGTCGCCCTCTGTCTGTCGCCCTTTGTCTGTCTGTCTCCCTCCCTCTGTCTCCCTCTCTCTCTCTGTCTCCCTCTCTCTCTCTGTCTCCCTCTCTGTCTCACTCTGTCTCCCTCCCTTTGTCTCCCTACCTTTGTCTCCCTCCCTCTGTATCCCTCCCTCTGTATCCCTCCCTCTGATTGTCTCCCTCTGTCTGTTGCCCTTTGTCTGTTGCCCTCTGTCTGTCGCCCTCTGACTGTCTTCCTCTGACTGTCATCCTCTGACTGTCTCCCTCTGTCTGTCTCCCTCTGCCTGTCTCCATCTCTCTGTCTCCATCCCTCTGTCTCCCTCCCACTGTCTCCCTCCCTCTGTCTCCCTCCCTTTGTCACCCTCTCTCTGTCTCCCTCTGTCTTCCTCCCTCCCTCTATCTCCCTCTCTGTCTCCCTCTGTCACCCTCTGTTCCCTCCCTCTCTCTCTCCCTCCATCTCCCACTATGTCTCTCTGTCTCTCTGTCTTAGTCTCTGCCCCTATCTGTTTGTCCCTGTCTCTGCCTCTATCTGTCTGTCTCTATCTGTCCCTGTTTTCCTCCCTCTGTCTCCCTCTCCGTCTCTCTGTCTGTCTCTGCGTGTCTTCCCCTGTCCCTGTCTCTGCCTCCATCTGTCTCTGTCTGTCTCTATCTGTCTCTGTCTCCCTCCCTCTCTCTGTCTCCCTCCCTCTCTGTCTCCCTCTCTCTCTCTCTCCCTCGCTCTCTCGCTCTCTGTCTCCCTCTGTCTCACTCACTCTGTCTGTCTCCCTCTCTCTCTCCCTCCATCTCCCACTATGTCTCTCTGTCTTAGTCTCTGCCCCTATCTGTTTGTCCCTGTCTCTGCCTCTATCTGTCTGTCTCTATCTGTCCCTGTTTTCCTCCCTCTGTCTCCCTCTCCGTCTCTCTGTCTGTCTCTGCGTGTCTTCCCCTGTCCCTGTCTCTGCCTCCACCTGTCTCTGTCTGTCTCTATCTGTCTCTGTCTCCCTCCCTCTCTCTGTCTCCCTCCCTCTCTGTCTCCCTCTCTCTCTCTCTCCCTCGCTCTCTCGCTCTCTGTCTCCCTCTGTCTCACTCACTCTGTCTGTCTCCCTCTCTCTGTCTCTCCCTCTCTCCCTCTGTCTCCCTCCCTCAGTCTCTGTCCCTCAGTCTCCCTCCCTCTGCCTCCCTCCCGCTGATTCCCTCCCTCTCTGTCTCCCTCTCTCTGTCTTCCTCTCTCTCTCTCTCTCTCTCCCTCTCTCTCTCTCTCCATCTTTCCCTCTCTCTCTCTCTGTCTCCCTCCCTCTGTCTGTCTCTGTCTGTCTCCCTCTATCTGTCTCCCTCCCTCTGTCACCCCCTACCTCTGTCTGTCGCCCTCTGTCTTCCTCCTTCTGTCTCCCACCCTCTCTCTCTCTCTCTCTCTTCCTCTGTCTCCCGCCTATCTGTCTCCCTCTCTCTCTGTCTCCCTCTGTCTGTCTCTGTCTCCCTCCCTTGGTCTCCCTCCCTTGGTCTCCTTCCCTCGGTCTCCTTCCCTCGGTCTCCCTTCCTCTGTCTCCCTCCCTCTGTCTCCCTCCCTCTCTCCCTTTGTCTCCTGCCCTATCTGTCTCCCTCTCTCTCTGTCTCCCTCTGTCTGTCTTTGTCTCCCTCCCTCGATCTCCTTCCCTCTGTCTCCCTCCCTCTGTCTCCCTCCCTCTGTCTCCCTCCCTGGCTCCCTCCCTGTCTCCCTCCCTCTGTCTCCCTCTCTCTCTGTCTCCCTCTTTCTGTCTCCCTCTCTCTTGGTCTCCCTCTCTCTGTCGGTCTCCCTCTCTCTGTCTCCCTCTCTCGGTCTCCCTCTCTCTCTGTCTCCCTCTCTTTCCCTCTCTCTCTGTCTCCCTCCCCCTGTCTGTCTCTGTCTGTATCCCACCCTGTATCTCCCTCTATCTGTCTTACTCCCTCTGTCGCCCCCTTCCCTCTGTCTGTCTCCCTCTGTCTGTCGCCCTCTGACTCCCTCTGTCTCCTTCCCTCATTGTGTTTATCTATAATTATGTCCCCCCCTCTCGCCTCTTTTCCTATCTTCTCTCGTCAATCATTTCTCCCTCATTCCTCTCCCCTCTCCGTTTGTCTCTACTCCCCACTACATCTCTTATTTTTCCTTTTGGCTCTGTCTATCTCGTTATCTCTCCTTTGCTCTTACGTCTCCCTTGGCCACAACATGGAGGAGAAATTCAATTTTTAACTACAACATTGTCAAAATCGAATTTTTATTTTTTTTCTCCATTTTTAGTCATATTGTTCTTTAAATGTAGTTATTTCAGTCCTTAGTGTTTTTTGCAGAGTTTTTTCACTGTTAGCTGTATACAGCATTCTCCCCATTGCACAAACGGATAGAATTTCATAATAAAGTTTCAATTTCAATCCGGATTCCGGTCTGTCACTTCACAGTTTTTAAACTAAGAATGTTTGCACTAACCCTGCTCCCCAAACGCCCCCACCCGCGCCCCGTAGCTTTTTATCTGATTGTTGAGGCCTGCTGTGTAGTTTAGCTCCTATATTCCCCATAGGATCTGCGCATTGGAATAACATAAACGATAGTTTAGACGTAGGACTGAGGTCGACTAGGTCTCGACTAGGTCTCTATTGAATATGTTAGACTTAATTATGAATGCCAATTAGCTCATAAGACATAAGATAATGCCTCATCATCATACATTTGTAGTAACTCTGTTACCCTTGCTGAAAATAATCCTGGGCTATTCTTGAATCCCTGTGGGAGTCGACAGAATTGTTTTTGTGACCCCATACAGGAGAAAGCGGTTAAAAACCAACTTTCAGGTGCAATGTTTTGACAAAAGAAACCATTTGAGATATCTAATATTGTTTTATATTTTTTGCGCACAATGTTATTCATTAGTGCTGCACTGTGTGAGTTTTGTACTGCAAATGTTTTGCAACAAGAGTTTAGGTGTCTGTAGTCCAAAACTAGACAATATGAATCGTCTGGCTTGGAGACAGGAAACAAAGGATTGTTCATTTGTGAGGTGCATGTTTCAATCACCCCCTGGTATTCAAGTTGATCTAAGATCCCCCTGACTTGTTTTTTAGCTTCTTGCTTAACAGGATACTGCCTCTGTGCAGTAGGTTGATATTTTAATTGGATTTTATGGTGAGGAGAATCCTCATCCCATCCTACATGATTTTTATATAATGCAGGGGCTTGGGCCACTGCCCATTTTCTAGCAAATGTGTATTTTTTATGAATTGGAATGTTATTTGAGAAGGCAGGCATAATCATTTCTTCGCCAAGTGGGCACTCCCTGACAAACTCTGGTGGCCAGTCTTTCTCTGCTAGAAGGATATTATAGCCTTTTGAAAGGTTATCCCAAAAGAGACCCTTTATTTTCCTAGTTTTGTCCCCCTCTATACGTAATGTTATTTCATATAATTTATGGGGTATGCTAACTCTGGTGTCTGCAGTTTCCACCTGAATGTATTCATTCGTGTCCACTGTCTCCAGAAGATTCATCAGGATCTTGAGAGCTATGGTCACTTCTGCTGCGCTGTCTAGCATTGTCTGGGCCCACTCTCCGTTTTTCAGTTGTGTCCTCAGAATCCTCTGCATGTTTTATTTTAATACTTGCTACCTTTTTTTTGGGAAATTGTAATTCTTTACTTTGATGAGCAGGTTCTTTGTCTTTGGACTTGACGTGCTCTTCTTTGTGTTCTGACCGTCCTCTTCTTTCCGATTTCTGTGAGGAAGTCTGAAAAGATCGAGAGGGACGTGTATTAATATCTTGATATCTGTCAGGCTTTCTTATCTTATCCCTATCTCTAAGGTTATATCTTTTCTCAGAGGGCTCCCTGTGGGGAGACCTGCCACCTCATTCTGGAGATTTATCTCTCCGTTGAGGAGACCTTCCTCTGGACTGAAACTGTTTTCCTCTGGGAGTGGTTTGTTTGTTACCCTCCCACTTCTTTTTTGGAGTAATGAGATTATTTGCAATAAAAGTTTTTTCAGGATTTTCAGTTAGTTGGTGTTTTAGTAGTTTCCCACCCAAACTATCTCTACCTAATTCTTCATAGGATTTTTCAATTATTCTGGCAAGTTCAAAAGGTTGTCCTGCTATATCTGTTTCTTTCTATTTTGGCGGATCGCCACAGATGCTGCTTCTCCTTTTATGTTGGCTAGTAATATAGCTAAGACCTGCTTAAAGTCTTTCAGTAATTTCATACCTAGAGTTAAAGCAGGTTCTGGACCGTATTCATTTTGAATCTGTCTTAGTACGTCTGGTATAACTGCCATAGACGGAACACCATGTGTTTTTGTGTATATCGAAGCAAAGACTGTGCCCCAAGTGTCACAGACAGATAGTCAGAATTCTGTGTTTCTCATTAGGTGTAGTATCAGGAAATACTGCCTCTATTTGAGTGATTTTTTGAGCTAACCAGAATGGAATTTGTTCCCGTTTTGCGGGTATTTTGCCAATGACTGATTGTATAGTCTGTGGTGTGATTTTATTTGTGTTCCCCTGTTGAGGGGTGTGTTGTGAAATTCTAATTGCTGGTTGGACTGTTGAAGTCCGCATGACATATTGGACCAATTGTCTATGTATTTTAATTAGTAGTTTTATCTGAACTAAAAGTTCTCGATCTGACATTTTTTCAATGTCGGGATGTGGTGTGTAGCTGGCTAGAACCGGCCATGTGGCTCCTAGTCTACCTAGCGGACCGAGCCTGGTAATGTGATTTTGATGCTTTAGGGCACCATTAAACCAGAGCAGGTGCTCTTGGTATGTTAGTGGAATTTCAACGTCCTCGAAAGGGGTGTATTCCGTTGGAGGTTCCTCTATTTTGTATTAGTGGAAATCTTGTGTCACAGCATGTGCTGCTGGAAAATTTATCCAAGAATAGAATACCTATGTCTGCCGATATTCATGGGCCTCTACCACAACTATGACTGTACCACCTCTTGGTGATAGTCCATTTTCTATAAGTTTAAGAGTTATAGTTCTTCTTACGTTTACCGGAATGATTATAACATTTGGGTCTTCATTTTGGAGACTTGTGTCATCCGCTAAAAGTTGAGCTGCTAATTCTTCTCTTTCTCTGTCGTCATCTGACATTTTACTGACTGAAAGTTTTTGTTGCAGAGCAAGTTTCAAGGAAACAAAGATTAGGTGCACAATATTTTGGAACACTGTATCCTTCAATGTTGACTAAACCAAGAACTAATACATAGGATTCTCATCCTACTAAGTTTTGGAGGATACTAACCTTTCACCCACTCCAGACGTCTATTGGAGTTTTTACGGGAAAAAGGGGTCTGTGTGAAAAGCACGACTGAGTTACTCTAGTATCTAGCATTAGATTATCGCCTTACCAAATGTTGGGCGCCATGTAGTGTAGTTCCTATATTCCCAATAGGCTCTGCGCATTGGAATAACATAAACGATAGTTTAGACGTAGGACTGAGGTCGACTAGGTATCTATTGAATATCTTAGACTTAATTATGAATGCCAGATAGCTCAGAGGTCACTAGAAACTTTCTCGAGTAAACAAGAAGGAGTTAACTTTCCTGAATAGACAAGAAGGGATTAGCTTCTGACAACCGCATTAACATGACAACTTTGCTCCCTCCAGAATAAGGAGTATATCTCCAGTCGTGTGAAAACAATAGACAGCTATTTTACTCAGTCAATCGTGCATGCTTAGTTTCACCAGAGTGCAGAGAAATAGAGAGACGGGCGTTTTCAATAAAAGTTGTTATTTATTGAGCAGTCCTCTTTCTCGTGCAAGAGAAGTGAATTGCCACAATTGCAATACTTGTCATAAAGTAAAGTGCGTACAGTAAAAGGAATTATATGGTTTCTAAGCCATATGATACTTAAAACGGATAAAATATATACATACATAAAATCATTGACTAAACGTACTCAACTGGTGCTTCTAAGATACGCCTACCCCGGTGTACCTGGCCTAAGCCTAATACGTGGGAAGGAGTAAGTAAGTTAAGATAGTTTTGCCAAGAATCTGAATCAAGAATTCTCTGAGGATCTAATCACCTTAGTTATAGGATGAAGGAGGTCTTGTATCTCGTTCTCAGGACTCGATCTCCCAGAAACCCGCAAGGGTGACTGGAAAGATCAAAGCTGAATTTCTCGGCAGGAGAAAGGACAGCGTCTCTCTCAGTGCGTCAAATGGGAGGGTCGGCTTCCTTCGGCTCTCGTTACAGCTGGGCTTCGGGTAAGTAGATAGCCGATCTGCTCCAAACCACTGTGTGTTTGCTGAAGGCAAATGCTGCTATATTTATACCTGAAAGGTGCCGAGTTTGATGTAAGGTTGAACATAAGACGTCACTAAGAACTGACAGTTCTTTCAGGACTCCAGGAGTTCTTGCACAAATCAAAACAAAAGCAGGGGGAATTCCCGGGCTGCTGGAGGCTTTGTTTGTTTAAAGAACGCGTTGTACTTTCTAGGAGTCTATGGGAGTAGCCTTGCCGTATTTGGACTGCATTGGCTATGACTAAATATGGATGTGATTCTTATGCCGTTATAACCACATAAGGGCATGAATCGGGAATATTAACAGCTGTGAGAGACTAAAGCTCCCGTCCCCTGCCTAAGACTTGCTAATTGTGCTGCTCACCTCCTGAGGGCCTGGGATGGCGGAGATGCTCCATGCTGTGCCTCCTCTGCCGGCCCATTGTCATTCTGCCCATGACAATGGACCGGGCTCACTCCGTGACCTGCTGAGAGTCACACTCTGCGCTGTAGCAACCTTTCAGGTAGGAAAATCGGCCCAGGTATGTGGGCCCATCCTCTAGAACCGGGCCTGAATCCAGGGTTGCGCCCCCTGCGGATGCCCATGTGCCTGACTACATTTAAAACATGGTGATAATGTTTACAGTCCGATGGCAGGTAGCACAATGCTGGCACCTTCTGCCTTGGATCAGAGAGGAGCTGCTGTCTGCATGGTTACAGCCTGGGATGTGGCTCTTTACAAATCCTGTAGTCACGCTGTTTGCTGACGGCCACGCGCAGGCTTTGTTAGGCAGTATTTGTCAAAGAAACAACCGTTTACTCAAGCAGCACTGCGATTACCAGCACAATCACAATAAGGGTCGTAAACACGCATATGGAAATAATGGACTTTAACGAAAATATAGCCTCTTTCTAAGGGGAGTGTCACTGTCCTGGTGAGCAGCTGTAATTCAGCGTAATCAAAACATGCAAACCTGCTTACACCCCTCACCCACTCCGACCCCGCCGTAAATCGTGAGTCTGAAGATGGGTAGCCCATCAGCTGTGATTCCACCAGGTCAGTGAGTGCTTCCTACAAGGCTTCCTCGGATCAAAGAGCATGCAACGTCACCTCCGCTAACATTTATATTTATAAAGTTTATATATTGCGAACGTGGCCCACGAGGGTATCAGAGCGCTTTACAATATACAATTATTAAACAATAGATGGTTGGTGTGGTCTACAAACATTTGGTATTCTCTATTCAGTACAAAAGAGGTATATAGTATTATATGGATAGCATGCCATAGTTGACTAGAAGACAACAAAGAATGATCCACAAGGACATCAGAGCACTTCACAATACACAGTTATTAGACATGAGGAGGTTGAGGTAGAATATATACATTCAGTAATTTCCATACAATCCAAAAGAGGTAGACAGAAATATCAGGATATCATAGGTAACAATTAGTCAACATCGAATTAAAGCCTTAGGATGTAAATTTGTTCATTAGAAGCATTTTTCCTTCTTTTTTGAAGGAGGTAAAGGATGAGATTTCACTTACCAATGGAGGCAGGGAGTTCCAAATCTTTGGTGCATTCCCTGAAAAAGCTCTGCAACCAGTTCTGTTTTTATGGAAGGATTGTGGTTTCAGTAGTTGGCATTTTGAAGAAAATACTTACGATGTCAGGTTGAAGCATAGGTAACTTTCTTCTGTGATACTGTTAGTACTGGTATTACTATATGCTGTCGATAGTTTTCATTTTTTTTGTATGCGGTTTGCATACAAACTGCGCAATAGCACCGACAGGTCGACAGTTTGCGCTCGATAAACCACTAAAAAGATTCCGGAACACTAATGATTGGGGTGTAATCTGACACTAAAAGAGGTTTTGTGCATATGCTCTTCACAATAAAATATAACAGACTACCTTCATCCTCCAGTGCTAAAACTATATTGTTTACATACAGTGCTTCAAACACAGAAATTACTTTCCAAACGGTAAATAGTAGTGCATAAAGGCCATTTTGATTACTATTGGTCAATACTAATTTCATCAAGAAGAAGGCATGACTGAAATCAGTCACCTCAGCACAATCTTGCTGTCAGCGACAGTCAGGCTGCCAGCAAGATAAGCCATCTAGAGTGAAAAGCACATTCCAGAACTGCAATCACAAAAGCCATCTGGGAAAGATGACCGAGTGTTTACATGGCTGCCATATGGTCATTGCTGCTCAAGTGTCATACCATGTCACAATGCTGGCGAAAGGAAATCTGAGGCAGGTATACAACCACAAATTATACACAACGAGTCAGTCATTCACGTATTTCAAAATACCGGGCCCGTTACCACTTCCTTTATGTTCGCAGACACCACATCTTGCGCAGTATATAAATATAAAAAGATTTATTTTTATGTTAGTGACTAGTGCATCTGTAGGCAGGACCACTGACCAACGGGCAAATAGTGTCAAAAGCAGCCAAAACGGGTGCAGATTATAGGCAAACACAGTTAAAGTGTTTAATTGTATTTGTCGTCCAAGCTGGCAATGCTGCCATCAGACTTGTGATTTCATTCCTTTTGTCCTAGAGCTTAAGAATGGAGAATGCAAGGGAATGGGTCAGGACGGGGAGAGGGTTGATGAGAGATGGGGGAGGTGAAGAGAAAGGGGGCTTTATAAAGAGGGCCGGTGCCCTCATAAGTAAACATTATTTACACCTCCATGTCTGATTTCGTACATGATGCAAATTGTGCTGTTTGTCTGGCTGAAGACATGATTAACAGCTGTCCGCTGAGCACGTTCGGAGAGCCAATAAACACAACCATCCTAAACCACAAGCTGAGGCAGAAGAAGAAGTGTGGCAAAACTAAGATAAATGGCTGATTGTGAAATGATCCATGCAACAGGGCCAGTCTCCAGGGCATGCCGAAAACAGAAAAAGGAGGGACAAATGTGTACTATTAACCGACGAAAATAAAGGAATTTCGAAAGGCACATGAAGGAATGAATCAAACGGATGGGCATGCTGAAAGACCATGCAGTAGATACACCATGTCTCGAGAGACAGCACAGTCTAGGCGAGACCTAAAAAGGGATTTTTAGAATGTGCAATTCTTACCATTGGTTGGGTTCATTGTCACTCTTATTTTTTTCCTTTTCACTGGTGAGCGTGTGTCTGCACATGTTAGCTTCACTTCATCTAAATGTTTTATTTTTCTTCTGTGGAGCATGCACCAAGTAATGATAGGTCTCCTGCTTAGGGTTCTTCTGCACTGCTTGCGCTCAGATTATGGTGCTTTTTAGGTCTCGGCCTGCGTAGGCTGTGCTTGCGCAGTCTCGCCGGCGTGATCCTATGTTTCTTAGTGTGGGGCTTGAACCCGCCCCTCTTCTCCATTGGCTGGCTTCCTAAACGGAGGCCAGCCATTGGAGAAGAGGGGCATCTGTCCATTTAAGCCCCGTCTTAATTTTACATTCCAGCTAATGGGAAGAGGAGAGAAAGAAAAACACGCCCCCCAGTCGGAAAATGACTGGGCGCTTCTCAGTGTCTTTTGTGCTTGACCTCGTACAAACACGGACCGGTGTCCGTGTAGGCCCAGGTCAGGGATTACTAAAATCAGTAATAATCTCTCTGCATACCCGGCCAGCCACCCCTAAATTTACAAACAACATAACTCCACCAACATCAGACTACTATTGAAGTTTTTTACTGTCGGAGACGACCCAACACTCCTTCGCCGCGCTGGCCTCGCCGCTCCGCTCCGCGCCAGGACCGGGTCTTCCCGAGCCATCCTCACTCAACCGGACACTCCGGCTGTTTTTCCAGCTCGCTCGAATGATAAAACGTCAACAGTGCGGGACAAGAGATACTGTCTGTGGTGACGCACGTGTAATGACCTCAAGTATAGCACCCGGCCAATCTCCGCCATCTTGTGTGTGGCGGATTGAAGCAAACTAATGCGTAAAAAATTAAGAAGAGTATAGCTTGTATAACGTGGTTCACTATGTGACGTTTTTAACTTTGTTGGTTGCACCCCCATTTGAAACTTGATATTTATTCCATCTTGTTTTCTTCAAAAAGATGTAAAGTTCATATTTTTTCACTTAAGTTCATGAGTAAACATTTTAGCTTTCCCAATGCATTTCGGAAATTTATATGCCTTCTTCCAGGGGATGTCTCTATAACAAAACAAATAATGCAACATTCAATATCAATCCTACATACTTTTGTTCCCAGTAGACCTTAATGTTAACATGTTTAACCATAGTCTATAATGTTATAAGTAAGCTGTTAATCATTGACTCATAACGTTACACTTGAATAAATGTGAAAAATAGTATGTTTAAGAAACATTGTAAACCCCTAGTGTCCGTTTTCAAGCTGTGATTGACTGGATGTGCAGCTTACTTATAACATTATAGACTATGGTTAAACATATTAACATTAAGGTCTACTGGGAACAAAAGTATGTAGGATTGATATTGATTATTTGTTTTGTTATAGAGACATCCCCTGGAAGAAGGCATATAAATTGCCGAAATGCATTGGGAAAGCTAAAATATATGAATAATATGAACTTTACATCTTTTTGAAGACAACAAGATAGAATAAATATCAAGTTTCAAAAGATAAACTATTGTGCAGACTTATTGATAACCCTTTAACAGCCTTTCATGTAGAAGGATTCATTGGAGCCAGGGGGACACACCCTATATCTATGGGGGTGCAACCAACAGAGTTATTTCGTTACACTTTTCATTAGAGAGTGATACCTCGGAGCACCATACAACCACATAAACCAGAAACAATCGCGTAGTGCGCCCTTTGCTTCGTTTTTAACTTTAACACCACATCGTACAATGCATTGCTGGCCCCACGTTCTAACTGACAACATGTATTACTGAAGGAGTTCCGTTCCACTGTGTTTTTGCTGGAGTCCTCCTTCTCTCTTTTAAGGGACAATGGCCACGCCCCTAGAGCGTGCACGCGTTCCATAGAACTGCTGTAACCCACCACGTCCCTCCTGCTGCCGACTCCCAGCGTGGCACGTTGGTTCTCCTGAAGGCAAAGAGCTTGCGTTTCTGAGCCCCCTGCACCTACAACCTACCATGGCGGACACACGGCTTTCCCGGCGAATGTTTTTAGTCGCACTTGCCGGCATCTACCTGTGTGCTTTCGGGTAGCTCTACGTGCATGTCCCTGGTGAGTAGCACGTACGATAATGGCTACGTACGAGATCACAAGTCGTAAGGGCATAGAGTGTGTAGACAGTTGTAAGGCGAGGAAAGGCAGGCTGAGAGGGCAAAGTATTCCGTTTGCCAATTTGTGAAATTCATGCTTTATGTGGCAAATCTGTACATAGTCACATCAAGAAGTGCTTGTTTTGGGACAGTTAGTGTCACACCCATTCGTGGAATTAAGTATAGGGAGCAGATGGGCAATGTTCGAAAAGGGTAACGTGTGGGTGCGAATGAAGTGGCGGAACCCTGGAATAGAGGGGTTAGAACCACGGAGCAAAAGGCAAGAGCTCGGTCAACTGGATAAGGATGGTCGACAAGTGTAACCTAATGGTGTGCAAAGTGTATTTTGCAGCCTTTGTAAACCTCTAGAAAGTTTAGCTTAGTGGTTTTTTTGGGGCTTTACCGCATTCCATTGAAATATTTACTTTTTCCACCAATTTAAGTGATGTTATTGTGTGTGTAGCGCTAATACAGTTTCCGTGATATATGAAGTCCTTTGTTGGGGAACTGTAAAAAAACACAACTGTTGTATCTTATGTTTGTGTGAGATTAGTAGAGAGTATGTGCAATCTATCTGGTTAGAAGTGATTGTGTAGATTAGTATGAAGGTAAATTGCATTTGAACTTAGGAGATCATTGTAGAGTTTTTACTTTTATGCGTCACTGGAGAAGCACATAGGTTTTGGATATGATCGATAGTCCTTTGCTCGGTTAGAGCAGATGTACGTCTATGGGTAACAATTTTCAGTGGGTGAATGACCTGCTGCTGAGTGTGAACACATGCTGTGTCGCAGCCATGTTTACCAAACACTTGGCAATATGTGAACTGAACTTTTCGCTTATTATGCAGTAGTCTCCGCGATTTGGTATCTCGTTGATTGCCACCCAGCTCAGGCCAGTTTTCGAGGGCCTGTGTGACTAGTTAAGCAATGCTTGTTGCAAGTAGAGCTGCTGGCCTTGAAGAAACGGGAACAGGGGAGTGTTAGGGTTGAAGAGTTCTATCGAGACCACTACGGTGAGCAGCTTGAACGGGAGCGGCACATGAAATGGAGACGCGAGGTGCTACAATGGCAAAAAAAGAGGCAGGTTAAAAGAATCTGTGGCTTGACTGTTTTCACAGGCGCTCCCGGTTGCTGTGTGGCTCTGTGTGTGTGGCTCTGTGTGTGTGTGTGGCTCTGTGTGTGTGTGTGTGTGTGTGGCTCTGTGTGTGTGTGTGGCTCTGTGTGTGCGTGTGTGGCTCTCTGTGTGTGGCTCTGTGTGTGTGTGGCTCTGTGTGTGTGTGTGTGTGTGTTGGGCTCTCTGTGTGTGTTTGTGTTGGCCTCTGTGTGTGTGTGTTGGGCTCTGCGTGGCTCTGTGTGTGTGTGGCTCTGTGTGTGTGTGGCTATGTCTGTGTGTGGCTCTGTCTGTGTGTGGATCTGTCTGTGTGTGGCTCTGTCTGTGTGTGTGGCTCTGTCTGTGTGTGTGGCTCTGTGTGTGTGTGTGGCTCTGTGTGTGTGTGTGGCTCTGTCTGTGTGTGTGTATGTCTGTCTGTGTGTGTGTCTCTGTGTGTGAGGGTGTGTGTGGCTGTGTGTGTGTGGCTCTGTCTGTGTGTGTGTGTGGCTCTGTCTGTGTGTGTGTGTCTCTGTCTGTATGTGTGTGGCTCTGTCTGTGTGGCTGTCTGTGTGGCTCTGTCTGTGTGGCTCTGTGTGTGGGTGCATGTGGCTCTGTGTGTGTGTGTGGGTGCGTGTGGCTCTGTGTGTGGGTGCAAATGCAATAGGTCTCGCATTTGCGAGAGATTAACCTATTGGCATTGTAAATGACAATGCCATTTATTTATATGTTTTAAAAACAAAAATAATGTCATGAGCAATGCCAATAGCCCTAACTTTAACAAAGACGAGACCATTGCATTGTAAATGCTTGTTTTGTGAGGGTTTGTATTTTGCTTTTAATATACTCCGATGCCATTCTATTTTGTTTTCAGCTGTTTTTCTATGCCTATTTATTGTTGCCTTTTCGTCTTGGGCCTGCCACTCCTCTGGTTAATTTTTGCTTTCCAGATGTTTCAAAACTTTCTCAGGCTAGTCTTGTCCAAGCTGCATAACAAAACAACAACAAAAATTATTACATTTTGATAGAGTTACATGTTGCAGCATTTACTAAGTGTACGTTTGTTTATGACACTTTCTCAATTTGGTCGCGTTCTGTGTAGTGCTGCTTTCCTTCCCAAAATGTAAAATGTAACATAAATTGCATGTTTTTATATTGTACCAACTGGTGATATTGATGCTTCATGGAGGTGACTGCATTATTGATCTATTGGAACGCAATCTGTAGTGACTATGATGAGTGGGTTCTTTCTTGCCCTTACCTGGTGAGAGCGGAGTCCATGGTTCTCCCTTTAAATGACTATGATATCAAATTGAACAAAATCGCCTTAGGCTCTGCCCATTCGGCCATGCCCCATTCACCTTAGTAGCGTGCAGTAGTCTTCCTGCCTTTTGCCAGGATGATGGGTAGCTTACTAAAAGGCCCCCAGTGCATTTCAATCTGATTTTGGTGATGCGTTCTTGATGCCGAGGAATATGAGGACATCTCCAATAAACAAAGAGGCATGTATATCATATATTTAAGAGGAAGGACCCTTGTTTGGTAAAGACTTACCTGTTTGAAGTCTTGTTGCCTTCTCTATGGAAGGATTCATGTTGTTATAGATTTCTTGATGAGGACGCATGATAAACAATCACAATGATATAATGCAAACAAAGTCACTGGAGACATTTCCTCATGGTCCATTATAAAGCTATAGTACAGAATATGCAGTAGATATTTACCCAACGAGGTAGCACTTACTAATTAAAGAGTAGAAAGTACTCCAGTTGGGTAACATTTTGTGCAAAGCTGACGACTCTTGTTGTATAAAGGGGCAGGTAAAGTTCTGTTCTGGTGCAGTCACTCACACAGCTATGGATACACCCACAAATACACTCAGACACACACTTCCACACCCATTCTGCCACTCTCACGTCTACTTACAGACCCAAACATTCACTTACACACTCACTCACCAACCCATACAGCCACTCACACACCCACAAAACCATTCACACACCCATACAGCCACTCACACAGTCACTCACAGACCCATACAGCCAGTCACGCACCCACTCACAGACCTATACAGCCACTCACACACCCACTCTCAAAGGTAACCGATTACAGTTAGGAAGTAAAACTTTTAAAAAAACTTAGTAATTCCATAACAAGCCCAAAGGTTCAGGGTTCATTATAGTTAGGAAATAACATTTAGAAATCTGTAGAAATTCACTGAAAAAAACAAAGGTTACAAGGACATTATAGTTAGGAAATAGAATTGAAAAATCATAGCAATTCACTGAAAAATCAAAGATTACAGGGACGTTACAGTTAGGCTCAGATTTCAATCATACAAAATAAGTGAAATTCAGCAGTTATGGTTACCTGAGATAACTATAACCTACAACCTCACAATGAACTGCTTATGACCTCACATATTACATCCCTCATGACATGGAGAGTGACATCACTAACTGTAATGTTCCTGTAACCTTTGTTTTTTTTCAGCATGCAGCTCATACTCAGGAAGGTTCAATTTTCTCAACAACTACCGGAGCGATTTTCACCAAATATAAAAAAGGCACTACTGCATACCAGTCCCTACCATTTTGCCAAGTTTGGTGTAATTCCATTCAGCCGTTCGGGCTGTAGCCGTGTCTAAAGGTCCTATGAAAAATTGCATTGGGCTACATTTCACATTCAATTTTTGCAAAAACTACTGGAGGGATTTTCACCAAAGCTGTGTCTAAAGTTTCCTATGGAAATTTTTCTCGGCCCCCGCTTGACGAATCCCCCCGAAACTTTCAGGGAAGGAGCGGAGCGAGGCACTTTTAAGGAAAATGACACACAGATTCCTCAATCGGCCCAAAGTTATTCCCAATAGAATGTTGGGGATTTCCTATGGTAACTAGGTCCTAACTATATATACCTACTGGGGACCGCCATTAGGTAATATATATATATATATATATATATATATAGAGAGAGAGAGAGATAGAGAAGCAGAACTTCACCTCCAAAACACCAAATCTTGACGGAAAGACGAACACGGACCCAGGAAGTTGAGTGCATTAATATATATTTTTTCCTTCAGACACCATGCACCACCATGACGCGTTTCGGCTTCCCAAGAAGCCTTGATCACATGACGCTGACAGTGCAAGCCACCCTTTTAAAGTGCTAGTGCAAACCATCACATGATTGGCGGATCAAACAACATGTCAAACATACTAAAGGTATCACAGCATAAATAACAGCTTAGAATGCACCTATTAATGTCTAAAATACATTTTGGCAACAATAAATGAAACCTGTTCCAATAGATGTGCAAACTGGCAGAATACAGTACAGTCAAATGCTTGAAAATGCAGTCTTGTGCAAAATGTAGTTAACCCCTTGGTGGGGTGCACAGCACCAAATGCATTGAATGGATATGTAGTACAGTTAGACATAAAATGAATAATGAGCTGAAAACATAACGGGATAAAACATAGTTGATAATGAATCCTATACGTTGTGATGAATGTGCAAATTGGCAATAATTGTGCAAACACATGCAAGTCAGTGCAAATTTGTTCAACGCCTGATAAAACCCATAATGGGCGAAGGTGCACAGGTATATTAAGTATCTGATCCAAGTAATCAGGTATGTACATAGGCAATTATCAGTCCCTTAGACCATGTGCATAACGCCTGGCTGTTAATAATTCATCCCGATTAGGTGAAGTGTCTTAGTGTTTATATGGGCCAGAATGCTGCCTGGGTGCAAAGATGCTGGAACAATTGCAACCTACGCTGTGAACCTATGATTAATTTTGCTTATACATGGCCAGTTGTCACTAGGATGCAATTAGCTCGATGATGCCCTCACCTTGAAAAAACTAAAAAATCCTAAATTATAATTGTGTGCAAAAGTACGCAATCTTAAAAGCGGTCTAAAATAGCTCATTAATTCATGTCTACCCTCTTGAAAAATTAGGAGCAAATCGCTCAAATGGACCAGAGTCAATTGTGGGTATGTGTGAGTGTAGGAGGCAGCGAAATACAAATCAATTAAATAATGATTTAAAAACAATGTGTTGTGCTTACTATCCTCTATAATAACACATACCAACACAAAAGAGAGTCATGAATTAGGTCTTTGAGATTCTGTTGCACAAAGAATAAATACAAATATCTATTGCATCATAAATATTTTAAAAGCCACATAATTTATTTATTTATTTATTTATTTTTGAAACTTGTAAAGCGCAACAAATGCCCTTGGGCGTCTCGGCGCTGTGGACTGAGCAGGATCAGGAGCTAGCTGAAGGTTAGATGGCCAAAATACACTTCAGCTTACAGGAGAGCAGCCGCTTATTGATTGAACAGCCATGTTTTTATCAACTTGCGGAAATGCAGTAATGTCTGGCATGAGCGGATCTGTGGAGGCAGGGCATTCCACAGTCTGGCCGTTGTTACTACGAATTGCCGATCTCCCCAAGATACTGTCTTTACTCTTGGGACCTGTAACTGATAAGCAGTCATTGAGCGGAGTTGCCTATTGGGACAATAAAAGGATAGATGATCTTTCAAGAACTGAGGGCCTAGTTGATGTGCAGCTTTGAATGCAATACATAGAGCTTTGAATTTTACACGGTTCCTGACCGTTAGCCAATGGTAGTTCCTAATGACATGCATTATGGGTTTAAATTTGGGAGTCCCTGATAACAATCTTGCAGCAGCGTTCTGGACCGTTTGCAATTTGTTAATCACCCTACATTGTGCATTGGCAAACAGCCCATTGCAGTAGTCCAGGGAGGACATCACCAACGTGCTGACCAAAGTTTTTCCTGCACTTTCTGGAAGATAAGGGATCAGTTTCTTAATCAATTTGAGTTTGTAAAAAGCAGTGGAAACTACTTGGTTAGTATGAGATATAAAATTCAAACTGTCGTCAAATATGACTCCCAGGTTCCCAACCTTGGATACCGGGCTGGGTAAGGTTCCCAATGGTGATGGCCACCATGAGCTGGACCATGGCGGAGAAAGCTTTCCGAAGATGATAACCTCCGTTTTTTCGGAGTTCAATTTCAAGCAATTGCTGGCCATCCAATTACTGATGGCCAGCATTCCTTCTTGAAAGCATTCTGCCACCTTCTCTCCGTCATCGAATACTGCCAACACCAACTGAGTGTCGTCCGCGTAGGATGTAAGGCTCATCCCATAAGCTTTGATAACTCTAGCTAGGTCCGACACATAAATATTAAAAAGTGTCGGACTTAGGGATAAGACTTTAAGACAGTAAAAACATCCTAAGGTATGGGCCTCACACCAGCATGGTAAGCTAGTTGCAACCCACCTAACATAGACA
This sequence comes from Lissotriton helveticus, assembly GCF_964261635.1. Lineage (NCBI taxonomy): Eukaryota > Metazoa > Chordata > Amphibia > Caudata > Salamandridae > Lissotriton > Lissotriton helveticus. The sequence goes on from NC_136065.1 coordinate 1,356,695,691, forward strand.
GGTTGCCAAGTAGAGCATCTAAAAGATTGTATCATCTGCCCCCCATAGTGGCTAACTGAATCCATGTATATCCATGATGCCCAACCGGGGAGTTTGGTCCACTAAAATCATGATACTAAGTATAAAACAGGAGGAGTGAAGTGTGGACAAAGGGAAAAAGTGATATAAAAGTAATTGAAATACGATCACAGGAGAATATCTACTGCTTAAAGAAGTCGTTTACAGTGAAGCACATAGATATGGATGGATTCTCATCTGATGCTGAAATACTCATAAGAGCTGGGAGGAGATTTATAAGTGGGCCCTGTTAGGGCTCTTGGTGTCGAGCTCGAGAATGTATCTTGTTTCCAGTTTCCTGAGTAAGGCCTCACGGTCCCCCCCACGGCGAAGTGGGAGCACCATGTCCACCACAAAGTAGCTAAGATGTTCCAAGCTACTCTTGTGGGTCTCTTTGAAATGCCTGGCCACTGGATAAGAGGCATCGTTGTTACTGATGGCCCTCATGTGCTGGAGTACACGTTTGTGGACCTGCAATTTGGTACTACCAACATATTGCAGGCCACAAGTGCACTCCAGCACATACACCGCGAAATCAGATTTGCAGGTGAGCTTCTTGCTGATTACCCTGGGGACATCACTAAATGGACTTTTGTATGCCGTTCTGTTCCTTCCCAGCTTACAAGCTTTGCAAGAAGCACATTTGATAAATCCTTTAGTGAGCTGCAGCCAAGAACTGGCAGGAGTTACTTCAGGGCTACTTTTGACTAACATGCCACTCATAAAGCGTGCCCTACGAAAAGTCAACTCAGGATTCCTAGGGAGAGTGTGACCAATCACTGAATCATTTTGAACAATAAACCAGTTGCTGTTAATGATTTTGCGTAGTTTGTCATGCTGGCGACTGAATTCTAGACCGTCACTTTGATTAATAGGTATCTCCACCAGTTTCGGCTTGAGAGCTGTGGAGCGTGAGACACTGTTTGCTTTCCTGATTGCTACGTCGAGTGCATTGGCCGAGTAGCCCCTGGCTAAGAACCTGAGTTTACTATCCCCCTGTGCTTGCTCACATTTAGAGTCGACACTGCAAATGCGTCTAATGCGCAGCAACTCCCCATAGGGGATGCTGCGTATTAGGTGATCAGGGTGGTGGCTGGAGGCATGTAGAACGGTATTACCGGCGGTGACTTTGCGGTGTAACCGGGTTGCCAGTACATTATCAGACACATAGACCTCAACATCCAAAAAGTTAACAGACATTTTACTGATATTGCCAGTAAATTCCAGATTGAGGTTGTTAACATTGATCTCCTCAATGAACACAGATGCTGCTGATTCTGACCCCTCCCAGACCAGGAAGAGATCGTCAATGTAACGATACCATGCTGTCTCAAAATCAGGTCAAATCCTGTTTTGAGGACTTGCTCCTCCCACAGTCCCATGTATAAACACGCGTAACTGGGGGAGAAGCAAGCCCCCATCGCCACACCCCTGAGCTGCTGACACACCTGATTTGGAAACAAGAAATAATTGTTGTATAAACAGGTCTGAATCATGTCAGATAGCATCTTGTTATGGTTGGACATGTAGCAAGGTTTTTTCCCTAGGAAATGATCTACTGCCTTGACACCGTCCCTGTGATGAATACTGGTGTATAGGGCTGTAACGTCCAGAGTTATCAGTAAGTTGTCATCCTGCCATTTGATGGTCTCAATTTTCCTCAAGAAATCCCCCGTGTATTGCAGGTATGATGGAAGACTTTTGACATGTTCTTGTAAGAAAAAGTCTATGTATTTGGAGGCGTTTTCCAATAAGCTATACCTTGCGGAAAAGATAGGTCTACCTGGAGGGCGCGTGGAATTTTTGTGAATTTTAGGAATCATATAAAACACTGGAATGGTGGGATGATTGACCTTGAGAAATTTGAACTCATCATTACTGAGCAAGCCAGCACTTTTCCAAGATAGCAGTTTTGCATTAAAATTGCTCCAAGCATTTTTCACAGTTTGCCAGTCATTGCGTTTGTAGCAATTGCGGTCATTGAGATGAATGAGAGCTTTCTCCATGTACATGGACCTTGGCCATAACACAATATTGCCCCCCTTATCGGATTGGCGTACTATGACGTTGTTGTTGTTTTGCAGCTTCTTTATCAGGCTACCATAGCTGTTGTTTTGCCTGCGTCATTGCTGTTGTGTGTGCAGGGTAGACATATGGAGCTTTTTAAGTTTCGAAGTGACCAAATCATTGTAGATGTCGATATTGTCATGGAGTATGACAGGGTTGAATATAGACTTGGGTTTGAAATTGGTTAGTCCTTTAAAATTCAACCGTGGCATGTCGATAGTGGTGCTGGTAATAGTGTCATCTAGGGAGCCCTCCTTGTTTAAATCTTGTAGATCACACAACAACACAAATTCATTGGCGGTCATTAGAGGGGGACTAACCCTCCTATATATATATATATTCACTGAAAAAAACATAGGTTATAGACCATATATAGTTAGGAATTAGCATTTAGAAAACCTTATTTTACTCACACAAAACCATTGAAATTCCATATATAGTTAGTTGCACTAACTATATATCGCGCACCCGCAATCCACTGCTGATGATGTCACATATTACATCATTCATGACATGGTCAGTGACATCACTGATGACATCACTGATGACATCATCTAGTGTCTGTGTGTTTTTGTAAAGTTTAAATACGTTTTACATATTGAAGAATGACTGGATGGATGGAAGACTGAGTGTGTGTGTGGCTGGCTGGGAGGTGTGTGACGCTGTGCATATCAATGTGTACTTGTATCAGTGATTGTATAAGAGAGTAAGTATGTGTTAGTATATGTGTGAAAAGTATGGTGTTCTGTGTTTAACTATAGATGAGGAAATCGAAGTGTGATTGATTCTTCACAGGACTGACTAGGTGTATGAGTGCATATGATAGTGTTCTAATAATAACTGACTGTATGTATGAGTAATTGTGAGAAGTTGGCCTGGTAGGGGATGTTTCCAATTCTGGAACCACCTACTACCTGACCAAACAATCCCCTTATGGTGTCTGGTTGTAAGTCAACCTTATTAGACAAGCTATCCTAGTGGTAGCATGGACTAAGCAGCCTAAAGGCTTAACTTAAGAGGTCGTGTTAAGCGAGCTGTTTTACCACATACAATCCTGTAATACCAAATGAAAGGACACCACACAAGTATATATTATAAAAATATATGTGTTTATTACTAAAAACAATCCCCAGTATTCTTTATGAATAAAGGGGCACAAGCGTTAAATCAAAAGCACTGTTTAAACATACAAAGTTGCACAATTATGGATGAGGGCAGGGGGCCACTCAAACCATATACTAAACAAGTGGTATAAGAGAGGCCACTCGAACAGTGGTTAGGCCTAGGGCCTAGGGAATCGCTGGGAGCAGTCAGGACAAGCAATGCTGAAGTCGGGAATGGCCCTCGGGATTCGGGAGATGTGCGGAAAGCGCACGCATGCACCAATGTTAACCAATGGTGCGTAAAAGTCAAATAGTTAAAGTTTAAGGACACTTCCGCTGAACCTAGAGGAACAAAACTTAACACACAGACCCTAGAGGTGTGCACCAGTGTGGGAACACCGGCGGAGCAAAGTTACCTCACCCACAGGAAGTGGGTGCACAGGGTCGAAGTGGCGTCGGGTTTTGACACGCAGGCTCTTGGTGCTTGAAGCTGAAAGGGCTGCAGGCAGGGTGAAGACGAAGTGTCCGGTGGAGTCCAAGGGTGGACTCAAGTTGTAGAGTACCTGAAAGCAGAGGGGACAGAGTCTGGGTCACTCAGCAGTGACCAGGGTGGAACCAGGACGGAACCAGGCAATGTCGGGCGCAATCAGGTGGTCGTCGAGGCGCTTCTCTTCGCTGTCACGTGGGCTCTGGGGCGTCTGCGACGTCCAGGAGCAGGTCACGATCTGTCCCACGCAGGCTCTCACCGTCGGTGCAGTCGGCTTCCGGTTTGGAGCAAACAAGCCTTGGTAAGAGCAATCCACGCGGGATTGGAAGATGGCGTCTTACTCGGACCAGGAAGGTCAGAGTCGGGGCTCCCTTTCAGGGGAGCTGGTGTGGATCTGGAGCAACCAGAATCACGAGTCTTCTTTTGTAGTTCGTCGGCACAGGGACCACAAGCCAGCTGGCAAGTGACCGGGCCAACGCGTTGAGCCAAATCGTGCCAAAGGGCCCCACGCAGCACTCGTCGAGTGTGGAGGGCTGAACTTCGGCTCAGGAGTAGCTCAGGGTGGGGGCTTCTCAAACCCCGGTGTACAGCTTCGAGGGTCACTCGTGGGCTGCACGGTCAGCGTCTCGTGGTCACTTCAAGATGGCGTGCCCCACGCTTCCGGTCGCCTCCACGGGTCTCAGCTTTGCAGGGACTGTGGATCGGGCTGTTAGAAGCTGGGCAGGCTTGATCTCGTCGATCTCAGTCGCTCGAGTTCCGGCGGGAACTGCAACCAAGTAGACGTCGAGGGCTGGATGGTGCCTGCTGCTGCAGGGTGGTCACTCCTTGACCACAAGGGAGATTCTTCGGGCTTCCACGTTGAGATGGAGGGCGAAGGGTCCAGAATATCGTTTCAAATGTTTCTTCCAGGAAATCTGATGTGCATTGGCACTGCTCCCACTCTTATTCGAATCTGGTGGGCGTGATTACCTGCTAGGTCCCCTCCTATGGGTGGGACCCAGGAAGTGGGTGGATACACCCCCTTCCTTTGATCCAGGCCGCCCTGGCACGAGGGCTGGAGTGCCCCAGAACCGGTTTGGCCGGATTATGCAAGGGGCAGCCTTGTGCGCCCCCGGCAGTGTCTGGTTTCTTTCAAACCTCCCTGCTACAATACACTATCTCCTGTCTGGAGGGCGGTGACACCCTCCTGTGACAGGAAACCCTTTGTCCAGGACCCCCTTGACTGGGTTTCGGTCAGCTCCAGGGGTCCAGACATTTGTCTGTGGCAGAGGCATCCATTTTGTGGATCTTAAGGCCTTTGGAGAAATCAACCGCATTAAAGTGAAGTAACATGTCTTACCCCTCTAGAGGGGTGGAATGCCATCCCCGTCGCCAGAACTGGCGAGGGGATGGTATTCCAAAGCGTATGACACCTTACACGACATGTTTTGATAAAGCCAAACCAGAGTTGCTAAATAACCGCGAGGATTATAAGGCACTTAATAGTATATGGTATGGCATTATCCTGAAACAGCTTAGGGATTTGTTCCCGACGGCTGCAGATAGGCTCAGCTCATGCTAGAGCTCCATCTCACATAAAAACCATGCACCCAGCCTCCAGGATTGGTGAGGCCTGTCTATAGGAGTGGCTCACAGGTTTACATGTGTCCAGATATAGGTTTAGACATAGGTATACTATATCTAAGCAAGGGGTGTGTACACCACCTTACCCCAGCTGAGTGATCAGCCAGTTGTGTCAATTTAAGAACCAGCCAGGGGTGGCAAAAGATATGCTGCAGCCCCTGGTAGGCCTTAGTGGCTCCTGTGCCCTGTGCACCTATAGTGCATTCTACAGGGGCTGACAAGGAGTCCATTTCCAATTGGTATGTACCTAGGGTACATGGAATCCATTTTACAGAGAGAGCAGATGGCCTGGGGCCCTGATTAGCTGGGAACCAGGTCAACTAAGTCAAAAAACCAGCTAAACACAGGCAAAAAATCTGGGGTAACCATAGTCAGGTAGCCACCTTCCTACATAACCCCCCCCCAAACGAAAGGAGATAAGGCTATCCTTGGCCAGGTAAGCCTATATTGCCTGAGTGGCCATATAAGGAAGTACCTGCACTAGCATGGGTACCCCCTGTCTCATGGTCCACTAAGCAGTCCCTCACCCTTTGGGTATTAGAGGGTCTCCACCATAGGGAATCACTACCTTGGGTGTGTTTATGCAAAGTTAAAGGCTGGTTTGGATATGGAGTTTTGAAGTGAGGCTCTACTAAGTTAGGGCTTGGCTTCCTCCAATTATCTTCCACCATGTGTGCCTTTCTTTCTTTAACTGAGTCGCACTGTGCTCTCAGGGTCAACCTCTGGCTACCTAAAGCTGGAGGCTGGGTCCCTCTGTTTGGCTTGCTGGAGGGACAGTTCAGGTTTGGGCCCCTTGGGTCCCAGGTTTGGCTGTGCCCAACAGAATCCATCTGTGGGAGGTCCCTAACTGTTTTTAAGGGGGCTCCCTCAGGAGTTTTTAAAGTTTTCACCTTACTAGGGCTACTAGTTTTGGTGCACCTAATCTTTTGATGGGGGTGCTTTATTTGACAGGGGGCCCTCTGGGTCTCACTGTCCTTCTTGTCCTCTGCAGCCCTGGGCTGGCTAAGGCAAGGTAGAGAGGGGCAGGTTACCTGCTCCAGACTGGGTCCCACCTGAGAAGGGTCCACTGACATCAGAGGTTCTGTCAGGCTAGGCCCAACCACCTCTAGGGCAGTTCCTTCATCAGGGGTAAGATCAGTTCCCTGAGGAGGCTGATCCTGTCCTAAAGTCTGGTGAGGGGGAGATTTCTCTTCCTCCTCCATGCTCTCAGTTTGTGTGGAGTTATCCATCATTTCAGGTTTCACAACACACGTGTCAGTTTGAGTTTGGGCTGTGGCCATCACAGCCCCACCAACCTTTTCAGGAGGAGACTCAGTTTGGGTTTCTGCTGTTATCATAACAGCTTTGCTATTCTGTTCAGGAAGAGCTTTTGCTAAAGATGGGGCAGGGAGTATCTCCGCCCTACCAACCTTTTCAGGAAGGACATCTTGAATTGGGGCTGTAGCCATCACAGCCCCACTAACCTTTCCATTGGAATTTACCATTCTAGAATGGATTTCCTGTTCAACCCCAGCCCAGGCTGAGATTTCTAAATCATTACCCAGTAGACAGTCTACAGGCAAGTTTGGGGACACTGCCACTCTCTTTGGGCCAGTGACACCTCCCCAGCTGAGACTTACTACTGCCATGGGATGATTTGTTTGGATGCCATCAATGTTTATTACCTGGTATGTGGCACCAGGTAAAAGTTGCTTAGAGGGGACTATGCCATCAGCCACCATGGTGATGCTAGCCCCTGTGTCTCTAAAAGCTTCAACTCTTAAACCATTGATGATGGGTTCTTGTCTATACTTGCTCAAAGTATTTGGGCAAGCAGAGAAGTTGGCAAACCCCATGCCAGCCTCATAAACAAGATCATTGGGTGATGGGGACCTGGATAGGCTAGGGTCCACCTGATTTCCAAAAGTAAACCCACCCAGATTCCTGGGTGTGCTTCCACTTCCTGGGGGATTACTGCTGACAGTAACAGGAGGTGTTGAAGCTGGCTTTGGAGGTATATTTTCTTTATTGTTATTCTTGGGACAACAGCTGTCTGTTTTGTAATGCCCCACCTGTTTACAGGGATAACAATAGGGTTTTTTCTCAGTTGAAGAAGTGTCTTGGGACCCACCCCCATCCTTGGAGTTTTGGGGCCCTGGGGAAGTCTTTTCTTTACTTTTATCCCCACCCTTATCTTGAGGCTTGGTAGACTCCTTCTTCTGGTTACTGTCCTGATTCTTAGGCCTAATCCTGGTTCTGACCCATTTGTCTGCCTTCTTTCCCAATTCTTGGGGAGAGGTCAGATCAGAGTCTACCAGGTGCTGGTGTAAGAGCTGGTTCTGACAATTACTTAGGATCTGCTCCCTCATAATCAAATTATACAATCCTGTAAAGTCATGTACTTTGCTGCCATGTAGCCAACCCTCCAGAGCCTTAGTAGCACAATCTACAAAATCAGTCCAGTCCTGAGTCTGTGTCTTCTGGGTGTCTCTGAACTTGAACCTGTACTGTTCAGTGGTTAAGCCAAACCCATCTATCAGAACACTCTTCAGGACTTTGTAATTGTTTGCATCCTCATGTCTGACAGTGAGGAGCTTGTCTCTCCCTTTCTCTGAAAAGGAGTACCATAAGATTGCTGCCCACTGTTCCTCAGGAACCTGCTGTACCATGCAGGCTCTCTCAAGAGCAGTCATCCATTTGTGGATGTCATCCCCTTCTTTGAAGGGGGGCACAATCTTTGTCAGGTTTCTACTATCATAGGACCTGGGTTTCTCTTTAGGAATATTGCTGCCACCAGTGGCATCTAAGCCACACAATTTCTGCTCTCTTGCCAAGGCAAGTTTAGCTTGAGCTAAGGTAAGCTTAGCTTGACTCAGGGCTACCTCCTCTCTCTCTATCTGGAGTCTGACAGCCCTCATTCTAGCCCTATGCTCAGCTTTCTGAGAAGCACTCATGCCTCTCTCTGATTCTCTGGAGGCACTAGAAAGATGAGAGTCCCCTGAGGGAGATCTCACTCTTCTGTTGCCTGGGAGAATCATTTGTTGGGTTCTGGGGAGGTGCTGGCCCTCTCCATTTCCCAGTAGGTCCAAGTTGGCCTGGCTAAGCCTACCAACTGGAACCTGGCTACCCTGATCCTGTACTTCTAAGTCCCCAGCATCTGAGTCCTCATCCAAGTCATCATCATCCTCCTCTTCAGGGGGATCAACTGCAGGGGGGTTCCCTCCAGTTCCTGTATCTAGGGAAGCTGCTTTTGCCCTCTCTAAGTCATCCTGTTCTAGGAGTTCTATCAGGGTCAGGCAGGTGGGGCTTCTGCCCCTTTTTAACCCTCTTGCTTTGCACAAGACAATCAAGTCTCTGCGGGTTAGTTTGTCATATCCAGAAGTTGCCTGGGTAGGGTCAACTGTCACAGGACTAGACCCTGAGGCCTTTCCTGTGTCGGACATGGTTACTAGTGAGGTGTAAGTGGTGCACTTACCTACACTAAGTGTTTTCCTACTGGACCTTGCTAGTGAGTTGTAGTCAGGGGTGTGCTACTCCCTTCAACCTACAACTACTAAGTTCAGTAGAACTTAATATGCTAAGCTTTTGATTTTATATGTACCTAGAGGTACTTGATGTGATCTTTCAATTTGATATAAAGATTGCAATGGTAAAACAACAGCAAGCTCAAATCCGCACCGCTGCTCACCAATGTGAGAAGTTGGCCTGGTAGGGGATGTTTCCAATTCTGGAACCACCTACTACCTGACCAAACAATCCCCTTATGGTGTCTGGTTGTAAGTCAACCTTATTAGACAAGCTATCCTAGTGGTAGCATGGACTAAGCAGCCTAAAGGCTTAACTTAAGAGGTCGTGTTAAGCGAGCTGTTTTACCACATACAATCCTGTAATACCAAATGAAAGGACACCACACAAGTATATATTATAAAAATATATGTGTTTATTACTAAAAACAATCCCCAGTATTCTTTATGAATAAAGGGGCACAAGCGTTAAATCAAAAGCACTGTTTAAACATACAAAGTTGCACAATTATGGATGAGGGCAGGGGGCCACTCAAACCATATACTAAACAAGTGGTATAAGAGAGGCCACTCGAACAGTGGTTAGGCCTAGGGCCTAGGGAATCGCTGGGAGCAGTCAGGACAAGCAATGCTGAAGTCGGGAATGGCCCTCGGGATTCGGGAGATGTGCGGAAAGCGCACGCATGCACCAATGTTAACCAATGGTGCGTAAAAGTCAAATAGTTAAAGTTTAAGGACACTTCCGCTGAACCTAGAGGAACAAAACTTAACACACAGACCCTAGAGGTGTGCACCAGTGTGGGAACACCGGCGGAGCAAAGTTACCTCACCCACAGGAAGTGGGTGCACAGGGTCGAAGTGGCGTCGGGTTTTGACACGCAGGCTCTTGGTGCTTGAAGCTGAAAGGGCTGCAGGCAGGGTGAAGACGAAGTGTCCGGTGGAGTCCAAGGGTGGACTCAAGTTGTAGAGTACCTGAAAGCAGAGGGGACAGAGTCTGGGTCACTCAGCAGTGACCAGGGTGGAACCAGGACGGAACCAGGCAATGTCGGGCGCAATCAGGTGGTCGTCGAGGCGCTTCTCTTCGCTGTCACGTGGGCTCTGGGGCGTCTGCGACGTCCAGGAGCAGGTCACGATCTGTCCCACGCAGGCTCTCACCGTCGGTGCAGTCGGCTTCCGGTTTGGAGCAAACAAGCCTTGGTAAGAGCAATCCACGCGGGATTGGAAGATGGCGTCTTACTCGGACCAGGAAGGTCAGAGTCGGGGCTCCCTTTCAGGGGAGCTGGTGTGGATCTGGAGCAACCAGAATCACGAGTCTTCTTTTGTAGTTCGTCGGCACAGGGACCACAAGCCAGCTGGCAAGTGACCGGGCCAACGCGTTGAGCCAAATCGTGCCAAAGGGCCCCACGCAGCACTCGTCGAGTGTGGAGGGCTGAACTTCGGCTCAGGAGTAGCTCAGGGTGGGGGCTTCTCAAACCCCGGTGTACAGCTTCGAGGGTCACTCGTGGGCTGCACGGTCAGCGTCTCGTGGTCACTTCAAGATGGCGTGCCCCACGCTTCCGGTCGCCTCCACGGGTCTCAGCTTTGCAGGGACTGTGGATCGGGCTGTTAGAAGCTGGGCAGGCTTGATCTCGTCGATCTCAGTCGCTCGAGTTCCGGCGGGAACTGCAACCAAGTAGACGTCGAGGGCTGGATGGTGCCTGCTGCTGCAGGGTGGTCACTCCTTGACCACAAGGGAGATTCTTCGGGCTTCCACGTTGAGATGGAGGGCGAAGGGTCCAGAATATCGTTTCAAATGTTTCTTCCAGGAAATCTGATGTGCATTGGCACTGCTCCCACTCTTATTCGAATCTGGTGGGCGTGATTACCTGCTAGGTCCCCTCCTATGGGTGGGACCCAGGAAGTGGGTGGATACACCCCCTTCCTTTGATCCAGGCCGCCCTGGCACGAGGGCTGGAGTGCCCCAGAACCGGTTTGGCCGGATTATGCAAGGGGCAGCCTTGTGCGCCCCCGGCAGTGTCTGGTTTCTTTCAAACCTCCCTGCTACAATACACTATCTCCTGTCTGGAGGGCGGTGACACCCTCCTGTGACAGGAAACCCTTTGTCCAGGACCCCCTTGACTGGGTTTCGGTCAGCTCCAGGGGTCCAGACATTTGTCTGTGGCAGAGGCATCCATTTTGTGGATCTTAAGGCCTTTGGAGAAATCAACCGCATTAAAGTGAAGTAACATGTCTTACCCCTCTAGAGGGGTGGAATGCCATCCCCGTCGCCAGAACTGGCGAGGGGATGGTATTCCAAAGCGTATGACACCTTACACGACATGTTTTGATAAAGCCAAACCAGAGTTGCTAAATAACCGCGAGGATTATAAGGCACTTAATAGTATATGGTATGGCATTATCCTGAAACAGCTTAGGGATTTGTTCCCGACGGCTGCAGATAGGCTCAGCTCATGCTAGAGCTCCATCTCACATAAAAACCATGCACCCAGCCTCCAGGATTGGTGAGGCCTGTCTATAGGAGTGGCTCACAGGTTTACATGTGTCCAGATATAGGTTTAGACATAGGTATACTATATCTAAGCAAGGGGTGTGTACACCACCTTACCCCAGCTGAGTGATCAGCCAGTTGTGTCAATTTAAGAACCAGCCAGGGGTGGCAAAAGATATGCTGCAGCCCCTGGTAGGCCTTAGTGGCTCCTGTGCCCTGTGCACCTATAGTGCATTCTACAGGGGCTGACAAGGAGTCCATTTCCAATTGGTATGTACCTAGGGTACATGGAATCCATTTTACAGAGAGAGCAGATGGCCTGGGGCCCTGATTAGCTGGGAACCAGGTCAACTAAGTCAAAAAACCAGCTAAACACAGGCAAAAAATCTGGGGTAACCATAGTCAGGTAGCCACCTTCCTACAGTAATTGTATGGGTGAATGAGTGAATGTGTGTGTAGACGTACGAATCAGTGAGTGCGTATGTAGTAACTGGTATTGGTGTGTCATGATGTCATCAGTGATGTCATTTGAGATGTCATCAGTGATGTCATTTCAGATGTCATTAGTGATGTCATCAGTGATGTCACTGAAGTATGGTGTTCTGTGTTTAACTGTATAGATGAAGAAATGGAAGTGTGATTGATTCTTTACAGGACTGACTTGGTGTGTGAGTAACTCCATGGATGAGTGGCAGTGTGTGACTGTCTGCATAGGTGTATGAGTGCATATGATAGTGTTGTAATAATGAGTGACTGTATGTATGAGTGATTGTATGGGTGAATGAGTGAATGTGTGTGTAGATGTAGGAATCAGTGAGTGCGTATGTAGTAACTGGTATTGGTGTGTCATGATGTCATCAGTGATGTCATTTGAGATGTCATCAGTGATGTCATCAGTGATGTCATTTGAGATGTCATCAGTGATGTCATCAGTGATGTCACTGACCATGTCATGAATGATGTAATATGTGACATCATCAGCAGTGGATTGCGGGTGCGCGATATATAGTTAGTGCAACTAACTATATATGGAATTTCAATGGTTTTGTGTGAGTAAAATAAGGTTTTCTAAATGCTAATTCCTAACTATATATGGTCTATAACCTATGGTTTTTTCAGTGAATTTTCAAGGTTTTGTAAATGCTAATTCCTAACTATATATGGTCTATAACCTATGGTTTTTTCAGTGAATTTCATTGGTTTTTTAACAGCTAATATCTGTAGCTGTAAAATGTATTCTTCTTTAAATCCAAAAATATATTTTATATGTTTATTAATAATTTTTTTTTTAAATATTTTTTTTTCTTCGTTCCCGCTTCGCGAATCGGGAAGCTTCCCGTTAGCTGACCTTGATGCCGCGAAATAGACCGCGAGCCGGTAAACGTTTCTTTACCGCAACTGCCGCGTTAGAAAACAACATCGTGACGCCTCCCGTCCGCATGACGTTTCGCGTTGTCGCGTGATACGTCATATGACGTGCTACGTTAGCGAACTGGTACGCTTACCGAGTCGCAAAGCACAGGTTTCTGGAAGCAAACCGAGAGGCCCTGCAAAGCGCTTAACGTAAACACAGCAGGTCATGTGACTTGGTAATAACACTTTTCATTGGTTCATTTCACTTTTGGTTTCCTAATGATGTAAGACTAGGTCATATAATCTAAAATGAACACTTTTCATTGGTTGAGGACTATTGTTTTTCCCAAATGATGAAAATCCCTCCTTCTTTCCTCACTCTGACTTTCATCATTGTGAGAGAAAGACCCTTTGTTACCAGTGAGCAATGGCTTCTTTAGTAGCTTCAGCTGGTGCTTCCCCACCACCTCCACCACATCCAAGGAAGAGTGGACCACCTGCTCAAGTTATAATTCAGCAAGAAGAGGAAGAAGAGGAACAGGACGACGAGCACGAAGAGAGGCACTTTTTGCCTGAGGAGCCCAGGACGTCTCACCGGAAAGAAAACTTCATTTGGCAATTTTTTAAAATTCCCAAAGGTCAGAAAAAAGTAAATGCAAGATACGTAACTTGCCTTATATGTCAAGATAGACTGTCCAGAGGGACCGACAAAAAATACAGTTTCGGAAACTACACAATGCATCGCCATATGACTAGGTGGCATCCTAACAACTACAGTGCTGCACAGTTTCGTAACGACCTAGATAATCTCCCTATTATGGCCAGAAGATCTGTTGTACCGGAAGTAACGGGACCAGAGGGCAGGGAGATGGTGCCAAATATTCAAACGAGATTTCATGAAGTAAAACACGTCTGCGTACATTGCAATGGATTCATTTGCTACGGAGAAAGAAGCATCACTCTGATCAACAGAGCTATTGACTATCATATGCAAGTTTGTACGAAACGCCCCAAATAATAAATACTTTTTTTTTGTTTTGTTGCTCCTGTTGAGCCCTTTACAATTAATCGTTTTCATTGCCCCCTGCAAGAAAAACCCAAAAAAATATAAAACTGTTCAGAAAAATTCAAAAAAAGTAAAAAAATGTTCAGAAAAAAAATAAAAAAAATATAAAACAACAAAAACAATAAAAAAAAAAGTTCTTTTCAGAACTACCTCCCCGTTATTAAAAAATTGGTACAATATTTGGAACTGTGCCAACCTCTATTTCTCGTAGTTCGCTTCCCAGTTCGCTCGCCGGTACGCGAACCGGAAGTGAACCAAAAATTTTTTTTTTTAAAAAGAACAGTAAGTATAAGGGAAGGAAACAGACACTTATGTTAAAAGAAAGACAGCTATAGGGGAGTAAACTAGAGATACTATTACCCGTAATCCACTGCTGATGATGTCACATATTACATCATTCATGACATGCTCAGTGACATCATCAGCAGAGGATTGCGGGTTTTTTGGTAACGTGCCTTATCCACGGTTTAATAACGCTGCCTTTTGCTTTATATAAGTTTTCAAATTGTATGAAATATATACCAATAGGTCGTTATGAACCTTTAGGTAGTGCTTTTCTTCATGAGGTCTGGTCGCTTCCATACACATACAGATGTTTCAAAGATGATCAAGAAGTTTATCTGAATGGAGAGGAATGCACTGAGACGCCAGATCATTCACTAATGTGTAGGCACATACAGTTACACGGTTCATGCAACAAACACCGACCAAATATGGCTTGCGTGTTGCAAGGCACGCCAGTTCCTGCTATCATCCTCACGTTCAAGTTGTTGGAAAATGGTAGTTATTTGATGCTCAATAATGAAGATTGTTCTGGGTTAATTAAAAGTATTCCTTTTATCGTAACAGTAAGTGAACGGGTTATTTGCTGCAGAAATGTTCTATTTCCTCCCACACATGAACATAGGGAGTTTTCAATCTGGCCACAAATACCAACCTTGGGAGCAGATTTCAACGGCATGGCAAGAATAAGAGCTCTTTTGTCTCAGAGAGAGGTGGCCTTGAGTTCGGCCCGTGAAACTTTCGTGCTTCACATAGCGAACACCCGTACAGAGGTGCAGACCCTTTTCAATACAGATTCGCCTTTCCATTTCAGCAAGATGGTTCGGACTATCTTTAACGCGTCCTCCACAAAGGGCCTGGCTCACTTTTTTAAAGTTGTTACCAGTGGTCTCGTGACTTCATTTGAGAAAATCTTTGGAGTCATCCCTGCTTTCTTTCATTCTATTTTTTTCCACTGTGCTTCGTGGATTCCCATTTTTACTTGCATTACCAGCGGACGCTCTTGTGCTTTTTTACATTTTTAAATATGGATGTCCCTCCTGTGCAAGCTCCCGCCCTGCAGCTGCTGACACTGTTCCACAATCGCATGCTAGAATATTATGGCACAATGCCGTTGGCGATATTAAGCACGGCATATGGATTATCTTTTCGATTCTCCTACTTCACCTGTGTCCAGCCTGTATTTCACTGCCTGACCTGTGATTTCGATTGGGCCATTGATTTGTGTCTCTGCGGACCGGTTTCTCCTGACGTCGACTTTAATCAGCTGATGAGTCCTATCATTACTCACGAGTTGGTTTGTCCTGGCGAAAGGATTATGGCTGTGGCATTGATGCATGGACTAATTGGTCCCTGGAATTTACTGGCGGCAACACAGTCTTTCATGGAACAGAGCTTTCTTGAAAACCCACCGAGCTGTCCTCTGATGGTGATAGAGGATCCGGTGCTAGGAGAGCACGTATGTTCTTTTCCGCTTTTAAATTGGATGGCTGAACTCTTTTCGGATGAAGACGGTGACTTCCTATTGGAGGCTGTTGCAGCTTATTTTGCATACACAGTTATGTCATAGACCTTTTTCATGTTTGATATGCTGAGTACTAGCATTTCATTGACAATTCATTGACTTATTTGTCAAGTTTTTATTATTTAGCTTGCCTATTGGCTTAAGACTCGATAAAGTACTTGGCTGTTTTATTTTTCTTTAGCATTAAATTTTCCTAGTTTTTAATGTTTTACCTTGCGGACCGTCCACATATAAAGTTGCAATCTGCTCTCATGAGATGGCACTTCTATTATCTTATTCAGTTCGTTTCCGGATCATGGGGAGGTGTCATCTAGGTCCTGGATATCTTTACACCGTGTTAAGTTAGCATGGGCTCATTACCGGTTTAAACGCCATTTTTCCTTTTTTGCAACTTCTGCACACGACACTTAGTTGTTGCTTTAGCTTTCAACCTAGTAGTTCATCGTGGTTTACATGAGAATAATATGTTATTGCTCTACTATCTGCTTTGCTTGTTAAACTATATCTGTACAGCGAGTGCTGAAGTTTCAAGAACAACACGATACAGAATTGTTATGAGGTCTGATCTCCACGACTTCATACTCATAACATAAGTGCAGCTTCTGCCAATTCTGGGCATGAGGCGGGTTTTATATTGCTTTGCCGAACACACATACACAACAGTTGATGCGGTTCACATGAAGAGAGAGCTGGTGTATGCTGATGTGATTCCTTCAAATCTAAGACACTAAAGTATGGGCACGCCCTAAACCAACACAAACAGACCTTCTTAGCAAATAATATATGTGTATTAGGGAGGGTGAGATATAAGCAGCCGCGGGCCGTGGAGGGAGTTACGGTGGGGCAGGGAGGCGGGGAGGGGGAGGGGCAGGGTGGAGCCCTCTCCACCCTGCCCCTCCCCCTCCCCGCCTCCCTGCCCCACCGTAACTCCCTCCACGGCCCGTGGCTGCTTATAAGTGTTGCTAACTCTTATTCATTTACAGCATGTTAACATACTGTCACCATTCGCTTTTTATGTACTAGTAACTATGCTGGTAATTTTGCTACTGATAATATGTGTACTTGTATTATCTAAGATACTACGCCTGAGAAGACGGCATTAGTAAATAAACATTTCAAATACACATGTGTTCTTCTTAACTCCATGTTCTGGTTTCTAAGAAATATATAACGACCGACTGTTCATGAGTTCCACGTATCCTGAGGTACTATAAGTTCATATTCTGGATTGTCTAAACATTGAGAGTTTGTTATATCCAATGTGACACTGTACCTAGCTTGCTAAGGGGTTTTTGATTACTAAGGTGAGTTTTGGGGCACCCTAATTCGCCGAGGTTCCAATCCTCTGTCCACAGTTCTGTGTGAGAACAGAAACCCTGCGACAGGGGCACCCCCGACCCTTGCTGGAGCTTCATCACACTTGCAATACAACTCCAGCAATGCGCCACCTTTACGGCACAGATACATCACGCATCTGTGCTGTTTTTGCCCCATGATGCGCCGCATTGTAAATGCAGCACACCATAGGTGACGGAACAGCGGCACAGAATGACTAACACATCCCTGGTGATGCGCCAGTCATCATAAATCTATCCCTATGCTTCTTATCTTGTTAGAGATGAACCGCCATATGTATCATCAAAGTTTTTTGCATTTCCTAAATAGCGAACTTTAAGGAATAAATAGCGATTCTTTACCATTCCTAGTTTGCGATGAGCTATTTGCTAATTACAAATTACCCATTCATTTCCTTCATTTCCATAGGGCGGTTGGACTCACTTTTAGCTCGAACGGCTGAATGGATTTCCACGAAACTTGGCAAAATTGTAGGGACTGGTAGCCCGATGTGCCTTTGCTATGTCTCAAGGTATATGCTCCAGTGGTTTTTACGAAAATTAACTTTGAAAAATATATATTGGGCTACATTGGCCTATATATATGTTGGAGCCCAAATGTAGCCCAATGTAGCCCAATGAAGCCCAATGAAGCCCAATGTAGCCCAATGTAGCCCAAAGATGGCCGCCAGAGACAAAAAAAACAAATGTAGCCCAAATATCAGCCAGATGTAGCCCAACTATAGCCCAGTGACAGAATGACCAATCAGCTTCGCAAACCTCCGTTACGCGAAGCGGAGCGCTGTTACAGATATATATCTTTTTTTGAACGTTAATTTCTCAAAATCCACTGGAGCACATATATTGAGACCTAGCAAAGGCACATCGGGCTACCAGTCCCTAATATTTTACCAAGTTTCGTGCAAATCCATTCAGCCGTTCGATTATTATTATTATTTTATTTTTTTGCCCCGCGGGGCCCTTTTAAAACCTCCACATCAAACCTAGGGGGTCAGCGAGGATCTACTATGCCCCCTTATGGTCATTTGCCCCTTCGCTTTGGCCTCCTCTTGTCTCTCGATCCTACCGAGAGACAAGATGGCGGCCGCTACGGACTGTTTGGAATGTTTACAGACGCCGGAGAACCAATCAGCTTCGCTTCACAAAGCTCCGTTGCGCGAAAAGTACGCGTACTGGAGCGCTGCCCGGTCCGCTGTTACAGATATATATCTTTTTTTAAACGTTAATTTCTCAAAATCCACTGTAGCACATATATTGAGACCTACAAAAGGCACATCGGGCTACCAGTCCCTACAATTTTGCCAAGTTTCGTGCAAATCCATTCAGCCGTTCGGGCTAAAAGTGAGGCCAACCGCCCTATGGAAAACTCAATGTTAAAAACACGTTTTGGGACCCCCCTTTTTTCTCGACCCCCCCTGGACGAAACCCCCCCCCCCCAATTTTCAGGGGCTGCTCAGAAACAAAATGTGCCATTTTCCTGAAAATTTCAGCCAATTCCGTCCACAAACGCCAAAGTTATTGGACATAGAATTTTCAAAAATCCCATAGAGAAAAAATCCTAACTATATATACCTACTGGCGACCGCCAGTAGGTAATATTTATATATATGAACACAGGTGACCTCTGAGCCCAGAGATTGGTTGGAAATGCACTCACTCAGAATCTGCTGTTTCAAGTTGCTTTTATTTCATGTTAGCAATCGTAGCTATACCCAAATATACATACATAACCTCCGACACATGTATGTGTGTGTGTTTATAGACATATATATTTATATATAGTCTTAAATATTGGTGGGATTCGTTTAATTTACATTATATTAAATGGATGGATGAAAATGGATAACATTTACTAATTTAAACTCTATTTATATTTAAGAAAATCGATATAGTGTCAACAATATTTTTGTTAGTGATATTGTTTACCACAATATTGTGTCAATGATCCTTTAAAACCACTGCATAGAATGTGCTAGATATTCTTCTCTTATGAAAGCATTTGGAAAAACAGCATCAAAACAGTTTAAGATGTAATACAATAAACCACAATAGTGATTACAAATAATACTTCTGTAATGCACATTCACAAATTATTTGATCTTAGTACCTCTGCGCAAAACCTGTCAGTGAATGTGGATTGTGCACAGGGCATAGGCTTCATGGGGGGTGTCCCTGGACATGCCATCACCCAATGACTAAGTGCGGTGTGGACTGAGTCAAAAGTTTTCCTTGCAAATGTGGTCTGTAGGTGGGTGGATCTTTCGACCTGCCATCAAAAATGGTGTTGAATTTACATACGTTTGAGTTGTCTCTGCGGGTGTATCATATTGGGGGTGTGAATATTATGACCCTTCACCTAACTTGATCCAGTTGACAGCCTGGTCTGGGTCTTCCAGACTCAATACAACCAATATTGCATGATCTGGTTTCTGCCTTTCCAATGTATTGGTGGGTGATTGTGCTGGAGGGTTACAGAAAGGTCTTAGCAGGCCTTATTGTAGGCGTTCAGCTGATACCAGAGCAAACTTGTTAGCAGGTTGTCTTTTTCTTTGTTTTGCTTAGCTCGGTTGAAGTACACAGATCTTTCCTAACATAAAATATCTCTCCTCATCCCTAAACGAACCTTATTTAGGATGTTACCATTGGAGAACATTGAACCTCCACTATTAATGATGGTGAAAACGGAATTGTTAGATTGGTAGGCAGTATGGATTAGACTAGGCAAGCAGAATACCTGGCAGAGTTTCTATCAGATCCGATGTGACTGATTAAGAGATTTTGGATGAGTCATCTGACCACCGGATATAGGGAACGCTCGGGTGGCATCATGATTTTGTTGGAATGTTTGAAAATGGAATCAATTTGCTCACTTCCAACATTGCTGTGTTAAAGATATGAAATCTTCATGCTCTATTACACCACAGAGTAAATGTAGAACTATCAATCAACGGTGTGTCAGTCACTCCCACTGACCTGTACAATAGCATTCCTGGGTATCCACGTCCACTGCCCTGTCATTCCGAAACATGACAATAGCATAATCATATATAAATGAATCAAGTATTTCAAGAGCAAAACAAATTTTGCACATGCATATTTCCTTAGGAGGACATTTCATATCTCTAACACTCCTTTACTGGCAACAATCATGGTCAGACACACTAATCTCCTTCCTCGTGTCTGTTGTAGCCACTCATTAAATCATCTCAACTTTACTTTGTTACAGTTTTTCTCCTTCCTCCTCTAAACAAGTGTCATTTATTTTTTCTTTCCTATGAAGGCTCTCTTTTGTGACCACTCTAAAACCTCTCCATTGCTTTGCCATAGGAGACTAGTGTAGGCCATGTGCAATCCTCAGATATGGATAGTGCAGAAGATAGTTTGTACACTGGGGATATCTCAGGGCTTGACTCACTCACCCCTTCAAGCAACCCAAATCCTGTAGTAACGTGATGCTCGACCCTTGCGTCACAGAATATCTTGTTCCACCAAAAAGACCTGCTAAAGATCTGCAAAGTGTTGGAACTCAAATAGTGGCACAATGCAAAATTGGCCTGCTAAATTGCCTCTTGAGGAATTACCATAACTCTTTACACTGTGCTTACTTTGCAGAAAGGTTCGAAGCCCCCAGCAACTAATCACAAGAAGTCTTTACTATCATAAAAAAGCTTTCTTAACCCTACTGTGCTCAACCACAAAGGTACCCTTTAAGCTAAGTTTTGTGAAGAGTTTACATTTTTGTTTCATTATAAAAGTGCTGCTATTTCTCTCAGTTCCCAGAGCAGCTATCACTTGACACCATGAAAATGTAAAATTCAGTCTTGCATTACACTTTAAGAAGGTTACCCACTTGACATCATTAGATATTCTTGGAGCTGATAGAGCGCGCGGGACCACTAGCTCACTTTTACCATACTCACATGGGCCCATAAAACATTCACACCATGAACTAGCAGTCCTGCTTTCAATTACTAACTAATCACCTATCAGTACTTTGAGTCCTTTTAGGACTGATACCTGTAAACCATGACTTACCAATCCTTGTCACCTTTGCTATAAGTCCTAGGGATCGAAAGGGAGTTAGTATAAACAGGCAGTATTTAAACAATTTACCTTTTCCTGTAATAACCACAGACTCTGGAAAAGTTAAAAAACTTTATCTATGCAAGGTTTTCTGAGTCAAAGGCCAAAATACCGTGACCATAAATTTTACAAGCCAGAATATAATCAATAGGACATAGAGTTTGAAAGAAATCACAGTGACACCTTTAAACATCGGTACCTGGGAAGGGTGAGAAAGGGAAATAGCACAAGGACATACCACATGGATTATATTTACCTAGAACGGTGCAATGACCAATCCTGGTCACGTGCTGGGGCAAAAGACAGGGCTCTCGATTAATCAGATGCGCGCAGGACAAGACAGTGCAGTTCAGGACAGGTGACCTCCGCTTAGTGCAAAGCCAGCATCACACCCCTCTCTCTATGCCAATTAGTACCCGACTGTGTAATCGATAATTTCCCACAACACCTTGATTCTTCTGACAGAGTGCCCCGCCAGCACCTCTGCTCTCGATCTCCGATAGCATGCATTGGGTCAGTGACAGGTCAGCTACTCGGACAAGTCGGACAATTTCTGTATCTAAACCTACCTTAGTTATACCATTTCGAGGGCAATGTACCACCCCTAAATTTTGCAAATCTATGTGTTCCCCTTCAGTGATTGGTCAGAAAGACGAGGCGAGGTCATCACACCATACTAAGATGAGGTCATTTCAATTGAATTGAATTGATCAAGTTCCCACCCATAATTTATTTTCTCACGATTTTATTCCACCCACCAATATCATTTCATTTTAACATACAATCTGTAACATTTTGCAAGTTGTCTTCTTTTTCCCAGGTCAAGGGTGAGGTTCTCAGGCGCATCGCGGGTAAGACAATCCTTGGCACGGCTTCAATGCTACAGCTCAAGGTCTCTCATTTCTCCCGGCACATGCGCGGTGCATTTTAAAAATGGTGTCTCAAGTCACCCCTCAGGGCCAAGTACGAGCTATTAACAAAGTAAAAGAGAAATATATTAGAATACAAAAATAAATGAATTCACTGTATACCACTTATCTCTACTCACTTTATTTATACTATAGCATTAATGGTTAAGCAGAAGGAACAAGTTTAGCACAAGCAGCAGCATGCGCATAAGTATGAGTAAGCATGAAGCAGCCATCTTGCTACTAGTTGCAGAAGCAAAGATTTCCCACCAAGCAGAGATACATCACACCACGTAGATGTGACGGACACATGCGCAGTAAATTTTGGCGGCCATATTAGGACACTCGTGTTACTGTTAGTAAAAGCACCTACGCAAACTTCCCCAGCTTTCTAAATATAATGTGTAATGCAAATATTAATGAACAAAACATGAGTATTAATATATTAAAGGTTATTTCGAGAGGGCTGAATCCAAGCAAATTTCTGTATATGTGAAACCTTGCTCTATTAATCCCCTCTTCGATGATATTTTATATCATCACAAATTAAGGAACCAGATGCCAACTTCAACACTCTCCCAGTTCAATTTCTTCAATTACTTTGGGAGTTTTTTTCTCACTTTTATTCTGGTAAACTGTCATTCTCTTTTATATGTCCCCTTTAAGTTCTTCCTTTGAATTTCATCTAATTTTCTTTTCTTCTTTTTCTCATTCACCGTATACCTTTTTCTATTTCTGCAGTATTTGCACCAAATCATTATCACCAACATTATTAGTGATATCCCCATTATTGGCATCAGTACTTTACCTACAATACTTCTAACTACATTAGAAATCTAATTACCAACAGAGGAGAGACCATCAGTTAGTCTCTTCCATATACTATCAACCTCCAGTGTTTCAATTCTTCCTCCAAATGAGTAATATTTCCTACATACCTTCCAAATCTAACACTTTTATCAGGTATGTAAGTGTAACAATGATGCGCTTTCAACATTCTACAAACTCCGCCCTCTTTTGCCAATAATATGTCACAAGCAAGTCAATTTTGTTAAACCATTGATCTGATTGCAGCCAATTCGGTATTGATCAATAAGAATCCTCCAGCAGTGTCAGTCGATAAGCGATCCACCGCTGTAGACAATTTACAAATTCTTTGTGTATTCAGAATTACTCCCACTGAAGGTATCAATGCACTAAATATATCACCTACAATTTCTGCAAAACTAGCTCTTTTATATTGTATTAGTTCATTTTTTTGTGTTTTTGCTTCCAGTGATTCTTTTTACATGGTATACCTTTGGGAATACTATTCCGAAATGGCAACTCCCATACCAATGATCAGGCAGCTTAAAGTAATCTTTGTTCCCACAAATATAATAGACTCCAGGAAATACTGGATCAGTTCCCCCTTTTAGTCCCCAACCCCAATTATGAGGAAATTTTGTTCACATGCACTGGAACCAATGAATACATTGTTATACTCAGTTTTCTTTCTATGGAGACAGATGTTCCCCTTCTTTTCAAAATCCAGAGACATAGCAGCATGAGCCCTGCCAGTTGCCATAAATTCTTCCCTTTCAGCCCATTTGGGTATCTGGGGTTTCGATTCAGAGGCCTTTCTATGGAAATCCTGTCTCCTTTTCTCTACTAAATTTAAAAATATCTTCTCTTCTTCGTGTAGTTTACATGTTAAATTGTCTTTGTGTGCATCAGCTATATCTATTGTTTCCATTGTTAGAAAATATTCACCCATGAATTGTGAGTCTTTACTACTAAGGATAGGATTCATTCTTCTACGGATAGGGATTTCAGAGAAAATAACATCTACATTAGAATAATAATACTGTAACTTCCCAGTTTTATAAAACAGGCTAGTTAATATGCTACAGGAAATACCAGAGGTCAATGGTAAATGGTGGTAAGTAACACCTTCAGCTACTGAGGTAGGTAATTTCATACAGACATAACAGTCACTGATTTGCATTGTCTCTACATAATGTACTAATAGACTAGTGAATACATTCATCTCTGTTTCATTTCTATTTCTAAAGTGATGTAATTCTATCTCATCTGGTTCTTCTAAATCTACTCTATCTTGTTTGTGGTGTGCTATCTTTCAGTGTAAACTAGTGTCATTCGTTTTAGCATCCATTAAGTAAGGAATTGCTATCATCAGCCCTAGCCATACTATGAGCACTATCAACACACTACATATGCATATAGTACAGCATGTCTTTATATAATTTCTTTTCAAGTTTACAGTAACTCTTTTATCAGCCATTTTGACTAAGGAGGCCTAACCCCTCTTTGAGAATTTTACACAGAATACTCCTGTGATTATATCTCAAGTTGGCCTCACTTCTTCAATAATTTGATCAGCAATCAATTCTTCATCACTTTCATCACTGATTTCCAGATTCTTGAAATCTTCAAGGATGACGTAAGTCCATTCAGGGCCTTTGACTTTATTGTTCAGCTTTTTCAGGCATGGACTTCTCCTTCTTTGATTGCTTGTAGACGGTTCAGTTGGACTTGTTACTTCGTCCACCTGTTCAGGTTCCTCATCTAATGTGACTAGGCGATATTTCAGTCTTTTAACAAATCCAGGCCATCTATCGCCTTTTCTGAGTCTTTTAGCTGGCACTGTGCATTTTGATTCTTCAAATGTTCTTTTATTTTCTTTAAGTTGTGGCACAACTTGATTTTCGTCAACTTCAGGTATCCTCTCTAACTGACCTTGGCCAGGACTTATTGCTGTTGACTGTTCTGCCTGGATGGATTCTTATAGACTGACCTGATTCAGGAGATGACTTTGTTGGGCCTGGAGTTTTTTCTTCGTCCTGAATCCGTTTTGCTAGTCCTGTCTGGTCCTGCACAGGTCTTGCAGATTCTTGATTGTCTTCTGCCTGTGCGTTTTGTCTAGTACCTATCTGTCCCTCCTCAGACAGCGGAGTTCTGGTGGGGGTTTTGTTGGTCTGAGTATATTGTTCTTTCCTTATCTAGTCCTCCTCAAAAAACCACGTGCTTGGATTTCTGTAATCTGAGTATGTTCTTCTATTGCTGTCTTGTCCTCACTATCAGTCTGACTATCTTAATATGTTTGGCTTCTTGCTCTTACTCTCACTTCAGGTATATCAACACCTGGGATCCATTCATCCTGACTGGTACTCGGTTGTTCTTCATCAACTACTTCAGGAACAACTGCTTGAGACACTTCAGCTGCACAACCTTCAGCCTCAACTTTGTCAGGTTCTGTTACCCTTTTAGTGTGGCTTGTGTGGATCCAGTAGGGCATTCCCTTGCACTTTACAGCTGTGGTGGTGACCAATATCACTTGATGTGGCTCTCCCCACCTTGGTGCTAGGCAAGATTCCCGGGTGTAATTTTTTATCACTACCCAATCTCCAGGGTTCAAATCATGTGCTGGAGTTGAATGTCTGGCTTCAGCGTCTTCCTCAAACTGGTGAGAGATAGAACGCACTTGGTCAGCAACTCTTTGCAGTACTCCAACACTAAACCATCAGATATAGTAAACAGCTGATGTCCTGGCACACATGCTTGCCTCATTGCCCTTCCCATGAGTATTTCATGGGGACTCAAGCCTGTTTTATTGTCTGGAATGCTTCTGAGTCCCATCAGGACAAGAGGTAAAGCAACAGGCCATTCTAATTGGGTAGATTCACACATCTTTCCCAATCTTGCTTTAATGGTGCCATTCAATTGTTCTACCACTCCAGAAGCCTTTGGGCAGTATGCACAGTGCAGCTTTTGCTCAATTTTGAATGCTTCACAGATTAGACTAATAATTTCATTAAAATGTTTCCCTCGGTCTGACTTAATCGTTACTGGAAAACCGAACCGAGGAATGAGCTCTCTTAAAAACAGTTTGGCTGCAGTTAAACTGGCATTCCTGCGTGTAGGGCATGCTTCTACCCACTTTGAAAATAGGAAAACAATGACCAAGACATACTTTAATCCTCGACAAGCAGGTAACTGAATGAAGTCAATTTGTAGTCTAATGAATGGGCCTTCTGCTTTTCCAATTTTAGCAGGACGAACTACAGTTTTCTTACCAGGGTTCAATAGCTGACATGTTAAGCATCTCTGGCAAAGACTCTCTGCTATGTTCCTGAACTTCGCATTGAACCAGTCCCGTCTAAACAACCTAACCATGGCATCTCTCCCTATGTGTGTATCCCCATGGTACATTCTGGCCATTGGTGTGAGCATGCAGTCAGGTAGTACTGGTCTCCCATCTAAGTAAACTATCACGCCATCTTTATGTCTTGACTGACACCCTATTTTCTGCCAATCTTCCTTTTCTTTGGGTTCTGCTTCACCTTGTAAATCTTTCACTTCCTCCCATGTATTCACTCCTCTCAATAGCATAAGTTGGCAGCTGTTTCCACATACTTCGAATTTTCTTATTTACTGCCATTTTATATCTGGCACAATGTTGGGCCACTTGGTCAGCATAACGGTTACCGGCTGTCAGTTTGTCATTTCCAGATTGGTGAGCAGTGCCCATAACCACGGGCAAATCTTTTGGCAATTGAATTGCTTCAAGTAATTCTTTTACAAATTGTCCATTTTTAATAGGCGTTCCTGAAGAAGTCATGAACTCCCTTTGCATCCATAGCTGGCCAAAGTCATGCACAACCCCATAACCATACTGACTATCAGTGTAAATGGTTACTCTCCAATTTTTCCCGATTTTCCACACTTTTATTAAAGCAATCAATTTGGCTACTTGTGCAGACTTAACTCCTGGTAAATAGGATGCTTTGACTAGACCAGATAATATGCACACAGCATAAGCAGCGCTTAGTCCTCATTCCTCATGGTGCATACATGAGCCATCTACAAATAACTCATGCTCTGGGTCTTTTAAAGGTTCTTCCTGTATGTCTGCGCGAGGTTTAGTATTAAATTCAGTTAAGTCGATACATTCATGTTCGACTTCCTCTCTCACTTCCTCAAAGTGAGAATCTGGCAATAAGGTTGCTATATTTAGGACAGTGCACCTCACTATTGTCACGTTTTCTGAACCAATGGTGATTCTTTCATATTTAGTCATCTGACTAGGAGTTAAATGCTGAGTATGTGTTATGGTTAACAGAATCACAACGATAACGGTTTTACTTTGCTCAAGATTCATACAAATTTCAGCTACCGCTTTCAGACATCCTGGCAGTGCTGATGCCACTGGGTCCAATGTTGCAGAAAAGTATGCCACAGGTCGTCGCATTAACCCATGAGTCTGGGTTAGGACTGAATAGAGCACAATTGTCTTTCGTGTCACAAAATAGTGCAAACTCTTTTGAATAGTCAGGCATCCCTAATGCTGGAGCTTCAGATAAACTGTTACGCAATTTTAAGAAGGCAGTCATGCTTTCATCATCCCATTCAACTGGGTCTTTTGCTCGTTTCTTTGTCATTTGAATCAATGGTTTTGTGAGCACTGCAAATCCCACAATCCACTTCCTGCAGTAACCTACAACTCCGAGAAACATTCTGATTTCTTTCTGAGTTTGTGGCAACTACATATTTTGAATTATTTTGATTCTCTTCCGACCCCCCTTTCTATCTGGTGTCCCAGATACTTGACTGACATTGTACAGTATTGCAATTTCTATGGGGACACTTTATGTCCATATACACAACAGGGAGGGGGAGGGTCCTAGGGAAAGTTTAATGACCTACCAATACTACTGTCCCTACATCAACAGTTAAACCAACAAAGAGTAGCAAGAAGTCAGAAAAGGCAAAATACAGGGGGCACCTAACTATGTAAATGTGAAGGAGAAGCTTAACTAATAATGTGTGCTAATAGAGTCACGCTTAGGGTATCCCTTCTTTGTGAAAAGATTCCCATCAGTCACCGACTGAGTCGCCCTTCATCATCTGGGATCCTTCACACCATGAAGGTAGAGTAGTATGCCCACAGCAAACTGGCAGATGTGAAAGCCTAATCTAGCTTATGGGACCCAGTGATTTGAGTGTCATATGAGGGTGTCCAAATGTGACTGAAAAGCAGTGCAATAAATGTGAGAGTACGTGAGTGAACAAGTGAGATATAGATAATGGTAAAATTGGGTAGAGAAGGGGAAAGGAAATCTTAATATGCACCTCTTCTATCCCAAATTAATAAAAAGTGCGAAGTGGCATGAACAAATAACCACGAAAAAGATTGAAAGGTCGACATGTTTCTGCAGACTGACTAGATCCACCAGGTATCTTGCTGCTTCGTCAGGACCATTAACGCTACTGCTAGTGAGAATATAAAAAGGTAAAGTGTCACCTGGATATTAGTGATATCATCCTTCTCCTGACTTCATGATTCAAAGGAGTGCAGGAGCATTTCCAAAAACACATACATAGAAAGAAAGCACATAACAAATAGTCATGGTTAGATCACCATATTTTAGAAATATCTTAGAAAACAGTAATCTTATTGATAGCCATTGTATATGTATCCTCAATCGATAGATACTCATATTCGCCTGAAATACACCAAGTGTGCTTGCTCACTTACCCAAGTGGCAGGAGAGAAAAGCTCCACCTCACCTGGCTACAGCGCAGGTAAACGGAGCACCGCTCTATAGGACAAATGTAGATAAAAAGGGGAGTTATAACGCACAAGCGTACCGCTACTATCATCACACAGCCGTCAGTGGTAGAACTCAGTGATTTAATAAATTCTCGAATATTGCCAATAGTATCCATGTCAAGGAAACATCTCATCCCTTGTTAGGTAGAAAACTCAGTGATTGTGCGGTAAGATGGAATTCCGCTTTATATTATTCATAGTTAGCACCCACCAGGTAAAGAGACCACCAAACATTTTTCAACGTCAATAATGTACGTCTATTATCTTCTCACCCTCTGGTGGCGAATGAGAAAACATTACCCTTCTCACTGACTCTCATTTTCAACAATCATCTTGGACCGACCAAACGGAGCCAAATGAGGTGTTGTTATCATTTACACATATATCTTATTGTAACCAATTTTTTTACAAACGGCTAACCAGAGCCGTTCAGCCCTGTATATGTACCAGCAAGTCTGCTCGAGTGTACGTTTTCGAAAAACAGTGCAGTAATGCGGCTTCTCAGCCAAAAATTAACTCGCTAGTGATTGAAAACTACAGGGCGAGTGAGCCAAAACAACCATGGACGCCGTTTGTTCTGCCAGCGTGCACGCTATCCACATCGTCAGAAAAGTATGGCGTTTTAGCACAGACGTAGTCGCTAGTAACTATAAGCTCAAATGACAGGCAGAGCTAAAATAACTCCAAATATCATAGTTAGGTGTGTGATCTGCTTCCCGCACTCACCTGTCCATCGGTACACCGGACGTCCCTCTGGGCTGTCGGGAGAGGTACCAACGCGGTGAGCAAGGAAGCATTATCTACCGGTTCCCTGTGTATGTACATCGCGTCAGATGACTGCGACGTCAAAGGCCACTGGGAAATGAAGTTCGCTGCCAGGCTAAGCCTGTATACAGCTCAGGAGCGCTATCATTATCTTCCGGTGTTTCGTGCGTGTGTATCGCGTCCTAAGCCTGCGACAGCAAAGGACTCAGGGAAATGCAGTCCGCTCCATTTCCAAGCCCGTATTCAGCTCATAGAGCATCAATAGACTCCCAGTCCCCGGGTCTGTTTTAAATTATGGAAAGTACTATATTTTTGCTGTCCAAGCGGACATGACTCGCTTGAAGGCACTATGCATAGCGCATATAGAGCAGAACTCTTGCGTAATGCCCAAAGCGCGCACTGCCCGTTCTCCCCACAGACCCACGCCTCTTAATCCCTTGGTACTATGGAAGAAAGTCTATGTGAAACTGACGATCGTAAAGTCAAAGTACACCTTTTTGTCATTACAGGACTTTATTGTATCGAACAGTAAAAAGGTGTTTGCTAAAGGTCAGAGATTACTAAAGAGGTTACGCTCAAATGTCATAACGTATATGATTAAATATCTTTACAATCAGTGCTAAGTCTAATCACTCACAATGTAAATCTATTGTTATATAGTATTCCTCTCAAGTAACTCTATCCAACCACACTACAAATATGACATAGCAACCAGGTCTAAATATAAAAAGATCTTGATGAGTTTGAATCAGGTATATTCTCTGTCCACAGTCTTCAGAGTGATATCCAAGGGATATCTTCGTTCAACCCAATCTTATCAGAGTTGAGTTTATATACCCATTTCTGCTCTTTTTTAAATAAGAAATTGCTGACATCAGTCACATGTGGTGGAATCAGTGGTTGTTCGATTACCGTCTACCTTCGGTCGGTGGGTAGGTGTCCAACGTCGATAAAATGATTGGTGAGTCTGGTAGCTTGTTTTGAACATCTAATTGAGCTCTTGTGCTCAGAGATCCGCACTTTCACTTTGCGCGTGGTCATCCCTACGTACTTCTTATTGCAGGGACACGTGATCAGATATATCAGGTTCAGGCTGTTACAATTCGTGAACCATCGTTGTTCCCACGGGCGATCAGTGCCAATATCAATGTGTGTTGATTTTGATGTTTGGGGACAGGCTGCACAATTCCCGCATGCATGATGACCTGTAACTGCAGGCATGTCCCACAATGTACCTAATGAGCGGGGGATGGTATTTTTTGGTCTAGTATGGACCAATTGGTCCTTCACATTTCGTCACATTTATTGCACTGCTTTTCAGTCACATTTGGACACCCCCATATGACACTCAAATCACTGGGTCCCATAAGCTAGATTAGGCTTTCACATCTGCCAGTCTGCTGTGGGCATACCACTCTACCTTCTTGATGTGAAGGATCCCAGATGATGAAGGGTGGACTCGGTCGGTGACTTATGGGAATCTTTTCACAAAGAAGGGATACCCTAAGCGTGACTCTATTAGCACACATTATTAGTTAAGCTTCTCCTACACATTTACATAGTTAGTTGCCCCCTGTATTTTGCCTTTTCTGACTTCTTGCTACTCTTTTTTGGTTTGACACTTTATGTCCACCTTTTTCTAAATGATTCAATAATGCAATGGAATCAATCATGCAGTCATTTCGAGTTCTGGATGCCAATAATAGGTCATCCATATACTGCACCAGAACAGATTGTCCGTGAAGCACCAGTGATTCAAGGCACTTTTTCAAAATCTGATTAAAAATGGAGTGGGATGGAAAAGAAGGCATGGCATAAATCAATTACAGTGAACGATCCTGCTACCCATGGTATTTGATAAGGAATCACAGCTGGATTTGGTACTACTGGGCAACATGGGGCAACAATGTTATTAATCTTTCGGAGGTCTTGGACCACTCTGTACTTTCTGTTTGGTTTCTTTATGCTAATTATAGGTGAATTACAAGGACTGCTCATTATTTCTTCTAGAATGCCTTGTTCAACCAAACGCTCTATTTCCTTTGCAACGCCTGCTTTTATTTCTGGACTCATTTTGTACTGTCGAATATTTGGGTAAACTGCACCTTCTTTTACTGTCACTTTTATGGGATCGACATCTGCCATCAATCCTACCTCTTTTCCAGTAAAATCCCATACACCAGGATTTACAAAGGTTTTAAATCCTTTATGTACATCTTTTTAACTTCTGTTTCTTGTCAAGCTAGCATAATTTTGTACACTCCGTCTTCATCTGGAGTCTGAATTTTAACACCATTGGGTGTGCAGAAGATTGTAAAGTTCATTTTGCACAATAGATCCCTTCCTAACAAGTTAACAGGGCTAGAATCGCACACTGCAAAATTATGCATTTCTCTAAAGTTACAGATACAGACTTCCATAGGTTCTGTGACAGGGGTCCTAATTTATTTATTAGAAACTCCTACTACTTGGATCGCTTCACTTGAGAAGGGTAGGTTTGGGATGTCTGCTGTTCTCACAGTAGAACGGGTAACCCCGGTGTCCAACAAAAAGGTAACATCATTTCCCTCCACTTTTCCCTCAATGTAAGGACCTGACTTATCTACCGGCAAGGATGTGCCAAGTACGCAATCCTCTACCCCCCCCTCTCAGGCACCGTCAGTAGGGCTCGTCCTAAAAAAATTTGTTCTGTAAAAGAAACTGTGGTGTTACCGTATTTTTCTTACCACTTCCCTCCCGAAATCCTGTGTCCACCCTGTATTTGGGTTGGCTCACAAAATCTGGCATAGGGGCTTGAGGTAACTGATTCTGTATTGCCTGTTGTGCTGTCTCATTGACACCTCATTCTGCACCTGTGGATTTAAATTTTGATTTTGGACATTATTACTCTGTATTAATTTGCACTAGTTTCTCCAATGACCCAATTTTTCGCACCCATTACAAGGAAACTTTTTCTTTGCCTATTCTTTACTCATTCTCCCTCTGGTTTTACTTTCACTTCCTTCACCTTGGCCCTCCCCTCTTTTCTGATTATTTGCTTGCTGACTTAACTGAAGCTCTTGTTGTCCTGCCATTTTTACTTGAGCCCACATTACCTTTTCTTCCAATTTCTTTCGCTTATTATCAATTTCATCCTCACAATATTTTGCATATTTGAGAATTTCATCAACAGGCTTCGGTTGCCAACACAGTTTATGCTCTTTAATTGTGTGGGAGATTTCAGGTTTTAGTCCGGACACAAAACGATAAATAAAATATGTCATGTCATTATTATCAACATTTACTAAACCACTGTACTGTTTAAATACCTGCAAGAGGCGTTCACAATATGCATATACAGATTCATCTTTATTTTGGGTGGTTCTGTCTATTTTAGTCCAATCTGTTTCTTTTGGAGGAATCTTTCCCTTTAAGTAAGTTATCACCTGATTATATTTTTCAGTACATCTTCTGACGGGGCTCCTGTCTTTGGGTCTTTAGGGTATTCATCATTTGGCCGATCTACTGTAATTTTACACTCGGTCCACAAATCAGCTGGAACAACAATGTCAAATAAACCATCTAAATCTTTTAACAGTACCTTCAACACTTTCACAAACCTTTCAGCTTGTCGGTACCATTTTACAGATTTTTCTCTGAGCTTTGGGAAATGATTATTAAATGATAAAATATCCTGTAGGGACCATGGTACATGTACATAACCTCCTCCGGGTACTTCTCTCATCGGACACAACCTTTCAACTTTTTCAGTTTCTTTTAGTAAATATTCAGAAGTGGTTTTATTTGCCTGTGCCTCTTCCTTTTTCTTTGTCCATCTAGCTTTCCATTTGTCTAAATCGCCCCGTTTTTGCAACAAGGACAACGGATCACTGACATAATATCGACGACACAAATATCGAGATACACAAATATCGAGTCAAAAATATCGATTGACAAAATATCGACTCCCTATCTTCAAACAGGTAAGTACCAAAATATCGACTCCAAAATATCGACTTACAAAAATATAGACTGTCAAAATATCGATTTTTTAAAATGTCTTAAAAGTAAGTTAAAACTAATATAGTAATAAATATATTTAATATAAACTTAGAAATAATTATTAAAAAAATATAATTTTAATAAATAATTTATCTAATTAAAAAAATTATATCACCAAAAATTACACACACACATATATATATATATATATATATATATATATATATATATATATATATATATATATATATATATATATATATTTAAACATATTATTAAATAAACATATATAACATTTTAGAAAATGTTTAAAATTTATTGTTACAACTATAGTGAGTTCAACATTAGCAAAAGTGTTGGATAGCGTAGAGGTAAAATTTACTACTCCCACTCCAGTGGGTGCAACAGTAGGGAAAGCGCTGGATAGCGTAGAGGTTAAAATTACTATTCCCACTCCAGGGATGTATGACGTTACAACGCATACTTTTACAACGCCTACCATTACAACAAAACTTTTACAACGCAAAAACTTTTACAACGCATACATTTACAACGCAAGATTTTACAACGCATATACCTTTACAACGCATACCATTACAACATAAGTATTGGTAAGTATATAATAATTTTTTGAATATAAATTAATAAAAAATATTATAATATAATTTAATATAATTTAATTTTATTAAATAAATGTAATTTAAATGTAATTTTACTTTATTTTTACAAAGTACCCCTGTACCCCAAAAACCCAAAACTGACCCTGAACCCTAAAAATACCCCTTTACCCATAAACTGAAAACTGACCCTGAACCCTAAAAATACCCCTTTACCCGAAAACTGAAAACTGACCCTGAACCCTAAAAATACCCCTTTACCCAAAAACTGAAAACTGACCCTGAACCCTAAAAATACCCCTTTACCTACAAACTGAAAACTGACCCTGAACCCTAAAAATACCCCTTTACCCCAAAAACTGAAAACTGACCCTGAACCCTAAAAATACCCCTTTACCCAAAAACTGAAAACTGACCCTGAACCCTAAAAATACCCCTTTACCTACAAACTGAAAACTGACCCTGAACCCTAAAAATACCCCTTTACCCCAAAAACTGAAAACTGACCCTGAACCCTAAACATACCCCTTTACCCAAAAACTGAAAACTGACCCTGAACCCTAAAAATACCCCTTTACCCAAAAACTGAAAACTGACCCTGAACCCTAAAAATACCCCTTTACCTACAAACTGAAAACTGACCCTGAACCCTAAAAATACCCCTTTACCCCAAAAACTGAAAACTGACCCTGAACCCTAAAAATACCCCTTTACCCAAAAACTGAAAACTGACCCTGAACCCTAAAAATACCCCTTTACCCAAAAACTGAAAACTGACCCTGAACCCTAAAATTAAAATATTTATCAATTAATCAATTATAATTAATTACCAATTATATTTTAATTAATTACCAATTAATAA
This sequence comes from Lissotriton helveticus, assembly GCF_964261635.1. Taxonomy (NCBI): domain Eukaryota; kingdom Metazoa; phylum Chordata; class Amphibia; order Caudata; family Salamandridae; genus Lissotriton; species Lissotriton helveticus. The sequence goes on from NC_136065.1 coordinate 1,356,730,429, forward strand.
TTAATTAATAATTAATTTTTAAAAAATATCAATAAATAAATTAACATATTTAATTAATTATAATTAAATTACTTCCCACCCTATTCCCCTATAAACCCACAACCCGCTACAGAAAATAAATTACTAAAATTAAAATATTTATCAATTAATCAATTATAATTAATTACCAATTATATTTTAATTAATTACCAATTAATAATTAATTAACAATTAATTCTAAATTATTATCAATAAATAAATGAACATATTTAATTAATTATAATTAAATTACTTCCCACCCTATTCCCCTATAAACCCACAACCCGCTACAGAAAATAAATTACTAAAATTAAAATATTTATCAATTAATCAATTATAATTAATTACCAATTATATTTTAATTAATTACCAATTAATAATTAATTAACAATTAATTCTAAATATATATCAATAAATAAATTAACATATTTAATTAATTATAATTAAATTACTTCCCACCCTATTCCCCTATAAACCCACAACCCGCTACAGACTTATATTACACAAAAAATAAAAATTATTATTAACTTACCTTAAATTCGATATTTTTGTTGTCTATATTATGTCTAGTCGATATTATGTCCATTCTATATTTTTGATTCGATATTATGTCCATTCTATTCGATATTAATTTTCTCTAGTCGATATTTTTGTTGTCTATATTATGTCTAGTCGATATTATGTCCATTCTATATTTTTTACTCAATATTCTGTCCAGTCGAAATAATTGACTCGATATTATGACTGTACACCAAGGACAACAATTCCTTTATCTGCAACTTTCGTCCTGACACATTCATATTCTCCAAATCCTTGTCAGAAAATTCAGCTCTATATGGTTAATGCAATACCTTTGATTTACCAATGTCAATTCCCATTTCCGAAGCCAAATTCATTAACTTTTCATGGTATATTTTTGTATTTCGAGTAATACTTCTGCATATAAACAATATTTCATCTTCATCAAATGAGTTTAGTCTGTCCAATCCCTCATTTCCTGCTAACATTTCTTCTAATTCTACCCTCAATTTGAATATGTCCAATACCTTTGACTGTGATTTTGGCTTCTCTATATTTTGGGTCCATCAATCTAATTCTTCTGGGCTTACTACAGTTGCATTTCTCATTCCTGAGGATGTCTCAATCTGTACTTCTTTTGAACATCGGGGAGTAATTGTCCTGATCGAGTCACCCACTAATTCTCATATAGGTAAATCCATTAGGGAAATTACTGACTCACACCCACTTGCTTGATCATCAACTATTAGGGTTTCTTTTCTAGGCTGTACTATAGGTGTAGTCAGACGGAAGCTTTAGGACTAGTTTGCTTATCTCCGTATAAAGGAACTACGGGACCTATTGTTACAGGTATTGTCAGGGCTTCAGGACTTGTATTTAATTGAGAAATTTTCTGAATTAGTTCACTACACTGTTTATTTAAAGCTTCTTTCTCCCTTTCCTGGAGTACTTTTTCCAATGAGGTTTCATGTATAATCTGCGGAACTAACGGTGGTGAGCAAAAACGGAGCACTAGGAGTAACCCTATGAGTTTCTTCTTGGTATGGTGGCGGATTTTTCATTAATAAATCATCTAAATAATCATCATCCGAATCACCACTAGCCATTAAATGTTTAGTTTTCTCTGTATTTTTACTTCCTGATGGTTCTTCCGTGGTACAAATAGGATATAATCCTTCCTCTAACATGGACTGTCTCCATCTTTTGATTTGCTTATCTCAAGTATCTTTTGGAAATTTGTGATAAAATCTGCTAAAACTTCTGTCACCTCAAGATCTAGCTCGCTCAAAAGCTTCTGTCTTCCATTCTTCTAGGGCTTTCTAGTTAGTTAATCTTGGTCTGGGATCTAATTCAATCATGCAAGTACGCAAATTGTGAAAAATTCTACCATTAAAAGTTCCATGTTCTGGAAAAGCTAGTATGCCATCATTTTTGGTATATTCTATCCAGTTTTCTAGCCACACACAAGTGTGGTAGCCCTTTTCTAGCTTCATGTATGATTCAGGCGTATTAGGTGGTGAAATAATAATCCCTTCTCCTGTTTTAATAGCCTTGTCCTTTTTAAAGTAATTCTTTACTTTCTTGAGAAACAACATTTTTCTCTTTCCTCCGTACAAGTTATAAGGTCTTCCTCCAACCTGTTGTACTTTAGCAAATCCTAAGTATTTTCTATCAGGACGGTTTCCTATAAGTGCTGGATCTAAATGCCACATATACGCTATTTGATTTTCTATGAAATTTCAGTAAAATTAATTAATTTAGTTTGTTTACTTTTCCAGAAATACTTCTCCAATACCAGCGCGTCTCTTATTTCCAATGATCAATAAGGCTTTGACTTACAAGCAGCGTTAACCAATGATTGCACGGCTTTTCTGTGACGTGAATCTTACCGTCTGCACTCACCCCTGCTTTACAATTTTCTCACAGTTATACACCCGCCGATTCTACCAATCCCAGTGTGGCTCTTTATGACGTCAGTACAGCTCCCGCAACTGACTCCCTCCTTTGCAAGGCAATACGACAATTCAATTTCTTTCAAAATTCAATTATACCTTTGATTAATTGACAACATGAAAACATTCGCTACTGTGCCTGATTGACTAAATTCAAAGAATAGATCATTTCTTTAACAACGAGTAAACCTTTTTCCGCCTACTCTTCATGAACTGCGAGTAAAACAACCTTCCGTTTACTCTTCACTTAAGCAAAAAGAACCTACTACTCCTTCAGAATGACCCTTTCTAGGTGATATAAGACCAAAGTTTCACCAGCGAACTCCCTTGCTACCAATCACTCTCACTTTTATACTAGAAAAAATAAACCCTAACTAGTGCTTCAAGTTTTACCTAACTTGACGCACCTATTCCTCAAGGCAAGTAACCTCACAGCAGTGTGGCTTCTATTTACCACCCGCTTTCCTTATCCCAGGATATTCCAGACAACAAATAACAACACAAGCTGACTTTGGTTAGTACATAAAATCAATAAGAAATCCATATTCAATAATCGATACACAACTTACTACCTATTTTTAACTAAACCCTAATCATACTGCTGCTACCAGAAAAGTATACTGATAGAGCGCGCTGGAACACTAGCTCAATTTTACCATACGCACCTGGGCCCATATAACATTCATATTTTGAACTAGCAGTCCTGCCTTCAATTACTAACAAATCCCCTATCAGTACTTTGAGTCCTTTTAGGACTTATACCTGTAAACCATGACTTACCAATCCTTGTCACCTTTGCTATAAGTCCTAGGAATCGAAAGGGAGTTAGAATAAACAGGCAGTATTTAAACAATTTACCTTTTCCTGTAATAACCACAGACTGGAAAGTTTTAAAAACATTATCTATTCAAAGTTTTCTGAGTCAAAGGCCACAATACCGTGACCATAAATTTTACAGGCAAGAATATAATCAATAGGACATAGAGTTTGTAAGAAATCACAGTAACACCTTTAAATACCGGTACCTGGGAAGAGTGAGAAAGGGAAATAGCACAAGGACATACCACATGGATTATATTCACCTAGAATGGTGCAATGACCAATCCTGGTCACGGGCTGGGGCAAAAGACAGGGCTCCCGATTAATCAGGTTCCCAAGGGAAGAGACAGGTGCAGTTCAGGACAGGTGACTTCCGCTTAGTGCAATGCCAGCATCACACCCCTCGCTCTAAGCCAATTAGTACCCTGACTGGGTAATCGATAATTTCCCACAAAACCTCGATCCTTCTGACAGAGTGCTCCGCCAGCACCTCTGCTCTCGATCACCTGTAGCATGCGTTGGGTCAGTGACAGGTCAGCTACTCAGAAAAGTCGGACAATTTCTCTATCTAAACCTACCTTCGTTATACCATTTCGAGGGCAATATACCACCACTAAATGTTTCAAATCTATGTGTTCCCCTTCAGGGATTGGTCAGAAAGATGAGGAGAGGTAATCACACCATACTAAGATGAGGTAATTTCAATTGACTTGAATTGATCAAGTTCCCACCCATAATTTATTTTCTCACGATTTTATTCCGCCCATCAATATCATTTCATTTTAGCATACAATGTTGTAACATTTTGCAAGTTGTCTTCCTTTTTCAGGTTATGGGGTGAGGTTCTCAGGCGCATCGGGGGTAAGACAATCCTTTGCATGTTTTCAATGCCACAGCTTGAGGTCTCTCATTTCTCCCAGCACATGTGCGGTGCATTTTCAAAATGGTGTCTCAAGTCACCCCTCAGGCCCAAATACAAGCTATTAACAAAGTCAAAGAGAAACATATTAGAATACAAAAATAAATGAATGCACTGTATACCACTTATCTCTACTCTAACCCCATTACTTTATTTATACTATAGCATTAATGGTTAAGAAGAACAAACAAGGTTAGTACAAGCAGCTGCATGCGCATAAGTATGAGTAAGCATGAAGCAGCCAGCCCGGTACTAGTGTGCAGAATCAAAGATTTCCCACCAAGCAGAGATACGTCACACCACATAGATGTGGCGGATGCATACACAGTAAATTTCCTGCGTTTTCTGCGGCCATATTAGGATACTCGGGTTACTGTTAGTAAAAGCACATACGCAAGCTTCCCCAGCTTTCTAAATATGTCGTGTAATGCAAATATGAATGAACAAAACATGTTGATTAATATATTAAAGGTTATTTCGAGAGGGCTGAATCCAAGCAAGTTTCGGTATATGTGAAACCTTGCTCCATCAGAGCGATTCTCTACAGTAAATCAGGATTTCAGAAGACCCATGCCCCTCACACTACTTTGCCCTGGGTGTTGTTTGGGCCGGGAAGCATGTAGCGGGCACTGGGCATTTTTTCGGTGGGCCCGAAGAGTGAGGACCGGTTTTTGGCCTGTGGGGGTAGGCTTTCTTACTGGGGGTCGGTTTTGAAGCAGTGCAGCAATATCGGCCCCCTGTAACAAAAGCGGCAGTGGTGCAGCAGAGCTTGACACTAGTGCCCTCCTCCCTGGCCAGTGTTACTCTGCACGCCCCCTCCCCCCCACCAGGGGTCGGTCGAGTGGAATTGCCAGGACTGGTTTCGGTTCCCAGCCCGGCTGTGGTGTTGATAACATTAGTCCTAACCTGACCATCCTGCTTTAACTGTCCCTCTCTTTGGCATCAGTCCTTAAGACCTGCCAGCAAGCCACAGCACTCCCTTTACAAATCAGAAGCTATCACTGACCCCACCTCTCTGAGCAATTACCGTACCCGTTCTCTGCTTCCTCTCCAGCAGCAAATCACTGAAAATCAAGTAAATACCGTACTCACAGAGTATTTTGAGATCAATGACAGGAGGTCATCAAGAAGATGCTACTCAGTTTGGCTTCAGACCTCAATACAGCACTAAAATGGTCTTGTTGGCTACTACTGAGGAACTTGGAGCCATCCTGGAACATTTGTGGCCAACTGGATGAGTAAAAACGGTTGAAAATTACACATCAACAAAATGGAAATCCTGCTTTACCCTCTGCTTTAAGGTCCACATTTCTTTGGTAGCCGCAAAATGCTTTGCTAGTCTTGGAACTCGTCGGAAATCTCTTCCACTCACTCCTTCTTCTACCAGGATAACATTAGCCATTGCTTTCATTACATCGAGACTGGACTATGGGAATCCAGTTTTCTTAGGTTTTCCTAACTATCTTTCACACAGACTTCCGGTAGTCCAAAATCTAACTGCATGGTTGATCTTGAATACCGCCTCTCCAGTTGATATCTGGGCATCTCACAGGTTTACTTACACAGGTGTACTAGTGTTATGGAATAGTGTCAGTTCGAGTGGTTCCTCTGATAGCAACAGCGGTGGCTTCTAAACACAATATGAGTTTATTTTCCACGTATCTGTAGTCTGTGCTTCACTACATAAGTGGTGATGAGCTGAAGTCATGGCACAACAAATCCACCTGTGAAGGTTGTGAAGCTTACATTCCCTACGGCTGCATTCTTTTCAAGCGCATACGCATACACAGCTCCATGGAACTGGACAGCAAGGAGAGGGGCTTGTTCACAGTTATTTGGAGACAGGGGAAGAGATTCCGCATATGCGTTCGGGTTTTTGGGTTTTGAGTTCAAAACTGTGCTGAGCATATGCGTGCCATACAAGGACTATTGCCCATAGAAACAGGACAAACCACACAAGCGCCATTTTGGATCAGTGTGTCATGAGCACTGCAACCAGCTTTGTAAGCAAATGCTATTGCTGCTTTCTCTACGCCATTTTCAGCACCTGAAATTTGAATGCACAGACCTGCCAAGTATCACGCATCAAGTGTGACACTAACGCATTTCAGTGTGGTGTTCTGCAGCACCGCACTGAAATGCGTTGTCACGCCACTGTCAAGTGCTGTACCAGCACTGAAACTGACTACCCTATACCGGGCTGCTAGCGCGCGCGCCAGTGTCTGTGACACCTGTGTGACGCTCTGCTGCTCCCCGGACTTGACAGCAGGCTCAGTAAACAGTTAATCATCTTGCACAGCTGGTTGATACAATGTAACATCTTGCTGCGGCATTGAAATTCCGCCTGCCTCTATCACTCTCCGGAACTCAAGGGAGACCCCCCAGCGTCCTGGTGAGCTTGTGGCATGCTGGGACCGCCCCTCGCTGTTGTCCTCTTCTCGCGGTGTGATCCTTAACGTTTCGGGGTATGCCTGGCTCCTTACAGTCTGCAGGGCCCCCGACCATGGATGCAGATTTGCCGCCTTCCTCACGTGCCCATCTCCCACATGGCAAGCCTGCTCAGCAGGCTGGATGGGCTTGTGAGGCTGCGGTCGAGGAGACTTCACCCACGCTGCCGTAGGGCCCTGCAAAACACCTTAAATAACACCGTCACGATCTCCGCACCACAAATCTGCCCGTGTTCCAGCCACCATGCGCAGATTGCGGTGGGTCTCGGGTCATGGCGTGAGGAGCCACTTGACTTTAGTAACACGTCCTCCGTCAGTGCGGCAGCGGGGAGGACCGAGAGTCTGGATGCGCAATCTCCTACGCCGGGCAGTTCCCTCAGTGCATTGAGGCGCATGGTTGGGCCACCCGAGAGTGTACACCGGGGGCGGTGGTCCGCTAGCATGGCCCCAATGCCCTCGAGGTGCTTCTGTTGATGGACTGCACCCGTCCAGCCTACAAAATTAAGTAAGTGTTTCTTAGCGCTTTACTGGCAATGTGCTGCTATTGACAGTTGAAAGCTTTCATTCGGATATGTTGCCTATTGTTTCATTGCACAGGGCCTCTGACTCTGCAGCACGCGCACCTCACCTAGCAAGCTACTTCAGCATGCAGCAGAGGTGCGAGTCCCGGTGGTCTTTGTCATTTGCTATGCCTGCTTGAAATTACAGGTCACTTTTTAAAGCGAAGTGGTATCTAGAAATGCTGTGCTGCCTCCAATAAAATATACTTACTTCATTGATTGTCTGTTGTGGGAGAAACGGTGCACCAGAGACTGCCATTTGTTCAGTATGAATGATTCGCCCAAGCGTGGAATTTTCTTTCCATTCTAATATTAATTGTACCAAAATGAAAAAAAAAAAAAAAAAGAACAGTTAGTGCTCTTCCAATTCTAGTGCTTTGCAGATGTTTTAAGATCTTCTTAGTGTTTTTTGTTGCTCAAATAGGTATAATTTCTGACATTTATATTTGTCCCTCGTCTTCATTGCTCGATTTTGCTTGTGAGAAAGTGTCACTCATAGTCGTTGAATTGTCACTCATAATTGCACTGAAATTATCAAAATGTCACACATAGCAATCTGAAACCTTGGCAGCTATGAATGCAATCCCCACCACCTTTAGAAATAGCATGCATTGTTACATTTGGAGACCATTCTGAAACAGCGTATCCCCAGAGATGTTGTGGAAACTATGGTTTCCTGCAGATGCTATTTTGGAATAGTTTGACTTTATAATATATGTATATATATATATATATATATATATATATATATATATATATATATATATATATAAATATATATATATATATAAATATATATATATATATTTTGCATGAGGTGACACAATAACTCTGGGAACTGCACTTCATTTTCATGTGAAGTCAGTAGTGGAAAGCACACCTAACACAGCACAAATTCTGTCAACTGTCCAATGAACAACGGTGACACACACACCTACCTCAGCTCAAAGCATGTCGTCAACGCCCAAAGAAACAGACACACACACACTTGATTCACTTTTTGACTATTTAAAAACAATACCATTAATGTTTGTTCCTATTTGTGATACTTGTAATCTTTTATTCTTTGCATCTGGCATTGGTTTAGTGTATTAGTACTTATATTATACCATAATGCAATCTATAAACCCCCGCACCACTTTTTGAAATGCAACAAAACCCCTCATGTTTTGGAAACAGTGGTTTTATTGGATTCGAGATGTACCTAAGAGCAATAGGTGCAACCTATTTCAGAACTGAGCGAACACAATTTCTTTTGTTACATTCATTGATGTTTGAGGGAATGGAAGTACTCCAACCCTTCCCAAAATTGATCTAGTGGAAGGGGAGGAATTGAATAAATACCAGGAAGTAGTAAATAAAACTAGAAAAGAGGTTTGATATTCCACCTAGTATAGTATTCGTAAGACAAACATTTTTCAAAAAAACACAAATACAGGGAGAAAATATCGATATTTTCATTAGTACTTTGCGCAAGCTGAGAGCACAATGTCAATTTAAAGTGTTTACAGACCAGTTGATAAGAAACCAGTTTATTGATCACTACATAGACAAACACATACAACAGAAAATGCTTACATGGGGTAATCCAACGTTGAAAAAGGTCATCAGAGTAGCAAAAAGTATAGAGTTGTATCAGTTATCTTTAAAATACTTGAACAAACAAACGACATTGAAGGTAGGGATCAATGCTTTCCAGATTGTGTCATAAGTAAAGAAAGTTGTGCGGGTCATTGACAAGAGTTTGTTTACGCAGATTCTTTTTTTTTTAGGTGGGGCAACTATCCTCATAGTAACTATCCTCATAGTAAAGGAGGAAGGGGTTGTCCAGCTAAAAACGTAACATGCCCCAGATGTTTGAAGGTGGGGCATTTTGCAAACGTTTGGAAGGCCAGTCAAAATAAAGACACCAATGTGAACTGTGTAGTAGAGGAGAAAGCCCATGATATGGAAGATCAACACATTATCAACAACTTCCAAAATATGATTTTGGTGATATCAGATTGTTTAATAGTCAAGGGAGTTCAGTGGTGCATAATAGATTACAGTGGCATGGTGTGATGCAGAGTGTAGTGGCATAGAGTGCCTTGGCATAGAGAGCAGTATAGTCGTGTACAGTTGAGTTGACAAGTAGCGTAGAGTGCAGCGGCGTAGAGTGCAGTGGTGTAGAGCAGAGCTGAGCAGAGTGGTGAAGAGTAGAGTCATGCAGAGTAGAGTGGTGCAGAGAACAGTGGCTTAAAGTACAGTGATTCTGAGAAGAATAGAGTGGCATAGAGTGCAGTGACATGGAGCGTAATGGTGTAGAGTTGCATAGGATGTAGTGGCATACTGAGGTTCCGTGGTTTTGAGGACCGGACTCCATTTTGTTTTTACGTTGTTCGAAGACACCATTTTGTGTTGCCCTCACGTAGGCCGTGGTAGTAAACGAACGAACGAAGTTGCATGGGCCTCGTTGTCCATGTAAAGTTTAACTGGGCCTTTTCGACTTGCGAGTGAACTCCAAGATGATCACCTGAAATTGACCCTTCTACTAAACTAGTTTTCGTTAGTTGATCATAATCTGGGAATCCAATCATTGTTCAGGACGTCGTTAGCTTTTTACTTTCTTGCACATATCTTATCCTACACTACATCTGAATTGCTCTTTCCTTTATGTCTTTTCAATTATGGGTTTGTCCGGCTTTTGGTAATCGAATTTGGAACAGTCCTAATAATTAACTTGTGGGGTTGGTACAATGTAAAGTGAGCTTTTGGAATGTGATAATGTATAAAAATGTGTTTCTACTGGTCAGAATTTGCCGCAATGGGTGTGCATTCGTAATGGGTTGAAACTGTGCATAAAAGTGGTGTCTTGCTCTACACAAATTGAGCAGTTTCCTGAGTTGTACGCCGTGTTGTATTGCTTGGTTCACTGTTACTAGCTGCAGCTAATAAATTTGATCTCTGACGCCACCTAGAAGTATTCCGTGTCTCTGTTTGCCAGGACAGGGGAATCCGAAGACTTCGGGCGTGTCCCTGACGCCGCCGGTTCTGAGTGACCCGGTACTTCAGTTGGCGCCCTACGTGGGGCGACTTCAGCGGTACCGGTCCAAGCCCGAGGATCGTGAGGAGCCACGTGAGGACATTCTGGAGGAAGGCCGCCACTTCATCGACCCCTGTATGTCGACGTGGACCGAAGGCGTTTTCTGCGAGGCTTCCCGCTTTCTGACGGCTACGAAGGACTGCTGCTATGACTGTCGCCCTGTCTTGAACCCTCGATAGATGATTTGTGGGGCGAGACGATAGACGGTCTTCTGGTGGCATGACAGATATTTTGGTTAAGTATAAGTGGGTCGCTCCAACTAATTTGTTTGGTTCTTGGTTTGGTTCTTGGTAGATTCGGCTGTTGCAGCAATCGAAGCCGAGGGGCTCGTATATTTGCGAGAGTATTGATAGCCGATAACCCCTTGAAGTTGGAAGCTAGATTAGTGAGCTATAAGATGCCTGGTCTTATCAAACTTAGAAAATGGTTTAGTTGTGGTTGCAACAAGGATTCCCGACTAGAGGACTTGTGTCCGATACCTCCGGTTGGAACTCCGACTTATGAGCTCTATTCAAAACACGGAGTGGGTCCTATTACTTATAACGAAGTATGGGTCCGCTATACTAGGACGGATGGTGTTCTACGATGGCCCCAATATGGTAGTTTCGAATCAAATATTTCAGATAATCTGGAAGTAGCATTATTTAAGGAGAAAGCCCGGCAGGCAATGTTTGACTCTTTCCGTCTTTGGCGAAAGGAAGCCAAACAGAGAGAAATTAAACAAGCTAAAAGAGATAGGAAAGATAAGAATATGTCAGTATTACAAGCTGCTAGGCAGTATAGAGATGATGGAGAGGAGCGAGCGAATGAGGTTTTAGATAGGCAGCGTTGCATGGCCATAGATAAATGTTATCCGGCATTGCCGTCTCCTCCTCCGAAAACGATTGAAGATCTTAAAAAAGATCCTTTGATCTCTCATCTGTTGAGATTGCCAGCTCCTTATCTGCAGGTTGCTACTGCACCTCCATTACCACCGGTTGTTCCACCCTTTGTTGTTCAACCTCCTGCTGTTGTTCAGCCACCCGGTGCTCCACAGATGGTTTTGCCTCCTCCTGCGCAACCCGCTCTAGGGTCGCCTGCTTTGCTACCAGCTTTGCCTCAGACTCCTTTGCCTTCTACTTCTGCATCTTCGACTCCGACTGTTTTTATGCCTACACCTTCTTTGCCTCAAAATACTTATTCTCCTGTTCTTATGTCTTCTTCTTCTCCTTCTGTTCGAAAACGAATGGCAGAAACTGTTTCTAGTTTACTGACTCCATTGCTTGGGTCATTGAATATGACCCCTGTTTCGGAACGTAAGCAGACTCGTAGTCAGCTTCCCAGTCCCGAGGAACGGGCTGTGTTGGATTTATTGGCTCATAGATGGATTTCAAATGCCTCTAGGTATAATTTGTAATCAATTATGGATGTTTTCTTTCAATGGGAACCGCCTAAGCAAAGGTATGTTTTCGATGTAATGTGTATGTTTCTGCGTCAGGAATGGGAAGGTAATGACTTGGGTTTGATTCCGCAGGAACTACTTGATGTTCAGTCTGAATTTGCTAGAGGGACAATAGTGGAAGCCGATATTATAGATGTAGTAGAGACGATACTTGTTTTTAGGTCGAGACTTCCGCCTCAAACATTGTATGAACCTGATTCCTTCATTAGGCGGAAAGTTAAACAGTATCCTATGAGAGAAGTTCCTCCTGTGGGGAAGGAAGCAGTTCAGGCAAATGTAAATCAGGGTATTGTTGCTGCTCTGGCTCATTTTCAACGAATATGGGTACATGTCCCTTGGAAAAGAGCAGAGGTCTTGGCTCTTAAGCAGACCTTACCTGACCCTCGTAAGAATCCTGCTGGTTATTACAAGGAGTTGTCTCAGACAGTTGAAGCGTGTATTATGAATTTAGCTGACATCGATATGTTGATGGGTAATGTAGTTCCGCAACCTTTGTGGGCGAAGATTCGTCATGAGAATCATGCAGCAGAGTTAGGAGATACTTGGGCGAATATTATTGCTGCAGATGGTAGACAGGAGGGAGGTTCTAAACCTGAACCTTTAGGTTCAGAATTGCCAGGTAGGATTATTAATTTGATGAAAACGATGATGCCTGCTTTACGAGTGAATTGGGATAAGTTAGCAGCATGCAAGCAGAAGAAAGACGAGAGTGTGTCTGATTTCTTCACTAGGTTTGAAGAGACGTTTATTGATCATAGTGGTCAGGATATGAGTACGGAAGGTGGTCAAAGGTTGTTTGTGGACAAATTTGTCTTTAATTTACTTCCCGAACTTTCTAATAAGTTGAAGGACTCTGAGAGTTCATGGGCCGTTTCTTCGTCGGCCCAGATATTGGCTACTGCCCAATATTATGAGAACAGGGATAAAGATGAGAAGGATAAAGCGGAGAAGAAAACGATAGATTTAAAGACGAAAGTTCTTTTGCAGCAAGCTTATCCGCCCCGTCAGAATCAGCCGCAGTTTCAGCAACCTCCGCAATTTCAGAGATTATTACAGAAGCCTGAGCCTTATGTTCAGCGATTCTTTCCTGGTCCTAATCAGTGTGCTTATTGTAGAGAGGAAGGTCATTTCAAGAATAGTTGCCCGGCTTTGTTACAGCGTGCGAATGGTGTGTCTGGTCAGAGAGGTCGTGGTGGTTTTCAACAAGCCTCTAGGGGTAGGGGACGTGGTGTGATCCCCCAGAATGAGCGTTCCTCTTCCCTACAGAATTCTGCGAATTATTTTGACAGACAGAATGCTCCGAGTGGACAGTCTGCATAGTACTATGTTGAGGATTATTATGTCGAAGGTGAGAGTTCTGGTTATAATGATAGCTAGGACAGCCATGGGCAAAGAGAGGGAGTAGTGTCAGTTTCAGTAGATCAGAGTGGACCTTATGTTGAAGCGATGACATCAGGTGTGATAGAGCCTTTTCTTTTGGATACTGGTGCGACAAAGAGTTCTATTATGCATTCTAAACTCCCTGGCGCATCTTTGTCTGGCTTGACCAATGTTTCCGTAGGATTTTCAGGCGCCCCAGTTCATAATCCGCTTTCTAGTCCTTTGTCCCTTTCTATTGGCCCTTGTGAGTTGGAAGCTCAACTTATTCTAACGACTGGTTGTGGTGAGAATCTGTTGGGTTTGGACTTGCTGAAAAGATTGAATGCGACATTGCATTGCTCTCCTTCGGGAGTACAACTTACCCTTGGTAAGAAAGTGACTTCTCCAATGTATTTGTCTAAGGATTGTTTGCCACTGGAATTGCGTTCGCTTCCTGATACGTTTTGGGCTACAGGTCCAAATGATGCTGGCCTTTTACAGATTCCACCATATGTTGTTACGCTCAAATCGAATGCTAGATTGCCTCGTATCCCACAGTATAAAATATCGAGTGATGGTGAGAGAGCTCTTTTAGCGATTGTCTATGATCTGGTTGAGAAGGGTGTAGTTGAAGAAACGAGAGGAAATGTGTGTAATAGCCCGGTTTTGCCTGTTCTTAAGCGTACTGATGTTTCTCAGCCGCCTGTGTACTGGTTTGTGATCGACCTTCGAGAGGTCAACAAGATTGTCGTGCCACAGTTTCCTGTGGTCCCCGATATCACTGCTTTGTTGACTCTGATTCCTGCTTCGGCAACTTGGTTTTCTGTTATCGATTTGAAGAATGCTTTCTTCAGTATTCCTATTGCTGAGGAGAGTAGAGATATTTTTGGCTTCTCATTAGGAGGCCGAAGCTTCCGGTTTAAAAGAGCTCCCCAAGGTTATTGTGAAAGTCCCTCAATCTATAGCCAAGCATGGAAAACTCAGCCTGATGGTTTTGTGCTACCTGTTAGTTCTACTCTTATTCAGTATGTCGATGATTTGTTGATTACTGCTGATGACGAAAAGATTTGTAAAGAGGCTACTCTTTCTTTGTTGCGTATTTGTCTGACCTTCATCATAAAGTGTCACCTTCGAAGTTACAATATTGCCGCCAAGAGGTAACCTACTTAGGTCATCTCTTGTCGAAGGAGGGACGGAGACTGACCCCAGAAAGAATTCAAGCGATTGCGCAAATAAGTGTGCCATCCACACAGAGAGAAGTTCGTGCTTTTTTGGGTATCACATCGTATTGTAGACAATGGATCCCCAATTTTTCACTGTTGGCGAAGCCTTTGTTAGCATTGACTCTGAAAGATACTCCGTATCCTCTTCCTTGGTCTGACGAATGCCAGAAAAGTTTTTCTGAATTACGTGATGCATTGTGTTCGGCTCCTCTGTTGGGTACCCCAGACTATAGCAAGCCTTTCATGTTGTACGTGCACGAGAGAGAAGGATGTGCGTTGTCAGTATTGACACAACCTTTTGGGGACAAGCAGCGTCCATGTGCGTATTTTTCAGCGACGTTGGATCCAGTTGCTAAAGCATTGCCGAGTTGTTTGAGAGCTACAGCAGCAGCTGCGGTTTCGATCCGACAGTCTGCTGGTTTGGTATTGGATAATACGTTGATTGTGATGGTCCCACATGCAGTGGATACCTTATTAAACAGGACTAAGACTCAGCACCTTACTAGTGCACGTTTTTCAGGTTACGAGTTGACACTGTTAGCTAGCCATGTGCATATTAAAAGATGTAATGTGTTGAATCCAGCTACGTTGTTGCCGATCTCTACAGAGACGGATGCTCAAGAACAGCATGATTGTTTTCTTCGTACAGAGGAAGAAACGAAAGCTAGAGTGGATCTGAGGGATACTCCCCTTACGGATGCTGATGGTACGCTGTGGGTTGATGGCTCGTGTTTTAAGCTTCTGAATGGTGAAACGACTGCGGCTTATGCTATCACAACTTTACATACAGTTGTTGAGACAGCACGCATACCACAGAATTCTGCGCAAGCAGCAGAGTTGATTGCACTGACTAGAGCGTGTGTGTTGTCGGAAGGAAAGAGAGTGAATGTTTACACCGATAGCCAGTATGCGTTTGGTGTTGCCCAGAGTTTTGGGCGTTTGTGGAGAGAGCGTGGGTTCCTTACTTCGCATGGAACTAAAATTCAGCATGGACAGTTGGTGAATGAACTTTGGAATCCCTCACTCTCCCAAAGCAGATTGCGATCGTGAAGTGTAGTGCGCATAAGAAAGTTGTGGATGATGTTGGTTGAGGGAATGAGTTTGCAGATGAAGTTGCGAAGGAAACGGCGAAAGATATGATGAGCTGTATGTATGTTGCAGGCCCAGCAAAATGGGTTATGGCTGGTGGAATGTGTGAAGACACAATAGAAAGTGTGAAGATGATTCAGGCCGAAGCTACAGAGAAGGAAGTGAGTACGTGGCGAGAAAGTACGGGTATGTTGGATTCGACAGGTTGTTGGGTTGAGTTGTCGAAACACCAGCGATGGTTGTTGCCAGATGCGTATGTGCTCCCAGTGGTTACTATGGCTCATGGAATGGCTCATATCAGTGTAAAAGGGATATGCAAGTTGTTGGCTCCAGTTTGGCAGAATGCTGGAATTCCGAATTGTGCAGAGAACGTGGTGAAGCATTGCATGATTTGTCTGCAGTATAATCCTGGTGAGGGAACTCCAACTCCAGCTGGTCATTTTGCTCCTCCGACGTATCCGTTTGAGGAGATACAGCTAGATTACATTCACATGCAAAGGTGTAATAATTTGAAGTATGTTCTTGTGGTTGTTTGCGCTTTTTCCAGATGGATAGAGGCCTACCCCCTGAAAGATAATACTGCCTTGTCTACAGCTAAGGTTTTGCTGAAAGAATATTTCCCTAGGTATGGATTGCCGAGGATTATATGGTCGGACAATGGGAGTGAATTTGTGGGTCAAATCATGAAGAAAGTGTGTGCTGGAATAGGGATAAGACAGAGGTTCCATGCAGAGAATCACCCCCAGTCTGCTGGACTTGTTGAATGTTACAATGGTACTCTTAAGCTGAAATTAGCTAAGGTACAAGCGAGCACTGGTCTTACATGGCCGGATGCCTTGCCGTTGGCTTTTTTGTCAACTAGGACGACTGTGCATTCTCGAGTGGGACTTAGTCCGTATGAAATCGTGTTTGGTCGTCCAGCGAATGTTTGGAGTGTGCCTCGTCCGAGAGAATACAGCAGTATTGAATACCCTATGTTGGTGGATTACTTACATGACTTGACTGCTAAATTACGTGTTCTCCACCAACAGGTCTATGACAGTTTGCCGACAGCTACTACAGATCCCGGTCATTCCATCGAACCTGGTCATTTTGTTTTGGTTAAAAATTTCAAGCGCACCAAGAATTTGCAACCGAGATGGATTGGTCCCTATTTGGTTTTGCTAGTAACTAGAACCGCTGTTAGAGTAGCTGGCAAAAAGAACTGGGTGCATGCCACCCACTGTAAAAAAGTTCCTTTGCCTTTACCGTATGATCAGTGGGTAAGGGATGGTATTGCCGACTTTGACTCTGAACAAGTCCCTAGATTCGTGCCCTTTAGTGATGCTCATTTGACATGGACATGGTCAGAACGCGAGGATGATGATGTTCTACAAGCTGCTGTGCCTCCTCATTTGAAGATTGACACCACCAATCCGGAACTTTTCTTCAAAGATCCTACTGTGCCTGATAAAGAACGCTAAGATTTCAGACGAAGAAGGCTTGTACATATGGACAAATAAACGTGAAACTGAAATATTTTTTTAGATAGTGAATTTACACCTTGTCAGATCAGAAAACTTTTTTTTTGCTTTTTCCTTTTTCGAGTCACCATCCGGACTCCGCTGCAGGGTCACGGTAGTAAGTTCTTAAGGGGTGAGCCACGTAGTGACACAAGGTCTGTGGTCCAGGGTCGTTAGTGCGATCTTGGCGCACACTTAAGTGAAGAAGGTAACGACCGTGAGCAGCACGTTACAGGATGGAGTTTTCTGAGTGTTAGGAAAGTGGATTCTAAAGTCCGAATATGTATATTGGTTCGTAGCAAATGTTTTTTAATAATGTGTTTTCTAATGCTTTTGAATGTTATGTTAGCTTGTGTGGGTTTGATTTTCTATGCCACACAACAGCCACTTACATCTACCTCCCAACCTACTCTTTCTTTTTCTACTGTTTCTCCACATGAGTTTCATACGTTGCCTGAACATGAACAAACACGTAGATCAGAATTTGTGAACAACTCGTTTATACAGATGTTGCATCAGCATCAGTTAGTCATAAATACTACGAATTGTTGGGTGTGTGGTCTTATGCCACATACGACAGATATGGGAATGCCATATTTGGTTTTGACTTTTATCGCCTAATGGGTCAGTGTGGGCACTCCAATCAATGTTCATTTATGCGAATGAAGCTTCTCCAGTGCGTTCTGTTAAGGATGACGTGAGTAATAATGCTTTGATACCAGGAATAGTTGATATGATTAGAGATATCGACACGTATAACGCTATCCCCAAAGATGAGGTACGAGCATATGTCGGTTGGAATAAAACGAAATATAGTGTTACTTTGACTGAGAAAGAGAGACTTTGCAGGTCTCCTCCTATTTGGATTGTACCCCACCAAGGTTATCTTTGTTTGCAAGGTAATGGTCAGAATCCGAGAGCTCAGCTTGGTAAGAGTGTGTGCGTTCACACATACGTTTATACGTCCCAGAAATCTCCTCCGTTCGTGCCATCCAAAGGCGCGTATTTTGTTTGTTATGACAGAGCGTATACATGGTTGCCGTCTGATTTTTCGGGCACATGCTATGTAGAGTTTTTGCTTCCCCCTACATATACAGCTGGTTTCAACTACCACAAGACCAGATTTGGTAGAGGTATTATCGATGCGGAAGATACTGCCGCACAAGAAGTCGGAGGCTTCTTTAAGGGTTTCCTGCCCTTTTGGGGTCCTATGGCTAATAGTAGGAATATTCGTCAGCTTACAAGAGTGGTTGAGGCCACTATAAATGAGACTGCAGGTTCCCCTTAGCAATATTACTGCTGAGCTTCAAGCGGATCGCCTTATGACATTACAGAACCGCTTTGTTCTAGATATTATACTGGCAGATAGAGGTGGGGTATGTAAATTGATCAGATCTAGTTGCTGTGTTTTCATACCAGATAATGCCCTGACGGTATACCAAGCTATCCAGGAGTTGCATAAGTTTGCTGAATCTATACATGTAGACGAAGGTAACTGGTCGTTAATGGGATGGTTTTGGGAATTGCTGTCCAAATGGGGATGGAAGATTCTGATGTTCCTTGGTATGGCTTTAGCGATTCTTTTCTCGTGTTGCTTATGCATCCAGTGTGGTCCCGCCATTTGTGGCCTTTGTGCTACGATCTGTGTGAGACGACCCATCTCGAGAGAAGCAACAGATAATAAGATGATGTTACAGCAACACCTTGATGATCTGATGAGAATAGATATAGACATGGATTCAGATTGACGTGAGTTTAGGTCATTGCCTACGTAATGGCAAAAGGAGGTCTGAGGTTCCGTGGTTTTTGGGACCGGACTCCATTTTGTTTTTACGTTGTTTGAAGACACCATTTTGTGTTGCCCTCACGTAGGCCGTGGTAGTAAACGAACGAACAAAGTTGCATGGGCCTCGTTGTCCATGTAAAGTTTAACGTGGGCCTTTTCGACTTGCAAGTGAACTCCAAGATGCTGACCCCTTCACCTGAAATTGACCCTTCTACGAAACTAGTTTTCGTTAGTTGATCATAATATGGGAATCCAATCATTGTTCAGGACGTCACTAGCTTTTTACATTCTTGCACATATCTTATCCTACACTACATCTGAATTGCTCTTTCCTTTATGTCTTTTCATTACATGGGTAGTGCTTTCAATTATGGGTTCGTCCTGCTTTTGGTAATCGAATTTGGGACAGTCCTAATAATTAACTTTTGGGGTTGGTACAATGTAAAGTGAGCTTTTGGAATGTGATAATGTATAGAAATGTGTTTCTATTGGTCAGAATTTGCCGCAATGGGTGTGCATTCGTAATGGGTTGAAACTGTGCATAAAAGTGGTGTCTTGCTCTACACAAATTGAGCAGTTTCCTGAGTTGTACATCGTGTTGTATTGCTTGGTTCACTGTTACTAGCTGCAGCTAATAAATTTTATCTCTGACGCCACCTAGAAGTATTCCGTGTCTCTGTTTGACAGGACAGGGGAATCCGAAGACTTCGGGCGTGTCCCTGACGCCGCCGGTTCTGAGTGACCCGGTTCTTCAATACAATGCCCAGGCATAGAGTGCAGTGGTGCAGAGTAGAGTGTTGTAGAGTGCAGTGACCCAGAGTAGAGTGGCACAGAGTAGAGTGGTGCAGAGAGCAGTGGTGTAGAGTACAGTGGCACAAAGTGGAATAGAGTGGCAGAGAGTGTAGTGGCAAAGAGTGTTAGGGAGTAGAGTGCTGTGGTGTAGAGTAGTTGGTTTGAGTGCAGCAGCAAAGAGTGCATTGCTTTTGAGTAAGGTGATGTTGAGTGCATTTGCATAGAGTGCAGTGGTTTAGAGAAGAGTGGTGTAGAGGGCAGTGGCATAGAGTAGAGTGATGCAGAGTAGAGTTGTGCAGCATAGAGCGCAGTGGCATAGAGTGGCGCAAAGTGGCATAGAGTGCAGTGGCACAGGGTGCAGTGGTGTAAAGTAGATTGCTTCTGCGTAGGATGAAGTGGCGTAGGCTGGAGTACTGCAGGGTAGAGTGGAGTGGCGTAAGATAGAATGCAGTGGATAGAGCAGTGGTGTAAAGCGTAGAGTAGAGTGGTGCTGAGTGAAGTAGAGTGGTGTAGAGTGCAGTGGCATGGAGTAGATTGTTTCAGAGTAGAATGAAGTGTCATAGAGTGGAGTAGTGTGGGTAGAGTGGAGTAGTGCAGGGTAGAGTGGGTGGTGCAGGTAGAGTGCAGAGGCATAGAGCAGTAGCGTACAGTGCATTGGCATAGAGTGCAGTGGCATAGAGTGCAGTGTTACAATGTAGAGTGGCATATAGTGGAATGCTGTAGAGTAGAGTGAAATGGCTAAGATTGGAGGGTTGTAGAGTGCAGTGGTGCATAGTAGTGTGTGGAAAAGAGCGCACTGGCCTAGAGTAGTGCAGAGTAGAGTTGAGACTTGTTCAGTGAAGTGTTGTAGAATGCAGTGTCATAGAGTGCATTGGTGTACAGTAGATAAGAATGCCATATAATAGTGCAGAGTAAAGTGATATAGAGGGAAATGGTGTACAGTAGAGTGGTGTACAGTGCAGTGGTGCAGAGTAGATTGTCATGGAGTGCAGTGGGGTTGAGTGTATTGGTTTTGAGTAAAGTGGTGTTGGGTGCATTGGCGTTGAGTCCAGTGGCATAGAATGCAGAGGCATAGAATGAGTGACATGGAGTGGAGAGGCGCAGGGTAGATTGCAGTGACATAGAGTGGAGTCGTGTAGAGTGGAATGGCGCAGAGTGAAATAGAGAGGCTTAGACTTCAGTGGAGTAGAGCAGATTGTTTTAGAATAGAGTAAAGTGTTATAGAGTGCAGTGGTGCTGAGTAGATTCCGGTGGCTTACAGTGGAGTGGCGCAGAGTGGAGTGATGCTGAGTAAAGTGGCATAGAGTGTAGTGCCATACAGTGTATTGGTGTAGAGTGCAGTAGAGTAGTGTACAGGAGAGTGGTACAGAGTAGAGTGGAGCGGTACAGAATTTAGTGGTGCAGAGAAGAGTGCTTTAAAAGTTCAGTGGAGGAGAGTACAGTGTTGCGGAGTAGAGTGGCATAGAGTGGAGTGGTGCAGAGTGCAGTCGAGTGGTACAGTGTAGAGTGAGGCAGAGTGTAGTGGCCTAGAGTACATTGGTGTAGAGTAGCATATGGTAGAGTGATGCAGAGTAGAGTGAGTGGCGTAGAGTGCTAGGGTGTAGAGTGCAGTGGCAAAGAGTGCAGTTTTGCAGAGTAGACTGTCATAGAGTGCAGTCGTGTACAGTAGAGTGGCATAGAGAACATTGCATAAAGTACCGTGGTGCATAGCAGAATAGAGTGCAGTGACGTAAAATGCAATGGCGCAGAGGCATAAAGTGTTGCAGAGTAGACTATAGTGGCGCACAGTGCAGCGGTGCAGAGTAGACGGGCATAGAGTGCAGTGAAATAAAGTGCATTTGTTTTAAGTAAAGTGGTGTAGAGTGCTTGACATAGAGTGCAGTGGCGTAGAGTGGAGTTGCACTAAGTAGAGTGGAGTGGCTTTGAGTGGGGTTGCACTGAGCGGAGTGGCGCTAAGAGTAGCTGGGCCAAATGCAGTGGCGTAGAGTAGATTGTTTCAGAGTACAGTGGAGTGGTGTGTGGTAGAGTACAGTGGCATAGAGTACAGCACCAAAGAGTGTAGAATAGATTAGAGTGGCATAGAGTGGATTGGCCTAGAATGAACTGGTGTAGGGTAGAGAGGTATAGAGTAGGGTGCATTGGCATAGAGCACAATAGCATTTACTGCAGTTCTGCAGAGTGGAGTGGCTTAGAGTGGAGTGATGGAGAGTGAGGTGGTGCAGAGTGGATTAGTGATGCATCGTATAGTAGTGTGGGGCACTGTGCGTTAGCATAGAGTAGAATGATGTAGAGTACAGAGGCATAGAGAGAAGTGCTGTAGAATGGAGTGGTGCAGAGAAAAGTGAAGTGAGGTAAAGTGGAGTACGCATGGTTTGACAGTGCACTGCTATTACAGACAACACATCTTCAATTGAAATTACCATAACATTTGCACAGGCATACAGTTTTACTGATACAACTATATAGCGCATAAACAATAATGTTTGGAATGTCATTACCTAATGTAATGATGTATTTTGATTGTATTAAATTATTTGTTTCCACCACAGTACAGAATTAACAAAAAATTTACTTTGTTTTTGCTTATCTAATTCTGATATATTCTGAATTATCTGCAAAGTTAATTTACAGACATTTAAATGTTGTTGCGTGCTGGAAAAATAAATAAACATCGTTCAACCTTCAACCTTCCTCAAGCACACAGCCCAATAGCCAACATGATTTTCACATAAATCCTCTCACTTTCATGTCAGTGAAAGAAAAGCACCAAGCTCCCTGGAAGACAAAGCCTGACTTTTGACCTCTGTCTTTCAATGCACAGCAAATGTGACAAGATAGGATTTAGTGGCCTATTTACAGTAATCCAGAGCTGGTGGGAGAAAACAGCAAATGGGGTATGGGTTAAGAAAGGGCGGAACTCAAACTGGAGAGGAAAAAACAAATAGAGGCAGCAAATAGAAAGCAAGCAAGTGTGAGTTACAAACCACAAAACTAATGGTAAACAATGGGGGAAATGTATTCCCAGGGAATCTTCCCGAATGTCCCCAAGATGTTGATGGCTGCGCTGTCTGGTAAGCTTCGACCTAAAAAGGGAGAAGACTGCCTCATGAAGATTGAACAGCTGCAGATGTGTAGTAGGTGCAAGCACTACAATGCTCATGTTTTACATGACTGTATTGATGTATCATTTACACGGCTAGGCTGGCCACTCTAGCGAGGCATAGGGATATTTTCAGAGCTGTGATAACTACAATGACCCAACCGTGAACCCTCCCCCCCCCCCCCATTGCCCCATTCCACTTGCAGCTTCCTGCAGTATGTGGCTGACTTGAAAAAAGTGTCAGGGTTGATTCCTGTTTCCGATAAGGCCATTATATTAGTACAAAAAGTGTAAACCCATCAGGCACTAAGGTGTGAATATATATCTATCGGATAAATGAATGTGTAAATGTACTAGTGGCAGATTTGTTTTCCTCACAAAATCTTAAACAAATAATGAAAAACATAATGAGAAGAAAAATAAATAGGAATGACTATGCGCTGACATTTTTTTGTATCCATAAATCCAGAAGCTTAATTATCAGTTTATTTTTCTTAAGTACCTGTAAAACACATTACTTGATTTAAGCTGTCTGGAATGTAGTGCTATAAACATTTTTTTTTCATTATTGAGCGCCTTCCTACCCCTTTCTTCCTCAAACTGGCAAAAAAGGAAAGGCGGGCTGACATCGGCCCTGCCGCAGTTATGGCAGGGCGCACCGCCCCCCCCTCGCCCGGGTCCCCTGGTGACCCGGAAGTGATTGAGTCACTTCCGGGTCACGAAGGGAACAAAGGCCAGGCCAGTTAGATCCGGCCTGGCCGACGAGGGGTTAAAAGGCCATGGAGCGTGAGTGTCTGCCTCTTTGACTCCTGCGCACCACGGCCTGCCCCTCCAGCCTCTAGGGGGCTGTAATTATTTTTTCTTCTCTGTTTTCTCCTACGGCAGGGTACAGCTTCCGGCGGGAGAATCGACTTCGAGGGGCCGACGCATCAGGAGGAGCACTCTGAAAACCGCCGAAGAATCCCTGTGGGAGAATCTCTGTTTTCTCTTCTCTGCAGGGCATGTGGCAGCGGGAGCCGTTAAGGAGCTGGCAGCTGCCGGGGGTTGCTGAGGCGATCGGCACGTTTTTTCCGCGAAGTCAGCGGTGTGCGGAGTGCAACAAGCAGGGACGGCGAGCCATCGAAAGGAGCGGGGGAGCGACGTGGATTCGTCACAAGATTTACGAGGGCAATGGCCTTCCCGGCCAAGGTGCGCGGGGGGGCGCGTGTGCTGTGTGCCCTGTAATGGGTAATCGCTAGCACAGTGTAATGTCAATACCGCTTCTGTTATTCGCTATGGGTCCACGGTCTGCTCTCCTTGGGGGCTTGTGGAGTTTTGTTTTAGGCACCTGTAAGATGTGGCTCAACCACTAGGGCGGCCAACTGTGTGGCTGGGGAACGAGGTTCCAATCTGGCAGGAGGTCGAACAGGCTGTGAAAGCAAAAAACTTTGCCTAGGCAAAAAATAGTTATAATTCTCCGAACCTAACATGGCCGCCACTGGGTGCTTAACTAATTTAAGTTAACATAACTTTTGTTAAGGCTGCTAAATGACTTCGTGGCACATAGGGCGCAGGGATAAACTCATGTGGCTCAATGTAGCACCGTAACGGATTCTGGGTTTCGTAGTCTTGGGGCATTTAATGGGTCTCTGTTGCACAAATTCACCTGACTTTAGCAGGTTGGGGCTTGTTCAAGGAAAGTCTAGAAATAGAGCACTGGCTACTCCATGACAAGAAGCTATCTGGTGGCGTTGCATGAATTAAGAGTGTCTGAGTACAGTGACGTGCAGTAAGTGACGAGGTTGCAGGACCTTTTTTCCTGTACATGTGTGTTTGACAAAAGTGTTGACAAACGCTTTGTTTCCAGTTGTCTCGAAGTTCGCTACATGGATAGGAAAGGCGGGGTCGACATCGGACCCGCCGCAGGGGCGGTATGAGTAGGGAGAGGCGGGTGGCGAGCCCTTCGCTCATCCGTCTCCCTGCTTGTAGCATACATGACATTATGCTGTGTTAGAAGTGAAAGGAGTTGGTTCTCTTCTAGGATACTCTTCATTATACAAATATAGAAAATTGTGCTTGAGATGGATGCATGCGAAATAGTGGTGGCTAGCGCAACCTTACCAAGGAGGTGGAGTTTGCCTTTGCGATGTTTCGTCTCTGTTTGTACACAGTTTCTGATTTTCCAGGTAATATATAGAGTTGGTAGGTTGTTGTAGACAAGAGTGCTACTACAGTTCTTTGGGGTATTGGTAGATGGGGTTAGTAACTGTTTCTCCGGAGAATGTGGCCTATCAGAACAAATGGAAAATATGCAACGTTAATGTCACGCTAAGGCACTTGTTTATGTTGTGAAACATGTGAGCTATCCAAGTGCATTCCCTAGAGACTCGTGTAATATACGCATGCTGTACTGAAACTCCTTTTTTATATATGGGATGAAGAACGTTTAGGCACTTCTCTTCTTTGGTTTATTCAGATGCAAATATTGTTACAAATCTGATACGAACATCGAGATGCACTCAAGGAGCACGAGACATCCTCTGGCTCCGAGCAGCAGGACGGATTATAATCTGCCTAATTGACTGTTTCTTGCTCCCGGGGACAGCTTTAAGTTTAGTTGATATTTAAGTAAACCAGTGGTGCGCACACTACAGAGGAGCGAGGACTACAGGGCACTTATTGGACGCACAACATTTGAGGCTTTATAAAACAGGCCAGTGGTATATGGTAACAGGGGTGCATATCGGCTAGCTTCAAAAGGGGCGAAGAGGTGGCTCAACTCATAACGGTCCCGACTTTGGAGCATGAAAACAGAGGGCCATATTATCAAGGAAGCTGCGTGTAGAGAGCCATCCGGGCTCTCACATACATTGTATCCTTGCACGCACGCACGCACACGCAACCTTGGGGCGGGCTCGCCCCTCGGTATAAATAAACAAGCGGAAGACCGCTCGGGGTCTTTCCGGCTGAGTGCAAGCAAGTGTTGGTGTAATTATTCAGTGCATATACATACACGTGGTAGGCCCTGCCTCACCACTCTACATTGGCGACGAGGCCGGTGTACCTGGATCCGCGTGTGTCTGCCTCGCGCGGCGGTGCCTGCCGCTGTGCTGCTCTGGCCCCCGTGCGCCTGAGACCCGCCCACGCGTCTCCCGTGAGGGTGCGCCTTCGGCTGGCGGGACTCGGGACCGGCGGAAGCTGACGTGCGGCTGGGTGAAGGTCCTGCGGGTGAGTGCTCATCTGCCCCGCTTGCGCGGCCCCTGCCTTCCGCACTCCGCCTGCCACCGCGGAGGAGGCGCGCCTGCTGACTGCAGGCCCGGCGAGCGCCACGTGACGACCCGCCCTGGGCCCGCCCTCGCTCTTCGGAGCTGCCGCGCATGAGGCGCCCTTGCAGAGGCGCGCGCTAGGCACGACGCCAGGCCCCTCCTGCTGTGCTCCTGCCCTCGTGGGGCGAAGGGACGCTCTCACGGACTGTGAGTCAATTAATGGGAACATTTGAAGGAAACAACACGATCAAAAAAAAAAAACAAAATAAAGCAAAAAGGCAACAAGGCATCTCCATTCACATTGGCTCCCACAAGGCCGTGCATCATTGTCCTTGCCGCCACAGCTGGTCCCTGGGGTCCTATCCATCGCCACTGCTGACTCCTCCCGCGTCACGCCCTAAGGCGCCTCGAAACGCTGCGTGGCCTGCGCCCCTGCCCTGCGCCTCACGCCGCCGCCATCCCGGAAAGCACCAGCAAGGCCAGAGTGACGCCTCGCCATGAACAACGGCGCTCCAGGAGCGGTCCAAGACGGGGCTGGCCAGCCCCCCCAGCCGGCTCTTCAGCAGCAGCCAGCTGCGCCCGCCGCTCAACCACAGGCTCAAGCACAGGCCGGAGCAGGCGCCCCTGCAGGTCCTCACGCACCCGCGCCCCATGCGCATCAGCACGCCGGCGTAGCACCCATACCGCCATTCAGCGAATCAGCAGACCCGGCAACGGCGGCCGTCCGCTGGAGAGCATGGGTCGGACGCCTCAATCTGTACTTCAGGGGCACAAGAGAAACCGACGGTACGGTGAAGAGGTCGCTCCTCATTCTCTATGGGGGTCAGGAGATCTATGACTTATTTGAATCGCTCCCGAACACTGGAGCCGAGGACAACTATGACGCCGCAGTCGCGGCCCTCAACGCGCACTTTGACCCTCAGTTGAACAATGATTTTGAAAAATTCAAATTCAAGCGAGCATGGCAGCTGGACTCCGAGTCAGTCGACATGTACTACACTCGACTCCGACGGCTCGCGAGCACGTGTCCCTTCACCAACCCTCGCGACGAAATCAGGGACCAGATCATCGTCGGCTGCAAATCTAAGTTGCTGAGAAAGCTGATCCTCCGACAGCCGGGGATCACCTTAGACGAGATCCTCATCCTGGCAAGGTCGCACGAGTTGTCGGATGCCCGGGCGGAAGAGATGGAGGTCGCACTGCGCACCCCGGTGATCGCCCCGTCTGGGGCAAGGGCCCCGGCCATCAAGGAAGAGCGAGTGGAGGCGATCCAAAGAAGATTCCCGCCAGCAAGGCCGCGAGGTGGCCCGCCAAGGGACAGCCAGTGCGGGTACTGTGGTGTGGACCATCCTTCCACGGCCACGTGTGGTGCCAAAGGCAAGACGTGCCTCAAGTGTGGGCGCATGAATCACTTCGCTGCTGTCTGCCGGGGAGGGAAGTTCCGGGCAGCAGGCCCGCGCGCCAGAACTGTGACCCAACGGGTCCGACAACTGTCTCTTGACCAGGAGAGACCCCCTCCCGACACGGAGGCTCAAGACCGCCGGCCCAGATATGAGGACGACGAAGACGATGAGGTGTATGTCATCTCCTACGTGAGCCGGGCATCCACGAAAAGGCGACCGCCTCCAATGTGTTCCGTCTCAGTGGACGGGACGAGTGTCAACGCGCTGATAGACACAGGGGCGTCCGTGAACGTCATGGACTCGGACCAGTATGAGCGCATGTCCCCAAAGCCGACGCTAGCACCGTCCGCGGCACGCATCTACACCTACGGCGGGACAGAGCCCATGCCTCTTCGTGGAGTGATTCAAACCACAGTAGTCAACGGAGAATATTCGACTGTGACCAGATTCCACATCACCGAGGGCAAGAAAGGCACCCTCCTGAGCTGCCACACAGCAGAGGATCTGGGACTGGTGTTTTTCGCCAACCAAGTACACCAGGCTCACGCTGACTTCATGTTAAAGGACTTCCCAGAACTGTTCAAAGGCCTCGGCAAGCTCAAGGGTAAAAAGTTTAAGCTACACATTGATGCGACGGTGAAACCTGTCGCTCTCAGACACCGGCGAGTACCGTTTAACCTCAGGCCCCAAGTTGAGGAAGAGCTTCGCAAGCTTGAGGAGTTGGGAGTGATCGAGAAAGTGTCGGGCCCGACACCCTGGGTCTCGCCCCTGGTGGTTGCCCCCAAACCGAAGCAGCCGGGAGCCATACGTCTGTGCGTGGACATGAGGCTCCCCAACACCGCTGTCAAGCGCGAACGACACATCACCCCCACTATGGACGATATTATAGCTGACCTCAACGGGGCGAAATGGTTTTCCAAATTAGACCTCAACTCCGGATATCACCAGCTGGAGCTAGAGCCGGCTAGCAGGTACATCACCACGTTTTCGACGCACGTGGGGCTGCGTCGCTACACTCGGCTCAGTTTTGGGGTCTCGTCGGCCGCCGAGGTCTTCCAGAACGCCATTCGCGAGGTGCTCTCCGGACTAAAAGGGGTGATCAACCTGAGTGATGACATCCTAGTTTACTCAACGACCCTAGAGGAGCATCACGCCAACTTGAGGGCGACCCTGCAGAGACTCGCTGATAGCGGCCTCACCCTCCACCGCGCTAAATGTGCCTTCTATCAGGAGTCAGTGGACTTCTTTGGATATATCTTTACGAGGGAAGGCCTTAAAGTTGACCCTAAGAAGGCCGAAGCCATCAAAGCGGCCAGCACGCCTAGAAGTCAAACAGAAGTCCGCAGTTTTCTGGGCATGGCCACGTACTGTGGCCGGTTTATCCCGAACCTGGCCGACTTAGCGGAGCCTCTCCGTGCCCTCACCCGTGCTGATCAGAAATGGGACTGGACTGCTGCTGCACACAAGGCGTTCCAGGCCGTCAAGGCCAGTCTGCTTGACAACACCGTCATGGCCTACTTCCAGCCACGGAGACGGACCGAGTTGATAGTCGATGCCAGCCCAGTGGGATTGGGAGCCGTGCTGCTGCAGGAGTACGGGCCGGAAGAGTGGAAGCCTGTCGCCTATGCCAGCAAGGCCCTGTCCGACACGGAGACCAGGTATGCCCAAATTGAAAGAGAGGCGCTGGCCATCAAATGGGCATGCCAGCACTTTCACCTCTATCTCTGTGGACAGGACTTCACGGTGGTCACAGACCATAAACCCCTGTTGCCCCTCTTTGCGGGAACATCCCGGCTTGCTCCCCCACGCATCGAGAGGTGGGCTGTCCAGCTGCAGGGTTACCGGTTCAAGGTGGTGTTCAGGCCAGGAGCACACAACCCTGCCGACTACTTGTCGCGTCATCCGGATGTCACACCCCCACCGGCCCTCGATGCTGAAGGAGATGAAGTGGAGGAGATAGTGCACATGGTCACCCTAGCGGCGTGCCCCGAGAACATGTCGCTCCAGGAAATTAGCGACGCCACTGCGACGGACGAGACCTTGGCGAAAGTTAGGGAGGCACTCGAAGGAAATCGTTGGGCCCATTTCCTTGATGGCGCTTCGTGCCTCCGGCCGGAGGTGCGTCATGCCAGGCAGCAGCTGTGGCAGATACGGAGTGAACTTAGCGTCGGAGATGAGGGGGTGGTGCTGCGTGGGCACCTCATCGTCATGCCCGAAAGCCTCCAGCAACGAGCCCTGAGCCTGGCTCACGTGGGACACCAAGGGATGGCAAAGACCAAGGCCCGCTTGAGGAGCAAGGTGTGGTTTCCCGCGATGGACAGCCAGGTGGAAGCCATGATACAGGCCTGCCACGCATGCACGATCACGGGCGGAGACCCTGCCCCAGCGCCCGTGCTCACGGAAGAAGCGCCCCAGGCCCCGTGGGCTCAACTCAGCATAGACTTTGGCAGCTTTCCAGACGGGCGGCACATGCTAGTGCTGGTAGACTCTTTTTCCAAATTCCCAGTTGTGGAAGTCATCGCATCCACTGCGTTCCCGCAGGTAAAGAAAGTCCTAAACCGAGTGTTTGCTACGATGGGGCTTCCTGAAGAAATCAAGTCCGATAATGGGCCCCCCTTTCAAGGGAGAGAGTTTCAGGCTTACTTGGAGGCTCTCCGGATCAAACATCGGAAAATCACACCCCTGTGGCCTCAAGCCAACGGGGAAGTCGAGAGGCTGATGCGGACATTAAACAGAGCGCTGCGGATTGCGGTGGATAACGGCGAAGACCCGGAGGCCGCCCTGGACGACTTCCTTGGAGCCTATCGGCAGACACCCCACTCAACGACAAAGTGTGCTCCCTCTCATGTTCTGTTCAAGCGAGCTCCAAGGGATGGCATTCCCACTGTCAACACGTGGGTGCCGGGAGAAAGGGACGCTGAGGCCATACAGGCCCGGCGACAGGCCACCAACATCAAAGCGAGCGCACATCGGCATGCCAAAGAACCAGCCCTCCGGCAGGGGGACACTGTCATTGTCAAGGATCGCCATCCTGGGTGGAAGTTTCGGACTCCTTTTGAGCCAGAAGTGTGGACAGTGGAGCGAGTGCAAGGGACTATGATTACAGCTAGGAGGAATGGCCAAACCGTGACGAGGAATGCCTCGTGTTTCAAGAAGGTACTGGACAATGTCAATGTGCGTCAACGGACCGAGGGAATGGAACATGGAGACCAAGAAAGCATGGACTTTGATAATTGTTCTGATCCAACACCTACTCTGCCGCGAATGGCCACCCCACCAAGGCCAGTGTCACCAGGCCCTGCGGTCGGGCGGAGTCAGCCAAGGGTCGAGGATGCGAGCGAGGGTCCGAGGACAACCCCGGCTGGGGTTGTCGAACTACCTCGGACCCAGGATCGTCGCTACAACCTGCGGCCCAATCCTAGGCCGAGTCAACGGTTGTTGGACTTTGCTTGTTCGTCTCCATGAGTAAGAGACTATGAATGTGCCTGCAGAAAGAGACTAAAATAAAGGAGGGATGTAGAGAGCCATCCGGGCTCTCACATACATTGTATCCTTGCACGCACGCACGCACACGCAACCTTGGGGCGGGCTCGCCCCTCGGTATAAATAAACAAGCGGAAGACCGCTCGGGGTCTTTCCGGCTGAGTGCAAGCAAGTGTTGGTGTAATTATTCAGTGCATATACATACACGTGGTAGGCCCTGCCTCACCACTCTACACTGCGGTAGTTTATCGCCGCTTTACCGGCAGGAAACTGCCGATAGAGCAGCGATAATGGCCTTGATAATATGCGATTCAAATTTCAATCGTAGCCCAGGTTAGATGTTCACACATCTAACCTGGGTATCGATTGAATTTCGAATGGCACATTATCAAGCCCATTATCGCCGCTTTATCGGCAGTTTCCTGCCGGTAAAGCAGCGATAAACTACCGCAGCTTCCTTGATAATATGGCCCAGAGTTCGATCCTCAGTGTGGGTGGAAGCAATGTAGTGTGATTAAATTATGAATGTGACCATGGAAGCCTTGTCTGCTTGCCAGAGCAGCCCTGGAATGTTTTCCCTTTCAGTTCTTGGAGCCAATATTGGCGCTTTTGAGATTAGGAAGGAGGCAACAAAATTAATTTGTCATTTCCTCCGATTAGACGTGTGCTATCATTCAGCTTTACAAGGTTGCTTCGGGGTAGAATAAGGATTATTAAGGTTTGGTCTCTATTGCTAGCTTTGGAAAAGTTTACTCAACACTTGTTTACGCTAGCAGAGTCAATTGAAAGGTGCAATGACAATTATACATCAAGGAGCGGAGTTTACCAATGAAGGATAATTTCAGATTATCGTGTGGGGTGGCAGTGTGCCCAGAAGACATTACCTTGTTAGACTGTGCTGAACAGTTGGACTTTTTTATGCAGATACCATTTAAACCTGTTAGTTTCACTATCGCTGTAGTGAAAACCACACGAGTTGTATTCCTTATGTGACAAGAAATCCGCTATTTACGCGCAACATTACACTACAGGTTCATTCGCTAACTAGTGGGGTGCGCTCATTTGGGGTACACCTTCGGGGGAGGCGGATATTTGGTAGGCTGGCGGATATTAGTCCGTTGTACAACGGAATCATAGATTGCATTTCCCTCTAATCAGTCAAGGGGAAGGTTAGCCAAGGACCATTTCATTTGGTTGGCAGCTCATCCCAAGGGTGTCCAAGATGGGTAATGTACCTTGCCCAGCCCTTACTGAAGGTGTGGAGCAACATGGAACGGTATACTACATTTGTAGAAGTTGGTATCAAACATCAAACAGTATGAACTGCTTGCACAGCGTAGTAGGAGTTAGGGTGAATCAATCAATCAGTCATTGGTTAAGCACACTACATACCCGCGAGGGTCGCAAGGCGCTGGGGGGTGCTCTGTTTTTAATGCCTTTAAGCATTATGAGAAATAGGTTGGATTACATCCTTTCATGGCCGATTTTGAGCAATGGCATCTAAATAATGGTTTTCTATTGAGTAGAAATAATTTTCTGAAACAACCAGCACTTAGCATAGTAGTAAGGGCTTCAAAGCTAACGTGGACGGTAAACAAATGGTATATTATGGTAAAAATCATAACGTGATGCGGTGCCACCGTTAAGTGTAACAAGTATCCCGCACAGGGGAGAAGCTGCTGTACTGAGGACCGTATTTCCAGGGGCAGCCGTCTGATTGCTTCATTTGTCTGTTTTTTTAATTCAAGCGCGTCAACTAGTGGGGTAATTACCTACACCTCATTCCCACATGGGCAAAGTGACATTGGAGAGCGTTAACACATTCAAGGGAAGGTCTTCTCCACGTTTACAGAGTGGGTTATCTGTAGGGTCGGCTCACAAAGTTAGTGAATTGCCAAACATGGCCCAAATCTTCTTTTCTTTACATATAGTTTACCTCTGGGGCGGTCTCCAGGTTTTCACAGGGGGTCCTTACTTACTGCAGGAAGTATGCTTAGCATATTAAAGCGATTTCTTTACATGGGGGAGGTCAGGCCTACTTGGCAATGGCCTCGGGGAGGGTCACCCAGGTACTCTCAACACTGATGACGTCAAAGCAGTACACTCCAGGCCCTGTGGTCATACCTTCAAGGGTATTCCTGCGCACAGTTGCGGCGGTACAGAAGATTTTAGGGTCTGTGTCTGAAGCCCTTGGCACCATGTGCTGGTACACGTAAGCTTTGGTGGGGTATCATGTCACACAGATACGCTCATACATGTATGTTTTGACGGACTTCGGGAGTACCAAGAGCATCGGCCTGGCTAGAAATGTGCTTGGCTGCAGCATACCTTTTAGTAACCATGAATGCGCTGTGTCACTGCACTTCACACTGTGTACTGTCCTTAAGTAAGCATGAAGGCGCTATTGCATTCACTGTGGCCCCCAGGTCTATTCTTTAATGAAGGTCATACTACCAGGCACCCTCTCTGTAACACTATTTCAAATACTCCGCATGTGACACAGACTGATGCTATGCTAAACACTTTCAGTTGCAAGTTTGATGGGAATGCATCTGGTACTAATCTTAGCTAAGGCTTAGCATGTGACAGCAATGTAATACAGGCACGTGTACTGCATCTTTTGTCAGGAAGCCAGAAACACTCATCGTTTGTGTTTGTTTTTTCAATTTATGTATGTCTGGATCCATGGCGGATACCTGGGAAGTGCTCCACACCGCAACAACTGCAAGGGGTGGACAGCAAAGGGGACCCATACATCAGGAACGGGAGTGGCAAGCAACGGCATCAAGTGTGATGGGCGATCGATCAAGGGCTCAAGAGGTGCCAACACTGGGTTGATTGTTTATCGGTGTGTTAACAATAGGTTGGGCTGGCTGCAGTAATGTTACAGGATGTTGCTTCATATAATAGGGCACTATGGGCCAGATGTAGGTAAATCTATTTTACCGACACTTAAATACCGAATTTTACCGATTCGGTATTTAAGAGTCGGTAAAATAGATGTACCGAGATGTAGGTAAATCCAGATGTGGATTTACCGATTCTTTAAAAGTCGGTATTTACCGATTCGGTAAATACCGACCTGTAATGCTCCATTCATTCCTATGGGCTTTGAAGCCCATAGGAATGAATGGGGCATTACAGGTCGGTATTTACCGATCGGTAAATACAGATTTTTGGCAAGGGTGCAGGGGGTGTCACTTTGACACCCTCTAGCACCCCCAAAAAAGGTTCGGGGGCCATATGGCAGGCATACCTGCCCTAAGGGCAGGTCTGCCTGTCATATGGCACAGGTGTGCATGCACACATTTGCATGCTCACCTGAATCGGTATTTCACCATCAAATTGAATTTGATGGTAAAATACCGATTTCTTAGGCCTTGTGGGACTCATCAGAGTCCCACCTACATATCGATTTTACAGAATCTGTAATTTTACCGTTCTGTAAATTTACCGACCGGTATATTTACAGATTCTGTAAAATTACAGATCGGTAAATTACAGAACGGTAAAATTACCGATTCTGCCCCCTACATCTCAAATTCCTTTTACCGGTCGGTAACGGCCGAATTCGGCCGTTACCGACCGGTAAAACCCTACCTACATCTGGCCCCTAGTTCCTTAGCCGGAAACAGTATTTCTACCGTAACGGTGCCTGTGCTCCCAGGTGCCACCGTGGTCAGGATAGTATATTGGTAGGTTACCAATTGGTGGTGCTAGCCGTAGTAATGTGGCAGTACACAGGGGTGTGCCTTGCCAGCTTGGCCAAACCCAGGAGTAATAGGCGTATGCAACACCTCAGCACCCCTTGTTGGGGAGCAGTACTCTGCCTTTACGGGACCCGAGCTCCCAGTTGCCATTGTAGCAGAAACAGCACGTTTGGGGATTTCCATAGTAAGGAAGTAGACATACACTGAACAGTTCCCAGAGCGTAGTGGGCAGCAGGTGTGGGTGGTTCACGGACTTCACAATACGCCAGTGGGAGCTTATGGGGGCCTGTGGTTCCCCGGGTAGCCTTTTCAGTGCACCAACAGTGGGGGTCAGCATCAGGAGTGCTGTGGCTTATCGGGCGCAGCGTAATGCCATCAATAAAGCCCATCTGGTGGCCCTATGGCGGCAGCTCTAATTTCCCTGGATCAGACAGCCCTAGAATATTTAGCACGCATTTTTGGGAGGGGGCATGAAAGGAACAGGTACACCGGGACACCTGGGTAGAAGTGAGGGTCGACATGTCCGTACCCGGGGTACACCGTGGCGCAGACATTCCTGATCTCCCAATAGGGGAAGCGAGTCTGCGAGGCCATTGTGCCACTGGATGCAAATACCTAGTAACAACAATAGTGAGGCTTGCTAATTACAGACCATAGCCCAGGGGTGCATCTGGGGGGAGTTGTGCTTCTTAAAAGACGGCGTCCATTTGTCCACAGCTGGGGATGAAACCATTGCAGAGAATCTTCTTGCCTAGTGAAGGGCGTATAGGGACAAAGTATGATCTTGCAGGGAGTTGGTAGGTATAACGGCTAGGTTTGTGAATTTAAGGTTAGGGCATGACCTTTCAGTGTAGGAGGGTAGGGGGGGCCAGATAGTTGGTCAACTACGCTGGCCTGTGGCGGTAAGGTCATGATTGGTGAGCAGTTAATTTAAGGTCCTTAGTGGGCGGCGCCATTCTCGAATGGGGTCGCCCAAAGGGAGGGACAAGTGGTCTCTCCTAGAACTCCAGGGGTAGTTACAGCCTGTTGGCTACATGGGTGCTGGGGAGGAGAGAGTCACGCTTTCTCTAGGCTGGTTGGCCACCCCGCACTGGCACAATGACACCAGTAAACAGCACAGAGATGCAAGGGCCCCCTTTAATGGAGTTAATAGAACGTATGGGGGTAACCGGGGGGCCAAAGTACCCTCACGGTAAGCGGGCCCTCAGCGCATGCGCACTTCGACAGAAGGGGGTGTTTAATAGGGCGTACGGGGGTAACCGGGGAGGGGGTGTGCCCCCACGGTAAACGGGCCCTCTGCGCATGCGCACTCCGACAGGAGGACGTGGTTAATAGGGCGTACGGGGGTAACCGGAGAGGGCATCTAACCCCATGGTAAACGGCCCCTCTGGGCATGCGTGGTTTAGTGATAAGTATCTGACACCAGTTACTGACCTTGTCGTAGGCCCAAATAGGTACGCAGAAAATAAATATTGTATAATGTGATTGATATGTTAGTTTCGGCTAGGAAATACCTTGTACTAGAAATATGTTGAGGTTAGCCATCTGAATACCTGTATATATCAATTGTAACGTTTTCTGCGTAATTGTGTAAATATTGTTTATTTCAATTTTTGATTTATTTTGTATGTTTTAATAAAGACAGCCGGGGGGTCGAAAGATCCCCCGCCTTCCAAAGAAATCCCTCTCATGTCCTATTAATAAGTTGGTTAACGGAAGGGTGGGGGTCCTCCGGCAGTCCCTGGCCATAAGGAAAGGCGGGGCCGACATCGGCCCCGCGGCAGGTATGGCGGGGCGCACCGGCCCCCTACTCGCCCCAGGTCCCCTTGTGACCTGGAAGTGATCGAGTCACTTCCAGGTCACGAAGGGAACAAAGGCCAGGCCGGTTAGATCCGGCCTGGCCGACGAGGGGTTGAAAGGCCGTGGAGCGCAAGAGTCTGCCTCTTTGACTCCTGCACGCCACGGCCTGCCCCTCCAACTTCTAGGAGGCTGTAATTATTTTTCCCACCCACCATCCCCTGAAGCTGAGGATTGATATTGTGTGTTATGAAGGTTTTCACAATTTTGAGACAAATGTTTATGGATTACAAGAGTGTCTGACTAATAAATTTTTGATCCTTAGAACTTTCTCCCGTTTTCAGGTAATCAATTGTCATATTTATTGCTATTCCTTGGTCAGGCGGTAAGGTCATGATTGGTGAGCAGTTAATTTAAGGTATTTGGGGGGCGGCGCCATTCTCGAATGGGGTCGCCCAAAGGGAGGGACAAGTGGTCTCTCCTAGAACTCCAGGGGCAGTTACAGCCTGTTGGCTACATGGGTGCTGGGGAGGGGAGAGTCACGCTTTCTCTAGGCTGGTTGGCCACCCCGCCCGCACGTGCACAATGACGCCAGTAAAAGGCGCAGAGATGCAAGGGCCACCTTTAATGGAGTTAATAGAGCGTACGGGGGTAATTGGGGGGGCCAAAGTACCCTCACAGTAAGCGGGCCCTCTGCGCATGGGCACTTCCACGGAAGGGCGTGGTTAATAGGGCGTACGGGGGTAACCGGGGAGGGGGTGTGCCCCCACCATAAACGGGCTCTCTGCGCATGCGCACTCCGACAGGAGGGCGTGGTTAATAGGGCGTACGGGGGTAACCGGGGAGGGCGTGTAACTCCACGGTAAACAGGCCCTTTGCGCATGCGCACTTCTTCAGGAGGGCGTGGTTTAGTGATAAGGATCTGACATCAGTTATTGACCTTGCCGTAGGCCCAAATAGGTACGCAGAAAATAAATATTGTATAATGTGATTGATATGTTAGTTTCAGATAGGAATTACCATGTACTAGAAATATGTTAAGGTTAGCCATCTGAATACCTGTATATATCAATTGTAACGTTTTCTGCGTAATTGTGTAAAAATTGTTTATTTCAATTTTTGATTTATTTCGTATGTTTTAATAAATACGGCGGGGGGTCGAAAGATCCCCTGCCTTCCAAAGAAATCCCTCTCACGTCCTGTTAATAATGTTGGTTAACGGAAGGGTGGGGGTCCTCCGGCAGTCCCTGGCCATAGGTCGCGACGGCTTGATTATTGCAATGGGGGTTGGTATTAGCAGTGTTTCTCGAGCTGCTTTCAGTTCCTTGCTCAGCATTGTTCCACACACCCCCGGGTATCCATCTCAGTAGTTCTTTCCACTATTGTGTTAAGTACAAGTACAACCATACAGACGCTGCCCTCAAGAGCTTTATGCACACGTAATTACAGCTTAAGAACAGAGTGCCTTCATCTGAGTCCATGTACAGCTTGTTTCAGTACCCCCAGACGAGTCCACCGCTGGCCTCTCATCTGTGGACGCCCCTGCGTTGCAAATACCAGGCTTGCAAAGCAGTACCAGAGCTTCCCTTCTACATCCGGCTGACGCCGAGCATACATATGAGATACTTTTGTTCCACGGGCAGCCTGGCAGGTGCTCGGCTCGGCTCCCTGTATTGAGACTGCTGTGAAAACATGGCCTCCCGGTGAAAACAGCAGATTGTGCGTATGCGAAAGTTCACACTTAAACCAGTGTGCATGCAACGGGCACATGCAAATGTAAGGCGCACGTGAGTCATCCTCCTCCGCCTCGCGCCCTGCAGAGGCAGGACTCGTGCACCTGGGACTGTAATTACAGCTGCGGCACAGAGCACATTACCGGGCTGTTACCGCACAATTCCCAATCACGTAATTACGGTGCACGGAGCACGTAGGCTGTGAAGGAGTCTTAGTTGTGGAAAAAGGTTAATTTTGTTAGGGGGCTGCCTTGCGGCTCCCTCCTCCCGTGTCTTACCCGTTACAGCGCTCAACGACAACAGGCAGGTGGCAAAGATCCTGCATCAGATCATATCCCAATGCTTGATGGGGAGCTGTGCTCTCTGCTCTGCGCGAGATCCAGGAAAACCTCTACAGACAGCATAACGTCCTGTGATCTACAAGATGAAAGATATGGAACACAACACTCTGTGGCACCTAGGGCGCCAAGTGACCTCAGCAAGCACTGCCAAAGTGCTGAGCGGAGCAATATATGACGTAGAATACAACAAGCCCAGGGCTTTGAGTGGCATTACAAAACTAGGGGGCCTCTCAAAGGGGCGTGACAGACGTAATTAAGAGCGTGGCTTAAAAACACCTAAGCTAAAAATCTGTGCTCAGCATAGTGAGCGGCCTGACTGGTATTTTGCTGCTTCCGTAGTTGCAGCCAGAAATAAAATACAAGTAACCAGGGCCGGTTCTAGGATTTGCGAGGCCCTGGGCTAAAAGGGAAAGTGCAAGGCCCCCTCTAATTTAGATAAGTGGCCCCTTGCAAGGAGACCATTCACAGACACTGTGGGGGGCCCATTGTCCAGCATTTTGGCGCCCCCACAGTTTTAACTTTTACTCCACAAGCATTTCTCACACCTTCAGTCCGATAGGTGTGAGAATTGATTGTGGTCTAAAAGTTAAAACTGTGGGGGCGCCAAAATGCTGGACAATGGGCCCCCCACAGTGTCTGTGAATGGTCTCCTTGCAATTGAGGGAGCGTCTCCGTCTCCCTCCCCTATGCCTCCTGACACCATCCATGAGAGGCCCAGGGAGGGGGCCCCCTCCAATGGACCTTAATTGCAGGCGACACCTTTCTTTGTAATAGATCGCCAGGGAAACAACAGGACACATCACTGGTGCGTGGCCCCATGCTGGTGGGCTGAGTGCGAGGCCCTGTGCAGCCGCCCACGCTGCCCATGCCTCGCGCCGGCCCTGCAAGTAACAACACACCCTCAACGCACCAGCATTATTGGCTTTACCAATGGGTGTTTGTTGCATAAGATAAATAAGCAACAACTATGGCAACGTTGTATATAATATTGAAAATGCTTCAGTGCTGAAATGAAGAGACTGTGAAAGAACTATAACAAGTCTCTTTGAAGTTACCACAAAGTCAGTGAAGGGCGGCACTGCTGCAGAATTAAGATTTTTTTCACCCTGAGGGTGAGGGCAAAAATGGAGAGCCCGACAGGCACCCGTCTCAGCACCTGCTTTTTAGAACTAAGCACCAGCAGGACCCGGCGCACTTAAAGCTCTGAACAAGCCTGGGGTATTTCTTCAAGGTGGTCAAATCTGGTTGTTGGATATTACTTTGCTTCGAGATGGCGGTCGATCTCAGTATGAATCTGTGTACTCTGTAGCGCCAAGAGGCCTTCCTTTGGGAGTGAATGCCTGTGTTTTTCAATTGACTAGAATACGCAAATACATTTTACAGAGAACCAGAAAAAAGTGCCTGCTTTGGCCCTACTAGAAGCTGAACGAATGACTATATGTCCTTAAATATAGACGATTGAGTGCCGACTTCAAAGATGGAACTGGAATTTTCTCCTGAGCACTTGAGCAGAGTTCAACAAAACAATGCTACATTTTGCAACAAAGCATCTGGATTTTTCACCAGCATGACACAATTCAAACCGAATCCCAGCAGATGAGTAGCAATCCACCCCACAACCACTGACCAGTCCACAACAGAGATCTCCGGCTCGGTTTCTCAGTACATCACTTTCAGCAGGGACATCCAATCGAGCCCACTCTTCGGTCTTGAAAATATGTGCATAACCCAATAGATCACTCTCACCATCGAGAAATTGCATGCAGCTACTGTCTGTCACACCATAACGCTCATCTTCTTCAGGAGGACAGAGGATGCACTTCATGACCAATTTCCCGAATACATTGAATTTTACTATATTGCAATTGCTCTTATAAAGCACTTACTGTCCCTGACGGGGAGTTGAAGTGCTTTATGGGGAGTAGCACGAAACACTGGAACCCAAGCTTAGTTATCAATTTAGTGAGCTGGGATTAGTGAGTTTGGTGTTGTTTTTGCAGAAGAAACCCTTTTATGCATCACTCTAGTGTGTTTATGGTGGAATCAAAGGGAGTCTGATATCATAGCTGGCAGGGGTGAGGGATATGTCATTTCAAGCAAATGATTTGTGGAGAGAGTTGATGGTTTAGAGGAAACTCCGACTAGGAATTTAGAAGTCTTTGCTAGCAGAGGGTCAGTGGTATGTTTACACAAATGATTTGTGGGATGAATAGATAATGTAGTGGAAGCTCTAACCTGGGAGTTAGAAGTCAGCGCTAGATGTGCGTACTTTAGTTTGGGTGAATGATTGGTAGGGTGAATAGATAGGGTAGAGGAAGCTCACACTAGGGAGTTTGGTGTTAATGCTGGTTAGAGGCATGGTGTATGGTAGTTTGTGCCAATGATTGGTGAGGTGAATAGATAGGGGAAAGGAAGCTTAGAAGATTGATAGATTGCAGGCAAGTGTGTACCAGTTTGCGAGAAGGGAGGGATTAGGGGCTATAGTTTGAGATAGGGGAAATTCACATAAGTGTATCTAGAAAGGTAGGTCAGAGCATGTGATGCTTT
Organism: Lissotriton helveticus; assembly: GCF_964261635.1. Classification (NCBI taxonomy): domain Eukaryota; kingdom Metazoa; phylum Chordata; class Amphibia; order Caudata; family Salamandridae; genus Lissotriton; species Lissotriton helveticus. The sequence goes on from NC_136065.1 coordinate 1,356,771,296, forward strand.
GTGCAGGAGTTGTATAAGGACATGCGATTAGGATAAGGTGTTGAATAAGGGGAACCGGGTGTGCACAGGATGGTTGGTATTCGAAGTCCATAGTCTTTTTTTCTTCTGTACAGATATAATGAGGGAGGAAGCTTGTTGGATTTTTGGAATCTTGAGCAGGTGATAGTGGAAAAAAATACGTAATGATTTAGGTTTTTGCTAAAACTTTCATTGTACATGTAATTATACAGGAGCAGGGTAAGAGGAAGACAGAATTCCTGCTTGGCTCTGTCACATGGCTACATTATTTATTCCTTTTTGTAAGGCCATGTTTTGCCCCTATAAGAGCAGGATGGGTGCAAGTAGTTTTGTCACCCAATGCCAAGAGACATTTTGGAGCTCCCATCGCAGGGTGGCCACATTTGATGCTTCCTCTGGTGATCTGGCCTCTGCCTGCTTATGAGGTGCTTGAGTCTTAATGCACAGCATTAGAACTGACTGCATGGGAGTCACCAAACTCAGCTCAACTGAGACTCTCTAAACAGTATTCCTCACCCAAAATCCATTCGTACTTCTTCGAGGCATGAGTTCGCATTCTGAGCTCCATCACACACACATGATGTGTGATTTTACCAAGGTGGACTGGCTGGACTGGGCATCAGGCATTTCCCCAGGAGGATGGAAGTGTGCCAGGCCACTTTTGTTACTGGGAGCTGGTTTTGTAGCAGTGCCGCCGTTTTAAAAGCACTGCAGAGTTCCTTGTATATCCAACAGGTTTCAGGCAACAGTAAAAGAGCCAACATAACTCTGGTGATTAATGTACCTGAATGGATCGGAGATTTGGCTACTGGCAGATTTGACTCATCGAATGTAGCGCAGAGGGTTAATATTCCTGCTGCAATGAGCCTTTACCATGCAGATCACAGAACAGTATTTTATGTGCATAGCTCAGTGGTTTACCTCTTTTGTCACAGAGATTCATTTGTTACTGAGCAGTTCATAAGTTACACTCGTGATCTAGGTTAGAAAGTTATGTTTTTTCCAGTCTTTCATTATCCTAATTCAGCTTAAAGGGTTTGTTTGGGTAGAGATAAATTTGTATTAGTAAAGCCAACCGTAACCACTGTGTTGTGCTCTGAACAATGAGTTTGTGCTTCCCCAGACCAAGCACTCTTAAAAAATGCCTACTAGTTGGCATGACATGTGAATCCTACACTTTGCATTTACCTTTGTAACATTTTTGAAACACTGATTTACACATGTATGATTCATTGTTGTGTGTGTGATGTAAAATTCTCCGACATCCTGCACTGGTATCAGAAGTGCTATAAAACAAATGAAATACATGTGAGAGAGAGCTATGGAAAGATGAGCGGCACTGTTGGAGAGTGATAGTGAGGGAATCATTGAAAAGCCATAATAAAGATTGCCACATCCTGGTGCACTGTAAGGGCATCATTTACTCTGCTTTAGAACCGAATACAATTGAATATATAATGAAACACGTGTTGTAGAATGCACCATTTTTGCCATTTTTTCTAAAGCTTCTTGGGAGGGGGGGAGAAACCACCATAAGGCTCGTTTGTATTGCTTGCTCGCTCACTATGCACCATACAGTGGCTAATCTGACAACATTTGCTATGGCTGCTTTCGGTTCCTAGTCCGGCCCTGGATTCTACAAATGGTTAGAAACTGGGTACACTGAAGGGAAATGCATGAGTGGAAGGAATTTCCATGTTTGTAGACAGGAACACAGAGATGACTCACATATTATAGCAGGAAGAGGGAATTGAAGCCAAAGCATCACTGCTCCAGCTCTTCACGTGGCCAGGCTCGTATCCAGTGATTGCCGAGCCACGGGTCTCCCTTACTACAGTCGAACAGCAGAGCACTTACAGGGCAAAGCAAATGGGATGTGACATCTTAAAAGAATGTGAACATGGATTTGTATAGCTCACCATGAAATATTTAGAAGCAAAAAGTAAACTGCTGAGAACACTCGTTTAATGGAACCGAATGACCTCTGGGGAGGGTTAATACAAGAATGCAGTGGTATGCCTTTGGCCTGAAAGGCACAAGGGACTTTCCTTAAAAAACATGCATTCACCACAATGCTGGTAAGCATAGGATTGGCACAGAGATGCACAACCTTTATCTCCAGGTACTAGACGCACTCAGGGTGATACATGGGAGCTGAGTCTTGCACCAAAAAGGATGAGTAACTTTCAGGGATAGAACAGGGATAAACAGCATTTCGCCTTTAGACTAAGGTACAGTGAGGGGGAATTGTTAGAGAAACCCTCACCTCTAGGGCTAGAGGGACTCGGTCACTGGACAAGGAACATTGATCTTTTCAGAGTAGGGAAGATTGTGGTCTGAATATTGACACACTGTTGCAGCCCATCTCACCTCTACAGATGGCAGCCTTCTCGAGAATTCTAAAGATATAGAAATCACTTTTAAGCTGAAAGAGGGGTGCTGCCACTGAAAGTAAAATCAAATTGATACAGGCGTTCCAGGCCTCCTGATCCTAAGAATGGATGCGCACAGAGGTTTGGTATAGTGATAGAGAGTCTCTCCCTAAAAAAATTGATGAATTCCTGGATTAGTAAAGGAATGGGGTGCTGTTTTTTTTTTAATAAGGCAGGATGGAACCATAGCACCTTCAAGTTAAAGGTGGCCTGGGCTTGACTGGAAACCCAAATTAACCATGGGCCATGGTGGCGGCCCAGCCTGCTCTCAAACCAACCTCCTAACCTGAGGCCTGCAAGGAAATGGCAGAGTAGCAGAATGTCCATTTTGGCCCTAGAGGTGGTGTTAGAAACGGGACCCTGGCCGGCCAAGACTCGCGTCGAGGTCAGTCAGGGATCACCATTTCTAAGGTCAGGGCCAGGGAGTCACACACCAAGATAACCCCCGCTCACCCTCTAGGTAACGTGGCGCGAGCAGCAAGGCTAATCTCAGAGGCGATGTGTAAAGCGTTTGCGCGCGCACCCCAGCGACAACAACCAAAGGCCCACCACAAAGGAAACTCCACACAAGGTTATATCAAAAATAGCCTTTGTATTATAATAAGAACACATTAGATAACACACACACTTTACAATGTGCCAACAGGCACGGGCAAGATTTACAAGGGATTATGTACAGGACAGGGCCACCTGGACCACTGTCAGGGGTATGCACTTGTTAGAAATAATACTTGTAGGTATAACACTTTAGCACATAAACATACAATGACTGTAACACAGAAATAGTAAATGTAGCATACAACCAGTAACTACTGGTAAAGAGAAAATACCTCCTACGCCACCCTAGTCTCTGTAGGGAAATCACGCAGGGAGCTAGGACCTATGGAAGAAAAACCTATCACCTACTACGCCACCCTAGTCTCTGTAGGGAAATCACGCAGGGAGCTAGGACCTTATCATCAGGACCTATGGAAGGAAAACCTATCACCTCCTACGCCACCCTAGTCTCTGTAGGGAAATCACGCAGGGGGAAGGAAACCTAAAATAATCACCTAGGCAAGTAACATTTAGCAAAGGCAATCAAACATCAACATTCCTCTAAGCAGGTTACTTTTAGCAAAGGGGAATAAAAGAACAAGGCACTACCTAAGCAGGTCACTTTTAGCAAAGGTAATGACACAACCAATCCTCTAAGCAGGTCACTTTTAGCAAAGGGGATAAACACATAAAGAATTACCTAAGCAGGTCACTTTTAGCAAAGGTAATAATAAACAAGAATTGCACATGTAACATTAAAACACATTCAGAGGTGCAGGTTAGAACTTTTGCGCAAGAATCATATAGCAAAGAAATCACAATGCGCAGGGTGCATGTAGCACAACACTCAAAATGTCCCTTAGGCCAACTGGCCTCGAAAGGGGCGGAATGCCCTGAGTCTCAGTGTCAGGGAGGTCTGCGCAGGCAGCACAGACACAAAAGCCTAAACGTAGCAACTGTCCACTAAGTGCTGGACAGTTGTAAATATGAAGTAGGCAAACGTTGGAGCCGCGTGGGCTCAAGAACACAGGTGGGGAGACACAGCGTGGGAGCCTCGGGGCTACAACCAACTAACTGCCTGTGTCCCCCTAGAGCCTCTGTGGCTCGCAAAGCAAATGGGCAATGTAGAGCTTCTGCGCTCTAAAACAATTAAAATGCCCCCAGAGCCTCTCTCAGGGCTCTAAACGATGTGGGCAATGAAGAGCCTTTCTGGGGCTCATAAACAAATAGGGCACGAGAGCCTCTCAGGGCTCAAGGAACAAAGGATGGCCCCTCTAGTTGGAGTCCCCCACGGGGGACTCAGGAATCAGAAATGCCCCCAGGAGCCTCGGGGCTCCAAACAGTCACAAGCGCTAGGTCGCGCTATGGGGGAGGGGCGGACACCGGCAATGTGTCCCGCGGCCCCTCTCCCTCCTTTCAGGCACTCACCGGGTGTCTTGCTGCTGGAGCAGCGCGGGGCTCCTCACCTCACTCGGGAGCCTCGTAGACACGGGAGCAGACGTCCTCGGTCTCCCGCCTGGCCTCGTCTCCTTTCCCTCCGCCTGACTTCCGCCGGGGCCGCCAATGGCAGCGCGGCCCTGGGGGTCAGGAGGCGGGACTTCCGGGTCGCAACAGGCAGCGGCCCGGCAACGGATTTCAGGGCTCCCGGGCTGCGGCGGTGAACACGGGACAATGCGGCGTGGGCAGCCGCTCTTAAACAAATAAATACCACGGGGCAATGCCGGGTGGCACCGGCCTTCAATTAATAAGATAAAGCGAGGTGGCACTCGCTACGCCGAAAATCGGCGAAATCAGGCGGACAGATGCCGGGTAGGCACCGGCTGCATACAGCGCGCTCCCAAGCGCTTAGGGGCCACAGAAAGCGCGCCTAGCGCTAAAAATAGAAGCAAAGCGCTATTGAGCGCTGGGGCACCAGGAAAGCGCGCCTAGCGCTATAAATCAAATAAGAGCGCCTCCAGGCACTCTAAGTCAAAAGCAAAAGCTCCAGCAGGGACTGGAGGCAGGCAGAGGGGCAGGGCAGGGCCAGAGCCAGCACACTGGGTCTCCAGGCAGGGAGACAGTCCAAGTGGCGGTCCTCCTGGCCCCAGCAGCAGCAACAGCCCCCTCTGGCAAGGATCCACAAGTAGAAAAACTTCTGTGGGGACACAGCCCCATATTTATACAGAGAATTCCTTTGTTAGGAGGTGCAGGGTGGGGGGGAAACTAGTTGCAGCTGGCTTGGGAGTACCCTTGATGGCCCAACCACCCCTTTCATTCACTGGGGAGGCTAGGGTCATTAGACAAACCACAGGGGGGCGGAGCCAGCATTGTGTGGGGAAAACCCAGCCCATCCAGGACACAGATCTACTCCTCCCACACATCACTCATGCTGATCTCACACTCACCACCGGGCAGACCCATCCAGACTTCCTGGAGCCTGGCATGCCAGCCAGCTCCAGCCAATCACGCTCCACTATCCTCACTGCACACATACATCAATGTCCAGAAGTAGCACTTCCCTTCTAGACACACACAAGCCGCACATACCATTGCGCAGCATTCGCTCTCACGAGTTCATACATACTAAACTCGAGCCTGCACTCCCCACACATCAGGAACTACCAGGGCACACACATTCCCCATGCATTCCTATGGGAGGGCAGGCCAGCCATACTACACGCACGCACTTTCACTCTGGGACACAGGGAAAAAGTGCGCCAAGACCCAAAAATCACTACACAGGGTCACAAATAAAGGCAAAAAGATTAGGGGTGAACCTGCCCTAAGGCCCAAGTCTAACACGACCCCCTTCCAGCCAAAACGTAGGGTAGACCGATCACCACCGTGATGGGCTTCCCTGCTTGGGGCGATAAAACAAGGACGCGGGCCCACAACTGCAGGGACACCCTCCTGATTTACGCCACGGTGAACCCCTAGGGTTCCTTCTAAAACTACTGTAGGGACTAACTGGGGTACCCCACTGATACTCTCCAGCTGCCCTCGGCCAGGACCAGGCCCTAGGCCATCCAGGTACCACTGGATCCTGCCTACTCACAAAGTGGGGGGTAGTAACCCCTGGCACATAATAGCCATGCTCCACTCTTCCTGTCCGCAAGACAGGGCTAGACTTCCACTGGTTCTCCAGCCTAGGGTCTACAACCTTAGGTGGACCAGGAGTCTCAGGGAAGGCTCTCCTCCCCTTACCTCTTCTCCTAGGGTTCCTCCTCCTCCTGCGAGGGGTCCCCTCTAAACAACATTCTCCCAACCTAGGGTTTAACCCCTCAGGTGGTACCGGGGTCAGAGGTGGGCTCTCCCACCCTCTGCACCCCCTTCCAGAGTCCTGCTCCCTCCCAACCGGGGCGGTACCTCTGGAGAAAGAACTGGTTAGGACACTGATTACAGTAGTCCCACCCTTCAGGTCAGGCGGATCCTGAACCTGGCCATCCAACCTCTGGTCTAAAACCTTCGGTGGAACCAGTGCCTGGCACTCCAGGACTTCCGGGGACTCACATCCTATCCCCCAATCACTCCTTTCACTGGACTTCTGTACTCTCCCTCCTGGAGCGGTACTGCCAGCTTCTAGGACCATAGAAGCTCCGCTTACAGATGCTCCAGGTTCTCTACACACTAGGAGATCTCCCTCAAGTGAACTAACAGGCAAGTCTAGGTTCCTTTCCTGGTGTTCCCTAAAGAAACCATCCAGGCTCTGTGACAGGGCTTCGGGCATCTGGGGACTCTCAGTCACACACTCACTCCCGCTCCACTGAGACAGGCAGTCAGCCCCTACACCCTTCTCACTAACCAAGGACCTAGCTGGGCTACTCTCACCCTCCTCCACCACACTGGGCTGGAAGACACCTGACCCACTATTGTTGGAATCACTCACTAGTGACTCAAAAGAACCTTTCGCACTGTCCCATCGGTCTGCTTCCTTTGCAAGCTCCCAAGGATCAAAGGTCAACCCCAACAGGTGTTGCCGCAACTCCGGCCGACAATGACTGAGCACCTTTTCCTTGAGAATAAGACAAAACAGTTTGTCAAAATCATGTTCCGTGGGAACCTCTAACCACTCAATCAGTGCACACTGACAGTCCTCTGTAAACTCCTCCCAAGACTGGTGAGACAGTTTCCTACTGTCCCTGAACTGCAACCTATACTCCTCTTCTAGGGAAACAGGTACCATACTCGGGGAACTGGGAGTGGGACGGTCTACACTTATATTTAAAAAGCTGCCACCACTGGACTCCACCCTCCCTGGGGAATCCAGACAATTACAATTACAATCAGGGGATAACCTACTCTCCCTGAACAAGGCCCTCTCTTCCTTCCTATCCAACCACTCCTCTGGGGACAGGGAAAGGGATGGGGCGCTGGTACTGACACTGGACTCAGCAAGGGACTCCCTATCTATGGGGTCCTCACTATCTGCTGACATCCATCCACTGTCATCCTCATACAACTCACATTCTTCATCAGAATCTTCAGGGCTCCCAACAGACTCACCATCCTCATGACGTGCGGCCCGGGCCCTCTCTCTCTCACTGTACTCAAGATCCCACTGACCCTTTTGCCATTGGATCAGGCTGTCCCTAAGCTGGGACTGAGTATCCGACACACTCACCTCCATGCCTCCCTCTTCACAGAATCTGACCAGCTCTGACCTACTGTACCTAAAAAGACAACAGAGATCAAAAACAGGCTCCATTTTGGCGGACGTTCTCAAGAAGAGTTTGACACAGGGAACCTGGGGGTCTGAGCTAAACAGGAGTATACAATCAACAATTCAGCAAGATTCCTATCTCAGAGAACTTGCACTCCACTGTCCAGCGTAACACACACTCATTCACACACAACCCTCCCCTCGGACTGGTAAGGCAGTTTCTACCACCCCTGATTATCTCAACCTGACCACTAGCGACACAGGTACCAAACTCTGGGAGCAGGGCGGGGAACAAGGTACTGGACAAAATACCAATGACACCTTTCAGGAGAAGCAAAACTGAACTTCCCTAAAAAACAATAATCCCAAAAATGTGGTTATCTAAAATTGCAGAGTTTTGAAGTGTGGCCTGTCGCCACTGTGGTACAACGCAAACGCAAGTCCAATCCGCACCGCTAGCCACCAATGTTAGAAACGGGACCCTGGCCGGCCAAGACTCGCGTCGAGGTCAGTCAGGGATCACCATTTCTAAGGTCAGGGCCAGGGAGTCACACACCAAGATAACCCCCGCTCACCCTCTAGGTAACGTGGCGCGAGCAGCAAGGCTAATCTCAGAGGCGATGTGTAAAGCGTTTGCGCGCGCACCCCAGCGACAACAACCAAAGGCCCACCACAAAGGAAACTCCACACAAGGTTATATCAAAAATAGCCTTTGTATTATAATAAGAACACATTAGATAACACACACACTTTACAATGTGCCAACAGGCACGGGCAAGATTTACAAGGGATTATGTACAGGACAGGGCCACCTGGACCACTGTCAGGGGTATGCACTTGTTAGAAATAATACTTGTAGGTATAACACTTTAGCACATAAACATACAATGACTGTAACACAGAAATAGTAAATGTAGCATACAACCAGTAACTACTGGTAAAGAGAAAATACCTCCTACGCCACCCTAGTCTCTGTAGGGAAATCACGCAGGGAGCTAGGACCTATGGAAGAAAAACCTATCACCTACTACGCCACCCTAGTCTCTGTAGGGAAATCACGCAGGGAGCTAGGACCTTATCATCAGGACCTATGGAAGGAAAACCTATCACCTCCTACGCCACCCTAGTCTCTGTAGGGAAATCACGCAGGGGGAAGGAAACCTAAAATAATCACCTAGGCAAGTAACATTTAGCAAAGGCAATCAAACATCAACATTCCTCTAAGCAGGTTACTTTTAGCAAAGGGGAATAAAAGAACAAGGCACTACCTAAGCAGGTCACTTTTAGCAAAGGTAATGACACAACCAATCCTCTAAGCAGGTCACTTTTAGCAAAGGGGATAAACACATAAAGAATTACCTAAGCAGGTCACTTTTAGCAAAGGTAATAATAAACAAGAATTGCACATGTAACATTAAAACACATTCAGAGGTGCAGGTTAGAACTTTTGCGCAAGAATCATATAGCAAAGAAATCACAATGCGCAGGGTGCATGTAGCACAACACTCAAAATGTCCCTTAGGCCAACTGGCCTCGAAAGGGGCGGAATGCCCTGAGTCTCAGTGTCAGGGAGGTCTGCGCAGGCAGCACAGACACAAAAGCCTAAACGTAGCAACTGTCCACTAAGTGCTGGACAGTTGTAAATATGAAGTAGGCAAACGTTGGAGCCGCGTGGGCTCAACAACACAGGTGGGGAGACACAGCGTGGGAGCCTCGGGGCTACAACCAACTAACTGCCTGTGTCCCCCTAGAGCCTCTGTGGCTCGCAAAGCAAATGGGCAATGTAGAGCTTCTGCGCTCTAAAACAATTAAAATGCCCCCAGAGCCTCTCTCAGGGCTCTAAACGATGTGGGCAATGAAGAGCCTTTCTGGGGCTCATAAACAAATAGGGCACGAGAGCCTCTCAGGGCTCAAGGAACAAAGGATGGCCCCTCTAGTTGGAGTCCCCCACGGGGGACTCAGGAATCAGAAATGCCCCCAGGAGCCTCGGGGCTCCAAACAGTCACAAGCGCTAGGTCGCGCTATGGGGGAGGGGCGGACACCGGCAATGTGTCCCGCGGCCCCTCTCCCTCCTTTCAGGCACTCACCGGGTGTCTTGCTGCTGGAGCAGCGCGGGGCTCCTCACCTCACTCGGGAGCCTCGTAGACACGGGAGCAGACGTCCTCGGTCTCCCGCCTGGCCTCGTCTCCTTTCCCTCCGCCTGACTTCCGCCGGGGCCGCCAATGGCAGCGCGGCCCTGGGGGTCAGGAGGCGGGACTTCCGGGTCGCAACAGGCAGCGGCCCGGCAACGGATTTCAGGGCTCCCGGGCTGCGGCGGTGAACACGGGACAATGCGGCGTGGGCAGCCGCTCTTAAACAAATAAATACCACGGGGCAATGCCGGGTGGCACCGGCCTTCAATTAATAAGATAAAGCGAGGTGGCACTCGCTACGCCGAAAATCGGCGAAATCAGGCGGACAGATGCCGGGTAGGCACCGGCTGCATACAGCGCGCTCCCAAGCGCTTAGGGGCCACAGAAAGCGCGCCTAGCGCTAAAAATAGAAGCAAAGCGCTATTGAGCGCTGGGGCACCAGGAAAGCGCGCCTAGCGCTATAAATCAAATAAGAGCGCCTCCAGGCACTCTAAGTCAAAAGCAAAAGCTCCAGCAGGGACTGGAGGCAGGCAGAGGGGCAGGGCAGGGCCAGAGCCAGCACACTGGGTCTCCAGGCAGGGAGACAGTCCAAGTGGCGGTCCTCCTGGCCCCAGCAGCAGCAACAGCCCCCTCTGGCAAGGATCCACAAGTAGAAAAACTTCTGTGGGGACACAGCCCCATATTTATACAGAGAATTCCTTTGTTAGGAGGTGCAGGGTGGGGGGGAAACTAGTTGCAGCTGGCTTGGGAGTACCCTTGATGGCCCAACCACCCCTTTCATTCACTGGGGAGGCTAGGGTCATTAGACAAACCACAGGGGGGCGGAGCCAGCATTGTGTGGGGAAAACCCAGCCCATCCAGGACACAGATCTACTCCTCCCACACATCACTCATGCTGATCTCACACTCACCACCGGGCAGACCCATCCAGACTTCCTGGAGCCTGGCATGCCAGCCAGCTCCAGCCAATCACGCTCCACTATCCTCACTGCACACATACATCAATGTCCAGAAGTAGCACTTCCCTTCTAGACACACACAAGCCGCACATACCATTGCGCAGCATTCGCTCTCACGAGTTCATACATACTAAACTCGAGCCTGCACTCCCCACACATCAGGAACTACCAGGGCACACACATTCCCCATGCATTCCTATGGGAGGGCAGGCCAGCCATACTACACGCACGCACTTTCACTCTGGGACACAGGGAAAAAGTGCGCCAAGACCCAAAAATCACTACACAGGGTCACAAATAAAGGCAAAAAGATTAGGGGTGAACCTGCCCTAAGGCCCAAGTCTAACAGGTGGTCACACCGCAGGTACAGCAATAGCACCAGACAAATGCTCAGAGGAGACTGATGCAAGCCCACTCCTCACCGCCAATAACAGGTGCGGTCAAAAGATTCGCTCCTAGCTATTTAATATGTATTTATATATTTAATAGGATCAGTACAAGGATGAAGGGTGTGTCACATTTATAGGCATACAACCCCTGTCGACTCTGAGGCTAGCTGTGCTTTAGAGACTGTGCAGAGATACAGATCCCCTTTCCCAATCAAGGATCATGGGAAACTGTTCCAGAGAAGCAGGGCGGTGATATGGTGTGAATACAGGTGCTCAGAAAAATAGCATGGATGGGATGGATTGCATCACGGGATTGGGAAACAGACACAAAGACCACAGAGGATTGGTGCGTGGACGCCATGTCTCCGTCTCCAAAGATAGGTGCTTTCAGGAGATTGGTATGGAGATGAAAAGTGTGTCACTTCAAGGGCTAAAACACGTAGGATTAGTTAATTAGAATCAGACGTGCATTTGGCAACAACCACTATCACTGAAGACACTAATTGGCATCCTTGTGCGGCTACACATTGACACAGTGACCGGAAAGTCAAGCCATGGATTAAATGCACATTGAAACTGGCTGCCGAGGTCGGGGTGACCCCTGGTGAGTAATGCTCAATGACTAAGTGGCATGCACTGCATTGTCCGCCTATAACTGGAATGGCCACTAAGAAACCGAGGGCTCATGGGGTGCAAATTAACATAGCAGGGAGGAAGCGGGCATTAGCGTTCCGGTGCATTACCGCACCGACTCCCGCCCGCCTTTCCTCACACCACAGACTCCCGTACACCTTTCCTCACGCCAGACTCCCGCCCACCTTTTCTCACGCCAGACTCCCACCCCGCCCACCTTACCTCACGCCAGACTCCCACCCCGCCCACCTTACCTCACGCCAGACTCCCGCCCCGCCCACCTTTCCTCACACCACAGACTCCCGCCCACCTTTCCTTCTGCCACAGTCTCCTGCCCCGCCCACCTTTCCTCATGCCACAGACTCCCGCCCACCTTTCCTCATGCCACAGACTCCCGCCCCGTCCACCTATCCTCACGCCACAGACTCCCACCCGTCCACCTTTCCTCACGCCACAGACTCCCGCCCCGTCAACCTTTCCTCATGCCACAGACTCCTGTCCACCTTTCCTCACGCCACAGACTCATGTCCACCTTTCCTCACGCCACAGACTTCCACCCCGTCCTCCTTTTCTCACGCCACCGACTTCCACCCCGTCCACCTTTTATCACGCCACCAACTTCCACCCTGCCCACCTTTTCTCATGCCAACGACTCCTGCCCCGCCCACCTTTCCTCCCGCCACCACTCACACCCCAACCACCTTTCCTCCCGCCAACGACTCCTGCCCCGTCCACCTCTCTTGGGCCCTGAATCAACCCCCTGTCCACCTCTCTTGCGCCCCGGTTCCCCCCTCCCCCCCTGTCCACCTCACTTGTGTTTTGGGGGAGGGTTCAAAGATCCCCAAGTGTCCCAGGTTGTGCACAGGAAGAAAGATGGGTGAAGAACAGAGAGGGACTCATTGGAGACTACAGACAACAAGCATTAGCATAACCAATAGGTCTCGCCTTGGGGACCTTATACGTGTTTAGCCTTTCAACGGTTGATGTTGTTGCACCAAGGATATTGTGCTGCATAACTAAATACTTATAAGGTTCCAAAAGTGAGACCTATTCGCTATGCCAATGCTTGTTTATATAGTAACTGTTGAGTATCAGCTACGTCCTACACCCAAATAGGCAGCTAGCATGTCAACCGACCAGAGTGAGAGAGAGAGAGATTTAGAGAGAGAGAGAGAGATTTAGAGAGAGAGAGAGAGATTTAGAGAGAGAGAGAGAGAGAGAGAGAGAGAGAGAGAGAGATTTATAGAGAGAGAGATTTAGAGAGAGGGAGATTTGGAAGACATGCATTACATAGATGTTAAAGGCATCAGAGCTTCAGACCGTTTTTTATACAATGTATACAGCCATTGCCTAGAGCAAAAATATTATGCATGAGAGGAGTGAAGATATTTCAACCAGACCCACACTTGGAGGAAAGAAATATATGGAAAAAGAGACGGGGAGATACAGAGGGAAAGAGAAAGTAAGGACAAGCCTGGCAGGGAGTGGTGCGTGCGTGTAGTAGGTTAGAAGAGAGACAAATAAAGAGCAAAAGAAGTGACCTGGCCATGGGAGAGGGACAATGAGGGAGAATAAGATAGGAGAAAAATAGTTTGGGTGGACAAACAGTAGATGCAAACAGCTCCAGGGGAAAGAGAATATAAAGCTGGAGGGGGAAATACTGAAATCGGACTATGATGATGGATAGGAGTAGTGGAGAGAATCCAAAAAAACTAGATATATGACGAGAAGAAGGGCTGAAGACCAGGGGGCAGAGAAGGTGTGAGAGAGGGAGAAAGTACTGCCAGTAACAGTAGGGGAGAGAAAGTAGATTTAAAGAGACAAAGATAGAGACACCAAGGGTGGCAAAAGACGGAGACAACAGAGGAAAGAGGGGAGAAAGGGCGAGAAAAGAGTGGGCGTGAGGACAGTAGAAGTCACACGAGTGAATGGCAATAGTTTACAAAACAGTAAAGGAGATACAGTTGGCGAGAAGAGAGAAACGGACTGATGACAAAGAACAAACATGCTGCAAATGGCACACAGGGTCGTTACGTTTGTGAGGAGAGGTAAGGTAGCCCCCTTACTGCTCCATCAGAACAGTGCCACGGAGCCCCTGGCAGCAGTAATAGCTGTGGAGAGCGATGGGGGAGTGGAGATTACCACAGGTACAAATATTAACAAACCCCGTACTGATGCTGCTAGCACACAATGCGTTAACATTCCCACCGCGGAACATTGCAGTATCTGTATACGCACATAACCTTTGGCTAGTTGGATAAGGGTGCCATGATTGCTCTTTCAAGGGTTGCATTTTAACTAAGGCGAACTGCATTTGCATCCTTGCTTCAGATAGTTGCTACGCTACCCTCGCGGCTTTGAAGAAACGTGTGCTCTCGCTCATGTTGACAAAGAAGATGCGTCGGTGTTGCAAGCGATCTAATCACGGTTTTATGGGCATGTTAAACGGGAATCCTAGTAACCAGCACAATAAAATAGACCTTTGCTGTGAACTGAATGAGATGAATTTGTAGGAACGCTTTTTACGGAGGACACAGCGAAAGAGGCAGCAAGGTATTGACTGTGCGTAAGAAACTAGCAGCATTATGATAGCTCATGGTATCGTATGACGTGTACCAAAGAGTGCCAACATTGTACGCTTTTACTGACAAAGCGCACATTATGGCTGCAAGGTTGACCTGGTGTCCTCTGCTCAGAGGCACTTGAGTGAGTGCCCTGGCAAGGAGCGGGAACTTGTGCAAAACAAGCAACAAAAAGACGCGTGGCCCGGAGAAGCGCCCTGTGGTGTGGGAGGAGTGTTAAAGCGCAAGACGGAGAGGCAGAGCGAGGCGCGCGTGCTTGTGCGCGTAACTGCAAGCTTTAGGCCGCCACAAGCAAAAGCGTGTGGTAGCATTTTCTGAAACCCACTCACGAAATGTCTCGCCAGGGCAGCGCATGCGCTGGCTCAGGCGAGACCTAAAAATCAGCAGACCGGTTCTCAGGGGCAAGTGGAACCTAAAGACAAGTGACCTACCTCTGAGACTAGGACTGCTGTTGTCCCTGAAGCCACAGCAGTCAGATGCTACTGCAAGCCGAAGCGCGTTAAGGTTGAACAGTTGGATTGAATGGAGGATCCAGGGCACAAGTCGGGGGTAGACGCAGGTAAATAGCGTCCACCGCTTTTCACAGAGTGGACACCGTCCCCCCTGCCAAGAAGTTGGGCCCCACAGAAATATGCTGAACTTATCCCGGTGTAATTTTCAGACACCCGGACACATTCAGCAGTGTCTGCACATTATCTGCATTCGAGTCCCAGCAGCAACATACAGGCAGGGAGGGGGCTCTTTTTTTACCTTCAGCTGGGCCAAAGTTAAGGGGCCATCAGTCATCCTTTTGTTTGAATATCCTGACTGGAGGCAGCCTGGTACCTCACACTTAAATGTAAATGCCACAGAGGGGAAACAAAGGCTCACAGCTTGTTATTTCATCACAGGTATTTAAGACAGGCATGTGCTTATCTTTGTTCAGTCCATGTATATAAGTGCATGCACTGTAAGAATGTCAGGTGTGTGGATCTGTCCCAGTATTTTGCACTGTTTTATTTCTTTTATAGCGTTATGCAACCCAATTCAAGATGTCAGAGCTCTTTACATAACATACACATTATACATTGACAATAAATCATGTACATGTGTAAATCCATGTCTAACACAAGTTACATGAGACAGTTAGGGTTACAAGGTGTAGGAGTCACATGTCCTTCATACCTCACTGTGGTCTTTAAGAAGGATTACGATTTATGACTGCAGGTAACAAAAGGATCTCTGTGTTAAAAGCAGTAACTCACTTTACTATCTACATACAATACAAATCTGTCATCTGGGTGTTAGATGATGTGCTTTACAGGACACACATTTACCTTCTCTACTACTTTGATTCACATCTGCGACTTTACAAAACACAGATCTTTCCAGCAAGTTCATTAACCACCAGAGTTATCTCATCATTATTACTTGTTCCTGAGATTAAATGGGCACCTTCACAGGAGATGCCTTAACCCAATCAAATATTTTAAAATGTAGACTTTACAACCAATTAAGCATAACATATCTATTACCATGATTCTCCTTGTTGCCAATTTCTTTGTGGAAGGGTTAAAAAAAAATGTATTAATTGAGGCCCAGATTTTGCATCGGGGTTGCACCACTTTTTTTGGCACGACCCCAGCACCAAATCTCATAATGCGCTTAAGTGTACTCATGATGTACCTGATAAACCTGTGTGTGAGGTCTTAATATCTGATGTCACTTCTTGTGATGTCACTTCCAGTGAGGTCACTTCCTGTGATGTCACGTGCAATGTCACGCGTGGTGACATCATACGCTGTGAACGCATCATGATTTCACTTGCATACTGCCTAACCTTGGTCCCCCCACTTCATTTTTAGGACTTGTGCCCTGGGACGATTTCTACTCCCCATCTAGGTTTGTAGTCCTTAAAAAGCACTTCACGCAAGCATACTCATTGTGAATGCTGTGCTGTGGAGGTAGAAAGTGTTTTTCAGTTAGCCCTTGTTTCACTCACACTAACTATACTGATATTTTTTAAGAAGTAGGAATACGACTTTATTCCTGTTATTGCTGCTTAAAGATTCCAGGAAGTCTCATGCTGTCCATAACTGTTCAGGTAACTGGCAGAGGTCATTCTGTAGCTAGGGTGCAGCTCCTGTGGGTGCACAGATCTCGAGGATACCGTTGTAATTGGCTCATTCTGTATTCACTGTAAATCATCTGATTCGCAACGAAAAGTCACACATTTCATGCTCTTCCTCAGCCTTCAGGGTAGATAGAACGCAAGCCGCTCTTCGGCTAACAACTTCTGGAACAAGCACCTCGAAGGAACCCTCTATGCTGGGCTGCAGGCTCTCTCTTCTCTTTGTGGGCCAGGAAGGAGTTGTAGCGTTTGCAGTCTAGTTGACGCACGTCACGTAGCCGTGACGTGCGACGCCCACATTAGAAGCTGCGCGCGCAGCTCCCCGTGCGCGCGAAAGCCCAGAGAGTTTGGAAGCGTCGGCCGGCGCTCCTCTGTTATTCTGTGATTTCCCAATAAACATACTTCACCTCTAAACCAGCGAAGGGCCATTATTTATAACCCAGAACTTTACAGTGGCGACGAGGACGGGATTCCCCACCAGAACCCAAAAAAAAAAAAAAAAAGAAAAAAAAAACGAACCCACCACCACGTGGGCTGCAGCAAGCAGGTGAACCCTGATCACGAGCCAAAGCGCAGAGCGGCGCTACTGGCCCCGAGAGAGTGGAGAGCACGAGGGGGCAAGCTGTGCCCACCAAGTAAGACAGGCAG
The DNA here is from genome assembly GCF_964261635.1 of Lissotriton helveticus. NCBI lineage: Eukaryota > Metazoa > Chordata > Amphibia > Caudata > Salamandridae > Lissotriton > Lissotriton helveticus. Next base: position 1,356,788,375 of record NC_136065.1, read on the forward strand.
AGGAGCGTGGCAGTGCCACAGCAACCGGAGGGGCGGCGCAGCGGCCAGAGAAGCGGCTCTACACACAACAGGAGACGCAGTGCCACAAAGACCTTCCCAACACACCGTGGAAGGTAGGAACAGCGCTGGCTACTAAAGGGGAGGAAGAGGGGACCAGAACTAGGAGTCCCCGGGAGGACGCCCCTACAGAAGTGAAGGACAGTACCCCAGGGAGCCCCACCAGCAAGGCGTCGGAGGTCAAGGAGGCGAGGATGAGCACACCGGCAGGATATGCAATAGCGCCGGTGCAGTTCCTACCTAAACCTGGCGAACCCCTGATGAAGTGGGAGGATTGGAAGGAATATATCGAAAATTTCATAGGGGTCCTAGAGGACGAAAATGAAGAGAAGTTCACCCCCCAAAGGAGAAAACGTATCCTGCTGCTGAACCTGGGACCGGAAGGTCTCAGGATTTACAAGAGTCTGGTGCCCAAGAAGAGAGAGGACACGGATACGGATGTCTATGCCCATGCAGTAGAAGACCTAGACGAGAGGTACCGCCCCACCATATGTGTATCAGTGGATAGGTTCAACTTCCAGCAAAGGAAACAACGGGCTGGAGAAACCATAGAGGAATATGTAGGGGCCTTGAGGAAACTAGCGGCCCCGTGTAAATACGCACTGTGGGAGGATGAATTCATAAAGGACCAGATCGTGATGCACACCACGAGCACACAGGTCCAAGACAAGTTGTGGGCGAGTGGCAACACCACGCTCAAAGAAGTAATGGTCATTGTAAAAAGGGCTGAGCTGGCTAGGAGGTGTGCGGCAGCAACCAAGAAAGATGTGGGTACCCCTACAATGGTGAACAGGATACAAGAAGGAGACCACCGTAAGGACCAGAGAGGAAAAGACGCGGCAACCAAAGGCACTAGCAGGTGGCAAGGGAAACAACCAGGGAGTGACAGCAGGAAATCGTGCTACAGATGTGGCAGTTGGTCCCACGATGCCCGTGACAGAAGATGCCCCGCGTTCAGAGCCAAGTGCCTACACTGTGGTATTCTGGGCCATTATGAAAAGGTGTGTAGGAGGAAACAATCGAAGGAAACAGTGAAATGCGTTGAGCAGGGTGATGACGATCTGGAAGAAGTAGCAGAAGAAGAGGTGATTACTGTCCTGTGCATATACGACCAGGTAATGAGCATAGAAGGGAAGAAATCCACAAAACCCATCCTGGACATGGCAATGGGAGGAATCACCATCACCGTGGTGGCGGACACAGGATCCCCCTTCACCATCATCCAACAGGCAGTATGGGAAGAAACATTCAGGCCCAAGTTGGGACCGGAGTTGGAAAAGCTAGACATAAGACCGGTCACTTATAACGGGGACCGCATTCCAATGTTGGGGTTCCGCCGCTTACTGTTCGAATTCAGGGGCCGGTCAGCATGGTGCAAGCTGTACATTGCAGAAAAGGGACCCTCGGTCCTGGGATGGCTAGACCAGGGGGACCTAGGGATCAAACTGGATCCAGGAGGAAAAGAGCAAATATTACTGACTGAGCAAGAAGAATGGCCGGATCTGAACAAATGGAAGGAGAACTACCCGAAGGTATTTGGTGGAACAGTGGGACGGATGGAAAACTTCCAACACAGGATTGTGCTCAAGGAAGGGGCCATTCCGGTAGCCCACAAGGTGAGGAATGTGCTGATTGCGGTGAGAGAGGCAGTCCAAATGGAACTCCAAGAGCTGGAAAAGAAAGGAATAATCGAGCCGATAACCTGTGCAGAATGGTTGGCGCCCCTGGTGGTCGTAATGAAGCCAAATGGTAAGGTCCGGCTCTGCGTGGACCTGAGAGAACTGAATAAGAATATCGTTGTGGAGAAATTTCCCCTCCCCAGAATTGAGGAAATGTTGACCAAGACCAGAGGGGTACAGTGGTACTCCACTATCGATTTGACCTCGGCCTATCACCAAATTGCACTGCACCCGGACAGCAAACGGCTCACATCCTTCATCACCCCATTTGGATGTTACCAATTTTGTCGGATGCCTTTTGGGTTGGCCTCAGCGGCTGCTGTATTCCAGAAAATGATGCATCAACTGTTCAGAGACTGCAAGGATGTCCAGTATTTTCAGGATGACATTTTGGTGATGGGGCGAGACCAGCAGGATCACGATCAGAAGCTGGGAAAAGTGTTGAAAACACTAGAGAACAAAGGCCTCACGGCGGAGTGGTCGAAGTGTAGATTGGGACTGCAGTCAGTGACGTACCTAGGTCACGAGATCGGACGACAGGGGGTTACCCCCAAAGTGGAGAATGTCAAAGCCATCGCTGAAGCACCGCCGCCCAGGAACAAGGAAGAGGTTCGGTCGTTCCTGGGGATGGCGGAGTACTACAGCAAGTTTGTAGTACACTTCGCCTCCAAAACCCACCACTTGAGGCTACTGACTAGAGACAGCACGGTGTTCCAGTGGACACCAGAAGCCCAAGCAGAGTTCGAACTGATCAAAAGGGATGTTATTGGAGCTGTTCCCCTCAAGGGATATGACCCACAAGGCACCACGGTACTGACAACAGATGCCAGCGACAAAGGCCTGGGCGCGGTACTCATGCAAGACAGAGGCAGAGGGGAGATGGAGACCATCAGCTTTGCGTCCAGAGCATTGACAGATACGGAGAGCAAATACAGTGTGATCGAGAAAGAAATGCTGGCGGTCGTGTGGGCCATGATGAGATTCCGGCAATTTCTGTGGGGAACACGTTTCCTACTCAGAACAGACTACAAACCGCTGGTGAAGGTGCTGACGTCGAGTGGACATGCCAGCGCCACCCCTCGGATATCCAAGATGTCTCTAAAGTTGCTCGAGTTCAGGTATGATGTTGAGTACATTCCTGGAAGCCGGAACCGAGTAGCGGACTATCTAAGCAGGGCAGCTGCCATGGAGCCAGGAGAGGAAGATCCAGTGGACAGTGGGGAATTGGTAGCTCTAATAGAGGATCAAGAGAAACTGATTAGTCTGCAAGAATGGACCAAGTCATATGAAGAGGACACTGACATAAGGGAAGTAAAGGAGTACATCGTACAAGGATGGCCAGACAAAAGAAGCATGAGAGCAGGCCTCAAGCCGTACTTTGAAGTGCGGGAAGAATTGTCGGTAGGAGACAGAGGGATCTTCATATACCGAGGTGATAAGGTGATTCCCCCAAGGATCCTCACCCCAAAACTGATGGACTTGCTACACGAGGGACACCTGGGCATAGGGAAACTCAAGGCACGTGCCAAGCAAAATTATTGGTGGCCAGGCATGGACCTAAGGGCTGAAAGGCATGTCAGAGAGTGTCCCCAATGTCAACGGGCGGACAAGACATTAAAACCATTGAGGCCAGCGATAGGAAAGTTTGATCCTCCTTCGAATCCGTGGGAAGAACTTTCCATAGACATTTTGGGACCGGTCCTAGACGATCAAGGCACACAGAAATATGTGTGTGTGCTTATGGACCGCTATTCTAAGTGGCCGGAATTGAGAGTAGATGAATCCATGGACACGGAGAACATCATAAAGTTTCTGTCCGAGACTTTCACGAGGGAAGGAATACCAAAATCGATCTTAAGCGATAATGGACCCCAGTTCACGTCGGAGAAATGGACTAAGTTCATGCACAGAAATGGCATCACTGTCAAGCATACTGCAATCTACCATCCGGCCGGAAACGGTTTGGTGGAAAGATTTAACAGGGTAGTGATGGGAGCCATACAAGCGGCCATATCAAGTGAACAGAACTGGGAGAAGGCACTAGAGAACATGGTATGGGCCTACAGAATAACCCCCACTGGTACGGGATATAGTCCATTCCAAATATTGAGAGGACGTGAACCTTTCACCCACGACAACAGGATTTGGAAGGAAAAGCTTATCACCAGTGAATGGTCCCCTGCAGTGGTGCGGGCCAACTTGGAAAAAGCACAAACAATTTACAGCAACCACTACAACAAACGAAGGAATGTCCAAGGCACAGGCCTGGAGCAAGGAGAGTGGGTAAGAGTAAGATTAGCCACCCTGCAGAAGAAGGGAGACAGCAAATACAGCAAGCCGTTGCAAGTGGTAGAAGTGTATGATCGGGCCGCTTTACTAAGCGACGGGAACGTGTGGTCCCAAGACCGCATGGCCAGGTGTAACAAAGTTTTGGACTGGGAGCCACAGAGCGCTGATTGGGAAGATAAGGAAAGCTCGGACGTGGAGAGGAATCCAGCAGCTGCGGATCAGCAAGTTGGAGTGAGAGTGGGAACGGAAAGTGAAGAAGAAGGAGAAAATGGAAGTCAAGGAGTGGAAAGCGAAAGGCTGGAGAGAAGCATGCACGAAGGAAGAGTTGTGAATGAAGGGACAATAAACACTGAGGCGCAGAGTCAAGGGACTATGGAGAGCCCAGTCAGGGTCACAAGGAGTGGAAGGCAGGTGGTAAGACCTTCCAGGTTCCGAGATTTTGAATTGGACGATGAACTGTAAGTGACTCTTTCTTGTTTAATAAAAAGGGGAGATATGTAGCGTTTGCAGTCTAGTTGACGCACGTCACGTAGCCGTGACGTGCGACGCCCACATTAGAAGCTGCGCGCGCAGCTCCCTGTGCGCGCGAAAGCCCAGAGAGTTTGGAAGCGTCGGCCGGCGCTCCTCTGTTATTCTGTGATTTCCCAATAAACATACTTCACCTCTAAACCAGCGAAGGGCCATTATTTATAACCCAGAACTTTACAGGAGTGTATGTATTTCTCAGAGAGGGGGTGATGGGTGGCAGATGTCAGCAGTTACCGTCCTTGCTACCGCGGGTGGCACTAGGCATGAAGTTACGTGCAACTCAAGCAACCCGGTCGAATGCAGCCTGGGCAATAGATTTATACTTTCACAGAGTCACTTAGGCTCACAGACGCTTGCATGCAGGTCTGAGCTGCAAGTCTGGTGATAACAATGGTGAAAAAGTCAGTTGCCAAGATACACCAGACCTCTTCCGCTGGTAGGCGCAACTCACAGTCGTTATGATGAGCGGTAAGCAACATAAATGCGAATGGATATATATCTGTAGACCAGAGATGCCAGTGCAGGGAATAAGGCGGAGGCCGTCCAACTCAGGTCAGCACCACTTGCAAGGGAAAACAATGATGCAGCAGCGAGGTGAAAGTGCCCATGGAATCCCACGATCAGATCAGCACTGCATGTGGCAATTCGTGTTTGATGGGCAAGACAGCAGTTATAGGCCTCTGGTCTCTGCAGTCTTGTTCCTACTAAAACCCTCATGACGTGCAATGACCAGCCCTGGTCTGGAAGATGGCTGCTTCTCACACATCAGGGAGTCTATCTCCTTCTCGTCTTTAGATGCAGCAGAACTGGAGTATTTTCCTCAGGCCTGGCGTATGTTACCAACACCTTCAGGGGAGACAGCCCAGGTGTCCGGCCTCTGACATAAGTGTAATAAACTCCTCCAAGCAAAAATGACCTTTTCTTAAACGGAGGCGATTGTTTTTTTCAAGTAATAGAGGCAGCTGAGCTCCAGCTAACACACTCCTCAAACCCAAAGTTGGCTCCAAACTTCTAGATGGATGCAATTATTTAAAACTGCTTTTCCTTCAGATCAGATGCAATGCCATAATTAACCAATTACCAAGGTGAACTTTTTGTCTAATTTTCTAGACTGTAGCCAGGCTACCTTTGAAGATGCAGGGGAATAGGGATTTTGCTGGGTCCTGTCTATTTGGGCAGAGCCGGACATGGGATCTGGAGGTTGGGCAGGCAGCCAACATCTTTATAAGGAAGTGCAGATTTGATCATGCGCTGTCACAACCTTTTTTATCAGATCCGGGATTCTGTCTCAAGCCGTAAGTTGACCTGCTGTGACTGGTTTGGTTCAGATAAGGTGATCATAAAAGAAGCTTTCCACTCTATTCATCTTGATGTTATTTCAAATCAGACACCTACATTTGGTTTTATGATGGGTTCATATGGGAAGGGAGAAGGCAAGGGTAGTGGAGGAGGAGGGCATGCAGGGAAAAGGGAGACAGTATCTATAACTAGCAGTATACACCATTGCACATCAAGCAGCCTTCGGGACTACCTACATGTGGGGGGTGGGGCAACTGTGTGTATCCCATGCTTAATGTATCTAAGCACTATTTACAGACACAATATACAAATGGGGCAGTCAAGAGACACAGACAGACAAGCTGCACTATTTTCCAAATGGACAATGGGTATACTAGACAGTCTCGTACACGTTAGAAGATGCCACCATCAGTTAATTCTGTCATCAGCTGCCCATTGAGGTGGCAGCCACCCCTGATAAAAGGAGCAGTGCTTTGGTGTACCAATATATCACAACAGAGTCTAGAACTCTGCTGAGGAGCAATTTACTAAAATATGCAGAGCATCGTTCAAGGGTCTTGTGACACAGGATAAAAGTAGTTTAATGGCTGGACATTAATGTGGACAAAATTAGGTTTTTAAAGCTCTGCTGAATTATAGGTGGTCTGATTAACTACCTGTGTAGTGATGATAGCCATTTTAAATAGTTTTGCAACCTGAAAAGAAAAAGCTCTATGCCCTAAGCATACCATCCTGGTATGGATAATAACATTGCATGTAATGCCAGAAGAACTGAATGCCATGGAGGGGCAACCGCAGAGGCCCTGCCCAAATGAAAGCTAGAAGAGTTGGCTTTTCAGAACTTCAGATGCACCACTGCAGTAAGCAGACTATTCTCCTGGCCCTTACCCCATACCTGTTAGCGGCATCTCTCACCATGTATTCTCAAATTTATGTTGGCCTGCACTCTTACGCGATCCTCCTGTCTGGTTACTTTACTCATCATAATAAAGACATGCCCTCCTGTCTGGTTACTTTACTCATCATATTAAAGACATACCCTCCAGCGGACCGGAGGGGCAAGTGGGGAGCGTGTGCGTGTGTGTGTGTGTGTGTGTATGTGTGACCTTTAAACTTGACAACCCTATGTTGCCTTGGGAATCGAGTGAAACAAGCAGACAGCTGTGTCGTGATGTAGACTGCCCATTTATATCACATCAACAGACACATAGTGGGGTTGACAAAAGTGTCAATAGGATACAAATAATGAATAAATCAATCACCGGCCCCCACGTTGAACTGAGCAAGTGTAGTGAATGACCCGGACCACCGAGCCTTCTCAAGTGTGCTTTGAAATGTGTTTGCCTTTGGCCAGTGTGTACCTAAGAAGTTCTGAAAGGGAATGAAAGTAATTTTTAGGTCTTGGCTAGAAACGCGCAAAGCGCGTTCTCGCCAGAGAACTATAGCTGTCGGCTCAGCCGACAACGAGTGGAAAGTGGAGACAAGAGCTGGCCACGCGCAGCACTTTGCAATAGGATAACGTTGCGCGCGTGAACTTCTGCTGTTTTCAGCATGGCAGAAAGAATCGGATCATGACGCGCGCCTCGGGAAGAGTTCACGTGACTGACTTTGGAATGCAGGGGGACTCTGCAGAGGGGCGCGCGGCGCTGATAAACAGGCAGGCTTTATTTCAGGAAGCAGCGGTATTTGACTTGTTTTTCCGATCGCTTTCAGTTTTGCGATCGCCTTCCTCCTCCAAAGCAGGCTGCACGTACATGAGACAAATATGTATTTACTGATGCAATTTTTTATGTTTAAATGTATAATGTGCACCGTCAGCGGTTGTTCAGAACTGTCTGCGCCCAGCTTTGCAGGACAAGGATGCATGGTTCTAAAGTGACTTGCAGTGCATTTTAAAGGGTGCAGTGAAGTATGAAAGGCAACGCCCCCCCACCCCCTCTCCCAACCCGGCATGTTTGGAATTATTGCTTTGGCTAAAAATGACTGATTGTGAAACAACCAATATACAGCTTGGGCATTCATGGGTGCTTTGTCGCATACCTGTCAATGGACCGATCATGTGTATCTCTGTACCATATAAGCCTGACCTGCCTGCAAGTCCGGGGGGGGAGGGGGGCGGCAGAGCAGGTGCAGGACAGAGAAGATGGCCCTGCGACAGTGGGTGCAGAGTGCTGGAGGGATACAACTGGGAAACGCGAGACAGATGAGTGTGCAAAAGGTCCGCAGTCCTGGTTTCTCAGCCAGTGACATGTTGCATTCTGGGACTTGTAGTTTGTTTTTAACATTGTACGACGGGTTGAAAGTCCGAGTATTAATAGTACTGTTGGATGTCAAGCCAGGAGTGGCTGAAGGCACCACGGACCCTTGACAGCACACTATCCCAGCATGCCTCGGGTCTGTCATAAATGGGGTGTGTTGGCCTTTACCCTTCTGAGTCTGCGTGCTTTTGGGGAGACCGGGAAATTGAAATTCAAGAGGTATATGCATCTGTGAGAACTGAAGTCCAAACTCTGGAAATAAAGCATGGCCTATTCACTTTTTCACTGTTCTGAAACTGATAAAATGAGGGCTGTGTTTTTGCTGTAATTACCCAACTCAGTGGATTTAATTTTGATCATGTTCAAGAAGATGAAAGATGAAGCCGGCCCTGCTGAAACTATCCTCTGCCACGGAGCTCCCAAAACCAGCTTATGGGCCCACAGTCAAGACGTGGGGGGGGGGGGCAATCGGCCACCCTGCACATTAAGGGGAGTCGTGTCAGGGCAGGGGCCGATGGGGCTGGACCAAGGGGCTCACAGATGGCTTGCGGCTAGCGGGCCGCGCCCCAGCAGCTGTGCCCAGGACCTGTGAGTGGAATGTGGAACATTCTTGGGCGATAGGCTGGTTTTGGAGGATTTCACAGCCAGGGTGACTCATCGCCGAAGAATCACGACTTTGTAGCTGGGAAGGGGGGAGCGCTGAGTGTTTGTTTTTGTGGTGGATGCAAAGTGTGCATCTGACACTGCTGTGCCTCCTGGGAGCATTTATGATTTAATGTCCCTCCCCCCACACGCGTGACACTACCACCGTGAGTGTCTTGGGTGGGCTTCCGGCTGCAGGGAGCAACGCGTGCTTAGAAGGAAGTCCTTGTGGGGGGCATCCCTGTCTCGCACATCTCAGGTGGAAGAGGCACTGAACAGGCACCAATGCACTTGGAAAGGGTGCTCGGTGGTTTGCCATACTTGCTGCAGACGTTGGTGTTTGCGAATTTCACGGATTCGACTCCGCCTTTCATCCTTCCAAGGTCGATTAAAAAACGACCTTTAGTAATATGTCTGGTGCTCATAGCCAGAGGACAGTAAAGACTAAATCGGAACACTTAGTTTTGTTAAGGTTGTTGGCAGTGGCTCGTGGACATGTAGGCAGGTAGCACGAACATTTTTACAAAGTGTCACGAACCTCTTACACGTTACTTAAGGCACTGAAAGAACAGCTTCCTGCGCACATTTGAATAAGGACCTCACTGGTGTCTTGTGCACTTAGATCCCTTCTTGGGGCCCCTAAAAGGCGCGGTTCCCATAACACGGGTTGTGCAAACAAGCAGTGACCCGTGACCTGCTGCATCGCCACCCAGTAGCACCATCTGAACAGGGTTTTTATTTTTACACTTCAGAGCTAATTCATAGTAATTTATAGCAATAATAATTATGTTATTTTGCTGTTTTATTATATCGCTTGCTGCAAGTCTTGTGGCTTTATTGCGCTTATTACTATTGGTATTACCCAGTGCATTATGCCCTACGTCTCTCCATGGCATGACTTGTTCTGCCATGGGCTGGAGTGCGCAGAAGACAGTGTGCTGCAGCGATAAGTCATTGTTCTGCATTGAATAATTGTTTTTTGTAAGAAGTTATGTTATGTTATGTTATGTTATAATTGTTTTATATAGCGCACGGCTACTCAAAGAGTGTCCCGGCCCTTTTTCACTTCATACCTGAAAACACAACACAACTAAAAGAAAAACAGGGCCAAAACAAAAAAAACAGGGGGATACAGACTCGGCTAAAAAACTGCAGCTAAGTGGAAAAAAGCCAGGTTTTGAGGCCCTTCCTAAACATCAGTAAGTTGGAAGTGCTGCGCAAAGTCAGTGGTAAGGTGTTCCAGAGCTGGGGCGCCAGAAGTCTAAAAGAGCGGCCTCCTATGCGAGCCCTCTTAATCCGAGGGACCGCCGCAAGAAACAAAGATCCAGACCTCAAAGGTCTTGTGGGGTGGTAAAAAACTACCCTTTTTCGAAGAAGTACAGTCTTGCGTGTGATTTTAGCCCCACGGCTGCCCCTCTGCACCAGAACGACCCCTCCCCCATTGCGTGCTGTAGAGTCAGCTGCTGGGTATTGATTAACCTGTCGATAATGATCGCCTTTTGGGGCCGACAGGACAGCTGCCAGGGCCCCGGGAGGCAATAAAACGTGATACCCAAATTGTGTCTCCCTCTCCCCTCCTGCGGTCATTAAAGGGTGTCAGTGGTCAAGCCCCCTCCTCAGCCGTGTAACCAGAGGAAGGGGTGTCAGCAGATTTACGCTGACACTCGGCAGGTCGTGGGGTATTTTTACTCGCCCAGTAAATCAGTAACTCAGAACACAACCACACACACACAACCATACCCACAACCACACACACACACACAACCACACACACACAACCACACACACACAACCACACACACACAACCACACACACAACCACTCACACACACAACCACACACACACAACTACACACACAACTACACACACTACACACACACACAACTACACCACACACACACAACTACACCACACACACACACAACTACACCACACACACACACAACTACACCACACACACACAACCACACACACACAACTACATACAACCACATACACACAACTACACCACACACACACAACTACACCACACACACACACAACCACACACACAACCACACCATCAGTGCACAATTTCACCAGGCACAGACACCATCAGACGTCAGTGCATGCTTTCACCGGACACAAACACCACCAGCCGTCAGTGCACGCCTTCACCGAGCACACACACACCACTAGCCGTCAGTGCACGCTACCACTAGGCACACACACACCACCAGCCGTCCGTGCACGCTTCCACCAGGCACACACACACCACCAGCTGTCAGTGCACGCTTTCACCAGGCATACACACACCACCAGCTGTCAGTGCACGCTTTCACCAGGCATGCACACACCACCAGCCGTCAGTGCACACTTCCACCAGCCACACACCACTAGCCGTCAGTGCATGCTTCCACCAGGCGCACACACCACCAGCGGGGCGTGTACACTTCCACCAGGCACACACACCACCAGCGCACAATTTCTACAGGCACACACACCACGACCCATCAGTGCACACATCATTTGTTAACGCATCCACAATTAACTATTGTAGCAATCGCAGTATGGCGCATTTTACTTTTAATGGTTTTTTTTGATAAGAGGAGCACTCGAATGTTTACCTGAAATTTTATATTATTTTTGCAAATTATAAAATTTAACCCTAAGCGTGCAGCTGAGGTAGCACGTCTGTCCTGTAACGTGCCTCTATAGAACAACCTTATCTTAAGTGTATGCAACACTTAACCTTAGCGCACTGTTGCTTTTTAGCGGAAACCGCTGTACATATAAACTCTTAAAACAGTCTCAAATTTGTTTAAAAAAATACTTATATTTTTACATTAGTGAGCAAATGTTTTCTCTCAACCATTTACATGAGTTTAACAACAAAAATCCATTATTTAATCAACACAAATGTTTATATCATCACATTTCAAAAATAGATGTCAATTCTTTAGACTTTTAACATTTCTTTCTGTCTGTGCCCAATGCATTTCGAGCTCAATAGAGCTCTTCTTCGGGGGCCTGTGGAAATGAAATACAAAATTCAATAACTCAATCTTCTCTGCAGCATGTGCATACAATACAATGAAGCAACCATATGTTATTATTGAAAACGGTAACAATACTGCAAAAACAAAGCCTTCACCAACACCTCTGTGTATGTGAAAATCAAAACGCTGAAATCAACTTACGAAAGTCACGCTCCTCTACGGCTTTATCCTTCTGTAGGCAAACAAGACACAAAAGCAAAGTAATCTCTCTAACCCTATTGTAAAGTGTAACAGACCAAAAGGAAAACGGAACCTAAAATCTTTCTTACCTTGAACACAATGAACCCAGTGTTCAAACAAATCTCTCACGCACCCAGTAATCGTTCTCCTCCTACAAATGACAAGAAAACCAACAGCTATAAACCGGGATAAGTCACCCTGCGGTTGAGCTTATCAACCACGCTGCCTCACGCTACAAAGCTCACCTTGCTCTTCAATCCTGATCAACTGCAAACAACTCTCTCTTGCTATAACCGCTACTCCTCGGGAACAGTGAATGCTGAGTGACTAGGTTCTCTCGTGTCTATACACGGAGCCGGTAATCGACATAAAAAACGGACATAAAAACAGACTGAACGTTCAAAACTCCACTAGCTGGTCAGCGCCATACTGGAATGGTGTCGAATCTGACAACCAAAGCGTTATAAACTACAAAACTGCGTGACTGAAAGTAAAAAAGTGAGGAAAAATAAATAAATGTGAGGAAAAATAAAAGCACATAATGGTGCAGTCATAGTTACCAATCAGTAAAATATAACTTTAGCAATAAAATACAGACATCATACTCGGCACAGCATCCTTGGATGAAGGGGAATCATAGAAAACATGATAAATCGATTTTTTCATTAAGACCCTTCGGTTCCTGTGTAGATAAATATTTAATCCAATGAATTTCTCTCTGGAGGAGGGATCTGGTGAGATCAACCCCCTCGTGTGTCTTGACTACCTCCAGAATGGAAAACCTAATCTGGGCTATGCTATGACTGTTCTCATTCCAATGTTTGGCTAAATTGCTTTTTATGTTCTTGTTTCTGATAGTGCTTTTATGTTCTGAAATCCTCGTCTTCAGTTTTCTTTCAGTTTTTCCTGTGTACATTTTTCCACAAGGACATTTTATGTAATAAATCAAGTTTTTAGAATTACAATCTCCATTATGGTGTAGATTTATTTCTCTCCCAGTTTGTGGATGGTGTAACAATTTACCTTCAATCACATTGGAGCAATGTACGCAATTTTGACATTTCCTCATGCCTCTGTAAGTTTCTTGTGTTTCTCTCGTCGGGGTCATCAACAACTCCTTTAGGTTTTTAGATCTTTTATAGGCAAAGATGGGCTTGCTGTTAAATATCCCATTAAAGTCCACTTCGTTCTTTAAGAGATCCCAATGTTTGTATATGATAGTTTTAAGCTTCTGAGATGTAGTTGAGAATTTTGATACAAACACTTGTCTTTCCTGGAGTTTTTTGGGTTTTTGAATTAACAAGTTATCTCTGCTGTATGCTTCAATTCTATGTCTAGCTTTCTTCAACACCTCTTCAGGGTATCCTCTATCTTTATATCGTTGATGTTGCAAATGTAGGTTCTTTTTGTATTCATCCTCATCAGAACATATTCTCTTTATTCGCATATACTGCGATACCGGTAAATTATCTTTAAGATTTTGAGTATGAAAGCTTTGATAAAGTAATGAGTTGTTCACATCAGTCGCTTTTCTATATGTCGTTGTATGGATTTGTAGCTCTTCAATGTTAACTAAAACGTCCAAGAACGGTAATTCCTTTTCACTGATGGCATAGGTGAATTCGATATGCTCTGAGCATTGATTTAACCTTTCAATTTCTGATTCCAGACTTTGTTTGGTTCCTGACCACATCAAAAAAATGTCATCTATAAACCTCCTATACAAGGTGGTATGATCATTCCAAAATGTATTGCTATAAATATAATCAGCCTCAAATTTAGCCATAAAGGTATTGGCATATGCCGGGGCCCCGGCAAATCCCATGGATGTTCCATGTTGTTGGAGAAAAAACTTAGATGACCATTGAAAATAACTATGGTATAGGCAGAAATGTAGCAGTTCTAAGATGAATACTTTGTTTGCTCTTACTGATGTTTGTTGTAGCAGAGCCCATTCTACGGCTTCCAGTCCAGCCTGGTGGGGAATAGAAGTGTACAAAGACTTGACGTCTATAGTACACAATAGTATGGGGCTCGTCATGTTGACATTTTTTAATGTCAAAAGAAAATCATTGGTGTCCTTTGTATAAGATGGCCATTGTTGGACGAATGGTTGCAAGAATGTGTCAATATACTGACCGAGGGGTTCAAAGATAGTACCACACCCGGTCACGATGGGGCGCATAGGTGGATCTAAAAGATTCTTGTGCACTGTTAGACCTGTCTGGATTTTTTTGCGCAGCCCTCCTCATTATTATTTATTTTGTCCCCTTTTTGCCCCTCATACCCTTACTATTTTTCTGTCTACTATTTTTTTTAGGTGTTGGTCAAGGGGATAGGTGTTCTTTTTCCCCCCATAATCTTTTACCTCAGGCCCTGAGGCCTGTTCTGACAGGAAAGTTGGCACCACCTAAAATGGTGGCCACCAACTGCCCCAACTGTCGCACCTAGAACTTGGCCATAGCCTAGCATAGGGCATTCTAGAACCTTCTGGTCCATTCTGGACCATTGAAGGGCAGCCTATAAAAGGCGGAATGCGGGGCAGCCATTTTGTCTACCTGTGGAAGTCAGCTGGAGGACAGGTTGTAGCTAAGGGTGGGAAAAGGTTAGACTTAGGGTTGACCTCCTGGACTGGGAAGCTGCCTATTTGGTCCAACCCACTACTCCCCTTTTAGTTACTTGTCTTGGCCCCGCTGTGGGAAGTTACTGGAGATCCTGGGCGCCTAGTTTACCCCTCATCTAAGTTATACAGGGGGAGTTTATAGGAGAAGGAGACTGCAGCGCTGCGAAGCGCAGTCCTCTGCCCAGTAAAAGGACTTAAGGGAAGCGATCCCCAGGACATCAGTACAGAGATTGTGGGGACTGTGAGCTGGTGAGGAGCCTATCATCACGTAATACAAGATACCCCCCCTTCCCCTGTACCTGGGGCTGCCCTTGTCCAAGTAAGCTCCTGGTATCTGAAGTGGAGCCAGGTGTGTACTCTCCTCGAGGCGCTTTGAGGGGGCACTGGCTGTTTGATCAGGCTGCCTGCGTGCCTGTGCCCTGTAGAAGCAGTGTGCGCTGAAGTGGGAGATCGTTTCCTGCGCCGGGTCCTGTCAGCGCTGATCCGGGAAAAGGAGCGAGTGAGCCGGTGCTTAAGAGCGCCACCAGAGGAAGTGAAACCGAGCAGGCTCCAGCGGAAGCCGCTGCTCACTCGCGCATGCCCGGTCGCGCTGCCTCTTGGGTGGAGGCGGATCCAGTCAGGGAAGCGTCGGAGCGTAGAGGCGGCAGAGGAAAGTTGTGAGTTTGTCTCTCCCTCGCTCAAGCGCCACACGGAAGAGCCGGCGCGAGCGAGAGGGGGGAATTGAGGAGCCGTCCGCCTGCTGTGTAAGCTGCCAAAATCCTTTCCCCGCTCGAGCGCCACCAGAGGAGCTGGCTCGAGTGGGAGAGGGGAGCTGAGGTGCCCTGGAGGCTAGCGAGCCTCGCCGGCGCTTAGCACGGTTATCCTGACACGGGGCTTTCCCTACTCGCCCTGACAAAACAAGACCTCAAAAACAAGTAAGGAGAGAAGCGAGAGGGCAGGGGAGCGAGACTTGACCAACAGGGGAATAAGGAGAGCATTCCAGAGGGTAAAGCGCTCTTGGGAAATCCCTGGATGGCCTAAATGTAACGTGGCTCTATGTAGATAAGTCATTTTCATCAGATAACAGAAGGGAGGAGAAAGGAAAGGAGTCCTCTTTGCTAGAGGAATACAGGCTTCGTCCCAGGAATAACTGATCTTTAATTGGGAAGGTGTCAAGCCCAGAAAGGGGAATTGTATGGTTGTCAATGAAATGTTTACTGAATATCTGACCAAATGTAAAGTGCTGACACTGCCTCATTGAAAGTAAGATTTGGGGTGAAAGTCTTAGGAAGTCATAATAGCAAAGTTTAAACAATTATAGAGCTTAATGAGATGTATTACTAATTCTATTTAATGTGGTGATTTGATACTTTTGAAAGTGCCATTACTGATTTCCTGACAAATGTGATGAAACTTGTAGGTTAAATAACAATTTGCTTAGCAGTTCAAAAAGTATTATTGCTGATTCTAAAGTCATCTGATATGCCTTAAGCTGTATAACTTGAGAACAAAGAGAATATTATTTTTATAAAGCAGTACTTATTTTCCTACATTTTTGGTGTAGCGTTTTCTTTTGTGTGCTATTGCGTGGTTTTACTTTTGGGTGGTCTGCAACCTTAACACTGTGCCTCTGAAGTATTTGTCTTGCCCTAGGCCAGGCTACCCAGTTCCAACATTTGGTGCCTAGCGGTGGGATTGCGGACTTGGTTGCAGCTACTTACTAGTAATTTGACGTAATACACCTAACCTACACCAGGAGTTTTCTCCTTGCGGCCCTCCCAATTAGTCCTTTTGTTTTTTCTAAATTTATTCCTGGTGGTGGGTGGAGTTGGTTTTAGGTTACCCTTACCCCTCTGAAATTTCTGGTGTGTATCCAGGTTTGCCAGACTCACAATGGAGTTTGCAGTGGAAAACCTGGAAGTCTATTCCGTGCCCCAATTGAGAATGTTCTGCCAACAAATGGGGGTCTTTTTCAAACAGGGTGCCAGGAAGGGGGAGCTCCAGACTAGCCTTAGGGCCTGGGTGGAGGCACACCAAGAGACAAAGGAGGAGGATGAAGAGGTTGACCAGGACATGCTGGGGGAGGTAGAAGAGTTATTCCGCGATAAGGGGGAAAACTTACTCACCAAACCAATGTCCTATTCCAGTAAGGGCAGTAGCATCTCTGGGAGAAGCCTAACAGAAGCCGAGCTCACCGATAGGAGAGAGAAAAGACAGCTAAAGTGGGAGATGGCTAAGTTGGAGCAGGAGAAAGAGGAGAGGAGGATGGTCCACGAGTTTAGACTGAAGGAACTGGAGCTCCAAAGTCTGCGACGGGGGTCCTCTCCTGTTAGGAATGGTGGCAGCGAACCAAAAGAGTCAGCCAGGGAGACCAAACCCTATATCCCAAAGGACCTGATAGCGAGTTTCAGTCAGGGGGATGATGTAGCTAAGTGGCTGGCCGCTTATGAGGTTTCTTTGAAGGTTCATGGAGTGCAGGAGAAGCACTGGGGGGGTAGTTTGTACAAGTACATGCCTCCTGCTGGTCGGGACACCTTGCTGGCCCTGGATCCAGAGGAACAGACAAACTACCCCACCATGAAGTTGGCGTTATTGAGGAAGTTCGGGCTCACCCCAGAGAGGTACCGACAGAAGTTTAGGGGGAGTCACAAGATGGGCACTCAGAACTGGGTGGACTTCCTTGATTATGCCAGAAAGGCCTTAGAGGGTTGGGTCAAGGGCAGTGAGGTAAAGGATTATGAGGGGCTGTACAATCTATTTTTGAAAGAACACCTCCTCGAGAAATGTTTTCCCGAGCTGCGCCAACACCTGGTAGACAGCAAGCTGACCAATCCCCGGAAGCTTGCAGAGGAGGCGGACATCTGGACAAGTACTCGGGTGTCCTCCAAGGGGACTGGAGGGGAATCTCAAAAAGCCGGACAGGGCGCCCCCCAGAAGAAGGAAGGGGGGGAGAAAAAGAAAGAGTTCTCTAAAGGTCCCCAAAATAACTTCCAAGGGAAGGGAGCAGGTTTCACCCCTAGGGCAAACCCGCCCCGGAACCCTTATCCTGGCCAAAGCCAGCAGCCCAGGGTTCCCCACTGTTTTGAATGCGGTGGCGTTGGACATTATAAGGGAGATGTCAGATGCCCAAAGAGACCACCCCCTCCCACCGGAGGAAAGTCACCGGGAGTAGCTAGTGTAGCACTCGGGGAGGAGTTGCCCTTAGATAAGGGGGGTGAGTGGGCGGGTGTCACCTTAGTGTCCCTGGGAGAGCGGGAGATGGTACCAAAGATCCAGGTGCCCCCAAATACTACAAAGTATGGGCAATGGGTTACCATCAATGGCCAAAGAGGGGAGGCTCTGAGAGATACAGGAGCCAGTATGACTATGGTGAGAAGTCAACTGGTGTCTCCAGAGCAGGTTGTTCCTAATGTACTCCACCCCGCCGCGATGGCTGACGGCAGAATGGGCCACTATCCAGTGGCTGAGGTTCCCTTTGAGTGGGAAGGGGTTGCAGGTTCACTTCGAGTTGCCGTAAGCCCTGCCGTGCCAGTTGATTGTCTGTTGGGGAATGACATGGAGCACAACACTTGGAGAGAGGTGGAATACCGGACGCATTCTGCGATGCTGGGTACACCTGACTGGGCCTGTGTAAGCACACGGTCTGCGACTGCCCGGAGAGGGAGTTCGCCTGGGTTGGAGCCTGGAACAATGGCCCAACCCGCTGCCAAAAAGGGTCAGAAACGGAGACAGGGACAGCCTGCTTCGGCTTCCACGCCCCATGTGACAGATCGGCCACCTGCAGTGGTAGGCCAGGAGTCCGTGGAGGGGGAAGTAGACTCTCTGGAGGATTTACCCATCCCTGCTGAATGGCATGTGGAGGGAGGTCCTACCAGAGAGGAATTCTGTAAGGGGCAGAGGGAGTGCCCTACCCTTGAGGGACTGAGGCGTCAGGCTGAAGCCCAGGCAGCAGGTGATGCTACGGGACACCACCATATTTACTGGGAGGATGGCCTCCTCTACAGTGAACCCAAGATACCTCTACCTGGCTCATCAAGAGCCTTGGTGGTCCCGCAGCAATACCGAGCCTTTCTGCTGGAATTGGCTCATGCGATACCACTGGCAGGACACTTAGGCCAGGACAAGACCTTTGCACGGCTTGTCCTCCACTTTTACTGGCCTCAGATGAAAGTGGCGTCCAACACATACTGTAGGACATGTGTATCCTGCCAGGCCAGTGGGAAGACAGGGGTGAAGCTAAAGGCTCCCCTGGAACCACTTCCTGTCGTTAGCACCCCCTTTGAAAGGGTGGGCATCGACATTGTAGGGCCATTAGATCCACCAACAACAGCTGGTCACAGGTTCATCCTGGTTCTGGTGGATCATGCCACACGGTACCCAGAGGCCATCCCTCTGAGGACTGTTACTGCACCTGTGGTAGCTAGGGCCCTGATGGGAATCTTTACTAGGGTAGGATTCCCGAAGGAGGTTGTGTCTGACAGGGGGACTAACTTCCTGTCTGCTTACATGCGGACCATGTGGAAGGAGTGTGGGGTGACCTACCGGTTCACCACTCCCTATCACCCCCAGTCCAATGGACTGGTTGAGAGGTTCAATAAGACCCTGAAGGGCATGATAAGAAGTCTGCCAGAGAGCTTACGGAGGAAGTGGGACGTCCTCCTACCTTGCTTACTGTTCTCCTACAGAGAGGTGCCACAGAAAGGAGTGGGCTTCAGCCCATTCGAATTGTTGTATGGACACCCGGTGCGTGGGCCTCTCAGCCTGGTGAAGGAAGGATGGGAGAAGTCTCCCAGAAAACCTCCCCAGGATGTGGTGAGCTACATGTTGGCCTTCAGAAGCCAGATGGCCAAGTTGTGGAAGCAGGCTGCTGACAACTTGGAGGCCAGTCAGGCAGTCATGAAGGAATGGTATGACCAAAATGCTCACCCGGTGGAATTGGAGCCTGGCCAGAAAGTCTGGGTGATGGAACCTTGAGAGCTAAGTGCCCTTCAGGATCGTTGGACAGGCCCATTTGAGGTGTTGGAGAAAAAGGGTAAGGCCACTTACTTGGTGGATCTTAAGACCCCGCGGCAGCCCCTACGGGTGCTGCATGCCAATCGCCTCAAACCCCACCATGAGAGGCCAGAGGTCATCCTGATGTTGGTGACTGATGGTGCTGAGGAAGCAGAAAGCGAGCCTCTCCCAGACCTCTTTTCATGTCAAGAGAAGGATGGGTCGGTGGAGGGAGTGATTCTCTCCCCGTCTCTCACTCCCGAGCAACGAGAGGACTGCCGACAGGTATTGGGGCAGTACTCTCCACTGTTTTCCCTTGTCCCAGGAAGAACCCACCTGTGTACCCATGATGTGGACACAGGAGACAGCCCCCCAGTGAAATCCAAGACCTATAGGCTGTCGGACAAGGTGAAGGCTAGCATCCATGGCGAAGTTGCCAAGATGTTGGAGCTAGGAGTGATAGAACCGTCCAGCAGCCCTTGGTCCAGTCCGGTGGTGCTAGTCCCAAAAGCCGCCCCACCGGGCACCACACCAGAACTGAGGTTCTGTGTGGATTACCGAGGACTGAACTCAGTTACCAAAACTGATGCTCATCCAATCCCCAGGGCGGATGAGTTAATTGACCGGCTAGGAGCTGCCCAATACCTCAGTACCTTTGACCTCACTTCAGGGTACTGGCAGATCTCCTTGACAGATGGAGCAAGGGAAAGGTCAGCCTTTTCCACGCCCGAGGGACACTTCCAGTTCTGTGTGATGCCCTTTGGTCTCAAGAACGCTCCTGCCACATTTCAGCGACTGGTGAACCAGGTCCTCTCTGGAATGGAGGGTTTCTCGGCTGCTTACCTGGATGACATTGCTGTCTTCAGTTGCAGTTGGGAGGACCACTTGCAACATTTGCAAGCAGTTCTCCAGGCGCTGAAACAAGCTGGACTGACCATCAAAGCCAGCAAATGCCAGATTGGGCAGGGGTCGGTTGTGTACCTTGGACACTTGGTGGGTAGGGGGTCAGTGCAGCCCCTGCAGGCAAAAATTGAGGCAATCATGGCCTGGGAACCCCCCAAGACACAAACTGAGGTCGGAGCTTTTCTGGGCCTCACAGGTTACTACCGTCGCTTTGTGAAGGGGTATGGCACTATTGTAGCGCCCCTCACAGAGCTCACCTCTAGGAAACAACCTCGACGGGTAGTTTGGACAAAGGCTTGTCAGCAAGCCTTTGAAAAGTTGAAGCAGGCAATGTGTGAAGCACCGGTCCTGAAGGCTCCCGATTTCTCCAAGGAGTTCATTGTTCAAACAGATGCATCTGAACATGGCATTGGGGCAGTGTTATCGCAACTAAATGAAGAGGGCCTGGATCAGCCTGTAGTCTTCCTATCCAGGAGACTGCTTCCCCGGGAACAGAAGTGGAGTGCAATTGAGAGGGAAGCTTTTGCGGTGGTGTGGGCTCTGAAGAAGCTGCGGCCATACCTCTTTGGCTCGCACTTCCTGGTTCAGACTGACCACCGCCCCCTTCGTTGGCTGATGCAAATGAAGGGGGAAAATCCCAAGCTGTTGAGGTGGTCCATCTCCCTACAGGGAATGGACTTCCGGGTGGAACATCGGCCTGGAGTGGACCACGCCAATGCAGACGGTCTCTCCAGGTATTTCCGCCTTAGTGATGAGGACTCCCAAGGGGTTGGGTAGTTCTCCCCACTTTCAGCTGGGGGGGACGCGTGTTAGACCTGTCTGGATTTTTTGCGCAGCCCTCCTCATTATTATTTATTTTGTCCCCTTTTTGCCCCTCATACCCTTACTATTTTTCTGTCTACTATTTTTTTTAGGTGTTGGTCAAGGGGATAGGTGTTCTTTTTCCCCCCATAATCTTTTACCTCAGGCCCTGAGGCCTGTTCTGACAGGAAAGTTGGCACCACCTAAAATGGTGGCCACCAACTGCCCCAACTGTCGCACCTAGAACTTGGCCATAGCCTAGCATAGGGCATTCTAGAACCTTCTGGTCCATTCTGGACCATTGAAGGGCAGCCTATAAAAGGCGGAATGCGGGGCAGCCATTTTGTCTACCTGTGGAAGTCAGCTGGAGGACAGGTTGTAGCTAAGGGTGGGAAAAGGTTAGACTTAGGGTTGACCTCCTGGACTGGGAAGCTGCCTATTTGGTCCAACCCACTACTCCCCTTTTAGTTACTTGTCTTGGCCCCGCTGTGGGAAGTTACTGGAGATCCTGGGCGCCTAGTTTACCCCTCATCTAAGTTATACAGGGGGAGTTTATAGGAGAAGGAGACTGCAGCGCTGCGAAGCGCAGTCCGCTGCCCAGTAAAAGGACTTAAGGGAAGCGATCCCCAGGACATCAGTACAGAGATTGTGGGGACTGTGAGCTGGTGAGGAGCCTATCATCACGTAATACAAGATACCCCCCCTTCCCCTGTACCTGGGGCTGCCCTTGTCCAAGTAAGCTCCTGGTATCTGAAGTGGAGCCAGGTGTGTACTCTCCTCGAGGCGCTTTGAGGGGGCACTGGCTGTTTGATCAGGCTGCCTGCGTGCCTGTGCCCTGTAGAAGCAGTGTGCGCTGAAGTGGGAGATCGTTTCCTGCGCCGGGTCCTGTCAGCGCTGATCCGGGAAAAGGAGCGAGTGAGCCGGTGCTTAAGAGCGCCACCAGAGGAAGTGAAACCGAGCAGGCTCCAGCGGAAGCCGCTGCTCACTCGCGCATGCCCGGTCGCGCTGCCTCTTGGGTGGAGGCGGATCCAGTCAGGGAAGCGTCGGAGCGTAGAGGCGGCAGAGGAAAGTTGTGAGTTTGTCTCTCCCTCGCTCAAG
The DNA here is from genome assembly GCF_964261635.1 of Lissotriton helveticus. Taxonomy (NCBI): domain Eukaryota; kingdom Metazoa; phylum Chordata; class Amphibia; order Caudata; family Salamandridae; genus Lissotriton; species Lissotriton helveticus. The sequence continues at coordinate 1,356,810,742 of NC_136065.1, forward strand.
CGCCACACGGAAGAGCCGGCGCGAGCGAGAGGGGGGAATTGAGGAGCCGTCCGCCTGCTGTGTAAGCTGCCAAAATCCTTTCCCCGCTCGAGCGCCACCAGAGGAGCTGGCTCGAGTGGGAGAGGGGAGCTGAGGTGCCCTGGAGGCTAGCGAGCCTCGCCGGCGCTTAGCACGGTTATCCTGACACGGGGCTTTCCCTACTCGCCCTGACAAAACAAGACCTCAAAAACAAGTAAGGAGAGAAGCGAGAGGGCAGGGGAGCGAGACTTGACCAACAGGGGAATAAGGAGAGCATTCCAGAGGGTAAAGCGCTCTTGGGAAATCCCTGGATGGCCTAAATGTAACGTGGCTCTATGTAGATAAGTCATTTTCATCAGATAACAGAAGGGAGGAGAAAGGAAAGGAGTCCTCTTTGCTAGAGGAATACAGGCTTCGTCCCAGGAATAACTGATCTTTAATTGGGAAGGTGTCAAGCCCAGAAAGGGGAATTGTATGGTTGTCAATGAAATGTTTACTGAATATCTGACCAAATGTAAAGTGCTGACACTGCCTCATTGAAAGTAAGATTTGGGGTGAAAGTCTTAGGAAGTCATAATAGCAAAGTTTAAACAATTATAGAGCTTAATGAGATGTATTACTAATTCTATTTAATGTGGTGATTTGATACTTTTGAAAGTGCCATTACTGATTTCCTGACAAATGTGATGAAACTTGTAGGTTAAATAACAATTTGCTTAGCAGTTCAAAAAGTATTATTGCTGATTCTAAAGTCATCTGATATGCCTTAAGCTGTATAACTTGAGAACAAAGAGAATATTATTTTTATAAAGCAGTACTTATTTTCCTACATTTTTGGTGTAGCGTTTTCTTTTGTGTGCTATTGCGTGGTTTTACTTTTGGGTGGTCTGCAACCTTAACACTGTGCCTCTGAAGTATTTGTCTTGCCCTAGGCCAGGCTACCCAGTTCCAACATGCACCTTCGGGAGCATATAGAGGGATGGTCTTCTCGGGTTTTGCACTGTAAGGAATTGTTTGGTCTTGATGGTTATCTGGCCTAGATCCAAGGCTTTGGTCAAAATTTCATTAAGTGCCAATTGTAATTCAGCTGTCGGGTCTCTCTCTAGTTCCAAATACGTCATGGTATCTTCCACATGATCATTCACTTTGTTGTGGTACATTGATCTGTCCATTACCACAATGGCGCCTCCCTTATCTGCTTTTTGTATGTGAATGTTCTGATTTTCTTGAAGGCCCTTTATAATGGATCTGTCATAAATGGAAACATTTTTTCTTTTTGATTTTCTCAAGTTTAGACTCTCCATGTCATTGATGACTGAATTCTCAAAAGCGTCCAAAATCTTGTGGGATACGGGGGCTTGAAATTTGGATTTCGGTTTGAATTCTAAAAATTCTGGTTCTTCTTTGGCTGTTTGTGCTGGTACTACATTCGTAAAAAAATGTCTAAGTTTAAGAACCCTCATGAACTTGTAAAATGCAACCTCATTCTCCAGTTTATTGGTGTCATACGTTGGAACAAACCCTAAGCCTTTATTCATCACTCTCATTTCGTCATTGGTTAATTCAGTTTTGGATATGTTTAGGACCAAATTTACTTCGTGCTTCTTGTTCGAACTCCTTCTACCTCCTCTCCTTGTTTTGATTGCTTTTTTTGTAGTTGTTTCCCTGGTGGTTGACTTGCATCCCCTCCCTGGGCTAAAAAAGACTGGCTTGTGCTGGGTGTTTTAGTAGGATCAGTTGAAGTTTGACCTGAACTCGTTTCTACCATTTGAGTCTGGGCCGCCGGCCTGTTCGCGTTCAGTTCACTGTCAGACACTAGGCTCTCTTCTGATGTTCCCGCGGTTTTTTTCTTTGGAAATGTTCTGCGTTGGGCATAAACTTCGGCCCATGTTTACACTTCATTTAATTTATAGTCCAAAGTGTCACGTTTGAACTTCCTCAACTTTCCTTCTTGTAACTCCTTTTGGTATCTGTCTAATTTTAAATTCAAATCCTCCAGTGATTTATCCCAGTCTGTTTTGTCCATTCGAGACTCCAAGTTGTGTTTTATCTCATCGATTTCATTAGAAAGTTCATGAATAACCTTTGCCAATTCTTCAATCAATAAAAGGATCAAGTCCAACGAACATTTGTTTAAGATCGAAAACCATCTCTCCATAAACTCTTTGTTTAGGTGGAATCTGTGCAGCATTGGTTTGATAGATTATACAAGCGAAGAAGCAGACAACATTTATGCTTTAATTCAAGATGTCAAATCTTCAAATGTGCAAGGCAACACCATTATTCAGCAATTGAAGCAACTCGAGTATCTCGCAAAACGCGAAGTAAACCAAAAGTTACACGCATCAACCCTGGTGCAGTATCACAGGGTGAAGAGGATTCCCCGTGGTCTTAGGATGTCTATCAAACCAATGCTGCACAGAATTGGCAAAGGTTATTCATGAACTTTCTAATGAAATCGATGAGATAAAACACAACTTGGAGTCTCGAATGGACAAAACAGACTGGGATAAATCACTGGAGGATTTGAATTTAAAATTAGACAGATACCAAAAGGAGTTACAAGAAGGAAAGTTGAGGAAGTTCAAACGTGACACTTTGGACTATAAATTAAATGAAGTGTACACATGGGCCGAAGTTTATGCCCAACGCAGAACATTTCCAAAGAAAAAAACCGCGGGAACATCAGAAGAGAGCCTAGTGTCTGACAGTGAACTGAACGCGAACAGGCCGGCGGCCCAGACTCAAATGGTAGAAACGAGTTCAGGTCAAACTTCAACTGATCCTACTAAAACACCCAGCACAAGCCAGTCTTTTTTAGCCCAGGGAGGGGATGCAAGTCAACCACCAGGGAAACAACTACAAAAAAAGCAATCAAAACAAGGAGAGGAGGTAGAAGGAGTTCGAACAAGAAGCACGAAGTAAATTTGGTCCTAAACATATCCAAAACTGAATTAACCAATGACGAAATGAGAGTGATGAATAAAGGCTTAGGGTTTGTTCCAACGTATGACACCAATAAACTGGAGAATGAGGTTGCATTTTACAAGTTCATGAGGGTTCTTAAACTTAGACATTTTTTTACGAATGTAGTACCAGCACAAACAGCCAAAGAAGAACCAGAATTTTTAGAATTCAAACCGAAATCCAAATTTCAAGCCCCCGTATCCCACAAGATTTTGGACGCTTTTGAGAATTCAGTCATCAATGACATGGAGAGTCTAAACTTGAGAAAATCAAAAAGAAAAAATGTTTCCATTTATGACAGATCCATTATAAAGGGCCTTCAAGAAAATCAGAACATTCACATACAAAAAGCAGATAAGGGAGGCGCCATTGTGGTAATGGACAGATCAATGTACCACAACAAAGTGAATGATCATGTGGAAGATACCATGACGTATTTGGAACTAGAGAGAGACCCGACAGCTGAATTACAATTGGCACTTAATGAAATTTTGACCAAAGCCTTGGATCTAGGCCAGATAACCATCAAGACCAAACAATTCCTTACAGTGCAAAACCCGAGAAGACCATCCCTCTATATGCTCCCGAAGGTGCACAAGAATCTTTTAGATCCACCTATGCGCCCCATCGTGACCGGGTGTGGTACTATCTTTGAACCCCTCGGTCAGTATATTGACACATTCTTGCAACCATTCGTCCAACAATGGCCATCTTATACAAAGGACACCAATGATTTTCTTTTGACATTAAAAAATGTCAACATGACGAGCCCCATACTATTGTGTACTATAGACGTCAAGTCTTTGTACACTTCTATTCCCCACCAGGCTGGACTGGAAGCCGTAGAATGGGCTCTGCTACAACAAACATCAGTAAGAGCAAACAAAGTATTCATCTTAGAACTGCTACATTTCTGCCTATACCATAGTTATTTTCAATGGTCATCTAAGTTTTTTCTCCAACAACATGGAACATCCATGGGATTTGCCGGGGCCCCGGCATATGCCAATACCTTTATGGCTAAATTTGAGGCTGATTATATTTATAGCAATAAATTTTGGAATGATCATACCACCTTGTATAGGAGGTTTATAGATGACATTTTTTTGATGTGGTCAGGAACCAAACAAAGTCTGGAATCAGAAATTGAAAGGTTAAATCAATGCTCAGAGCATATCGAATTCACCTATGCCATCAGTGAAAAGGAATTACCGTTCTTGGACGTTTTAGTTAACATTGAAGAGCTACAAATCCATACAACGATATATAGAAAAGCGACTGATGTGAACAACTCATTACTTTATCAAAGCTTTCATACTCAAAATCTTAAAGATAATTTACCGGTATCGCAGTATATGCGAATAAAGAGAATATGTTCTGATGAGGATGAATACAAAAAGAACCTACATTTGCAACATCAACGATATAAAGATAGAGGATACCCTGAAGAGGTGTTGAAGAAAGCTAGACATAGAATTGAAGCATACAGCAGAGATAACTTGTTAATTCAAAAACCCAAAAAACTCCAGGAAAGACAAGTGTTTGTATCAAAATTCTCAACTACATCTCAGAAGCTTAAAACTATCATATACAAACATTGGGATCTCTTAAAGAACGAAGTGGACTTTAATGGGATATTTAACAGCAAGCCCATCTTTGCCTATAAAAGATCTAAAAACCTAAAGGAGTTGTTGATGACCCCGACGAGAGAAACACAAGAAACTTACAGAGGCATGAGGAAATGTCAAAATTGCGTACATTGCTCCAATGTGATTGAAGGTAAATTGTTACACCATCCACAAACTGGGAGAGAAATAAATCTACACCATAATGGAGATTGTAATTCTAAAAACTTGATTTATTACATAAAATGTCCTTGTGGAAAAATGTACACAGGAAAAACTGAAAGAAAACTGAAGACGAGGATTTCAGAACATAAAAGCACTATCAGAAACAAGAACATAAAAAGCAATTTAGCCAAACATTGGAATGAGAACAGTCATAGCATAGCCCAGATTAGGTTTTCCATTCTGGAGGTAGTCAAGACACACGAGGGGGTTGATCTCACCAGATCCCTCCTCCAGAGAGAAATTCATTGGATTAAATATTTATCTACACAGGAACCGAAGGGTCTTAATGAAAAAATCGATTTATCATGTTTTCTATGATTCCCCTTCATCCAAGGATGCTGTGCCGAGTATGATGTCTGTATTTTATTGCTAAAGTTATATTTTACTGATTGGTAACTATGACTGCACCATTATGTGCTTTTATTTTTCCTCACATTTATTTATTTTTCCTCACTTTTTTACTTTCAGTCACGCAGTTTTGTAGTTTATAACGCTTTGGTTGTCAGATTCGACACCATTCCAGTATGGCGCTGACCAGCTAGTGGAGTTTTGAACGTTCAGTCTGTTTTTATGTCCGTTTTTTATGTCGATTACCGGCTCCGTGTATAGACACGAGAGAACCTAGTCACTCAGCATTCACTGTTCCCGAGGAGTAGCGGTTATAGCAAGAGAGAGTTGTTTGCAGTTGATCAGGATTGAAGAGCAAGGTGAGCTTTGTAGCGTGAGGCAGCGTGGTTGATAAGCTCAACCGCAGGGTGACTTATCCCGGTTTATAGCTGTTGGTTTTCTTGTCATTTGTAGGAGGAGAACGATTACTGGGTGCGTGAGAGATTTGTTTGAACACTGGGTTCATTGTGTTCAAGGTAAGAAAGATTTTAGGTTCCGTTTTCCTTTTGGTCTGTTACACTTTACAATAGGGTTAGAGAGATTACTTTGCTTTTGTGTCTTGTTTGCCTACAGAAGGATAAAGCCGTAGAGGAGCGTGACTTTCGTAAGTTGATTTCAGCGTTTTGATTTTCACATACACAGAGGTGTTGGTGAAGGCTTTGTTTTTGCAGTATTGTTACCGTTTTCAATAATAACATATGGTTGCTTCATTGTATTGTATGCACATGCTGCAGAGAAGATTGAGTTATTGAATTTTGTATTTCATTTCCACAGGCCCCCGAAGAAGAGCTCTATTGAGCTCGAAATGCATTGGGCACAGACAGAAAGAAATGTTAAAAGTCTAAAGAATTGACATCTATTTTTGAAATGTGATGATATAAACATTTGTGTTGATTAAATAATGGATTTTTGTTGTTAAACTCATGTAAATGGTTGAGAGAAAACATTTGCTCACTAATGTAAAAATATAAGTATTTTTTGAAACAAATTTGAGACTGTTTTAAGAGTTTATATGTACAGCGGTTTCCGCTAAAAAGCAACAGTGCGCTAAGGTTAAGTGTTGCATACACTTAAGATAAGGCATTTTACTTTTAAACATAATCATCTAATGCGCAGCATGCCACCATTGCTACAAAAATAAATACGCATTTTTTGACCTACAATTTATAGACTTTTATTGCAATTGGTGTTGCAATATTTAGCAATGCCAATAGCTCACACTTAATTAATGCGAGACCTATTGCATTGCAAATGCTTGTTTAAGACAGAGTCTGCCAAAGCATTCAGAGGCTCTGCTTCTCCGTAGCCCCAAATAATGCAAATTATCGTGCACCTGATTCACAGCATTGGTATACATATTTGCCATTCCATTTCGAAATCCACATCTCCCCGTATATAAAGGTACATCTCCTGTGCCGAGCTGCCTCTAGTTATTTTCATGTTGCCACTAATTTTCCCCATATACATGTTCCTTCTCCTCTCCCTAATGTTCCTGCACCTCGTGCCCAGTGCACAGTATATAAGGTAAAAGCAGGGGCTGGTGGGAGATCTGAATTGTAATTGAGCAGGGCAGCAGCCTCCCCTCTGCGGTCATTAAGTATTAAACACCCCACCAGCCCCCCTCTTCACTTTGGTCCTGCTCATTTAACTCTGCTGCAGGGGTGTCTGAATATTTCATGATGGCAAACAACGGAAAAAGCGGAGCCTGTGACTCGGCTCATTTAGTATTCAAAATCCCTCCACCCAGCACTGCTTTACACTCTGCCCCATCCAGTGGAGCCTCTGGCATGGGCACCAGCAGCTGTTCTTCGAGATCTTCATGGATAATGCCTGGCTGCCAGCCTGACCAAACAGGTCACACCACAGGTCAGGTATCGATCAGACGAGATCAGAAAAACTCTGGGGTAGGGGTGTCGTACCCCACACTAAGCAACCAGTCACACCTTCGGCTTGAAGCATCTGTTGGACATCACTTCCTCCCTGGTGTGTCTGTTCTTGTTCCCTACTGAAATACAGCCAGCGAGCACAAAGATAAGCTACACACAGACCAGACGCCTATGACTATGGCTGGCTGCTTTTACCACTATGTTGGCTTGACGCCTGTTATTGTTGTCACTAATGTAGTCGATATGAGACATGACCACAGTAACGACCCAGCAGATATCCTCAGGAAACAACGGAAGCACCACTTAGAGAGTCACTGGAGAAGGCATGCACCCCCCCCCCCCAGGATATACCCACAGTATAACAATGTCTGCATATTTCTGATCTACTATCCCATACAGCAACTTCTTTGCTGCACCGTGTCTATGCACCTCCTGTTTTCCAAAAGGTGCTTCAAAGTTTCTAACGCACCAAGTTATTTACTTGTATACAGAATAAAATAAATGGATACTGTATTTAAGCTTCCCTATTGTGTTTTGATTTTCTTATGCTATGATGTTTTACTCTGTGACGCTGAACTGATTCTATACTGTGTTGTTATGCATTCATTCTTCGTTTTATTTCCCTTTTTATTATGTCTTTTGGGCTATATTGTTAAAATACTATGTTAAAATCAGTTCGTTAGCTATTGTTGTATTGGTCTCTAGCGGTGTGTTTCTGTCTTCTGTTGTAAAGCTATTGCGTATTTGCATTGTATCAGTTTGTCGATATACGTGTTCACTATATACGCATTTCCAAGTTCCACCTACCTGGACAGATGCCTTTCACAGCCCTGTGCCTGTGTGCTCCATATAACCATGAAGACGCCACGATGATACAGCAAGGGGTGAAGCAATGTCACCCCATGGAGTTATGCTACATTAAAATCATAACACACCAGCACATCCTGTCCACGTATAGCGTGTGTGTACAAGTCCAGTCTGGGAACGCCCTGTAACCAATTACCTGTTGCATGAGTTCGTCTCGTTGGCGGAAGAGAAGGACTCTTTAGGAAGTTAGGTTGAATTAATAACACCGCCTGTCTGCATTTGAAATCGTGGTATAATCATATATTCGCAGTGCACAGTAGGGTGCTCGAATGCCACCCGGCGGTGTTACGCAAGATTAGGTTTAGGGGTGGCCAAATCTAGTGATGTCCAGCAATCGCTCCCCGTCTGCAGAAGTGGGTCGGGTCGGCGCAGCAGAGGGGCGGCCTCCAATGCCATCCACTGAGCTACATTCGACCTGACTCGTAACGCGCCGCCCGTTGACAACTTCTCTGCCACGTTAGCGTTGACAAGCCCCATCTGGCGTCTCGCCTGGCTATCTCTCCCCGGGTGCTGGCGGGGACCACAGAGTCCCATCCGCCTTGACAGCTAGGGAGGCGAGAGGGTGAGGCGGCCGCGAGAAGGCGCGGGAGGCCTGTGCGGCTCGCGAGGGCCTCTTTCACTTGGCGCAGCAACAGCGGCGCCTGAGGCGACGGCGCGTGATGAGAGAGGAGGCAGACGCGCAGAAAAAAAAGCGAAATCCAAGTATGGACCCGGCTGCCAGAGCGCAGACCTAGAATTCACTTTTAATGCGAGTTTGCATAGAGTAAACACACTCCTGCGTCGAGGGAATATGAGCATCGATTTTCCCTTGCAAGTGGAGCGGTAAACACCTTGAATCAATTCCCCCCTGTCAGTGAGCCCTGCTTTCACAGCTTCCAATTACTCACTCTTCATCTCCTCTGTACCTCCCTCTCCTGCACCCCCTGTGAAAGATTAAGCGGTGATGTCTTAAAGATGCCGGGGTCCCCAACGACCGACAGGTTCTCAGACCGATGACAGGCCTGTATTTAACATGCAGCCGCCTCTTCGGCTGCATGGCTTCCAGTGTACGTGTTTGTGTTTGTGCGCGTGCGGGGGCGGTGGCTGAGGTCGGGGGTCACGCCTACGCTTCGCCGGCTACGTGCCCCTCTCGTGCCACAAGGCTTACAGCGGCAGAAGGAGCCCTGGGGGCTGACCTGACAGGCACCTCAACGAGCAGGTTTTTTGTGTCCCGACAACACAATCATGGATTTGACAAGTTAGTGGCAGATTTTACAACATGGCTCCCAGCGGAGGTTAGACGCGAGACGTGGGAAGTTAAATGGCAGAATGAAAGAGGAAATATATCTGCAGAGCACTTGACGGAGCGCGAAAGATGTCAATGACGCATGGCGAGGGTTGTGGTATGTGATAATGAGTAATTTGTGGCTGCTCCAAACCTGGTGAACCAACAGGGTTGCCATTGATAGGCCCCAATATGAGCAAGGGAAACAGGACTATTTGAGGCATGCTTCAGATGAAAAAGACAGACATACCGGAAGTGCTGGCGGTCGATCACATCCCTAGTCCCACGTGCACATGTAGCACCTATGATAGCCACGCACTGCTGGTGAACCCTGCGGCGCTGATTGAGGCGAAGGCCCACTGTACGAAGACTGGTGTTGCTCCATCAAAGCACTGAGGGAGCTGTGGAGATGATGGTGTGGCGGCAGCTCCCTCACTGTATGGGGTGCAAGGGGCTGTGAAGTGAGGGTCTGTAAGCTTTCCACCAGTAAATGGGGCACAGGGAGCAGAGGAGTCAGTAATAGGAAGTGTTCACTCTTGTTCAAACATAGACCATAGAGTGACTGACTGGAAGTGTTCTCTTACAGGAAGGCGTACAGGTGTCAATGGCATGAGAGGCTGTAAGTGTCCTTTCTTACAGCGTGGAGCACAGCTGGTAATGGAGTGAGTGATTTGCTGGGAGTGTCCTCTTACAATAAGGAGCATAGGTGGCAATGGCGTGAATGGGTGGAAGTGTCCTCTCATTGTATTGGTCACAAGGGCCACTGACGTGAGTGACTGATGAGCACAGGAAGCAGTGCAGTGGAATGGCTGGAAATGTCGTCTTATACAGAATGAGACATAGGAGAATGTCTTGGTGAGAGGATGGCTAAGGTCCCACACTCATGGTCAGTCCTAGAGGCTGGGGTGCGAGAAGTGAAGATATTTATCAGTCTGACGTACTGTCACCTAGAGAGCAGCAATTAGGCGCCTCTGTGGCGTTCAGAGGGAGCTCTGGGAGTGAGAAAGGAACTGAGGCTGACAATTCTCCATGTAGGGATGTGTGAAGGATTTAGAAATAACCTCCCAGTGGAGGAGAAAAGGAGTTGTAGGCTAGATGGATTGGACCACACCTCCCTAGTGAGAAACAAAGGGCACTCTGGCGTGAGAGGGACGGAGACTGCCTCCCCTAAAGTACAGGGCGAGGTTAGTCAGTTAGATTCGCACCATTACTGCCATTGAAATGGCAAAATCGATAACAATAGTCCTACAATTAAAAGCCTTCTCTGCACCACATACAAATCATCCAGTCCTTTGTTTATTCTTGGCCTGTTTTGTGTAAGAGTGAAGAGGATGGTTGGGTGCAAACAATCTCTGTTAAGTGCTGCTAATCTGAGTAAAAATGCGACCACAGGCACTGCCAGCTGGACTGGAGGCCCCTGGACTCAACTACACACACCAGAATGCATTTATTAGGTGGTTGTCACACCCTAAATACCCCCCCTGGACCTCCGCACCTGCTATTATTATTAGAATTTATAATGCACAACAGATACCCAACAAGCATTTACAATGCAATGGTTTCACCTTTGGAAAAGTTAGAGCTATTGGCATTGTAAATGACAAAATTTGTATTTATGTGTTGGTTTTGAAAACAGATAAATAAATGGCATTGTCATTTACATTGCCATTAGCTTAATCTCGGCAGTCACTCTGCACTCCCTAGCATTCTGCAGTCACTCTGTACTCCCTAGCAGTCACTCTGCAATCACTCTGCACTCCCTAGCACTCCCTAGACTCTCTGCAGTCCCTAGCACTCCCTAGTCACTCTGCACTCCCTAGCACTCCCTAGTCACTCTGCACTCCCTAGCACTCCCTAGTCACTCTGCACTCCCTAGCACTCCCTAGTCACTCTGCACTCCCTAGCACTCCCTAGTCACTCTGCACTCCCTAGTCACCCTGCACTCCCTAGTCACTCCCTAGTCACTCTGCACTCTCTAGCACTCCCTAGTCACTCTGCACTCTCTAGCACTCCCTAGTCACTGTGCACTCTCTAGCACTCCCTAGTCACTCTGCACTCTCTAGCACTCCCTAGTCACTCTGCACTCTCTTACACTCACTACTCTGCACACTCACTACTCTGCACACTCACTACTCTGCACACTCACTACCCTGCACACTCACTACTCTGCACACTCACTACTCTTCAATCTACACAAAGATCCGTTACAATTAAAATAAAATAAAACGAGGTGTAAAAAATGATATGAAGTAATCTTCCTCGAGTTTTTCTAGCACCCAATTCTCTCCCTTCCTTCCCCCTTCTAGCTCCCCACCTCACCTTCTGCCCACACTTTTTCAGATAATGCTGTGAATGGGTGCAAGTATTTATTTTACTTAATGCAGTTTTATATAGGGTAAACCTTTCTAGCACCCGATTCTCTCGCTTCCTTCCCCCTTCTTGCTCCCCACCTCACCTTCTGCCCACACTTTTTCAGATTATGCTGTGAATGGGGGATGGCGGGCAAAAAGAGATGGGGTGAAGAAGGGACGAGGGGGTCGTAGGGAGGGGGGTGGGGCGCCAAGGACGGATGGTGGACGTGGTATACAAGGACGAGGGAGGGATAGAGTTATTGGGTGTAGGGATAGGGAGGGTCGTAGGAAGTGGGTACGAAGGGAAGGGGCCGGAATGGAAGGAGGGGAGACGAGGGAGGAGATGAAGAGAAGAAACGTCAGGAGAGCTGAGGGAAGGGGGCCGGACAAGCTGGCTGCAGAGGGAAGAATGGCTGAGTGAAACCGGGTAGTGGAGAGAAGGAGGGACGAAGTGAAGGAGATGTGAGAAGGATAGGATGAGAGGGTTGGAAGGGAGCCTGGCTGAGGCTCGGCAGGGGCTGGAGCTGAATAACAGACGGGATGCAGCGGGGTCTGTGTGGAGTGATGGAGGGGTAGGTGAGGCGAAGGGTCGTGAACTGATGGTGGGAAGAAGGGGCACCAGAGGAGAAGACGGACTCAGGAGAGACAGGCAGGGAGGAGGAAATGAAGGGGAGGTGGACTGAGAGATTGGGGTAACTGGAAGGCGTCTTGGAATGAAGGTTTGGCAAGTATAGAGCCGAGACAAGAGTGAAGGGATGGGTGAAAGGGGCTTAGTGGGTCGTGGTAGATGACACTGGTATAACAGGCTGGTGGGCCCCTGCCACTGGGAGGTCCGAGTGCAACGTGCAGGTCTTAGCTTTGAGTGCCCTGAGGGGGTTCAACTGCGTCGGTGCAAATCAAGAGTGCCAGCTGCAGAAATGCGTGCACCATTTGCGGGCCCAGTGCTAGCAAGGTAGTTCGGCAGGTTTGGAGCTTGCAGTATCAGCTCCCAGGTTTCCACTTCATTCAGACCGCACAACTGTTCACCGCAGAGGTCTGAATGCCACGTGTAAAACCATTCCAGTCCTGGTAAGATAGCCAAGTGGGTTGTGCACCTGATGCGGACCTCTGTCCGCTAACTAATTGTAAAAAATCCCAAATCAGATAGCTGAGCGGGTTGATGCACGGACTGTGGAGATCTGTGCATGTGTAATATGCCGGTCCCAGGTTCGAATTCCAGTAAAACAGCTGAATGAGCGCAGGGCCTGCAGTGCACATCTGGGGGTCCCCTGCAGGTCACTGGTGGGAGTGCGTTCCCGGGCTCTTACTCTGTCGAGGCGGGTGGGGGTGGTATTGTGGGGGGGAGGTGCGACAAGGGGGTGGGTCACAGATGTCAGGGGAGGGCTCTATGCAGCGGCGGCAGGGGGGTTGCTGAGGCAACAGGTGGGTGTTGTGCTATTGGGAATGGTGGATGCTGGGGCGGGAGGGGTGATTGTGGGGTGTCAGGGCTGCGGTACTGGGGGCCAGCGAGGACAGATAAAGGGGCAGCGGGTGCCCCAGTGGCTGGGTGGGTGCTTGGGTGATAGCGGATGGTGGTTTCGGATGCAAGGGGGGCTAGGAAGGGGTGGGGGCTGGGGCAGCAGGGGGTGCTTTGCTGCAGCGGGACAGGCTGCTGCTGGGGCAGCGGGTGCCTTGATGGCTCCTGGGGGGGCTGATGCCAGGCTCTGCTCGCTCGGTCAGGGTGGCAGCGCCGCCAATAATCACCGGCAGCCTCCCTCCCTGGCAGTGATGGATGATGGGCGGGTGCGTGGAGGGGGCTCCCTCCTCTTAGGCTGGGCTTGGCGATCCGTTCAGAGGGAGCTCCTGCACCCGAGAGCTTCTTCTCAGAGAGAACAGGTGCTTTTTAAAGCGCCAATGCACAGTTCCGCTTGTTGTGGGCGCTACAGAAATCATTAAAATCGCTCCTTTCTGTGACAGGAGTCCTCTTCATGATGCCGCGTCCCCTCTGCAGGTGTTTGGGGGTGGTCCTAGATCTCTTCAGGTGGGGGCTGCTCAGTGACCCCCCGGGCCCTGCTGGGGTGCGTGCAGTGCCGTCTCGGATGGATGCTGCCCGGTCCTCGCCCTGCCCCCGTCCCCAGGGCCTTTAGACCCTCGGCAGAGGCCCATTCTACTGCCCTCCCTGCTTACTGTCCTCCCTCCCTGCCTGCTACCCCCACCGTGTCGGTGATGCCTGTGCGCTGCAGGTGCAGGCGGGCTGGAGGAGGGGGTACGGGGGCAGCCCGGCTTTAAAGGGACAGTGTGCCTGTGAACTGATTCTGTGGGTGGCTGCTGGTCAGAGGGGATGGGGCAGCCCGGCTTTAAAGGGACAGTGTGCCTGTGAACGGATTCTGTGGGTGGCAGCTGGTCAGAGGGACAGGGCGCCGGGGATCACCGGGTTAAAGGGACAGGAAGTAAAACAAGGAAAGGCACGGACAGCGGGAGGGGGGCGGGAAAGGCTCGGACAGCGGGAGGGGGGGGCGGGAAAGACTCGGACAGCGGGAAAGACACGGACAGCGGGAGGGGGCGGGAAAGGCACGGACAGCGGGAGGGGGGCGGAAACGGCAAGAAAGGCACTCACCTGGACTTCCTCCGTCAGCGGTCGGCCGCAAAATGACCCAAACAAACGTTGACGACCAAAAAAATAAACCCCGCCCACCGCCGCACTGACGTGACAAAAGGGGCCGGATGAGTAAAAGTCTCAGAAACGCCCACGAGTCGCCTCGCAGGATGACGGACGCCTCTGTTTGCCAATGGCTAGCGTCCATTTATGGAGCTAGCCAATGGGAAACAGAGGCGGGACGAACATCCATACTGTTGACAAAAGTTTTCGCCTGGGCGGAGTACTGCGTGCTCTCGCCTGGTCGAAACCTAAAAAGGGTTTCCCGGCGCGTAAAGCAGATCAGAGAAGTAGATGAAAAACATGTTGGCAAGTTATTTATCAAAAACCCACGTCTTTAAGGATTTGCAAAATTTAACATAGTCAGTTTTGTTGCGTAATGCTGTGAGCAGTGCGTTCCACAGTGAGGGACCAAAATAGGAGAAGGACCTTCTGCCCATCCGAGCTAGTTTGATTTGAGAAACGATAAACCTCCCCTGAGTGGAGGAGCGAAGGTTTCAAGAGGGAAAGAAGGGACAGATCAGGGATTGAAGATATTGCGGAGCATGACCTGTTTTGATTTTGTGCATATAGCTCAGGGCTTTGAACTTTACTCGGTTTTCCACCCTGAGCCAGTGCAAACTTCGTCGATGGGCGGAAATGGAAGTGGCCCTCAGGACCCCGCACAAGAGCCTGACCAAAAGTGTGGTAGAGGTGGTGCAAGGGTTCGTGAGATGAATAGTGACCCTCATTGTGTGGGAGATAGGTTGTTCTTAAGCGAAGTGCAGCAGATTGTGGTCTCTTTAGGTGTGAGATAGAGAGCTGTGGAGATGCAAGAGATGAAGCCTGCATCTCCAAACATGGGACAGGGGGAAGCCTGTTCTTGAGAGGTACAGAAAAAGGCCCTCCCTATTGAAGGAAGTGAGGGAGATGTATAAAGCACCATATGGCATAGGGGAATAACATTTTTTGTGGTAAGAGGATTTAGACAGCCAATTCATATTTTCGGATAAGGTTCATTAGAGTGCATCTGTTATGGGTTGCATGTATGACTGTATGCTGCAAGCGTTGTGTAGGATTCACATTTATATACTATTCAGTTAATCATTCACTCAAAGTGCCTGAAAAGTCCGAAATTGAAATCTGTGAAAAAGTGCTGATTACCCTGCGAACATATACCTACCTATCTGTGGCCTGGTACTTTCTCACACGGTCTTTGCACAAATGTTTTGCCACATGTTTCTTTCTTCCCATGGGTCTCTCTTAGGGCTCTCTAATAATGAAACTAAATTGTTCAGGAGCCATAGTTTTGAAAATGGTCAATCACAATTGGAATTTTCTTTAGAAAGAACCATACTCCTCATGACCATATTTTTGTTCTAAAAATTGCCAGATTAAAGTCTTCATTGACATTGTGGACACATCAGATGACTATGATCACCTCGATCAGTGGTTCCCAAACTTTTGACTCCTGCGGACCCCCAGTCACTGCTGGAAGCCGGGGACCCCCACGCAATTTGTAGGATTTAAAATTAAAACATTAAAATAGTCATTAAAAAAAAATAAACACACGTGTGCACACAAAACAAATACTCGGATTAGTAAGTATTTTAGGGAAATATTTACAAGCCCCTATCACCATGAGAACGTCACTTTTTGCGACGTTCCCATGGCGACAGGAGCTTTCGCTTTATTTACAAGGCAGCTGTAAGCCACTTAACCTGGCTTAACGCTGGCTTGTAAATAACACCCCCTTTCACCCAATGCTTAGCGTGAAAGGGGTGGGCAGTGGGTGTTGCGGTGGGCGTTCCACCGCAACACCCATTGATTTTGACACTGCCCCCTATTAACAAGGGCAGCGTAAATGGGAGGCAACGACAACATTAAGACCTGGCAAAACCTGGTCTCAACTTGGCGAAACAAGGAGAAATGCCTTAATTCTCCTAGTTTTTGTGAAACGCCTTTGATTGTTTATATTCAGGAAGATGACCCTTCCTGCACATAAACAATCTTTTAAAAAAATGACATTTTGTAACTTCCATGTGTGCTGCATTAAGCAGCACATATAGAAGGGACAAAACGGCATTTCAAAATTGTTTATGTGCAGGAAGGGGGACCTTCCTGTACATAAACAATCTTCCCCTGCACGCAGACACCCTTGCACTATGGTGCAAGGGGGCCTGCATTGGCACCACAAAGTTAAGTTTAGCGTGAGCATAGGGGAAGCACAGGGCTGCATCATATTCTTGTACATATAGGTGCAGACCTGCGTTTCTGAAGTGGTGGAGCATGTCGTTAAGCCAAGGAGGCTAACGACTCTCTCTGCCACTTCTGTAGTATTTTATATTGAAAGAATTTAGAAAAAATGAAGAAAATTGATGGGAAGGTTGGTGCGGCATCTCCGTGACTAACTTTTAAATGGTTGGGTTTATTTCGCAGTACAAGGCTCCTGCCAGGGCCAGACTGGAAACCCAAAGCAGCCCTGGCAAATGTTTTCAGACAAGTCCCCATAGGGTGCACACCAAGTGCAGTAAGTGAGCCTGACCACTACAAAGGGGGCTTTGGGATGCTCCCCCCAAAAAACATTTAGGAAACAATGGTGCAGTCTACAACACAGTTATCATTACATATTGAATTGTATTAGCTTTTAAAGAACAGTACATTAAGTCCTTACTATGCACCAGAATACGACAATCTTTTTTGGGGTTCTTCAATAATTCCCCCACTCTCACCCTCCAACAGTACCTCTCATCTCTCCATAGCCCCTCTGTCTCATGTATTCCATTTTTTATAGCATCTCTCATTCCAATGTATGAGAGAAGCACTTTACATCACACACATATATAGACAGTGAATCATACATGTAAAACAGTGTATAGACAATGTCACATAAGGCAAAGGGGACTACAAGGTGTAGAATTCACGTCATTCATACTGGTAGGCATTTTTATATAGTGCTTGGTCTGGAAAAGCACAAACTCAGGATTCAGAACATAACACAGTGGTTAGCATTGACTGACAATAAAAATGCATTTCCACCCAAACACACCTTTTTAGCAGTTTCAAGATAATGAAAGACTGGGAAAAACATGTCACTAACTTGTACCTTGCAGTTTGCAAGCAGCTCTTTGATGACAGTTTATAGCTCACTGTGATAGATTACGATTGTCACTTATGAACTACACAGTACCAAAATAATCTCTGTTTTCTAAAATGCAATATACATGTTCTTTGCAGTAGGCATGTTAACCCTCTGTGCTACTTTAGATAATTCAAAGCTGCCAATGGACAAAACTCTCATCTCTCCTCCGCAGGTACATTAATCACTGGTGTTATCTTCACACTTTTATTGTTGTTGAAATCTGCTAATTATACAAGATGCTTTCAAGTGCTTTTAAAACTGCTGCCTGTGGACCCCCTTGGAATGTGTCATGGACCCCTGGGGGTCCGCGGACCACAGTTTGGGAAACACTGACCTAGATCACTTCCTGGCATCAGTGGCATAGCAAGGAGGTGCGGGAGGCGATCTGCCCCGGGCGGCATAATTTTTGGGGGCTCTACCATGAGTATGCCTCGGGGCGGCAAATGCAGGAAATGTCATCAGCATCCCTCCCCCTACTCTTTAACGTGGCTGTGGAGCAGTAAAGGCAGGAACCACCACTGGCAGCAAACTGTCTATCTACACCACTGTCTGGCATGTACTTGTGAGTATAAACACAGCTGATGGTCTTTTTATTGCAGTTTGGATGTTGTAACATTACATCCAGTTGTTAGTTAGACTCGACTTAGACAAATGTCTTTCCTCTGGCACCATCGATAGAGGAGCATTGGACCTGGCCCTTTTTGCAGGTTTGTTTCCTAAACTTTTTGCCTACCTCCTGTATTTTTTTCTGACCTGTTTTTTGTTGGCTTTAGGACTCTGGCCATATTACCACTGCTATTTAGTTCTAAAGTGCATGTGGTCTCTCCTTTAAACATCGTATGATTGATCTACACCTGTTTAGCATATTCAATTTACCAGTAAGTGCCTTGTACAGTGGTATCCCATATACCCAGGGACTGTAAATTAAATGTGAATAGTGGGCCTGCAGCACTGCTTATGCCACCCATAGAAGTAGCCTTGCAAATCTGTCATTGCAGGGCTTGTGTGCACAGTTTACTGCCACAGTGACCTGGCATTTAAAGTTACTTGGCAAGCCTGAAACACCCCTTTTAGTACATATAGGTCACCCCTAAGGTAGAACCTAGGTAGCCTCATGGGCATGCTGCTGTGTAGGTAAAAGGTAGGACATGTGCCTTTGTTGTGTGGCATGTCCTGGTAGTGACAAACAGCCTATGCTGCTTTGAGGCTGCTCCTCTCCTAGGTTTGCACTGGGAATTCCCTGATAACACCACATCAAATACATTTTGGTCAAACCTCATGATTCTAGACACTACGTGGACTTGTAACCAAACACTGCTGATTCTACAGACTGCACATTGCCAGAAGGAACTACTAAGCTGCCAGGAAGAACCACCATTGGGCTTACTTGCTTGTTTTGCTGACCTGCAGCCTGCTGGGCTACAAGAAGGACTGCCACTTTGCTGCAAGGACCCTGATGTGCTGGCTTGCTACTTGTTCCCTGCTCTCGTGACCCCAGTACTCTCCAGAGATGGGTAGGCTCAACCCCTTCCTGTTCCTTTGGGTCCTCTAAGGAATCAAGAACAACGCTGCATTGTGACGGAGAGCAGCATGTGTTGTCCACGCCTGGCGACCAGCGCGTGGTGAGCACTTTTTGGTTCCCTGTTTGAGAATTGCAATATTGAGTGCTTGTCTCCAGCACATGGGTAATGATTGTTGACCCAAAACAGAAGCACGTTGTGAGTCCTTCCAAAGGAGATTTGATCCTTCCTAAGTAGAAGCGTGAGGTGAGTGCTTCATTGTAAACCAGAGCTGCTATTGGTTCCTGGATCCACAAGAGCAGCGCAGTGATTACCTTCACTGTGTCACCCCCTTCACCGAGGGGAATCACGATGTGCAGGACCTAGAGAGAAAGGACCATCCAGGCACCATCGCTCCTGTTGCAGATTCCATGGTGGGCCATTTGAACCCCCCCCTCAATGAGGCCCCTGTATCAGGGAAGCCACCATATCACAGAAGATACCCACCACCAAAAGCAAGGACGGTGATCCTCCTTCGCGGCAGCTCCAGCCTAATTCTGAGGAGGGCAGGGTTGCTCTCCTCGCCCCAGCCCCGCCTTTGTGTTCGGAGCTGCATGGGCTCCCCTCGCCAGGCCAGACTGGCCGAGAAGTAGGACTCTGCACCAGACCCAGCATGGGCAAACCAGGACGCCTCTTTTTTGCCAAAGAGCCCCAGTGATGGTGGGCTGTATTTATGATCAGCCTACCCACCCCATTGCTGGGCTAAAGGTACGGGCCTCAGCAAGGGCCTGATTGTGTCCGGGACCAGACCGTGATGTTTCCGGTCTCGCGGGCCATCCCGCTCTCAAGGGAGAATTGCGGGGGACTCAGCGAGTTCTCCCCGCATGGTCCTACTGTTGGTGCCTTCCCTCCCCTCAATTGGGAGGGTCTGTAGTGACCCTCTAGTCTTCATTTGGGAGTAACATTACCGTATAGTGTGTATTAGAAGCACAGAAGCGCTGTGCTCCATGAATTTATGGTGAAACTGGTGGTTACCCAGTGCCATATGGTGATTTATGTCCTACAGTGAAGTACGGTGATCTATGTGTTTCTCTCCCTAAGCTACCCTTTTGCATTTTATGCCCTGTCGTATGATTTATGTTGTTTTATGCTTTGCATTGACAGGATAACAAGTACTATTTCAAGATACACATTATATGCGCCGTGATGGTGTTTTCATGACGTGTGCAGAATATAAGTTGTTATCTTATTACACTAACTTTGATGTTTAGACCTTTGCCGAGTTTGCAAAGTGATTATCGCCTTATGTAGGTTTGGTCTATGTTTAAATGCAATACAGAAACGTATTTTATTTACTACTGAGTGGTGTCTCTTTTGTAGTGTATTTATTGTGCCACTGATATGTGTTTTGCGCTTTACATATTGCCTCTGGAATAAGCCTGACTTCTCGTGCAAAGCTAACAAGGGGGTGAGCAGGGGTTGTTTTGGGTGTTCCCTGACTAGATTGCTAGGTTCTGCCTGGCATATCCTAGCCAACCCGAAACCCATTTGTAACAAGCATTTAAAAGGCAATGGTCTCGGCATTGTTAAAGTTAGAGCTATTGGCATTGCTCATGACATTATTTTTATTTATGTTTTTGTTTTAAAACATATAAATAAATGGCATTGTCATTTACAATGCCAATAGCTTAATCGCTCGCAAATGCGAGACCTATTGCATTTGCACCCACACACAGAGCCACCCACACAAAGCCACCCACACACACATACAGAGCCACCCACACAGAGCCACCCACACACAGAGCCACCCACACACAGAGCCACACACACACAGAGCCACACACACACAGAGCCCAACACACACACAGAGGCCAACACACACACAGAGCCCAACACACACACAGAGCCCAACACACACACAGAACCCAACACACACAGAGCCCAACACACACACAGAACCCAACACACACAGAGCCACACCCACACACATAGCCACACACACACATGGATGTGGTGGTGGTGGATTTGGTGGATGGGGTGGTGTTGGATGTGGTGGTGGTGGATATGGTTGTGGTGGATGTGGAGCTGGTGGATGTGGTGCTGGATGTGGTGTTTGCGGTGGGTGTGGTGGTGGATGTGGTGGTGGTGGATGTAGTGGTGGTGGATGTGGCGGTGGTGGATGTGACGGTGGTGGATGTGGTGGTGGTGTTGGATGTGGTGGATGTGGTGGTGGTGGTGGATGTGGTGGTGGTTGTGGTGGTGTTAATGTGTTGCAGAGCATTGTGAATGTTGTGCAGCATGTTTAAAAGTTTTAAATTATAATTAAGAAAGTGTTATAACCATTTGTCACTTTATATATAACCTAGAAAACATTATATACATTTGACGTATCCTAATAAAAACCAGAATTAATACCAAAAATGTGTTCTAGTTTTATTGTTTATGCAAGGAAGGGGGCAGTGGGGGGAGGTGGGGAGTGGAGGTATAGGGAGTGGTGGGGTAGGAGTGGAGGTGCAGGCAGGGAGGGGATGGGAGGAGGGGGAGTGGAGGTGCACGGAGGGAGGGTGGAGTGCAGGTGGAGGGAGGGGTTGAGTGAGTGAGGTGGAGGGATTGAGGAGGAAGTGAAGGTGGGAGATTGGAGGTTGAGGGAGGAGGGAGGGAGGTGGAGGGAGGTGGGAGTGGAAGTGGAGGGAGGTGGGAGTGGAAGTGGAGGGAGGTGGGATTGGAAGTAGAGGGAAAGGGGGAGGAGGTGCAGGGAAGGAGGAGGGAGTGGAGGTGGGAGTAAAGGTGCAGGGAGGGAGGGGGAGTGGAGTTGGTGGTGGGAGTGGAGGTGGAGGTAAGGGAAACAGGAGTGGAGGTGGAGGGGTAGAGGGAGTGGAGGTCGGAGTGGAAGTTGGTGGAGGGGGAGAGGAGGTGTAGGGAGGAAGGAGGGTGTGGCAGTGGAGGTGGGAGTAAAGGTGCAGGGAGGGAGGGGGAAGGGGGAGTGGAGGTTGTGGTGAGAGCAGAGGTGGAGAGGGGGGATTCGGCACTTTGACCAGCACATTACACGCTGGTCTCTGCATTTGTGCCTTAAACATGTAAACTATCCTGTCAGCACTACACCTGGGAGCGGCGCAGCCCTGTGCCGTGGGAATCGGCTCCTGGGTATTGAGGATCGAGGGTGGGCGAGCGGAAGTGGAAGCGCTCTCTCTCGGAGGAAAGCGTGGCTGATGGGGGCGAGGGAACAGAGACATTAAACTTTACAGCCGCCTTCATGACCGGGTGCAGCGAGGGATGGGTGCAGTTAAAAAAAAAAATGTTATGGGCAGCTTTAACCGTGGGACACCACATCAGTGAAAGGGTCTGGAGTTTGACCACTCTCCTTGTCGGCAGCGGCACTCGCTTTGTGTGGGGTCCCCCACCAGCACCAACCGCCCGCGGCTCCTCCCAGGTCACCCCATGAGTGCTCGGACTCACCGACTCCAACCGGCAGCAAAGCAGCCAAGGGCAGCAGAGGTGCTCGGATCCCCATCCTACAGGCGGTGGCTGGAATGAAAAGCAGGGGCAGGCAGGCGACGGATCGGCGTACTCGCTCCCAAGCGGCTGCTGCCAACTCCAACAACAGGATAGCCTGAGGCAGCAGCAGCAGGTGAAGGCACGTCACTTCCGGTCGGACTGCGAGGGATGAGGCGCGAGCAGGAGCAGCCCGAATTGAGCTCCCGTGTGTGGGAAGCGAGTCCGCGCCCACGCCCTCTGGTCACTTTATGTGGCCTCGCATGATAGACATTTCTGTGCTCTTTTCGACTCGCCTCTTTCAGCCGGGTAGTGAACACCGAGCGAAGACTATCTTTCAGGTCTCCCGAATTCACGCGGATTTAGCAACAACAGTGTTTAAGGACAGAGAATATGTTTTTTCCCGCACATTTATTAGGCACAATCTGAAATGCCCTCTGGTTTCGTGAAAAGAACGTGCGCAGAATGCGTTCCCTCTTGAGCTTTTTTTTCCATTTTTGAGAGGGGGAGTTATTAACACCCATTCATTTTTTTCACCTGCCCCATTTTAATTTGAAGAGTTCTTTTATTTAGATAACTTTAAAAACACTTTTCACGTTGAACAAGTATGTGGCCGGGCTGCGCTGTGTGGAGAGGAGGCAGAGTCTGCTCATGCTGCCTGCATGCGCCAGTCGGCACTCTGATTGGTTAATAAGGAACACCAATCAGAGATCTGACCTGGGCGTGCAGGCAGCATGATGAGGGGCGTGCTCTCTGCCGATGATGTCATGGAGAGAAAGAACACCAAAAACACCCCCCCGAATCCGGGCTTGAACGGAGTGATGCCCCTCTCCTCCAATGGCTGGCCTCCATTTAGGAAGCCAGCCAATGGAGAAGAGGGGCGGGTTCAAGCCCCCATACCTAAAAACATAAAATCTTGCCAGCGAGACTGCGCAAGCTCAGCCATCGCTAGGCCGAGACCTAAACAGGAGTGTGACAGAGCTATTGTCCTAAGTCCTTCTTTGAAGTACAACAATGCTGATTCATGATATATAAAGTAAAATAGAAGCCCAAAATAGTCAAAAGTTAATGAAAGATCAGTTCAGGGAGTAAGCAATAATGCTTCCATATAAAACACTTTAAGAGTATGGAGATAATTTCAGGGCACTTGATCAAGGACAGGAATGTCCAATTTGAAAGAAGTTGGTTGAGAGGCCGAGTTTTGTCTAAGCACTGAGTGATTCCGATAATGCTCTGTAGGAGCCTTTAGGAGTGGCCGCTTGATACCTTTTTACAGAAAGCATATTTGGCAAGAGACCCCCCCAGGGGACCCTTTGGAGCAGAATTGAGTGGTTTCCCTACTTCGAAGAGCAACAACATGAAGAAGTGTGGGATGACATTGTTTTAATCCTGCGATGGATACCAATCAGAGCCTTTATCAGTGAGCATGGCATTTTTGCTTTACTCCCGCCTTAGATGCCATGAAAGCCATGAAGAGAAGGCCGCACCTTCTGCCTTGCAGTTTTTGCTGGTAAGAGTTTCTTCCTGTGCAGGATTCGTTTTTGGTACCGGGGAGTCACCTTTGTCTGGTGCAGCTTTCAAAGATCACCATGGGGACACGACAAAGGGATAAACTAACATTTTAGAAAATGCTATGCTTTTAGAAAACCTTCACTGTTTTAGGGCATGGTCCATTAGCGAAAAGTTATTTTTTGCTAGATGTTATTATCTGCTGTTTTTTAAAGATCTCTTATGCGGGACTCGGATCTCTATTCATCTTGAAATACTGTATACTCCATCAAGCACTATTTAAATATCAATGTACAAGGTGACAGGTAGTTGTTTTTTCCTCACATGCCTACATTAGAGGAATCTATTAAAAGGCCAACTCGAAAGGAGAGCGTGTTTCTGTGGGAACAAGGAGCTGGGAGCATTATTACACTTGACTTTTCGTTGCCCTCTATTTATTGTTGCTAGGAAGAAATATTTGTCAGCTTGGCCAGTTGGTCTTTGGATTGCACTGCAAAATTCATGTATTTGTTACTGGCCTCATACTTTAAATGGTTTTCAAAAGCCTTTGCTGCTTCCCTAAATAGACTGTCACAGGCTTCCGGACCACCTCCTCCTCCCAGGCCTTCAAAACTGACCTCAAAGTTCTCCTCCTACAAAGACACTTCCAAATGTAATCCATGCCCTCTCTATTATCTGAAGGAAGCCCTTTTAATTATTGAAAAATCTACTTTGCATGACTTTGGAAGTGTCCTCCCAGTGTGTTCTTGTGGTTTGAGAGTCTGCCATTTATTGCAGTACTATCCTACCTGTGTTTGGGACTCATGTGTAACATGCACCCGTCACTTTCTCTTGTAACACACTGTTTTCTACCTCTTAAATTTGTTTGTTTTCGATACCTGCACCAGTGCCACCAGTGCCTTCGTAACGTTTGTTCTTGTGCTTGAGTGTCCTCCATATATTACAGTATTTTACCTCTATGTTTATTTTGTACGCTTTTGTTACCTGCACACGTCACTTTTTCCTCCTGTAATGCACCGTTTGCCACCTCTTGTATTTTGTTGGCCCACGATTGTCACTTTTGTAATGCACCGTTTGCTACCTCTTTATGTTTTTGGTTCACGATTGTCACTTTTGTAATGCACCGTTTGCTACCTCTTGTATTTTGTTAGCTCACGATTGTCATTTTTGTGTCATTTAATGTAACCTTTGCTTTTGTATGTTGCTCACTTGTAATGTTCTCATGTATCAGTTCTGTTCCTACTGTGAAGCGCTCTGACACCTTCGGGTAAAGTCCGCGCTATATAAAAACGCATAAATAAATAAAAATAAATAAATTACGGGTGGCTGTTGGAAACATGGGTGGCCCATTCCTTGCAAACACACTGCACTTGCGACCCCTGGCTTCCTAGACCACAACGGCTGTGCCAATAACAGAAACAGAGCGGGCTGTCATGAGCAATATTTGCTTTCTGTTCCTACACCCCCACTAGGAAATATTAATTCATTAGAATGATGTCTCTGCCTGTCATGTCATTCTAGTCTAAGGGGTGCTTGTTGTCACTTCTGTTACCCCTGGCTTGTTGGCGAACCAACATCCATGGGAGTGTATGTGTAGTATGTCATTATTTTTATTATTGTAATAGTAGGCATTAAAGAGTTAAAAAAAATAATGTCATGGTTCATCTAGAGTATTGTATGTGCCTTCATGGGAAATGGACTGGTGTCCATCTATTTATAGTGGTGTCTCGAATGTGTCAATCAATCAATCAATCATTTGTAAAGCGCACTACATACCCGCGAGGATCTCGAGGCGCTGGGGAGGGGGGGGGGGTGCTACTGATCAAACAGCCAGGTCTTGAGTATCCTCCGGAAGGTCATCAGGTCTTGGGTCTGTCGTAGACTCAGTGGTAGAGTGTTCCATGTCTTGGCGGCGAGATGGGAGAAGGATCTCCCGCTGGTGTTTGTGATTTTGATGCGCGGGACAGAGGCGAGTGAGAGGTCGGCTGAGCGTAGCTGGCGGTTGGGGATGTAGAAGGAGCCGTCTGTTGAGGTAGACTGGGCCGGTCTTGTGGAGTGCTTTGTGTGCGTGGATGAGGAGCTTGAAGGATATCCTCTTGTTGACGGGGAGCTAGTGCAGGTTTCTCAAATGGAGGGTGATGTGGCTGTGTCGTGGTACGTCGAGGATCAGTCGTGTCGTGTTGGATGCGTTGTAGTCGTTTGATGAGCTTGGTCAGGGCTTCTGTGTAGAGGGCGTTTCCATAGTCAAGTCTGCTGCTGACGAGGGCCTGGGTGACTGTCTTGCTTGTATCTGTCGGGATCCATCTGTAGATCTTGCGGAGCATGCGGTGGGTGTTGAAGCAGAAGGAAGAAATGGCATTGACTTGCTTAGTCATTAAGAGTGTTGAGTCGAGGATGATTTCCAGGTTGCGTGCGTGGTCGGTGGGTGTCGGGGCTGCCCCTAGTGCCGTTGGCCACCAGGAGTCATCTCAGGCTGGAGGGTTGGAGCCGAGGATGAGGACCTCCGTCTTGTCTGAGTTAAGCTTCAGACGGCTGATCTTCATCCAGTCGGCGACGGCCTTCATTCCTTTGTGGAGGTTGGCTTTGGCGGTGATAGTGCTCTTGGTGAGGGAGAGGATCAGTTGAGTGTCGTCAGCGTAGGAGATTATGTTGAGGTTGTGCTGTTGGGCGACGTGTGCGAGCCGGGCCATGTAAATGTTGAACAGTGTTGGGCTGAGGGAGGATCCCTATGGGTACGCCACAGATGATCTCGGCGGCTGCCGGAGAGGAAGGAGGTGGTCCATTCCAGAGCCTTGTCTCGGATCCCTGCGGCGTGGAGGTGTGTGCGTAGAGTGCGGTGGCAGACGGTGTAGAAGGCGGCGGAGAGGTCTAGGAGGATGAGTGCTGTGGTCTCACCATTGTCCAACAGGGTCCTGATGTTGTCGGTGGCGGCAATGAGGGCAGTGTCGGTGCAGTGGTTGCTGTGGAACCCTGACAGGGAAGGGTCCAGGATTCTGTTTTCTTTGAGGTATTGGGTTAGCTGTCTGTTAACGATTTTCTCGATGACCTTGGCCGCGAAGGGGAGCAGAGAGATGGGCCATAAGTTCTTGAGGTCTCTTGGGTCTGCCTTAGGTTTTTTGAGTAGGGCTTTGATCTCGGCGTGTTTCCAGCTCTCTGGCAAGGTCGCGGTCTCAAGGGAGAGATTGATGGTGTTCTGCAGGTGGGGTGCGATGGAGCTGCTTGCTTTGTTGAAGACGTGGTTCAGGAATGGCTCTGACGGAGAGCCGGAGTGGATTTTGTTCATGGTCTTGATGGTGTCATCGACGCTCACGCTGGCCCAGGCTTGCAGGGGGTCGTGGTCGATGGTGTGCGGAGGCTCTGTTGTGTTGCTGTCTGTTGGGGCTGTCTGGGTGTTGAAGCTGTCGTGGATGTCTGCTATCTTGCAGTGGAAGAAGGTGGCGAGGAAGTCGCACTGGACTTGCGACGGCGGGATGGAGCTGGTGTTGGAGAGTTCCTTCACGATGTGGAAGAGCTCCTTGCTATTGTGTGCGTTGTTGTCGAGGCGGTCTTTGAAGGAGGTCCTCTTGGCCGCCCTGAGGAGGTGGTGGTGGTTGCGGATGGTGTCCTTGTGTGCTGCCTGACTGTCCGGAGTTTGTTCACTGTGCCATTTCTTCTCTAGTTTCCAGCAGGCTTGCTTGGAGGCAAGGAGTTCTGGGGTGAACCACCTGGCCCTCTTGCTGGTCTCTGTGACGGGGGTTTCTTCAGCGGGGCTATTTGGCAAAGGTAAGAGCTATAGAGAGGGCACTATTGTTCTAATAAATTACATGTTTGTGCTCCTAAGTTGAACTTGTACAGTCATTTAATATCGTGCCCTTCTAAAATTACCTATATGCGAAGTATAAGCAACCACTGATCCGAAAGGGTCGCTACAGAGACACTGGTGGTGCTATACACCAGTTCATAAAAAGAATATAATCATCATGATATTTGTTGGGCAAACACCAGGTACAACTTTGCCTATTCTAGAAAACTTACTTTCTGCCTTGCTTTTTCACCTGACTTTACCCGGGTTCTTGATAACAAACACAATTCTCAAAAATTGAAGAACCACTACATCCCCATTTTTTTTCTAGAAAAAAAGTCCACCCTGCTGTTTTACAGTTTTTCTGATCCATAGAATACAATGGGAGGATACACAGAGTATGTAAAATGAATACGGCCTCTACAGTGACTCATTAAATTACTAAATATTTTCTCTTTTGAAATGTGGCAGCTCGTCAGTGTGACTCGCGCAGCAGTCCCTTGATTTTTATGAATACTTCTAATGATTTCTTTAACAATTGTTTTGGCAATACTACAGTGACTTTCTTGAACTAATGCATCTGTTGAAACATTAATGCTTTCAGCATGATACTTTTAAAGTCGTATTTTTTTAATTATATGTATTTTTACTTCCATCTTTATTGCCATAACAAGTCACACAGGTATCGTCAAAGTAAACACAGTGAGCACATAACATTCAATAATTACAGCCATGATTCTCCAAGCCTTTAAACTACTTTTCGGCAGTGTTTCTAAACTCTGCGCCTCAGCTTATAATATGGATACCGACACACACACACAGACACACACACACACACAAGTCAAGTCAAGTCAAGTCAAAATTTGTATAGCGCACTACTCACCCAGAGGGTCTCAAGGCGCTTGAGGGGGGGGGAACATTACTTATCGAATATCCAAGTTTTAAGTTGTTTTCTGAAGGAGAGGTGGTTCTGTGTAAGGCGGAGGTGGATGGGGAGAGAATTCCAGGTCTTGGCCGCTAAGTAGGAGAAGGATCTTCCCCCCATGGTGGATCTTTGGATGCGTGGAATTGCGGCGAGGGCTTGATTGGACGATCGTAGTTGGCGGGTGGGGGTGTAAAAGGACAGGCGCGAGTTGAGGTATTCGGGTCCTAGGTCGTAGAGGGCTTTGTGTGCGTGGGTGAGGATACGGAACGTTATTCTATTGTTGACGGGGAGCCAGTGGAGGTCTTTCAGGTGACCGGAAATGTGAGCTTGGCGGGGGATGTCTATGATGAGTCTGGCTGAGGCGTTTTGGATGCGTTGGAGTTTTTTCTGTAGTTTGGCTGTCGTTCCGGCGTAAAGGGTGTTCCCGTAGTCCAGTCGGCTTGTGACTAGTGCATGGGTGACCGTCTTTCTTGTTTCGGTGGGGATCCAACGGAAGATTTTTTTGAGCATACGTAGGATGTTGAAGCATGATGCTGAGACCGCGTTGACTTGTCTGGTCATCGAGAGGGAGGAGTCCAGGATGAAGCCCAGGTTACGTGCGTGGTCCGTTGGTATGGGTGCGGTTCCCAGGCCCGGTGGCCACCAGGAGTCGTCCCAGGCGGAGGGGGATGATCCTAAGATGAGGACTTCCATTTTGTCCGAGTTCAGTTTTAAACGGCTGTTCTTCATCCACTCAGCTACTTCTTTCATCCCTTCGTGTAGGTTGGTTTTGGCGGTGTTTGGGTTTTTAGTGAGGGAGAGGATCAGCTGGGTGTCCTCTGCGTAGGAGATAATATTGAGGTTGTGTTGGCGTGCGATGGATGCGAGTGGACTCATGTATACGTTGAACAGGGTGGGCATGAGTGAGGATCCTTGTGGTACACCGCAGATGACTTCGGTGGCCTCTGATTTATACGGGGGGAGGCGGACCCTCTGGGTTCTTCCGGTGAGGAACGAGATGATCCAGTCCAATGCTTTTCCTTGTATTCCGACGTTGCTGAGGCGTTGTATAAGGGTGCTATGACAGACTGTGTCGAAGGCTGCGGAGAGGTTAAGTAGGATGAGGGCAGCTGTTTCTCCGTTGTCCAGTAGAGTTCGAATGTCGTCTGTTGCTCCAATGAGGGCGGTCTCGGTGCTGTGTTTGGCTCGGAAGCCGAACTGTGAAGGGTCGAGTGATTTGTTGGATTCGAGGAAGGCGGCAAATTGACTGTTGACGGCTTTCTCGATGACTTTGGCAGGGAATGGGAGGAGCGAAATGGGGCGGTAGTTCTTAAGTTCAGTGGGGTCTGCTGTGGGTTTCTTCAAGAGGGTGCTGAGTTCGGCATGTTTCCAGCTTTCCGGGAAGGTAGCGGAGTTGAGGGAGCAGTTGATGACGTCTCGGAGATGGGGAGCGATCAAGGAGTCTGCTTTGTTGAAAATGTGGTGGGGACATGGGTCGGTTGGCGATCCTGAGTGGATGGTGTTCATCAGGGGGATGGTATCTTCAGTGGTGATTGGGTTCCAGGCGCAAAGGTTGTTGGAGGAGTGTTTTGGTTCGGAGGTGGGTGGGGTGGACTGGTCTCCAAAGCTGTTATGTATGTCAGCGATTTTGTTGTGGAGAGTCGCAGAGGTCTTGGGAGGGGGTGATGTCGTTGGTGCCGGCAGTGGGGTTGGAAAACTCTTTGACGATGTTGAAAAGTTCCTTGCTGTTGTGGGCGTTGTTGTTAAGTCGATCTTTGAATGCTGATTTCTTGGTGGATCGGATGAGTTGGTGGTGTTTGCGGGTGGCATTCTTGAAGGTGGCTATGTTGTCAGTGGTTGGTTTTTTTTGCCAGGCTTTCTCGAGGGTATTTCAAGGGTGCCAATTCGTCAGCGCTGAGGGTGATCTATTGTGTGAGGTTGGTGGCTGCTTGGTTTGGGTCCGATGATTTTGGAGAAGCGATGTGAAGAGCTGGTCGGTGGTAATTTTGTTCCAGTTTCTCCGGGGAATTGGTTGTGGGTGGTTGTGGGTCGTAGTTTTATTGTAGTTGAAGTGAACGCAACTGTGGTCTGTCCAATGGAGAGCTGTGGTGTGATTAAAGGAGACGTGCTTGCTGGAGGTGAAGATAGGGTCGAGCGTGTGCCCGGCATAGTGGGTGGGGGTGTCAACAAGTTGTTTGAGTCCGAGATTGGCGAGGTTGTCCAGAAGGGTGGTGGTGTTGCTGTCGTTGTTCTTTTCCAGGTGGAAGTTGAGGTCTCCCAGTAGAATGTAGTCCTCGGAGGGGAGGGCCTGTGGGCTGATGAAGTCAGTGATGTCTTTGCTGAATTGTGTGCGGGGTCCGGGTGGTCTGTAGATGAGGGTGCCTCTGACTGTGGTCTTAGGGTCGGTGTGAATCTGGAAGTGAATGTGTTCGGCGGCTATGAGGTTGTCATCGAAACTGGTCGTGATGCGGATGGTGTCCTTATGGACGATGGCGATGCCTCCTCCTTTTTGGTTGATGCGGTCCTTTCGGATGATCTTGTAGCCGTCCGGGACGGCTATGGCGATGTCGGGCGTTGATGAGGCGTTCATCCAGGTTTCTGTAAGAAAGGCGACGTCCGGCGATGTAGTGTCGAGTAGGTTCCAGAGTTCGATGGCGTGTCTGTGGACCGAGCGGGTGTTGAGCAGGATGCACTTCAGGTGGTTAGTGTTGGAGCTCTGTTTGGAGGCTGTGGATTTGGTGTGGGTCCTGATGCAGTCGAACTTGCAGGAGTGGCAGGTGAAGGGTCCATGGGTGTGTCCTGGGGCGGCTTGGTAGCAGATTGGGAGTCGGCCGGGGTTAAGTGCTGAGAGGGTAGCGGCGTCGTACGTTAAGCGGGCGGAGTGGGGGGGTCTGGCGCTGGGCGCGGTGCAGGCACGGACGGGCGTAGATGGGCTTACCTTTGCCGCACCTTCGGCGCGCATGGGGCGTGTCCACTGCACGTGAACGCTGCGCGAAAGTGCATCTGTCATGAGTGGATAGTGAAGGAGCGGAGCGAGGGAGGAGCAGCTGGGAGGCGGGAGCGGGGTGGAGAGCCGGGCTGGGAGGCACAACAACAAACAACAAAATGTCAGCAAGCCAAAAGCCTAACAGAACGAGATTGGGGCACAACCTGAGTAATGGCTAGGAAATGGGCAATGGCACCGGCACAATCAGGCACAAATAGATTAAGCAGGCAAAGGCAGCAAAGCACAATTGATTAATAATTAATGCGCACTTTGGCAGTATAGCGCTACGATAAATTTAATCAGCAATCAGGCACAAATAAATGCAGGAGCAATGCGAGCAATGCGCTATTGATTTCACTAGTAAAAGAGCAGTCTGGCAGTATAGCGCTACGATACCAGATTCCAGATCAGAGCAGGGAGCAGCGTGAGGAGCGACCGCTTCTGAGGAGCTCAGGACGGTCACACACACACAAACACGCACGCACACCCCCGCCCTCCCCCCCCCCCAAAACCTATACATGGTTTTCTTGTGGAAACGAAAGTTCAGGTACAAACATCTCCAGAAAATGTTTGTAAATTTGTTGCAATAAAAGACAAATGTACTCAGATAGTTTATTCAAGTTTCAGCACAATTTAGATTCTCTTTTCTACACTTTTGCATCACAATACAGCCTTATTTTGACTATGAACTTGTAAGAGTATTGTTCGTTACTAATATTTGTTATGATGTAGGAAGGCATTAAAATCTCTGCACTTCTTTCCTGGTGAGAGTGCACGCACAAGAAGAAATATCTTTTTAAATTAGTTTTGAATTACAAAAAAAATGGCCTCTGATTCCCCCACCCAATGGTGTTTGTCAAAGATACGTTATTGCATAGTCCTTTATTTCCCAAGCCTCGAAGCAGAACCAACCCCAGTAAGACAGATAATTCATATTTTAGTCCTGTAAAGAAAATGATTTTAGTAGGGTAATAACTCAGCAGTGGGAGTAATCTTTCTGTAGAATGGGGACTGGAATGAGAAACAAGTATTCTCATGCAGACATATCTCAAAGGCAGATAATTTAAAGTAGGAAAATGTGAACGGTACAGAATAGCTTCCTTTTCCATCAGCATACAAGCAGTGTCTTCAGCAGTTACATTTTATCCATGAATATTTGAAAGGTGGGTAAGGATGCATTCTTACAGGAGCAAACAAGCATGTTTGTGGAGACTACTTCTCAGGCGAGCCACTCTTTGACAATGGGCCTTATTACAAGGCTTGTGGTCCATGGACCGCCAGACTTTTGTGGGTGCGGCGGTGGCAGTCCAGCCACCCGCTGCACTGGCAGTCGGACTGCCATATTAAAATTTTGGTGGTCGGAACACCATTTGACTGCTGCAACCACCAGGGAGCCATGTTCCCTGGTGGTTGTGCGGCGGTCAAGAGCGCAGAATATGCTTACAGTGCTGCTGCGGCACCTCCATGCATATTTTGAGTTTAACCATGGTGAGCATTACATGGCGGATAGCACCGCCATGTAAAGGCTGGCAGTGGGGATTCAAATGGGGTGCAGGTAGGTGCATGCAGGGGAGTATATGTTGTGCCCTCCTGTGTGCAAGCATCATCCCAGTTCCAGCACGGCTTGAACATTACAGTCCATGCCGCGTTGGAATGCACTTTGGCAGACCCACAGCATGGCGGTATACAGGTTCATTAAGCCTTTTTACTGCACCGCCGTGGGACCGCCACACTGCTTACCTGCCAAACAACGATTTGTATTGTAATCTGGTGGGTGGGCAGGTTTCGGGTTTGGCGGAGCGGGCAGTGGTGAACCTCCCCACTCCTGGACTGCCAATCTCGTAATAAGGCCCCTAGGAGTGTAATGCTGACTGCAGATCCTGCAAATACCCCCATAGAGAGAGGAGTGCTCTGAGAATGCAAACATCAGATTGTAGGTCTCCTGAAGGCAAGGGGAATTGGTGTGCTGTGCCTGAGAATACCCCAAGCCATAGGGCCTTATTACGAGTTTAGCGGTGCGGGAGCAGGGCTGTTCACCACCTAATCTGAACATTGCCCGTCCACCAGATTATTAGATACAAATCACTATCGGTGGGCGGGCAGCATGACGGTTCCGCAACAGTGCAGTAAAAAGGCTCAATGAGCCTTTAATACTGCCCCGCTGTGGGACCGCCACAGCACGTACCAGCATGGCATGGACTGTAAAGTTCATACTATGCCAGAACAGGGTGGGTGCTTGCATGTCACAAGGGGGGCCTTGTAGGACCCCCTTTGTTTCCCCACTGCCAGGCTTTGCATGGCGGTGCTGACTGCCATGTAACGCTGGTGGTGGGGAAACCCAAAATATGCATGGCGGTGCCGCAGCAGCACCACCAGCCTATTCTGAGCTCCTGACCACCGCACCACCACCAATGAACGCAGTTCCCTTGCGATTTCAGTGGTCAAATGGCGGTCCAAGCGACAAACATAATACACCAGTTGGACTGCTGGGGTGGAGGTGGCTGGACCGCCACTGCTGCGCCCCCACGAATCTGGTGGTCCATGGACCACCATACTCATAATAAGGCCCTTAGACTAAGTGTGTGTGTTTGCCAGGGCACTTGCATAGTAATGTCTGATGAGTAACCATGAAACTATCTGTGAGCAGTTGGAGATAATGGTCTTTGTAAGGGTATATATTTATTTTAGGGTTTGTAGAACTACTCAGTGTTGCCTTCCATCTCATCCTCTGCCCTGAGCCGATTGCATGTTGACCTGGTGTGGATCTGTACCCTGTCACACCAGCCCCGGTGTTCCCACAACCAGTAATCCTGGGTGCAGGGACAGTGGACAACTTGTATATTCTGTAGCATTTTTGGCCGAATGCTGAATAAAACTGACAATTGAATAGATTGGAGAACTATACAAACGTTGTGAAAGCAAACTAAATAAAGTTCCAAAAACACTTGTGGGCCCACTTATTCTTTGTGTTATTTGGTTAATCACTGCTCTCTCGTCTTTTGTTAGCTGACCTTAAGCCTCTGTTTCCTGGAGTTTGGCGTCAATTATCACAGGATAGGGAAGGGAGCTCCATCTGTGCAGCTGGTGCATTAAATACGCGTTTCTTGCCTGTTTCCTGCCTTATGTCCTCACTTCAATTTGACAACGAGTGCCTTCCGAAGAATATCCCTCACCAGATGCTGTGGGGCCGAACCCTTTGTGTGCCCATCATTGGTTTGTTGCTGAAAAATTGAGCAGCTCCAGAACATCCAAAAGGAGCCTCATCAATGAGGTATGTGCTGAAAACCAGTGGTGGCTGCTGTCAGTGGAACATGGTAGGGCGGCACAGCAGGAATGGATATGTGTGAGGGGGAGGGGCTGGGAAATAAAAAAATAATGTCAATCACTTACTTGCCACTCTGCTCCACTCGAGCTGCAGCTTTGTTGCGCCTGCAACTCATCCTCCTGAAGTTGATGGGCCTGAAAACACAGGCTCTCCAGCAGTAGTGGTCTGAGTGGCCTCGTTTGTCGCTCCAACAGTGCATTGGAGCCTGTGGCATTTCTCCACCCGGCTGTGCAGCACAGTTGGGTTGGAGAAACATAAGTGTGCATGTCTGTCTGGACGGCCTAGGATGGCCCGCCGGCCAAACAGATATGCGCATTTGAAAGTGCACACCATTCCTACCTGTCATGGTCCAGTCCAGCCCCGCCCCTCCCACATCCACATAAGCAGCAAAATGATATATCAAACAATAATAACAATGTTTTATTATCGTGCCCGGTATGGCCAGTCTGGCCCTGCAAGTGGTGGTTCGCTCCGTGCAGTAGTGATCTTGGCACAGTTTTCATAATCAAGCAAAGGACATCCAGAAATAGAAAAGCGACTTATGCCCTCCAAGTTCCTCTATGCTACTTCTCTGCTATATGTTATCACCATAAAAAGTTTTTTATTTTATTTGTTTGTCTTTTATTCCAACAAGAAACGAAAACATTTTATCGATTCAGCCATAAAAAAAAGTGAAACAGTGCATAATGTAATGCCTCCTTCAAGGTTTTAGGACTAGAAGGTCCTTACCCTATAGAATAGGAGGAATTGATCAATGTATTTGAAAATGATCTGGAAGCAGTGGATGCATTACATTTCAGACTATCTAACAAAAGAGATCTGTTGATGAGTGCTTTAAGAAAGTAATAGTAGAAAGTAAATTACTTCTAATTGGGGTGGGTCTAGACAACGCTGAAGTAGCTGATGTATATTGTAGTGTAGTTCCTATATTCCCAATAGGCTCTGCGCAGTGGAATGATATATCCTAAAGATTTGACGTAGGACTTATGTCTACTAGGTCTCTATCGAATATACTAGACTTAATTGTGAGTGCCAGCTAACTCAGAGGTCACTAGAAACTTTCTCGAATACACAAGAAGGGATTCGT
Organism: Lissotriton helveticus; assembly: GCF_964261635.1. Taxonomy (NCBI): domain Eukaryota; kingdom Metazoa; phylum Chordata; class Amphibia; order Caudata; family Salamandridae; genus Lissotriton; species Lissotriton helveticus. Next base: position 1,356,846,671 of record NC_136065.1, read on the forward strand.
TTCTGACAACCGCATAAACATGACAACTTTGTTTCCCCAAGATAAAACATATCTTCAGAGTCGTGGAAACAATAGATAGATATTTTACTCAGTCAATCGTGCATGCTTCGTTTCATCAGAGGTGCAGAGAGATAGAGAGACGGGCATTTTCAATAAAAGGATTTATTGAACAGTCTTCTTTCTCATGCAAGTAAAGTGAACTGCTACAATCATAATACAGGCTGCAAAGTATAATGCGTACAGCGTGAAGAGTATTATAAAAGAACACTGTAAAAGCATTGTATGGTTTCTAAATCATATAAAAATATATACATAAATAACAAAGGCTAAAAGTACTCAACTGGTGCTTCTAAGGTACGCCTCCCCCGATGTACCTAACCTAAGTCTAGTATGAGGGAAGAAGTAAGTGTGGTGTAGTATAGGCTTAGTTTCTTTGCCAAGAATCTATCCAAGATTTCTCTTAGGGTCTAATCAGCTCCATACCCTGGTTTTTAGAATGAAGGAGGTCTGGTATCTCTGTCTCGGGACTCGATTTTCCAACACCCCGCAAGGGGAGCTTGGAAACACTGGAGCTGGATTCTCAGCGAGACAAAGGGTAGCGTCTCAATCAGTGCGTCAGCTGGAGTGTCGGCTTCCTTCGGCACTTGCTGTAGCGAGCTGCGTTGGGCAAGTAGATAGTCGAGCTGCTCCGGACCACTGTGTGTTTGCTAGGGCAAGCGTAGGCATATTTATACCTTGAAGGTGCCTGGTTTGACGTAAAGTTGGGCATAATAACGTCATAAAAGAACCCCAAGGGAATGGTAGTTCTTTGGAAACTCCATGAGTTCTTGGACAAATCAATATTCAAGCAAGGGGATGTCCCTGACTGCTGAAGCCGCTTTTCCAAGAAATCGTTGTGACTTTTTGGAACAGGTGGAAGTAGCCATGCCTGTATTTGGACTGCATGGGCAATGTCTAAATAAGGTTATGATTTCTATGCCTATATAAGGGCAATGTGAATTGTACTTGTATAAGGGCACGAATCGTGAAATTTCGCTCGGATCCTAAAACGCCATACAACACCCACTCCACTTTAATATGTTCAACATTACTGAATTGTAAGCATTTAAAACATCTAAAGCATGATGTGTAAAAACCCCACCCGAAATACATTAAATGCATTTGAAATGGTTGTACATGAAAAGAGCATTTGTGCTGTACGCATTTTTAAAAGCAATGTTGTCATTCAAAGCATAAAATATGACATTGGAAATGCTGTCTGAATGAATCATGAAATTACAGTTATGAAATGGATCTTAAATACAGAAAAAAAGTCAAGACCATTCCATGACAGAACATATAAATTGTTTTGGTTGTGGACAAGGTCAAATATTGTCTCTTGGAAGTATTCAAAGAATTATTGTTCTCTATGAATAGTTCTACTTTAGGCAGATTACTTTGTGCCAAAAAAGTTCAATTTTGGAAAAAGTCAAATTGTAGAAAAATAGATTTCTAAAGTTAGAACCTTTTTTTGAAAGTGAAGGTCGAGTACAGAGACCCATAGAACACTGTGTGCTTAACTTGAAAAATCAGTCTCATTGTTTGGTGAAAACATCACATTTTCTAAGCTGGTAAAGAATTCGTCTACCATAGTAGGTGAAAGTTGGACCATATCGTTAAGTAAACCAATTGCACAAAAACGTGAAGCATCACCATCAGCGTTAGCCGCATTAGCAATGTTCAATGGAGATGGTGATGGTACCTGTGTGCCTGTCGATCCACGTATCTCGTCGTCAGCAGATGCGCTCACGACACTTCATTGCCAGGAGAGTGTTCTCTAAGGTAATCTGGGTGTCGCTGGTGACTGGACTTGCCATATCAGAGCAGAAGGAACACAAATAGTATTCCTGTTACGAGTCCCAAAATGAGAGGCAGGCCGCCGAACACAGAGTGCACGAAGTTTAGAAATATGCCGAGGACTGCTTCAAAAGGTGCTAACAGTCCCGAAAAAATTGTCTTAAATACATGTACAATACCACTGGTATCAGACATGTTTAAGATACGACCTAACATTTCTACGAAATGTACAGGGCAATTTGTGGATAAAAGAGCATGTATCCCTGCAGAAGACCTTGCAACTTGTAGTTCATATGTCTCTTTGGACGAGGTCAGTGGCACAGTTTTTTGTAAAAGAATGGCTTTCATTCTGCTTAAAGTATCAATTCGTATAGAAGAGATGTTCAGTGAAGGCCATAACGGCGGCTCCCCTTCTGTCTTAGTTTTAGGAAACAATACTTGCATACAAAAAGTGACCCTTGCTGACACAGTTTCGAGATAGGCTATCCCTGGCAACATGCCACAGCAGCTGTGATCATTCAACATAATATAGCTTCCGTTTGCAAGCTGCCTAAAAATTGGATCTATCACTGCAGCTGACAGGATAAGTTGGTCGAAGAACCATCACAGGCTCCATGTAAATTAATACCCTGACATAAAAATGTACCGCTTAGTGCGCTTTTGCAGTTTGTGCCACTAAGAAATACTTCTTTTCCCCCACGCCAACATCTGTGTGTATATGGTAATTCTCAGGTTGACTTAATGTATTCTTTACCCAACCTTTCATACACGCCACCTGGCATATGTTTCAAACAATATTGAAAATGGAAAATTGTGACAGGCAGAGTGATTGTTCCGTGTATTAACCATTCTGTTGCAGGTTTTTCTGAAACAGTTAATGGTAATCTTTCCAGTTTCTCAATGCTCAGCACCGTATAGTCTGCTCCTCTTTGTGCCAAAGTGATTTGTTTATCTGTAAGGTTAAACACAGAAAACAATGACGTGGTGTTGATTAGAAGCCAGAGCACATATCCAGAACGAAGATTTTGTAATGTCCAGCCTAAAAGCATTATAGAACGCAATTGTGACTGTCCATGCTGTAGCATGAGCAAGTCCTGTTCCATTATGTCTATGGCAGAAGATACTATGCTGTCCAAAGAATACATTCTGGATGACAGAGTCGTTAACCCATTGCCAACTACAGAGAGAGCTTTCTCTAAATTGATACGATCAATTTCGCGTATTCGTTCTGCAGTCTCTGCTTGTGTCGCTTTCCAGGCTTCATTATAAATGGCATGTATACCAGCGTATATAAAATGTTTATGATGCCGTTTCGCAAGACTTTGTAAGAAGTCCCTTAAATCAACGCCATCTTTAAGTAAAGATGAGTGTTGTTTTATCTCTGTCAGTGTGGAGTTTTGTAGCCAATCAAGGCACAGTTTCCCTACACTGTATGTTGTTAATATCCCTGGATGTTGTCTCTGGACATATCTTGGATCTGGCCTAGTGAATGTAAACCCTTGTGTCTTATTCAGGAATCTATCTTGACAGTTGTTTGTGTCTGTGGCCAGATTAACCATTTATTCCAATCAGGATCAGTTCTGTTTTTAAGTAAAATTGTTTTTAAGTCGACCACCCCCTCTGTATTGTTCTTACTATCAGGTGTAGGTATGGACGGTTTGTTCAAATCTTTTATCTTGGCTAGGCCAAGACAGGATGTCTGTTGCACAGTGTCGTTCAAAAACATTATTTGTTCAGGGATAATGCAGGCTCGAAATAAAGCTTCTATTCCCTGCACCTGCCGGTCTTTTGTGCCCCAGACAGTTATTGTTTCAATGTTGTCACTCCAAAAGTAAAAACCTAATGAGGACAGCTGGGCATAAAAGGATGCAGAATAAATGTGCTTAGTATTAGTCAACATACTTTTCGTTCCTGTCTTATTAACATTTTTAAAGTAAAATGTTTCCGGATTTGAGACATTAAAACCTGAGAAGTAGGAACATTTTTCATGGAATGTTTTTGAGCTACCCTTTGGTGGCGTTGGACAATGATCCCATTGATTAAAAGTATAAACATTTCTAGGGTATGCAGATTTGTGCAAATAATGATGACCATAGTGATTATAACAGTACATTTGTTCATAATCTGATGAACCTTCTAAGTATTCATGTTTTGTACATTTTGCAGACATCTCTAAATCTGACATCATATTATTAACAGTCTCAAAGTCCCAATCATCAGAAAATGTGCTGGGTAAAACAAAGTCACTCAAGGAAACCTTGAATTGATGTGGAATCTTCAACAGCTCTGCAGGGCCAAAGATGTCATAATCAGTTCTGTCCCATGCTGTACCACCAGGTATAGAAACGGCTGTGATGTTCACTGATGTCAAGTCTCTTTGTTCATGATGAGATGATCTGTGTGGCTTGAGGAGTAAGTTGATGTTCTTACTTGCTGTGTCCATTTTACTATATCTTCCATTTATCAGCATTTCCAAACTTAATACAAGAATTAGCCAAAGTAGGAGGAAAAGTACGCCTAGCACAATCCAAAGTTCAACCCATGGTGAAACCAGATACATTTTTTCAAGTTGCTGAAAAAGTTCTGTTACTTGTTCTTTAAAAGTTTTATTTGCTGGCGTTGTTTCAGGCTCACTGGGTTCCTCGGAAAACATATCAAAGTTAATGAAATAGCCAGAGGTAGTTCTGTCAATGGTAAGTATTGCATCTGGATTACTTGAAATCACTGGAGCTACTGGATCCCTTGTCATATTAGTATAGTCCGAGGCTACATCGTTGTAGACAGGAGTTTCTTGACAAACTGTTATTTGGAGGCACAAGTTCCATCGCTTTATTGCTTAGTCCTTCTTTTTGCACTGCACATTCCTCAAAGGTGATGAGTCTCTCTGTTTGAACCTCTTGGATAGTAGTAAGATTTGGTCGTCAGCTACATCTTTGGAGTCCACTGGGCCTACTACTTATGATTGGCCACATGGTGTGGTTTTACCAGGTCGATAGATACAAACCTGTTCTCCTTTCTTCCAGCAAGGGGCTGCAGTAACACTGTTCTTGATCCGTGGATTGCTATCACAGGTACCAGTTTTCGGTAAGAAGGCCCAAATTCCTTCTTATCTGAGATCTTTTCTCTGACAAGATCAGCAATCTTTGGAAACAAGACAGGCCTTGCTGGGATGGGTGATTCCCCTTCAGTGGTCGTTGTCTTCTGTAATCTGTTGCTTTGACTTCTCCTTGTTTCATTTAAGTCCTGTAAAACAGCCAAATGGTCTTTGATATCAAAATGTTTTTGTACCACCACTGATGTGTGACGATCAAGGTCCTGGACAAGGATTCTAGTACCAAAAAGGATTTCATATGGTGTGATTCAACCCAGAGAACTTCTTGGCAGATTATTTAGACTACGTTGGACACTTATTAGATGTTTGACCCACCCGTCACCCGAGCCTAATACCCTATCTGTTATAGATTTCTTTATGTCCTGGTTTTTTCTTTCCACTACAGAATTTCCCTCAGGATGGAATGGACTAGAATACCGCAATTCAACGCCCCGATTGGCCATGGCCTCCTTGTAAGCTTTGGAGCTAAACACAGGACCCTGGTCAGAATGTAGCGTGCCGACTGTGTATGTGCCAATAAAGACTCGTAAATCTTTTATAACAGTTCGGGCGTCAGCCGAGCGCTGAGGCCACATCCAAATGAATCTTGAGCATGAATCCACTGCGACCATGATATATTTGTAGTTACCATCCCTCTGTAAGGGACCACAGTGGTCCAAGTAAATGCATGCTAATGGTTTATCTGAAATTAAAAGGGGCGTCTGAGCCGGGCGTTTCACTATTGAAACCTTCATTTTCTGGCAGATTTCACATTCCAAAACATAGTTTCTCGTCTGTTTCCTCATGCGTGGCCACCAGTATCTTTGCTGTAATAATGACACTGGCGGAAACACCTGCGTATGCAGAGGCGAGCCCTTCATGTGCTGCTAAGATTAGTCCTAATCTATGTTCCCTGTTTGGAATTACTCTATCCCCCACTCCAGGGATTCGAGCAAAAGGAACATTATTTGCATCAGTTATATCGGAGTATTTGAGTGGAAAGCCTTTTGGTAATGTTTTACCGCTATCTTTGTTGGAAGCGGCGACAGCCTTCATTATTTCGCTGTCTATTTTTGTTTTAGAACGAGTGATTGCAGCTACGGAAGCCTTTTTTACATCTGCCTTCGCGGCTTCATCAGCCAATGAATTCCCTTCAACATGAACGCCATCACGCTGATGACTGTGTATGGATCACATGAGTCTTTTGTAGTTCTTTCTGTAATTAAACTACTTGTCCCCAAAGCAACCTATGCATGATTGTGCCACCTTTTGCTTCTTTGAAACTGTTTTGAATCCAGTTCTGCAAGTATTCATTGTAAGAGTGAACGCAGTAATACGAATCGCACACTATGAGTGTGGGGAATTCGCGATCAGTATTTTCAAGCGCCATCTTGAATGCCTGTAGTTCAGCTCGCTGAGCTGTACAATCTCCGAGAGATTGTGTTTTTGTGACCATAGGTCGGGATTTACCATTGCGCCAGCGACCTTTAACAATCGCACTCGCAGCACTATAAGCTTGATGTCCCCCAATTGCGGGCTGTGCTGATCCGTCTGTATAAATTTTACATTCACTGTGATGTATAAACGTTCCTACAGTGGCCTTATAATTCAATTATGCAATTGTGTCTATAAATGTCCAAAACAGGTGACAAAAAACAGATAATATACTGGATTTATTCAAAACATATAAAATTTTATTTTTTTCTCTTTTTTTCTTTTAGTTCATATAAATACTATTATCAATCAGAAATCACAAGAAAAATTTTTTTTTTCCTCAATTCATATCAAAAACTCAAGACAGGTACAGTTAAGTCATAAATGTCAACAACAAAAGTAATATATAAAAAATTACCCCTTGGTAACAACCATATCTCTCAACATGCTGCGAGGGTCCAAAGTTACATCTTGGCCCACTTCTTAGCATTGTCATCTTGCTAATTATTAACTCAGTTCCTTTCTCCATCTTAGTTTGAGGTTTGAGTGTGGTATGATTGTTAGCACGTGAGCATGTTGAGAGATATGGTTGTTACCAAGGGGTAATTTTTTATATATTACTTTTGTATATTTATATGAACTAAAAGAAAAAAAGAGAAAAAAATAAAATTTTATATGTTTTGAATAAATCCAGTATATTATCTGTTTTTTGTCACCTGTTTTGGACATTTATAGACACAATTGCATAATTGAATTATAAGGCCACTGTAGGAACGTTTATACATCACAGTGTTTTTTTGTTCCCCTCTGTTCCTTGGCCACAATTAACTTTTTTGAGGGGGTCCCTTCGTACATGTTGCTAAATTTTACATTCATACTGTTCTAGAGGCAAAATCTCAGTGGGCAGAGGACATTCTTGTTCGTATTGTAGAAATTCTTGAGTTTTCAAGTATGGGTCAAAAACATATTCGACGTCTGTTGCAGCAAGAGAGTTAACCCATTGTATCCATCTTGGATGTAAAGCCTTTGCATTCGGAATGCTTGCTTTTGTCACTGCCTTTAAGGCAGGTACAGGAGTAACGACCATTATGCGTTTTCCCTGTGCGAGGGCTCTCTCTTTTGCTACTGCAGTTTGAACCGCTGTCACAATTTTTTCTGTTGATGTGAATTTCATTTCAGCTTGTGTGTACAAGTGTGATTTATAAGCAATTGGTACTTTTTTACCTTCATTAAAGGTTAAGTACGTGAATCAGCATCTTCCTGGGATGATTCAGATTACAAGATTGTGTACGTTTACGCGTGTCTGTAAATGTGTTGTTGCTAACATGTCTGTTTGCACTGAACGCAAAATTTCTGTGTGTTTTTGAGTCCAATTAGTAGTTTTGAAATCAGGTTGAGTAATTCGTAGAGAGGTTTAACCCTTTCTGCATAGTTTAGAATGTAAGTTCTTCCGAAATTTAGGAAACCTAGAATTGACTGCAAGTTTTTCAGCGATTTTGGAGGTTGGAGCAGCGCACACTTCTCTAAAATGTTGGCTGCCAGGCTTTTGCCTTCACTTGATAACTCATATCCTAGAAAAAGGACATTGAGGTGGGCAATTCTTTAATTTTGTAAAGTTGAATTTGTTCCCTTCAGAGGCGAATCCAAGAATAATGGTATTCAATCTGTTTAAGTGCCTGTCCAAGTCATCGTCTGTTAGATAGAAGTCATCAACATAAGATAATGCCTCATCATCGTATGTTTGTAGTAACTCTGTTACTCTAGCTGAAAATAACCCTGTACTATTCTTGAATCCCTGGGGGAGACGACAGAAGTGACAGTGTGTCCTCATAATTGAGAAAGCGGTCAAGTACCTGCTTTCTGGTGCAATGTTTAGACAGAAGAAACCGTTAGATATATCTAATGGGGTTTTATATTTTTTACGCACAATGTTATTCATTAGTGCTGCACTGTGTGCATTTTGTACTGCAAAGGTTTTGCAACAAGAGTTTAATGTCTGTAGTCCAAAACTAGACGATATGTATTGTCTGGTTTGGAGACAGGAAACAAAGGATTGTTCATTGACAATCACCACTTGGTATTCAACTTGATCTAATATCTCCCTGACCTGTTTTTTAGCTTCTTGCTTATCTGGATACTGCATCTGTGCAGTTGATTGTGTTTTTAACTGGATTTTATGGTGAGGAGACTCCTCAATCCATCCTACATGATTTTTATATAATGCTGGAGCCTGGGTTACAGCCCATTTTCTGGCATAGGTGCATTTTAAGTGAATTGGAATATGATTGGAGAAGGCTGGCATAATGATGTCTTCGCCATGTGGGCACTCCCTGGCAAATTTTGGTGGCCAGTCTTTTTCAGCTAGAAGAATGTCATAACCCTTAGAGAACTTCTCCCAAAAGAGTGCTCTTATATTTCTAGTTATGTTCCCCTCCATCCGGAGCGTTACTTCATATAACTTATGGGGTACTCTAACCCTGGATTCGGCAGTTTCAACTTGAATGTACTCATTCAAGTCCACTGTCTCCAGATGATCCTTCAAGATCTTGCGAGCTATGGTGACTTCTGATGCTCTGTCCAGCATTGTTTGGGCCAACTTCCCGTTCTTGAGTTGTGTCCTCAAGATCCTCGGCATGTCTTATTTTTAGACCTGCTACCTTCTTTTTGGTGAATTGGGTTTTCTTATTTTTTGGAAAGTGTTGATCGTCTTTGGACTTCACGCGTTCTTCCTTGTGTTCTGACCGTCCTCTTCTTTCCGATTTCTGTGAGGAAGTCTGAAAGGTACGAGAGGAACATGTATCAGTATCTTAATATCTATCAGGTTTTTTCAAATTATCCCTGTTCCTGAGGTTATACCTCTTTTCAGAGGGCTCCTTATGAGGAGACCTACCTCTGGACTGAGAACGCTTCTCTTTAGAAGTTTGTTTTGTATTCTCCCTCTTCTTTTTGGGAGTAGTGAGAGTATTTTTAATAAAGACCTTTTCAGGACTTTCTGATAGTTGGTGTTTAACTGGTGTCCCACCCAAACTATCTCTACCTAGTTCTTCATAGGATTTTTCAATTATTCTGGCCAGTTCATATGGTTGCTCAGTTACATCAAATTCTCTTAATTTTTGTCGGATCGCCACAGATGCTGCCTCACCTTTAATATTAGCTAATATTATAGCTGAGACCTGTTTGAAATCTCTCAATAATTTCATACCCAGATTTAAAGCAGGCTCTGCCCTATATTCATTTTGAATCTGTTTCAGGACATCTGGTATAACCGCCATAGACGGAAAACCATGTGTTTTTGTGTACATTGCAGCAAAGGCTGTACCCCAAATGTCGCAGTACTCCAGGTGTGGTGCGATCCCCATTGGTAAACAGATTGTTAAAATTCTGTGTTTCTCATGAGGGGTAGTATCGGGAAATACTGCCTCGATTTGAGCAATTTGTTTTAGCTATCCAGAATGGAATTTGTTCCCTTTTTGCAGGCAATTTACCAATGACTGATTGTATAGTCTGTGGTGTGATCTTATTTGTGTTCCCCTGGAGAGGGGTTTGTTGTGGAATCCTTATAGGAGGTTGGACTGTTAGAGTCCGCATGACATATTGAACCAATTGTCTATGAATTTTAATTAGTTGTTTTAGTTGAACTAATAGTTCCGCGTCTGAGATTTCTTCAATGTCAGGATGTGGTGTATAGCTGGCTAGTACCGGCCATGTTGCTCCTGGTCTACCTAGTGGACCGAGCCTGGTAATGTTATTTTGATGTTGTAGGGCACCTTTAAACAGAGCGCATGCTCTTGATATGTTAGTGGAATTTCAACATCCTCGAAAGGAGTGTATTCCATTGGATGTTCCTCTACTTTGTAGAAGTGAAATACATGTGATACTGCATTTGCTTCAGGGAAGAAAATCCATGAATAGAATACCTCTTTCTGCCGATATTCATGTGCCTCTATGACAAAAATTACCCTACCACCTCTTGGTGATACGCCATTTGCTATAAGCTTTATAGTGATGGTTTTCCTTAAGTTTTCCATATAGTTGGAGAAGTGTGGCTCAATGGTTAGAGCGGCAGACCCTGATGCAGAGGTCTATCCTCCCCGCCTCAGCGGGTCTTGGGCTAAAAATTCCACAGACCTGATAATTCTCGCCTCGGTGCCTATTCCAATCATGGAATCCTACTCTGCAACTCTGGGCAATAGCTTGCTTAATCTCCACAACGGCCCCCACAACGCTAAGGATGCCTGGCCTCCACCTTGGGGGTGCCCAGGAGTGGACACCTCACAGGGAAAGCCAGGATGGGTTCCACAGCGGTATTCGTACAAGTGCCCTGAGACCCTTGCGGGTGAGTAGTGCGCTATACAAGTATCAATTTACAATTTTACATCCGGGTGAGTTTCTTGGAAACGTGTAACGTCTAAGCCCGGATGAGTTGCCGTTCCTGCAGCTCCACCGGTTGCGTTATTGCTGTCATTATTCGACAATGTTTAATGAAAGTTTGCAGAGCAAGTTTCAAGGAGACAAAGATAAGGTGCACAATATTTTGGAACACTGTATCCTTCAACGTTGAACAAACCAAAAACTAATACAAAGGATTTTTGTCCTACTCAGTTATGGTGGATATTTTATCCTTTTACCCACTCCAGGCGTCAATTGGAGTATTTTACGGGGAAAAAGGGGTCTCTGTGAAAAGCATGACTTAGTTACTAGCGTTAGATTAGTGCCTTACCAAAAGTTGGCCGCCATGTAGTGTAGTTCCAATATTCCCAATAGGCTCTGTGCATTGGAATAATATATCCTATAGATTTGACGTAGGACTTATGTCTACTAGGTCTCTATCGAATATACTAGACTTAATTGTGAGAGCCAGCTAGCTCAGAGGTCACTAGAAACTTTCTCGAATACACAAGAAATGATTAATTTCTGACAACCGGATAAACATGACAACTTTGTTTCCCTAAGATAAAACGTATCTTCAGAGTCGTGGAAAAAATAGATTGATATTTTACTCAGTCACTCATGCATGCTTCGTTTCATCAGAGGTGCAGAGAGATAGAGAGATGGGCGTTTTCCATAAAAGGATTTATTGAACAGTCTTCTTTCTCATGCAAGTAAAGTGAACTGCTACAATCGTAATACAGGCTGCAAAGTATAATGCGTACAGCGTGAAGAGTATTGTAAAATCATACTGTAAAAACATTGTATGGTTTCTAAACCATATCTAAATACATACATAAATAACAAAGGCTAAAAGTACTCAACTGGTGCTTCTAAAATACGCCTACCCCGATGTACCTAACCTAAGTCTAGTACGAGGGAAGAAGTAAGTGTGTTGTAGCATAGGTTTAGTTTCTTTGCCAAGAATCTATCCAAGATTTCTCTTAGGGTCTAATCAGCTCCGTACCTTGGTTTTAGATTGAAGGAGGTCTGGTATCTCTGTCTCGGGACTCGATTTCCCAACACCCTGCAAGGGGAGCTTGGAAACACTGGAGCTGGATTCTCAGCGAGACAAAGGACAGCTTCTCGATCAGTGCGTCAGATGGAGGGTCGGCTTCCTTCGGGACTTGCTGTAGCGAGCTGCGTCGGGCAAGTAGATAGTCAAGCTGCTCCGAACCACCTTGTGTTTGCTAGGGCAAGTGTAGGCATATTTATACCTTGAAGGTGCCTGGTTTGACGTAAAGTTGAGCATAATAACTTCATAAAAGAACCCCAAGGGAAAGGTAGTTCTTTGAAAACTCCATGAGTTCTTGGACAAATCAATATTCAAGCAAGGGGATGTCCCTGACTGCTGAAGCCGATTTTTCCAAGAAATCGTTGTGGCTTTTTGGAACGGGTGGAAGTAGCCATGCCTGTATTTTGACTGCATGGGCTTTTCTAAATGAGGTTATGATTTCTATGCCTATATAAGGGCAATGTGAATTGCACCTACATAAGGGCATGAATCGGTAAATTTCGATCGGATCCTAAAACGCCATACAACAATATGAAGAAGACAAAAAATAGATTAGAAATTAGGAGTGTTTGAAATTCATACAATTCGCATTGCATAATTCCACAAAAATTCGGGAAACATGCAGTCTGTCATTTAGCGTCATATTTTAGTGTGAAATGCTTCCTCATGTCAATTTTTGATGTGAGGAAGTATTTTGTGCTTTAAAACACAAGAAACACAACTCCTGTGAACAGAAGCTGTTTGTCTTCTGGTAATTCACTTTATCTGCGGGCTCCCACAGGATGATTGTATGATGTGGCATAATTACGTGAATTTCACAAAACAAGCATAACATGAAATTCCCTGAAATTGCATTAATTAGGCTACAGTAAGCCCGGGCCTATTAAAAACGCTCTTTGGCAAATTCATCTATCTAGCCTTGCAGGGACATATCAATCAATCAATCAATTAATCAAGTGTTTGTAAAGCACTGCTACTCACCACTGAGTGTCTCAAAGCGCTGGAGGGAGGGGCTGCTCATCTGTCTGGGCGCTGGGGGTCAATTAAAGAGCCACGTCATGAAACTAGCGTAACGAAGGTTGAGGGGGCCCCCCTTCAAGGTACATGAAGGGGCCCCTACTCCGTATTTAATATGGAGCTCTCAGGCCTGAGTATGGGGCTGATGGGGCCCCCTGCAGCTCGGGGACCCCCGCACTACAGGGGCTGCGGGGGGCCTGTGTTACGCCCCTGCATCATGACATCCTTCCTTAATTGTGTCAGCGACGGATATTGCCTAAGGTGAAGAGGCAGTGTGTTCCAGGTTTTGGCGGCAACGTGAGAGAAGGATCTTCCTCCGGCTCAAGTCTAGTGGATCAGTGGGACGGTGGTGCAGAGTTGTCTGGTGGGTACATGGAATGAGAGGTGGTGGTTCGGATATGCTGGTCCTGTGTCATGGAGTGCTTTATAGGTATGTGTGAGGAGCTTGTGCGTGATTCTTTTGTTGACTGGAAGCCAGTGGTGTTCTTGAATGTGTTTGGTGATGTGGCTGCAGCAGGGAATGTTGAGAACCAGTCTGGTTGTTGCATTTTGAACGTTTCCTGAGGAGTTTCTGGGTGATGCCGGCGTAGAGTGTGTTGTCATAGTCGAGTCTTCTGCTGATGCGTGCGTGTGTGACCGTCTTTCTGGATTTGGTGGGTATCCATCTGAATGTCTTTCGAAGCAGGCGGAGCATGTTGAAGCATGATGAATTTAAGGTGTTGATCTGGCAGTTTGTAGTGAGTGAGAATTCCAGTATGATTCAGAGGTTTTGTGCCTGGTCTGTGGGGATTCCTAAAGCAGTGAGCCACCAGGAATCATCCCAGGCTGAGAGGATGGGTCTCAACATGAATACTTCGGTCTTGTCAGAGTTGAGCTTGAGGCAGCTGTCTTTCATCTAGGTGGCAACGGCATTCATCCCGCAGTGGAAGTTGGTTCTTGCTGCTGTGGGTCCGTTGGTGAGGGAGAGGATCAGCTGGCTGTCATCAGCGTAGGAGACGATGTTGAGTCTGTGGTTCCTGATGATGGTGTTGAGGGGGGCCATGTAGATGTTAAAAAGGGTGGGGCTCAAAGAGGAGCCCTGGGACACTCCGCAGCTGATCTCTGTAGATTCTGAGAGGAATGGAAGTAGTCTGACTCGCTGTGTTCGATCGGTGAGGAAGGAGTGGATCCAGGCCGGGGCCTTGTCGCAGATGCAAGTGTTGTGGAGTCTGGTGATGAGGGTGCGGTGAGAGACCATATCAAAGGCAGCCAAGAGATCCAGAAGGAAAAGAGCTGCGGTTTCGCCCCGGTCGAGAAGAGAGTCATGGTGGTGAGGAGTCCGGTCTCTGTGCCGTGGTTGCTTCGGAATATAGATTAGGAGGTGTCAAGGACGTGGTTTGCTTTGATAAATACGGATAGTTGGGCGTTGATGTCCTTCGCTGAGAAGGGGAGCAAAGAAATATGAGTCTGAAGTTCTTGAGGTCTGTCGGGTCCGCGGATGGCTTTCTCAGTAGGGGGGTGATCTCAGCGTGTTTTCAATTGTCAGATAAGATGGTGATCTCGAGGGAGTAGTTGATGGTGTGGTCGAGCTCAGGCGATGGAGGTGTTAGCTCTATGGAAGATGTGGTATGGGCAAGAGTCTAAAGGGGCTCCAGAGTAGATGCTTTATATGGTCTTGAGTGTGTCATCTCTGGTGAGCAGGGTCCAGTTGAGCAGGATCTGTTGGGGTGCGGCGTGGTTGGGTGCAGTGGTGTTGGGCCGGGTGGGAGGGTGTGTGGAAGAAGGTGCAAAGTTTGCTGCAGGGGTCTTGGGAGGGTGGGACGTCTATGGTCTCACTCTGGGGTCTGGCAAACTCTTTGATGATGGCGAAAAGTTCTTTGCTGTTGTGTGCGTTTGTGTTGATTCTGTGTTTGAGGGCCTTTTTCTTTGTCGTTTTGAGGAGGAGGTGGTGTGTGGCGACAGCAAGGTTGCATGTGTTTCAGGGGTTTTGTTGTACCGCCATATCTTCTTGTGTCATCTACAGGTGTGTCTAGACTCGTGAAGGGCAGGAGTGAACCAGCTGGCTTTCTTGTATTGTTGCTTTGCGGGAGCCTTCATGAGGGGTGCCAGAGTGTCAGCGCAGTTGGAGATCCATCTGTGGAGATTGCGTGCTGAGGTGTTGGTGTCTGGTGATGTTGGCAGTGTGGTAGTACTGAGAAAGGTGGTGAGATGTTCTTCATGGCCTTGTTCCAGCTACGACAGGGGGAGGGGGCGGTCAGGGCGGTCATGTATGATGGGTTTGTGGTGAAGGTGAAGTGCACACAGTGGTGGGCAGTCCAGAGGAGTTCAATGGTGATCTTTTTGCTGGTGGATTAGAGGGGTTTGAGCATGTGCCTGCTGCGTGGGTCAGAGAGCTGACTAGCTGCTTGAGTCCGATGTTATCGAGGTTCTCCAGAAGGATGCAGTGTTCTGGTCACTGGTGTTGTCCAGGTAAAAAATTGAGGTCTCCGAGTAGGATGTAATCGGTGGATGCAAGAGCTTGGGTTGCGATGAAGTTGATTATGGCATTGGTGAATGGTTGGCTGGGATCAGGATGCCTGTAGACGAGGGTGCAGCGAGGGTGGTGTTGGTCTGGATCTGGAAGTAGAGGTATTCCATGGTTGTCATTGGCTTGCCCGACTGGGTGGTCAGGCAGAGGGTCTTCTTGTGGATGATGGCTCTGCCTCCTTATGGTCGGTGGGTGCGGTCCTTGCAGGTGATCTTCTATCCATCAGGGTTGGCGGTGGCAATATCCGGGCCAAAGCAGGGGTTAGCCCATGTTTCTGTATGGAAGACAATGTCGGGTAATACGGAGTCGAGGAGGTCCCAGATTTCCGTGGCTTGTTTGTGATGGGAGTGCGTGTTGACGAGGATGCAGCTGAGGCGGTCGGGTGTGCTGTTGGTCAGCTGGGTAAAACTAACCACCAAAATGCCAATACTGATATTGATTTCTCCATTCTTTATTTTATTGCAGCGCATTTAATGATATAAAGTTACCAAGGGACTTTTATTTCCACAACTTTTTGTTTATTTTTTCATTATTAAAAGACTTATTTGTCTTTTAACTCATGTTTTTCAAACATAGTGCAAAATTTCAATGTAAAACACTGAAAAACACCACATCAAATTTCTTGTACAAAAATTCATCAAAGTAATTTTTTCAAAATCAGACAGACATGTAACAATAAATGACAGCTTTCAAAGACATGGACATTAAAACAACATTTATGAGACAACACACATTTTGCCCTGTGCGGTTCTAAGACCCTGCTCAAATTACTTATACCCTTATAATTTGGGCAATTACCAAACAGTGCTTTTGATTTTTCACTTATAACTCCCCGTTATGATTACCAATTGAATTCTTCTAATTTATATATTTTGTTCTAATCAAAATGCAACCACAGGTACTTTTAATTTATGGCTATGCACTTATTTGGGTTAACCAAGGTCGACACATTTCGAACCCTCCTTTCCTTCAAGGGATTCTCCTCAGGACCAAAAATACAATTCTTTGAGATCAAACGATATCCTCTGTGCGCAGTCCATCCTCATGCGATGAAATCTGACATAATCAGAATAATGTCCTTTCCTGGAGAAGTGGTGTTTTCATATCATCTCTCAATTTCTGTAGAAGATCACAGCAGTTTCTTCTTGAATCTTGATTTTTCTGCTACTGGGATGCCGCCTGTATCAGATCTTGCTTCTGCTTCTTTTTTGTTGTGTATTGTGGGAGACTTTTTTGATTGTATGCTCCAATTGGCTCTTTCGTTTAGCTG
This sequence comes from Lissotriton helveticus, assembly GCF_964261635.1. Taxonomy (NCBI): domain Eukaryota; kingdom Metazoa; phylum Chordata; class Amphibia; order Caudata; family Salamandridae; genus Lissotriton; species Lissotriton helveticus. Next base: position 1,356,863,268 of record NC_136065.1, read on the forward strand.
ATCCCTGTAATCGTCATCGTTAGATGATCATGTTGGTCGGCTGGGTGGCGTGAGGAGCTGGAGTGCGGGGTGGGCGAGGTTGTAGCTGAAATTTCGACAGGGGAAAGGTCCTTGGGTGTCCTTCGATGATGAGAGGTGACAGGCAGTGTGGCGTCCTGTGTTGAGGGTGAGGAGGGTGCTGCCGTTGTATTGGTGCTGGGCGGGGTCCAGGCGCGGATGGGCACCCACCATTAAGTAGTGTGCTGGGGGAGCTGGACAGCTGAGAGGTGGGAAATGTGGGGAGCGGGAATGTGTCACAGGAGAGGGTTGGGGCCAAGGGGATCGCAGTGGAACAGTGTCGAAAAAGGAAGGAAAAAAGGCAAAAGTGCAAAGAGGGAATTAAAAAGGAATCCAAAAGGCAGAAAAAAAGCAGATAAAGAGAGACAGAGGGCAGCCGAGCAGCAGCGTTGTGAAACTCTTTCACTAGACCACCAGGGATGAGGTGCAGGTGGGTGACTGGAGGGCATTAAACCACTGACCCGAGGGTCAGAAGAAACAGCAGTAGGGAGCTCAGTGGCAGCAGCTAACAGGCGGAGCTGCACAAAGAAGTGAGCAGTCCACTAAAAGGTCATACATTTTACACCCAACTTCATCGAAGTCAGGAAACAGTGAATCAATTTGTGGTGAGACAAAAAGAATTAGAAGCTCATTGCGACTTTGGAAATACAACTGATGACATAATGAAAGATCAGTTACTTGTTTAATGCAACAACAAAAAAATACAAGACAGGCTGTGGACAGCAAGGACCCTAATGTTGCAGGAAACAATTGGCATTGCAAAACGTGTGTGTGTCTTACAATGGATCAGATGGATTCCAGATGAAGTGGGGAAGTGAGCGTAGTTGAAATAAAATTAAATGGTAGGAAAATCTATGAGAAATGTATATACCAAGTTGAAAAAGTTTGAGGAAAAGAGTAGTATTAGACTCTCTAATAATCAGAACAAACCTACCTTGAAAGGATGTCACTGATGCGGAAGTGCATTGCATGCTGCTGACTTTAAAGCCAGTTTTGCACATTATAATGCATCCTGCACGTGTGGAAAGAGAGGTAATTTAGCTAGAATGTGTAAGGACATGACCAAGGCTGGTGTAGTGGAGGATCTAGAAGGTGTTGAGAGGGTCTGGTGCAATAAAATAAGAATGGCGTGAGACAGAACAGGCCCAGGGAAGAGTTCTTAGAGCATGACAAGAGTTGATGGTGGATCCACAATTTATGTATACCATAATAAGAAAATCTCTAGTTGGTACCACCTGCTCTGCAGCTCATTCACAACCTGGGATGTACACCCATGGGTTTAGGTGGAAGTGACATACATTGAATGCATTGCATGGAGTCCAGGGTTTCATTTAAGGGGTCAGTTGCAGTCGGGAAAATATATGTTGTGGAGAGTGGCCCAGCAAGTGTAGCGTGGGTACAACAATGTGATTTCCATATAGTCTTGGATCCGAGATCTAAGGAGCAAGGCGTTGTGGTGCAGTAAACAGAGGTTTTGAATGCCATGTTGGAAAAAGTCTGTGATGTATTTCAAGAATAAAATGTAACCAGTACATAAATATGTGGGGGAGATTAAGCTAAAGGAAGTAGAAAACCCTATAAGGCATAACATGAGGAGTATTCCAAAAGCTGTGCAAAAAGAGGTGAAGGGGCTTTAGGAGGAAATGGAAGGGGAAGGCATTATAGAGGTGTTGGAGGCCACAAAATGGCATTCACTGGTTGTAATCACAAAAAAGGGGATGTCTATTTGAGATTTTTGGTTGACTTAACAAGCCTTAACCACAACCTTGTACGGCATAGCTTTTCACTGTCTAATGTGAAATAAATGGGGTTGATACTCACCAATGGCAAATACTTCACAAGGCTGGATTTAATATTCTCATATTACCAGATAAAGCCAAACCTTATATTGAAACAACAAAGTTTCTGCAAGATTGGCTAGATTTGCTTCAAGTCTATATAAGTATGTAGTAGAATAAGCTGCAGGATGTAAAATGACAGGTTGATTGCTTCTCAAGGTTACCATTAAGTGATGCCATGATGCCGTGCCAGAGTAGAATTGCAGAAGTACAATTGAATGGAGCACATAGTGACGTGCATTGAGGTTGCATTGGAAGGTGAGAAAGGAGCTGTCACACACGAGGAATCGGAGCAGGCTGCACTTGCTAACTGTGTATTGCAGGAATTGGCAAGGCACATTCATGTAGAGTGAAAAAGAGGAGGGTATGTGGTTCAGCCATTGTGTTGTTATATGATGTTGCAGAATGAGTTCAGCTTGGGAGTTATCAATGATTTAGTAACGCGGGTAGGGAGGTATGCAACTCCAGAGGGAGTAAAGAAAAAATTGGTGTAATTGGCGCCGGAAAGGCAATTGGGTCAGTCACTCACTAGGAGCCATTTGAAAGATATATTTTTAGTGGTTGGGCATTGATGTGAAAAACTGACCTGAGTGGTGTAATTTGTGTCTGGAAAGTGAGAAACACCTGAAGGTGGTTGGTGAACCAATGGGATCTTTGGTTGATTTGAAACGTATGTGAAATAAAGTGAATTTTACTATTCCCAACATACATCACCAGGTCATAATTGCATGCTCTAGTCATTACTAATACATTTCATTTGTGGTGATTACATGATACTCTGAGATGTCCTGTCAATAAATTTGCCTCAACCCTCAGCCACCAACCTAGTTGGTGGCCTGCTTCATCATTGGGTTCCCACCTAGGGGTCCGAATGCCTCCAAGGTGTGCTTCGACGCATGATTACAGCAGAGCGGGATTTTTTTGGGTGAGTATAGTAAGTGCGAATCAAGTCAAGTCAAATAAGTCTTTATTTCGACAAATAGTCATAAAACACAACACAATAAAAACATTAAAAACTACATTTCATACTTGTTACATCCATTATTCATAGTATACAGGAGAAATTCATTTTGATCAACCCGATCTTTCCTTTATACAAGGCGTTCCAATTCAATCATTTAAAAAAAAAAAAAAAACTGTGTGAATATAAAATCCATTTAAAATTCAGTGCCATATTTCCATATCATTGATTCTTCAGTGCCAGTTTATAAAAATGCAGACTACTGTAATTTCATTTTATTCCTGCGTATTGACCACATCCATTTTAAGAATTTGGCAAGTGCAATTACCATGCTATCGGTACAATCTGTTCTAAGAATTCTTAATGCCACAGATCCACTTTGGATGCCTTTCTGTATACAAATTGGTCTAATCCATTTGAGACGAGGGGCTTTGTAGGCTGGGCATATAATTAAAACATGAGCTAAACTTTCAGGTTGGGCTACACAGAAGGGACACATATGCTGATCTATGTTGCTTGACCATTTGCTAGTGAATGAATTGATAGGAAGCGTTCCCACCCTATATTGATGAAAGAGTTTCCTATCATTTGGGATAGTAATAAGGTCCCAGTATCGCTCATAGACAGGAATATGTTTTTGTGCCAAAAAATCCCTGGTGAGCGATGAATCAGTATGTTTCTGGAACTCCCTCTGAGTTATGTATGCCCAGTACAACTCTTTTAAGATCTTTTGAGAGGGGAAGGTGTTTTCTGAGGGGTTTTCCCATAATTCCATCATTCCTAGGGCTTTAAAGAGCAGCTTGACCTGTCTAAACCATTGTATTTTGCCCCCCAAATCCATGTTCCTGGTTTCGAGAAGCGCTAAAGCATAGTGGGAAAGCTCGGGTGTAACCCATAGCCTCCTCCAATATGCAATAGGTCTAAAGCTAGATATATCCTGTATTTTCCGGCAGCCCAAATCCATAAACAGAGGTACCATTGGTGTGGATTGCGGGAGCCTTGTTAGGCACCGTAGGAAAGTGCGAATCTTAAATCTACCTCCAGGATATTAAATCTACTGGTGAGAACCAATTTTATTGGGAAGTTAATGGGGCAGGGTTAAACTCAAAGTTGGACATAAAAGAGGATAAATGAGTTCACATGTCCCAAAGAAATTAGGTTGTCCACATGTTTCAGCCAAATTAACCAATTTCTTTTGGCTTTCTTCAGGACCAGTGAAGCTCAGGCTTAAATGTGCCCTGAGCTGTGTCGTATTGGCACACACACAAAGGTGTGCGTAAGTGCAAAGTGGTTTCGTAATATACAATCCAGCAGTGGTCTGTGGGACCACTGCCTGCTCTTAAAAAATATATTCACACCCATTCACAAAGGCACCCCTTCCCATTTGTGAGTGGCTTGCCACAGTTTTGAAAAGGGTAGTAAACTGCGAGTATTTTGTGACCGCAAATATGGTTGCAAAACAATCATACACTGCAGTCAGACTCGCTATTAGGAAGGGACGCCCTTGGCCCCCTCTTCCTAATAGCAAGTCACAAACCATATTTTGCGAGTCGCTAATAGATTAGCAACTCGCAAAATATGGTTTATACATGGGACTGACCAATTTTGCAGTCGCAAACAGGCCGAATTCCCGTTTGCAACCGCAAAAAATGGCTGCACATCTTCCCTCATGTTCCTAAAAATTCTAAATACAATGTATGGCAATTATATTTGTGAAATTCCAACTTGATGTATATATGATCTTGTAGACTGACTGTCTCCTAACCCCTGACCTAACGTACAGCTTACGCTATATAAATACGTATACATCCATACCTCTCAATTCAGCCTAACCTTTAATCACGTTAGCCATTGCCTTCAAGGCTTGCGCTCTCAGGTAGCAGCAAACTGACATCAGTGCTTAGCTCTGTACAAAGCAAAACATTAATTGAATAGAAAAATAAGACTTTTCAGAGCATCGCATTCTACACCTCCACCGTGAGATTTACACCCACATATTCTGTGCAGCTCCTCTCGCAGCTCCTGAATCAAGGGCTAATTCTCTTCCAAGTCAGGCTTCTGATCCATAGATCACAGAAAATTACAGGCGGGGAATCAATCCACAGCATACAGGGAAAAACTCTTTCAAGGGTCTGTGGAACTTGACCTCTGTCCCGGGTATTGATGGTTTCTCGTCTATTGTTCTGTTGCTTTCAGCCTCTCAGAGCGCCTTGATTGCTTGTAATGATTCTCCCGGAGCAGCGGCCACACTTCCGGGGAAGGAGAGGTCAGGCCGGCTGTCCATGCTGACTGTGGTTGCTAGGCAGAGCTCTTCACGACTTTCTGAAGAGTGCAGCAATGCTGCTGTAGAATACAGTGCTGGTAACTCTTTTCATCGAGAGATGCCCTGTGCCGCTGATGTGCGCAGAAACACTGCATTAGGTAGCTGTGCTACAGGTGGTTTGTTGCTGAGAGAAAATTCAGCCTCTGAGGTTTGCAGACACTCGTCAATAGGAAATAGTACAATGGATAGTTTGTCACTAAATGAGGTTTCTGCCGTCAAGGTATGCTTACACTCTTCATTATGCAAAAAGAACAATTGATGGACAGAATGCAGAACAATGTCATACATTCATCCCAGTAAAGAGATCTGGGCCTAAATCCATCATTTTATTGCTCTCCATTCCATTCCAGTTTGGACCCAGCCATATGCAAATCACTCTTCATTAGGCAATAGTGAAATTGATAGCTTATCACTGTTAGACCTGGCATCGTTTGGCGGGAGTCTCCCCTGTGTTTTTACTCCTGACCTTATTTATTTATTTATGCATTTTATAAAGTGCACAACTACCCGAAGGTGTCTCGGCGCTGCAAAAGAACAAAGCAGAGGGGACCAGATGGATCATTGGTTAAAGAGCCAGGTCTGTATCTGTTTCCTGAAAACAAATAGGGAAGGGCTAGTCTTGATATTGGAGGGCCGTCTATTCCAAAGTTTGGTGGTAGCGTATATGAACGATCTGTCACCCCATGATGCCTTTTTTGTCTGTGGAACAATGAGAAGATTAGTACTGGTTGATCGGAGTTGTCTGGAGGGAGTGTAGGGGGACAGAGACTGCTTGAGAAAATTGGGCCCAATTGTGTGGATGGATTTATAGGCAATGCAGAGCGCCTTGAACTTAGCTCTACTTCTGATCGGCAGCCATTGTAGTTGTTGTTTGGCTTTGTGTTAAACTTCGTTTTTAGGTCTCGTCTAAGGCATTGCTTTAGCAGTGCTTGTTTGGCGCGATTATAGTAAGGCTTTCAAAAGTCTACCCAACCAGCGGATCGGGTACAGTGCATGTGACCACAACCACGTGCTCGCACGCCGCGCTTCGCCTCTGCTGCCACTTCAGCTCACCAGGCTGCACACCCCCTCACTCTCCATATGCTCGCTTGTGTGCCTTTCCTTTGCTCTCACAGGCTCCGCTCCCCCGCCCCCACCCCCGAATCAGACTTGAAAGGAATGCGCTCCCCCGCCACCTCAATGCCAAGAGCTTGTTATTTATTTTTTTCTATTTATTGCACTCCACTGCAAATGTCCTTGCTGGCGAACTCATTGGTGATTCTCTATTGTTTTAAGCAAAAACGTTTCTTCCTCTGGATTTGGCTAATAAAAACACATGACCTTATCCATGAGACTGACTTCCTGCCAACCTTCCCTCAGCTCCCCCCTGCCCCAGCCTAGCCCACTGAGTCCGCCAAGACCACCAGTTCGTTCTGAAGACAGCCACGCCGCTTTGCAGCTCCTTCTTGAACAAACAACTCTTTCAACTGTCCGCATAGCTATACAGATAATATGCCTCTCTGGGATAAGAATACGATGCCAGTCCCCCGTGACCTAATCCGCACAGAAATAGGAAGTAATTTACGTGACATATTTGTCACGTGATAATGCGTTTTTGAAAGAGGGGCGTTGCTCTTATGGAAACTCGTGCACCGTTCTGCGACTGTTGTGCTGGTTTCTTCTGTCCTTTCTTTCCTGTTCAGCTAGAGCGCTCTCTGATGCTCTCCAGCTGTTGTTCCAAGTCCAAACACCTGTACTTGTTGGGCATATTTTTCTTCAGTTGTTTCACCAGCAGTGTCTTTTAATATATTCATGCACTCCCAGTGGTTTTGCATTTCTCTTTATTTTCGTACTTTGTATTTCTATTTCCCCGTCCTGTAAAACGTTCCTTTCCCCTTGGGGTCTTTTGTGCTGTACAATACCGAATTTCTTCATTTCTTTAATTGGTGCACCAGGGGAGCTCCGAGTGCTGCATAGGGTCCCTGCTGGCTAGGCTTTCCAATCATTAAATCTTATAACTTGTCTTTAGCATTCCCTTAACTAGGTCCAAAGTTACCCCTCCCCCTGCCAACTTTATCTCATAATTACACAGTGGTGCTAGATGGAAGAAAGCAAACAAGTGCCCACTGAGCCCACCCCCTCCCAGGTACCTTGTGGGTGGGTGGGGGTGTGGTTAATTGCGATGTATACGCATGCTTCCAACCAATGGGTTTGCTGACTCCGGCCACATACTGCAGCTTGTATTCTTCTGGCCCAACAGGGCTCGAGCTCTGGAAATATCCGAGAAAAGTGCACAGCACCCACGCAATGAGGGGGGTGATCATTTTTTGCCCCAATGTTTATGGAACTATACCTTTTTAGTACAATTTGTCTGTCTATCTTACACGCATTGCGCACTCACACACTGCACACTCACACACTGTGCACTCACACACTTTGCCCTCACACTACTTTAGGCCACACACACTGCACACCCACACACTGTGCCCTCACACTACTTTAGGCCACACACACTGCACACTCGCACACTGCGCACTCCCAACCTGCGCACTCACACATGGCGCACTCACACACTGTGCCCTCACACTACTTTAGGCCAGACACACTGAGCCCACATATACTTTAGGCCACACACACTGCGCCCTCACACTACTTTAGGCGACACACACTGCGCACTCACACTACTTTAGGCCACACACACTATGCCCTCACACACTGCGCCCACACACTCTGCACCCTCACACACTCTGCACCCCCACACTCTCTGCACCCTCACACACACTGCACCCTCACACAAACTGCACCCTCACACACTCAGTGCCACATAATTATATGCTACATAATTATACTGCACTCAATGCAGCACACACTCCAAACAATACCACTCAATGCCACATAATTATATGCTACAAAATTACAATGCAACATACCCTCCAAACAATACAACTCAGTGCCACATAATTACATGCCACACAATTACACTGTACTGAATACAACATACACTCCTCATGATACCACTCAGTGCCACATAATTATATGCTACATAATTACACTGCGCTCAACGCAACATATGCTCCAAATACCACTCAGTGCCACATAATTACACGCCACATAATTACACTCTACTGAATACAAAATACACTCCAGACAATACCACTCAGTGCCACATAATTATATGCTACATAATTACACTGCGATCAACGCAACATACACTCCAAATACCACTCAGTGCCACATAATTACACACCACATAATTACACTGCACTCAATGCAACATACACTCCAAATACCACTGAGTGCCACATAATTACACACCACATAATTACACTGCACTCAATGCAACATACACTCCAAATACCACTCAGTTCCACATAAATACACGCCACATAATTACACTGCACTCAATGCAACATACACTCTAAATACCACTCAGTGCCACATAATTACACGCCACATAATTACACTGCACTCAATACAACATACACTCCAAATACCACTCAGTGCCACATATTTACACGCCACATAATTACACTGCACTCAATGCAACATACACTCCAAATACCACTCAGTGCCACATAATTACACGCCACATAGTTACACTGCACTCAATGCAACATACACTCCAAATTCCACTCAGTGCCACATAATTATATGCTACATATTTACACTGCGCTCAACCCAACATACACTCCAAATACCACTCAGTGCCACATAATTACACGCCACATAATTACACTATCTATCTATCGCCCTCACTCTATCTATCGCCCTCCCTCTAGCTATCTATCGCCCTCCCTCTACCTATCGCCCTCACTCTATCTATCGCACTCTTTTATCTATCGCATCACCACAGCATCACTCAGCACCACCACAGCATCACTCAGGGGCACCACAACATCACTATTCGCTACCAAAGCATCACTCGTCGCCACCACAACATCACTCAGCATCACCACGGCATCAATCTGTGCAACCATTCAACAACAACTGGTTCAAATATGTTCTCTCAATGTTTCAAGTTTCAATACAAATGTCACAAAAAGATGTTAATATTTCACTTCTGTTCTTGGATTTTCGTCACAATAAAATACACTGAACATAATCTTCACAAAAGGTATTTACAAAAGTTTAAGTTGTTGCCATTATAAATTACAATAAGTTATATTTAAGTATTAATTATTTAAAAAAATTAAAAGCCATTGTTATTTGTAATATCAATACATCTAAGTCACGTAAATACAACATATGTTGCATTACAAATGCTATAGGTGTCGCATTTGCGGAAGTTATAACTATTGGCATTGTAAATGACAAAGCTATTAATTTCGCTATTTTCAAAACCAACACATAAATACAACATTTTTCATTTACAATGCCAAAGCTCAAACTTTCCTAATGTGACACCTATTGCATTGCCAATGCTTGTTGCTGATGTTAGGGCTCTGGGCACTCGACCACTGCTGACCAGTGCTAAAGTGCATGTGCTCTATGTATAAAATGCAATGGCATTTGGTTTCTCCATGATTGGCTTATTTGATTTACTGATAGGTTGCCAGTATAGTGCACTACATGTGCCCATGGCCTGTAAATCAGATGCTGCTAGTGGTTCTGCAGCTCTGATTGCACTACCCACCTGAGTAGCCCTGCAAACATGTCTCAGACCTGCCACTGCAGAACCTGTATGTGCCGTTTTAAACTGCCATGTCATCCTGGCAAGTTCACACACTTGCCAGGCCTAAACCTTCCCTTTTAATACATGTAAGCACCCCTAAGGTGGCCCAAGGTAGCCTCATGAGCAGAGTGCAGTGTGTTTAAAAGGTAGGACATGTGCTTTTGAGTTTTACGTGTCCTGATAGTGAAAAACTGCTAAATTAACTTTTCACTACAACAAGGCCTATCTCTCTTATTGGTTTGCATTGGAGCTGCCTTGTAACACTTTACAAGTGTATCTTCCAATTGGGAGCAGACTGAAAATTAGAGTTTGGTGTCTCTGAATACACAATTTAAAAACCCATCTTTTAGTAAAGTTGGTTTCTATTTGCAGGTCTGAAAATGCCACTTTTAGAAAGTTGGCATTCTCTTTCTTTAATCATTCTGGGCCACTACCTGTCCCTCAAACACATGTCTGTGTGAAAGTTAGGCTGTGTGAATTCCCTCTAGAAAGTCACACAAAAAGGGAGCTGAGGTGTGACCTTCATATCCTGATGGCCCAGGCTGATGGGTCTTCCTAAGCGGGATTGCTTGGAGGAGTTGACATTTAAACTAGAATAGGTTGTGCTTGTCCCCACACAAAGAGCTGCATACCCTCCTGTAGTGTGTCTGGAGCCAGAGCCAGGAGAGGCAAGGTCGTCTGCACTACAGTGACCTTTCTTTGAAGTCTCCCTATTTCAAAGTTTAAAATGGGTATACATTCCATAAACTCCGAACACTTCTGTACTGATGACATTCTGCCAGGAAGAAGAGCTGTTGAGCTGTCAGGAGGGGCTGCCATTTCTTCGCTTGCTATGTGTTGTAAGTAAGATCTGGACACTTCTATTTAAGTTACAAGTAGGTTGATTGTAGACACAGCTGAGCGCACACCTCGCCAGCTGACCAGACCATCAACTGACAAGAGTAGAACACTCACCAACAAATATACAGCACTTTGCTGTGTTGCCCTGCTGCTACTGTCCTGGGAGTTAGAGGACTGCACTTTGCTCTCTGCATCCTGCTGTCTAAAGTTTCTCCAAGGGCATGAATTAAGCTTGCTCCCTGTTGGAAGTCTCGGGGCCATCAAAGACTTAATCTGCAGCACCTGGGCTAGCTCCTTTGCTGAGAGCTTTACTCTCCCAAGTGGTTCTAAATTCAGTTCCTAGGCCCTTGGAAGTGAGTTTCTGTGCTAATAAGATGAAACCAACACATCACATTCGAGCGTAACTTTGGAACTGTCACCACTCTGCACTTCGACACCGTACAGCTGCCTGCAAAAAGCCATGGTCCCTGCTCAACGTAATGACTACAATTTACAATGCAAGCTCTGACGCAGCATCTCTGAAGAACAGCAGCAGCAGCATGAGTCTCAGGTTCCGCATCACTGAGGTCCGTGATGCCCGACTCCGCCACATCACCTGGGGCCCCGTGGTGTGACATTGGTGCCATGCTATCAACGCCTCGCAGTGTGACCCTCGATGCTTAATCAACACTGCACTGCCATCAGAACCGACGCCTCGCAGCAAATGCTACATCATCTTGCCTATGCCGCACATCGTCCCCTGGCACCAGCGGCTCTACGACTCTGCACCACCTCCAGGAACTAACACCTCACTTGCTTTAGTGACACCTCACCTCCTTTGCGAAACGCACTGACGTGGAAAACGACCTGCATAGAAGTAAGGAACTGACATCTCAACTGCCTCCACAATGGCTCACCTCCCCGGGGCCTCACATCCTCTTTGATTCTCGACGTCTCCAAAGTACTATACCGGTGTCTGCACGACTCCGTAGCCGGTCCCCACTACATTGCCATTGGCCTGAACTTGTGGATTCATCCCTGTCAAGCATGGCAAGTTAGCCCCAGCTGGACCTATTGTTTTTCTAAGCGCTACAACTTTATTTAATATTGAAAAATTCATATCTGTTATTGTTGTTTTTTTGTCATGTTGGTCTTGCTTTACTCAAATAAATATTGCCTATTTTTCTAAACTGGTGTGGAGTACTTTTTGTAATGTTTTTGCTGTCTGTGTTACTGTGTGTGTGTGTGTTTGTGTGTGCGCACAAATACTTTTCAAATTGCCTTTTTAGTTTAGCCTGACTGCTCAAAGCCAAGGTACCAGAGGGTGAACACAGGTAAACATAGTGCTTACCACACTTATCCTGACTAGAGTGTGGGTCCTGACTTGGAAAGGGTGCAATTTACTGCCAACTAGAGACCGCATTTCTAACAGTTACTGAGAAAAAGTTCTGCCTCAACTAGTACAATGGTTGGATATTTACTGAGAGAACCTTATGTCGCTGACGTTTGCTGACACTCTTCAGTAGAGAATTGTGCAATTATTAGTTTGTGACTGAGTGAAGTTTCTGCCTCTGAGGTTTGTAGACAGTCTTTGTTAGGAAGTAGTGCAATGGGTAGTCTATTTTTGAAATAAGCTCCAGGTCATTGTGGTACTCCAAAAGACATCATGCTCTGGAGCTTTTAATGTGTTACTTATGCCAGAAGGTTTCCATGCTGCCAAGGTATGCAGTCACACTTCAGTACAATCTACTGCTCTTGATAGGTTGCTAATGATAGAAGTCCCTACCTTTGCAGTGTGTCAGACACACTTCATTAGCTGTCAGTGCTGGGAATGAGTTAGTTGTGACAGAGGGGCTCACAGGCTCTGACATTAGTAGACACCAATCACTTGGGTCTAGTGTTGGCAATTCTTTGTCAGTAAAAGATGCTCAATGAGTTGTGAAGAAACCTTTCATTAGGAGCCATGCTAGGCTTGGTTTGTTAGTGATAAATAAGCTTTCTTTAGAGATGGACTTGGATGCATTATGCAGGCTGGCAGGGTGTCCCTCATGGGGTGTACAGTGCAGGATGCATAACAGGACCAGTGCTGATTTATATGTTGTTAATCCCCTATTATTCACAGGAAGGAACTAAAAGCAAAGGTTAGGGATGCAGACACACCGCGTTAAGGTCTGGTGGTTAAAATTGTTGTTGTGAGAGAAGTTCTCTGCTGCTGTTGTGTGCTGGCACAGTATATTAGTGCCCAAGCCGTTAAAATAATGCTAGTGAGTGAATAGCCCGTTTCTCCGTGGTTTGCACAGACCACTGTTAAGCTTTGGTGCTTTGGGTGATATTTTATTGATAAAGAAGCTCCTTGCCACAGATGGAGGATGGGCAAAACTGGATGGAATTCCTCCCCTGTTTCTAGAGAGTGGGCAACATGCTGTGGCAGTGAGGGTTTTTCTCTTCCTCTATTCCACACAGGAATCTTCACTGCCACAGCATCAGTATGGCTACCGGCATCTGTCATATTGAATTCTGAAGAACACCTTCCTGAATCCTTACTTACTTTTGGAACACAAGCTTCTCAACTTGCTTATAATTACAAACTTCAATCCTTTTGGACCCTGTATAATCCGGAAGGCTCCTTCTGGCATAGCCTTAATCAGTCCCAGCTGACCAAAGGTTCCTCTAGTAATTATCATTCTTCTATCTGCCTTTTATTTTTGGCCTCTTTTCTATTCAACTGGAAATCTGAATCATGGCTTCTTCATAATTGTACCCTTACCTTAGGCAACTCCACTCGCTTCCCGTACAGAAGAGATGCCAATTCATGCTGCTGACCCATTCACACAAAGCTCTACACAGGCAAGGACCTGCATACGTTAACCACCACCTGAATTTCCACAGTCAAGAAGACTATGCTCCTCCTTCCTTTCACTTGCCCCTATTCTTCGCATCTACCGAAGCAGTAGTGTAGGACGCACCTTGCTTCACATCGCAGCAAAGACATGGAACAGCCTCTCCACGCATCACTGGATCTTCACTTCACTTCCGGAATTCCGAATAGCCCTCAAGACCTGCCTGTTTGAATAAGCCTCTGGGACCTACAAGCACCTAGACACCCTATTGGGTGATTAGCCATGCTTTATAAATCCTGATTGACAGATTACCTTCAAACTATCTCTCTCTGGGACTTGTTCTACCTCGAGCCCTGTTGGTGGTTCCATATTGTAAGGAACAGAAAAGCCATCAACTTATTTATGGACTCCATTAATCTTACATTATATTCACTACCTTGTATGCAAGATACTCAGCAATAATTGAATCCAATGCGCTCACATTATAATTTTTTAATATTTGTGTGTCACATTTTCTGAGCACTGAGCACATTTGTCTCCACTGGCACTTCTTCAAATGGACGTTAAGTTCGGTCAACTGTTATTTCTTTTATGATATTTTTGTTATTTAGCCTTTGTTATTCTAACACTTTCTGCTGTGATTTCCGATTAGGGACCCATGTCCTTATTAATTTGCTTTACACTTGTTGCTTTGTTCTCCAGCAATCACTTTTTAGGGGTTACACACACTAAGAATACATAAGCATGTGGAACTGCAAAAGGTCTAGAAGGTGCACATTTGTGAGGGAACAGGTTTAGTAATATCTCATGCTTTTCCTGTGGGAGGCCTAGGCCAGGCCTAGGTCTGGGCTGTGCAAGTGGCGTAATGATACTTCAGGGGGTTCCCCTGCAAAGTACATGGAGGGTCTCCCTTCAGACTCAGTCAAGAGCTCTCGAGCTAGGTACTGTGCTTAGGGGGCCACATGGAGCTCAGGGCCCCACTACACTGAGAGGACTACTGGGGCCTATGTTACACCACTGGGCTGGGTTCATTTATAGTTTGAGGGCTGAACTGTAAGGAGTGCGATAGATGTTGGAAGGAGGGCAGAACTCTTAACCTTATGTACAAGATTCCACCATCTGTAGGTTTAATGCCCCAGGCACATTCCCAGAATAGGAAGGTCATCATATCACTGCTGTATACAAAAAAGGCCTTAGAAACCACCAACAATTGTTAGCTTATTTGTCTCAGAGAACCATGAGTTAGGTCACTTACAGAGAGCCTGCTTGGCGCTTAGGAAATAAAGGAGCCCCTCTTGGGTGATACGATGTACATGTCCCAAAGGTCTACCAAAAACCTTGGAGATAGGTGTCTCCAGTCTTGATCTGATTTTCTCTCCAGGTTCTTTCATCAGAACTTGAAGATCCAGGTCTCATGCCTTGGGCTACAGAGGCATAATGTTACTCCTCTTATGAGAATGCTGTGCTTGCTGGAGGAACCTGCTCAAGAAGACTTGGTGCTGTTTGAATCAAGTGACTGCAATTTACAGAGCAAATTTTGCAGCATTCAAATATTTGAACTACCAACACCCTCAGTATTGAATCATGTCAAGCTCACCAAACCATGGTAGAGCCTTAGCTGCATGAGCTATCAGCTGAAGACTTATGCACAGCATCACCTAGAGCCCAGGACTTTGATCACTCTGGTCCTGGTTCCCAATACACTCTGCCTAGACATTAGTCTGTAGTTTGACCCAGCAGCGGCCTGTGCTGGTAAGAGCAGTAGGGACTGGTGGAGAGAGGGGGAGGAGGAAAGGGGGGATTAGACAGACGACTACGAGGGAAAATTAAATAAATTATTAATTTTCCCTCCTTGTCTTCTGTTGAAATCCCCCCACCCAGCCCACCACTCTTACCTGCTCGAGCCACTGCTGGTTTGACCTGTCCTTGACACTGCTTCACTAGAGGTTCATCACTTGCCGAGCTGTTCAAACTGGAGATTCTGCAACCTCGCACCACATTTATTCTTCGATTCTGACCACACTACTCAACACTTTTGAATTGGTCATTCACCTTCTTTGGGTTGGCGATCCAGTGTTGCATCCTGCATCTCCGAGCCTTTGAGCTACCTCACCATGAACTCGCCATTGCTTCTGCCAGTGAGAAACCGTGGTTTGAAGTGCTTATCTGAGCTGAAACTGTAATTTGAACTAACTAAACTCGAAGCTAGATTCATTTGGAATATTTTTTACTCATTTTTATCCTCAATATACTTTGATAATTTCACAATATCCTCCTTGACATTTTTTACCGATTGACCTTAATAAGTAGTTTGCCTTCTTTTTATTAGAATTGTATCTTATTACCTAACTTGTTTTGGACCTTTACGTGTACTGTTTTTCTAAATATCACAGAAACATTCTGTGAGGGAACACATGGTGGCGCATAAGCGTAGCCTGTATGCCTGGCACTAGGTTGATCCTCCTACCTTCTCACTCTACCTTCAGTTTCATGACACATTCACAACTAGTCTGCAGTGATGCTACGCAACGATGAAACGGAGATGCGGTTAAACTTCAAGACAGAGTTCTGACCCGGAAATCGAACAAGGGTGGTGTTATCATACCAGAGCCGTCTTTTTCTGAGCACTTTACCTGCCAGTCTATCGGGAGTTGCTGCTGTTAGTATAAGATTGGCCTTGTTGGGACACCATGAAAGTCCTATTGAGGTCGCATTAAAGTGCCTCCCTCTCTTCCTGTCCTACTTCCTTCCCCACTGCCGTGGTACAGTCTTTATTTTACTTGTTTTCCTTGCCCGTTTATGTGAGGTAAGCTCAAGGATATATAGCTGGTAAAACAGGCTCTCCCTTGTTTCGAACTGGGAATTGATAAGGATTTGTCGGTCATGAGAGCCCACCGGGTCCCAGCTCAGCACACCTTGAATATGAAATAGCCACATAATATTCTGGTAAACTTTGCTGAATACAGTATCAAAGAACAGATTCTGGCAATCATAATTAAACGTAAAGTATTTAACTTTTCTGAGAACCTTCAATGTTGTGTCTCCTCTGACATGTCAATAACAGCAGCTCAACAGGGAAAGAGTTTCTAGGCATCCTGGGGCCGTTTAGGATTGGAGGTGTTCAGGCTTCATTGACACAACAATCAGAACTTAAGGTCCTGCATAAAGGCCAGTTTCATATATTTTCAGCTGTGGGAGAGCAACAGGTCTTTTTCAGCTGTAGGAGAGGAACATTTATTTTTCAGCTGTGAGAGAGGAACAGGTCTTTTTCAGCTGTGGGAGAGGAACAGGTCTTTCTGTCGATGATCAAGAGCTCTGCAAAAGAAACCTAATGGGGCTGTGCCAGACAGTTTTGAATTCTGTATGTCAATTTCATAATTGAGCTAAAATATCTACTGGACATGAATTATTGTGAAAGTTTGTCTTTAAATGCCTTATGGGTGTGGAGTGGGAGGGTCCCTCTGTCATTGCACAAGCGGTAAAGAGCAATCAAGGTGCAGGGTGCCAGAAAGGATATAGGGGGCTTAAGGGATAAGGCAAGCAATTTCCCCTTTTGGAGTTCACACAGAGAAATAGGTTGGCGGAGGTGGGATAAGGGATTGAACGACGTGGATATTTGGGAGGAAAATTCAGTACACCCAATGTAAGGTGTATTCTTAAGAGTCAAGATGGAGTGTCAGTAATAATCCTTGTACATGGTAGAATGGATTGGACATATGTTAGAAATTTTGGGAAACAGTTCCAAAACGGCTTTACAGATGATTGATTGATGGCTTAAGTAATTAAGATTGCCACATGCAATGGGAACAGTATATCAAATCACCTAAAGTTTGGCTCAATTATGAATTGGTTGTCCTGATTGAAAGTAGATGTGATTTTTTTTTTTTACAGGAGACTGATTTAAAAGCCATCAAAAATCATGGTCCAATAGAGGATGATACCGAGGCACATATCCAATTCTATAAGCTTACGATACAATTAGGTGCCCCCCTAATTTTTGGTGGGGATTTTAATTGCATACAAAACGTAAGGTTTGACTCCTCAATTGTCTTAAAAGACAAACAAAACCTAAAACTGCTGCTTTAGTGTCTGCTTTTAAGCAAGACTTTGCAGTGATTGAACTGTGACATCTTGATCATCCGGATTCTAACCAGTTCAAGTGTGTTTCAAGGTGGTTTAATACTGCATCATGTTTAGTTTTTTTGGGGGGTTTCGTCAATGGTCGATAGGAAGTCAACTGCCATAGTCACCAATGCTCTTTTGGACCACTCTGTAGTCTTGCTTGAAATTTGTCTCAAAACTGAAAAAAGCTCTAGGTATAGATGTTAGTTTGATAGAGTTTTTGTGATTGCTCAGATTTGGGTAAAGGAAACAGAGCTCAAATTGTCAAATTTTTCTGAAGAAATCTGAGTACGACTCCAGTATTTGCAGTTTCAAGAGGCTTTTAAGAAGCTACATTCAAGGAGTAGATGATTGCTCCCAAAGCCAAAATAAACTGCAGTCGCAGAATTCAGGAGCTGCAGGAGGCCTTGGAAAAGCTATTGGAGGCAGAAAGGGGTTTGGGAAGCAACAGGGATGAACAGAAAGAGCTTAGTCAGGCATCAGAGAACTTCAGTGATTTTTTCATTGGCTGATGAAATACCTAATGTGAAAACCTTTCAGCAAAACGTTTATGAAGAGAGTAAACAGATCAGTGAAATTTTGGCATGGACCATTAGGAGTAAAACGTGCAATAATCACGTTTACACTATTTGTAATTCTTATACCAAGAGTCAAACAAACTACAAAGAAGAGAGAGTACAGGTTTATCAGCATTTCCAGGGTTTGCATCAAAAAGTAGATCAAGTTTCCCTGACCGAGCTGTAGCAATATCTCAGCTCCTTCGAACTTCCTAAATTGTCTCAATCAGATAAGAATGGTCTTATTGAAGAAATATCTCAGCCTGATTTAGAGACAGCCTTAAAAACAATCGCAAATGTTAAAGCATGTTGGAGTGATGGCATTCCTATAGAATTCTCTAAGGAATTTGCCCTGCAACTTTTCTTTGATGGATTTATTTTATCAAATGTTGGAGGGAATAGATGTTCCCAACTCATTCACTGAAGCATCGGTGGTCAGCTTCTCAATAAAAGAGGTCACCTCTTAATGTCATCTCGTATAGGCCAATAAATCTATTAAATTCGGACTATAGGATTTTCGTTAAAGTCATTGCGACACAATTAATCCATGTCATACAAAAAGTCATTTAGAAAGGCCAAAATGTGTTTATATTCTGTAGATTAAGGTTGGCAAATACAAAATATCTAGTTCAGGCAATCAATTACTTTTCTATTGATAACTTAAAAGTGGCAATATTCGTAATTGATGCCAAAAAGGCTTTCGATCAAGTCAACTGGGATGCATTATTTGCTATACAAGTAAAATTTGATTTCCCCACTCAATTTTGATCAGTGCTTTATATCTATCAGGGTGCAGAAGCTAAGATGTTGTTGAATGTCAAGGAGATTGGTGAGGTGGCAGTCTAGAGAGGTACTACTCTCCAGAGTTGACCGATTTTTCCACTTTTGTTTACTTTTTTTATTATGCCCCTGGCGGTCAAAATACATAATGCACTTCAAGTTAATACCCCAGTATGGTGGATGTCAAAAATCAAGCTTTTTGCAGATTATGTTAGTTTATATCTTAAAGTCGATAAAAATAATACACAAGGGGTGCTCAACATAATTCAGGAATTTACCGCTGTGGGTGGGTACAAAAGCAACAACTCAAAATCTGAAGTTTTATTGTTTAGGGCAGAAACGAGTGATATTCATCATTGTTTGCATTAGCAGCTGGCTTTTGATCATCTAGTATGCTACCTAGAAATCTTTGTCACTACGTTTTTCAGACCTGCTTCATCTCAACTACTTCACTATGTTGAGGAAAGCTAAAGATCTATCAAATAGATGGACATTAATTTAATTATATATAATTGAATGATTTTTATTGATAAACGTGTCAATTTTACCTTTATTTTTTGTTTCTTTTTAATAATATCCCAATCAAGGCAAATAAATCATATTTCCAGAGCATGTACTCCCTCCTTAGTAAGTTTATAATGAGGAACAAATGTTCCTGAGTTCGTTTGGCATGTTGCATTAGAATAAGGAGCAGGGGGTTTGCATTACCTCAGTTACAGGATTATTATCTGGCAACCCATTCTTAAACAGTATGGTCAGAATCAATCATTCAGGCAAAGCATTCAATAACATTATTTTCAATCGGACGATGAAAGAATCAGAAAGAGATTTTCCAGCTTTAGTAAAAACTTCTACATTACCGAAAGAAATAGATACAAAGAGATCCATAATTTGGTGACTTGTAGTAAACAGTTTTTTAGCAAAAAGAATATCCCTATATGACATGCTTTTATATCATTAAAGGAGTGTGGAAACATATCATTGGCAATTACAGGAATTCTTTTAAAAAGATGGAATCGAAAAGGGTGTTGTTTAGTTTAATATTTTGTTACTAATCAGAGGTTGAAAACTTGGGCTGAAGTCGAGTTAGAGCTGCAGTCTTGGTGGAGTCCTCAATTCCTTATTTATATTTTTGCATATAAGTACCATTTTGAAAGATAAATGTGCAATATTGAATGAGAATTCTTTTACGTTCATGAAATTAGTAATTAAGAATAGACTGCTATGTTTGGGCAATTGGTATAGAGTTATGTGACAAAATTCAAATGTAGCAGCATTGTTAGAAATGGGATTTCTAGTTGGCTAGGGCTTGCGCTTAAGCCAGGCAGAAATCACCACTCTAGTCAGGGTCAAGGGAGTTACACGCAGAATGGTAACCCCTGCTCTCCCCCTTGGTAGCTTGGCACAAGCAGTCAGGCTTATCCAAGAGGCAATGTGTAAAGTGTTTGTGCAGCACACACACAGCAGCAACACACTAGGCACACTACAAAAGAGACTCAACACAAGGTTATATAAAAAATAGCCTTTGTATTATCCAAAACACATTAAAATCATAATCACACATATACACTGTGCCAACTGGCACCAGGTCATAATTTGCAAGGGAATATATACATGACTGGACCAATCGGGCCACTGTCAGAACAATTAGAAGCACAAGTAGTAGAAATAACACAACCTGTAACTACTGGCAAAATACTGTACTCAGCATTATCACTAGCAACATAAACACATTATGTCTGCATCACATTAGGCATAAATCACATTATGCATAAATCACATTTAGGAATGCACCATAGTAACACTCCCCAGGTGCATACATCACCTTCAGCATAACCACATTAAGCAATCGCATTAGGGATCATCATAAAAATGACCCCAGTCCAACTGGCCTTTCACTTGGGCCCAAAATGCCCTCTGTCCCAAATGTCAGGGCTCGAAATGATAGGAACTTCCAAATGGCCTTCGGGATGCCTTGGCAGCAAAACCAATGTGCGCAATGCACTGGGGGTGGGGAAGTGTATCTCACTCCTTCCTTGCTCTCAAAAGAAACATGCCCCATTGTTGCTGCTGCCCACGCTCTTGCGGTGCAGCTGGGCAAGGCAAATTGAGCACTGGCACCAACCGTGCCTCTTAGGTCCCACTTCGGGACTCAGGGAACCTAAATTGCCCCCACAGTTCAGCTGCCCTCCAACAGGTGGTTCAGCTGTGCGAAAATGGCACCAGCCTTGTGCCCTGCTTGCCCCCCCTCACTGGGGCTTCTTCTGGTGCCTTCGATTGGCACCAGCAATGCGCAAGGGTAGCCCTACTCACCGGGGCTTCGTCGCGGACTCCGCTCCTCTGGCCACGCACGGGGCTCTCCTGAGCGCTAAGGGTGCCCTGCCTTGGGTCAGGCACAGGATTTCCAGATGTTCGCTCCTCCGGCCAGCCCCCAACCAGGCCACAATCACTAGACTTCTTCCTTTTGGGGCCATGGATGCCCAAGAACACGGGGTGGGCTCCCACCTGCTGGTCGGCTTCTGCTGGACACCAGAAGGTGGGGTGGGCTCCCGCCTGAAAGTCGACGTTGACGGCGTCTCTCTCCTCCCTCCCCACCCACAACCAGGCAGCTTGCCTTGCTTTCTCTTTGCTGCGCTTCTCTTCTCCAGCTCAAAGTGTGGGGTACGCTCCCGCCTTTAAATAAACACAAATGCGGAGTGGGCTCCCACTCCACAAAGCATTGGCAGTGCAGGGTGGGCTCCAGCTCTGTTGCAGAAGTACCCACAATTCGGGGTAGGCTCAGAATGTGGATCAATGTCACACATTCACCCCAGTCCAAAGATCTGGGCCCAAATCCATCGTTTTTCCACTCCACACCACCCTGAAACCGGGCCGTTCCTCGGATACTTGTTTCCGTTCTGGGAAGGACATGGCTTTTGTAGTTCGGACTGGACTGTTCCCATGGGGCACAGGGTCAGCGCTGATTTGCATATCGCCATTGTCTAACCCAGGGTGGTGTGGAGTGGAAAAACGATGGATTTGGGCCCAGATCTTTGGACTGGGGTGAATGTGTGACATTGATCCACATTCTGTCCATCATTGTTGTGTTTGCAGTTACCGCTCTAAGTGTACTGGGGATGCTCAGACGTGAGTCCCAGGCACTCCACACCACTGGAATCAAGCTTGCCGGGCTGAAGAGAGGTGTTACCTCGAAACCGGGCCGTTCCTCGGATGCTTGTTTCCGTTCTGGGAAGGACATGGCTTTTGTAGTTCGGACTGGACTGTTCCCATGGGGCACAGGGTCAGCGCTGATTTGCATATCGCCATTGTCTAACCCAGGGTGGTGTGGAGTGGAAAAACGATGGATTTGGGCCCAGATCTTTGGACTGGGGTGAATGTGTGACATTGATCCACATTCTGTCCATCATTGTTGTGTTTGCAGTTACCGCTCTAAGTGTACTGGGGATGCTCAGACGTGAATCCCAGGCACTCCACACCACTGGAATCAAGCTAGCCGGGCTGAAGAGAGGTGTTACCTCGAAACCGGGCCGGTCCTCGGATGCTTGTTTCCGTTCTGGGAAGGACATGGCTTTTGTAGTTCGGACTGGACTGTTCCCATGGGGCACAGGGTCAGCGCTGATTTGCATATCGCCATTGTCTAACCCAGGGTGGTGTGGAGTGGAAAAACGATGGATTTGGGCCCAGATCTTTGGACTGGGGTGAATGTGTGACATTGATCCACATTCTGTCCATCATTGTTGTGTTTGCAGTTCCTCTCATATCAGGCATTACCACTGAAACATTTATCAGGGAATCCCCAATGCATTCATATGAGAGTGCATCCTCCCAGCAGTGAGAAACCAAAATGGCTGTTTGTCACTACCAGGATATGTCACACACTTAAGGTACATGTCCTACTTTTTACAAAAAATGCACCCTGCCCTTTGGGCTTGCTAGGGCATACCTTGCGGGAGACTGACATGCAGTAAAAGTGGAGTCACAGACGTGGCACACAGTTTAGGTGTCACGTCACAGCTGCAGTAACACTGCGCGCACAGGTCCTGCAAGGGACTGACAGGTAAATTAAATACGCCAAACAGGTGTAGACCAATCTTCCCATATTTACCAAAGAGAGCCCACACACTTTACACTGTACAGCATTGCTAAAGTGCCCAGAGTCCTAAAACCACCAACATCATGTTAGAAAAAAGACTAGGAGGAAGGCAAAAAGTTCAGGGAGAATTGCAGTTTATAGCAGAGATGGGGCATAAAGCCAGTCTTCAATTTCTAGCCAAGCATTATAAAGGAGCTCAATATATTTTAACGGTAGTAGATGTATTGTCCAAGTATGCCTTTGTAATAAGTGGTGCTAGCATTACCAATGCATTAAAAATATCTTCAGAGAAAGGCACACACCTCAAAAACTTCAAACAGACGCTGGAAAAGAATTTTTAAACAAAAACCTTCCAGAAATTATTAAAGCAACACACTGTTAATCAATTTGTAACACTCACGGAGGTAAAGCAGCTGTTATACAATTTTATTTTATTTATTATTATTTATTGTACTTCTAAAGCTCATCTGTCACCTTGCAGGCATCCTGGCGCTAAACCTTTCAGAAATACGCAATCATGAGGCCGCACTACAACATTTAATTAAATCTTTGGGAAGAGCCATGTTTTTAGCCTTTTCCTAAAAGGCAGAATCTCATTAATTTGTCTGAGTTCCAGAGGCAGGGCATTCCAGAGCTTTGCTGTCACCACCTCAAAAGATCTGCCACCTGACCTCACCTTCCTGAATTTAGGTACTTTCACCAGCTTTGCCCCTGAAGAGCGCAACTACGTCAGTTCCAGGGCGGGACAAACAAGAGGACCGGTAGTCCCGGTCTATCATGACGTCTCCCACTATGGCTCACTGAACCTTTTCCCAAGGGCCTTAAAGTTTGGTCTGTGATGTGGTGGAGGGCTGCATTGATGCCAGCAGGTTGGCCGGGGGGTAGGGGGGGCAGTGGTAAGTTGGGTTTATGAGAAGCAAACCATGTACATTTAGGGGGTCATTAGGATCCCGACGTAAAAAGGGACCGCTCGCCATAAGGTGGGGGGTCCCGTGGGGGCCATTAGGATGCGTCCAGCATAGTGGTGGGCGCATCCTGCAGATTTAACATTGCGGTGGGCGGTGCTAAAAGCACCGCCCCCCGCAATGCTAAAATGCACGTCATGCATGTCAATACACAAGATGACATGCCCCGCGCATTGCAAGCCATGTTGTACATTGACATGCAGGGAGGTACCATAGGTACCCCCCATGTGCACCCCCCACCCCCAGTGTCCCTGGGGTCCTGCAACGGGCCCCCACAAGAGATTCCTTCATGCCTTTCCGGCATGTGTCCGCCTCCATCATAATATGGATGGTGGTGTCTAGCACACATCGCCAACATATTAAACTCTTTATCGCCCAGTCGACTTGTCGACTGGGCAGAAAAGTGGCGGACGGTCTTTCCATCCGCCGTGGTCCCCCCGCCATAGTAATATGGCGGGGGAAATTTGTGGCTGGCAGGGACGGATCTCAGGCGGACCGCCAGTGCCATGCGGGCGGTGGCGATTGGATCGAAATCCTAATGACCCCCTTAGTGTCTGAAGTGCACAAAGTGAACACCAAAACTTGGAATTAATCCTGACTTCTCCACTTAACCACATTGTGTAATCCTAGGCAATTGTTTTGTTTTACTTTCCCTCATGTTTCTTCTTATTGGGTCCTCTAAATACAGGACTTCAGGGTGTGTGTTGTACAAATATTCTCCTGTGTTCGAGGTAATAAACTATCATCATGTATAATAGGAACCCCAGCCACCTAAACAGTCAACATAATAAGTGACTTGCCTCTTAGTTCACTATTGGCATTGTTGTGAGGGTGAAGGGAAGAAAAAATATCTGAATTCATATTTGAAAACTATCACTAATAAAAGATGTTTATGAATGCACTGAAATAATTTAATCTGATGTACAAAGGTGAATCGGTTCTACATGTTAATAATATATACATTTTTGATTTTTTTTCAGACATTTACCTTTACAGTGTTGCAGCAAGGTGTGTTTAAAAATTAAGGTGTTTTTAAAACTGACTGATGCAGGACTCCCCAGTTATTTCCTTTCTTTAACTTCAAATAACAATTAAATGCATGCTTACCTGGTTATTTAACATCTTTTTAATCTTAGTGCTGAGTTGAGTAAACAGCTGTTGTTGACCAGGGAGCTGCATGTAAAGGTCAGGGGGGCTGCATTCGGCCCCCAGGTCGTCCTTTGAGTATCACTGGTCCACTGGATCAGTAAAATGTCCAGGATTAGAACGTTTGACTATTTGTTCGCGGAACAACAGTTTAACTAGATTTGATGCTATCAGGATAGTTTTCAACTGTGTTAAATGCTATGCACTTTAAAATCTTAACTATTGATTTATTTCAGTGAGACATGCTCTTTTAATATTTTGGCATGAAGTCAGCTGGGGGTTAAGGTAATGTTCAAAAATCAATTAATTCTTTCAAGAGAATAACTTTCTGGATATTCCTTTTCCCATGGTATAAGCATATAGCACGTATCAAATTAACTCTCAGAGACAAATATATTGCTAATTGGGAGGCTTGGTGCTCTACACAGCTTGAAACACTTAACCTATTCTTTATCACATGCTGGCTAATTCAAGATCGATTTATTTCATATATATATATATATATATATATATATATTACCTACTGGCGGTCGCCAGTAGGTATATATAGTTAGGATTTTTTCTCTATGGGTTTTTTGAAAATTCTATGTCTAATAACTTTGGCGTTTGTGGACGGAATTGGCTGAAATTTTCAGGAAAATGGCACATTTTGTTTCTGAGCAGCCCTTGAAAATTTGGGGGGGGTTCGTCCAGTGGGGGCCGAGAAAAAAGGGGGGTCCCAAAACGTGTTTTTAACATTGAGTTTTCCATAGGGCGGTTGGCCTCACTTTCAGCCCGAACGGCTGAATGGATTTGCACGAAACTTGGCAAAATTGTAGGGACTGGTAGCCCGATGTGCCTTTTGTAGGTCTCAATATATGTGCTCCAGTGGATTTTGAGAAATTAACGTTTAAAAAAAGATATATATCTGTAACAGCGGACCGGTTAGCGCTCTGGTTCGCGGACTTTTCGCGCAACGGAGCTTTGTGAAGCGAAGCTGATTGGTTCTCCGGCGTCTGTCAACATTCCAAACAGTCCGTAGCGGCCGCCATCTTGTCTCTCGGTAGGATCGAGAGACAAGAGGAGGTCAAAACAAAGGGGGAAATAACTATAAGGGGGCATAGTAGATCCTCGCTGACCCCCTAGGTTTGATGTGGAGGTTTTAAAAGGGCCCCGCGGGGCAAAAAAAAATAATAAAAATAATAATTGAACGGCTGAATGGATTTGCACGAAACTTGGCAAAATATTAGGGACTGGTAGCCCGATGTGCCTTTGCTAGGTCTCAATATATGTGCTCCAGTGGATTTTGAGAAATTAACGTTCAAAAAAAGATATATATCTGTAACAGCGCTCCGCTTCGCGTAACGGAGGTTTGCGAAGCTGATTGGTCATTCTGTCACTGGGCTATAGTTGGGCTACATCTGGCTGATATTTGGGCTACATTTGTTTTTTTGTGTGTCTGGCGGCCATCTTTGGGCTACATTGGGCTACATTGGGCTTCATTGGGCTACATTCGGCTAATTAGCAAATAGCTCATCGCAAACTAGGAATGGTAAAGAATCGCTATTTATTCCTTAAAGTTCGCTATTTAGGAAATGCAAATAACTTTGATGATACATATGGCGGTTCATCTCTAACAAGATAAGAAGCATAGGGATAGATTTATGATGACTGGCGCATCACCAGGGATGTGTTAGTCATTCTGTGCCGCTGTTCCGTCACCTATGGTGTGCTGCATTTACAATGCGGCGCATCACGGGGCAAAAACAGCACAGATGCGTGATGTATCTGTGCCGTAAAGGTGGCGCATTGCTGGAGTTGTATCGCAAGTGTGATGAAGGTCCAGCAAGGGTCGGGGGTGCCCCTGTCGCAGGGTTTCTGTTCTCACACAGAACTGTGGACAGAGGATTGGAACCTCGGCGAATTAGGGTGTCCCAAAACTCACGTTAGTAATCAAAAACTATTTAGCAAGCTAGGTACAGTGTCACATTGGATATAACAAACTCTCAATGTTTAGACAATCCAGAATATGAACTTATAGTACCTCAGGATACGTGGAACTCATGAACAGTCGGTCGTTATATATTTCTTAGAAACCAGAACATGGAGTTAAGAAGAACACATGTGTATTTGAAATGTTTATTTACTAATGCCGTCTTCTCAGGCGTAGTACCTTAGATAATAAAAGTACACATATTATCAGTAGCAAAATTACCAGCATAGTTACTAGTACATAAAAAGTGAATGGTGATAGTATGTTAACATGCTGTAAATGAATAAGAGTTAGCAACACTTATAAGCAGCCGCGGGCCGTGGAGGGAGTTACGGTGAGGCAGGGAGGCGGGGAGGGGGAGAAGCAGGGTGGAGAATACAAGTACACATATTATCAGTAGCAAAATTACCAGCATAGTTACTAGTACATAAAAAGCGAATGGTGACAGTATGTTAACATGCTGTAAATGAATAAGAGTTAGCAACACTTATAAGCAGCCGCGGGCCGTGGAGGGAGTTACGGTGGGGCAGGGAGGCGGGGAGGGGGAGGGGCAAGGTAGAGAGGGCTCCACCCTGCTTCTCCCCCTCCCCGCCTCCCTGCCCCATCGTAACTCCCTCCACGGCCCGCGGCTGCTTATATCTCACCCTCCCTAATACACATATTATATTATTTGCTAAGAAGGTCTCTTTGTGTTGGTTTAGGGCGTGCCCATACTTTAGTGTCTTAGATTTGAAGGAATCACATCAGCATACACCAGCTCTCTCTTCATGTGAACCGCATCAACTGTTGTGTATGTGTGTTCGGCAAAGCAATATAAAACCCGCCTCATGCCCAGAATTGGCAGAAGTTGCACTTATGTTATGAGTATGAAGTCGTGGAGATCAGACCTCATAACAATTCTGTATCGTGTTGTTCTTGAAACTTTAGCACTCGCTGTACAGATATAGTTTAACAAGCAAAGCAGATAGTAGAGCAATAACATATTATTCTCATGTAAACCACGATGAACTACTAGGTTGAAAGCTAAAGCAACAACTAAATGTCGTGTGCAGAAGTTGCAAAAAAGGAAAAATGGCGTTTAAACCGGTAATGAGCCCATGCTAACTTAACACGGTGTAAAGATATCCAGGACCTAGATGACACCTCCTCATGATCCGGAAACGAACTGAATAAGATAATAGAAGTGCCATCTCATGAGAGCAGATTGCAAGTTTATATGTGGACGGTCCGCAAGGTAAAGCATTAAAAACTAGGAAAATTCAATGCTAAAGAAAAATAAAACAGCCAAGTACTTTATCGAGTCTTAAGCCAATAGGCAAGGTAAATAATAAAAACTTGACAATTAAGTCAATGAATTGTCAATGAAATGCTAGTACTCAGCATATGAAACATGAAAAAGGTCTATGACATAACTGTGTATGCAAAATAAGCTGCAACAGCCTCCAACAGGAAGTCACCGTCTTCATCCGAAAACAGTTCAGCCATCCAATTTAAAAGCGGAAAAGAACATACGTGCTCTCCCAGCACCGGATCCTCTATCACCATCAGAGGACAGCTCGGTGGGTTTTCAAGAAAGCTGTGTTCCAAGAAAGACTGTGCTGCCGCCAGTAAATTCCAGGGACCAAGTAGTCCATGCATCAATGCCACAGCCATAATCCTTTCGCCAGGACAAATCAACTCGTGAGTAATGATAGGAGTCATCAGCTGATTAAAGTCGACGTCAGGAGAAACCGGTCCGCAGAGACACAAATCAATGGCCCAATCGAAATCACAGGTCAGGCAGTGAAATACAGGCTGGACACAGGTGAAGTAGGAGAACCGAAAAGATAATCCATATGCCGTGCTTAATATCGCCAACGGCATTGTGCCATAATATTCTAGCATGCGATTGCGGAACAGTGTCAGCAGCTGCAGGGTCGGAGGTTGCATAGGAGGGACATCCATATTTAAAAATGTAAAAAAGTACAAGAGCGTCCGCTGGTAATGCAAGTAAAAATGCAATCCACGAACCAGAGTGGAGAAAATGGAATGAAAGGGAGCAGGGATGACTCCAAAGATTTTCTCAAATGAAGTCACGAGACCACTGGTAACAACTTTAAAAAAGTGTGCCAGGGATTTTGTGGAGGATGCGTTAAAGATAGTCGGAAACATGTTGCTGAAATTGAAAGGCAAACCTGTGTACGGGTGTTCGCTATGTGAAGTACGAAAGTTTCACGGGCCGAACTCAAGGCCACCTCTCTCTGAAACAAAAGAGCTCTTATTCTTGTCATGCCGTTGAAACGTGTCCCAAGGTTGGTATTTGTGGCCAGATTGAAAACTCCCTATGTTCATGTGTGGGAGGAAATAGAACATTTCTGCAGCAAATAACCCGTTCACTTACTGTTACGATAAAAGGAATACTTTTAATTAACTCAGAACAATCTTCATTATTGAGCATCAAATAACTACCATTTTGCAACAACTTGAACGTGGGGATGATAGCAGGAACTGGCGTGCCTTGCATCACGCAAGCCATATTTGGTCGCTGTTTGTTGCATGAATCGTGTAACTGTATGTGCCTACACATTAGTGAATGATCTGGCGTCTCAGTGCATTCCTCTCCATTCAGATAAACTTCTTGATCATCTTTGAAACATCTGTATGTGTATGGAAGCGACCAGACCTCATGAACAAAAGCACTACCTAAAGGTTCATAAAGACCTATTGGTATATATTTCATACAATTTGAAAACTTATATAAAGCAAAAGGCAGCGTTATTAAACCGTCGATAAGGCATGGTGCCAAAAAACCCGCAATCCTCTGCTGATGATGTCACTGAGCATGTCATGAATGATGTAATATGTGACATCATCAGTAGTGGATTATGGGTAATAGTATCTCTAGTTTACTCCCCTATAGCTGTCTTTCTTTTAACATAAGTGTGTGTTTCCTTCCCTTATACTTACTGTTTTTGGTTCGCTTCCAGTTCGCGTACCAGCGAGCGAACTAGGAAGCGAACTAAGAGAAATAGAGGTTGGCACAGTTCCAAATATTGTACCAATTTTTTAATAACGGGGAGGTAGTTCTGAAAAGAACTTTTTTTTTTATTTTTCTGAACATTTTTTTACTGTAAGGTTCCCGATTCGCGAAGCGGGAACGAAGAAAAAAAAATATTTAAAAAAATAATTATTCATAAACATATAAAATATATTTTTGGATTTAAAGAAGAATAAATTTTACAGCTACAGATATTAGCTGTTAAAAAACCAATGAAATTCACTGAAAAAACCATAGGTTATAGACCATATATAGTTAGGAATTAGCATTTACAAAACCTTGAAAATTCACTGAAAAAACCATAGGTTATAGACCATATATAGTTAGGAATTAGCATTTACTAAACCTTATTTTACTCACACAAAACCATTGAAATTCCATATATAGTTAGTTGCACTAACTATATATCGCGCACCCGCAATCCACTGCTGATGATGTCACATATTACATCATTCATGACATGGTCAGTGACATCACTGATGACATCACTGATGACATCTCAAATGACATCACTGATGACATCTCACTTGATATCAATGATCACATCACTGATGATATCATTCATGTGATAATACAATGCATCTCCTCACACTCTAATATAACCTCCGTTACACCCAGTGTTAAATAGAGAGTATCATTTTTGAAACCATTGACACACCAATACTAGTTACTACATACGCACTCACTGATTCCTATGTCTACACACACATTCACTCATACAATCATTCATACATACAATCACTCATCTTTACAACACTATCATATGCACTCATACACCTATACAGACACTCACACTCTGCCACTCATCCATGGAGTTACTCACACACCTAGTCAGTCCTGAAAAGAATCAATCACACTTCCATTTTCTTATCTATACAGTTAAACACAGAACACCTTACATTTTTGAAACATATACTAACACATAGTTACTCTCTTATAGAATCACTGATACAAGTACACATTGATCTGCACAGAGTCACACACCTCCCAGCCAGCCATACACACACTCAGTCTCCCATACAAATACTTGTGCAACCAATCAATAACCCATATAGCTACTTATATAGCTACTGATGAACACGTGCAGCAGCTTGCACAACAACAGACATACTGATGCACACTTTTAGACAGTTTAGTCACTAACCCGTGCATTCAGTAAGACGCATTTAATCACTCACTCATACAGTCAATCACGCACCTACTAAAACCTTCATTCAGACACTTATACATCCACTCATTCTTCAATATGTAAAACATATTTAAACTTTACAGAAACACATAATCACTGGATGTTGTCATCAGTGATGTCATCAGTGATGTCACTGACCATGTCATGAATGATGTAATATGTGACATCATCAGCAGTGGATTGCGGGTGCGCGATATATAGTTAGTGCAACTAACTATATATGGAATTTCAATGGTTTTGTGTGAGTAAAATAAGGTTTAGTAAATGCTAATTCCTAACTATATATGGTCTATAACCTATGGTTTTTTCAGTGAATTTTCAAGGTTTTGTAAATGCTAATTCCTAACTATATATGGTCTATAACCTATGGTTTTTTCAGTGAATATATATATATATACATGTATATATATATATATATATATATATATATATATATATATATATATATATATATATATTCAGCAACGCAAAGAAACCCCCAATCCTCGGGATTCAAAAATGAGAGCACTCAAAGCCAGTATGGCGTAGGTTCGCCAGATAGTTTATTCACAGAACCCCCGCAAACTCAGTTTACAAACGCGTTTCGCCGTTGCCGCCTTCGTCAGTGTAAACTGACGTTTGTTTCCACCATTACTTAAATGAAACCGTGGTTACCATATGTCACGTGTTTCAAACAAAAATGAAAATCAACATAAAAGAAGGCACATCATTATAATTAATTCATTACTTCCACGGCGGCCATCTTGTAACAGCTAATATACTAATGACAAATTATCAAATGCAATGCATTGGGAGCTCTCATATGTATCAGAATGTTAGTTCAGTGTAAATCACAACACAATCACATCTGAAATTACGTTTTTTACCAGCTGACAGCATCCTATGCTGCTTATTTGAATTCCGTGGCGCCTATGTTAGTTGTGCCTTAGAATCGTGGTGTACACTTATGATTTCTCAGTGAACATCACGAGAGGTTCACAGTTTCATGGCACATTAAATGACAAATCATAATTATTGAAATCAAGTACAATCAGGCCCTGAATGGGCATAGCGTTATACATTGATACATTCAGACACCATTATTTAGAATTGTCAATGTGATTCGCCATGAGCAAAACAAATTCTTTTTTTTATAAAAAAAATAGGTATACAGGGTAGCGGAACAGACATGTCTGACTAGAGGAAAACAGTATACATGTCTATTTTTCCAGGTTCACAAGAAGACAGAGTTAGAGACTGGAAGGGATTGTTTAGATGTGGGTCCACATCTCTTCCTCATTATTCATCCCTCCCGGGGTCTTGGTCTGTAACTGGATGATAAATCTTGATTCTAAGGTTCTTAGTTTTTTCACCCAGTTTCCCCCTCTTTCTGTCCTGACTAGTTGGTCCAAAATGAAATAAGTCAAAAGATTACTGTTGCTGTTGTGTGTCTGCTCAAAATGACGAGCTACTGGGTAGCTCGGATCCTTTGAGGTGATTGCCCTCATATGTTCAAGGACCCTGAGTTTGGTTTGTTTTACAGTACTCCCTATGTATTTCTTCCCACAGGGACATATCAGACAATAGACCGTATAGTCAGAGTTACAGTTTACCAGTTTAGTTATTCTGCCCTTCTTTTTATTGCCTGGAATTGGGTATTCCTTGACCTTTTGAGAGTTTCTACAGGCCTTGCACTTCATACAAGGAAAGAAGCCTGAGACAGTAGGTTTTTTCTTTCTTTTCTTTTCGTAGTGACTGTTCACTAAATGGTCTTTAAAAGAATTCCCCTTTCTGTATGTGATGAGAGGATAGTCAGATATCGACTTTCCAATTACGGAATCAGATTTTAAAATCTTCCAGGTTCTTCGCATTATATTAAAAACTTCTGGAGACTTTTCCGAGTAATCGGTAATTAATCTGATCTTAGAATCTGGGGTGCTCAATTTGTCAGTTAGCAGATCTTTTCTCTCCACTAGATTACTTCTCACTTCCGCTTGATCTAGAATTCCTCTCCCATATCCTCTCTGTGAGAATCTTCTTTTAGACTGTTCCTTAGCTTTTTCAAACTCCTGTGTGGTTGAGCAATTGCGTTTCATTCGCAAAAACTCTCCCAAAGGGATGTTGTTTATGACACTGCGGGGATGATAGCTGCGTGAGTGCAATATAGTATTGCTCGCTGTTGGTTTTCTATACACAGCGGTTTGTATTATGTCATTTTCCACATAGACCCGAAGGTCCAAGTAGAATACCTCACTTTTGCTAACATTGCTTGTAAAACTGAGATTCAAATTGTTTTTATTAAGTTCAGCAATATATCTCTCAGCCTCATTCTGTGGTCCCCGCCACACCAAAAACAAATCGTCGATGTAGCGGGTCCACAGAACAATGTTGTTCATCCACCTGTCATTTTCCCCCGCCCAGGCCACGTGCTTCTCCCACCAGCCCACGAATAAATTTGCGTAGCTGGGGGCGAAGCACATGCCCATCGCGGTCCCCTGCAGTTGTAGGTACAATTTCCCTGCAAACAAAAAGATGTTATTTCTTAAACAGAAGTCAGTAAGCTCCAACAGCATAGTATTGTGGCTTCTGTACTTTATCGGTCTAAGATCTAGGAAGCTTTTCATTGCCATGAGACCGTCTTCGTGTCTAATGGACGTATATAAGCTGGCAATGTCCAATGTTATTAGGATCATATCCTCTTCCCACTTGACATCCTGTATAATTCTCAAAAAGTCCTTCGTATCTTTGAGATACGAACTGAGATCTTTCACGAATGGGGCAATGAAGCTATCGAT
Source organism: Lissotriton helveticus (assembly GCF_964261635.1). Lineage (NCBI taxonomy): Eukaryota > Metazoa > Chordata > Amphibia > Caudata > Salamandridae > Lissotriton > Lissotriton helveticus. The sequence continues at coordinate 1,356,897,392 of NC_136065.1, forward strand.
ATAGCTCGAAGTTTTCTCCAATAGGCTGTCTTTGGCAGATACGATGGGTCTACCAGGTGGTCATATTTTACTCTTGTGCACCTTTGGTAGGTGATAAAACGTTGCAATTTGAGGGAAGTCACATTTCAGGTTCTTCCAATCCTTGAAGTCCAAAATTCCTTTGTCCTTCCATTTCTCAAAAAAAAAAAAAAAATATATATATATATATATATATATATATATATATATATAGATATAGATATATAATATTAGCAGAACAACTCAGCAGAACCCCACGGAGTATCCACAGCACAGAGAATGTCCACAGCACGGCAGTTTTCCTTCAAGGTAATTTTATTTTCCTTCTCTCACACCATGTGCAACACAAAGGGACGGTCAACGCGTTTCGGCTGATGCCTTCAACTGGACCATAGAGTCCCACCGTCTAGAAAGTCTTTTTAAAGTGACAAGTGTAATTGATCCCTTGTTTATTTCTAAAAAAATAGACTAGACCACTCACCCATTTTAAAAAAAACATTTGTGAATCGGCAACCTATAGCTGCCATTTTCTAAGAGCAATAAGTACAATTTTAATCATATGGTCAAATTTTAGAGTGGTGTTGGTAATTTTCAGTTGTGCATGCTTCATCTGATCTACAATAAGGGTATGGCTTCCTCTTATCTAGAGCAAGGGTACATCTTCCTCTTATCTTGATAAAGCAGCAGTAGTGCATGCTTCATCTGATCTAGAATAAGGGTACTCCTTCCACTTATCTAGATAAAGCAGATGGAGTGCATGCTTCATCTGATCTAGAATAAGGGTACTGCTTCCTCTTATCTAGATAAAACAGCAGTAGAGCATGCTTCATCTGATCTAGAATAAGGGTACGGCTGCCTCTTATCTAGATAAAGCAGCTGTAGTGCATGCTTCATCTGATCTAGAATAAGGGTATGGCTTCATCTTACCTAGATAAAGCAGCAATAGGGCATTCTTCATCTGATCTACAATAAGGGTACGGCTGCCTCTTACCTAGATAAAGCAGCAGTAGTGCATGCTTCATCTGATGTAGAATAAGGGTACTGCTTCCTCTTACCTAGATAAAGCAGCAGTAGTGCATGCTTCATCTGATGTAGAATAAGGGTACTGCTTCCTCTTACCTAGATAAAGCAGCAGTAGTGCATGCTTCATCTGATGTAGAATAAGGGTACTGCTTCCTCTTACCTAGATAAAGCAGCAGTAGTGCATGCTTCATCTGATCTAGAATAAGGGTACTGCTTCCTCTTATCAAGATAAAGCAGCTGTAGTGCATGCTTCATCTGATCTAGAATAAGGGTACTGCGTTCTCTTATCTAGATAAAGCAGCAATAGTGCATGCTTCATCTGATCTACAATAAGGGTATGGCTTCCTCTTATCTAGAGCAAGGGTACATCTTCCTCTTATCTTGATAAAGCAGCAGTAGTGCATGCTTCATCTGATCTAGAATAAGGGTACTCCTTCCACTTATCTAGATAAAGCAGATGGAGTGCATGCTTCATCTGATCTAGAATAAGGGTACTGCTTCCTCTTATCTAGATAAAACAGCAGTAGAGCATGCTTCATCTGATCTAGAATAAGGGTATGGCTGCCTCTTATCTAGATAAAGCAGCTGTAGTGCATGCTTCATCTGATCTAGAATAAGGGTACGGCTTCATCTTACCGAGATAAAGCAGCAGTAGGGCATTCTTCATCTGATCTAGAATAAGGGTACGGCTGCCTCTTACCTAGATAAAGCAGCAGTAGTGCATGCTTCATCTGATGTAGAATAAGGGTACTGCTTCCTCTTACCTAGATAAAGCAGCAGTAGTGCATGATTCATCTGATCTAGAATAAGGGTACTGCTTCCTCTTATCAAGATAAAGCAGCTGTAGTGCATGATTCGTCTGATCTAGAATAAGGGTACTGCTTCCTCTTATCAAGATAAAGCAGCTGTAGTGCATGCTTCATCTGATCTAGAATAAGGGTACGACTGCCTTTCATCTAGATAAAGCAGCAGTAGTGCATGCTTCATCTGATGTAGAATAAGGGTACTGCTTCCTCTTACCTAGATAAAGCAGCAGTAGTGCATGCTTCATCTGATCTAGAATAAGGGTACGACTGCCTTTCATCTAGATAAAGCAGCAGTAGTGCATGCTTCATCTGATCTAGAATAAGGGTACTGCTTCCTCTTACCTAGATAAAGCAGCAGTAGTGCATGCTTCATCTGATCTAGAATAAGGGTACTGCTTCCTCTTATCAAGATAAAGCAGCTGTAGTGCATGCTTCATCTGATCTAGAATAAGGGTACTGCGTTCTCTTATCTAGATAAAGCAGCAATAGTGCATGGTTCGTCTGATCTAAAATAAGGGTATGACTGCCTTTCATCTAGATAAAGCAGCAGTAGTGCATGCTTCATCTGATGTAGGATAAGGGTACTGCTTCCTCTTACCTAGATAAAGCAGCAGTAGTGCATGCTTCATCTGATCTAGAATAAGGGTACGACTGCCTTTCATCTAGATAAAGCAGCAGTAGTGCATGCTTCATCTGATCTAGAATAAGGGTACTGCTTCCTCTTACCTAGATAAAGCAGCAGTAGTGCATGCTTCATCTGATCTAGAATAAGGGTACGACTGCCTTTCATCTAGATAAAGCAGCAGTAGTGCATGTTTCATCTGATGTAGGATAAGGGTACTGCTTCCTCTTACCTAGATAAAGCAGCAGTAGTGCATGCTTCATCTGATCTAGAATAAGGGTAAAACTGCCTTTCATCTAGATAAAGCAACAGTAGTGCATGCTTCATCTGATCTAGAATAAGGGTACTGCTTCCTCTTACCTAGATAAAGCAGCAGTAGTGCATGCTTCATCTGATCTAGAATAAGGGTACGACTGCCTTTCATCTAGATAAAGCAGCAGTAGTGCATGCTTCGTCTGATCTAGAATAAGGGTACTGCTTCCTCTTACCTAGATAAAGCAGCAGTAGCGCATGCTTCATCTGATCTAGAATAAGGGTACTGCTTCCTCTTATCAAGATATAGCAGCTGTAGTGCATGCTTCATCTAATCTAGAATAAGGGTACTGCGTTCTCTTATCTAGATAAAGCAGCAATAGTGCATGGTTCGTCTGATCTAAAATAAGGGTACGACTGCCTTTCATCTAGATAAAGCAGCAGTAGTGCATGCTTCATCTGATCTAGGATAAGGGTACGGATTCCTGTGATCTAGATGGACAGAAGTAGTCATGCTTCTTCTGATCTAGAAGAAGGGCATCAGAACTAGAATTGCAAGCCTCGCTCTAATCTAAGAGCTCAGTTAGCATTCGTATTACAATAGTATTGGCTGCAGCAGGGCAAGTTTACCACAAACCTCGAACAGAAGCAGTAGCAGCACAAACTTCCCTCAGATACACCGATCTACCAAAAGAGTAGTGCTACTTTCCCTCAGAGAGACAGAGCAGAGTCACCTTTATAAACCTCACAAACACTTGGCGCATTGATAAAAGTGAAGATGCCTCTCTGACCAAGAGAAGGGGCCACCACCTAAGACAGAGGACTAGAGGAAGCACAGTAGTGCAAGCGTCCTTAAGAACTACAGTAGGGTCAGCAGCAGTGCATGGCCACCTCACACTCAAGTAAAGGAATAGAATCAGTATAAGATCGCCTGAGACAGAGTACAAGAGGAGCAGTGATAGTGCAAGAGTCCCTAAGAACCACACTAGCGTCAGCAGCAGCGTACAGAGTACACGAGGCGTGCCTGTAGTGCATGCTTTTCTTAGGCATGAAATAGGGCAGCGACAGTGTAAACTTCCCCAAGACAGAGTATAAGAGGGCCACCCATGGTGCAAGCATTCTATAGACCCACACTAGTGTCAGCAGCAGTGCAAGCTTCCCTAATACAGAGTAGAATAGGCGAAGCAGTAGTGCAAATGTCGCTTGGAGCCACACGAGGGTCAGAAGCACTGCATGACTGCCTTCCACTCAAGTAGTAGGGAGAGCAGCAGAGCACGTTTTCCTGAGACAGAGTGCACCAGTAGCACCAGTAGGGCAATCATCCCATAGACCACTATGGTCAGCAGCAGATCAAGCTATCCTAAGACAGAGTACACCAGGAGCAGCAGTAGTGCCAGCCTTCCTTAGAGTCACACTAGTGTCATACACGGTGCATGCCTGCCTCACATCGAGGTAGTAGGTACAGCAGTAGTGCAAGCTTCCCTTAGAGCCACACTAGGGTCAGACGCCGTGCATGACTGCCTCATATCCATGTAATAGGGAGGGCAGCAGTGCAAGCTTCCCGAAGACAGAGCACACCAGGAGCAGCAGTAGTGAAAGCCTCCCTTAGAGGCACACTAGAGACAACAGCAGTACAAGCTTCCTAAGACAGAGTACACCGGGAGCAGCAGTAGTGAAAGCCTCCCCTTAGAGCCACACTAGGGACAACAGCAGTACAAGCTTCCTCAGACAGAGTACACCGGGACCAGCAGTAGTTCAAATTTTGCATAGGACCATATTGCGGTCAGACACCGTGCATGACTGCCTCACATCTTGGTAGTAGGGACAGCAGTAGTGCAAGCCTGCCTTAGAGCCACACTATGGTCAGACCCCATGCAAGACTGCCTCGCATCCATGTAGTAGGGAGGGTAGCAGTGCAAGCTTCCCAAAGACAGAGTACAATAGGAGAAGCAGTAGTGAAGGCCTGCCTTAGAGGCACACTAGGGACAGTAGCAGTTCAAGCTTCCCTATGACAGAGTACAATAGGAGAAGCAGTAGTGAAAGCCTCCCTTAGAGGCACACTGGGGACAGTAGCAGTTCAAGCTTCCCTATGACAGAGTACAATAGGAGAAGCAGTAGTGAAAGCCTCCCTTAGAGGCACACTAGGGACAGTAGCAGTTCAAGCTTCCCTATGACAGAGTACAATAGGAGAAGCAGTAGTGAAAGCCTCCCTTGGAGGCACACTAGGGACAGTAGCAGTTCAAGCTTCCCTATGACAGAGTACAATAGGAGAAGCAGTAGTGAAAGCCTCCCTTGGAGGCACACTAGGGACAATAGCAGTACAAGCTTCCTAAGACAGAGTACAATAGGAGAAGCAGTAGTGAAAGCCTCCCTTAGAGGCACACTGGGGACAGTAGCAGTTCAAGCTTCCCTATGACAGAGTACAATAGGAGAAGCAGTAGTGAAGGCCTGCCTTAGAGGCACACTAGGGACAATAGCAGTACAAGCTTCCTAAGACAGAGTACAATAGGAGAAGCAGTAGTGAAAGCCTCCCTCAGAGGCACACTAGGGACAGCAGCAGTACAAGCTTCCTAAGACAGAGTACAATAGGAGAAGCAGTAGTGAAAGTCTCCCTTAGAGGCACACTAGGGACAGTAGCAGTTCAAGCTTCCCTATGACAGAGTACAATAGGAGAAGCAGTAGTGAAGGGCTGCCTTAGAGGCACACTAGGGACAATAGCAGTACAAGCTTCCTAAGACAGAGTACAATAGGAGAAGCAGTAGTGAAAGCCTCCCTCAGAGGCACACTAGGGACAGCAGCAGTACAAGCTTCCTAAGACAGAGTACAATAGGAGAAGCAGTAGTGAAAGTCTCCCTTAGAGGCACACTAGGGACAGTAGCAGTTCAAGCTTCCCTAAGACAAGTACAATAGGAGAAGCAGTAGTGAAAGCCTCCCTTAGAGGCACACTAGGGACAGTAGCAGTTCAAGCTTCACTATGACAGAGTACAATAGGAGAAGCAGTAGTGAAAGCCTCCCTCAGAGGCACACTAGGGACAGTAGCAGTTCAAGCTTCCCTATGACAGAGTACAATAGGAGAAGCAGTAGTGAAAGTCTCCCTTAGAGGCACACTAGGGACAGTAGCAGTTCAAGCTTCCCTATGACAGAGTACAATAGGAGAAGCAGTAGTGCAATTCTCACTTAGAGCCACACTAGGGTCAGACGCTGTGCATGACTGCGTCACATGCAGGTAGTAGGGACAGCAGCAGTGCAAGCTTCCTTTCAAGAACAATAAAGAGACTCGCCTAGAGGCAGGGAGTGAAAGGGGCACTACTGTCCATTCAATCAATGACTATTCCCGGGAAGGGTCACCTCTCGCAGACAGAGGTCAATAGCCCTGCCCACTGAATCGCTGGCATCATATTTTATTTCTCGTTCCTATTAATTCCCCCATGCAGGCGCACATTAGTGTCATTGAGAGATGTCTCCAGCCATGCAAAACCTTCCGCCCGAAGAGGACACATACCTCATCTCTTGTCACACGTGGCCCGAATGAGTGTCGGACTTTAATGGCTATTGATCACTATCGACTTGGACTTGGTTCGAAAGGAAGTGCCGAGGTGAAAAGTCCGTATAGACATGTTGATCAGCTGAGCCCGCCATCTTTGGAGGTAGGCGCTCTATTTTCCCTTGTAAAACCAGAGTCTCTGGCTCATAAAGGGGACAGGCTCTGAATCCCTGTGCTGCTTTCCTGAGCGCATCCATGTCCAGGCGTAAAATGCTCTGTGTGTTGTTCCGTGACAGTGTTCTGAGCACACCCATTAGCTGTAGCATGCTCTTTGTCCTTGTATTGCATTTTTTCTTTTGAACCGCAAACATCCCTTGAAATAAATATTTCTGGACCCCTGTGTCTGTCCACTCCAGGCCGCCGAGCACGGCCATGTCTTGCTGTGAAGCGCCCTGTGTTGTTGCATCCTCATGTCCGTCCCCATGCAGCCACAGGGGTAAAAGATACAATTTCACCTTGACAAAAAGATTCATGAACCCATCAAGGGACTTTTTTTCCCTGTGTCATCGCCGATTTCCCACACATTCCTATAAATGAAAAGCATTGACAAAGCAATAGGTCTGGTGTTGGCCACCAGCCTCTTGCTTTGTCATTGCTTGTTTTGTTTTGTCATGGTTTTTTTGTCTTTGGGGAAGCTGCTGGACCCTCACCAATCTAAAAGGAAAATTGGCAAAGCTACTATTGACTTTGCTTTTTTTAGCCACGTTGTACAACATTTATCCAAAAGGATTATTATACAATTTTATATGATTATATGATAACTTTTGCATGGCATGGACTGTCATTGTGTAGTATGGGATGGTATGGCCTGGCATTTTATGGTATATACAGTAAGCACACAACTACAGAAATTAGATCAGTTACCAGCCTGTCTACTGAGGTGAAATAAAATAGAGGCACATTTGTGATTGGGAACCCAGGGCGCATTTAGAAAATGACGATGGAGAGATTGTGAGGGTGGGGGAGAATGTTATGCTTCGTAAGGACGGTGGGAAGGGGTGGGAGCACGTGAGGCCAGTAACATGGAGAATTCGTGGGTGGGAGGAGAAAGAAGCAAGACAAGTACTAAATAAAGTACCGCAATCACAGGTCAAGCAGCGGAGAGACATTAATTAAAAAGCGGAGAGACACTAATTAAAAAGCGGAGAGACACTAATCAAAAAGAATCAATCTGTGCTTGGTCCGTGCACCAGATAAGAAACGGGAAATTACGTCTGGCCTGTGCTGTCTAATAAGGAGGCAGTAAAGAAGAATGATAGAGAAGTGTAAGAAATGTTAAGTATTGGTGTCTTGCAAAGGAGAGCGCATGCACTAACACATGTTGCTCACACAGGCTTGACCATGAAAACATTGCTTAAAAGAAAGAATATTGTGTTCCTCTTAAAAAATACACATTGACATTGCAGTCTCTGGCACTGAAGGGAACTGCCTTGTGTATGAACGTGATGCTTGTGAAAGGGTAGAATGCCCATACTGACAGTGAAGACAGCCAATGGCTTAAGTGGGTTGATCCATTGCCCCAAGTTGTACGCTGTAAGGGCGCAGAAAAATGTGAATGGCACTATTACAGACCAATGGATGAAGATGACTGGCTAAAAGCCCCTATAAGTAATATATTATACATATAACTTTAGTCAAATCAGTTAGTCAGTCAAACCACTTTATTCAGTTAATAAAAACCATACAAGTACAGAACATATATCACAATACAATAAAAATATTAAAAATCCGAATATCCAGCACTTGTGGGCGACTTAAAAAGGGCATAATACTATAAGATCAAATTTCATTAAATCATGTAAAAATCCAGGCTACCAATAGAACATAATTTTAACAGTATAAAACAGTGATCACCAGTAACCTAAAAATCACGCATTAGAGTTTAGTGTAGTATAGCGCTTTTTCCTGAGTCGAACAGCTGCAACTAAAAAACTTGCAATGTTAAATATCTCCCAAGGGTCATTCAGCAACTGCATACAAAGTAGAGTGAGTTTGACCTGTATAAAAGCTTTTCCCCTTAAAATTGGAACTAAAAACCTCCTTCGGATGACACTATAATAATCACAGAACATTATAAAATGCATGGTATCTTGAGTTGAAAAATTGTCAGAGGTACAAGGACCTAAATCACATACCCTACTCCAGCCTTGTGAATTACCTAAAAAGGTATGGATTAAATTAAATCAAAACCTAATTAAAAACTGGCGATGATAGTGCTTCCTGACAATTTTCAGATATGGTTCAATCGAGATTGTGGTTTTTAGCAAGAAATAGGTTTTTACTGTAGATTTTATTAGCTCTGTGTCTTCCCGCTCAGCGGCCATCAGATTCAAAAATTGTGTCCTGAACCGTCACATCTTCTTTTCTTATTTGATCAGGAAAAATAAATCTAGGCGCCCTAATTTACTTAAAATATTCTTTACATAATATAGCCACATGATGCTATTAGCGTTCTCCAGGGCCACACAATCCCTAATAATCTGATGATCAAGAGTTAATTCGGGATTAAGCCAGGTCTTTTACCAACAGATCACCGGGGACAACCTCGACAAGTCTGTCACATATCTTGCCCCAACATCTTGATGTAATATAAACATTGGTGTAGACTCTGGAACTGACTGGAGGGAGCGTAAACATTTGTTTTCAACTATCTGTACCCCCTCTCCTATCTTGTAACCCCATAGAGCTGAACCATACAAGGCAATAGCCACGCATTTGGACCTATAAATGTTGAGTATGGCTTCAATTGGTCTGGCCCCCTACCGTTGTGCAAAGCCATGAAGAGCAGCAGTTGATCTTGCCATCAAATTTGTTTTAACTATGTGTTAGGGGGCCCATATTCCCTTTTCATCAAATAAACCCCCAAATCAAAAGGTCTTGGTTACTGCCCAAAAGATTGTGAATTCGTTTCAATGTCAAGCACATTCAGAATAAAAAGTCAGATGTTGTCCTGCTCTGTGGCATTCCCTGGACCCTGGCAGTCTGCCAGATGACATATTCTCTTGCGGTGTGTCACTTCCTGAGTTCACCCTTCTAACTGCTGAATTAATTTGTAGCTTTCTGGCAGTTCCCAGAGCACATCCATTCCTAAAGGTAAAATGCTCTGTATGTCTGCAAGGTCCCAGTAATATGCTTGTGTATAATATATCCATTAATGTTATTTATTTTCAATATAAATTTAATTGATACCCTAATATTTCTGTATCCCATACCTATCCTTTTCTTTCCCTGTTCCCCCACTGCACCGATCACATGATTGAGCTTAGAATGTTGACATGGTTTTATGCAGTGTTAAAAATGGGGGTCTCGGGGAGGAGCCAAGATGGCGACCGGAGCAGTCGTGTAAGCTCCCGGCTCCGCCAGCCCTTGAGCCCCGCTGTATTATCCTGCCTGATATCCTGTCCGATTCACCGGCTGTTTGAGCGGGGACGGTGCGCTGATATAGCCCATGTTCCTCCGGAATCTCAGCTCGTCCGGAATGCGGAGATAGCCTGGTGCCCGTCCTGACGCCATTGCCCCGATGTAAATCGTCGCTGGATGCCGGACCTCGGCGGAGCGGAGACGGCCAGCCTGCCTGTGGGGCGCTCATAACCTGGGAGGAGCTGCCTCCCCTGGATCGCGGACCATCGACCACAGCGCGTTGGATGCCTGGAGTGTTACTTATAACGAGTACCTCGCGAGTTAAGGGTGGATCGCACTGCACGACCGGCTCCTTTGTTACGTGCTGGGAGAGGGCGTCTTCGGCTCCATTACGGGACCTGTCCGGACTCGGTTGACCGCCCGTTCGCCCTGACTGCCTGTTCTGGCCGGCGGGGGCTCCTCACCGGCGACACTGGACTGCGCCTGGTGGCGGTGGGAGACGGGGCAACTGCTGGTCCGTGTCGACCCCCCCATGTTCCTGTGACTGGCTTGTGGGCGCTATGGGTGTTCCCGCTGACTCGCGGAACGGAGATGGTCGTCCATTCTTGCCCTGTGCCTGCGACGCCATGGCCTTGTCGGGGTCTAAGTTGCGTGTATCCACCTGTGTCGCGGGCGCAGGAGACTCACGGCCTGCCCTGTCCTATGGTGATGTCCTGTTGGCCCTTGGTGAATTGCGAGCGACGCTGTTTCAAGGCTCCCACGGGTTGAGCGAGAAACTCGACGACATAGCCTTCGACCTGGCGCAGATACGGAGAGGCTGCTCTCGGCAACAATTGTTCACTCCCCTGCTGGTATCTGGGACTGCTACTGAGTTGCCAAGTGTTTCCTGCGGTGCTGAGATTCGTGAAGACTGTACTGGCGCTTACATACGATCGCTTACCGACTCTGCCTGTGATACATTGTTCCCACACTCGGTGAATGCTTCATTGTATTCACTACCACTCTCCGCGATGGGACTACCGGCGAGGCGATTTCTGGCCCCCTTGAAGACTCTCACGCTAAAGCCTCCGTTATTTCCCCTGTTTTGTTTGTGCTCTCAGGACAATTTCGAGACTCTTTTGGCTGTGATCAATGCATTGTCGGGTATGTGGCACCGGCCATTTTGTATATGTGAATCTACTCCTTCTTCCTTGCTTCCATCTTGTTTCTTTGTTGTGGAGGGGGTCGGCGTTGGTCGTGGGGTGTATACTGGGGGACATCCGAGATCGGGCCAGGGTTAGGCAGTTTCTCTGCTGTATTGCTCTCTTCCCTGGCGGGGATTGGGTCGAGACTGCTATGTAGAGTGGCTGTATGGCCTCAATTTTCCCATCTGGATTTGTCGTTCTTAGTTGTTGCTTGGCTCTCGCATTCAGGGCATCCTTTGTGGCATTGTAATTTTGTTTATGGCATAGTCGGCGCCCCAACTGGCTATCCTGGTACCTTGTGAGCTGTTGGCTCTGCTACACTCTCTTGGGTGCCCGACTAGCCAACAATCTTCATTGGGACAAGGGGATTGTTTGTGGAGGGTGACGTCCATTTCGCTTTTCTTTGTCTTCGCACTGCCTGGGGCGGCCATCTTGGTCTTTGTTTCAGTTGGGGCGGGCTCCGGTCGGGTGCCATGGTGTGGTGGTCGCTCGCGACCTGCATAGTGCAATGGGTTTCCGGGTATTTACTGTTACTGGCCTGTTAGATGTGTTCTCAAATTGCGGCGCCTTTTTGGCGCGTACTGAAGTTATAGCTCCCCACAATTCTTTTGATGTTCTTATCTATCCGGGCACTTTCGACTGTGGAGTAGAGCTGCTCATATCCTGTTCTTCAATCTATAGATGGGGTGGTGACACATGTGCTGATTCCCTGTCCTGGGTGTACCTGATTCTGTTCCCCCTTTGATTTTATGGCCTTTGACTGTCTCGTTTTAAATGGCGTAGGAATTGCAAATGGCTGGGTGCCCGGGAGGTCTGTTATTGTGTGGGCTCCTCCCCGCCTTCTTCTTCTTTCGGGAGGGGTAGATTAGCTTAGTCTTTTCCTCCTCCCTATATTTCAAGCGTGAAACTTTCTTTTTCTTATTACTTTCTTTTTCTTTCTTTCTTTTCTTGGTCTATATTTCGGGTTCTTTCATGGGCGACAGGCACATTGCTGGGGGGGGGTAGGCCGTGGCCTCCGCATTGGTGCAGGGTGGGGGGGGAGATTTAATTTTTATTTAGTTTCTATGGGCCTCTTTTTCTAGACTTTCTCCGCTTTCTTGTCTTTTGCTCTGTTCTGGGTCTGCGATTGGGGTTGGCAGGGAGGGGGGGCGCTGTGGGTGGTGCGTCAATGACGACTGAGGCTCATGTTGTTTTACGCTGTACTGCCATACTGCCGTGCTGTTCATTTACTATTGCGTAAATACTGTGCCTCCTCCTGTCGTGAAGCTAATGTGCGGACTCAGTTCTCCTTTGTTCCTATTCTTTACTGATTATATTAGTTTGAGCAAAACCTTTAAAATTAACCTTCACTGCTCCTTCTCCTCGGCGACATGTTCCACCCAGTGTAATGACTATCGATTGCTGTTCTGTCGCCTGATGCCACTGGGGAATTGCATTGCTTACATTTGTGCTTCAAGTATTTGTGGCCGGCCGGACGGTTGTAGGCCCGTATTTGTTCTTTTGCTCATGCACAATAAAGGTTTTTAAAAAACAAACAAAAAAAAAAAAACAATGGGGGTCTCTAGTTGGCAATGGTTTGCACCATTGTCCAAGTAGGGACCCTTCTTCCTAGTCAGGGTAAGGGGGATACACTTCTAAAAATACCCCTGCTCACCCACTTGGTAGCTTGGCACGAGCAGACAGGCTTATTTCAGAGGCAGTGTGTAAAGCATTTGTGAACACATACACATACAGTGAAAACACTACAAATAGACACCACACCAGTTAAAAAAAATACGTAATCTTTATCTAAACCAAAACAACAAAAACCCACAACACAGTACTAAGAATATGATTCTTAAAAGATAGAAACAGTTCGGTTCCAAGAAAATGTGAGACGAGACACTTTTACACAAAGTACCTGGGATGCATGAAAAAAGGCAAGCAAAAAGGGTCACAGGGAAGGTGATGAATCGTTTCCTTACACTCAGGGTAGGTGGTGCGTTGGTTCCTTGCTCTGGGGGAGGTGATGCATCGGTTCCGTACTGCTGCGCAGGGGAGGTGTTGCATTGGTTCCTCACCGGAGAGGAGGTGATGCGTCGGTTTCTTACAGTGTGGGGAGTTGATGTGTTGGTTCTTCCCCAACAGGGCCTGTGTCAGAATCAATGCGGTGATCTCGGACGTTGGAGATCGGTGCACAGGATTCATTGTACGGCAGACACTTCAGCTGCAAGCAGGCGCTGCGTCGATTCTTCGGTGGCGGAGATGCATTGGAAAATTCTCCTCGCACTGCTGTGATGCGTCGGAAACAGGCAATGTGTCGATTTTCACAGTACTTGCAGTTTCAGAACAGGAGGCAAGCTTTAATTTAAGCCCTTGGATATCGTCCTTGTTAGATCTTGGGGTCTCTAGTTGGCAATGGTTATCACCTTTATCCAAATAGGGACCCTTACTTCTAAGTAAGGATAAGGGGATTACACTCCTTGATAACCCCTTCTCACCCCCTTGGTAGCTTGGCACGAGCAGACAGGCTTATCTCAGAGGCAGTGTGTTAAGCATTTGTGAATATACACAGTAATACAGTGAAAACACTACAGATGGCCACAACACAGGTTTTATAAACATAAGTATTCTTTATATAGACTTAAACACAAGATCACAAACAACAAAAATCCACAATACTACACTTAAGATTACTTAAAAGATGATTAAAGTCTCTTAGTTCAAGTTGTTGGTAAATGCGGCAAAATTCTCAACAAAGTACCTGGATGCGTAACGCAAAGTGAACAAAGGCTCGCAAAAGGGGAGATGCGTCGGTTCCGTGACCCGGGGGAACAGTTGCGTCCTTCCTCAATGCTTGCGCAGAGTAGGGGACTCATCGTGAGCCTTACCGGTGCAGAGGTGATGAGCAGATTCTCGACTTGCGGGCCCGTTGCGGTGCGCAAGATGGCGCCTTGATGCGATGCGATGATCCAGTTGTGATGTGAGAAGATGGCGCCCTTGATGCGGCGATGCCATGACGATGCAATGACACCCTGGCAGCCTTGCGACGACTCTGTACTTTGGAGCCGCGACAGACCCTGCGACACGCTTCTCCGGTGATGCAATGGCGACTCTCTCGATGTTGTCACGCTTCACCGGCGATGCAACAGCAGGCAGCTTCGATGAACACAAGCTTCCAGGGAGATGTGGCAAGGCTCGCTTCTCCGGCGTTGCGATGATTTCAGCTGCGGCGGCAACACGCTTCTTCTCGATGCGTCGCGCTTCCAGCGGCACGCAAGTGACTGGAGTCAGAATTCCCAGCAAGAAAATTCAAGAGGCAGCTGGAGGTGAAGTATTTTGGCCCTGAGACTTCGGCAGGAGGCAAACACAGTTCAAGCCCTTAGAGAATATTGTGTAAATGAAAGTCCTTACAAAGTTCCTTCTCCTTTCCCTTGGCAATGAAGCAACCACTGCAGGCCAACCCAGCAAACAGCACACTGGCAGAGGGGCAGTCCAAACTCCTGCAGCTTCCTTGGTTCTTCTCCTTGGCAGAAAGTTTCTTGTTCCAGGAGTGATCTAATTTCTTGGGTCCCAATATTTATATCCCAAAATCCTTTGTTCTCTGAAGGCAGAGAGGCCTCTGGCTAGTCCAAACCAGTTCCTGAGCACTTTGTTTACATGACTCTTTTCTTCCTTTCACTGTGCAGGGCAGAGACATCAGACGCCCCACAGGAGGTGGAGCCAGCACAGGGGAGGGAAGATGCAGCTCTGGAGCACTCTGTTGACACGATTCCTCCTCTCCTTTCACAGTGCAGGGCAGAGACATCAGACAAGCCACAGGAGATGGAGCCAGCATTGTAGAGGGAAGGCCGAGCCCTCTTCAGGTGCCAGGTGCAACTCCTCCCTCCCATCTAGATGCAGATCTCTCTATTCACCACTGGGCTTCCCCAGCCTGTCTCCTGGAATCCCCCAGCCCTGTCACTCACAAACCCAGACAAGGAATACACAACCCAGCAGAGGCAGGCTCAAATGGTTAGACAAGAAAATACCTGCTTTCTAAAAGGGGTATTTGCAAACACAGAATATTAAAATAAACTTTTCTAAAAGATGTATTTTATTATTCTGAGTTCAGGCATACTAAATTCGAATTTCTACTGTGTTCCCTGTGTCAGTTAGGATTATAAGCATGTAATAATCTAGCTGCTCATTCTGGCCCATGAGAACAGGTAGCCTTCCATGGTGAAAACTGAAAATGGCTATAATTCACTATTAGAACATGTTACACACATCAGAGCATGTCCTGCTTTATACTTACAATGCACCCTGCCCTTGGGCCTACCATAGGAGTGTCTAATATGAAGCAAAGGGAAGTTTTAGGGACTGGCAAGTGGGTGCACTTAGCCAAGTCGACATGGCAGTGCTAGACTGCACACAGGCCTTGTAATAGCAGGCCTGAGACACACTTTACAAGCTGCTTCTGTGGGTGGCACACCCAGTGCTGCAAGCCCACCAGTAGCATCTGATTTACAAGCCATGGGCACACATGGTGCACTATACTAGGGGCTGACCGGTAAATCAAATAACCCAATCATGGAATAACCAATCAGTACATTAATTTAACACATGGAGCACTTGCACTGTGGCACTGATTAGCAGAGGCACAGTGCCCAAAGCATAAATCCAGCAAAAACATATCAAAACAGAGGAGGCAATCCGTCAATATGGGAGGGAGACTCACACCAATGATGCAAGGTCTAACAGTCCTCAAACAGGGGACACTGCACACAGTAATGTCCCTCTCCTTTTCTTGGCAGAAAGTAGCCACTAGAGCCAACCCTAGACAGCAAACAGCACAAGGGCAGTATTCATCCTCAGTTTCTCTAGCTCTTCTCCTTGGCAGAGGTTCCTCTTGATTCTCAGAAGTAATCTAAAAGTCTGGGGTGTGGGCCCCTCTTTTTATAATACAAACTCCTTTATTCTCTGTGGCAGAGGAGCTCTTTGCCCAGCCAAAACCAGTTCTGTCCTCTCTGGTGCAGCGTCCTGGCAGGAGGTGGAAACAGCATTGTCCTTGGCAGACCAGGCCCATTCAGGTGTGAAAGAAATCTCCCCCCTACTCTGAATGTAGCCCAGGCCTATTCACTCCAGCCCTGACTCACCCTGAACAGGCAGGACACACCTCAAGCCCAAGTGGCTGTCTGAACAGAATGCCATACCCAGCCCCTGTCACTCCATAACCAGACACTTAATACACAACCTAGCAGTGGTACACTGGATGGTTTGGCAAGAAAATACCTACTTTCTAAAAGCGGTATTTACTAACCCAGATTTAAAAAAATCACCCTCACTAAAAGATGCATCTTAACATTCTGAGTTCAGGCATATCAAACTTTATTTTCCTATCTTGTTCACATGGGCAGTAATACTCATAAAATGTTATGAGCAACCTACCCATTCTATCCTATGGGACAGATAACCTTACAATAGTGAAAAACAAAAGTGGCAGTATTTCACTATCAGGACATGCCACACACATCAGGGCGTGTCCTTCCTTTCACATACACTTCATCTTGCCCACAGAGGTACATTGGGCCTTCCTTAGGGGGACTCACATATAAGAAAAAGAAAGGTTAGGGTCTGGCAAGTGGGTGCATTTGCCAGGTCGACATGGGAGTACTAGACTGCACACAGGCACCGCAATGGCAGGTCTGAGACCTTGCTGTAAGGCTGCTTGTGTAGGTGGCACAATCAGTGCTGCAAACATATGAGCAGCATTTGGTTTACAGCCCTGGGCACACACAGTGCACTGTACTAGGGACTTAACAGTAAACCAAATTAACCAATCATGGTAACACCAATCCATAACAATAATTTACAAAGGGAGCACTTGCACTTTGGCACTGAACAGCAGTGGCAACGTGCCCAAAGCATCTGGACCAGAAAAACAAAATCCATCACACAGTATAAATACAGGAAGCAAAAGCAAAAAATGCAGGGGAAACCCACGCCAAGGCTGCAAGGTCTACATGCAGAGATCGGACCATTGATTATATAAGGGTGCTGACCCCTGAGGCAAAATAAAGGCACTCTTGATTTCTACAACTCTGCCACGGTGGCCCCCAAGCCCAGTTGTGAAAGGAGAAGGGTTATGTATGGGGCAAACTACCTCACCATGTAAAATAATCCTAGCTACAGAAACATCAGCCAAAAGCTCAACATCATCCTGGCCTTGGGGAGAGAGGGATCTCCTTCACAGAGATCTATGACACCTTGTGGTACAAGTCAGAGGTCCCTGGAAGCCACAAATCTGGTTCACATACTTTCTGCCAAGACCATCACCATCAGGACATGGAACATGAGGACCATGTATAAGACAGGCAAGACAGCCCAAGTGTCAGCAGAGATGAAAAAATATAATCTTGCCCTGCTTTGCACCAGTGAGATCAGAAGAAATTCTCCAGGAGGAATGCTGCTGTATTCTGGACATGAGAAAGAGAATGTCCCACACACTCAGGGAGTAGCACTGATCCAGATGCCAGCAGCCAACAGAGCTCTAATTGGATGGGAATCTCACGGCCCCAGAATGTTCACAGCAACCTTCCGCACAAAGAAAAAGAGGATGAACATGAATGTTATCCAGTGCTCGGAACCTATAAATGACAGGGAAGAAGAGGAAAAAGAACAGTTTTACAACAGACTCGAGCCCATCCTGGAGAAATGCCACTGAGAGAGACATCACCGTACTGATAGGAGAACTCAACGCTAAGATTAAAAGCAATTACACCGGGTCTGAAGAAGTCATGGGCAACCATGGCGGCATGAACAAGATTGGTGAAAGACTTGCAGATTTCTGTGTCCTGTATAGTCTGGTGAGAGGTGGCAGTGCATTCCCACACAAAAGAAAACACAAGGCAACGTGTGTGTTAACAAATCATTCAACAGAGAATCAGACTGACTATGTCTCCATTGCCAAGTAGTTCCAGAGGTTTCTGCAGGATGTGAGAGTGTTGAGAGGGGCAGATTTGCCATCAGACCATCACCTTGTTGTGGCCAGGCTGAAGCTAAAGATGAAGTAAGCATGGATGGCACCGACAAACAGATGACAGTGATATAACAATAAACTCCTCAAAGATGCACTGAAATGGAGTGAATACTCATTAACCATCAGCAACAATTTTGAAGTCTTGGAAGTACTAGAAAATGGCAGAGAGCCACTGGAAAGTCAGTTGGGAGAATATCGAAGAAAAAGTGACATCAACCTGCCAGGAGGTACTAGGTCGCAATAAACACCAGCATAAAGAATAGATCTCCACCAAGACTCTCCGCAAAATCGAAGAGATAACGGAACAGAAAGCTGCAGTGAACATCAGCTGAATAAGAGTAAAAAATTGCAAAAGCTCAGGGTGAGTACACCAAAACCAACAAGGAAGCAAACAGAAGTTTAAGAGCAGACAACTGAAGATTTATTGATGGTCTTGCCACAGAAGTGCAGGAAGCAACATGCCAACTTGTATGAACTCTATGACATAACGAGGAAACTTTCTGGCAGAAATAGCAAGAAAGGAAGACCTTTTAAAGACAAAGCTGGGAAGATCACCATGGTTATTAAAGGCCAACAATGAAGATCGGTGGAGCACTTTGAAGATCTGCTGAATTAGCTCATCATACCATAGTCTCCACCAGTCATACAACCAGCCAACAAGGACATGCCAATCAATTGCAGCAGAACAGTCAAGGAGGAAATACGGTAAATCAAACTTCTGAGAAGTGGGATGCAGCATAATCTGACAACACTCCTGCGAAGGCACTGAAGGCAGACATTGAAACATCAGTAGACATGCTCTACCCTCAGCAAAAATAGATTCCGCGTGTTGGACTTGGCCCTTTTTGCAGGGTCATCCCAGAACTCGTTGCCTTCCCCCAGACCTTTTTCTGACATGGTGTTGCCAACTTAGATGCTTTGGGCACTTTGCCACTGCTGCTCAGTGTCAAAGTGCAAGTGCTCCCTGTATAAAGTGTTATGGTAATTGGTTGTCCATAATTGGTATGTTTGTCTTACTAAGGAAAGTCCCTAGTAAAGTGCACTATGTGTGCCAGGGCTGGTAATGCAAATACTACTGGTGGGCCTGCAGCACTAGTTGTGCCACCCACATAAGCAGCCCTAAAAAGAGATCTCTGGCATGCCACTGCAGTGCCTGTGTGCAGTTTGTTAACTGCCTTGTTGTCCTAACAAGTGCACCCACTTGCCAGGCCTTACCCTTCCCTTTTTTATGCACATCAGATACTCCTATAGACGCCCAAGGAACCCCCTGGGCAGGGTGCTGTGTATGTGAAAGGTAGGACATGTACTGAGGTGTGTACCATCTCCTGACAGTGAAATACTGCCAATTTCGTTTTTCACTGTTGCAAGGCCATCTTGCCGATAGGACAAGATGGGGAATTATGTGTAATATGTTTCCAGCATATCTTCCCATCGGCATAAGATGGAGAGATGGAGTTTAGTGTGCCTGGACTCAGAATTTAATAACACATCTTTTTGTGAAAATGGTTTTTAAATTGTGTGTTTAGAAACCCGCTTTTAGAAGTGGCTGGTTTCCTGTCCAAACCATCCTGCGTGCCTCAGCCTGGTTGTGTATTGACTGTCTGGGTTTGGATGTGACAGGGTCTGGGGAGGTGTCCTCACACCAGGGAGGAGTGGGTAGGACAGCAACAGGCTGGCCTGCATGTGGTGAAAGGAGTAGACCCTGGATGTGAAGTGGGCTGTGCTGCTGCCACAAAAGATTGGCTCCACCTCTGATTCCCAAACCCTCACTATCAAAGGAAGAGGGTGTGCACTGGCAGGAAGACACTCAAAACTGATTTGATCGGGCTCAGACCCTCCTGAACACAAAGACTTCAAAGGGATTTAGGGGTATAAATGGGAGAGCTGAAACCCCTGAACTCAAGACTGAAGAAGGATTGAAACTACTTTGTGATCAAGAGGAACCTCTGCTAAAGAAAAACAGCTGACTAGACTGAAGAGAAGGACTGCCCTTGCTGTGTGTTCTGGGGCTGGACTGCAGTTTGCTGAAAGGACTAAGGAGAGGACAAGGGACTTTGCTGAGTGCTGTGTCCCCCTGCTTGAAAGGACATTGCTGTGTGCTGTGTCCTGAAGTAACTTGTCTCCAAAGGCTCGAGGAGAGCTGGTCCCCTGTTGTGGAAACTCGGGAACATCAAAGTTTCCAACTGTGTCTCAGTGACACTTGGTGCGTGTGCTTTTGCACGCCTGAGACTGCCGTGTGGTCAATGGTACTGTTTACGAGGTGCCCCATGACCGCATTGCCCCCGCAGCTTGAAACATCATCCACGCTGCTGCATTGCTGTTTGTGGTCCGAGCCGGCATCGTAACTGAGGCTGTGAGTAAGGATCGCCGCCACCAGCCCAAGCTGCAATGTGCTAAAGGTTTTCTGGAAGCTAAGGCAGCTGCAAGGTGAAAGGGATTGTGATCAGTGTTAGTCAAGAGGAATCTGCCCAAGATCGTCAACAAAGGAGAAGGCAGCGCCATAACCCATCCGGCTACTGCGTCGCCTATCAATGCAACATCATCGGGACTGCCCAGCAGGACGTCCGACGAGTGGGGAGAGAGAGACAGCAAGGCAGCGCACGCTCCAGGTAAGGCTTGGACTCCGGTCAGGAGCCAAAAGCATGTGTGGCCTCGGGCGGTGTGCAGGAGGAGTACAGGAATGCTCTGATCTCTCTCCCGCTGCACCGCGTTTGACGCCCTGAGTCCCCGAGTGGCCCGTACGGGCCCAGCAGTACCTAGGCCGCCCCTTTAAGTTTACGACCGTTGTCTCTGTTGTTGGGGCCTAGTGGTGCACGAGCTGACCGCACAGATTGGTTTATAGCATAATTCTTGCCTTTAGGAACCGCATTATTCTTGCATTACGAACTGCATTATTCTAGTATTACGAACTGCAGTAGTACTTGCATTAAGGACTGTCTTATTTCTACATTACGAACTGCATAGCATTGCATTAGGACTGAATTAGATCATCATGAACTGCTCATTATTACTGCAAGAACCTTCAAGTGATTGCTGGCCTAATAACCAGCAAAGTGAAATATTACGAATACGCATATGTTGGATTTCTATCGTTTGGTCTCATCGTATTTCTTTTGATAAAGATACCGCTATTTTTATAAAATCAGTGTGGTGTCCATTTGTGGTGTTATCACTGTGTTACTGGGAGTGTGGTTGCAAATACTTTACACATTGCCTTGGAGGTAAGCCTGGCTGCTAGTGCCAAGCAACCGGAGGTTGAGCAGGGGTTATCTAAGAGTGGGTCCCTCCTTTTCCTGGTTAGAAGCTAGGGTCCCTATTTGGACTAAGGTACCTACCTCAGCCAACTAGAGACGCCCAGTTCTAACACTGCGTAACCCACACTGCAGCAATGTGCATCATCACTGAGCAGTCAAGAGAATGGAACTCCCTCTCTATGTCAACCTCATCACCTATGAGAAGGCATTCAACAGCCTGTACAAAGAGACTCTTTGCAAACTCCTCCACCACTATGGTGTGCCAGATAAACTTATAAGAATCATCAGGAACCTTTACAAGGGAATGACCTACAAGATTGTCCATGGAGGACAATTCACCGAAGACTTCCAAGTGAGGACCAGAGTCCGCAAGGGTTGTTGGTTCTCACCTTTTCTTTTCCTGCTGGTCATAGACTAGATCATGAAGAAATCCACAGCAGGGAGAAGAAATTTGATCCAATGAACACCGTGGATGAAGCTTGCTGACCTGGACTTTGCAGATGATCTCTCCCAACACTCCCTTATCCATCAGCAGATACAAGAGAAAACAGACAATGGGGCAGCCACATCAGCACAACTTGACCTTAACATCCAGTGGGGAAAAACAAGATTCTGAAGGATAACACAGCCAGCACAACTGCAGTCACTCTTGCAGGTGATGCACTGGAAGAGGTTGTGGCCTTCACTTACCCGGGCAGTGTCATAGGCAAGCAGGGGCGCACAGACGCCAACATCAAGGCAAAAGTTGGGAAAACAAGGGCTGCCTTCATTCAGAGAAAGAAGATCTGGAGCTCCAAGAACCTAAAGAGGCAAACAAAGTTCTAGTTTTTTCACATCAACACAAAATTGGTCCTCCTGTATGGAGCACATAGTTGGAGAACAACAGTGACCACAGGCAACAATGTCCAGACCTTCATCAACACCTGTCTGAGGAAAACCCTCCAAATGAAATGAAATGAAATGAAATGAATTGTATTTATATAGCTCCGCATCAAGGTCTGCCGCTTCTAACCATTGAGCCACACTCCTCCACAAATTCGCTGGCCAAACACTATCAGCAACAAAGACCTAAGGCAGCTGGGTTCTCAGCTCCCTTTCCATGAAGAAATCATGAAAAGGCACTGGGGCTGGATAGGTCACACCCTCAGCAAGCCTTCGTTACACCACCAGGAAAGCCCTTCACTGGAACCCTCAATGGTAAAGGAAAATATGAAGGTCAAGAAACACCTGAAGCCGAGGCCTCAAGGCTGACTGCAAGGAGATGGACTGCACATGGAGTCAGATTGAAAAAAATCCCAAGACAGAAATGGCTGGAGAGTCCTGGAGTTGATGACCTATACCACAGGAGGGGTAGTAGGCATAACTAAGTAAGTAAGCAGTTCTTAATTTGAGCCAATGGCTTCTGGTGCTCAGCACTGGCCCTTAATTGTCTACACTGTTTTTAATGCAGTCTTCCACATGGTGTCGCAGTTTGGTTTATTAAGAGATGAGCACAACAATCTTTGTTTAATAATTCAATATAAATTAAAAGTTACTAATACCTGCCACCCAAACCTTGCTTATGGCTTTGGCGGCCTGGAATAGTCAGAATTGTCTCATTTGTAGGAGTGCAATGGTTAGTAGGCAATGGGTGGTACAAACTAGAGTGGCTTCCCGACGAAGGTAATTACATTGATTCTACCTTTCTTTTGCCTGTTTCCTGCTAATATCCTCAATTTTACAGGCTCCCATCCGATACTCCTCTGGTCATATATCTAGAAGGCTGTGCATTCTTTTATAAATGAAATTCAGGTTTATTACTTACAGTACTTAATGGGACATACTCTCTCTCCCGTTGTCAGTCCCCTGTGACAATTCCGGCTCGCACGTGACAGGCTCTGACTTCATGTGGGAGAGGTGTGGCGCCGCGGCCAGGGCGACTGACGCTGGAATCCGGGGATCAGGGTTCGATCCCCGGCTCCGGCGGCAGGTTAGCCCAGCACCATGTGACTCTGGGCAATAGCTTGCTTAATCTTCCCGACGGCCCCCAGCGCCTAGAGACCCTTACGGGTGATTGTGCGCTTTACAAATGTGGATTATTATTATGTACCTAACACAAAAACCCATCTAGTACGTACCATATTCTGTGTCTTCATGCCAATCCCATGTCCCACTCAGGCCTCAAGATGAAATAATGTGTGTTGGGGTGGAAATGTCCTGTGCATAGGTTTGGAGCTCATGCCCTGAGCAAGTTTCTGGATATTTCGATTGTTTTACTTTTTTGCACAGGGCATTCACGTGTGTGCTGAGGGTTTGCATGGAATGGATTGAGAGCAACAGTAGGGCTTTGTGGCCACCATGTCAACTCCTGCTGTACTGAGTGTGATTACTGTAAGCTCTGCCAGCTGTGGTGGACTGGTAGTAACTGATTACACTAGCAGGATAGCCTTTATACATATTGCATCCACGGGCAGATGTGTCAAATGTGCTCTCCTGTTTACAAGGGTCTGACTGTCCCCTGCAATCATGTACTTTGCTTTCTCTTGTGGACCATAGATGTGCCATGCATATTCAAACTATAAACGAGTGGTAGTATAAGTGTGGCGTGTATATGCTGTGCTACAGCCAAGGAATCCATTTGGGATCTCCTGTGTGTGGGTGGTATACAAGATAAAGTTTAATAGGAGCCTGCAAGACAGCAATGCTGAAATCCTCGAAAGTATTTCTGAGGTCCTTTGAGGTGGATCAGACTGCGGGGTGTGGATGATAGGGACAGTTTTTGCCCAATTCCTGCTCCATACTTCTTTGTTTTGAGTATCTTTGAAAGGGAAATTCCAGTCCCATCCCTCTTTCCTGCTGACTCTCCAGGACAAAAATTGTGGCTGGGAGAAATATGCAAAAAGACAGGAACAACCTGAATCCAGTCACAGAGCTGAACCTATGGACTCTACAGTCTCTATCTGCAAACTGAGCACATGCATGGTAAGAAACCACCTGTAGATTTGCCACAATGTTTTTTCGACCAGTGCCAGCAGTCCCACACCAGTGGCTAACGATCAGGGCTCCAAATTGTCAACCATACCTGTGCCAGGAAACTTGGAAGGAAGTACCTTGAAGGAAGAAGTCTCTGCCTGCTGGAGAGGGATAATGGAGCCATGTTTGCATGAAGAAATGGTCGCCTAGAAGAGACCCTCCCTCAAGGTGCTGTGCTGGAAGAACTGGCTGTAAGCTGACAGTACCTGAGGAAAGGAGTGGCACTGCCAGGCCGAGCGGTTGCCGGGCGAGGAGAGGCCGTCACCCACACAATGCTGGGTGAGTATCATTTACAGGAAATGCCTTTAAATGATGAAGCCATGATGCTTTTATGAAATGCGGGATGCAAATTATTGCCGCTTGTGTGTGTGTTTGTCTTGCTTGTTCTCTGGGTGGTCATGAGGATTGATGTGTGTAAATGAGTAGTTTCTGTATATCTTTGTTTCTTTGACAGGGAGAAGAACTCAGACTGTCTCCAGTGGACATTGGGGCTCCAAGTTCCTGGTAGATATAACAGTATCCAGACAGTAACTTGATGTTCATACATTCTTTAAATGTTTTTTGCACTTTGGTACTATTTTTGTTGCAGTAGTGTATTGTTTATCTAGGTCCTGACGAAAGCCGGAGTACTTCTCATCTCGGCTGAAACATGTTGACCATTCCACATCGTCATAATGTTGTCCCATGCTTTGACAACTAGACGGGTTTTTATTCTTGACACCTAGACATTCTCATTAAATTTTCTTTTTGATCTAGGTAGCCAATTTTATCCACATATTATTTTTTGAGCACTGCACTTTATCAGCAAGCATCTTTTTGAGCACTATTATGGCCAATGTACCGACATTTACCTTCGCACCACCACCTATGGGTTTGGACGGTGCTTAAGTCGATCTATAATTCCCACATGATGAAATTCCGCCTTGAGGGTGGTCAGATGGGAGTTTTAGAGCCATCAGTGACTCTTTTCTATTCTTCTATACACACTACCCTGTGATCCTCAGTCATCATCATGACGACACACCTCCCCTGACCTGGTCACCTTCTGTGGTTATTGTAAGTCCGTTATTAGGGGCATAAGGTGACAGGTCGTTAAACAACACCCCTTGACCCTCCACATACCAGTTTTTGATTAGTTTTATGAGCAACCACCGGGTTGCGGGTCTACATAGTTGGGATGTAAACACATTCCGTTTACCCCTTGAGCTCACCTAGATGAATTATGGGACTTTGCCTCTGCCTATCCTGTGTGCCACCTGCTGACCGACTACGTAGTTAGGATTGCTTCATTTTTCTTGGCCGTGATTCATATATACCGGCCCTTGTTAATTTGGTGTTCGCCCGAGGGGTGTTCTTGTTTCACTCCTCGTTAACAACCTAAAGATAAACCTTAGTGTTAATATGCACTGCAAAGTTCGCCAACAATTCTGTGCGCAGGGACATTCTCTCCCTCTCTGGTCGGCGTGACTATCAGAGCGCACGCGCAGAGGGATCGGTGCTGCCCTTTAGGCAGTTCTTATATACGACCACATAGATGCTAGGTGTTGGTAGGCGCACTACACAGTCAACTCCCTCCTGTGCCATTATGTTAAGAGGTGTTTCTGCTTTGGCCCCATTCCTTAAATATCCATATATTTTCCCTCGTGGTTAGATTCATCACGGAAGCCGGCAACATCACGCATGCGCAAGGACACCGACTCCAACACTGGTGAATGTCACCATAGGAGCGCAGGCGCAGTGGGATTGTTGTTACCTATTTGGTAATTTTCATTTGCGATAATGAAGAAAATGATCGCATGAGAATGCACAATGTGGCTAACTCTGTCCTGACACGCTCGCTGGGACATTACAGGACTATTCGTCATGGGAACCTCTATGTTTCACTGGTTCCCAGGGGTGGACTTATTTTGCCGTCAGCGTCACTTCCCGCGCACCCGATCAGTTCCGGTATTTAAACAGCGAGGGCGGTCCAGTCGGTACCTCCACTTCCGCTCGATGTGAGCGCGAGGTACCGACGGACAGGTAAGCCCGGTTTCTTTGGGAGCCCTTTTCTAATACTTACTCCTTAGCACTGCTCACGTTGCCAACAGAGCCTGACGCTCTGGAGGCGACTCTAGTGCGCTTTTGAGTCCTTGTGACTGCCTTGGTTCTCTTTACTGAGACCTAAGCTAGCTATTGGTCTGTATTACTGAGTACCATCGGCAGTAGCTAGAGCACACGTTAGGTGACTTGATCATTACACCTCTCTTTCGAGGGTTATATAGAATAGCACACTTTTGGTGATTTGTCTATTTTCTAAGGTTATATATAGGCTGTGGGGTTTTAGGTTTAAACCTATAATAACTGATAAAACCCCACTGAAAGATAAATAGCCCTCACCGGTGAAAACATATAAACACTGAAAAAACACCCGCACAACCACAAACTAAATGCCATTCAAAGAGAGTGAAAGAGGCATTTTTTTCTTCCTGAAGGTCTCAATACAATGTAACTTTGTTATACAAGCTAGCAGTAAGGAAGAATGGCTAACATTATTCTGCTTGAGTTTTGTTCTTCAGGGATGCCACTAAAATGTTGTTTCTTCTTCCTTTTACTTTTTTCAGTCTTGTTGCCTTTGGTCTAAAGATGCAGGGTTTAGTGTCATGTTTTAGGTCTAGTTTAATTATTTTATAAACTGTAGAGAATCAGAAAATATCAAACTCATATTTGATATTTTGGCTGCATTTGATTCTTTCACTGATAGGTAAATTGGCGGGTTTCATAAAAATCTTTCCTAATATGTGTCATCAAATTTACCCACAGAGAATGGGTAAAAACCCTTAACACATCATACCATAGTTTCTAGTGGGTCAGTATTGATAGTAGATGAATTGCCAACACCTCAGGCTTTAAACATTCAATGCAAGGTATAGTGACGAGTGTATATATATATATATATATCACCAAGCATCTGGGATAGTGGTGAAAACATAACACCAGACTTTTGGAAAGCATTGAACTCAGTGTCACTTGTAATGCTCTGCAAAAAAGGGTCTTTCCAAGTTCAAAAAAGATTGGAGTGATATTATTTGTATTTGCAGTGATTCAGCTACGTATATATAAAAAAGTTGTGTGATGACCTGTCAAAATTGATACCCGAGCTGAAGTGATTCCCTATTGGAGATCCTTGCCACTTGTTAGATGGTATGCTGAAAGTATCTTTACCATCTTCAGACTTAATGAGGGATGCTATTGACTTTTTAGTACATTCTGGTGCACTGTTTTCTTATGCACAGGAACTAAAACGCCTTAATTTATTATTTCGTGCTTTATGTGGCATCAAAGAAAGAGTCATCCCAACTGTGTCCCTTAGCTGATGGTTCTCAGCCCAAGGGGCTATGAATGCTGAGAGGGGCTTTTCACAGAAGATTACATGGGAAGGAAAGAGCGAGCACACATGACCCAAAGACTCACTGAAGAAGTATTGTGTGGTGTACTACAATAAGATTAATTTGCAAAAATCTATTTGGACCTCATATACACTAGAAGTACACTCTCTATATATGCCATGTTCTTTCAGTGCATAAAGCAAGCAATAATAAAAGCAAAACGTTCAATAAACACCGGAAAAACACTTTTTCTGTTGTTTTTAGTGGCGCGAAAATGTGTAACCACTGATAACAACTGTTTTTTAAGATATTGAAAACACTGAAAAAACTCCACCAGAATTTACCAAAAATAGAAACTGAAAACAGGATAGCCTAGTTATATAGCATCACATATTATTTCATCGTACAGGTTGGTGCACGGGGTAGGTGAGAGGCAGTTTGTCCCACACGTCTTCTAGGTTAAGTGTGTAGTGCTAATTGGCTGGACATTGTAGAACTGTTGATTCACTGTGTCCTTTATTTTCTACACTTAGAGCGGGGCCTCTGATTCCCCGAGCGGTTGCCGGGCGAGGAGAGGCCGTCACCCACACAATGCTGGGTGAGTATCATTTACAGGAAATGCCTTTAAATGATGAAGCCATGATGCTTTTATGAAATGCGGGATGCAAATTATTGCCGCTTGTGTGTGTGTTTGTCTTGCTTGTTCTCTGGGTGGTCATGAGGATTGATGTGTGTAAATGAGTAGTTTCTGTATATCTTTGTTTCTTTGACAGGGAGAAGAACTCAGACTGTCTCCAGTGGACATTGGGGCTCCAAGTTCCTGGTAGATATAACAGTATCCAGACAGTAACTTGATGTTCATACATTCTTTAAATGTTTTTTGCACTTTGGTACTATTTTTGTTGCAGTAGTGTATTGTTTATCTAGGTCCTGACGAAAGCCGGAGTACTTCTCATCTCGGCTGAAACATGTTGACCATTCCACATCGTCATAATGTTGTCCCATGCTTTGACAACTAGACGGGTTTTTATTCTTGACACCTAGACATTCTCATTAAATTTTCTTTTTGATCTAGGTAGCCAATTTTATCCACATATTATTTTTTGAGCACTGCACTTTATCAGCAAGCATCTTTTTGAGCACTATTATGGCCAATGTACCGACATTTACCTTCGCACCACCACCTATGGGTTTGGACGGTGCTTAAGTCGATCTATAATTCCCACATGATGAAATTCCGCCTTGAGGGTGGTCAGATGGGAGTTTTAGAGCCATCAGTGACTCTTTTCTATTCTTCTATACACACTACCCTGTGATCCTCAGTCATCATCATGACGACACACCTCCCCTGACCTGGTCACCTTCTGTGGTTATTGTAAGTCCGTTATTAGGGGCATAAGGTGACAGGTCGTTAAACAACACCCCTTGACCCTCCACATACCAGTTTTTGATTAGTTTTATGAGCAACCACCGGGTTGCGGGTCTACATAGTTGGGATGTAAACACATTCCGTTTACCCCTTGAGCTCACCTAGATGAATTATGGGACTTTACCTCTGCCTATCCTGTGTGCCACCTGCTGACCGACTACGTAGTTAGGATTGCTTCATTTTTCTTGGCCGTGATTCATATATACCGGCCCTTGTTAATTTGGTGTTCGCCCGAGGGGTGTTCTTGTTTCACTCCTCGTTAACAACCTAAAGATAAACCTTAGTGTTAATATGCACTGCAAAGTTCGCCAACAATTCTGTGCGCAGGGACATTCTCTCCCTCTCTGGTCGGCGTGACTATCAGAGCGCACGCGCAGAGGGATCGGTGCTGCCCTTTAGGCAGTTCTTATATACGACCACATAGATGCTAGGTGTTGGTAGGCGCACTACACAGTCAACTCCCTCCTGTGCCATTATGTTAAGAGGTGTTTCTGCTTTGGACCCATTCCTTAAATATCCATATATTTTCCCTCGTGGTTAGATTCATCACGGAAGCCGGCAACATCACGCATGCGCAAGGACACCGACTCCAACACTGGTGAATGTCACCATAGGAGCGCAGGCGCAGTGGGATTGTTGTTACCTATTTGGTAATTTTCATTTGCGATAATGAAGAAAATGATCGCATGAGAATGCACAATGTGGCTAACTCTGTCCTGACACGCTCGCTGGGACATTACAGGACTATTCGTCATGGGAACCTCTATGTTTCACTGGTTCCCAGGGGCGGACTTATTTTGCCGTCAGCGTCACTTCCCGCGCACCCGATCAGTTCCGGTATTTAAACAGCGAGGGCGGTCCAGTCGGTACCTCCACTTCCGCTCGATGTGAGCGCGAGGTACCGACGGACAGGTAAGCCCGGTTTCTTTGGGAGCCCTTTTCTAATACTTACTCCTTAGCACTGCTCACGTTGCCAACAGAGCCTGACACTCTGGAGGCGACTCTAGTGCGCTTTTGAGTCCTTGTGACTGCCTTGGTTCTCTTTACTGAGACCTAAGCTAGCTATTGGTCTGTACTACTGAGTACCATCGGCAGTAGCTAGAGCACACGTTAGGTGACTTGATCATTACACCTCTCTTTCGAGGGCTATATAGAATAGCACACTTTTGGTGATTTGGCTATTTTCTAAGGTTATATAGCATCACATATTATTTCATCGTACAGGTTGGTGCACGGGGTAGGTGAGAGGCAGTTTGTCCCACACGTCTTCTAGGTTAAGTGTGTAGTGCTAATTGGCTGGACATTGTAGAACTGTTGATTCACTGTGTCCTTTATTTTCTACACTTAGAGCGGGGCCTCTGATTCCCCGAGCGGTTGCCGGGCGAGGAGAGGCCGTCACCCACACAATGCTGGGTGAGTATCATTTACAGGAAATGCCTTTAAATGATGAAGCCATGATGCTTTTATGAAATGCGGGATGCAAATTATTGCCGCTTGTGTGTGTGTTTGTCTTGCTTGTTCTCTGGGTGGTCATGAGGATTGATGTGTGTAAATGAGTAGTTTCTGTATATCTTTGTTTCTTTGACAGGGAGAAGAACTCAGACTGTCTCCAGTGGACATTGGGGCTCCAAGTTCCTGGTAGATATAACAGTATCCAGACAGTAACTTGATGTTCATACATTCTTTAAATGTTTTTTGCACTTTGGTACTATTTTTGTTGCAGTAGTGTATTGTTTATCTAGGTCCTGACGAAAGCCGGAGTACTTCTCATCTCGGCTGAAACATGTTGACCATTCCACATCGTCATAATGTTGTCCCATGCTTTGACAACTAGACGGGTTTTTATTCTTGACACCTAGACATTCTCATTAAATTTTCTTTTTGATCTAGGTAGCCAATTTTATCCACATATTATTTTTTGAGCACTGCACTTTATCAGCAAGCATCTTTTTGAGCACTATTATGGCCAATGTACCGACATTTACCTTCGCACCACCACCTATGGGTTTGGACGGTGCTTAAGTCGATCTATAATTCCCACATGATGAAATTCCGCCTTGAGGGTGGTCAGATGGGAGTTTTAGAGCCATCAGTGACTCTTTTCTATTCTTCTATACACACTACCCTGTGATCCTCAGTCATCATCATGACGACACACCTCCCCTGACCTGGTCACCTTCTGTGGTTATTGTAAGTCCGTTATTAGGGGCATAAGGTGACAGGTCGTTAAACAACACCCCTTGACCCTCCACATACCAGTTTTTGATTAGTTTTATGAGCAACCACCGGGTTGCGGGTCTACATAGTTGGGATGTAAACACATTCCGTTTACCCCTTGAGCTCACCTAGATGAATTATGGGACTTTACCTCTGCCTATCCTGTGTGCCACCTGCTGACCGACTACGTAGTTAGGATTGCTTCATTTTTCTTGGCCGTGATTCATATATACCGGCCCTTGTTAATTTGGTGTTCGCCCGAGGGGTGTTCTTGTTTCACTCCTCGTTAACAACCTAAAGATAAACCTTAGTGTTAATATGCACTGCAAAGTTCGCCAACAATTCTGTGCGCAGGGACATTCTCTCCCTCTCTGGTCGGCGTGACTATCAGAGCGCACGCGCAGAGGGATCGGTGCTGCCCTTTAGGCAGTTCTTATATACGACCACATAGATGCTAGGTGTTGGTAGGCGCACTACACAGTCAACTCCCTCCTGTGCCATTATGTTAAGAGGTGTTTCTGCTTTGGACCCATTCCTTAAATATCCATATATTTTCCCTCGTGGTTAGATTCATCACGGAAGCCGGCAACATCACGCATGCGCAAGGACACCGACTCCAACACTGGTGAATGTCACCATAGGAGCGCAGGCGCAGTGGGATTGTTGTTACCTATTTGGTAATTTTCATTTGCGATAATGAAGAAAATGATCGCATGAGAATGCACAATGTGGCTAACTCTGTCCTGACACGCTCGCTGGGACATTACAGGACTATTCGTCATGGGAACCTCTATGTTTCACTGGTTCCCAGGGGCGGACTTATTTTGCCGTCAGCGTCACTTCCCGCGCACCCGATCAGTTCCGGTATTTAAACAGCGAGGGCGGTCCAGTCGGTACCTCCACTTCCGCTCGATGTGAGCGCGAGGTACCGACGGACAGGTAAGCCCGGTTTCTTTGGGAGCCCTTTTCTAATACTTACTCCTTAGCACTGCTCACGTTGCCAACAGAGCCTGACACTCTGGAGGCGACTCTAGTGCGCTTTTGAGTCCTTGTGACTGCCTTGGTTCTCTTTACTGAGACCTAAGCTAGCTATTGGTCTGTACTACTGAGTACCATCGGCAGTAGCTAGAGCACACGTTAGGTGACTTGATCATTACACCTCTCTTTCGAGGGCTATATAGAATAGCACACTTTTGGTGATTTGGCTATTTTCTAAGGTTATATAGCATCACATATTATTTCATCGTACAGGTTGGTGCACGGGGTAGGTCAGAGGCAGTTTGTCCCACACGTCTTCTAGGTTAAGTGTGTAGTGCTAATTGGCTGGACATTGTAGAACTGTTGATTCACTGTGTCCTTTATTTTCTACACTTAGAGCGGGGCCTCTGATTCCCCGAGCGGTTGCCGGGCGAGGAGAGGCCGTCACCCACACAATGCTGGGTGAGTATCATTTACAGGAAATGCCTTTAAATGATGAAGCCATGATGCTTTTATGAAATGCGGGATGCAAATTATTGCCGCTTGTGTGTGTGTTTGTCTTGCTTGTTCTCTGGGTGGTCATGAGGATTGATGTGTGTAAATGAGTAGTTTCTGTATATCTTTGTTTCTTTGACAGGGAGAAGAACTCAGACTGTCTCCAGTGGACATTGGGGCTCCAAGTTCCTGGTAGATATAACAGTATCCAGACAGTAACTTGATGTTCATACATTCTTTAAATGTTTTTTGCACTTTGGTACTATTTTTGTTGCAGTAGTGTATTGTTTATCTAGGTCCTGACGAAAGCCGGAGTACTTCTCATCTCGGCTGAAACATGTTGACCATTCCACATCGTCATAATGTTGTCCCATGCTTTGACAACTAGACGGGTTTTTATTCTTGACACCTAGACATTCTCATTAAATTTTCTTTTTGATCTAGGTAGCCAATTTTATCCACATATTATTTTTTGAGCACTGCACTTTATCAGCAAGCATCTTTTTGAGCACTATTATGGCCAATGTACCGACATTTACCTTCGCACCACCACCTATGGGTTTGGACGGTGCTTAAGTCGATCTATAATTCCCACATGATGAAATTCCGCCTTGAGGGTGGTCAGATGGGAGTTTTAGAGCCATCAGTGACTCTTTTCTATTCTTCTATACACACTACCCTGTGATCCTCAGTCATCATCATGACGACACACCTCCCCTGACCTGGTCACCTTCTGTGGTTATTGTATGTAAGCTGACAGTACCTGAGGAAAGGAGTGGCACTGCCAGGCCATGTTGTACAGGCTTGTGACCTCTCTGCAATGTGTCCCAGAGTGAGACAATGTTCTCTCCTAAAAGTGTTTATCTGAGGTATCTTCAATCAATCTCTGGTCAGTTTCTTAGAGGGTGGCAGAAGTCATCTAAAGACAGTAGAAGCAGCTGTGATGGACAGACCAAACGAATGAACCCCTATGATGACTTGATGGTAATGGTGATCATAACTGTGTTTAGGAGTCTTATCCCAAGAAGAAGAAGCGAGTGTGACAGGTAGATGCAAAAGTGATTTGCAATCATTTTCAGCAGTTATACAATAACAGCCCCAATGCAACCTGTGGAGGGCTGTTCATTTAGTTGGATGCTGGGCTTGAGTTTTCCCTCTCTCCAGTCATCGCAAGCGAATGTAGCCCCTGTTGACCTGGGCCCATGGTGCGCCTTCTAATCTGACAAGGAAGCACACACTAATGCATAACCGCTCTGCTGGAGGATGCAGTAGGAGATAGCAGAGAGGGTTAAGAGTCAAGCCCTGCTGCTACCCTGAGATTTTGTGGGAGTGAGCACACAGACAGGAGCATCACTGCAGCCGTAACCAACCACACCTCGGTGAAGACAACCACGGTTGCATGGACCACAATAACATTGACAGACACGAGGCAGTTAAAGAGATTGCTGAGACACTACTGCACCTTGGCAGCTTTATTATTGTATCTACAACTTTGGGAGAGTGAAAGGAAATTGTACCCCACGATCCTTTGGACAACCTAATGCATTTTGTGCCCGATCTTTTTATCGTGCAACTTTGAGACCAAAGAGTAGCCTCAAGGTAGTTCTGACTATTCAATGATAATTGTGTGAATTAATTTTACCCCTGCATTTCATGTGTAGTTTTTAGCTGTGTCTGTGAATAAAGTATTTTTCTTTCTCTAGTGAAATTCCAAGCTCGATGATGGTACTTTGGTTGCAGTTACATGCTTAATTGAGTTCTGAATTTCCACCCAACACCACCTTCCAGAATAAGCCTTTCATCCCTATGCCCAGGTACGCTGAGAATCAAGCTCTGAAAGGGTATACTTGATTTGGAGGTTTAGGTCCAACTCTAAGGTAAGATCAAGGCCACAGAGGTAGGAGTCTCTAATTGTCATAATTTTAACCTAGTAAGCCCTGATTGCCCCAGGACGGCAGTCTTTAAATGGCTCTCCCTGAACACCAGACATATCATCACTCAGGCCCTAATCACCAGTCGACTAGACTATGGCAACGCACTCAACGCTGGGATCACTGCACATGCTCTGCAGAGACCCCAGACCAAACAGAACTCTGCTGCCAGAATCATACCCGACCTCCAGCGATGGACCCACATCACCACCTCAGAAAACTCCAATGACTCCCTTTACAGAAGTGATGGCCAGGCCCGGACTGGCCGTTGCGGGCACCGGGCAATCCCCTTGTGCGCTGCAAAGGTGGGGGCCGGTTTTGGGCCTTGGGGGCCGTTTTTGTTACAGGGCCGTTTTGCAGCATAGCCAGTTGGTTCTCAGTCCGGCCCTGGTGATGGCAATTCAAGCTGATGATCCACTTCTAAAAATACAGTGCACAACTAAGGACCAGCCTACATCAATCACTGCCTGAACTTCCACCAACCCACTAGTCAACTACGTTCCGCCTCTCTCTCACTTGCCCACACGCCCCAAATCCACCTAAGCAACAGAGGAGGACGCTCCTTCTCCTACCTGGAACAACTTCTCTCCACCTCTCTTTTGGAATTCAGAAGAGCACTCAAGGCCTAGCTGTTCAACTCAGTTACCAGAACCGTCATGACCCTCAAGCGCTTGGATACCCCTCTGAGTGATT
Organism: Lissotriton helveticus; assembly: GCF_964261635.1. Classification (NCBI taxonomy): domain Eukaryota; kingdom Metazoa; phylum Chordata; class Amphibia; order Caudata; family Salamandridae; genus Lissotriton; species Lissotriton helveticus. The sequence goes on from NC_136065.1 coordinate 1,356,932,578, forward strand.
AGTCGTGCTATATAAATCCACTGATTGATTGAAAAAGTTCCAATACCACGCATCACAGGGACCATCTGAATCATTTTCTGCTTAAAGCTCCAGCCTTAATATGCTCGTGATCTAAGCTGGTTCAGACCTAAAGATCTTCATCTCTGTTCCAGTCCCATGAACATCCAATATTTAAGATGCCAGACTTCCTTTCTCTTTGCCATCATGCTGAGCTCATTCAGTCCCAGGTTTGTACATGCATCAGTGGTGTAATCAAGAGCATCAGCCCAATCATGCAAAAATGCTATGAAAGTCTATTACTGATAGTGATTTGAAACAGATACTTGATAATGAATGAATGAAACATAAACGTCTGATTATTAATTTGCATCATTTAATGATGTAGCTTGCATTTTTTCTTTTTTGAAACAAATTTTTGAAAAAAATATTCTTTGTGCAACAAACCTTATATGACAAAAAACGGATTATATATACAAATATGTACACAATAAACAATGCATTAACAATTGAAAGAGTTTCACTTACACCAGCGCAGCGTTTGACACCACCGCTGCCAAATCAACTAATATGTGAAATTCTTACACAGGCAGTCATATCACGAAAATAAAGTCACGGACTGATAAAGCGTGGATATAAAATTAGCATACGGCGAAACTGGGGCTACATATGGTAAGTCCTTTGCGATGCTAAGTCATTTTCTTTATTGCAAGCCTGAATCATTTCAATAAAAAGAAGCTGAATGTATTTCTCTATTGCAACAGGCAGGTCAAACCTCCCGAGTTATCAATAGAGGTAAGTTCCTTTTGGCCACACATCTGAATGTTTGAATTATGAGTGTTACTAACTGGTGGTTAAGTGTTATTATTCATCTATCAGCCAGAGCACAGAAGGTTTCAACTTGGGTCTATGTAATTTTCAGATTCAAAGACAACTTCATCACATAGGAAAAAGGGTTTGCTGAGAAGACTTAAGGTAGGGGAGCCGACAATTGGTTAGGCACCAACGATTAATTTTATTTAGAGCAGCCATCCACAAATTGTTTTTTGGTTTTGTCTTGTAGAGTCTTTTTGGGTCCTGATGAAAACCCCACCAGTTTGAGGGTTCGAAACGCGTTGACCTTGTCCCAAGTCACACGAACTAAGGAGTCATCATTGTTTCTTTAGTTTAATTCAAAGTCACAAATCCTAAAATTACTAGAAATGTTTTTTACAGTCAATTTCATTTCTGAAGTGTAATTTTTTATTTCATTATAGTGTGACTAAGGACCATTGTACAGTTTGTGTGTGTAGTTTGAAAGAAGTATGTATGTGGTGTAAGTGAAACTCTTTCAATTGTAAATGTATCGTTTATTGTGTACATATTTGTATATATAATCAGTTTTTTGTCATATAAGGTTTGTTGCACAAAGAATATTTTTTTAAAACATTTGTTTAAAAAAAGAAAAAATGCAAGCTACATCATTAAATGATGCAAATTAATAATCAGAATGTTATGTTTCATTCATAAGGGTCATTATCAAGTATCTGTTTCAAATTACTATCAGTCCTGGCACACACATTGTTCTTTAGATAGTTTTGACTTAGCCTGACTGATTTTGAGTCAAGGCCCATTTCTGTTTTCTGATGAAAGTCTATTACTGCGCCTGCTTGGGTAGTAATAGACTTTCATAACTGGGGTTTGGTGGATTCCTCAGAACCCTGGGCCCCCTGTGTCACTGCACCTGCTGCACTAATGATGGCACCGCCTTTAATCTCTGTGTTGTTGGCACATCCTAGGGAGATGCAGAAAGGAGGATGAAGGAGGGGCTTCCAGCTTCTGTTCTAACCCCAGAGCACACCCGTCACCTAAACTGTAAATATTGAGGAATGGAAATTAGTAATGTTCTAATGGGAGGCAGTCTGAGGAAGACTATTTACAAATGTGTTTTGTTTTACTAACACCAAACATTTAGCACACATGAAGTGTACAGTGGTAATTTGTTTCTTTGCTCATTTATAGGAAGAGCTTAAAGCATTCGGAATCATACTTTCCAAGGAGAAGAAACAATTCCACCTAATAGAAATATTGATTTTGGGGGAAATAAATGTTACAGTAATTCACTTAGAAACGGCCCTCTGCGCTGGCAACAACAGTATAGCACAAATGGGCTACAAAAGCTTTTCACAGAAGCACTCCACGCGTATCAAGAGCCACCGAAGCATCTCACCCTGCCCTAAAACATCTACTGCTGCACTCACTGTGAGGGCCAGACACATTCATATCACTGCACCTCAACCCTGCACTTCTCTTTCTCCCTCTCTCTCTCTGACTCTCTCTCTCTGACTCTCTCTCCCTCTCTCTTTCTGACTCTCTCTCTCTCTTTCTGACTCTCTCTCTCTCTCTCGCTCTCTTTCTTTTGCTCAATCTCTCTCTTTCTCTCTTTCTCTCTCTCTCACACACACACATGCCAATGCACATCACTTGTCAGCCACCCTCCTGTTCAGAGTTGAACCTACACGAATGCATCTCTATCCAGACTGCTCAGAGATATTCCATCTCTTGCAACCATGTGATTGCACCTCGACTCCACCGTTCAGCTTCGCTCCTCTCACGCACACACACGCCAACGCATCTGGACTCCACCTGTACCTCTGTCTCTCTTGCATACAGACACCCACACACACCCTCACACTCTCGCGCTCTCTCCGTCTCTCTCACGCACAAACAAGCAGCTTCGATCTCTCTCTGTCTCACACTCACTGTCCTAAGGCACCTCAATACTGCCATAAATACTGTTATTACAGTACTGATTCTGAGACCAACATAAACCCTAGATGATGCACTCCAATCATGCATTCCTCCCCACACACATTTTTAATCCAGTGCTCCTTCTTCACACAGAAAAGCACACCCAACCCTGCAAATGCACCTCAACATTGTCCTCTCCTATCATCTCTCGCTCCCTCTCTCCTGTTGCGCTCTCACTTGCGCTTCCTCTCGCGAGCACACTTTCACCCACTACTAACTCCTGCTAAGCAACCCCCAGATTTCAATATCTCTTTTGATTCTCCAGCATCAGTTCTGAGACCACTGTAAACACTTGGTAATGGGCCACGGTCCTGCCCTCCTGATCTGCCCCCACTTCTATTGCAGTACTCATTCTTTTAGCACTATACACTCACTTAATGCTGCAGATGCACCTTAACACTTCCACCTCATGCGCTCCCTCTCATACACACACATACATTCATACGCATCCAACCCCGCCTAAGAAACATTTGGCGTTGCTACATAATTCTAGAATGTTCTCTTAATGCTCCTCCATTGCACACACTGCCTCCTTCGCCACTGGACCCCAAACATTCTACAAACCCACCTATGTTCCATCCACAAGCCCTCCTACTACAGTGCCACTGTACATGTACCAATGCACTGCATTCGTTTTACTTAGTTCTTATCAGTAGAACGAGTAGCGGTGGAGACATTTTTCATATTATGAAATGTGCCTGTATATCAACATTTACATGTAACAATCAATTGCACAGATTGTGCATTATTCATGTTTAGATTGATTATAGCTAATGTAGGCTTGCATTTAAAAATGGCTCACATCTGGTTGCCATCCTGCTTTACATAACATGCCTTTTTTCCAGGAGAAACTGACTCCATATTTACGATTTCAATGTGCCCTTGGTCTTCCCTTCTCATGTGAATCGTTTTCTTTTACGTGATACTTGTAGAATGTGCTAACACGTTGTTGCAATGAACCTGCAGAGTACAGTTTGCCTCTATGTATCTCATTATGTTGCCAATTTCTGTAAGTTTGAAGAACATTTAGAGAATCCTCACTGTGTAGGAGCTTGAGAAAATAATTCTCTAGGTTATCTGTCAGTGCCTTAACCTGATTGGTTAATTATATGGGAACCATGTGTAGGTGTATACAATGTTAGAATTTTGTGATTTAGGCTAATGCAATGTAGATGAGAATTCAGAACCCCTTTTCCCAGACCTACTAGCAGAACCTTTCCCCGACTTAGCAGAGTAGTCTGCTCTCTTTATGGGAGAATTCATGTATTGATTTATAACTAATTTCATGAGTTGAATTTGCAATCTAGGTAACCTGTAATAAACCTTTTGTTTTGAAACTTAGCTACTCTCTGTCCTTCTTGTGGAGCCATGTATGCTTTGTGGTTTTGAAAGGTATTTAATTTTGATGTTTAGCCTCAATCAGAAGTAAAGATTAATCAGAGAGTACTTGATGAGTCCCTGAATTTGCACGAAGCAAAGCGATATACCATTAGTGTGGGAGTGTGTTTAAGTTGATATTTTTGTGCACTAATAACGATAAACAATATGTGTAAGGAATTGTTGGCCTTATGAAAACTGTTGCACCACTGCGATAAAACAGCAGTGCAACAGTTTTCACTGCACCCTCCTTGCGACACAATGGATGCGCCGTATTTAATGTAGGGTGCTCCATGTCACAAAGAATGACAGATACGTCAGGAATCCTGACGTATCTGTTGGTGCAAAACTTACGCATTGCTGGACTTGTGTCTCAAGCATGACGCAACTCTAGCCATACATGGGGTAGGTCTATTCCCATTGCACTGCATCACGCTTACAGTGGAGTCCTAGAAATTCACTGCAAAATTTCTACGACCCTTTCTTACCTGGGAATGCCCACCTTGCATACATTAACCTGACGCAGGTATAATGTGGTGCAGGGCTTTACAAGGTGACGCATCTGCCTGGATGTGTCACCTTGTAAATATGGCACAAAGTGGCACATTGTTTATGCCACCACTGCATCACGAAAAGTGACGCAATGGCATAGTAAAAGTGTTGCCAGGCCTTTATAAATAAGGCCATGGGTTTTTAATTGATGGAGCGGAAACCCTTCTTAAGCAACTGCCACAGTCCTTGACAGGGTGAACCATAAAAGTCACTATATTAACCCTCTGGTAGCTTGGCACAAAAGCAGTCAGGTCGAAGTTAGAGGCATTGTGTTAAGTATTTATGCAGCACACAAACAGTACTAAATTGACAACACAGCACAAGAGACACCCCACCCCAATTTAGAAAAATAGAGTACATTTTTTTTAAATGATACCAACATAACAAAAATCTAATCAGGAGAACCGGAGATATGCAATTTTAAAGGTTTGAATAAACTGATCGAGCTAGACCTGAACAAAGTCGCCAGTTCAGGCTGACTGCAACGGAGTACGGGCTGAGTGTGGAGCCCAAGTTAGTTCCATTTTAAAAGTTAGCTTCTCAAAGTCCCATCATGCAGAGTTCAAATTTTCAAAATTTCACAGTAGGAGCTCAACTGATGCCAGCCGAGGGTCCAGGACCCGGAGAGACACCTCTTAGTGTTCAGGAACTCACTCCAGCAGAGGCCAACAGGGCACAGGCAGGTCCAGGCTTGGTTGGTTGCATGAGGTCAGCTGGGCAGTTGTAAGGAAGCATCTGGAGCTAGTTGTTTCCCTTAGCTCAGAGCAGGAGGCCCGCCAACTGACCTTTGGAGTCACTCAAGTTATCCTGGAATGAAATATGAATTCCAGTCTTCCTTCTTACTGAACAGGACAACCTCAAGCAGCAGACCAGACCTCTGAAGAGCAAGGCAGGCCTGAAGCAGCAGGGTAGTCCACTGCTAGAAGCACGGCAGTCCTCTGAAGAACAAGGCAGACCTCAAACATCAGGGTAGTCCTATAGGGAACAAGGCAAGTCTCAAGCAGTAGGGCAGCCCTTTATTGTAATGCCCACAGGTCGAGCAGTATATTGTGAGTGTGTCAAGAGGTCCAATACTTATGCCTGGTGCCTCCCTTTGAAATGGGGAAAACTTCTAGTCCACCCCCACATCTTGCTCTGGAACATACCTTCCTTCCTCTTTCGTCCACTGCACAGCCTCCAAGAGGTCTAGGGTAATAAAAAGGAAGATGTCAAGTTTCTTAGTTAGTGTGGTGGATGCTGCCCTTTGAAATGTAAGTGGGCAATGAAGAACTCAGCCCCTCCCATCCAAGCAGGACGGCTATCTTCCAATTTCACCCAGTTACTATTGTTCACTCTTTCGGTTCAATAGGCATTTCTGATGGAGGAGCAATGTACAAGCCTAAGCAACTGGAAACTCCTAGACGGCCTCGGAAGGTTTAGTGCAAGAAAATGCCAACTTTCTGCAAGTGAGATTTTCAAATTTATAATCCTAAATCTGACTTTACCTTAAAATCAGATTTTAAACTACAATTCATTTGATTTCAAACATGACATTTGTACGTACTCCCAATCAAAGATTCACTAATATTTAAAGTAATAAGGTAACCATAATTTATCCTATCTGAGATGTAGGCCGTGTCAAAGTAAAAAACTAATGTAGGAGTTTTTCACTACCAGTAGACGTGAAACTTAAAAATACTTGTCCTACTTTTTAAATACAATGCACCTTGCCCTATGGGCTGTTTTGGGCCTATCATAGGGCTGACATATATGTATTAAAAAGGGAGGTTTATGTCTGGCAAAAAGTTTATTTTACCAGGTCGAATTGGTGGTTTAAAACTGCACACAGACTTTAATGGCAGGCCTGAGACATACTTTGAAAGAGCTACTTAAGTGTGTGGCACAATTAGTGCTGCAGGCCCACCAGTAGCATTTAAATTACAGGCCCTGGTACACGTAGTACCACTGAAGACTTATATGTAAATGTAATGTTCCAATTAGGTGTAAGTTAATCTTACCATGTTTAAAAGAGAAAGCATAAGCACTTTAGCACTTTTTAGCAGTGGTAAAGTGAATAGAGTCCTAATGCCAACAAAAATGAATTTCAGCAGACAGGAGGGGAGAAGGCAATACTTTTGGGGGAAGACCTCACCATCAATATGCCAATTTACACATGATTGTACATACATAGACTCAATAAATATAGTTGCAGTTGAAGCAAATTTCATATGATGTAAATAAGTAAAGTTATTAATGTATTTTAGTTAGACCACATGTCTGTATACATTTCCAATTTAAACAAGATGAATGCCATCTCTATCACTTTGTCCTGTTTTCCCTTCCTGCACACATCTTCTCTAAACAGGTTCCACAGAGCACTGTCAAGCTGAAGTGACGTAGTGTAGTTTCACTGTTATGATTACATTGCTTTAGATTAAATTGTCCTTGATCTCTATGTCTTGTAGCATTTCTCAAGGTTCCTTACACTGCCTTCTAATGTGATCACTTGTCTTTTCATTTGCTGAATGTTTTAATGTTCAAAGTGTCACATTAGTTTGAATATCTCCAGATTACATTAGCAAAGAGGGTGTTGAATATGTTTTTTTCATAAATGTGATGGTGCTTAAGTGTTAAGGTAATTACATATCATTTGCAATTTTATCCTCTTACACCGGCGGTTGGTGACTTTCCATTGGACTACCCAGTGGAGTGGTGTCGCTCAGATCTGCGTTACCTTGGCATCCAAATTTCCAGAGATAGGGATGAGACAATACGGCTGAATTATGGGGTGGCTATTACGAAACTTACTGAATCAGTTGATCGCTGGCTGTCTCTTCCTCTGTCCATGGCGGGCAGAGCGTCGCTTATAAAGATGATAGTATTACCCCGGTTTTTATATTTATTTTTAAACATTCCCTATTATCCGGGTGCTTTTTTCTTTAAAACACTGAAGACTGAGTTGTGCCGCTTGTTCTGGGGAGGCAAACAACCGAGAATACGGTGGTCAATATTGACACAGCCGTATGACAAAGGGGGGTTTGATATTCCTGACTTTGCAGCCTACAATGCTTGTGCCCAAGCGCACTACGCATACCATTGGATGGTCCCCACACCGTTTATGCCACAACTGGCGGTCGAAGACTGGATAGCTCACCCACTTCCTCAGGCCGGGTTCATATTGTGTCCAGTTATTGCCATTGAGAAGCCATTTACTATGGTCACATGCACGATAGACGCATGGCAGCGCATAGCTAGAATGCTGGGTCATACTATGATATACTCAGCACGGATGCCTCTGAAGTACCACCCTAAGATGGCACTCCTGCAGGAAACGGGATTTCAGCAACTGTGTCAACGCTTGAGTGTGACCACCTGGGGCGATCTCTTCACAGATGGACAATTTAACTCCAGGGATCGTTTTTTTAGCACATACTGCCCTACTCCGCTTGAGGTATTTTATTATTTAAGGCTGCGCCAAGGGATGAAGGAGATCCTGACGGACTTTCCTCATGAACCGGAGGCTCTAACCTCCCTACAGTATTTGCTATGCTCGCAGGACAGCGCGCACTTGGTGTCGGGTATGTATAGCCTAATCAGGGCAACCGGGCTAGTCGAAGAGAACACTGCCCGCTCCTACTGGGCTGCTGACATGGCAAAAGAGATCACTGACGAACAATGGCTCTACTGCTGTGAAGTTACGGCAAGGATATCTGCAAGTTGTAGGCTTAAAATGATTCACTATAAATACCTGCAGCAACTGTCCTATACGCCTGTTAAGAAGTATAGATTTCATCTATCTGACAATGACAGGTACGAGCCATGTCATGTAGAGCATGCTGGCTTCCTTCATCTCTCCTGGGAATGCCCCGGGGTTCAGGATTACTGGCTGCAGGTGCATGGTGCACTGGAAGCGATGGTAGGAGTGTCGATTGACTTTGACCCCCTGTTGATGATTCTTGGTTACACAAAGCATTTCCCTAAAACTTGCAGAAAATTTCTTGATATTGCGTTGCTCCTTGCGAAACTCATGTCGATGGGGCCGGGGCAGGGCTCCTAAGTTCAAAGAGTGGATTGGGGATATTACTTACTGTCAGGAGCAATCTGCAATAGTTGCCGAGATCATGCCCATAACCAGTAGGCCTAAAGACATCTGGGTACCGTTGACTACCTATCTTTTAGCCCGGGGGGGGTGAGGACAGCGACGTAGCAGATGGTGAGCTGCAGAACATTAACAATGGGACAGATGTAACCTAGATATACCTGTATACGTTAGAAGTTCTCGGAGGGTCCAGTGCCGAGATCCGGGCTTCTCTAAAAGATGTTTCCAGACTTCTTGGCGCCTCTGTGGCTGATATGTGCCCTATGCAGGGTGCCTCGCTGGTGACTCCCAGATGCGAGAGAGAGGGATACAACAGACACTTCAGGTACATAATGCGGTTTACTACAGAAAAGTGCCTCTTAGTTATGATAGATGCCTTACCTGCCTCAAACATTGATACAATATATTTTGATACCCCAATGTGTCTTAAGAGAGAATTGAAATGCAGATGACGATGTATTGCCCCTGTGTTCGTTACGTTTTTTTTACCAAAAGTTTTTTTACCAAACACTTCCTATTTAGGGGAAAACAAAAAACACAAAAAAAGGAACAGAAAAACTGTAAATTCTGCTGCATAAGTAATGCTGGTTATGTATACATTTCATGTATTACGCCGCCGGACCCCGGGTTGTCGGCTAAATGGTTGTGTCTCTGTGACAATGTTGAGTGGCGAATATCAACGCTGCGGCCGGCCCTCAGGGTTGTGGGCCTGATGCTGTGTATATGCAAAATGCTGTAATAAAGGTCTTACAAAAAAAAAAAGTAATTACCTATCATTTTTGTGTTCTGATTTGCTAGAAAACTGATACTCTTGCTCACACCATGATGATTTTGCCGTTTCGCTAGTTGCCTGTGTAAAAATTGTGTGTAAGAACCCTTCAATTTTGAGTGTGAGACAGAGATGTTTCTAAGATTTCCTATGCTGCTATGGATGCTGCCCAGATTTCTTACGATTTTTCTACCAATTGAGACTTGGAATATATTCAGATTTTTACATGCTTTGTATAACTTTGGAATTTGAGAGCCTTTGTGGTAAAGACTCTGTATCGCTTATTTTGGAGTTTTGTAATAAAACCTTTTTACTTTTCATTGATCTAGAATGCAATTATTGAGTGTGTCCCATTATTTAATGAACTGTTTTACTCTGCTAATTGATGTTTGGGGAGGGGCGTTAATACAGGGACTTATTGCCTCAAGATATTGAGAGTAAACACTGTCTCTTTCCCAGTAAACCTCGGGCTTACAAATTCAGGTACATTTGGGGGTGTTTAAATTTTAGGGTAAGGTATTGCTCCCACACTAAAGCAAATTCCTTAGGAACTGATAGTTGAGAGCTATTGAGTTAGGGTTTCTGCCAACCCCAGAATGACAACCTTATATAGTCTGTACGATACTGCAGTGACAGTGAGTCCAGCTAGCCAATGTCTCGGTTTCATCTTTTGAGAAAATATGAAACAAATCTAGAAGCAAAGTCCTCAAATCATCCAATCAGCAGAAGAAATCCACACCATCAATTTCAAACTCCTTCCTCCTGACAAACCGATGCACAAGCTATGCCGGGCTGGCTGTAATGGGCACAGGGCATTCCACGACAGTCTGGAAGGGTGGAGAGTCTGTTTTATTACTGGGGTCCGTTTTTGTAGTAGTGCAGCAGTTTTGAAAGTTCCTTCTACATCCTGTTGTTTCTCAGGCAACAATGGAAGTGTCAAGATAACTCTGTTGATTAATGTACTTGCTGGAGAGAGATCTGAGTTTTGTCCAGTGGCAGTTTAACTCATCTAAGGTGCACAGCGGTTTATTATGCCTGCTGCAAAGGACGTGTACTAGCTTAGTTGGTTACTGCTTTTGTCACAGAGACCCTTTTATTACTGTGCATTTTTTAAGTTACAATAACAATCTCGTACAGTGAGCCGTGAAGTGTCATCAAAGAGCTACATACAAACTACATGGTACAGGTTAGAAAGTTGTATGTTTATGTCTGGTCTTTCATTATCCTAATGTGGCAAAAAAGGGTTTCTTTGTTTGGGTAGAAAAAATTCTTATTAGTAAAGCCAGCGCTAACCATGTGTTACGTTTTAAATCCTGTATTTGTACTTCTCAACACCAAACGCTCTCAATAAATGTACACTGATTTACACATGTATTATTCATTGTTTCTGTATTTATATGTGATGTAAAATACACTAACACCCTACACTGGTATTTGAGGCGCTATAAAACGAATGAAATACATGTGAGAGAGGACACATGGAGAGATGAGAGGCACTGTTAGACGGTGATAGCGATGGAATCATTGAAGATTATTAAAACCTGGTTCACTATAATGTCATCATTTACTTCGCTTTAAAAACAAATACAATTGAATATATAATGAAAAATGTGTTGTAGAATGCACCATTTTGCCAAAATTTTCTGGGGGGGGGAGAACCTCGTCAAACCCTCCTTGTAGTGGTCAGACACCCTTGCTGCACTCACTGTGCACCATTTGGGGGCAGATCTGACAACATTTGTCAGGACTGCTTTGGGTTCCCAGTCTGGCCCTGTGCACAGCCTTCTCCAGCCACCGGACCGAAGCAAGCATTGGCAACGCATATAGGTGTGGTTTTTAACATGGTAGTCTGATATTTGAAATAAAAGTCTTCAGGCTTGAAATGTTGATCTTCAAATGAAGTTTAATCTTCACAAAGAATCTCATCCAACCAGGATAACAGCTAACTCACATCTGATCACTTCAACATTCTCTTATACTTTAGTTCTAGAATATACATGTCACACAACCATAGAGATAGGATAGAAACTCATCTCAACCATAGAAAATAGAGAAAGGTAGAATATCACAGGTAGCACATGCAAACATTTCTTTTTGCTGTGTGTGCATGTGTACGCACATTAAAGCCAGTCCAGTTGTCTTTGGCAGTGCTTGTTTGAATGAGATATCAGAGACACTTATGTTGCATTGAAGGAACAAATGATGTGTCAGGTGGACCAAATCGTGCGACAAAGTAAAAAGCATTATGAAGCACATTTTTGGCAGTATTATTTTATTTGGAAAAGGTGGTGGTTGTTGTAAGTGCAGCAGAAACAAACGCTGCAATTACCTAGTCTAATGCAGGAAGGGCCTGCATAGGTCCAGCATGGGGCGTCAGTGGGCCCGCCCCGCAATTACCCAGTCTAATGCAGGAAGGGCCTGCATAGGTCCAGCATGGGGCGTCAGTGGGCCCCGCCCCGCAATTACCCAGTCTAATGCAGGAAGGGCCTGTATAGATCCAGCATGGGGCGTCAGTGGGCCCCGCCCCGCAATTACTCAGTCTAATGCAGGAAGGGCCTGCATAGGTTCCAGCATTGGGCGTCAGTGGGCCCCGCCCCACCACCACCGGTGCAAGCATGTCAATTACGCCGAGCACCTTTTAAACAGCAATTGAAGCTTTTGGGTGTTGCCTTGTATTTTCAAAACACATATTTATTATGTCAAGAGCACTGCATGCTCCTGATTTCCTTCGGAGACTGGAGCTGTAATAGATTATGCTGCCATGGGCCGAGGAAGTAAACTGCACAGTCAGCCTTTGGGTCAAAGGAAAACTTCGTCGCTCATCCATTGGCCAGTTTACGACAGCATGAGCTGTGTTACAAAAGCAAGAAAAGAAAAGATGAACTGAGCAGCATTTTCACACAATTTCTGCATTCGCCTGAGCCACAACTTCACCTCCGAGATCCGGTCAAAGTGTTCACTAAATCAACAATCCGACTGTATACTCTTTGGACTTAATATGCAGCCACTGGTACAGTGAGGATACCAATCCTATTGAGAATGCTCACAGCTATTAATAAATAAATGAATAAATAAATACATAAATAAAACAAGCATTTGGAAAGGCAATTGTTGGGCATTGGCTGCCAGCCGTTTGTCTTTGGTCATACTTGTTTTTTTTTCCAAAACATTGTTAAGTCAGCATCCGGTCCACTGAATTATATAACAAAAACTGTAAAACGATAATGCAGAGAGAAGTCAAGAAATGGCTGAACTGGCTGGTCTATCGCCCCATCCTGTATGTTGTAGCGGGTGGAAGAAAATGGAGACACTACAACAGAGCAATTGATGAAAAGGGCTGGTTGAAGGCCTGTGCAATAAGTATAGTGTACATGTAAGTTTACAACAATGAACAGCTCGTGGCTAACCCCAAAACTAAGATGTTTGTAAAAGGGACAAGTGAGCTCCCGAAGTGCATTCACATTAGGAAACGGGCATCAAAATGTAAACGTCATCAGCTCGTTTAGAATTCAGAGTTTTCTCCCGACAGCATGCACCATACTTGCCTTCTGCCTCAGGAAAGAGACAGGACAGCAGCAGTGGCTCATTAGATCACAGAAAGGGCTACGATTGGAGAGACAGATATATTAAAAGAGGATCAAGATCCCTTGTTAGGCTGGCAACAGTAACAGTGCATCAGCAGCCATCTTTGAGGAGAGCCCTTTCTAATTCAGGGCACAGTTAAGCCCGACATCAAAAATATTCTCCTTCTGCATTATTTGTTTCATATATTTTTTGAAAGTTCGGTCGGTCTGACAAAACTATTTAAGCATTAATAAAATAGCTGCAAATTAAGCACTGGTTATATTTTGCTTTTTTTCAACCCTTTCTTGGGATGAATGACAATCTGCTCTACTTCTACAGCTGTAGTGTTCTTTCACGTGTGTTTCAGATTTGTTTTATTTTGTGAAAGTGCTGGGAAGAGCTGTCTTGCTCTGCACCTTTTCCTACTGTAATATTTCTCTTCCCGTGTGTGCTGTTAGAGCCCAACATCGGGGGCACACAATTGTTAAAGCTGTAAAACAAAAACAAAAACTAGACAAGCCCCTGGGACACATAAGTGCACTTTACGATTTTTTTATGGCTCGCCTACCAGACAGCACCAAGTGTCTGGTTGCAAAAGACCTGTTTGTAAACTTACAGTATTCTTAAAGCCCGAACCATTGCTTACCAATGGTAGCTTTGTTGTCTCTCTCCTTTGACGGCTTCTTATTCATTAGCCGTCCTTCCTCTTCTTGTGTTTGCCCCTCCCTTGGAACATAGCCTCTTTACCATCTTTTTGATTGGTTTTATTGTATTCCTTCAGTATATTTTTTTGTATTGTAGCATTTATATATTGCATACTACTTCTCTGTGGGAAGTTGAGGCACTTGCCTACATCTGTAGTGTGTTACATCATGTAGGCTGTGTGGTTGGAAGGATATTGTTTTTGTTTTGATCCTATGTGGGAAGTTTCCATGTCGTGCGTGATGACCACTGAGGTGCGGTATTCATGTTATGGGACACAGCACATGGCAATGTATTGGATGAGGGAGACAGACGAGAGACAGACGTGCAGTTTTATGGTTTTCAGTATGCTGGTAGCTTTGATTAGCTCTGCAGGTCCCTTTATCGTGTTTCATATAAAATAGTCTGCTTATCTGGTTACTGCACTGGGGTACCTAATCTGAGATTTTGAGTTCCTGAGCTGGCATGGTAGTAGGAGGAAAGGTCTTTTGGGAAAGACATTTTTATTATCATCCCATATCTGAGTGTCTATGTCAGATGTAAAGAAGTGGTCAGATTGTATAGATATTTGGGACCTGCAATAAGTGGACTATATGAAAGCCCTCTAAAATTGTCCAGTAATGTGTGACAGATCTCTTCACTTATTCCATGCCTGTTCATTTGCTCTTTTGGCTTTAGAGTGCTCGTGATGGACAGCCCACATAGTAGGTCTTTATTATGTAAATGTAATAGGTATAAGTTATAATTTGTTACTGACTGCTGTGTATTATGCTTTTAGCATTATTTTGGGACATAACAGTTATGGACCAAAACATTACTAAAACCATAATACACAGTGATCCTGGAGCGAAGAGTTCTGTTTGGGTTGTAATCCTTGAAATAAACTTGTAGGTATAGTGGTTCTTTTCCTTGGGAGGCTCTGTGGACAATGCAGAGTGCCTTGAATATTGCCCTTCTAGCTGAAGGTATCCAGTGGGGTGATTGCAGGACTGGGGTTATGTGTTATCTTGGGTGAATGTGGAAAAGAAACCTTACGGCAACAATTTGGATGAGTTGAATTTTGCATGGAATGAATGAGGGTGTGCCAAGGTATAGGCTGTTGTCATAGTTAAGCTTGGACATTATTATTATTATTATTAAGCGTTCTTATATAGCGCTCGATTACCCGTAGGCATCTCGGCGCTTGCCTTGGGAACCCGTCCTGGTTTTTCCCTGTGAGATACCCGTACTTGGCATCCCCAAGGTGAAAGCCAGGCATCCCGCCGCAGGGGGCCATAGTGGAGATTAAGCAAGCTAATGCCCAGAGCTGCAGAGTGTGAACCCGTGACTCGAGTAGGCACCGAAACGAGAATTATCGAGTCTGTGGATATTTGGGCTCAAGACCCTGCCGAGTCGGGAATTGAACCCTGGTCCCGGGTCTGACCTCTGCTTCAGGGTCTGCCGCCTCTAACCAGTGAGCCACACTTCTCCACTCCACTTCTCCACTACATCACAAGAGTGAGGTTGGCTTGATGTTTACGTTGATATAAAAGGTATGGGAATTTGCAACTTAGTGCTTTCATTGTGTTGAAGGCTCTCTTTGTGACATTGTTAGCATGATGAATCAAGGATAAGTCTGAATCCATGATTAGTATTAGGTGTCTAACTTTTCTTGATGTGGATGGAAGGACTTCAAGTTCTCTAGACATAACATTATAGACTAGTAGTTTTGTCACTGTCCACATGTCATAAAATCAGTTGTTTATGGTATTGAGCTTTAGATGGTTATTCATCATCCATGTATTTGTGGCATGAAGGCAGACATTGATCTTTGAACTGTAGAGCTCTTTGAGGCTATCCATTTTTTAAATGATTTGGGTGTCATCTGCATAGTTATAACAGGTGATGTTGTATGATTTAATCAGATTTAGTAAGGGCGTTAGGTAGATGTTGAATAATAGAAGGGATATGATAAACTCCTGAGGAATACCAGTGTTTTGTGTGAGGACGAGATGTGGAGAAGGTAGATAACACTTTCTGTCTGTGAGATAAAAAGAAATCCATTATAAAGCATTTTCACATATTCCGATATTGTGATGTCTTTGGACAGTGTCAAATGAAGCCAATAAATCCATATGTAATAAGGCAGCTACTTCATGTTTGCCCACTGTGAGATTTTGATCATCCCAGATAGATATGATGGCTAATTCTGTGCCATAGGTCTGGTCTGAAACTGGACTGTTGTTCTGACAGTGAGTCATAATGACTGTAAAATAAGAGAGACAGGTATAAGGGTTGAAAGAAACGAGGTTTGACTCTTGGCAGGTTTGCGCAACATCCTGTGATTCTAGGCAAATCACTTTATCTCCATGAGCCTAACAAAACAAATGTGTCAGTCTGTAATGCAACTGGTGCTCATGTAAAGCGCTTTGATACCTCTGGGTCAAGTTCACGCTATGTATACCCCCCTGCCCCCCCAAAAAAAGAAAAGACAAATTACTGAGGTAATGGATGAGCCCGGGGTCGTAGGAGTGAGACAGTGTGGCAAGAGAAGAATGGAAAAAGTATAACTATTATGACTGTCACTTCACAGGATACATGTTATATGCACTTTCCCTATGCAACTGCGTTAGGGGTGTAGATTTCAATAGTGGATTAGCAGCAGTGCTACCAGCACACAGGAGTTTGAAAGGTCAGTGAACCCCAATTATGACTTTTACTATCCAAAGGAAAGTAAATAGGTGAATTGAGGTACTGGGTTTTTAAGAACCGGTACAGAACCGGTAACCCAGCGGTGTCAGGGAATCAACACCAAGAGACCTCGGGTTCTCCTGAGTCAGACCTACAGAAACTCAGAGTCTTCTAGGTGAAGTCAAAGATTAGTTTATTGGCTGCAACCAAGGTAACAGGGTCCTAGAAGTACAATACGGGTATGTTCTCAGGAGACTGCACACTTTCACGAAGTCAGGCTTCTCTCTTTATACCTGATTTTCAGCCTTGGGCAAAACATTCCTTGAATTTGTGGTATTTCATTTATAGTTACTGGTTACAAAAGAAAAGCAGAGTCATGATGACATGTACATATTTCATGTCGTGCTGCCCATAACAAATCATCCGGCAAGGCCCAACATTTCATCAGATATCGCTGGACCCCCAATAAAAACGGTCACCTCCCCATCGTAAAGCAAGTAAAGAAAAGGAGTGGAGAAAGATGTGAGCGAGATATGGCAGGTGTGCGTGCTCAAATGGTTTTATGGCTGGTTGAGCCTAGATGCTATCTTGCTCGGCCACTGGGAGGGAACTGACCTAACGAGTTCGGCCTGGGGCAATGGTTCTAACTTGTACTGAGGTCAGGGAGAAGTCGATTAAGGAGTATGTGTCCTTGTGGAATCAAATTCAACTGGATTAAGGCCTATGTAAAGGGCAACATGTAAATGCGAGCTAAGGGTTCAGAATGTAAATGACGATTTCGAGGTGGAATCGTCACTCGAATACGCCGAAAATACATGTACATGATGTACTCGTCATTCTCGGTCTTTTGATACCAAATTCGTCCTATTTCGACGAAGTTTTTATTCTCGAGTCCAGTACTATTATATGAATCCAGATTTTCAGAACCACAGTCCCTCCTTTTGCCCTTACATAGGCAATTAATCTATCCTCATGTTAGTCTGAGTCCAGATCTATATTCCTAAAGTCATTGAGATGTTGCTGTAACATCATTCTAGTGCTGAGTTCATTTCTTGACACAGGCTTCCTTACACATGATGTAGCACAGAGGCCACGTATTGCAGGAGCACACTGTATGCATAGACAGAACAGGAAAAGAATGGCTAAGACCATCCCAATGACCATCAGAATTTTCCATCCCCAGGCAGATATCAGTTCCCAGAACCATCCCATTAACGACCAATCTCCTTTATCCACATGAATAGATTCGGAGATCTTATGTAGTTTGGAGATGGCCCTGTACACTGTTGGAGCATTATCTGGAATGAAAATGCAACAACTGGACTGGATCTGGATCAATTTGCATACTCCACCTCGGTCCGCAAGTATTACATCCAAAGCGACCCGGTTCTGAAGGGTCATAAGTCGATCCGACTGGAGCTCAGCAGTCAGGTTACTAAGGGCACCAGCAGTTTCAGTCACGGTGGATTCAACTACCCTTGTCAATTGCCTTATGTTCCTGCTGTTAGCCATGGCTCCCCAGAACGGCAGAAAACCCATTGCAAAGTCACCAAATTCTTGACCTGCAGTGTCTTCTTACTCAAAACACCTCTAACTACCCTTGTCCGATGGTAATCCGCCGCTGCTGTGTAGGTGGGAGGTAACAGGAATGAAACAAAACATGAGCCCGAGAAGCCATGTATAGGCTCTATCATGGCAGATGAAATAAGTACCCTTAGCGGCTAAAAACGCAGGGGAAGTCTGAGATCCAAAAACATACGTTTCTGTACAGACACTCTTCCCTAGCTGAGCTCTGGGATTCTTGCCAATACCTTGTAGACACAGGTGACCTTGATGGGGTACGATCCAGATAGGGGACGATCTCTTGGCTTGCTGTTTCTCACTTAATGTAGTGCCATATCCGGTCACGTTCCAACCTACATATGCAAGTATCTCATCATCCGGGGTATCTTCGTAAGAAGTTACTTCCTTGATCATGTCAACTATACCTTTGACTAGGGCGCTAGTCTTGAGGTTGTCTTTTACAGAACGTAGGGGTTGGATTTCTCGTGCATATATGAACATTGTCCTATATGCCCATACTGACCCATTGTGACTAAATGGCAGGACCAAATAGAGGATACCTCTATCCGTGGTGTGGGGCATGAGACCACACACCCAACAGTTAGTTGTGTTCATTACAAGTTGGTGTTGGTGTAATAACTGAACGAAGGAGTTATTGATGAATTCTAATCTCCTATTTGATTCGTGGTCAGGCAAAGGGTGGAAAGAATGAGAGGAAACAGTAGGAGGAGGTATGGGTGATGTAGTGGGCGCAAATGTCACATGAAAAGAGAATAAAACATAGCTTATCAAAAAGACCATTACGCTGAATATCATAAAAATACACACTATTATAAAACTTTTCTTCGTCATCGTGTTAAAAATCTCTGCTTAAAGTTCATTTGTTTGGCAGGCCTCTCCACATCAGGAAACTCCATCCTTTCTAAGGTGCTTCCCGCGGTGGTAGGTTGTCTCTGCTAAAGGATGCTTCCGTCAGTCTAGGGCAACTCCCTTGGACCAACCAGAACCAGCGACCTAACGTCGTCAGCTGCACCCAAAAGTCTTTAATCAACCGCGACCCTAGCAGCGGAACCCGGATGGCGGTTCGAAAAAACAAAAATAAGCAAGTTACCTAGATGGGAGATCTGCACTTTCAAAAATAGGATTTGGGGAAAAAAACACATTTTTTATTAGTCCACAGGTTTTTCTCTCGGATCATAAAAGAAATCACTTTTACTTTAGTCTGTTTTTCTTGGTCGTAAATTGTAGCGTCTTTTCCCGGGTACTGTCTGGTCCAGAAATAGTAGTTCAGGTTCCACAGAGTTCAATTGTTCTGGTGGTGGCACAGTTTCTCGAAAAATGTTCTCGCTTTCACAGACAGGGTTAGCTTCTTTTACACGTTCATCAGTTGTGCGCTCTGAGTCAGTGCCTCCTTTCTGGACCCATTGGTCATGTGGCAGAGGGAAGGGTACCTTCTTACAATGGATCCCGTGGACCCAATTGGCCTTCCCCTCCACCCTAACAGCCGACCTTGTAGACAGGAGGATGAGGTGAGGCCCGGTCCATCTGGGCTGGTCGTTTCTTGTTCTTTGAAAGTTGCGGACAAGCACCCAGGAACCGGGGTCAATGGAGTGACCCGGTGTCTCAGAGACCGGAGGCAAGGTGTTGTGGACCTGTTGATATAAAACACGCAATTTAGCCGTCAATTCATACAAATAGTCAAGCAAAATAGGGTGTTGCAGCTCGCTAAACTTCGTGGGCCTAGGCACTCCCCATATGTTGGCTGGCCGACCAAAGATTATTTCATAGAGGCTGAGTTTCACTCGCGAATGCACAGTCATTCTGGTGGATAGGAGTGCTAAGGGTAGAGCGTCAGGCCATTTAAGACCTGTGCTCGCTTGGATTTTGGCCAATTTAAGTTTAAGCGTGCCATTGTAGCATTCCACTAATCCAGCTGATTGGGGGTGATTTGCAGCGTGGAACTTCTGCCTAATGCCTAGCCCTTCACACACTCTTTTCATCACACGACCCACAAATTCACTTCCGTTGTCAGACCAGACCATTCTAGGCATTCCAAACCTGGGGAAGAACTCTTTTACAAGGGCTTTCGCTGTGGACAAGGCAGTATTGTCTTTTAGGGGATAGGCTTCTACCCATCTTGAGAAGGCACAAACAACCACGAGCACGTATTTTAAGTTGTTGCACCTCTCCATGTGTATGAAATCTAGCTGCAAAACCTCGAACGGATACGTAGGAGGTGCAAAATGACCAGCTGGAGTTGGGGTTCCCCTACCAGGATTGTGCTTCAGACATACCATGCAATTCTTGACAACATTCTCTGCATACTTGGGAATCCCTGAATTCTTCCACACTGGGGCCAACAACTCGCAAATCCCTTTCGCGCTGATATGGGCCATTCCATGAGCCATTGTAACCATTGCAGGCACATATGCATCGGGTAACAACCATCTCTGTTGCTCTGTCAATTCAATCCAACAACCATTTGCATCCATTCTCCCTGTACTTTCTCTCCACATGCTTAACTCTTTCTCCATGGCCTCAGCTTGGATGGACTTCACACTTTCTATCATGTCTTCACATATTCCAACATCACCAGTCCATCTTTCTGGGCTCGCAACATACATTCGGCTTATCACATTCTTTGCAGTTTCCTTAGCGGTTTCATCAGCAAATGCATTTCCACGACCAACATCATCAGTCACTTTCTTGTGAGCACTACATTTTACGATCGCTATTTTCAGGGGCAACGTCAGTGATTCAAGAAGCTCATTCACCAACTGACCATGCTGAATCTTAGCTCCATGCGAAGTCAGGAACCCACGTTCTCTCCACAATCGTCCAAAACTGTGAGCCACTCCAAAAGCATACTGGCTGTCGGTATAGACAGTCACTTTCATTCCTTTAGACAACACACATGCTCTCGTCAGGGCAACGAGTTCAGCGGCCTGAGCTGAACCATGTGGTATTCGCGCAGTTTCAATGACTGTGTGCAAAGTTGTGACAGCATATGCTGTAGTCACGTTACCATTTGGGAGCTTAAAGCATGAACCATCCACCCATAATGTACCATCACATTCAGCAAGAGGAGTGTCGAACAAATCAACTCTCCCTTTCGTCTCTTCCTCTGTTCTAAGAAAACAATCGTGCTGTTCTGAAGCATCCGATTCCTCTGCAATTGGTAACAATGTGGCTAGGTTCAAGGTACTGCACCTTTTTATGTGCACATGGCTCGCTAGTAGCGTCAATTCGTAACTGGACAGTCGAGCACTAGTTAAGTGCTGTGTCTTGGTCCTATTTAACAATGTGTCTACTGCATGCGGGACCATCACGATTAGCGTATTATTCATTACTAGACCAGCAGACTGTCGAATAGAAACAGCTGCTGCTGCTGTGGCCCTTAAACAACTTGGCAATGCTCGTGCTACCGGATCCAAAGTGTACGAAAAATAGGCGCATGGCCGCTGTCTATCTCCGAATAACTGAGTCAGCACAGACAATGCACAGCCCTCCTTCTCGTGGACATATAATGTGAAAGGCTTACTGTAGTTGGGGGTACCTAACACAGGGGCCGAACATAATGCTGTGCGTAATTCGAGAAAACTTTTCTGACACTCTTCAGACCAAGGAATGGGATTGGGTGTATTTTTACACGTTAATGCCACCAAGGGTTTGGCCAATAACGAAAAATTTGGAATCCACTGTCTACAGTACGATGTAATGCCCAAGAAAGCACGTACTTCTCTCTGTGTTCTTGGCACATTCAATTTTGCTATTGCCTGAATTCTTTCTGGGGTCAGTTTCCTTCCCTCCTTCGACAAGAGATGACCTAAGTAGGTCACTTCTTGTCGGCAATATTGAAGCTTGGAAAGTGACACCTTGTGATGCAAATCACATAGATGACGCAATAATGACAACGTGGCCATTTTACAAATTTTCTCAGTATCCGCAGCGATGAGCAAATCGTCCACGTACTGTACAAGAGTGGCACCTTTAGGCAAAACAATTGTGTCAAGCTGGGCTTTCAGAGCTTGACTGTATATTGAGGGGCTTTCACAGTAGCCCTGAGGAGCGCGTTTGAAGCGGAAGCTGCGACCTCCTAAACTAAAGGAAAAAATATCCCTGCTCTCCTCAGCAATCGGGATACTGAAGAAAGCATTCTTCAGGTCAATCACCGAAAACCAGGAGGCAGAGAATGGAATCATAGTCAATAATGTGGTAATGTCGGGGACGACTGGGAATTGTGGCACAACAATTTTATTCACCTCTCTAAGGTCAATCACGAATCTGTACGCAGGTGGCTGAGAAGGGTCAGTTCGTTTTAAAACAGGCAGAACAGGACTATTGCAAACATTGCCTCGTGTTTCTTCAATCACGTCTTTTTCAATCAACTCGTAAACAATCGCTAGCAAAGCTTTTTCACCCTCATTAGATATTCTGTATTGGGGAATTCGTGGCATTTTGACATTCGACTTCAATGTTACAACATATGGTGGAATTTCTAAAAGACCTACATCATTTGGACCAGTAGCCCGAAGAATATCTGGGAGAATCGACAATTCTGCTGGAAGTGCATTTCTCGACAAATACATGGGAGAAACCACTTTCTTACCTAAAGTAAGTTGTACTCCTGAAGGAGAACAGTACAAAGTCGCATACAATCTTTTTAGCAAATCTAATCCTAGCAAATTTTCACCACAACCTGTTGTCAAAATAAGGGGTGCTTCGAATTCACAAGGACCAACAGAAAGAGATAAAGGGTCAGAAATCGGATTTCTAACCGGGGTGCCAGAAAAACCTACAGAAACTTTCATTTCGCCAGACAAAGGTGCGCCAGGGAGTTTGGAGTGCATAATAGAACTCTTTGTAGCACCAGTATCCAACAGAAAAGGTTCTGACACACCTGATGTAATCACCTCAACGTAAGGTCCGCTCTGATCTACTGGAACTGAAACGACTCCCTCTCTTCGTCTATGGCTGTCCTAGCAATCCTCATTTTCCCACTGCTCATTTTCTGTGTAATACTCATCAACGTAGTATTGAGCTGTCCTGTCAGATACGTTATTTTGCTGATCAAACCTGTTCATAGAGTATTGTGGTGGAAGGGGACGTGCGTCCTGAGGGGCGTTTCCACGCCCTCTACCTCTAGGCGCTTGCTGACTGCCACGACCTCTTACACCAGAAATTCCATTTGCACGTTGTGGTAGGGCAGGACAGTTATACTTGTAATGACCCTCCTGTTTGCAATATAAACACTGGTTAGGACCTACGCGGGGTTGAGTGTAATCGAATCTTTGCAAGTTTCTCTGATATTGTTGAGGCTGCTGAAAAGTATTCTGGTAGTGATTCTGACCATTATTATTTTGATTACCACCACCACGTGGTGGATAGGCTTGCTGTAGCAAAACCTTCGTTTTGAGTTCTCTAGTTTTCTTTTCTACTTTATCTTTCTCATCTTTGTCTCTATTCTCGTAGTACTGTGCGGTAGCTAATATCTGGGCTGAAGACGAGACTGCCCAAGAACTTTCCGAATCTTTTAATTTCCTACACAATTCTGGAAGCAGATTGTGCACAAATTTATCGACAAACAATCTCTGACCACCTTCTGTGGTCATATCTTGACCGCTGTGGTCAATGAATGTTTCTTCAAATCTGGTGAAGAAATCTGAAACAGTTTCTTCTTTCTTTTGCTTGCATGCAGATAACTTATCCCAATTTACGCGTATTGCAGGCATTATCGTTTTCATGTAATCTACTATTCTACCAGGTAGTTCTGCTATCAGAGGCTCAGGCTTGGCACCACCAACTTGTCGTGCATCTGCAGCAGTAATATTAGCCCACGTGTCACCTAATTCCTGGTCATGATCTACATGACGAATTTTTCCCCATAAAGGCTGTGGAACAACGTTCCCGAATAACATATCGATATCGGCCAAATTCATTATACATGACCCAGCAGTTTGCGACAATTCTTTATAGTACCCTGCAGGATTTTTACGCGGATCTGGTAATGTTTGTTTGAGTGCTAAAACTTCAGCTCGCTTCCATGGGACATGTACCCATACACGGTGAAAGTGTGGCAGGACAGGTGGGACAGCGGTCGCGTCACCCTCTCTCCACTGTGGGGGAACTTCTCTCATAGGGTATTGTCGTGCCTTTTTCCTACTAGATGCACTAGATTCCGATGGTGACCCAGAACTGCTTCCCTTACTTCGATATGATAATAACATTTCAACTGCCTTTTCCACATCGGGACCTACAATCATACCCTCTCCAAATTTAAATCGTACACGACACATCTCTTGTGGGATGCATTCTTGATCATTGTCTTCTAAATCCTCGCCAAGAAAGACACACATCTGTTCGAAAACATATCTCTGTGTCGCTGCTTCCCATTGATGGAAGACTTCCATGACAGACTGTACATCATATTTTGCAGTGTCCATGACCCATTTCCGAGCTAAACTATTCAGGGAATCTCTCTCTTGATAATCAGGCAGTTGACTTCGCAACTGTCTTCTTCCTATGTTAGGGGTCGTAGCAGGCGACCCGAAAAGAGGTAAAAGAAGATTAGTAACAGTGCTGGCCATTTTCTGCCGAATGGAAGGTGAAACTGAAGGACAAACAGATGGAGAAACGGGGTGAGATAAGGCGGGGGTAGAGATGGCAGAAGAGGTATCAGGGAAAATAGATGTGGTACTAGGCAGAATCGTAGAGGGAGCATTAGGAGATGTAAAAAGTACAGTAGGCAAAATCGTAGAAAACACAGGTGAAACAGAAGTGGTCGGTGGGCCTGGAGGAGGCTGCACCGAAGAAGTAGGAGCCAGCTGAAGAACAGCTGGTGGGTGCTGTGGAAGAGCAGGAGGCGCAGCTTGTGCAACTAAGGGTTGCGGGGGTGCTGTGGCATTCTGCGCATAGGGGGGTGGTGAAGTTAATAATTGCGACATTAATTGGTCTTTTTCACGCTCTTTTGCTGCCTCTTGCTGAAGAGACGGCAAAACTGGATAACACTTATCTATTGCCATTTTATGTTGCCTGTGCAACTGCTCATTTATCTGCTCTTCTTCATTATCTTTAAACTGCACGGCAGCTTGCATTACCGAAAGTCCTCCTTCTCTCTTATTTTTCTTAGCTAATTTAATTTCTTTTTGTTTGGCTTCTTTGCGCCATAAGCGGAAAGAGTCAAACATCGCCGGCCGGGCTTTCTTTTTGAAGAGTTTAACTTCAAGGTTGTCTAAGATTTCAGAATCAAAGCTACCATATTGGGGCCATTTTAAAACACCATCTTTCCTAGTGTATTTAATCCACACTTCGTTGTAAACGATGGGGCCTACCCCATGTTTAACATATAGCTCGTAAGTCGGAGTTCCAACTGGAGGAACCGGACATGAGTCCTCCAATCGGGAGTCCCTATTATTACTACCAAGACAAAACAAATTCCCAAGTCTAAGACTAGGCATCCTCGCTCTCTAGTCTAGTTCCAAAACTTCAAAGGATTTATCGATTACGATATTTCTCGTGAATACACGAGTCCTTCGGTTATGGTGCTTGCAAGTACCAATAAAAACCTTTTGTATCTCAAAGATACCACAAAGTAAGTCCAACTAAGGACTGGGAGACGCTCCACTTATACTTAACTGAAAATATCGATGGCGTCCCCAGAAGACTCGTCTCATTGTTTCGCTCTACCGAAAACTTCAAGGGTCCAACATCAGGGCGATAGCCAGGGCAGCAGTCCTTGTAGCCGTCGGGAAGCGGGGAACCTCGCAGCAAAGACCTTCGGACCACGTGGACATGCAGGGGTCGATGAGGTGGTGGGCCCTCCTCCGGAATTTCCACACGAAGCTCCTCACGATCTTCAGGCTGACTGGTACCACTGGAATCGCCCCACGTTGGGCGCCAATTGAGGTACTGGGTTTTTAAGAACCGGTACAGAACCGGTAACCCAGCGGTGTCAGGGAATCAACACCCATAGACCTCGGGTTCTCCTGAGTCAGACCTACAGAAACTCAGAGTCTTCTAGGTGAAGTCAAAGATTAGTTTATTGGCTGCAACCAAGGTAACAGGGTCCTAGAAGTACAATACGGGTATGTTCTCAGGAGACTGCACACTTTCACGAAGTCAGGCTTCTCTCTTTATACCTGATTTTCAGCCTTGGGCAAAACATTCCTTGAATTCGTGGTATTTCATTTATAGTTACTGGTTACAAAAGAAAAGCAGAGTCATGATGACATGTACATATTTCATGTCGTGCTGCCCATAACAAATCATCCGGCAAGGCCCAACATTTCATCAGATATCGCTGGACCCCCAATAAAAACGGTCACCTCCCCATCGTAAAGCAAGTAAAGAAAAGGAGTGGAGAAAGATGTGAGCGAGATATGGCAGGTGTGCATGCTCAAATGGTTTTATGGCTGGTTGAGCCTAGATGCTATCTTGCTCGGCCACTGGGAGGGAACTGACCTAACGAGTTCGGCCTGGGGCAATGGTTCTAACTTGTACTGAGGTCAGGGAGAAGTCGATTAAGGAGTATGTGTCCTTGTGGAATCAAATTCAACTGGATTAAGGCCTATGTAAAGGGCAACATGTAAATGCGAGCTAAGGGTTCAGAATGTAAATGACGATTTCGAGGTGGAATCGTCACTCGAATACGCCGAAAATACATGTACATGATGTACTCGTCATTCTCGGTCTTTTGATACCAAATTCGTCCTATTTCGACGAAGTTTTTATTCTCGAGTCCAGTACTATTATATGAATCCAGATTTTCAGAACCACAAAATTTCCTATCTTGCATTAAGTCCAGTTGCATCCGTGCTGCACCACTGAGTGCAATAACATTCAGATTCATCTTTTTCCTATTTCTCCAGGAGACATACAGGGTCAAAACAGTAAACCAGAGGAGAGGAAAATATGGAGGAGAGATGTGAGTCCCACAAGGAAGGCTGAAAAGAGTAGTACAGACAGTGGAATAAGAGATAAGTTAAAAATGGCACAGATCTGGAAGGCCTAGCTTAAGTGTGGCACCCATACCTATCCAGTAGCAAGTTGCAAAGGGCAGGTAGGTAATTCTGGTACTGGCAACCAAAAGGGTGTGTGTTAGACTTGGCTTTTCCAGCGGGTTTATCCCCAGACTTTTTGCTTTTTGGCCTCCTGTTTTGGACCCTGTTTTTGTTAGATTTATGACTTTGGGCACTTTACCACTGCTGATCAGTGCTAAAGTTCATATGCTCACTCTGTAAATTGCGTTTATGGTTTGGTGATACCATGATTGACATATTTTATTTACTGGTAAGTCTCTAGTACAGTGCACTGTGTGTGCCCAGGGCCTGCAAATCAAATGTTGCTAGTGGGCCTGCAGCACTGATTGTGCCACCCACATGAGAAGCCTGTACATATAACTAAGACTTGCCACTGCAGTGTCTGTGTGCAGTTTGGTACTACCATGTTCACTTGGCAAGTGCACCCCTTGCCAGGCCTTAAACTTCCCTTTTCTTACATATAAGACACCACTAAGGTAGGCACAAGGTAGCCCCATGGGCAGGGTGTAGTTTATGTGAAAGGTAGGATATTTACTGAGGTGTGTGACATGTCCTGATAGTGAAATACAATGTATTTCCGTTTTCACTATTGAAAGACTATCTGTCCTATAGGATATAATGGGAGTTTCTTTATAGCATCTTATAAAATGTAACTGAAAGGAAGGTAAATTTTAGTGTGCCTGAACTCAGAATATAAAGATGCATCTTTTAGTAAGGATGATTTTTACATTCTGTGTTTGAAAATACCACTTTTAGAAAGTAGGTATTTTCTTGCTTAGCCATCCTATGGGGCAGATTTATGAGGCCCTTGCGCCACGTTTACGCCGCTGTTGCGTCACGCAAGGCGGCGTAAACGTGGTGCATCCCTATGAACGATTTACAACGTGACGCATCTAGGCAGATGCGTCACGTTGTAAAGCCCTGCGCCGCTTGTGGGCGTTCCGGCGCAGGGTGGGTGTTCCGGGGCAGGTGCGCCTCGCAAAAGTGGCTGAGTGAAATCTATAAGATTTCACTCAGTCACTTTCAGGCCAATGCTGCGTCAAAAGCCTGCGCCTGCTTAAAGCAGGCGTAGGTCTTGATGCAGCATTGGTGAGATAGGGCACCCCCCGAGCCTTGCTGGAGCTGCGTCGCGCTTGCGACGCAACTCCAGCAATGCGCCGCCTTTACGGCACAGATGCGTGACGCATCTGTGCCGTTTTTGCCCCATGGTGCGCCACATTGTAAATGCGGCGCACCATGGGTGGCGGAGCTGTGGCGCACTGTGGCGCACATTAACTGGCGCATCCCTGGGGATGCGCCAGTTAACATAAATCTGCCCCTATGTGTCTCTGCTGGTTTGTGTATTGACTGTCTGGCTTTTGAGTGACAGGGGCTGTGGACAGACAGTCAAGACAGCCACCGGGGGTGGGTTGATGTGTGTCCTGCCTTTCCTGAATGAGCCAGGGCTGGGCTAAATAGACCTGGGCTGCATTTAGAATAGGGGGACGATATTTCTTTCACACCTAAATGGGCCTGGTCTGCCTGGGACAATGCTGCACCAGAGAGGACAGAACTGGTTTTGGCTGGGCAAGGAGCTTCTCTGCCATCAGAGAACAAAGGAATTTGCTGTATAAATATTGGGCCCAAACCCCAGTATTTTAGATTACTGCTGAACTAAGGAAGAAGCTGGAGGAGGATTACTTCACCTGTGCTGTGTGCTGTTGAGTTTGGCCTGCAGTGCTTGGTTCTGTCTTGGGCAGGGAAAGGACTGGACTGTGCTTTCATCATCCTGCAGTTAGAGTTTTCTCCAAGGGCTTGAAGTGGAGCTTGCCTCCTGTTGGAAGTCTCAGCGATATAAAAGACTTCACAGATCACTTCTGGGAAACAAGAGGAACCTTTGCCAAGGAGTAGAGCTGGAGAAACTGAGGAGTACTGCCCCTTTGCTGTTTGCTGTTTGAGGTTGGCCTGCAGTGGCTGCTTCTACCTAGGAAAGGACAAGGACTTTACTGTGTCCCCTGCTTGAGGAAGATCTCCAAGGGCTTGAAATAGAACTTGCCTCCTGTTCTGAAGTCTCAGGGACACAAAGACTTCACCACCCGCTCCCCTGAACTTCCTTGCTGGGAGTTGTGTCCTGCTAGGAGGTGTCTGTTGCTGTATTAGACCTCTGGAGGCTGTTTGCCGCTGGGAGCTGGAAAAGTAAGGCAACTTTGAGAAGCGTGATGCAACCTGCACCTGGTTTTGATGCATCGCCAAAGAAATCAACACAGCGCCTGCCGTGGCTCGAGAAATCGCTGCATGCTGAATCCCGTGCACAAATCTCCGAAGTCCGAGATCACTGCACCGATTCTGACAAAGGCCCTGCTGTGAGGCTGTAAGAACCAACACATCATGGGACCACGGCTGGAGATAACAATGCAGTGTTCTTGCTGCAGGTGCATCTAGAACCGCTGCATTCCTGATCCTCACATCGTATACGGTCACCATGCCGACAAGAACACCGGGGTCTTGTAAGAAACTGATGCATCACCTCCCCGCACAGTAAGAAATCAACGCATCACCTCCCCTTCAGTATAGAAACAACGCATCACAGCCCCTGCGTGGCAGTAAGGCACTGATGATTCACCTCCCCTTAAATAAGGAACTGATGCATCACCTTCCCTGGGTGTAAGGAAGCGACGCATCACCTTCCCTGCGACAGTTTTGATTTTTGTGCGTAATGCATCCGAGGTACTTTGTGTGAAAAGTGTTGCATCTGCAATTTGGTCTGAACAGAACTATTTTTACCTTTTAAAAGTCATATTTTGATTACTGTATTGTGGATTTTTGTTGTTTTGGTCTTGCTTGGATTAGATAAAGATTACTTATTTTTCTAAACTAGCGTGGTGTCCATTTGTAGTGTTTTGACTGTATTACTGTATGTGTGCACAAATGCTTTACACACTGCCTCTGAGATAAGCTTGTGTACTAGTTCCAAGCTACCAAGGGGGTGAGCAGGGGTTATTTTAACAGTGTATCCCCCTTACCCTGACTAGGAAGAATCCCTACTTGGACAAAGATACGAACCCTTGCCAACTAGAGACCCCCAATTCTAACAGATGTGCTTCTCCTCTCTCTGGGCTGATCACGGCACAGGAAGAGCAGTGGAGTCACCAACATGAACATATTGCTGGGTGATGGGACAATTCTCTTGACCTCTTCTTCAGCTACAAGGATTTGAAGTTAGTTCTCTCATAGTTTCTCAGTTCATGGTTGGGAAGCATGTTCACTGTAAACTTTCCCTTTGCATGTGATGGCTTTCAGGTTACTGTCAAGAGCTGCTGTTTGCAAGGCGTCACGGCTTAACTCTGCGGTGATGTAAGCAGCACTGTGAAGATGCAGTGCAGCTATTCTCAGGACAGTTTCCTTAGCAGTAGTGTGCATGCACAAAAGTTCAGGGTATGCTTCTTGAGCAGTATTGAACATACACAATGCTGGTTGATGCATGTTGTTGTCCTGAGCAGAGCTGTGCAGATGCCATGCTGGGATCTTCAGGTTTCGATCCATAGCAGTGCTTTGTCAATACTATGCTGGCTGTTTCAAGGCCCATGTCTAGAGTGACACAGTTCAGATATCATGTTAGTATCCCAGTGCCTGTGTTACCACCTGGAAGTGGGGAAGTTCCTTACCGGCTCCTTCTTATGCTCCTTCAATGGACTGTTGGATAGATATCTGCTCTGTCAAGTCCAAAATAACACATAGCCTTTCTATGCCTCTGATCCCATAATTTACAACACCGACCAGTCAGACCTTAATAACTACCACCCAATCTCCAACTACCCAACTTTGGCCACATTCTTGAAAAAAGTGTGTGCATCAACAGATATGCAGTCACATCGATCAATTCCAACTCTTCAACTACTGCCAATCTGGTTTCAGGCCGGGCCACAGCACTGAAACTGCCCTGGTAAACATTGTTTACAACTCTCTATGATCATTCGACCAGAATGAATCTTGCTTACTAATCCTACTTGACCCTTCAGCTGGGTTTGACACAGTCAAACATAAGACTCTTATAAACTTCTTAAAATACAGAATGGGTCTCTCTGGTAAAATGGTTCTCCTCATTCCTACACAACAGATCTCTACATGTCTTGATCAACCACAGTCTCTCCGATCTGTCATCAGCTAGGCTAGGCATCCCCCAAGGCTCAACTCTCTCCCCCTCCCTGTTTAACATGTACATGGAGCACCTGACAGAAATCCTCAAACTCTTGAACATATCCTATCACATGTATGCTTGTGATACTCAACTCTACATGAAAATTGCCTCACCCAAATACATCTGCATCCTCAATAACACTCTGACAAAAACAACATTGGCTGACTCATCACCACCTCAAACCTAACACACTCAAAACAGAATTCCAATTAATCTCAACACCCAATAACACTCCTTATATCAAAGAATGGCTCCCACATCTTACAGCCCTGAACTGCACCTCGCACATCTTTGACTCAGCGAAATCCCTATGAATAACCTTGGACGATAATCTCTCAATGCAGAAGCACATCAGCCCCTCCACCAGAGGGACTAATCATCAACTTCACGCATTAGGGAAACTGAAACCTTCCCTTCCAAGTATGCAAGACAGCAGTTCAAGCACTTGTAGCTAGACTATGGTAGTGCTACCCTCACAGGCATACCAAAACTAAAACTAGCTCCTTTGAAGGTTACGTTTAACGCGGCGGCTCGGCTAATCACAGGCTTGAAAAAAAGTGATCTTATCACCACTGACCTCAAGTCACTGAACTGGCTACTTTATGAGGCTAGGATTAATCTAAAAATTGCTTGCATGACCCATAAAGCTCTTCACCCCAGCACTCCTACCTACCTGGCCCAGAAACTGACCCTATCTAGCAGCAATAGATCTTATCTAAACACAAGCTCCCTTCTTCTGAAACCCCACATATTCAACAAAAAGCAAACCTGCAAGCAAGCTTTCTCCAAAATTGCCGCACAAATATGGAACTCTCTTCCTTCTAAGACCAGGCCAAACCCTTCAACATCTCTCTTCAATAAAGAGATACAACGTTTACTATCTTACAGACTCCCCACTTAAACTGTAGCTCTCTCATCCTTACCGCCCAGGGTCTTTTTGCTCCAGTTTGTTTTTTTGTTGTTACTTTCCATGTTTGACATTCTTTTTATTATTTCTATGACCAATACCAACTTGAATCTTTGCTGATCTTTCGTTTTATAACCACATATATGTAGACTGTTGTACAATACCCGGACTCCCGAAAGGGTCTTGTACGTGTTATTACTTCCAAGAGACTGTGTGTTCCTGTCTTCTCATTCTGTGTTATTTCCAAGTTTTGCCTTTATAACTATTACTTCCATGACCAATACCATGTATATATCTGTTGTTTATCAATGTATAATAACTACCTACCCCTTTACTATTGTACATCATGCTGACACCCGAAATGGTCTTGCTTGTACTATATAAAACTCTACAAATTAGATAAATAAAATAAGGTGGCCACTCCTCGAACGCTGTGCTTCCCTTTCCTTTACTCCAAGCCTAGTGGATGGTGTGTATGTAAACCTTTGTCATTCTAATCAGCATGTAAACAGGCTGAGTGGCAGTAGTGTGTCTCATCAATCACCCAGACATCACACTACTACTGACCCACAATCAAAGGCAGACAAAGCTAAATCTGTAGCATCTGACAGATACTTCTACCCACAGATTCCTTAATGTTGAATATTCCCAGGCTTCAGAGTGTATCTGGAAAAAGAAATTAGCAATCGCCTTGTGCACGGGTAGGTGGAACCGTTTGGCTCCACACTGCGTCAGTGGTAATATCCGCACTGGAAGTGAGGTGCACGGTGCTTTTTTAGGCCCCACTCTAGCGGTCTGACCTTAGTTCCTTCTTTTCCGCGCCATCAGCACAAATCTGTTACGAGCTCCCCCTAGTCACTTTTTGACTGCTTTCAATCTTTTTGACGATGACTTGCGTAAATGCTTTGTGACTTTTTGTCCACCTATCTCTGAAGAAATCCACTGGGTTCAAGCCTTAAGGAGCCTGTGATCTATAGATGTCGGTGACAGACCTCCACTTGGTATGTCTGTGATGTCTTAAAATAGACCACAACTAGGCATCATGTGCAAAGTGCAGACAAAGGACCTGAAGGCCATCTGAAAGTGGGCCATGAAGCTTTTGACTGCTCCCAGAGTCACTTACGTCAGTCCTCATCCCACTCCAGGACTTCTTTTGGTAAGTTTCTCAAGAAGAAATTCAAGAAGTCATAGCCCTCTTCAACTTCTCTACATCGCTACCATTCTTCAGAAGATGCGAGTGAACGATGCCACAAACCTGACCCCACTTGCAGGTGGTCAATGCGCAGCTGGCGTCTGTCCACTCCACGTTTCCCTGAATTTCCCTAAGTGACCACCACCCGACTCCAAGAATGGTATAAAGCCACAAGCCTCATTCTTCGGTGGTTGAACCATTCCGGTCCAATAGGTTCAGAGGGGTCCTCTACTAAAGAACCCCTTATGAGTTCTTCTTAGCACCAATCGACCCCTTAGGATCAGTTGGTGGCTCTGAATTGGCCCCGGTCACGACTTCGTGACTTTCTATGGTTATCGTTTCAGTGGCACCATTCGGGGCGCTGCCGACACTCATCAAAGGGTCTGAACCCACAGTGATTTCAGACACCCATACCGAGATGGACAGGAGTTACACATCGTTCCCTGCTCCGACCAGGCCCACACAGCCTGAATTGGAGACAGAGTCTTATTATACTGAAGAGCTCAGTGAGGAACACAAATGGAGGGACAAACTCCTCTATCTGGATCCAAAAATTGAGTTATCATTATATATTGATTGTACTAAAGATTTCGGGTGGATGATCAAATCTTTGTTGGATTTGCAAGAGCAAAGAAAGGGAAGGCAATTCAAAAGAGAGCCATATCTTGACGGGTCAACCTCTTTATTAAGATCTGCTAAACTATGGGGGGTAGTTTACCAGATGACCCTGTTCCATCAAAGAACCCCTAATCCATTCAAGGGCTTTATTTGACCAATACATGGCATCCAGGCACTTGTAGCCATGGGTGGCCACAATTGAACCAAGTTGACAGAAGGCATGAATTAGGAAGGATGGCATTAAGAACAAAAAAGTATCACAACGTCAAGATGTGAAAAAGAGGGTCATGAGTGGGGTTGATGTTTACAGGTACCAGTAGCAAGATGACCAGAGGGTACACGTGTATTAAGCAAGGGCAGCACCAATACACTTCGGTTGGTAGTGTTATTCAGAGCCCCAAAATAACTTTCCTAGACCACCAGCAAGAGACATTTATATCATGTATTACCATGGGCAGTGGCGAGGCAGACAAACAAACCCGGAGCTCTTTTACCGCAGAAGCAGACTACTATTTTGTAATGGCACTACCCCATTGGCAGGCTCAGCTTACTATCCCCACACTTTACCAAAAGAAAAGCCATGGACAAAGTCTCTGCTCATCAGCACACTGAGACTAAAAGGGAAGGCTGGAAAAGCTAGCAAAGACAAGCAGGAGGGTCTTGTAACACTGGGGGAAGGGGTAAGAGCGCTGCATTGGTAGATTCCATCGATGTGAAAATGAGGACCACGAAGATGCAATTAAGTCAAAGAGAGGGAAAGAGAGATTAAAAAGAAAGAAGTAAAAGTGGAAGAAAATCAGAGGAAAGTGAGTTAGAGGCAGGTCAGGGAAGGAGGGAGGATTGAAGGGTAAGGTATAGACGCAAAGAGTTATGAACTGTCTGCCCTTTAAGACTCTGGGAATAGGTAAGCAACCTGCATCCATATCAGAAAGATGGGAGTACTTTATCACCTATGAATATAGAGAAGGAACAGATGGTGAGCCTGAAACGAGAGGGGTAAACACAAAGAGGACAAAGTGAGTGGGGCGCAAAGAAGTTCGGACGAAAGAGGAAATGCAGGGTGAAAATGGGTAGAGAAGCTGCTGAAGTAGCATAAAATGAAATTGGGGAATTAATACGTGTAACTGAATTGCAAGTAAAAGAAGGCAAATGAGTTGTTTCAAAGGACTGAAATGGAAGGAAGAAAACGAAAAAGCAGAAAAGAACGCAAGAAAATCAGAATTAAAGCAGGATGGAAAGTGAGTCAGGAAATTCTTGGAGCAAGTAGGAAAAAGAGAGGGCAATGAGAGACAGGTGTATGAGGCAATTTCAGAAAAGCTGGTAGAAACAGAGAGATAAGCAAACTATCGTGACAAGGCAAGTGTAAAGCTGGAAAAGATTAATGCTCTGTACGTTGTTCAGGAACAGTGAACATACAGAGTTTGTGGTTATCACATATCACAGTAACTAGCCGACGTCACATTCAGGAAAACGAAGATAACGTTCCTTCTCAGTGAAGCTTAGAACAGCTCACTCAACTGAACAAGACGGGCTGCTTTTCATCTGAAGGATCGTGGTGACTCCATCAAACCTGTGGCTAAACTAACCACTAAAGGCTTACTCCAGACCGACCTTACACCACAGGGCTCTGCTGCTTGGAACCATCAACTGGCACATTCATGGCATCGTCGCGCGCATGGTGGGCAAAGGTGAAAGCCATCATCATCATGAAGGTTGCGGGCACTACAGGACGGCTCGACCATCCTCCAGTTTCTGCTCCAGGATCAGATGGGAGGGAAGAGACATTGAGCAAGAGCTCCCAGTCAAAGCATCTTTTGTGAATCTTAAACTTGGGCTGACTAGAGTGTAGCTTGTGTGGTTTCGGATCCCCAAGGAAAGCTGTGGACAGCGGCACAAGAACTTGACTCCATGCGCCATGAAGCTTAGTAACAAGGATCGCCCTCCCAAGTGTGATGATGTTAGGGAGAAGCGATGGCATTTATCAACATTCCCAAGTGAGAAGAGGGCTAGCCAACCTTTCAATCCTAACACAAGCCCACTGATTCCCGCCTGATTATCAGCGAGCTGAACGGGTCATTGAAAGACATTTCGAAGCTAGATTAATGGAAATGTCTCCTTGATGGGTTCAAGGAGGGCTTAGATGTCATACAATGCCACTGGTTAGGTCAGCAATGTAAATGTCAAAGGCCTTAAAGTCATCCTAGGACCTCCTGTCCATGTCGCCGACAGAGTGTCCCATTGGGAGGATAGAAGAACAGGGACAGGAGCAGTTTCAGGGTCCCCGACTGTGTCTGATATCAAAGAAAAGATGACTATCCCCGAACCCAGGGAGGGGAGGAGCTTTTCGAAGTCAATCATTAGCTGTGGGACCTGTACTGTCCCTGTGCACAAACTAGTGTTTGTGTTATGTGCCAATTACGCTGTGTGTGCAACTGCTGGTGTGGTGAGCGTGCAGCCCGGGCGTGCAGCGTGCCCTCAGGTGGAGAAAGAACGCATCACCTACAAGTACAGTGCCATCAAGGGGTGGCGTGGGGAGGGGTGATGGCGGGGTTAGTCATGGGTCAGCGCTGTGCCTTGGGGCAGGCAGGGAGGACGGCTGTGTGGCTGCTGGATGAAGGAGCTCTGAAGATGAAAAGGGGAGCGCTTGATGGTCGAGCTGCCAGTCCAGCCCCCAGAGTAGTGCGGCCTCACACTGCTTCAGGTCATGATGAAAGGTATAATTTTCTTCCGCCGGTACAATCCGCACAGTGAAGTCCTACTTGACGAGCTACAGCGATCTCCGATGAGAGAGAGCGGGGGAGGAGAGAGGAAGCGAAGAGGAGAAGACAACAGCTGCAAGAGACTAGCCAGAGCAGAAAGACGTAAACAAACAACGCCGTAACACTGAATTGTGTGCTGGAGCGTGATTTGTATCACAGAAGGAGACAAAAAAAGGCGGGTAGAGGAGTGTTGAAGAGAAGAGAATGAAGTGCAGGGAAAAATTGAAAGAAAGAGGCCGGAATGGTTGTAAGCGCAGAGTCGTAGGAAAGTCATGCGCTAGCCATGTCCAGCGTCGGCAGCTGTCCAGGGTCCTGCACCAAGATCTCATGCACTGCACTGCAGCTTTCCACACATCTCTGCGTCTCCAATGTGTATACCCCGAATTGAAGTAACTTCTCTGCCGTGTGCGACTTCACAGACTCAATATAAAATGTGTGACTTTCAGCTTCGCTCGCACTGCAAGTCTCCCCTGTCCCTCAGGACAGTTACAGACGAGGCAGCATCAGTGCAGCTTTGTTTCCTCACAGAGTAGAATAGGTACAACATGGCAGTAGCAAAACAGGCTTCTTTCCCTCAGAGAAGGCAGCCACAGAGCAAGTTTTCACTACTTACAGAACAGATCCATCATGGCAGATTAATGCAACCTTTAATTGCTTACAGAACAGGTGCTGTTAAGGCCCACGTGACACGTAGGTTAGGGACAGATCTCTGATGTTGGTGGTTAATCTACTCAGTTGTGTCTGTAAGTGAATAAGTGAGTGAATATGTGAGTGGTGACATCGTTTAGTTCCATGTGAGCACTCCTGTTGTCACTCTTTCATACATCCTGCTTTCACTCACAATACTGTCAGTAATGTTTCTTTGCGTGTATCAAGAAGGAGAGAGAGGACCAGAAAGCTAGTCCTTATCCCCCGGATTATATGTATGTAAATCAAAAATGGACTAGCTAAATAATCAAAAGAAAATAAATTATTTTAATTTATCAAGGACTCAAGTATGTTTTGTCAACGGTTTGTGGCACCTGGTAGGTGTGCTCATAAAGCCCTCACCCACCAACCTAGTTGGTGGCATGCTTCATCATCGGGCCCACCCAGTGACACCTAGCGTGTCCCGGGTGTGCTTCGACGCCTGAAGACAGCGGAGCAGGTATGTCGCTGTGTGTGCGGTGAAGACTGTTATGGATTGTGAGTTTAAAACGGCTTGGCGGGGATCCCAGTGCCCAAGGGCAAATACACTTTATTGGCTGGGTCACCGTCAGCGGTTAAAAATAAGGCTATTGGATGTTAGAGGCGAGTTACGACCTCCCACATCCTAGGGTGTGTCAACATGTTTCAGCCAGTGCCTTATGACTATGCTGGCCTTCTTCAGGACGGGTAAAAAAGGGTGTGTGCAGTTAAAACTAGTGGGTGTATATCCAGACTATGTGTATACACGCCCTAAAGTGTTTATCTATGTGTGAGTGGGGGATTCCCATCTCAAGAAAACACCTTTACATTTAACATAAAGGACAAGGACAAAACATACATGAAAGAAGGTTAGAGTCATTGGCTTTATGCTTGATATACAGTTGGTTGCCGGCTCTATAGCGGTGAAGGTGCTGGCTATGAGCGGCTATGGTGTAATGGTATTGGTGGTACCATTAGGGTGGGGTTCGCACTTGATTACGGTAGTGGGGTGGCTAAAACACGAATTGTACATAGGTAGTGCACAGTGGTACCGGAGGAAAACATAAGATTTCATTCTTACGCTAGTTTGTCAAGAGTGCTACTTCAAGGTTAGAGAAGTGGCATGGGTTGACCCTGTGGAATAAAAACATGGGTTTTGCCACACAGTTTTAGAGAGAGAGAGAGAGACCTGTGGGGGAGAAAACGCTTACCAGAGATGAAGAACCGTCAAAGTACTCACAGAGTTCTTGGTCAGAGCCTGCCGTAGACCTGTACTGCCTCCTTCGCTGCACCGGTAGCGAATGGCCCTGGGAGTGGGCTTTTTATACTGTTAGTAGATTGTCAAAACGTTTGCACCTGTGTTGTTTGAGGAAAGGGTGAAAAGACTCGAAATACCGGGTCAGTGCGCTCGCGAGCGCTGGTCATGATCGCGCTGACGGTCTGGGCATGCGCGTTGTAGTGCGCTATTGCCGTGCATGCGCATTAGAGTGCTGGTCCTGCGCATGCGCGGTAGTGGAAGAGTCAGCACTGCTTGCTTGCGCATGCGCTGTTAAAGCGGCGCAATTGGGAACCATCAATTGTTAATATTATTAAGGGTTTATGTGAAGGATTGGGGTAATGGGTCGCTATTGTAAAGGTAGATATATGCCTCATTATAATAGGACGATGGCCTTTGGAAGGATGGTACTGTTGGGGGGCATGCCTCATTATAACCAGACGATAGTCTGTGGAGGGCTGGCACTGTGGGGGGGGGTTGGTTTACGTCCTGATCACGTGTGGGACAAAGAGTTCCACGGAATGGCATCGTTGAGCCCATTGGTCGATGTTGAAAGACGGTATATCCATCTTTGTTCTTTGCCTAGAAGTCTTTTGTCATTTTCAATGGCACTTTCAGGGATCTGCTCAATTATTGTCCACTTAAAGTCATTGGGTGTGTGACAGTGGGTGATGAAATGGTTTGTAAGCTTGCTTACGTTTTTTTTGCATCGGATCGTGCTACGATGCTCTGTGATTCTGGTCTTGATCTTTCGGGTGGTCATCCCCACGTAGTGGAGGCCACATGTGCACGTCAGAAGGTACACCACATTGCGTGAGTTGCAGTTAGTGTGACTTTGTTGCGTCCATATTTTGTTGGGTTCCAGGTTGAGCGTTCTGGTGTGTGTGGTCAGATGACACACACTGCAATCATTGCAAGGATAGTGTCCAACGACCTTTGGAAGTCCCCAGGCATTCAAGATGGTATTCGCTGGTTGTTTATGTGGTAGTCTGGGTCTGGTGCTCACCAGCTGGTCCTTGAGGTTTTTGTTCCTCTTGTAGGCGAATCTTGGGGTTCCCCAATTCCTTTCTCCAGAGTTGATGATCCTCCAGTGTTTTTTTATGATTTTGGTCACCTCATTGGAAGCCGTGTTGTAGGTAGTGACGCAGGTAACTGGTTGTTCCTGGTCCTCTTTCACGTGTGTCTCCAGAAGGGCATCCCGGTTCTGGTTCCTCGCCCTCTTCTGGGTTTTGCGAATTATGGTTTTGGGGTATCCACGGTTTTCAAGTTTGGTGGCTAGTTCAGCAGATTGTGCTTTGTAGTCATTTACATTGGTGCAGTTCCTTCGGATGCGGAGGAACTGTCCGAATGGTAGGTTTTCTCTCAGGGGCCGGGGGTGGAAACTGTTATAGTGCAGCAGAGAGTTCCTGGCTGTGGGTTTATGGTAAGTCGTCGTGGTTAGGGTTCCATCTTTTGCCCTGATGTCTAGGTCCAGGAAGGGCAATGATTCGTTACTGGCCGAGCTAGTAAACTTCAAGTATTGGTCCCTGGTGTTGAGCCATGTCATGAAGTTGTCCAGGTCCATCTGTGAGCCTTGCCAAATGACCAGGATATCGTCAATGTACCTGTGCCATTTCAGGATATGGTGACTGAAGGGGTTACTGGTCGTGGCAATGTGTGAGCACTCAAAGTGGTGTACATATAATCCTGCTACACTCGGAGCAAAGACGCTGCCCATGGACGTGCCATTTGTTTGCAGGTAGAAGTCGCCCTCGTACTCAAAAAAGTTTTGCTTGAGGGCCAGGGTGGCACATGCCAATATGAAGTCCCTGGGGGTGTGGTAGGGCCAAGGAGATGCCATTAGGACATCATGGAGGACCTTCAGGGTGGCGTCCTGAGGCAAGCTGGTGTATAGGCTCTCCACGTCTAATCCCACCAGGAGTTGGGTGTCGGGGTCGAAGTCCATTTTGTCAATGACCTGTAACAGATGCTTGGTGTCCTTTATGTATGTTGGGGTTCGTTGCACCAAGGGGTTAAGGAAGAAGTCACAATAACGTGACAATGGTTCCAGGAGGGAATTTATGCCTGACACAATGGGTCTTCCCGGGGGTGGCAGTTGACCCTTGTGTACCTTGGGTACCGTGTAGAAGTAGGGTGTCTTCGTGTGTTCAGGGCATAGGTATTCGGCTTCCTGTTTTGAGATGTGTTCCGCGTCTGCTGCCCTTTTGACCAGATTGTGGATACTCGTCCGTAGTTCATTGGATGGGTCCTGTTCCAACCTGCGATAATTCCTCTTATCGCTAAGAAGTCTCCGACATTCGGTGTCATAATCCGTTTTGTCCTGTAGGACAATGCCTCCCCCTTTGTCTGCAGGTTTAATTACAAGGGTAGCGATGTTTTGTAGGCGTTGTATAGTTTGTCGGTCATCCCATGACAAGTTGTTAAAATGGTTGGTGGGGCTTAGGTGCTCAATGTCATGATACACAGCTTGCTCGAATGTTGTGATCTCTGGAGGGATGGTGGATGGAGGAGGTACGAATGTGGATTTGGGCCGTAGGCCGGTGATGTTCGGGTTTTCTTGAGATTGTTCGTTCTCTGTGTTAGATTTTTCGAAGAAAGACTTCAATTTAAGTTTTCGGAAGAATTGCGCCAATTCAACGTGTAGCTGGAATTTATCTAATCTTGTTGTCGGCACGAAGGACAGACCCTTCTCTAAGACTGGCTCTTCTTTTCGTGATAACGTGGTGCTAGATAAGTTGAATACCAGTGAGGGTTGAGTGGTATGGCTTAGGTTTTGCTCGTTCCCGGGGTTGCTTCCTTCGCCTTCTGGCGTGTGTTCGCGCTTACTGGGTTCTCTTCGTTGGCCCAGTGGACCTGTGGTTGTTGTTGGAATGATCTTCGCCGTCCCCGAGCTCTTCGGCCCTGTCCTAAAAAATGAGTAGTAGTAGGGATTCGGCATTTGTCCACCAAACCTCGGACAAATGCCGAATCCCTACTATGGCTTCCCACCCATGTACCCACCAGGACCCATGCCACTTTTCCCGGGTAACCAAGGTCCACATATTCATTTTTTAGGACTGGTATTCAACTTATCTAGCACCACGTTATCACGAAAAGAAGAGTCAGTCCTAGAGAAGGGTCTGTCCTTCGTGCCGACAACAAGATTAGATAAATTCCAGCTACACGTTGAATTGGCGCAATTCTTCCGAAAACTTAAATTGAAGTCTTTCTTCGAAAAATCTAACACAGAGAACGAACAATCTCAAGAAAACCCGAACATCACCGGCCTACGGCCCAAATCCACATTCGTACCTCCTCCATCCACCATCCCTCCAGAGATCACAACATTCGAGCAAGCTGTGTATCATGACATTGAGCACCTAAGCCCCACCAACCATTTTAACAACTTGTCATGGGATGACCGACAAACTATACAACGCCTACAAAACATCGCTACCCTTGTAATTAAACCTGCAGACAAAGGGGGAGGCATTGTCCTACAGGACAAAACGGATTATGACACCGAATGTCGGAGACTTCTTAGCGATAAGAGGAATTATCGCAGGTTGGAACAGGACCCATCCAATGAACTACGGACGAGTATCCACAATCTGGTCAAAAGGGCAGCAGACGCGGAACACATCTCAAAACAGGAAGCCGAATACCTATGCCCTGAACACACGAAGACGCCCTACTTCTACACGGTACCCAAGGTACACAAGGGTCAACTGCCACCCCCGGGAAGACCCATTGTGTCAGGCATAAATTCCCTCCTGGAACCATTGTCACGTTATTGTGACTTCTTCCTTAACCCCTTGGTGCAACGAACCCCAACATACATAAAGGACACCAAGCATCTGTTACAGGTCATTGACAAAATGGACTTCGACCCCGACACCCAACTCCTGGTGGGATTAGACGTGGAGAGCCTATACACCAGCTTGCCTCAGGACGCCACCCTGAAGGTCCTCCATGATGTCCTAATGGCATCTCCTTGGCCCTACCACACCCCCAGGGACTTCATATTGGCATGTGCCACCCTGGCCCTCAAGCAAAACTTTTTTGAGTACGAGGGCGACTTCTACCTGCAAACAAATGGCACGTCCATGGGCAGCGTCTTTGCTCCGAGTGTAGCAGGATTATATGTACACCACTTTGAGTGCTCACACATTGCCACGACCAGTAACCCCTTCAGTCACCATATCCTGAAATGGCACAGGTACATTGACGATATCCTGGTCATTTGGCAAGGCTCACAGATGGACCTGGACAACTTCATGACATGGCTCAACACCAGGGACCAATACTTGAAGTTTACTAGCTCGGCCAGTAACGAATCATTGCCCTT
This sequence comes from Lissotriton helveticus, assembly GCF_964261635.1. Taxonomy (NCBI): domain Eukaryota; kingdom Metazoa; phylum Chordata; class Amphibia; order Caudata; family Salamandridae; genus Lissotriton; species Lissotriton helveticus. The sequence goes on from NC_136065.1 coordinate 1,356,975,600, forward strand.
CCTGGACCTAGACATCAGGGCAAAAGATGGAACCCTAACCACGACGACTTACCATAAACCCACAGCCAGGAACTCTCTGCTGCACTATAACAGTTTCCACCCCCGGCCCCTGAGAGAAAACCTACCATTCGGACAGTTCCTCCGCATCCGAAGGAACTGCACCAATGTAAATGACTACAAAGCACAATCTGCTGAACTAGCCACCAAACTTGAAAACCGTGGATACCCCAAAACCATCATTCGCAAAACCCAGAAGAGGGCGAGGAACCAGAACCGGGATGCCCTTCTGGAGACACACGTGAAAGAGGACCAGGAACAACCAGTTACCTGCGTCACTACCTACAACACGGCTTCCAATGAGGTGACCAAAATCATAAAAAAACACTGGAGGATCATCAACTCTGGAGAAAGGAATTGGGAAACCCCAAGATTCGCCTACAAGAGGAACAAAAACCTCAAGGACCAGCTGGTGAGCACCAGACCCAGACTACCACATAAACAACCAGCGAATACCATCTTGAATGCCTGGGGACTTCCAAAGGTCGTTGGACACTATCCTTGCAATGATTGCAGTGTGTGTCATCTGACCACACACACCAGAACGCTCAACCTGGAACCCAACAAAATATGGACGCAACAAAGTCACACTAACTGCAACTCACGCAATGTGGTGTACCTTCTGACGTGCACATGTGGCCTCCGCTACGTGGGGATGACCACCCGAAAGATCAAGACCAGAATCACAGAGCATCGTAGCACGATCCGATGCAAAAAAAATGTAAGCAAGCTTACAAACCATTTCATCACCCACTGTCACACACCCAATGACTTTAAGTGGACAATAATTGAGCAGATCCCTGAAAGTGCCATTGAAAATGACAAAAGACTTCTAGGCAAAGAACAAAGATGGATATACCGTCTTTCAACATCGACCAATGGGCTCAACGATGCCATTCCGTGGAACTCTTTGTCCCACACGTGATCAGGACGTAAACCAACCCCCCCCCACAGTGCCAGCCCTCCACAGACTATCGTCTGGTTATAATGAGGCATGCCCCCCAACAGTACCATCCTTCCAAAGGCCATCGTCCTATTATAATGAGGCATATATCTACCTTTACAATAGCGACCCATTACCCCAGTCCTTCACATAAACCCTTAATAATATTAACAATTGATGGTTCCCAATTGCGCCGCTTTAACAGCGCATGCGCAAGCAAGCAGTGCTGACTCTTCCACTACCGCGCATGCGCAGGACCAGCACTCTAATGCGCATGCACGGCAATAGCGCACTACAACGCGCATGCCCAGACCGTCAGCGCGATCATGACCAGCGCTCGCGAGCGCACTGACCCGGTATTTCGAGTCTTTTCACCCTTTCCTCAAACAACACAGGTGCAAACGTTTTGACAATCTACTAACAGTATAAAAAGCCCACTCCCAGGGCCATTCGCTACCGGTGCAGCGAAGGAGGCAGTACAGGTCTACGGCAGGCTCTGACCAAGAACTCTGTGAGTACTTTGACGGTTCTTCATCTCTGGTAAGCGTTTTCTCCCCCACAGGTCTCTCTCTCTCTCTCTCTCTAAAACTGTGTGGCAAAACCCATGTTTTTATTCCACAGGGTCAACCCATGCCACTTCTCTAACCTTGAAGTAGCACTCTTGACAAACTAGCGTAAGAATGAAATCTTATGTTTTCCTCCTGTACCACTGTGCACTACCTATGTACAATTTGTGTTTTAGCCACCCCACTACCGTAATCAAGTGCGAACCCCACCCTAATGGTACCACCAATACCATTACACCATAGCCGCTCATAGCCAGCACCTTCACCGCTATAGAGCCGGCAACCAACTGTATATCAAGCATAAAGCCAATGACTCTAACCTTCTTTCATGTATGTTTTGTCCTTGTCCTTTATGTTAAATGTAAAGGTGTTTTCTTGAGATGGGAATCCCCCACTCACACATAGATAAACACTTTAGGGCGTGTATACACATAGTCTGGATATACACCCACTAGTTTTAACTGCACACACCCTTTTTTACCCGTCCTGAAGAAAGCCAGCATAGTCATAAGGCACTGGCTGAAACATGTTGACACACCCTAGGATGTGGGAGGTCGTAACTCGCCTCTAACATCCAATAGCCTTATTTTTAACCGCTGACGGTGACCCAGCCAATAAAGTGTATTTGCCCTTGGGCACTGGGATCCCCGCCAAGCCGTTTTAAACTCACAATCCATAACAGTCTTCACCGCACACACAGCGACATACCTGCTCCGCTGTCTTCAGGCGTCGAAGCACACCCGGGACACGCTAGGTGTCACTGGGTGGGCCCGATGATGAAGCATGCCACCAACTAGGTTGGTGGGTGAGGGCTTTATGAGCACACCTACCAGGTGCCACAAACCGTTGACAAAACATACTTGAGTCCTTGATAAATTAAAATAATTTATTTTCTTTTGATTATTTAGCTAGTCCAGTAATGTTTCTTTCTCATAATGAGATTACTGCTGCTTTCTCTGAGTCCTGCTGTCCCTGTTGTAACTATTTTTGTAATATCCTTTAGTCTTGCTACTATCACATTCTAAAGCCCCACTTATACACATGCATCTGTCAATGAACCTTTGACCTCACAGACAGGGGTCCATGCTGTACCTCTACATGGACCTTTCTACCCGTGGGGCTGTGGGGGCAGGAACGACAGGCCTGTGCCCACCAGGGCCACTTCAAGACAAAATGGCAAAAACAACACAGTTCATCTATATACTAGCTTTATAGTCACCCCTCTATTTCTCTTTCCAATCTCAATATTTCCCATCTTTTAGATATTATCTCTCTCTAAGTCCATCGAGTTCCTATCTCCATACCTTCTCTTCCTAACTCACTTTTTTAGGTGGAGCTGGGCAGTTCATGCTCTGCGAGGCATGCTGTATTCGAGTATGGACTTGAAGCCTGGCCACTCTCCGCCCATTTTTTTCATTTGCTTGTGTCATTGTCCTTTGTAAATGGTGGCTTCTGATTTGTTAATAGGCTTGTTAGTCCTTCCTTGGTTTCTCCATGTCTTAATTTGTAATCGACAATGGGGACTGGCCCTTTTATTTCTGTTGTTACATGGTATTTCTTTTTTAGTCTGTAAGCACTACTTTCTTTAATGAGTTTCTCCTACAGCAGGCACGACATGCTTCCCTGCAACATTCAGCACAACATGCGCAGTTACACTTTCCAAGCAGCACAGGACAATGGCGGCTGCTTCTTTGAAATTAAATAGGTCGCACTGTTATAAGAGTTTGAGCTATTGGCATTGTAAATGACAATGCCTTTTATTTATCTGTTTTAAAAACAACACATATATAAAAGGCTCGTTGGATTCTGCCAATCCTCTGCCCTTTTCACATCATGCCAATGGGGTGGAGTGTTGCCCATGCCCAAGAGCGGCTGCCCACACCTGCTGACTCCAGACCTCCATAGACTCTTCTGCAGCTGTTGAGGTCTTTCTTGGGTGAAAAAGGTGCTTGTTCTCACAGAACTATTTTAATGAAGGAGATGGGGTGGAGTTGTTGATGGTCCTTCAACCCTACAATCCAGTATCTGATCTCTCAGGTGACCAATCTAAGACCGCCGTTTAGGGTGGGCTATATCTCGAGATCTCTCAAGCTCATCCATGGCATATTGACCACGAAGTCCTTCTCAAAAAGGGCAAATCGCATTAAAGAGCCATTTTGCTTGTGGAGTCTAGCTGCACGTTGATGGCAGGTCCAGGGGAGACCTCCAAACATGGCGGGAGTACCTAAACATGCACTTATTCTAACTGTTTTATGACACCGAAAGGCACATCAGCCCTTCACCATGAATGTCCGTTGACCTCTTGCAAGTTGGATAAAATCTAGTCTTATTGCCTACAGGATCTTAAAAACTAACACAGCCCAGTTTATTGTGTTTAGTGTCAGTAGGTTTCTTCACGCTGTATATATTGTTCGGAAGAAATCGGGTCAAATGCTTTGAGTAGTGTTATTTTCAAAATCTATCTTCGCTTTTAAATGAACTATGTTCTAACATTATTGTTGTAAACTGACTTTTTCCTTGGTCTTAAAATTGTTTTAAATGATTTGACGTATGTACTTCGATATGTTTTTTCTTGTTTCATGTATATACATATGTGCATCTTTTATGGCCTGCTGGCCGAAATAAAGATTTAAATGAAATAATAAAAAAAAAGTCATTAACATTTACAACGCCAATAGCTTAAATTCCCGCAAATGCAATACCTATTGCATTGCAAATGCTTTTTCTCTTTCCCTCCCCCATATCTCCTTCTCTCACGTTTGCCTCTTTTGTTATATTTTTCTCTTGTTTCGGTCTCTCATCATTTTCATTGTTTTAGTTTCTTTTCTCATTCTTCTGTACCAACCCCACTACTTATGTTGCTACATTGGTTGCTCAAACTGGTAAGATAACATCCCATGCTGGTGACAGCCAAGCTAGTATTGTCTTCCCCAAAAGGTTCTGTCTCTTACCATTCTCTCTTTTTCAAAATACACTCTTTTGCGCTCTTTTATAATTCTTCCCCCTTCCTCTTCTTAATGCAGTGATCTCCCTTCTCGTCTCCCTTTCTGACTCGCATACTCAGCTCTCTCACTCTTCTGTCTCACTTTCATGCCCCAGTTTCTCTATCCTCAGGCACTCCTCTTCTCTCTCTTCTAGCTCGCCACCACAACCACACTGCTGCCTACTCTCATTATTTCACCGCTCACAACTTTTTTTCATATATCTTCTAGTCTTGACTTCCTTTCATATCATTCACTCTGACATCATCCTTCCTGTCCCACCTGTCTCTGTCACCATCCCATATTCGCACTCTCCTTTCTCAATGTAAAGCTCCCCTCACATAGACACTCGGACATATAGCCTTCCTTCTTTCCAATCCTTTCACACTCTCTCTCTGATTATTCGCCCTCCTCTTACACTTCCCTAACCAGTGTTGGACTAGACTTTCGGGGTAAACATCACTTACAACGAAACTTTTACAATGCGCTACCATTACAACGCGGTCATTACAACGCAAACTATTACAACACATTGCTCTGGGGGACGCTCTAGGATAGGGAATAGGTTAATTTACTATCCAATAACCTTCCCTAGTTTTCACGGGGACTGGAGTTGGATTAGTAAATTAAACTATTCAGTATCCAGCACCCAAAAGCGCTATGCGTTGTAATGGTATGCGATGTAAAAACCGCGTTGTAAAGGCAGGCGTTGTAATAGCCTGCGTTGTAACCTCATACATCCGACTTTCGGGCAATCTGGCACTGCCTACTTGGCCCTATTGAAAATTGCCATTTTTCCCTATGTTCCACAAATAGCAAAGATACATTTAGAGACCCTGCTAAAAAAAAGCCTGATGAAAAAATAGTATACAGAGATGTACACTTAAATGAATGCAGTGATGATTGAAAGGGTAAAGATGGATATTTAGATGTGAAAAGGAACAACATAAAGGAAAGTGCTATTTAAAAACTGCTTGGCTTTGTGTTCATTATTTGGTTTTCCACGTTACTATGAGTAGCCTTAACTCAGTGAGTCGGTGTTATTTCGAGAAGCTCAAATCAGACACAGAGGTGCCAACCTCGTCGCCACTGCTGGTCGTAGTAAGAAACGCAGCCGTGAGCGCTGTGAAACATGGAGGAGATGCCGATAAGCCGCGAGATGATAAAGGAGAAGGATGAAAGGAGAAATGAAAGAGGCCTGGGGAGGAAGGAACACTGGGCGTACAAGTGAAGGATCTGACGAGGGGGAGGGGCGACAGCGAGAGCCACGCTGCGAATCTCCGCATCTCGGAGCCAGATGAGTAGAGATTAATCACCCGCGCGACTCCAACACGAACATGTTCTCTGTTTTAGCATCTTTCTTTTATTTAATTGAACTAAAATATTGTAATTCCTCAACGCTGGCCTGTCAGCGGGTCCCCTCATTGTGATTCCACGGCGGGAAATGCTGAATTAATTTCACAGTTGGAGGGCCGGATGGGCCGGGCCCCCACCCTCGCCTCCCTCTGCGGCTGGTGCTTGCGACGGGATCAGCAGGGGCCAAATATGAAGCGACACTCTCATAACACACCGGGCCCCGGCTGTGCGGTAATATCTGTTTAACGTCATTATTCCAGCAGTCGCTAAATCAGTTTACTATGCGGGTATCCCCTCTCAGGGGCGGGTGTTTTTTTTATTGCCCATTGCATATTTAGTGTGAAATACTGTACGGCGGGCCAAGCCTCTCACCAGGCATAGACGTGTGTCAACAAAGAACGCCAGCGATAGTTTGTGCCTCGATTCATCACCCTGAGCTTCTATACCTGGAGAACATATTTCACATCACTCTGTCACACAGCTCCTGGAAGTAGAGTTAAATCATGCGGGGAAAATGCACGTTTCCCTTGTAATACACCTCTGTGGCATATAGGGGGTGTTCTACACTTTCCCGCACTGGTGTAGCTCTTAACACCTGGCTTTAACACTTATAATATTAAGTCTGTTTTCAGGTAGTGAAACTACCGGCAGAATGTTCGTGAATTGTCTTTGCCAATAGATGGGGTTGATAATGTTGCAGGGATTCTGTTGAGACAGAAGTGTGCCCTTGATGATTCTGAGAAATAGATCCCCTCTGATGTGTTAGACTACTGGGCAGTTCTTCATTTTTTGTAGGCCTGGGTGGAAAACTCAGCGAGAATCTACAGAGTTCTATTAGTGGGTGGAAAATGCACATTGTGCTGCTCACAGTCCGATGTTAGCACTGGTACCATGTTCCGTGCTGAAAAATCAGTGTGAACAACACTATGTGGTGCACAAATGCGCAGCCATCTTATTTTAAATACAGGCCTCCAGTCCTCTAAAAAATGTGAAAACTTTTTCCCTTAAAAAAAGAGAAAAATGAATGCAAATAATTTAACTCCATGCCACCCACAAATACATTTAAAAATTTAGCAAAAAAACATAAAAAGGTTAAAAAAATAACACTGGTGCATGCCCTCAATCAAACAACAAACTAGTCGAAAAAGTTTTTAACTTGCTTGATTTTTTCACAAAAAATCCTAAAATCCACTAATATATACGCATCAGGGATTACAGACAAAGAGAGTGATCTCAGGACACCCCCGCGCCGCACCGCCACCAGCTGTGTGTGTGTGCCCCCGCTGCTGCTCGCAGACTCGCTGCTCCATGTGCCTGCCGCCCTAGCTGCCCGCCTCGCTGTACGTTGTCCCCGCAGCTCTGCCGTTTTTTTTTACTGTATTTGTTATTGCCTTGAGAGATTGCATTGCCTTCTGTTTGTTTTAATTGTACTTTTTCCTTTTGTAATTTGTGCTTGTTTTTTCCCCCCTGTGCCTTTCCCGCCTCGCTCCCCGCTTCCCGCCGCCGGCCACGAGGCCACGCCCCCTTTGTGTTCTGTGCCCTCCCCGCTCCCGCCTCCCAGCTGCTCCTCCCTCCCCACTTGCCCTTAAATGGCGACCGCGCGGCGCAGTTGAGTGTGACCTGTCCTCAGGACACCCCCGTGCCGCACGGCCACCAGCTGTGTGTGTGTGCCCCCGCTGCTGCTCGCAGACTCGCTGCTCCATGTGCCTGCCGCCCTAGCTGTCTGCCTCGCTGTACGTTGTCCCCGCAGCTCCGCCGTTTTTTTTTACTGTATTTGTTATGGCCTTGAGAGATTGTATTGCCTTCTGTTTGTTTGAATTGTACTTTTTCCTTCTGTAATTTGTGCTTGTTTTTTCCCCCCCTGTGCCTTTCCCGCCCCGCTCCCTGCTCCCCGCTTCCCGCCGCCGGCCATGAGGCCACGCACCCTTTGTGTTCTGTGCCCTCCCCGCTCCCGCCTCCCAGCTGCTCCTCCCTCCCCACTTAAGCTTAAATGGCGACCGCACGGACGCGCAGCGGGCGCGCCGATTGTGCGCCGAAGGCGCGCCAAAGGTAAGCCCGTCTGCGCCCGTCCGCGCCTGGACCGCGCCCAGTGCCAGGACCCCTGGCCGAAGCAAGAAGACCCGACGGACCTACGACGCCGCAACACTCAACGCACTCAACACCGGCCAGAACCCTGCCTGCTACCGAGCCACCCCGAGACGCACCCACGGACCTTTCGCCTGCCAAGCCTGCAAATTCACCTGCCTCCGGACCGACACCACCCCCGTCAAGTCGAGTACCAGCAACAACCACCTGAAGTGTATCCTGCTGAACACCCGCTCCGTCCACAGGCACGCCGTAGAACTCTGGGACCTGCTCGACGCAACAGCACCGGACGTCGCCTTCCTCACCGAGACCTGGATGAACGCGTCCTCAGTGCCCGACATCGCAATAGCCATCCCGGGCGGATACAAGATCACCCGGAGGGATCGCGTCAACCAGACGGGAGGAGGCATCGCCATCATACACAAGAACACCATCCGCATCTCGACTAACTCTGACGAAACCTTCACCGCCGCCGAACACCTTCACTTACAGATACACACCAACCCCAAGACCACCCTCCGAGGCACCCTCATCTACAGACCACCAGGACCACGCACACAAATCAGCGGAGACATCGCGGACTTCATCAGCCCACATGCCCTGCCCTCCGCCGACTACATCCTCCTAGGGGACCTCAACTTCCACCTGGAAAACAACAACGACAGAAACACCACCACCCTGCTGGAGAACCTCGCCAACCTCGGACTCAAGCAACTGGTGAACACTCCCACCCACTACGCTGGCCACACGCTTGACCCCATCTTCTCATCCAGCAAGCACATCTCCTTCAGCCACGCCACCGGACTCCACTGGACCAACCACAGCTGCGTCCACTTCAGCTTCAGAAAGACTGCAACCTACCTCCACCCGCAACTGGTTCCCCGCCGGAGCTGGAGCAAGATCACCACCGAGCAGCTCACTGCCTCCCTCAGCCAGAACACACCCACCAACACAACGGACCTAAACGAAGCAGCCAGCAACCTCACCAAGTGGCTGACCGCCTGCGCCGACGACCTCGCACCACTAAAGAACCCTCCCAGCAGACCCGGCAGCAAGAGAACCCCCTGGTTCACCAACGAACTCAAGGAATCCAAGAAGAACTGCCGCACCCTCGAGAAAACTTGGCGGCTCGACCAGACCACAGACAACAGGACAGCCCTCAAGCACGCCACCTGCAAACACCACCAGTTGATCCGCGCCACCAAGAAGTCGGCACTCAAGGAACGACTGGACAACAACGCCCACGACAGCAAGGAACTTTTCAGCATCGTCAAAGAGTTCCCCAGCGCCGGAAACAACAACATCACTCCCTCGCAAGACCTCTGCAACTCACTCGCCACGTTCTTCCACCGCAAGATCGCCAACATACATAACAGCTTCGACGAACAGGCCACGCACCCTACCGCCGAGCCAACGCCCGCCACCACCACCCTCTGCAACTGGACCCCGATCAACACCGAAGACACCACCCGCACGATGAACTCCATCCACTCCGGATCACCAACCGACCCCTGCCCACACCACGTCTTCAACAAAGCCGACGCCATCATCGCACCCCATCTCCGGGACGTCATCAACTCCTCCTTCAACACCGCCACCTTCCCGGAGAGCTGGAAGCACGCCGAGCTCACCGCCCTCCTGAAGAAACCAACAGCGGACACCACGGACCTCAAGAACTACCACCCCATCTCGCTCCTTCCCTTTCCGGCCAAAGTCATCGAGAAGACCGTCAACAGCCAACTGGCCGCCTTCCTCGAGACGAATGGCTCCCTCGACCCCTCACAGTCCGGGTTCCGGGCCAACCACAGCACCGAGACCGCCCTAATCGCAGCCACCGACAACATCAGAACCCAGATCGACAAGGGGGAAACAGCGGCCCTCATCCTCCTGGACCTCTCTGCGGCGTTCGACACTGTCTGCCACCACACCCTAGTGAAGCGCCTCAGCAACATCGGAATCCGAGAGAAAGCACTGGAATGGATCATATCGTTCCTCGTCGGAAGAACCCAGAGGGTCCGCCTCCCCCCGTTCAGATCCAAGGCCACCAAAGTCATCTGCAGCGTTCCTCAAGGATCTTCACTCAGTCCAACCCTCTTTAACGTCTACATGAGCCCCCTCGCAGCCATCGCACGCCAACACAACCTCAACATCATCTCCTACGCCGACGACACCCAGCTGATCCTCTCCCTCACCAACGACCCCACCACCGCCAAGGCCAACCTACACGAAGGGATGAAAAACGTCGCTGACTGGATGAGGAGCAGCAGCCTCAAACTGAACTCAGACAAGACGGAAGTCCTCCTCCTGGGATCATCACCCTCCGCCTGGGACGACTCCTGGTGGCCCCCGGCCCTGGGTACCGCTCCCAAACCAACGGACCACGCACGCAACCTGGGCTTCATCCTGGACTCCTCCCTATCGATGACCAGACAAGTCAACGCCGTCTCATCCTCGTGCTTCAACACCCTGCGCATGCTCCGCAAGATCTTCAGATGGATCCCGATCGAAACCAGGAAGATCGTCACCCAGGCACTCGTCACCAGCCGACTGGACTACAGGAACACCCTCTACGCCGGAACCACAGCCAAACTTAAAAAAAGACTCCAGCGCATCCAGAACGCCTCCGCACGACTCATCCTGAACATCCCCCGACACAGCCACATCACCGGACACCTGAGAGACCTGCACTGGCTCCCCGTTAGCAAGAGAATCACGTTCAGACTCCTGACCCACGCACACAAGGCTCTCCACAACCTGGGCCCCAAGTACCTCAACGACCGCATGACCTTCTACACGCCCACCCGCCAGCTTCGATCAACCAGCCACGCCCTCGCCACCGTACCGCGCATCCGCAGAGCCACCGCTGGAGGAAGATCCTTCTCCTACCTGGCGGCCAGGACCTGGAACTCCCTCCCCACCCACCTTCGGCGAACCCAGGACCATCTCTCCTTCAGGAAGCAGCTCAAGACCTGGCTGTTCGAGCAGTAACTTACCCCCCCCCCCCGCCCCCCAGCGCCTTGAGACCCTCCCGGGGGAGTAGCGCGCTCTACAAATGCATTGATTGATTGATTGATTGATCTCCCCCCCCCAAAAGTGACCATGAGATGGACAAAGCAGTGACAGGAGCCTTCTGGACAGGGAGAGGAAGTTGGAGTGTCTGTAGCACTTCCTTTATTAAAAAACAAATAAGAATACTATATTTTGAGCTAAACAAACTACCTGAACTGTCCATTTGGGTAGCATATCTACTCTAAAAACGATTTTTGAGTAACCCTGGGCGGAACTTGCAGAGTTGAACTCTGTGGAATTTCACAGAGTTACTGGAAAACTCAGTGAAATTCCACAGAGTTCTGTACCCTGATGGAGTAACTCCTTGCACCATCATTGACACCCCACACCCATTACCAAGACCCCCCAGCCCCCTGCGTAGTAAGGCCTGACTGTACCCTAGTCTGATCCTCCTCCTTGTTTGGTGGGTATGGTGGTGCCAGCTGTCCACAGCAGTGCAGCCCAGCCGCCAGTTTCCTAGCCGCCACTGCCTTCCTGCTTCTGCTGCAGTGCTGGGCTGGCTGCAGTCATGACCCCGCTTCGAAGCCTGAGCTTCGCCCTCCGCTGCTCTGGTTCGAGGACATTCAATTAAGGCGGTAGCCTTAGCCATCGAAGTGCAGCAGCTAAGCTAACCCGTCCCCAACTCAGACAGCAAGAACTGCAGTGCGCATGGCGTATTGCGTGAAGGCATGCCTGACCCTATCATGGGATTTCATTGTGCCAGAGTCCAGCATCAGGAGCAGGAAGGCAGTGGCAGCTAAGAGACTGCTGGCCGGGCTGCACTGCTGTGGGCACTGGGAAAGCCACCACTTGGGAGGTAAGTCTACTCACTCCTCCTAAGTGGCTGGCACCCGTAAATTTGGCTTCGCTTCGAGTGTGGATTTGTTTGAAAACTTTGCACTCCAAATGGAGTGCAGAGTTCTAAAACTCAGCCTAACTCCACTGGCAGAGTGAAGTTAACCACCCACCTTTATTTTTGGTTTGATTTTGCTGCTTTTTGAGTAGAAAATCAACTCAAGAAGCAGCCCTCTGACCAGTAACGCTCGTCATGCCCCAAGCTCACAAAATCTCACCGGAAGTCTTCCTAGCAACCCGAAATCACACTAGGGGGATGCCTACCAGTTCACATTCTTAAGCCTCACGTTGTTCCTGTTGTCATTGCTTTGCTAGAACAGGGAACTTCTCTAATTCCACTTGCGGAGTTAAAATTCCACCTGGTCCTATGTTTTTGCCAGATTTTCACATGGAGAAAGCAGCTGAGATCTCTGTGTGATTCTAAAGAGTTCTGCATCATTCCTGTGAATCCATAATTCTGATGGCGCCGGTTGCTGTTATTACCTGCCTGACTGAAATTAAGAGGATACTTGTAACGATTGCCTATTTCTGTTTCAGTGTTGTGCATATGAGGAGTGTGCTGAGTGCATGATGTGATATGTAAGATAATGAGCCTGTATCTGAGGCTAAGAAACTGTACTTAGGCTGAAATTGCATTTTGAAAGCTATGCTCAGCATATGAATGGGTTATGTCATAATGAGCTGCAACCTGATAATGTCATTCAGCAAAAATAGTGTTTTTTTGCATATGTATCTGTACTGAATGCATGAATATATAAGGGCAAATGGCTCAAAATTCAGAATACAGGACATCTGTGCATGAACATATTAAGCTGTACAGGGCATTTGAGGATGTACTTTGACATATAACCTGGGTATATCATCCATAGTTGGGCATGTAAATCTGGTATTGAATTTAGAACACTACATTAGTTTATGAGACTGTATGAGCATTGCAGCAAATACGGTTACGGGCTGAGGGGTGTGAAATCATACTTAAGCAGCAACTACAACCTCTGTCAAGGTGAGACATAAGTAGACCCCAAATTAACCTGTCCTCAACTCTGGTTTCTTGGCACAAAAGCAGTCAGGCTTAATTTAGAGGCAATGTGTAAAGTATTTGTGCAGCAATTCAAACAGTAATACATCGAGAACACCACCCAAGAAAGGTTGCACACCATTCTAGAAAAATAAAGAAAAATGTAATAAATTATTTGAGACCAAAATGAAAAAAATCCAATCAATACAACCGAAGATAAGCATTTCTAAAGTTTTAAGTGAATGTCTAGAAGCACAAAGAGCCGACAGTGGTAATCTGGTCATGCTGGACTGGAACAAAGTCACAAGTTCAGATCGACCATAATGGAGCGCAGGCCAGATACAGGGACCAAGTTAGGCCCACTGACCAAGTCAGGGGCGTAAAACAGGCCCCTGCAGCCCCCGCGGTGTGGAGGGGAGGGGGCCCTCACCCTCCAGAGGGCCCCATCAGCACCGCACTTCTGCTGGGGAGCTCTAGTTTGAGTCCGGAGAGGGCCCCTTCATGTACCCTGCAGGGGGGTCCCCTCAAGGTTCGATACGCCACTGGACCAAGTACCTTAAATCCTGAATTTTAGAAAATTGTGAGATACCACGTTGAGGATGCGTTGTGCAGCTGCGGTTTCGAGGAAGCTGCGAGACTGTGATACAGAGCCCATCATCGATGAGGCCATCAATGAAGGGCCTGTGATGCAAAGTCCTGTGTTGAAGATGTGTCACACACCGGCGGTCCTGAAGAAGCTGTGGAAATGACCACGAAGTCCTGCGTTGTTATCGAGGATGCTGTTGATTAGGGGCTTGGAATGCGAAGGCCTGCTTTGAAGATATGCCGTGCAGCAGTGGATCCAAGGAATCTGCAGGTTGCAATGTGAGGTCCAGCATCATGGATTCATTGGGCAGTGACAGTCCCTAAGTAATTGAAAGGAGATGCATTGCACTGCGTCAGTTCTGCTTACAGGACCACAGCTAGCCTGGCACAGCACTTTAAGGCTCACGTCCAAGGGTCCAGGACTGCGGTGGCACCACTGGAGTGGTGGGGCTCACAGCAGACTGAATCCAGGTGCTGGCTCAATTTGTTTGGAGCCTTTTCTGTTCCTAATGCTCTAATCAGAAGGGCAGACAACTAGCATTTGGAATCACTCTGGTGTTCTTGGAATCAAGATGTAGGTGAAGGTCCAGTCCTTTTTAGTCAGGCAGCAGAGCAATAGAGTAGCAGTCCTTCTCACAGAGCAGCATATCAGTTGTTCTGAGTCTTCGACAGGTCCCGAGGTGTACTGAAAGTTGGATCAGAAGGTCCATTATTTATACCATGTGCCCACTTTGAATCGGAAAAAGGTCCTGGAGATTTAACCCCAGGGGTGCTTGAAGTTTTCTGCCTCGCCCCTGGCCCCAACTTGTCTGGGGTCACAAGAGATTAGTATTAAAACCCTTTGTGAGTGTACTGGGCAGAGCCTTTGTGATGTGTAAGTGTGGTAGGTGACAACTCCTCCCTCTCATTAGGTCAGAGATGGCCGATCCTGTCAGCTACTACTCTCCTTTGTCTCACTGTCTGGGAGCAATACACAAAGACGAACTGCTACCTACACCTTGTCATCTAACCCAGGTTGCAGGCTCCAAATGGTTAGGACAAGGAAATGTCAGCACCACAAAAGTGGAATTTTCACAATTGTGACTTAAAATCTGACTTTGCCATTAAAGATTGTTTTAAATTGCAATATTTTAGGCATCCAACTCGACATTACTACTTTCTCCCTATTTAAAGTTAGCTCTTATTAAATGTACTAGACAAATTAATGTAATCATATGGGAGAGGTTGGTTTCACAGGGTGAACAACCTTTACAACGCAACTTTTACAACGCAATACCATTACAACAAAACTTTTACAACGCAAATGTATTTACAACGCATGTTTTTACAACGCATGTTTTTACAACGCAAGTACCTTTACAACGCAAGTACCTTTACATCGTAAGTATTATGTTTATTTATATTTTTTAAATATATACTAGTAGTTTTTTATTTTATTTATTGTTATTAGAATAATTTTATTTTTTATATTAAATATATTAATTTGAGTATTTAGAAATAATACTGAAGTATTAATATTTTAAAGATAGTATTTATTTTAAATTTTTTAAAAGAGTATTTATTTTTTTCATTTATAGATCAAGTTTGAAATTTAAATAAATAATATTTTTATTTATTGGAGTTAATTTATTAATTATAGTTAAAATATATATTACATTTGTTATATTTTTTTAATAAGTAATACTAATTTGAAAATATATATTTATATATTTAGTATAAAGATGCAAATTAATACTCTAGGATTTAAAAAAAATACTCTAGTATTTTTTAAAAATATATTGTTAATGTGAATTTAAATTATTAAAGTTTATAAATATTGAATTTATTGATGTATTTCATATATTTTGAAAATTTATACATTTGTGAAATTGTTAAATGAAATATATATTTATAAAATTAACTTAAGTTTATTTAATTTATATAATTTTAAAATATTGTAAATTATTATGAAAAATATAATTGATAAATTTATTATAATATTTTGAGGAATAAAAAGATTATTTTAAATGTATAATTATTATTATTTAAAATTTTGATTAATCAAATTTTTTAAAAATAATATTTAAATGTATTAAAAATATTTTTTTTATTATTTTAGGTGACAAAATATATAAGTAAAATATTTATAATTTTTTAAAGTTGTTACATAATTTAATATATATTTTTGAAAAAAAGTTCTCACGATTTTGCATTGATTCAAATGGGAGCAATTGTCCTTCATTTATTTCTGTAGACTAAGATGTTCATCCCGCGGAAAAGAAAAAGAAGGTATCAAAGAAGAAGAAAGGG
The DNA here is from genome assembly GCF_964261635.1 of Lissotriton helveticus. Lineage (NCBI taxonomy): Eukaryota > Metazoa > Chordata > Amphibia > Caudata > Salamandridae > Lissotriton > Lissotriton helveticus. The sequence goes on from NC_136065.1 coordinate 1,356,991,383, forward strand.
GGTGATTAGAATGGAAAAGGAATAAGGATGCAGGTAAGGATTAAATATCATTATTTTTAAATAACATAAATATTAAAAAGTTGTAACAGTATCAAAAATACATTAATAACATAAAGATAACATAGTTTCCTTTTTGTATTATTTTTATTAAAAAAATATTGAGAATTTGTATTTTTTGTTGTTGATTTTTTCATATATTTGTTATTTATTTACATGTAATATAAGATTTATAAACAAATATTAATAAAATCAAATAATCATAGTATAAAATAGTCCTTTTTCAATGTTTGCAGCTTTCTATGATGTATTCACGTAAACGTAAATGTAAGCGGCCATTTTGAAGAGCATCGATGCAGGAAGCAGCTGGAAGCTGATCTACGTCCAGGTAGGAAACATTTCAAACTTTAAATATATATCTTTAAGTTTAAAAAAGAATACATATATTGTAAAGAAAGGATAAGGAGAGGTTGCCGTTATAGAATTTAATGTTAAACTTGTAAAACAACATGTCAAAGATCGTGTTACTAGTGTATGCCTATGTCGGGTCGCAAAAAATATAGGTTGTGATTGAAAATAATGAAAATATAATTGTTTGACATTAATATTCTGATTTAAGATATAACGAAATTGTAAATGTATTTTATTAAAAATGATTTCATTTCCTTTCCACTATAAATTTGATTAATGTTGGTAGTACATTAATGAAAAATGCTTCTTACATTTATTACTGTTATTTTGGCTAGAAACACTATCAAGAAATAATTTTGTTTGTATGTATTTTTTAAAAAAGTGTTTTGAATGATATAGTTTCTATAATGTTAAGTTTGGAGGGATTATTTGTTTTTTTTCACTTCGTTGGTTAGTAGGTTAAAAAAAATTCATTTGGCTGCAAAAAATAATATAGCAGCTGTTTTGGTTTGGTGAATATAGGTTTGATGATTATGTTTGTTTGATTGGTAATTACCATTTGAATTGAATACAAATAGTCAGTTATTTTTTTAACATTTGTAAATAGTTAGGGTTGTATAGTGAGAAAAAAATCTGGTAGGAGGTAGAAAAAATTTAAGGATGTTACTATAGTACTGTCATATTTTGCAAAAAATTTTTTTTCAATAATTTCATAATACAATTGAGTTTGATATATTTTAAAAAAAATGTATATATTGATCATTTTGGAGATTGAAAGGATTTCAATTTTCTATACAGATAAATATGCAAGCTATGCATTTGATTTCAAATAATAAATAAAAGGGTGTATTTCAAATACATCTGATTAGATATTTTTGAATTTTAAAATAAAATAATAAACAAAATTATTTTGTATTTCTAACCAAATTTTTTTTTAAATTATGTCTAAATTTTAAAGAAGCATTTTTAAATTTTTTTATAGTTGAAAGGTTTGTACATAACTGTTTTTTAAAAAAATGCATTTTTTAACTATTGTATGTTTTAAGTTGTTTACAAACGTGGAATGGATTTTCTAAATTTGGAAAAAATTATACTATTTATGTTTTCCATTTCAATTTGGAATAATTGTGGTTATTCGGTGTTGCAAATAAAAGGATTACTTATGGCAGGAAAAAAAGAGTAAAAAATAAGTAAAAAAAAAAAAAAAAGGCTGACCCGATTATCATTTTAGGTCAATTTAAAAAAAATTATAATATAGCCAATTGTAATTAGTGTTGTATTAAATTTAGGGCAAAGCAGGAAAGTAAGGTCAAATGTTTGTTTTAGAAACTTAGAATGTTAGCCACATTTTCGAGGTAGTATAGAGCCACACACAACGAAAACTGTTGCATTACACCCAAAAGTCTTTCAGACATCTCCTTTGTTTTTTTTGTAACTCGTGGGTTTAGACTACCACTTAATGCTTGGGAAAGTCTCATTTCTTGGAAACTTTGCTCCTTCTTCAAAGTTCCCAAAAATGAGTAGAAATTAGGGTGAGGTTTTCCAATTGTACGGTTGAAGGAGTTATGCCATCCCTCAATGGCATTATTTGTTTTAGCTTCTCCCTCTAAACAGCTCGTGTAACAGTTCCACCACTCCACATGAAAACGTGGCTTCCTCCTGCGACCTGATCTGCTTAGGTGACCAATCCATGTGTCTTCAAAATAATTTAGGATGGGTGCCAATTTGTCTTCATTTTGATTGTAATATTCAGATTCAGTAATGGCAGTGTAGTACTCATCTACACTATCGGGAGGAACAAAACAAAGTGCTGTTAATTTTTTTTATTCAACTTGGAGTTTGCTGTCTGTGGAGTAATCTGTAACAAGGGATGTTTTCTGTAATTTACGCCAGAATGCCTGGGAAAAATGGAAAAAACACCCCTGAATTTGGTTATCCGTGTACGTTTTATTGATCACATTGATCATGCTCAATTCAAAATCTATTATTATTTTCCTGGGACTTTTTGTTGTTGTATTTTTAATAACTGATAAAAGTTCAGTATAGGTTACAGAAGTCTTATCAGGCAGCAAACTATATACTAAGGGGATCACATTATGGTTAATTTTAGCGTGAATTGTGTAAATTTGATAAAATGGATGGAGTGTACTTTTAAACGTCCCATCCATCATCCAAATTTCACTATTTTCTAAATTTACAAGGTTGCGGGGAGTACTAAAAATTAGAATACGTTTTTGTGGGTTTTCATTGTCATGGAGAAGGAAGGGTTCATCAGCAAAAGAAATAGTAAGTTCATGTGGAATAACAATGTCAGAAAAAGTATGAGGTGTTGTGGTTTGAGTGTTACTTGCCTGCTTTTGTCTTTGAATAATTCGTCTCAAATTAGGAACTATAGGCATATTACTAGCAACATGAGAGGGGACATGTTGTGCAACCTCTCTTAAAATAGATCCTGTAGAATCATTGGAGGTGCTTGCTAGTTCTTTCATCTCGTTAATGGTTTCCCTTACATCAATCTCCATTGCAGAGGGAGAGTGGTTGTGATCAGTAGTTTTGATAATAATATCATCATGGGTAACCGCTCTGCCGCTGCAATGGGATGTGTAGTATTGCACACATCTCCAATGATTTCTAGGAAAACTTATCCTTTCCTTACAATATATGTATCCTGCATGGTTAAGTAGTTTGTTTCCTTTTCTGGATTTGATGTAGGAAGCTCTTTCCTGAGTAGACATTATCTGTTGGGGGGGAAAAATGTTTTAATTATGTGTTTGATTAAACAAAAAAATATAGAACTATATCTAACAGTTTCTCTACATCAGAATTTTTTTGGCATTTCAATTTTTAATCTCCACTTCCTTTATTCTTGTCATTCCCTAATGTTTCTCCTCTTTGCAGTGGAAATAGTCAATTTTGTTTTACAGTTTAAAACACTTTTCCTCCTGCTGCATTTTTTATTGAGTTGAAATACTATCTGTTTCTACAATACCATGCTACACTGTCACAACTGCTGTACCATATTGGAGTAAGAATATTATTTGATACCCCTACACTATCCAAGAGTTACACTTCTGTTGCACCTACCTGAAGTTAGAACAGTAATTGATACCCCTACACCACCCCACACTTTCACTACTGCTGCTGCAGTAATCTGGAGTTAGATTAGTAAATAATACCCCTACACCATCATATACTTTCTCTACTGCTGCACTTACCGGGAGTTAGAATAGTAATTTTTACCCCTACACCATTCAAGACTTTCTCTACTGCTGCAATTACCTGGAGTTAGAATGGTATTTGATAACCCTACACCATACAAGACTTGCCCTACAGTTGCACCTACCCGGATTTAGAATAGAAAATTATACCCCTTTACCATCCTACACTTTATCTACTGCTGCACCTACCTGGAGTTAGAATAGAAAATAATACCCCTTTACCATCCTACAGTTTTTTCATGCTGCATGTACCTTGAGTTAGAATAGTAGTTGATACCCCAAAACCATAAAACATTTTATTTTGTAGGATGTATTTTATATACCTTGTGGTTTGGTTTCTTTCTATGTGGTCTTGCTTCTGCTCAGCTTTTTCTTTTCTTGGTTGGCTTTTGAGTTGTTTCCCCTCTGGGATTCGGATTGATATTTGCTGATCAGAAGATTAATGTGAATTACTAAAACAATGAATATGCAAAAGGATATGTTATTTGAATGTAATTTTTTTTGATGCAGTTAAAAATGACAACAATATTGTGTGTAATTTACATTTGTCTTTACTGTGCCTTTTATACTATACTAACCTTTCCCTGTTATAGCATTTTTCAGATGTTGGAATAGTATTTTATTCCCCTACACCATTCAACAATTTCCCTACTGCTGCACTTATCTGCAGTTAGAATAGAAATTGATACCCGTACACCATCATACTATTTCTCTACTGTTGCACCTACCTGGAGTTAGAATAGTAATTGATACCCCTACACCATCCCAAACTTTCCCTACTGCTGCACCTACCTGGAGTTAGAATAGTAATTGATACCCCTACACCATCCCACACTTTCCCTACTGCTGCACCTACCTGGAGTTAGAATAGTAATTGATACCCCTACACCATCCCACACTTTCACTACTGCTGCACTTACCTGGAGTTAGAATAGAAAATATTACCCCTTCACCATTCCACACTTTCCCTACTGTTGCACCTACCTGGAGTTAGAATAGTAATTGATACCCCTACACCATCCAAGACTTTCCCTACTGCTGCACCTACCTGGAGTTAGAATAGTAATTGATACCCCTACACCATCCCACACTTTCACTAGTGCTGCACTTACCTGGAGTTAGAATAGAAAATAATACCCCTTCACCATCCTACACTTTCTCTACTGCTGCACCTACCTGGAGTTAGAATAGAAAATAATACCCCTTTACCATCCTACACTTTCCCTCTTTCTGCACGTACCTGGAGTTAGAATAGTAATTGATACCCTATACCATAGAACAGTTTCCTTTGCAGTATGTGTTTTATATACCTTTTGGTTTGGTTTCTTTCTTTGTGGTCTGGTTTCTGCTCTGCTTTTTCTTTTCTTGGTTGGTTTTTGGGTTGTTGCCCTTTTGGAATTCTGATTGATATTTGGTGATCAGAAGAATATTGTGAATTTCTAAAAAAATGAATATGGAAAGAAATGTTAGTTAAATGTAAATTGTTTCTGATGCAGTTAAAAATGACAAAATATTGTGTATAATTTACATTTGTCTTTACTATGCCTTTTATGCTATGCTAACCTTTCCCTGTTATAGCATTTTTCAGATGGTGGAATAGTATTTTATTCCCCTACACCATTCAACAATTTCCCTACTGCTGCACTTACCTGGAGTTAGAATAGAAAATATTACCCCCTTTACCATCCTACACTTTCCCTACTACTGCACTTACCTGGAGTTAGAATAGAAAATATTACCCCCTCTACCATCCTACACTTTCCCTACTTCTGCACCTACCTGGAGTTAGAATAGAAAATAATACCCCTACTTTCCCTGCTGCTGCACCTACTTGGAGTTAGAATAGTAATTGATACCACTACACCATCACACACTTTCCCTACTGCTGCACCTACCTGGAGTTAGAATAGTAATTGATAACCCTACACCATCCCACACTTTCCCTACTGCTGCACCTACCTGGAGTTAGAATAGTAATTTTTACCCCTACACCATCCAAGACTTTCCCTACTGCTGCACCTACATGGAGATAGAATAGAAAATAATACCCCTTCACCATCCTACACTTTCCCTACTGCTGCACCTACCTGGAGGTAGAATAGAAAATAATACCCCTTTACCATCCTACACTTTCCCTCTTTCTGCACGTACCTGGAGTTAGAATAGTAATTGATACCCTATACCATAGAACAGTTTCCTTTTCAGTATGTGTTTTATATACCTTCTGGTTTGGTTTCTTTCTTTGTGGTCTGGTTTCTGCTCTGCTTTTTCTTTTCTTGGTTGGTTTTTGGGTTGTTGCCCTTTTGGAATTCTGATTGATATTTGGTGATCAGAAGATTATTGTGAATTTCTAAAAAAAATGATTATGGAAAAGGAAATGTTAGTTAAATGTAAATTGTTTCTGATGCAGTTAAAAATGACAAAAATGTCCCACGCCGTTCGTGAACGCCGATGGACGCTCCCCCCGAGGATCCTTCGGGACCCGGACGACGTAGCCAGCATCCGTGACGCCATAGACTCGTACTTCGCCGTTAACGACACCCCTGAACTGCCGTTCCACACGATCTGGGACGCCTTCAAGGCCACCATTCGGGGTCACATCACCTCCCTGGCGGCGGCACGGAGGAGGGAGGAGTTCAAGATGGAAACCGACCTGGCTAGCGAAATCAAGCTTGCGGAGGCCCGAGACCGGACTTCCCCCTCGCGGGCGTCAAAGAGAGCTCTAGCTAACCTACGGGGGCAACTCCGCACCCTGCGCACCAACAAGGCGGAACACTCCCTGCTAGCACTCAAGCAACGATATTACGAGGGTGGGGACAAGGTTGGCCGCCTACTGGCCGGCAGGCTGCGGGCACGTGCCGCTAGGGCCCACATCGCCAACGTCAAGCAGCAGGACGGCACTTGCGCCACCGCCGAGAGGGCCAAGCAGGCCGCCTTTGTTGCTTACTATTCCTCCCTATATGCCGAGGAGCCCACCTCCCCGGAGGCCCGGGAGGCCGTCCTCGCAGACTATGGGGGTCTACCCTGTCCCCGGCATGTGCGGCCTCGCTGGAGAGCCCCTTACAGGAGGAGGAAATAACGGAGGCTGTTAAGGATCTCCCCGTGGGGAAAACCCCGGGGCCAGACGGCCTACCGTTGGCCTTCTACCGTCTGTTCTTGACCCAGCTCCGCCCACATCTGTTGCGACTATACAGCTCCTTTTCTGACACCGTCGGCCCCTCCCCTGACATGGGTCTGGCGGAAATAGCCCTGATTCCCAAACCTGGGAAAGACCCGGACTTGTGCGCCTCCTACCGCCCCATCGCCCTCCTTAACACTGATCTTAAAATTTACACCAAGGTCTTGGCCAAACGACTTGACCCACACATGCCGGGCCTGGTGAATCCGGGCCAGGTGGGATTTATCCGAGACCGCCAGGGAGCCGACAATGTCCGCAGGCTGGCGCACTTGGTGGGAAAGGTGCACCACTGGAAACTACCGGCTTGTCTCCTCTCGCTGGACGCAGAAAAGGCCTTCGACCGGATCGATTGGACCTTCCTGCGGGCGGTCCTCAAGAAACTAGGTCTTGGCCCTGTCATGATCTCCAGGTGCATGGCCCCCTACCTAGGACCGCATGCCCGAATTCGGGTCAATGGCCAATTGACATCGCCGCTTTCGGTCCACAGGGGTACGAGGCAGGGATGCCCGCTGTCGCCGCTCTTGTTCGCCCTTGCGGTTGAGCCGCTGGCGGAGCTGATTAGGCGTACCCCTGATATTCATGGTGTCCCCCTCGGAGGGCGCACCAATAAGGTAGCACTCTTCGCCGACGACCTGATTCTTACTCTCACGAACCCTCGGGTCTCCTTCCCCGCGGTGCACGAAGCCCTTTCCCTGTTTGAACAGGCGTCCGGCCTTAAAATCAACCATGCCAAGTCTTGGGCGCTTAACCTCACCGTCCCCGACGAGGAGATCTCTTTCCTGCAGGGGGTCACGCCCTATCGCTGGGCGGACAGCCATATTCAATACCTGGGCCTGGATCTCGCGCCCCATCTTGACTCGTGGTCCTCGAGGAATTGGGCCTCTTGCCGCAAGGAAGTCCTGGCTGACCTGCGCAAATGGAAACCCTTGATGGTCTCCTGGCTGGGGCGGCTCAACGCTGTCAAGATGTCCGTCCTTCCCCGCATTCTGTATGTTTTCCAGTGCCTCCCCACCCCGATCCCGATTCACTGCATCAGAAACCTTCAACGCGACCTTACGTCCTTCATATGGGGGGGCAAAAGACCCCGGTTCTCGCAGAAAGTCCTGATGGAACCAAGAGACAGGGGCGGTCTTGCCTGCCCGAATCTCCTCCACTACTATTGGGCATCTCACCTCCGGTACGTGATCGAATGGGGTGCACGCGAAAGCGACAAGCACTGGTTCCACATGGACCGATCGGTCACGGGGCGCACCATATGGGACCTGCCTTGGTTGCCGCGAGTGGCGCGTTCCAGAAGTGCATATCTTGCGGTCCCCACGAGGACGGTTCTTGAGATATGGGACAGGGTGGCAGTGGCCAAGGGTCTCACCACGTTTCCCTCTCCGCATACTCCCATTGCGGGTAACCCGCACTTCCCTCCAGCCGCCCGGACCCGAGCTTTTGAGAGCTGGACGCAAGGCGACTGCAGAGTTGCAGGAGACCTTTTTCTTGGCGGATCGCCTAAAACATGGCTAGACTGCAAGGAGGAATTCAGGCTCCCCCCCACCGCCCACTTACAGTACACGCAGCTGCGCCACTGGACCTCGGGGGAGGACATGTACCAAGCTGCTACTAGGACGTATACCCCCTTTGAGAAGTTGGCACGATCCCTCGGGGGGCTGAAACGGCTCATCTCCCAGATCTACAACATCTTGCAACACCCCACCGCCCCACCTGTACACCCCTATCAGAAACAGTGGCAGTCGGCGACAGGCGCTGACATCACGCCCTCTCAATGGACTCGGCTCTGGAACGACATCCCCAAAACCTACCGCAGCATCCCGCAAAGGGAAAACGCATACAAAATGCTGACGCAATGGTACTACACCCCCCTGCGACTCAGCAAAATGTTCCCCACTGCCTCGCCGTTGTGCTGGAGGTGTGGCACTGCGACTGGCGACTTCGTACACATCTGGTGGTCCTGCCCTACCCTAGCTGTCTTTTGGAAGGAGGTCCTCAGTCACATCAAGAAGGTGTTGGGTTTCCCCCTCCCTGAAGAGATTTGCACACTCCTACTGGGCATCCGACCCCCCACACTTAGGGCCCTCTCGCGCAGCGACTGGATCCTCACCCTCCACATGCTAGGTGCTGCCAAACAGCTCATTGCCCTGTACTGGAAGCGAACAGAGGCGCCGCCGATAGCATCCTGGTTCGTGCGCCTCTGGCAGATCCTGACTATGGAACTACTCACAGCGCGGATACAATTCAGGGGGGTGCGCTTCAAGGCAGTGTGGGAACCCCTAGTGCGCCTCTTGTGCTCGATTAGCTATGCCCGACACATGCCTCCCAGGCTCCGCGCTCTGCAATTGTTCGAGGACGCCCTCATCCCTGCTGACCCCAGCAGACTAGACTCTTAACCGCTAACCCCAACGCCGCCTTGTGCTCTGCACTCCCTGTTTGTTGCCACGGGTGCGCCCCTCTACCTCCACTTCACCTTGTCACTGCTAGCTCCTTTCCTGACTTTACTTCCTTCCTACTTGCCACTCTGGCTTCCACCCCTCTCTGGGGCAGTTAGGTCCCTGTTGGGCCTGTTGAAAATGTGACACCATTGCTATTCCTCACATACGTGCCTACCCCACACAACGGCGCATTGCCAGCTCATGGCCACCTCTTGCTCTGCTCTCCCCTAAGCCACGCGGCCGGCCCCCCCCTCCGGGGGTTGTAGGCAGGGCGCTGTGTTAATGACTCCATCTCCCCTGTTTAGTTCTACCTACTGGCCCTTCCATGCGCGGCCGGCCCCGAAAAGGGGTTGTAGGCTTATCGCTGTGTTCACAATAAAAACAGATTTGAACAAAAATGACAAAAATATTGTGTATAATTTACATTTGTCTTTACTGTGCCTTTTATACTATGCTAACCTTTCCCTGTTATAGCATTTTTCAGATGTTGGAATAGTATTTTATTCCCCTACACCATTCAACAATTTCCCTACTGCTGCACTTACCTGGAGTTAGAATAGAAAATATTACCCCCTTTACCATCCCATACTTTCCCTACTGCTGCACTTATGTGGAGTTAGAATAGAAAATATTACCCCCTTTACCATCCTACACTTTCTCTATTACTGCACCTACCTGGAAATAGAATACAAAATAATACCCCTACACCATCTTACATTTTCCCTACTGCTGCACCTACCTGGAGTTAGAATAGTAATTGATACCCCTACACCATCACACACTTTCCCAAATGTTGCACGTACCTGGAGTTAGAATAGAAAATAATACCCGTTTACCATCCTACATTTTCCTAATGCTGCACTTATTAAATTTTAAAAAGTTGGGTTATATTAATAATAAAATATTTACCTTCTTCAAAACTTGACGTTTAAATTTTCAAAGTAGAAAGTAGCTTTTTATTTGATTGAAATAGAATTTCTCTGTAAAAAATTAGATACAATATATATGGATGAAAACATTTATTTTCATATCATTTGTGTAGAACTGTCCTTTTTTTAAAAATTGATAAATCCCTTTAAATTATTCTTGAAGAGGAGTATTGCTTCTGTAGCAAAATCCAAATTTTTTACACTGGGATTTTTCGTCGCAGTTTAAAGTTCGACTAATAAAAAAAATGTAAAATTTTGTGATGTGATAAAAATAATATATGTTTATTTCATAGGAAATAATTTTAAATAATAAACACTTTTATTTAGATTTTAGTATGCTTTATATATGTAGGGTATTTTATTTATGGATATATGTATCCATAATTTTAGTAATATATTGGTGCTATATAAAATTGCGTTGTAATTGTAATTTATATTTATATAGCGCATTATCACCAACGGTCTCTAAGCGCTTGCTTTGGGAACCCGTCCTGGTTTTTCCCTGTGAGATAACCTGTACTGGGCACCCACAGTGAAAGCCAGGCATCCCGCCATGGGGGGCCATAGTGGAGATTAAGCAAGCTATTGCCCGGAGTTGCAGAGTGTGAACCCGTGATTCGAGCAGGAACCGAAGCGAGAATTATCGAGTCTGTGGACATTTTGGGCTCAAGACCCTGCCGCATCCGGAATTGAACCCTGGTCCCGGGTCTGACCTCTGCTTCATGGTCTGCCTCTTCTAACCATTGAGCCACACTTCTTCTTGTAAAGGTTCTTCACCATTTTCTTTAAATATGAAAATCAAACTTCTTAGGGGCAGCCTTTTAATTGTTTCTATAAAATATTTCAGACATTAGTTTTAGTAACTCACTTGTTTTTCGAGAAATAATGATCCTGAAATATATTCGGGTTCTATCTTCATGAAGAGGTCAGAGGGTCAGCTTTTGGCGTCTGGTAACTCTGGGAGTGGAGAATCAACTGTTTTAAAAATGGTGTCTGGCTCGTATTTATAAGTTTTTGTCAGTGTCAGTGTTTTTTTTGAGAAACATACCGTTGGCAATATTTTTTTAAGTAAGAATTTCTACTGTGGAAAGTTATAATTTAAAACTTTGTGTAAAGAGATGTTGTTTTTACTTATTCGTTCCATTTTGGCATCCATTTTGAAAGTATTGTTGTGGTGTTATATTCATGGAAAGAGTTGTAGGACATATTTAGGAACTACACAGTTTAAAATGGCGACTATGTGTATGTATAATGTTTCTGTTTATGAAGAGTTATTATTTTTCATACTAATATATTTTAAATTTATTTTATCGTTATTTTCGTTGCTTTTGCAAAATGTTAAACAGTTACGATTACATGAGTATTAATTTTTAATACTCGGGTATTAATGTTAATACCGAGTATTAATTTTGATAAAATCGTTGTATATTTTAAAATTTACGTTCAGTTTTTCTCTACATTTTAAGACACTTCCCCACCCAAAACCCCTAGTTTCCCTGCATCCCGTGCCAGGTTTTATTTTACATTAAAAAAATATATATATATTATTTAGCGTTGTAAAGGTATGCGTTGTAAATGATTTTGTTGTATTAGCACTTTACTATTATTAATAGTATCTCGCGTTGTAATAGTATTTGTTGTAAAAACATGCGTTGTAAGAGTATTTGCGTTGTAAAAAATGCGTTGTAAAGCTATGTGTTGTAATAGTATGCGTTGTAACGTCATACATCCGTTTCACAGTAGTGAAAAAAGAATGTAGGTGTTTTTCATTACCAAGACAAGTAAAACTTAAAAGTACATGTCCAACTTTTTAAATACACTGCACCCTGACCTTTGGGCTGTGTATGGCCTATCCCAGGTGTGACTTATAAGTATTAAAAAGGAAGGCTTGGGCCTGGGAAGAGGCTTATCTTGCCAGGTAAAAATGACAGTTTAAAACTGCACACAAACGCTGCAATGGCAGGCCTAAGCCATGTTTAAAGAGTTATTTAAGTGTGTGGCACAAAAAGTGCTGCAGGCTCACTAGTAGCACCTGATTAACAAGCCCTGGGTACACGTAGTACCACTTTACTAGGAATTTATAAGTTAATTAAATGTGACAATTGGCTGTAAGCCAATGTTACCATGTTTAAAGAAGAGAGCACAAGCACTTTAGCAATGGTTAGAAGGGGTAAAAGAATGCAGAGTCTTAAAAGCAACAAACACAGCTTCATAAAATAGGAGGGTTACAACAAAATGTTTGGGGATGACCCTGCAGATAGGGCCAAGCCCAACAGGCATATGCAACAGTACTAAAGCTCATCGTTCTGTGCCTATTCAAATCGGAATGTATTGAACATATGGGTTTTACTGGGGACATGAGGATGCACTTTGGTATAAGAAATCATGCTTTAGAACATGAAGCTGCACGTTGGCATGTGAAGCTTTATTAGGGCATTTGAGGATGTGCTGGTTATGGGATACGCTTCTTAGGCATCTGAGGTGACATTTTGAAGAGAGGAGCCTGCTGTGGGTTAAGGACACCTTGTCCCTTCTTTGGTAGTAGGTTATTCAGCATTCACAGTGAGCCCCACAGAACATTTTGCACCTGTTCTAGGTGTGAACCATATTGTGCAGGTGAATCAGGTGTTGCATCTGAGATCACAATTGGGTGTTTGGACTGTTCAGATTTATCATTTCCTTGATCTTGAACAAATCATTTTGCAGTAATAGGAACTGGGATTGTTGGTCCAATGGGGTGCGGTCAGTGAGTTTGAGTAGTGAGGTTAAAAATGTGGCTAAGAGAACATAATATTCTGTAACTATTTTGTTGGTGTTGCGTCTTCAGGTAACTGCATATACAACTTAACACACAACCTTAAACGGAAAATAAATTCAAGTCAAACTAATCAGTGGAAAATGCTCTCTTAAGATATGAATTCTTAGTTGGTTAATATAATCACTGAAGAAATCTGTATAGATGGGAATAGTGACTTGTGTAGATATAGTGTTACAAGTTCCCAATCTGTGAGAAAAACAACTGTGAAAATGTGAATCATTTTCAATATAAAGTATGCTGCCACAAAATGTGCAAAAATGTTTAGCTTTTTTGATAAAAACAAGTGCTTACAAAGTACATGTTTTATTAATAGACATATAGACTGTACCAACTGCTAAAATATGTTTGTGCCCATTAAAATCACAGATTTCAGAACTCAGATGTTGACACTCAAAAATAATACATCTTTGTCATTGTGAAGCCTCAAGTGACCCCACCAATTAAATCCTAGAGTAGCTTCCAAGCATTCTTTACCATTGCTAATTAACCAATTGCACACATTTACATTTCTTTCAGGTAGCAGGTACCCTGGCAAGAAGGGGTTTAGTTTCTGCTTTAGCTCTCTGCCCATCACTCTGCTTCACAGCAGAGGGGATCTGTCAATTGTAGCTGGGGGCACCTAAGGTAGGCATTAACCATTCAGGGACAGTTGTTTTTTTTTAAACATAAAGTATGGTAACTGGTTTTGTAAAATTAAAAATGCATTGACAATGCCAATAGGTTTGACTTTTGTATCATTGATGGGTTTAGGCACTAAAGTCATCATAAATACACTCTGTCACTCATCTTGGAACTCATACATCTATTTATCCATCCACTGATATACTTTAGCCTTCACGCACTGACATAACCACAATAAAACACACACAAACTGAATAAATAAAAGAATGGAAGCAGAAAAGAGAAGGCATGCTGCTATCTAAACACAGCAGACATATGCTTGTAATAATGAAACTAAACATAGCAGAATGAGTCCGTCTTGTATAGGTATTGTAAATAGTTTATAATTGTTTTAAAGTTCCAACTTGGCTGCCAAATTTAAAACCAATGTGTTGGACCTCCTAGAATGGTAAAATAATGATACACCATAGACGAAAGTATTTAATAATGGTCTGTTTGTTTAGAAGAAGTGGCCACATGGGATGTGGTGCACTGCAGATGAAATGAGCTGGAAGCAAGCAACCCGTTAACTCGCCTACCCGTTAGCACTGCCTGGAGAGCTGTAATATCATCTTAAGAAACATTAAAACAGAAGGAAGAGAAGCAAAGAAATGAAAGGGAGCAATAAAAGGAAAAAACTGAAAATAAAAGTACTAGCCAATCAGCTCTGACACTGAAACACATTTTCAGAGAGATATACACAGGTGTTGAGAAAATGCTCTCATTTACATGGCAAGCAAGACAAAGAACGATGTGGACTGACCCACTATCCCATGCATTACACAGTCATGGATGGAAGCAGTGAGTAAATGACAGTCATGTAGACCAATTGTCGTGTGGTTCCTATATTACCCATACAGGATCTGCGTGTTTGGATAACATAAACTGTAGGATTGGTGGCAGACTAACTCTGAGCACCCCCACCGAGTTTGTTAGCTTGTTTGTTTTAGCTAGCTCACAGTGCCACTAGAATCTTCTCTCATCGGGGAGAGAATACTTGCTGGCAACCTCAGAACATGACAACCCATATCCTCAGAATTGTGGAAACTATGTACTACCTTTCGCTCGGTCACTTGTGCTCACTTATTCAGTCTCAAAGAGTTTACACAGAAGAAACAGTCAGGCATGTTGCAATAAGAATGTATTGCACAGTTGTTCTTCTAGTGTAAAATAGATGTGCTGCAACAACTGACAGACAATAGCAGATATGTAAGATTAGCAGTACAGTGAAGATAAAAGGATTGTACTGTCCTACCACCTTGCAATAATCACAAATACATACATGAAGATAAAATGCATGATAAAAAGAGTGCGCATACTCCTACAATGCCTGTCTTGATGTACCTAAGTGTACCTAGCATGTGAGTAGGTGTGAAGCCAAGAATCCCTCTAGGATTTAGTCTAACCCCATTACCTGAAGTGAAGGAGTGTGGGACCCCATCCTGGGTTGGGGTTGGACACTCCCTGAGGGATGTGTCAGACCACTGTCACCTGGAGCGTCTGCATACAGGAGCCTCAGCGTCTCTGGTCAGTGTGTCGGCTGGGAAGTCTCGGTCTCCTCTCTCTAACCCTAGTAAGATGTGCTGTACCTATACAAAAAGTATCTAGGGTTCCTTTGTACCTTGTTTCTTGTATTAGCCATTTTTGAATTTGAGGATGACGTTTGGGATGAACCTTGTATGTAGATATTATGCAGGTGGTGTAGCCCCTGCCAGGTTTCCAAGAACCCTTATGAATATTCCGTCATACTGCATGAGTCCATTGATGAATTATAGGATGCTATTGTTCAGGGAAAGACCCTCCTTCCTCGCCCAGGACTAGAACTAGGTAAATCCTAAAGGCTCATTACTGTGTAGTATAAGGGAGCTAATGTAGGGGAAGGTATGTGATATTACCCGGGTCTATATAAGGGTTAATATCTGAAACATAACTCCTCTTCCGATCAGTCAACAATAATAAAATGCTGGTGAATTACTCTTTTTAGTAGGTAGCAGCGCATAAAACTATCAGTGAGCTCCATAAAATATTGTCTTTAAAACCATTTAAAAAATAGTCTTAGAGGGAGAAAAAAAGAGAAAAAAATCTTTTGAAAGTTCGTTTCGGAAATGTCATTTTAAGCCGAAGTCCTAGTTGAGTTCTTTTATATAAGTTGAACAACTACAAGCATCAGAAGGCCATGCTTTTCCAGTGAAAGTTGAGTTTTGAAAATAAAAAGGATAAAAGCTGAATTCTTTCCCAGCACAAGATGAGCCAATTGTATATTAAGTGTCCTGGCTGGGAGACGCAACATCGCAGTTGCTTGCTGCTGCAGAGGATGATCCCTGTAATATCTCGCAGAACATGCCAATTGAGCACAGATGACATTCAGAACTGCCAATAGCTGGTGCAGAGGCAGCTGGTGCTGTATTTGATACCTGAGTGCTAGTGGAAGAGCTGATGCTCAAGCCAGTTGTAGCAAAAGGCAACAGCGGGTTCTCGAGGAATGCAGCTATCAATATAGGAATACGCTGGGGACATTGCCAAGCATGGGCCCTCACGGGATCCAGCCTGGTATTCATGTCCGGAGGCGTGGCCGATGGAAGTGTCAGACAGAGATCAACACGCATTCTTCCCTGCAAAACAGGCATCGAAGAACATGTAACATGCAGTCCATCCCGACTGGGCTAAAGGATAGGAACCAAGATGCGCTCAGTACCCTTAGGTGAGGTGTGCCCAGATGTTGTACCAATGCGTTCACGGCACTTGAGCTCCAGGAGGTCTTTTGCCATTTCGTTGGTGATTGGGCGACAATTGCGTAGCAGAAAAATAACAATCAGGGTACCTGCTATTAAGAGCAGAATCAGCAGAAGACCTCCAAAAATGCTTCCAAATACGGAGTGTATGAAATTTTGAATAACTCCGAGGACTGACGGAAAGGTGCTTAGAAATCCTGACCATATGGTCTTTAACAGGTTTACAATAGCACATGTATCAGACATAATAAAGAGACAACCCACAATTTCTGTGAAAAGAAAGGGGCAGTTTGCAGGTGTAAGTGCATGTATCTCAGCCGAGGTCTTTGCGATTTGAAGTTCAAAAAGTCTCTTGGGCAGAGGTTACGGGTGCGGTTTGTTGTAAAAGCATGGCTCATTCTGCTCAAAGTATCAAACTGTATAAAGGAAGCATTCAACGAAGGCCATAACGGCACCTCCCTGACTGTATTCATTGGGGCAAACTATACTTGCATACAGCAAGTGACCCTGGAGTTCACAGTGACCAGATAGGCAACACCAGGAAGCACCAGGAAGCATCCCACAGCAACCTTGATCGTTCAGCATCAAGAAACTCCCATTCTAGAGCAGCTTAAATACTGGAGTAATCACGGCTGCTGGAGTCCCTCTCAGGTGGCAGTACAAGTTCACTACTGAACCATTACAAGCTCCGTGTAGCGAAATATCCTAGCACATGAGAGAACCGTTTAAAGCGTTTTTGCAGTTTGTACCGCTTAGAAACACTTCTCGATCCCCACTCTGGCATCAAAGTTTATATGGTAATTCCCAGGATTCCTTAATGTATTCCTTACCCATTTTTATCATATTTGCCAGCCTGCCTGTGCACAAGGCAATATTGAAACCGAAAAGAAGTGACCGGTAGAGTTATGTGGCCATGGATTAACCATTCCGTTGATGGTGATTCTGTCACTGTAAATGGTGATCTATCCAGTTTTTCAATACGCGGCGTTGTATATTTTGCTCCCCTCTGTGCCACTTCTACCTGTTTATATGTTAGATTGTATTCAGCAAACAGAGACGTACTGTTGATAAAACGCCAAGGCACATAGCCTGCATGGAAAGATAGCAGCGTCCAGCTTAACAACATATTAGAATGTAACAGAGATTGCCCCTGTTGTAATATGGCCAAATATTGTTCCAGTATGTCTATTGCAAAAGATACAATGTTGCCTAAGTAATATATCCTGGAGGTCAAAGTTGTTAACCCTTTGTCTACTAAAGGTAATGCCTTCTCTAAGTTAATACGGTCTATTTCTCCTATTCTCTCTGCATCCTCTTGTTGGGATATTTTCCAAATTTCATTGTAGGCAGCATAAAGCCAGCATATATGAAATGTTTCTGACGTTGTTTTCTGGGACCTAGTAAAAAATCCCTAAGATCCATGTCTTGTGTGAGTAAGGATAAGTGCTGTTTTACTTCTGTGAGTGTTGAGGTTTCTAGCCAATCAAGGCACAACGTCCCAACACTGTAGGATGTCACTACCCCTGGATGTTGTCTTTGTATATAGCTTGGCTCTGGCCTAGGGATACTGAACCCTTCGGTGATACCCCAGAATCTTTTCTGACATCTGTTTGTGTCTATGGGCCAAACTAACTATTCTTTCCAATTAGGGTCTGTTCTATTGTACAGTAAAATATCATCTACTTTTGCCCCTTTGTGTGAAATTGAGTTTTGTCACCCCTCCATCTGCGATGGTTTTGGAAACCGAGGTGTGTTCAAGTTCTTGTTCTTCGCTAGTCCAAGACAGGATGTCTGTTGCACAGTGTCATTTAAAAATATCACCTCTGTGGAATGAGGCATGCTCTAAATAGCACTTCTTGTTCCCTGGACTTGCCAGTCCCTAGAAACCCAGACGGATTTTAAGTTTATTGTGTCCTTCCATAGGGCAAAACCCTGTTAAGACAATTGGGCGATAAAGGAAGCAGGGTAAATCTGTTTGGTGTTAGTCAACATACTTTTCAATGCCGATGTGGATGCAACTTTATAATAAAATGACGTTGAGTCTGAAGTGTTAAACCCCTGAAAAATATGAACATTTCTGTGTGAATGTTTGCGAACTACTTTTTGGTGGTGTAGGGCAATGTTTCCGTGTGGTACTCAAAAACATTTCTAGGTGTTATAGATTTGTGCAAGAAATGATTACCATAATGCTGGTAACAGTACAAAGTGTCATAGTCTGAAGTACCTTCTAGCATTTCAGTGTTTGGAAATGCAGCATTTTTCTCTAAATCAGACAACATGTTATTAACAGTTTCAGAGTCCTAATCATCAGAAATTGTACTGGAGGTAATGATATCACTCAATGAAGTTTTAAATACATCAGACATTTTTAAAAGTTCAGTTGGACCGAATATATCGAAATCAACCTTGTCCCAAACTATACCGTTCGGTATAGAAACTGCTGTAATGTTCACTGATGACAAGTCTCTTTGTTCACGACGAGAAGATTGATGTGGCTTCAGAATCAAATTACCTTTTTGGGCTGTAGAGCTTTGTTGAAGGTATCGTCCATTAATAAGCATGCTAAAAGTTATAACTAAGCCTAGCCAGAAAAGAAAGAACAGTATCCCAGTAATTACCCAGAGTTCTACCCAAGGCGATACCAGGTAAGTATTTTTGAGAAAGTTCAGAAAGTCCTTAGTCTGCTGCTTTTTTTTTTTTTAAACAGATTTTTATTGATTTTCGCTCAAACATCTTACAACCATGTATCAGACACAAAGCTTCAGCGCCATGGGTCTTACTAGTACATTCTTTACATTAACCCACATTATCTAAACCCTTACGATCCGTCCTCCCCCCCCTCTACCCCCACCCCCCCTTGTCAGTGTGCCCTCTACTGTCTCTCCTACAGTGTAGCATAGACCTTTGTGAAATAGCGCTCAACACCTCCTGGAGCACTCCCAGTCGCAGCTCCCAACTGGCTGCGGACCCAGAAATTACGCAGAATGTAGCATGGTGCCTTGGTTGTCCTTCGTTCCCTCTCAGCATAAGCACTCAAATCCTCGCATGCAGCAGGTTGCGCGGGCCTAGCAGGCGACACCCCGGTGAGTGCCCCCACAGTCTCCGCTCTAGTTTCCTCTGTATGGCTCGCCGGCGCATCCATCTCGTCTCCCCCAAAAGCTTCCAATGGTGATTGAAGGTCCGCCACCAGCGCACCCCACGCCCTAGCCGCATCTAGCACTTTATCATTAGCGGTGCGTCTGGCTAGCTGTAATCTAAGAGTCCCTTCACTAGTCGCCCATTGCTGGAAGCATCCCCGCCATCTCAGGAAGCTGCGGCCCCCCCTGGACTTCCAGTGCAGTGTGAGCTCTCTCTTGGCCAAGATCAACCCAAGGTCAAAGAATTTACTTGTAATTTTTGTGGCTGGGGTGTGTGGGAACCAGAGTAAGAGGCAAGCCCCCATGTTCGTGTCAACTTGGCGTCCTGTAACCTCATTTAAGCAAGACATAACATCAGTCCAGTATGTACCGAGCCCTGCGCACGTCCAAAACATATGACCAAAGTCAGAACCCTCCGCATTACATCGGAGACCCACCGAATGTGCTCCTCCAAAGACCTGCTGGATTTTGACCGGCGTCAAATAAGCCCTGTGCAGGGTGAAGTATTGGACAAGCTGAAACCGAACATTACGCGTGCCCTTCCAGGCCCGTCGCACGAGCTGAGGCCAGGTCGTCTCCGGTATCTGCTGGCCGAGGTCTCCCTCCCAGCGTTCCCGCAACCTATCTAGAGGGGGCGGTCCATTCAATGCCAGTCTCCTGTACAAGCAGGTGATAGCCTTGAAGGTGCCAGCGGCCATCGTGACGTATTGGCAGCCCAATGACGTGGGGGGTTCCGCCAGACCCAGCTTCCAGCATTTCTGGATTCCGGACACCAGAGCCGCATGGAGTAAGAAGTCACCCCTCGGCAGATCAAAGGTGTCTCGTAGTTAGTGAAACGGCAGCAAAGTACCGTCTCCATACAAGTCCCCTATCATGTGGATCCCGCGGTCCTCCCAGGTGGCCAGAGCTGACCAATCCCCACCATGTGGGAGGGCAGTACACATGCCCAGAGGGATCTAAGGGGCATACGGGGTAGGAAATCCCGCCCGTTTCTGGCTGCGTAGCCAGCACTGGCGGAGGGTACGCTCCTCGAGAGTGAGCTGGTCCAACCGGAGCCCCTGCTGGAGCACTATAAAGGACAGGACATGGCGCTGAATAACTCTTCCCTGTGGGCCGTCTGGGCCCTTAAAGTCCCACGCCACCGCCTGCGTGAGCCATTGTAGCTGTGCCGCCAGATAGTACCATTCAAAATCCGGCACCGCCAGGCCTCCTTCCTCCCGCGATCTGAGCAGGGTGTTCAAAGCTACACGTCTCCTGCCGGAGCCCCAGATGAACCCTATCACCATCGACCGCAGCATCCGGAAGAAGGAAAGCGGAATCAACACCGGCAGCGTGCGAAAAAAATAAAGTAGTCGCGGGAGGACCACCATCTTCAACAGTGCTATTCGTCCGGCCACTGACAATGGAAGGGTACGCCAAAACCCCATACTGCCCCTAATGCCCCTCAGCGCTCTGCCCACATTCCCCTCATACAGGAGCGAGTGGGTGTGGTAAATATAAACCCCGAGGTACGGTAAGCACTCCGATTCCCAACGCAGCCCCTCTAGGTCCGCGGGCTGGGCGCAGCGAGGGGTCAAGGGGAAAAAACAGGTCTTGGACCAGTTAACACGCAACCCTGACAATGCGCCAAACTCCTGAAGGAGGGCCCGCGCGCCTTGCACCGAAGCCTCCATGTCGGCCAAGTATAGCAAAAGGTTGTCGGCATACAGGGCAATATAGTGCGGTTCGCCGCTCAGGAGCACCCCCTCATAATATCGTCCCTGCCGGGCTCGTGCTGCCAGAGGCTCAATCGCCAAAGCAAAGAGGAGCGGGGACAAGGAGCAACCCTGTCGGGTGCCTCTTTCCACGGAGCATGCCGCAGATATTGAGCGGCCCGTGCGAACCCTGGCAGTAGCGGAGTCATACAGTAGCTGCGTCCAGCGGACGAAACCATCCCCTAACCCGAACCGACGAAGCACGCAAAACAGATACGACCACTCCACGCTATCGAATGCCTTATCGATATCCACCGATAACACAGCCGCGCCCGAGGGACCCTCCCCCTCAACTTCCATGACCCGTATCAGTCGCCGTATGCATGTCGAGGTGTTCCGCGTGGGAATGAAGCCCGACTGGTCCGGGTGCACCAGAGTACACATATGCACAGACAGCCGCATGGCCAAGATCCTACTCAGCACCTTATAGTCCACAGTGAGCATCGAGAGTGGGCGATAAGCCGTCCTTGCGGTAGGTAGTGCGCCTTTCTTCAGTAACGGCACTATGAGCACCTCCCTGGCTGAGGGGGGTAACCTGCCCAGTTCCCACGCTTCTCCATACACCAGATGTAACTGAGGTGCTAGGAGGTCAATGTATGAGGCGTAGAACTCCACCGGCAGTCCGTCACCCCCTGGCATCTTCTTTCTGGCCATGTGCTTAACAGCCGCTCTAATCTCCCCCAAGGATATAGCAGCACCCAGCGCGTTCCCCTGTTCTGAGTCTAACTGCGGTAACTGTGCCTCATCCAAGAAGGCATCCAACCCAGCCGGGAGTACCGACAACCTGCTCCGGTAGAGCTCCGAGTAGTTAGCCAGAAACTGATCGTTAATCTCTTTTTGTGAGTGAACCAAGTCCCCAGCAGGTGTAACCAGCGACAGTATCGGTGTACCCCTAGTGTGGGGGTTGGCCAGCCATGCTAACAACGTGCCTACCCGGTCCCTCTCAGCGTGCGCCCGGACCATGTACTCTCTATAATCAAGGCAGTGAAGCCTCTCAACTTGAGTGGCTACCCGCTCCTGAGCCGCTAGCACCTTCTCCCTACTGCCCCCATCCACATGACTAGCCTTCTCCGCCTGCCGCAGCGAGGCCTCCTCCCGCTCTATATAACCGAGCAATATCCTACGTACCCCCGCTGAGGACGAGAGGCACACACCTCGCACCACCACTTTAAAGGCGTCCCACTCAAACGCCCTGGTGGTCGCGGACCCCGCGTTCTCCTGAAAGTAACGCTCCATGCCCTCCCGCACCTCCGCGTTGAACACCGGGTCTTCCAGCGCCAGCGGATTCAGTTGCCACGTGGGAACCGGCTGCCGCTGTCTGGACCAAAGGACCGTGAGCAAGCAAGGGTTGTGATCCGAGATAGTCCTCGCTAGGTATTCGCTGCTGCGCGTGAGTTCCTGGGCCCCAGGTGTACAAAGAACAGTGTCAAGGCGCATGTGGAGGTCATGGGGCGCAGAGTAAAACGAATAATCCCTGTCAGCGGGGTGATGTGTCCGCCAGGCATCTAAGAGGCCCCATTTTTCTTGCCAATTCTTCCGCGCCCCGGACACCCTGCGCACCACTGATTGCGCCAGCGGGGGATGGGAACGATCCATCTCCACGTCTACCACCGAATTAAAGTCCCCCCCCCATAAACACCGTGCCCACCAGCAGAGACGCCAGCCTCCTCGACAGCGCCGAGAAGAATGCGGCCTGGTCAAAGTTTGGGACATAGACACTGCAAAGCGTAACGTCCCGGCCATCCAGACACCCCAGCACAGCCACAAACCTCCCATCCGAGTCCACCACCGTCGTCATGGGCTGAAAGGGGACACCTGCGCGCACCCAGATCAGTGCCCCCCTAGCATGAGCGGAATAGACAGTATAGAAGAGTTGCCCCCTCCATCGCCGCTGCAGCGCTTGCCCTTCTGCTTGAGTAAAATGTGTTTCCTGTAAAAAGGCCACCTGGACCCCCCTGCGGACCAAATATGCATGCACCTTATACCGCCTCCTCATGGAGTTGAGCCCCCGCACATTCCAGGTAATACATTTCAATTCAAGTCTAGCCGCCATCAATAGGCCTATAACGGAGTCCAGTCCCACACAACCCTAGTGGCACACTGACAATCCCCAGTAACGTGCAACAGCCCCAACCAACTCCCAACCCACCCTCCCCCAGAACAGGCGCCAAACAGTTGTTACCCATCCAAACCCTACCCCCGTGAATGAGGGGAACTCTGGGAACTACCAGAGACTCACAAGTTATGTGAGATAGAGGGGGTGACTCCACACCAGCCAGGCCGGACAGCAAGAGACCCACCACACCGTGATAGGCCGATCCCGACCATGATAGCCTCCTCCCCCCCAGCAGCGCCTCAGCCCAATTGAGTCCACAATCCGCTAGGGCCCTCTCGCTCCCCGGCAATACCCCTTCAATACAGAGAGAGCGTTTCTCCCAGCGCCCCAAAGAGCGGTCCCCCATTGTCCCCCACAATGTCAACACCGCAGGCCGAGCATGCCCCCTTACTATACTTCGCTCAGCATTCTGAGTATCATTCGTCCATTAGACCATCGTCCGTCTGTGGGGTAACCTGAGGTAGCTCCCCAGGGTCCTTCTCCGAACCCCCATCTGAACCTCCAAAGCCTGCCTCATCAGAGCCCAGCCGGGACCCCCAGTCCACCAATGGGGCCTCCGTCGCCACTCCAGAGATGATCGACACCCCCTGCAGGGCAGCCTGCCTCTCCAGCTCCGTCTGCGACGCCGACGGGGACCTCCTGTTTTGCACGAGTCTCCGGTTGCGCCTACTCCTGCGCGGTTTTGGTCGGTCCTCCACTGCCTCTGCCCAGTTACCGCCGCCATCTTTGCCCGCTCGGTACCGTTCCAACCATTGCCAAGCGTCATCCGGTGTGTCACAAAACGTCGCCACTCCATCCACCAGCACTTTCAGGCGCGCCGCGAACAGTAAGGAGTACTGCACTCCTTCACCGCGGAGGGCCCTCTTGACCGTTAAGAAGGAGAAACGACTAAGTTGGACCTCCTGGGAGTAGTCGGGGAAAAGAGACACCGATGCGTTGTCCACCTTATATGGGCCAGCCGAACTAGCCTGCCGCAGGATGATGTCCCGGTCTCTGAAATGCAGCAGTCGTGCAACCACCGGCCGGGGAGGGCGGCCCGGAGCCGGAGGCCGGGCCGGTACCCTGTGAGCCCTCTCTAGTGTGTAGAAGTGCGTCAGGCCCTTAGGGACCACCACATCCCGCAACCAGTTTTCCAGATAGGAGATCATGTCGCTCCCTTTAATATTTTCGGGCAAACCCACCACTCGGATGTTATTGCGCCTATTGCGCCCTTCTGTATTTGCCGCTCTCCTTTCCAGGTGTTGCACTCTGCGCAGTAAGTCCTCCACCGTGGCATCCGCCGCATTCTGGGCCGGTTCTAGCGTCTCCAGCACCAGCTCCGCAGATTTGACCCGATCAGCGAGCTTGTCGTGGTCCGCTTTCAGGAGGCCTAGGCCTGTTGAAACCTGCGCAATGTCCTGGCGCAGCGCTTCTCTGGTGTCCCCTATGGCTTTAAGGATCTGGTCCATCTGCTGCTGTTGTAGCCCCGCATTCTGGCCGTCCGTCGAGCTCTGCCCTTGTACCTCCGGGGAGTCATCAGTCTGGTCGGCCGGTGCTGCGCCCGCTCCCTTCCGCGGCTTCCCCATGGCGCAGCTCCGGGTCCCGTCAATCGCGCCAAGCGCCAAGAGTCAGTCTCGCAACGTGCCCCGGGCTGCAATGGGAACCGCGTCCCCGAGGTTCCGGCCAAGCAATTAACCAGGACTGCTCGTGCAAGGAAGTCCGGCCAGCAGCCCACACTCTGGGTGGCGTCGCGGGCCCACCGGCACTCACCGCTCCTAAGGGGGCACCACCCGCCAGGCCCAGCGCCCGCCGACGAAGTCTACCAGGGGCGCGGAGCAGTCACGGCCCCTCGGCGGGTACAGGGAAATCTGGCCGGTGGACCCCACATCCGGGGGGGCCCAGTGCGACCCCAGGCCCCTCTCTCGTGCATGCAGCCAGCCGTGGGGGCAAGTCCGTGTCCGCGGGCCAGCCCCGCTGCTATGGGACGCCCAGAGGCCTTCCTGAGTCCAGAGCCCTGTGGCGCAGGCACCAAGGCACCACTATCTTTATCTGCACCGGGTCAGAAATGGGGCACCTCCGGCCCAGTCCTGCTCAGCCTGTGGGCATGCCAGCCACCAGTCCCGCAGCTCGTCAGCGATGACCCCAGCGGGCCGAGCGCCATTCACCGCTCCCAGCTCCTTAGCGGCTCCTTCCCCTGGCCGGGGCCCGCGGCTCCGGCAGTCCAGCCAGCAGGTCGCAAGGCAGCGCCACCTCCCGCAGCAACGGCGCCTGTCGGGTCCGCTCCAGGCGACGTCCTCCTCCGGTGATCGTGCCGCGCCGCTGCCGGGGCGCGATGACGCCACAGCACCACTCACCGCGGTCCTCCGCTCCCGGCCACCACCCAGTTGCCACGGTGATTACGCGGGCGCCAGTGCAAAGCGCCCACGTCTACCCTCACCAGGGGGCCGTCTCCAGGCCGGCATCAGCGTCCGCTCGCCTGCAGGGGATCGGGCCTCCAGGCGGCACCTCGTAAATTGAGGCCGGGGATCCGAGAGTCGCGGTAGGCCTCCGGCAAGATGGCCGACAGCCGCAGTCGGGGCGTCTCTTTGGCCTCAGGATTCAGGGCAGCCGAGGGTCCCTCCTTGCACACAGCCGCTGCCGAGGTACCCCGCGCCTCCCAGGTACCACGCTGGGCTGGGGGCGCCGCCGGGGAAGGTCTCAGACAGGATAAACGCCGAGATCGGCCCGGAGCTCGGGGCTCAGGCGACCATGCTCGGCGGAGTTCAAGACACGCCCCCCCCTTAGTCTGCTGCTTGCGTGTTTGTTGGGCTGACGTTGTTTCTGGTTCACTTGGATCCAAAGAAAACGTATCAAAGTTTATGAAGTAGCCAGAAGCAGTTCGATCAATTGTTGGAATTGCATCAGGATTTGTTGAAATCACATTTTGCTCTTTTCGAGGCATGTTGACGTAGACATCTGTATTTGGTATAATTGCAACTTGATTGTTATTATGAGTTTCATTTTGAAGTTGAACTTCTGGTTCAAGGGTAACGAGATCCATAGCATTGTTGCATAGTCCTTCATTCCCTATAGGTGAATCTTCGAACGTGATGAGTCTTTCCATTCGAACTTCTTGAATTGTAGCAAGAGGAGGGCGTCTGCTGCTTTGGAGTCCACGTGTCCTACTGCTCTGTATCTGCCTCATAGTGTGGTTTGATAAGGTCAATTGAGACAAATCTTTTCTCCCTTTTTCCTACAAGAGACGGCAAAAGTACAATTCTTGTTCCTTGAATTGCTAGGACTGGTACAGGCTTTCTGTGTGACGGTCCAAATACTTTTTTATCCGCTATTTTCTCTCTGACCAGATCCCCGACTTTTGGGATCCAGACAGGTCTTGCCATGACTGCCTTGACTTCCCCAGTGGCTGTTCGTTTCACCTGCACATTGCTGTGCAAGGCTCTTGCTTCGTTTAAGTCGTGTAAGATAGCCAACCGGTTATGGATGTCAATATGTTTTTCATCCGCCACTGTGCCTTCACAATCAAGATCAGGTATCCACATTCTTATCCCAATAGGACCTCGTAAGGAGTGACACCCCCTAGAGAACTTCTTGGTTGGTTATTGAGAGCTCGCTGTAAACCATATAGGTGATTGACCCAACTACCGCCCTTGCCTAATACCCTGGCTGTTAAAGATTGCTTTAGGTCCCGGTTTTTCCTTTCCACAACCGAGTTTCCCTCAGGATGGTACGGAGTAAGAATGGGCGAAATTTGCGAATTTGCGGCCCACAAATTCATGCGAAATTGCAAAAAAAGTCTGCGAGTTTGCGAATTTTCCCGCGAACTCACAGATTTTTTTACCATTTGCACAAATATGTGACCATGTGTGCCTGTAACTTTGCCAGCGCGCCAAAAGGCGCCGAGGTCTCTTGAGTGAGCTGGCCATTATGGTGGGGACGGGCGGGAAGACGTTTCATACCGCTAGTTGTGGTGGATGGAGCCAAATGAGCGGGGTTTCTATGCAAGTTCACATGCATCTTGTTCATAAAGGGTCAGAGACCGAGCAGAACAGCAGATGAGGAGAAAGCGGCCTCCTGGTCACAGGAGCTAAACGGGGATGGTGCTCTGGAAACTCATGGATGCAAAAATATGTTTGGCACAGGACCCCAGAATCCTTCAGATGTCCAAGATAGCTCTGCTGCGCGTGTTGGTACAAAGCAATTCTGATCCTGCTCAGTGGGTTCAGGCACATGCAGCTACTGCTGCTGGACAATGTCCCATCTCATACTAAACTGCCCCGTACAGGTATATGCTGGCGCTGGGCAGTAGGGTGCAGTGGCATGCGGGTGCTCCACGCCTGGTACATGCGCATACCGGTGCCAGGGGGGACACGTGTTTATTGGTGCTGTGTAGCAAGTTATGACTTTACATTTTGACTGCACCAGACTGTAGTACCACCTACACGGATCAGGAGCATCCAGGCACCAGACTTCATGGTGCAAGAGCATAATGGTGCTGTGCGGTACAGGTATATATGTACAGGGGGCAGGGGGACACTTAGCACAATGTGTGCTCACACCCCGAGGGCTCCGAGGCAATTGAGTACGAATGATTTTCACACTGAGAGGGCTCCGGGGCAGTTCAACAGCATGGGGGCTCACACCCACTGGGCCCTGGGGCAGTTCAGTAGCGCGTGGGCTCACAACCCCTGGGCAGCTCAGCAGTGCAGGGGCTCACACCCACAGGGCTACCGGGCAGTTTAGCAGCGCCACCCTCTGGTTCATCACTGCCACCCTCTGGTTCATCACTGTCACCCTCTGGTTCATCACTGGCACCCTCTAGTTCACCACTGCCACCCTCTGGTTCATCACTGTCACCCTCTGGTTCATCACTGCCACCCTCTGGTTCATC
This sequence comes from Lissotriton helveticus, assembly GCF_964261635.1. Taxonomy (NCBI): domain Eukaryota; kingdom Metazoa; phylum Chordata; class Amphibia; order Caudata; family Salamandridae; genus Lissotriton; species Lissotriton helveticus. The sequence continues at coordinate 1,357,019,638 of NC_136065.1, forward strand.
ACTGCCACCCTCTGCTTCACCACTGCCACCCTCTGGTTCACCACTGCCACCCTCTGGTTCATCACAGCACCCTCGGGTTCACCACGGCCACCCTCTGGTTCACCACTGACACCCTCAGGTTCACCCCTGCCACCATCTGGTTAATCACAGCACCCTCTGGTTCACCACTATCACCATCTGGTTCACCACTGTCACCCTCTGGTTCATCACTGCCACCCTCTGGTTCATCACTGCCACCCTTTGGTTCACCACTGCCACCCTCTGGTTCACCCCTGCCACCGCTGGTTCATCACTGCCACCCACTGGTTCATTTAATCATTGCCACCCTCTGGTTCAACACTGCCACCCTCTGGTTCACCACTGCCACCCTCTGGTGCACCACTGCCAACCTCTGGTTCACCACTGCCACCCTCTGGTTCACCCCTGCCACCATCTGGTTCATCACTGCCACTCTCTGGTTCATCACTGCCACACTCTGGTTCACCACTGCCACCCTCTGGTTCATCACTGCCACCCTCTGGTTCACCACTACCACAATCTGGTTCATCACTGTCACCCTCTGGTTTACCACTGCCTCCCTCTGGTTCATCACAGCACCCTCTGGTTCACCAGTACCGCCCTCTGGTTCATCACTGCCACCATCTGGTTCATCACTGCCACTCTCTGGTTCATCACTGCCACCCTCTGGTTCACCACTGCCACCCTCTGGTTCATCACTGCCACCCTCTGGTTCACCACTGCCACAATCTGGTTCATCACTGTCACCCTATGGTTTACCACTGCCTCCCTCTGGTTCATCACAGCACCCTGTGGTTCACCAGTGCCGCCCTCTGGTTCATCACTGCCATGCTCTGGTTCATCACTACCACCCTCTGGATCAACACTGCCACCCTCTGGTTCATCACTGTCACCCTCTGATTCATCACTGTCACCCTCTGGTTCACCACTGCCACCCTCTGGTTCATCACTGTCACCCTCTGGTTCATCACTGCCACCCTCTAGTTCACCACTGCCACCCTCTGGTTCATCACTGTCACCCTCTGGTTCATCACTGCCACCCTCTGGTTCATCACAACACCCTCTGGTTCACCACTGCCACCCTCTGGTTCATTACTGCCACCCTCTGGTTCATCACTACCACCCTCTGGTTCATTACTGCCCCCTCTGGTTTGCCACTGCCACCCTCTGGATCATCACTACCACCCTCTGGTTCATCACTGCCACCCTCTGGTTTGCCACTGCCACCCTCTGGATCATCACTGCCACCCTCTGGTTCATCACTACTACCCTCTGGTTCATCACAGCAGCCTCTGGTTTACCAGCACCACCCTCTGGTTCATCACTGCCACCCTCTGGTTCACAACTGCAACCCTCTGGTTGATCACTGCCACCATCTGGCTCATCACAGCACCCCCTGGTTCACCACTGCCACCCTCTGGTTCATCACTGCCACCCTCTGGTTCATCACAGCACCCTCTGGTTCACCACTGCCAACCTCTGGTTCATCACTGTCACCCTCTGGTTCATCACAGCACCCTCTGGTTCACCACTGCCACCCTCTGGTTCATCACTGCCACCCTATAGTTCATCACTCCCACCCTCTGGTTCACCACTGCCACCCTCTGGATCATCACTGTCACCCCCTGGTTCATCACTGCCACCCTCTGGTTCACTTCTGCCACCCTCTGGTTCATCACGGCCACGCTTTGGTTCATCACAGCACCCTCTGGTTCACCACTGCCACCCTCTGGTTCACCACTGCTACCATCTGGTTCATCACAGCTCCCTCTGGTTCACCACTGCCACCCTCTGGTTCACCACTGACACCCTCACGTTCACCCCTGCCACCATCTGGTTAATCACAGCACCCTCTGGTTCACCACTGTCACCATCAGGTTCACCACTGTCACCCTCTGGTTCATCACTGCCACCCTCTGGTTCATCACTGCCACCCTCTGGTTCACCACTGCCACCCTCTGGTTCACCTCTGCCACCCTCTGGTTCATCACTGCCACCCTCCGGTTCATCATTGCCACCCTCTGGTTCATCACTGCCACCCTCTGGTTCACCACTGCCACCCTCTGGTTCACCCCTGCCACCCTCTGGTTCATCACTGCCACCCTCCGGTCCATCATTGCCACCCTCTGGTTCATCACTGCCACCCTCTGGTTCACCACTTCCACCCTCTGGTTCATCACTGCCACCCTCTGGTTCATCACAGCACCCTCTGGTTCACCACTGCCACCCTCTGGTTCATCACTGCCACCCTCTAGTTCATCACTCCCACCCTCTGGTTCACCACTGCCACCCTCTGGATCATCACTGTCACCCCCTGGTTCATCACTGCCACCCTCTGGTTCACTTCTGCCACCCTCTGGTTCATCACGGCCACCCTCTGGTTCATCACTGCCACCCTCTGGCTCATCACAGCACCCCCTGGTTCACCACTGCCACCCTCTAGTTCATCACTGCCACCCTCTGGTTCATCACAGCTCCCTCTGGTTCACCACTGCCAACCTCTGGTTCATCACTGCCACCCTCTGGTTCATCACAGCACCCTCTGGTTCACCACTGCCACCCTCTGGTTCATCACTGCCACCCTCTAGTTCATCACTGCCACCCTCTGGTTCACCACTTCCACCCTCTGGTGCACAACTGCCAACCTCTGGTTCACCACTGCCACCCTCTGGTTCACCCCTGCCACCATCTGGTTCATCACTGCCACTCTCTGGTTCATCACTGCCACCCTCTGGTTCACCACTGCCACCCTCTGGTTCATCACTGCCACCCTCTGGTTCACCACTGCCACAATCTGGTTCATCACTGTCACCCTCTGGTTTACCACTGCCTCCCTCTGGTTCATCACAGCACCCTCTGGTTCACCAGTGCCGCCCTCTGGTTCATCACTGCCACCATCTGGTTCATCACTGCCACTCTCTGGTTCATCACTGCCACCCTCTGGTTCACCACTGCCACCCTCTGGTTCATCACTGCCACCCTCTGGTTCACCACTGCCACAATCTGGTTCATCACTGTCACCCACTGGTTTACCACTGCCTCCCTCTGGTTCATCACTGCCTTGCTCCGGTTCATCACTGCCACCCTCTGGATCAACACTGCCACCCTCTGGTTCATCACTGTCACCCTCTGATTCATCACTGTCACCCTCTGGTTCACCACAGCCACCCTCTGGTTCATCACTGTCAACCTCTGGTTCATCACTGCGACCCTCTGCTTCACCACTGCCACCCTCTGGTTCACCACTGCCACCCTCTGGTTCATCACAGCACCCTCGGGTTCACCACGGCCACCCTCTGGTTCACCACTGACACCCTCAGGTTCACCCCTGCCACCATCTGGTTAATCACAGCACCCTCTGGTTCACCACTATCACCATCTGGTTCACCACTGTCACCCTCTGGTTCATCACTGCCACCCTCTGGTTCATCACTGCCACCCTTTGGTTCACCACTGCCACCCTCTGGTTCACCCCTGCCACCGCTGGTTCATCACTGCCACCCACTGGTTCATTTCATCATTGCCACCCTCTGGTTCAACACTGCCACCCTCTGGTTCACCACTGCCACCCTCTGGTGCACCACTGCCAACCTCTGGTTCACCACTGCCACCCTCTGGTTCACCCCTGCCACCATCTGGTTCATCACTGCCACTCTCTGGTTCATCACTGCCACACTCTGGTTCACCACTGCCACCCTCTGGTTCATCACTGCCACCCTCTGGTTCACCACTACCACAATCTGGTTCATCACTGTCACCCTCTGGTTTACCACTGCCTCCCTCTGGTTCATCACAGCACCCTCTGGTTCACCAGTACCGCCCTCTGGTTCATCACTGCCACCATCTGGTTCATCACTGCCACTCTCTGGTTCATCACTGCCACCCTCTGGTTCACCACTGCCACCCTCTGGTTCATCACTGCCACCCTCTGGTTCACCACTGCCACAATCTGGTTCATCACTGTCACCCTATGGTTTACCACTGCCTCCCTCTGGTTCATCACAGCACCCTGTGGTTCACCAGTGCCGCCCTCTGGTTCATCACTGCCATGCTCTGGTTCATCACTACCACCCTCTGGATCAACACTGCCACCCTCTGGTTCATCACTGTCACCCTCTGATTCATCACTGTCACCCTCTGGTTCACCACTGCCACCCTCTGGTTCATCACTGTCACCCTCTGGTTCATCACTGCCACCCTCTAGTTCACCACTGCCACCCTCTGGTTCATCACTGTCACCCTCTGGTTCATCACTGCCACCCTCTGGTTCATCACAACACCCTCTGGTTCACCACTGCCACCCTCTGGTTCATTACTGCCACCCTCTGGTTCATCACTACCACCCTCTGGTTCATTACTGCCCCCTCTGGTTTGCCACTGCCACCCTCTGGATCATCACTACCACCCTCTGGTTCATCACTGCCACCCTCTGGTTTGCCACTGCCACCCTCTGGATCATCACTGCCACCCTCTGGTTCATCACTACTACCCTCTGGTTCATCACAGCAGCCTCTGGTTTACCAGCACCACCCTCTGGTTCATCACTGCCACCCTCTGGTTCACGACTGCAACCCTCTGGTTGATCACTGCCACCATCTGGCTCATCACAGCACCCCCTGGTTCACCACTGCCACCCTCTGGTTCATCACTGCCACCCTCTGGTTCATCACAGCACCCTCTGGTTCACCACTGCCAACCTCTGGTTCATCACTGTCACCCTCTGGTTCATCACAGCACCCTCTGGTTCACCACTGCCACCCTCTGGTTCATCACTGCCACCCTATAGTTCATCACTCCCACCCTCTGGTTCACCACTGCCACCCTCTGGATCATCACTGTCACCCCCTGGTTCATCACTGCCACCCTCTGGTTCACTTCTGCCACCCTCTGGTTCATCACGGCCACGCTTTGGTTCATCACAGCACCCTCTGGTTCACCACTGCCACCCTCTGGTTCACCACTGCTACCCTCTGGTTCATCACAGCTCCCTCTGGTTCACCACTGCCACCCTCTGGTTCACCACTGACACCCTCACGTTCACCCCTGCCACCATCTGGTTAATCACAGCACCCTCTGGTTCACCACTGTCACCATCAGGTTCACCACTGTCACCCTCTGGTTCATCACTGCCACCCTCTGGTTCATCACTGCCACCCTCTGGTTCACCACTGCCACCCTCTGGTTCACCTCTGCCACCCTCTGGTTCATCACTGCCACCCTCCGGTTCATCATTGCCACCCTCTGGTTCATCACTGCCACCCTCTGGTTCACCACTGCCACCCTCTGGTTCACCCCTGCCACCCTCTGGTTCATCACTGCCACCCTCCGGTTCATCATTGCCACCCTCTGGTTCATCACTGCCACCCTCTGGTTCACCACTTCCACCCTCTGGTTCATCACTGCCACCCTCTGGTTCATCACAGCACCCTCTGGTTCACCACTGCCACCCTCTGGTTCATCACTGCCACCCTCTAGTTCATCACTCCCACCCTCTGGTTCACCACTGCCACCCTCTGGATCATCACTGTCACCCCCTGGTTCATCACTGCCACCCTCTGGTTCACTTCTGCCACCCTCTGGTTCATCACGGCCACCCTCTGGTTCATCACTGCCACCCTCTGGCTCATCACAGCACCCCCTGGTTCACCACTGCCACCCTCTAGTTCATCACTGCCACCCTCTGGTTCATCACAGCTCCCTCTGGTTCACCACTGCCAACCTCTGGTTCATCACTGCCACCCTCTGGTTCATCACAGCACCCTCTGGTTCACCACTGCCACCCTCTGGTTCATCACTGCCACCCTCTAGTTCATCACTGCCACCCTCTGGTTCACCACTTCCACCCTCTGGTGCACAACTGCCAACCTCTGGTTCACCACTGCCACCCTCTGGTTCACCCCTGCCACCATCTGGTTCATCACTGCCACTCTCTGGTTCATCACTGCCACCCTCTGGTTCACCACTGCCACCCTCTGGTTCATCACTGCCACCCTCTGGTTCACCACTGCCACAATCTGGTTCATCACTGTCACCCTCTGGTTTACCACTGCCTCCCTCTGGTTCATCACAGCACCCTCTGGTTCACCAGTGCCGCCCTCTGGTTCATCACTGCCACCATCTGGTTCATCACTGCCACTCTCTGGTTCATCACTGCCACCCTCTGGTTCACCACTGCCACCCTCTGGTTCATCACTGCCACCCTCTGGTTCACCACTGCCACAATCTGGTTCATCACTGTCACCCACTGGTTTACCACTGCCTCCCTCTGGTTCATCACTGCCTTGCTCCGGTTCATCACTGCCACCCTCTGGATCAACACTGCCACCCTCTGGTTCATCCCTGTCACCCTCTGATTCATCACTGTCACCCTCTGGTTCACCACAGCCACCCTCTGGTTCATCACTGTCAACCTCTGGTTCATCACTGCCACCCTCTAGTTCACCACTGACACCCTCTGGTTCATCACTGTCACTCTCTGGTTCATCACTGCCATCCTCTGGTTCATCACAACACCCTCTAATTCACCACTGCCACCCTCTGGTTCATTACTGCCACCCTCTGGTTCATCACTACCACCCTCTGGTTCATTACTGCCACCCTCTGGTTTGCCACTGCCACCCTCTGGATCATCACTACAACCCTCTGGTTCATCACTGCCACCCTCTGGTTCACCACTGCCACAATCTGGTTCATCACTGTCACCCTCTGGTTTACCACTGCCTCCCTCTGGTTCATCACTGTCACCCTCTGGTTTACCACTGCCTCCCTCTGGTTCATCACAGCACCCTCTGGTTCACCAGTGCCGCCCTCTGGTTCATCACTGCCTTGCTCTGGTTCATCACTGCCACCCTCTGGATCAACACTGCCACCCTCTGGTTCATCACTGTCACCCTCTGATTCATCACTGTCACCCTCTGGTTCACCACAGCCACCCTCTGGTTCATCACTGTCACCCTCTGGTTCATCACTGCCACCCTCTAGTTCACCACTGCCACCCTCTGGTTCATCACTGTCACACTCTGGTTCATCACTGCCACCCTCTGTTTCATCACAACACCCTCTAATTCACCACTGCCACCCTCTGGTTCATTACTGCCACCCTCTGGTTCATCACTACCACCCTCTGGTTCATTACTGCCACCCTCTGGTTCATCACTGCCACCATCTGGTTCATCACTGCCACTCTCTGGTTCATCACTGCCACCCTCTGGTTCACCACTGCCATCCTCTGGTTCATCACTGCCACCCTCTGGTTCACCACTGCCACAATCTGGTTCATCACTGTCACCCTCTGGTTTACCACTGCCACCCTCTGGTTCATCACTGCCACCCTCTAGTTCACCACTGCCACCCTCTGGTTCATCACTGTCACACTCTGGTTCATCACTGCCACCCTCTGGTTCATCACAACACCCTCTGGTTCATCACTGTCACACTCTGGTTCATCACTGCCACCCTCTGGTTCATCACAACACCCTCTAATTCACCACTGCCACCCTCTGGTTCATCACTGCCACCATCTGGTTCATCACTGCCACTCTCTGGTTCATCACTGCCACCCTCTGGTTCACCACTGCCACCCTCTGGTTCATCACTGCCACCCTCTGGTTCACCACTGCCACAATCTGGTTCATCACTGTCACCCTCTGGTTTACCACTGCCTCCCTCTGGTTCATCACAGCACCCTCTGGTTCACCAGTGCCGCCCTCTGGTTCATCACTGCCTTGCTCTGGTTCATCACTGCCACCCTCTGGATCAACACTGCCACCCTCTGGTTCATCACTGTCACCCTCTGATTCATCACTGTCACCCTCTGGTTCACCACAGCCACCCTCTGGTTCATCACTGTCACCCTCTGGTTCATCACTGCCACCCTCTAATTCACCACTGCCACCCTCTGGTTCATCACTGTCACCCTCTGGTTCATCACTGCCACCCTCTGGTTCATCACAACACCCTCTAATTCACCACTGCCACCCTCTGGTTCATTACTGCCACCCTCTGGTTCATCACTACCACCCTCTGGTTCATTACTGCCACCCTCTGGTTTGCCACTGCCACCCTCTGGATCATCACTACCACCCTCTGGTTCATCACTGCCACCCTTTGGTTTGCCACTGCCACCCTCTGGATCATCACTGCCACCCTCTGGTTCATCACTACTACCCTCTGGTTCATCACAGCAGCCTCTGGTTTACCAGCACCACCCTCTGGTTCATCACTGCCACTCTCTGGTTCATCACTGCCACCCTCTGGTTCACGACTGCCACCCTCTGGTTGATTACTGCCACCCTCTGGCTCATCACAGCACCCACTGGTTCACCACTGCCACCCTCTGGTTCATCACTGCCACCCTCTGGTTCATCACAGCTCCCTCTGGTTCACCACTGCCAACCTCTGGTTCATCACTGCCACCCTCTGGTTCATCACAGCACCCTCTGGTTCACCACTGCCACCCTCTGGTTCATCACTGCCACCCTCTAGTTCATCACTCCCACCCTCTGGTTCACCACTGCCACCCTCTGGATCATCACTGTCACCCCCTGGTTCATCACTGCCACCCTCTGGTTCACTTCTGCCACCCTCTGGTTCATCACGGCCACCCTCTGGTTCATCACAGCACCCTCGGGTTCACCACTGCCACCCTCTGGTTCACCACTGCTACCCTCTGGTTCATCACAGCTCCCTCTGGTTCACCACTGCCACCCTCTGGTTCACCACTGACACCCTCAGGTTCACCCCTGCCACCATCTGGTTAATCACAGCACCCTCTGGTTCACCACTGTCACCATCAGGTTCACCACTGTCACCCTCTGGTTCATCACTGCCACCCTCTGGTTCATCACTGCCACCCTCTGGTTCACCACTGCCACCCTCTGGTTCATGCCTGCCACCCTCTGGTTCATCACTGCCACCCTCTGGTTCATCATTGCCACCCTCTGGTTCATCACTGCCACCCTCTGGTTCACCACTTCCACCCTCTGGTTCATCACTGCCACCCTCTGGTTCATCACAGCACCCTCTGGTTCACCACTGCCACCCTCTGGTTCATCACTGCCACCCTCTAGTTCATCACTTCCACCCTCTGGTTCACCACTGCCACCCTCTGGATCATCACTGTCACCCCCTGGTTCATCACTGCCACCCTCTGGTTCACTTCTGCCACCCTATGGTTCATCACGGCCACCCTCTGGTTCATCACTGCCACCCTCTAGCTCATCACAGCACCCCCTGGTTCACCACTGCCACCCTCTAGTTCATCACTGCCACCCTCTGGTTCATCACAGCTCCCTCTGGTTCACCACTGCCAACCTCTGCTTCATCACTGCCACCCTCTGGTTCATCACAGCACCCTCTGGTTCACCACTGCCACCCTCTAGTTCATCACTGCCACCCTCTGGTTCACCACTTCCACCCTCTGGTGCACAACTGCCAACCTCTGGTTCACCACTGCCACCCTCTGTTTCACCCCTGCCACCATCTGGTTCATCACTGCCACTCTCTGGTTCATCACTGCCACCCTCTGGTTCACCACTGCCACCCTCTGGTTCATCACTGCCACCCTCTGGTTCACCACTGCCACAATCTGGTTCATCACTGCCACCCTCTGGTTTACCACTGCCTCCCTCTGGTTCATCACAGCACCCTCTGGTTCACCAGTGCCGCCCTCTGGTTCATCACTGCCACCATCTGGTTCATCACTGCCACTCTCTGGTTCATCACTGCCACCCTCTGGTTCACCACTGCCACCCTCTGGTTCATCACTGCCACCCTCTGGTTCACCACTGCCACAATCTGGTTCATCACTGTCACCCACTGGTTTACCACTGCCTCCCTCTGGTTCATCACAGCACCCTCTGGTTCACCAGTGCCGCCCTCTGGTTCATCACTGCCTTGCTCTGGTTCATCACTGCCACCCTCTGGATCAACACTGCCACCCTCTGGTTCATCACTGTCACCCTCTGATTCATCACTGTCACCCTCTGGTTCACCACAGCCACCCTCTGGTTCATCACTGTCACCCTCTGGTTCATCACTGCCACCCTCTAGTTCACCACTGCCACCCTCTGGTTCATCACTGTCACCCTCTGGTTCATCACTGCCATCCTCTGGTTCATCACAACACCCTCTAATTCACCACTGCCACCCTCTGGTTCATTACTGCCACCCTCTGGTTCATCACTACCACCCTCTGGTTCATTACTGCCACCCTCTGGTTTGCCACTGCCACCCTCTGGATCATCACTACCACCCTCTGGTTCATCACTGCCACCCTCTGGTTCACCACTGCCACAATCTGGTTCATCACTGTCACCCTCTGGTTTACCACTGCCTCCCTCTGGTTCATCACTGTCACCCTCTGGTTTACCACTGCCTCCCTCTGGTTCATCACAGCACCCTCTGGTTCACCAGTGCCGCCCTCTGGTTCATCACTGCCTTGCTCTGGTTCATCACTGCCACCCTCTGGATCAACACTGCCACCCTCTGGTTCATCACTGTCACCCTCTGATTCATCCCTGTCACCCTCTGGTTCACCACAGCCACCCTCTGGTTCATCACTGTCACCCTCTGGTTCATCACTGCCACCCTCTAGTTCACCACTGCCACCCTCTGGTTCATCACTGTCACCCTCTGGTTCATCACTGCCACCCTCTGGTTCATCACAACACCCTCTAATTCACCACTGCCACCCTCTGGTTCATTACTGCCACCCTCTGGTTCATCACTACCACCCTCTGGTTCATTACTGCCACCCTCTGGTTTGCCATTGCCACCCTCTGGATCATCACTACCACCCTCTGGTTCATCACTGCCACCCTCTGGTTCACCACTGCCACAATCTGGTTCATCACTGTCACCCTCTGGTTTACCACTGCCTCCCTCTGGTTCATCACAGCACCCTCGGGTTCACCACTGCCACCCTCTGGTTCATCACTGCCACCATCTGGTTCATCACTGCCACTCTCTGGTTCATCACTGCCACCCTCTGGTTCACCACTGCCACCCTCTGGTTCATCACTGCTACCCTCTGGTTAATCACAGCACCCTCTGGTTCACCACTGTCACCATCAGGTTCACCACTGTCACCCTCTGGTTCATCACTGCCACCCTCTGGTTCATCACTGCCACCCTCTGGTTCACCACTGCCACCCTCTGGTTCATGCCTGCCACCCTCTGGTTCATCACTGCCACCCTCTGGTTCATCATTGCCACCCTCTGGTTCATCACTGCCACCCTCTGGTTCACCACTTCCACCCTCTGGTTCATCACTGCCACCCTCTGGTTCATCACAGCACCCTCTGGTTCACCACTGCCACCCTCTGGTTCATCACTGCCACCCTCTAGTTCATCACTTCCACCCTCTGGTTCACCACTGCCACCCTCTGGATCATCACTGTCACCCCCTGGTTCATCACTGCCACCCTCTGGTTCACTTCTGCCACCCTATGGTTCATCACGGCCACCCTCTGGTTCATCACTGCCACCCTCTAGCTCATCACAGCACCCCCTGGTTCACCACTGCCACCCTCTAGTTCATCACTGCCACCCTCTGGTTCATCACAGCTCCCTCTGGTTCACCACTGCCAACCTCTGCTTCATCACTGCCACCCTCTGGTTCATCACAGCACCCTCTGGTTCACCACTGCCACCCTCTAGTTCATCACTGCCACCCTCTGGTTCACCACTTCCACCCTCTGGTGCACAACTGCCAACCTCTGGTTCACCACTGCCACCCTCTGTTTCACCCCTGCCACCATCTGGTTCATCACTGCCACTCTCTGGTTCATCACTGCCACCCTCTGGTTCACCACTGCCACCCTCTGGTTCATCACTGCCACCCTCTGGTTCACCACTGCCACAATCTGGTTCATCACTGCCACCCTCTGGTTTACCACTGCCTCCCTCTGGTTCATCACAGCACCCTCTGGTTCACCAGTGCCGCCCTCTGGTTCATCACTGCCACCATCTGGTTCATCACTGCCACTCTCTGGTTCATCACTGCCACCCTCTGGTTCACCACTGCCACCCTCTGGTTCATCACTGCCACCCTCTGGTTCACCACTGCCACAATCTGGTTCATCAGTGTCACCCACTGGTTTACCACTGCCTCCCTCTGGTTCATCACAGCACCCTCTGGTTCACCAGTGCCGCCCTCTGGTTCATCACTGCCTTGCTCTGGTTCATCACTGCCACCCTCTGGATCAACACTGCCACCCTCTGGTTCATCACTGTCACCCTCTGATTCATCACTGTCACCCTCTGGTTCACCACAGCCACCCTCTGGTTCATCACTGTCACCCTCTGGTTCATCACTGCCACCCTCTAGTTCACCACTGCCACCCTCTGGTTCATCACTGTCACCCTCTGGTTCATCACTGCCATCCTCTGGTTCATCACAACACCCTCTAATTCACCACTGCCACCCTCTGGTTCATTACTGCCACCCTCTGGTTCATCACTACCACCCTCTGGTTCATTACTGCCACCCTCTGGTTTGCCACTGCCACCCTCTGGATCATCACTACCACCCTCTGGTTCATCACTGCCACCCTCTGGTTCACCACTGCCACAATCTGGTTCATCACTGTCACCCTCTGGTTTACCACTGCCTCCCTCTGGTTCATCACTGTCACCCTCTGGTTTACCACTGCCTCCCTCTGGTTCATCACAGCACCCTCTGGTTCACCAGTGCCGCCCTCTGGTTCATCACTGCCTTGCTCTGGTTCATCACTGCCACCCTCTGGATCAACACTGCCACCCTCTGGTTCATCACTGTCACCCTCTGATTCATCCCTGTCACCCTCTGGTTCACCACAGCCACCCTCTGGTTCATCACTGTCACCCTCTGGTTCATCACTGCCACCCTCTAGTTCACCACTGCCACCCTCTGGTTCATCACTGTCACCCTCTGGTTCATCACTGCCACCCTCTGGTTCATCACAACACCCTCTAATTCACCACTGCCACCCTCTGGTTCATTACTGCCACCCTCTGGTTCATCACTACCACCCTCTGGTTCATTACTGCCACCCTCTGGTTTGCCATTGCCACCCTCTGGATCATCACTACCACCCTCTGGTTCATCACTGCCACCCTCTGGTTCACCACTGCCACAATCTGGTTCATCACTGTCACCCTCTGGTTTACCACTGCCTCCCTCTGGTTCATCACAGCACCCTCTGGTTCACCAGTGCCGCCCTCTGGTTCATCACTGCCACCATCTGGTTCATCACTGCCACTCTCTGGTTCATCACTGCCACCCTCTGGTTCACCACTGCCACCCTCTGGTTCATCACTGCCACCCTCTGGTTCACCACTGCCACAATCTGGTTCATCACTGTCACCCTCTGGTTTACCACTGCCTCCCTCTGGTTCATCACAGCACCCTCTGGTTCACCAGTGCCGCCCTCTGGTTCATCACTGCCTTGCTCTGGTTCATCACTGCCACCCTCTGGATCAACACTGCCACCCTCTGGTTCATCACTGTCACCCTCTGATTCATCACTGTCACCCTCTGGTTCACCACAGCCACCCTCTGGTTCATCACTGTCACCCTCTGGTTCATCACTGCCACCCTCTAGTTCACCACTGCCACCCTCTGGTTCATCACTGTCACCCTCTGGTTCATCACTGCCATCCTCTGGTTCATCACAACACCCTCTAATTCACCACTGCCACCCTCTGGTTCATTACTACCACCCTCTGGTTCATCACTACCACCCTCTGGTTCATTACTGCCACCCTCTGGTTTGCCACTGCCACCCTCTGAATCATCACTACCACCCTCTGGTTCATCACTGCCACCCTTTGGTTTGCCACTGCCACCCTCTGGATCATCACTGCCACCCTCTGGTTCATCACTACTACCCTCTGGTTCATCACAGCAGCCTCTGGTTTACCAGCACCACCCTCTGGTTCATCACTGCCACTCTCTGGTTCATCACTGCCACCCTCTGGTTCACGACTGCCACCCTCTGGTTGATCACTGCCACCCTCTGGCTCATCACAGCACCCACTGGTTCACCACTGCCACCCTCTGGTTCATCACTGCCACCCTCTGGTTCATCACAGCTCCCTCTGGTTCACCACTGCCAACCTCTGGTTCATCACTGCCACCCTCTGGTTCATCACAGCACCCTCTGGTTCACCACTGCCACCCTCTGGTTCATCACTGCCACCCTCTAGTTCATCACTCCCACCCTCTGGTTCACCACTGCCACCCTCTGGATCATCACTGTCACCCCCTGGTTCATCACTGCCACCCTCTGGTTCACTTCTGCCACCCTCTGGTTCATCACGGCCACCCTCTGGTTCATCACAGCACCCTCGGGTTCACCACTGCCACCCTCTGGTTCACCACTGCTACCCTCTGGTTCATCACAGCTCCCTCTGGTTCACCACTGCCACCCTCTGGTTCACCAATGACACCCTCAGGTTCACCCCTGCCACCATCTGGTTAATCACAGCACCCTCTGGTTCACCACTGTCACCATCAGGTTCACCACTGTCACCCTCTGGTTCATCACTGCCACCCTCTGGTTCATCACTGCCACCCTCTGGTTCACCACTGCCACCCTCTGGTTCACCCCTGCCACCCTCTGGTTCATCACTGCCACCCTCTGGTTCATCATTGCCACCCTCTGGTTCATCACTGCCACCCTCTGGTTCACCACTTCCACCCTCTGGTTCATCACTGCCACCCTCTGGTTCATCAAAGCACCCTCTGGTTCACCACTGCCACCCTCTGGTTCATCACTGCCACCCTCTAGTTCATCACTTCCACCCTCTGGTTCACCACTGCCACCCTCTGGATCATCACTGTCACCCCATGGTTCATCTCTGCCACCCTCTGGTTCACTTCTGCCACCCTCTGGTTCATCACGGCCACCCTCTGGTTCATCACTGCCAACATCTGGCTCATCACAGCACCCCCTGGTTCACCACTGCCACCCTCTGGTTCATCACTGCCACCCTCTGGTTCATCACAGCTCCCTCTGGTTCACCACTGCCAACCTCTGGTTCATCACTGCCACCCTCTGGTTCATCACAGCACCCTCTGGTTCACCACTGCCACCCTCTGGATCATCACTGTCACGCCCTGGTTCATCACTGCCACCCTCTGGTTCACTTCTGCCACCCTGTGGTTCATCACGGCCACCCTCTGGTTCATCACAGCACCCTCTGGTTCACCACTGCCACCCTCTGGTTCACCACTGCTACCCTCTGGTTCATCACAGCTCCCTCTGGTTCAACACTGCCACCCTCTGGTTCACCACTGACACCCTCAGGTTCACCCCTGCCACCATCTGGTTAATCACAGCACCCTCTGGTTCACCACTGTCACCATCAGGTTCACCACTGTCACCCTCTGGTTCATCACTGCCACCCTCTGGTTCATCACTGCCACCCTCTGGTTCACCACTGCCACCCTCTGGTTCACCCCTGCCACCCTCTGGTTCATCACTGCCACCCTCTGGTTCATCATTGCCACCCTCTGGTTCATCACTGCCACCCTCTGGTTCACCACTTCCACCCTCTGGTTCACCACTGCCACCCTCTTGTTCACCACTGCCACCCTCTGGTTCACCCCTGCCACCATCTAGTTCATCATTGCCACTCTCTGGTTCATCACTGCCACCCTCTGGTTCACCACTGCCACCCTCTGGTTCATCACTGCCACCCTCTGGTTCATTACTGCCACCCTCTGGTTCACCACTGCCACCCTCTGGTTCATCACTGCCACCCTCTGGTTCACCACTGCCACAATCTGGTTCATCACTGTCACCCTCTGGTTTACCACTGCCTCCCTCTGGTTCATCACAGCACCCTCTGGTTCACCAGTGCCGCCCTCTGGTTCATCACTGCCTTGCTCTGGTTCATCACTGCCACCCTCTGGATCAACACTGCCACCCTCTGGTTCATCACTGTCACCCTCTGATTCATCACTGTGACCCTCTGGTTCACCACTGCCACCCTCTGGTTCATCACTGTCACCCTCTGGTTCATCACTGCCACCCTCTAGTTCACCACTGCCACCCTCTGGTTCATCACTGTCACCCTCTGGTTCATCACTGCCACCCTCTGGTTCATCACAACACCCTCTGGTTCACCACCCTCTGGTTCATTACTGCCACCCTCTGGTTCATCACTACCACCCTCTGGTTCATTACTGCCACCCTCTGGTTTGCCACTGCCACCCTCTGGATCATCACTACCACCCTCTGGTTCATCACTGCCACCCTCTGGTTTGCCACTGCCACCCTCTGGATCATCACTGCCACCCTCTGGTTCATCACTGCCACCCTCTGGTTCACGACTGCCACCCTCTGGTTGATCACTGCCACCCTCTGGCTCATCACAGCACCCACTGGTTCACCACTGCCACCCTCTGGTTCATGACTGCCACCCTCTGGTTCATCACAGCTCCCTCTGGTTCACCACTGCCAACCTCTGGTTCATCACTGTCACCCTCTGGTTCATCACAGCACCCTCTGGTTCACCACTGCCACCCTCTGGTTCATCACTGCCACCCTCTAGTTCATCACTCCCACCCTCTGGTTCACCACTGCCACCCTCTAGATCATCACTGTCACCCCCTGGTTCATCACTGCCACCCTCTGGTTCACTTCTGCCACCCTCTGGTTCATCACGGCCACCCTCTGGTTCATCACAGCACCCTCTGGTTCACCACTGCCACCCTCTGGTTCACCACTGCTACCCTCTGGTTCATCACAGCTCCCTCTGGTTCACCACTGCCACCCTCTGGTTCACCACTGACACCCTCAGGTTCACCCGTGCCACCATCTGGTTAATCACAGCACCCTCTGGTTTACCACTGTCACCATCAGGTTCACCACTGTCACCCTCTGGTTCATCACTGCCACCCTCTGGTTCATCACTGCCACCCTCTGGTTCACCACTGCCACCCTCTGGTTCACCCCTGCCACCCTCTGGTTCATCACTGCCACCCTCTGGTTCATCATTGCCACCCTCTGGTGCATCACTGCCACCCTCTGGTTCACCACTTCCACCCTCTGGTTCATCACTGCCACCCTCTGGTTCATCACAGCACCCTCTGGTTCACCACTGCCACCCTCTGGTTCATCACTGTCACCCTCTGGTTCATCACTGCCACCCTCTAGTTCACCACTGCCACCCTCTGGTTCATCACTGTCACCCTCTGGTTCATCACTGCCACCCTCTGGTTCATCACAACACCCTCTAATTCACCACTGCCACCCTCTGGTTCATTACTGCCACCCTCTGGTTCATCACTACCACCCTCTGGTTCATTACTGCCACCCTCTGGTTTGCCATTGCCACCCTCTGGATCATCACTACCACCCTCTGGTTCATCACTGCCACCCTCTGGTTCACCACTGCCACAATCTGGTTCATCACTGTCACCCTCTGGTTTACCACTGCCTCCCTCTGGTTCATCACAGCACCCTCTGGTTCACCAGTGCCGCCCTCTGGTTCATCACTGCCACCATCTGGTTCATCACTGCCACTCTCTGGTTCATCACTGCCACCCTCTGGTTCACCACTGCCACCCTCTGGTTCATCACTGCCACCCTCTGGTTCACCACTGCCACAATCTGGTTCATCACTGTCACCCTCTGGTTTACCACTGCCTCCCTCTGGTTCATCACAGCACCCTCTGGTTCACCAGTGCCGCCCTCTGGTTCATCACTGCCTTGCTCTGGTTCATCACTGCCACCCTCTGGATCAACACTGCCACCCTCTGGTTCATCACTGTCACCCTCTGATTCATCACTGTCACCCTCTGGTTCACCACAGCCACCCTCTGGTTCATCACTGTCACCCTCTGGTTCATCACTGCCACCCTCTAGTTCACCACTGCCACCCTCTGGTTCATCACTGTCACCCTCTGGTTCATCACTGCCATCCTCTGGTTCATCACAACACCCTCTAATTCACCACTGCCACCCTCTGGTTCATTACTGCCACCCTCTGGTTCATCACTACCACCCTCTGGTTCATTACTGCCACCCTCTGGTTTGCCACTGCCACCCTCTGGATCATCACTACCACCCTCTGGTTCATCACTGCCACCCTTTGGTTTGCCACTGCCACCCTCTGGTTCATCACAGCTCCCTCTGGTTCACCACTGCCAACCTCTGGTTCATCACTGCCACCCTCTGGTTCACGACTGCCACCCTCTGGTTGATCACTGCCACCCTCTGGCTCATCACAGCACCCACTGGTTCACCACTGCCACCCTCTGGTTCATCACTGCCACCCTCTGGTTCATCACAGCTCCCTCTGGTTCACCACTGCCAACCTCTGGTTCATCACTGCCACCCTCTGGTTCATCACAGCACCCTCTGGTTCACCACTGCCACCCTCTGGTTCATTACTGCCACCCTCTAGTTCATCACTCCCACCCTCTGGTTCACCACTGCCACCCTCTGGATCATCACTGTCACCCCCTGGTTCATCACTGCCACCCTCTGGTTCACTTCTGCCACCCTCTGGTTCATCACGGCCACCCTCTGGTTCATCACAGCACCCTCGGGTTCACCACTGCCACCCTCTGGTTCACCACTGCTACCCTCTGGTTCATCACAGCTCCCTCTGGTTCACCACTGCCACCCTCTGGTTCACCACTGACACCCTCAGGTTCACCCCTGCCACCATCTGGTTAATCACAGCACCCTCTGGTTCACCACTGTCACCATCAGGTTCACCACTGTCACCCTCTGGTTCATCACTGCCACCCTCTGGTTCATCACTGCCACCCTCTGGTTCACCACTGCCACCCTCTGGTTCACCCCTGCCACCCTCTGGTTCATCACTGCCACCCTCTGGTTCATCATTGCCACCCTCTGGTTCATCACTGCCACCCTCTGGTTCACCACTTCCACCCTCTGGTTCATCACTGCCACCCTCTGGTTCATCACAGCACCCTCTGGTTCACCACTGCCACCCTCTGGTTCATCACTGCCACCCTCTAGTTCATCACTTCCACCCTCTGGTTCACCACTGCCACCCTCTGGATCATCACTGTCACCCCATGGTTCATCTCTGCCACCCTCTGGTTCACTTCTGCCACCCTCTGGTTCATCACGGCCACCCTCTGGTTCATCACTGCCAACCTCTGGCTCATCACAGCACCCCCTGGTTCACCACTGCCACCCTCTGGTTCATCACTGCCACCCTCTGGTTCATCACAGCTCCCTCTGGTTCACCACTGCCAACCTCTGGTTCATCACTGCCACCCTCTGGTTCATCACAGCACCCTCTGGTTCACCACTGCCACCCTCTGGATCATCACTGTCACGCCCTGGTTCATCACTGCCACCCTCTGGTTCACTTCTGCCACCCTGTGGTTCATCACGGCCACCCTCTGGTTCATCACTGCCATCCTCTGGTTCATCACAACACCCTCTAATTCACCACTGCCACCCTCTGGTTCATTACTGCCACCCTCTGGTTCATCACTACCACCCTCTGGTTCATTACTGCCACCCTCTGGTTTGCCACTGCCACCCTCTGGATCATCACTACCACCCTCTGGTTCATCACTGCCACCCTTTGGTTTGCCACTGCCACCCTCTGGATCATCACTGCCACCCTCTGGTTCATCACTACTACCCTCTGGTTCATCACAGCAGCCTCTGGTTTACCAGCACCACCCTCTGGTTCATCACTGCCACTCTCTGGTTCATCACTGCCACCCTCTGGTTCACGACTGCCACCCTCTGGTTGATCACTGCCACCCTCTGGCTCATCACAGCACCCACTGGTTCACCACTGCCACCCTCTGGTTCATCACTGCCACCCTCTGGTTCATCACAGCTCCCTCTGGTTCACCACTGCCAACCTCTGGTTCATCACTGCCACCCTCTGGTTCATCACAGAACCCTCTGGTTCACCACTGCCACCCTCTGGTTCATCACTGCCACCCTCTAGTTCATCACTCCCACCCTCTGGTTCACCACTGCCACCCTCTGGATCATCACTGTCACCCCCTGGTTCATCACTGCCACCCTCTGGTTCACTTCTGCCACCCTCTGGTTCATCACGGCCACCCTCTGGTTCATCACAGCACCCTCGGGTTCACCACTGCCACCCTCTGGTTCACCACTGCTACCCTCTGGTTCATCACAGCTCCCTCTGGTTCACCACTGCCACCCTCTGGTTCACCACTGACACCCTCAGGTTCACCCCTGCCACCATCTGGTTAATCACAGCACCCTCTGGTTCACCACTGTCACCATCAGGTTCACCACTGTCACCCTCTGGTTCATCACTGCCACCCTCTGGTTCATCACTGCCACCCTCTGGTTCACCACTGCCACCCTCTGGTTCACCCCTGCCACCCTCTGGTTCATCACTGCCACCCTCTGGTTCATCATTGCCACCCTCTGGTTCATCACTGCCACCCTCTGGTTCACCACTTCCACCCTCTGGTTCATCACTGCCACCCTCTGGTTCATCACAGCACCCTCTGGTTCACCACTGCCACCCTCTGGTTCATCACTGCCACACTCTAGTTCATCACTTCCACCCTCTGGTTCACCACTGCCACCCTCTGGATCATCACTGTCACCCCATGGTTCATCTCTGCCACCCTCTGGTTCACTTCTGCCACCCTCTGGTTCATCACGGCCACCCTCTGGTTCATCACTGCCAACCTCTGGCTCATCACAGCAGCCCCTGGTTCACCACTGCCACCCTCTGGTTCATCACTGCCACCCTCTGGTTCATCACAGCTCCCTCTGGTTCACCACTGCCAACCTCTGGTTCATCACTGCCACCCTCTGGTTCATCACAGCACCCTCTGGTTCACCACTGCCACCCTCTGGATCATCACTGTCACGCCCTGGTTCATCACTGCCACCCTCTGGTTCACTTCTGCCACCCTGTGGTTCATCACGGCCACCCTCTGGTTCATCACAGCACCCTCTGGTTCACCACTGCCACCCTCTGGTTCACCACTGCTACCCTCTGGTTCATCACAGCTCCCTCTGGTTCAACACTGCCACCCTCTGGTTCACCACTGACACCCTCAGGTTCACCCCTGCCACCATCTGGTTAATCACAGCACCCTCTGGTTCACCACTGTCACCATCAGGTTCACCACTGTCACCCTCTGGTTCATCACTGCCACCCTCTGGTTCATCACTGCCACCCTCTGGTTCACCACTGCCACCCTCTGGTTCACCCCTGCCACCCTCTGGTTCATCACTGCCACCCTCTGGTTCATCATTGCCACCCTCTGGTTCATCACTGCCACCCTCTGGTTCACCACTTCCAACCTCTGGTTCACCACTGCCACCCTCTTGTTCACCACTGCCACCCTCTGGTTCACCCCTGCCACCATCTAGTTCATCATTGCCACTCTCTGGTTCATCACTGCCACCCTCTGGTTCACCACTGCCACCCTCTGGTTCATCACTGCCACCCTCTGGTTCATTACTGCCACCCTATGGTTCACCACTGCCACCCTCTGGTTCATCACTGCCACCCTCTGGTTCACCACTGCCACAATCTGGTTCATCACTGTCACCCTCTGGTTTACCACTGCCTCCCTCTGGTTCATCACAGCACCCTCTGGTTCACCAGTGCCGCCCTCTGGTTCATCACTGCCTTGCTCTGGTTCATCACTGCCACCCTCTGGATCAACACTGCCACCCTCGGGTTCATCACTGTCACCCTCTGATTCATCACTGTGACCCTCTGGTTCACCACTGCCACCCTCTGGTTCATCACTGTCACCCTCTGGTTCATCACTGCCACCCTCTAGTTCACCACTGCCACCCTCTGGTTCATCACTGTCACCCTCTGGTTCATCACTGCCACCCTCTGGTTCATCACAACACCCTCTGGTTCACCACTGCCACCCTCTGGTTCATTACTGCCACCCTCTGGTTCATCACTACCACCCTCTGGTTCATTACTGCCACCCTCTGGTTTGCCACTGCCACCCTCTGGATCATCACTACCACCCTCTGGTTCATCACTGCCACCCTCTGGTTTGCCACTGCCACCCTCTGGATCATCACTGCCACCCTCTGGTTCATCACTACTACCCTCTGGTTCATCACAGCAGCCTCTGGTTTACCAGCGCCACCCTCTGGTTCATCACTGCCACCCTCTGGTTCATCACTGCCACCCTCTAGTTCACGACTGCCACCCTCTGGTTGATCACTGCCACCCTCTGGCTCATCACAGCACCAACTGGTTCACCACTGCCACCCTCTGGTTCATGACTGCCACCCTCTGGTTCATCACAGCTCCCTCTGGTTCACCACTGCCAACCTCTGGTTCATCACTGCCACCCTCTGGTTCATCACAGCACCCTCTGGTTCACCACTGCCACCCTCTGGTTCATCACTGCCACCCTCTAGTTCATCACTCCCACCCTCTGGTTCACCACTGCCACCCTCTAGATCATCACTGTCACCCCCTGGTTCATCACTGCCACCCTCTGGTTCACTTCTGCCACCCTCTGGTTCATCACGGCCACCCTCTGGTTCATCACAGCACCCTCTGGTTCACCACTGCCACCCTCTGGTTCACCACTGCTACCCTCTGGTTCATCACAGCTCCCTCGGGTTCACCACTGCCACCCTCTGGTTCACCACTGACACCCTCAGGTTCACCCCTGCCACCATCTGGTTAATCACAGCACCCTCTGGTTTACCACTGTCACCATCAGGTTCACCACTGTCACCCTCTGGTTCATCACTGCCACCCTCTGGTTCATCACTGCCACCCTCTGGTTCACCACTGCCACCCTCTGGTTCACCCCTGCCACCCTCTGGTTCATCACTGCCACCCTCTGGTTCATCATTGCCACCCTCTGGTGCATCACTGCCACCCTCTGGTTCACCACTTCCACCCTCTGGTTCATCACTGCCACCCTCTGGTTCATCACAGCACCCTCTGGTTCACCACTGCCACCCTCTGGTTCATCACTGCCACCCTCTAGTTCATCACTCCCACCCTCTGGTTCACCACTGCCACCCTCTGGATCATCACTGTCACCCCCTGGTTCATCACTGCCACCCTCTGGTTCACTTCTGCCACCCTCTGGTTCATCACGGCCACCCTCTGCTTCATCACTGCCACCCTCTGGCTCATCACAGCACCCCCTGGTTCACCACTGCCACCCTCTGGTTCATCACTGCCACCCTCTGGTTCATCACAGCTCCCTCTGGTTCACCACTGCCAACCTCTGGTTCATCACTGCCACCCTCTGGTTCATCACAGCACCCTCTGGTTCACCACTGCCACCCTCTGGTTCATCACTGCCACCCTCTAGTTCATCACTCCCACCCTCTGGTTCACCACTGCCACCCTCTGGATCATCACTGTCACCCCCTGGTTCATCACTGCCACCCTCTGGTTCACTTCTGCCACCCTCTGGTTCATCAGGGCCACCTCTGGTTCATCACAGCACCCTCTGGTTCACCACTGCCACCCTCTGGTTCACCACTGCTACCCTCTGGTTCATCACAGCTCCCTCTGGTTCACCACTGCCACCCTCTGGTTCACCACTGACACCCTCAGGTTCACCCCTGCCACCATCTGGTTAATCACAGCACCCTCTGGTTCACCACTGTCACCATCAGGTTCACCACTGTCACCCTCTGGTTCATCACTGCCACCCTCTGGTTCATCACTGCCACCCTCTGGTTCACCACTGCCACCCTCTGGTTCACCCCTGCCACCCTCTGGTTCATCACTGCCACCCTCTGGTTCATCATTGCCACCCTCTGGTTCATCACTGCCACCCTCTGGTTCACCACTTCCACCCTCTGGTTCACCACTGCCACCCTCTTGTTCACCACTGCCACCCTCTGGTTCACCCCTGCCACCATCTAGTTCATCACTGCCACTCTCTGGTTCATCACTGCCACCCTCTGGTTCACCACTGCCACCCTCTGGTTCATCACTGCCACCCTCTGGTTCATCACTGCCACCCTCTGGTTCATGGCTGTCACCCTCTGGCTGATCACTGCCATCCTCTGGTTCATCACAGCACCCTCTGGTTCACCACTGCCACCCTATGGTTCATCACTGCCACCCTCTGGTTCATCACAGCTCCCTCTGGTTCACCACTGCCACCCTCTGGCTCATCACTGCCACCCTCTGGTTCATCACAGCACCTTCTGGTTCACCACTGCCACCCTCTGGTTCATCACTGCCACCCTTTAGTTCATCACTGCCACCCTCTGGTTCATCACAGCACCCTCTGGTTCACCCCTGCCACCCTCTGGTTCATCACTGCCACCCTCTGGGCCATCACTGCCACCCTCTGGTTCACCACTGCCACCCTCTGGTTCACCACTGTCACCCTCTGGTTCATCACAGCACCCTCTGGTTCACCACTGCCACCCTCTGGTTCACCACTGACACCCTCTGGTTCACCCCTGCCACCATCTGGTTTATCACAGCAACCTCTGGTTAACCACTGCCACCCTCTGGTTCACCACTGTCACCCTCTGGTTCATCACTGCCACCCTCTGGTTCATCACTGCTACCCTCTGGTTCACCACTGCCACCCTCTGGTTCATCACTTTCACCCTCTAGTTCATCACTGCCACCGTCTGGCTCACCACTGCCACCCTCTGGTTCATCACTTTCACCCTCTGGTTCACCACTGCCACCCTCTGGTTCATCACTGCCACCCTCTGGATCACCACTGCCACCCTCTGGTTCATCACTGTCACCCTCTGATTCATCACTGCCACCCTCTGGTTCACAACTGTCACCCTCTGGTTAATTAAAGCAACCTCTGGTTCACCAGTGCCACCCTCTGGTTCACCACTGGCACCCTCTGGTTCATCACAGCACCCTCTGGTTCACAACTGCACCTTCTGGTTCATCACAGCACCCTCTGGTTCACCACTGTAGATTATGGGGAGAAAGCACACCTGCCCAGCCTCAACCGGGGGCTGGTTAATGTCTTACTGAGTTTGAGCTTCAAGTCCGGCAGCTGCTTCCTTATCTGTAAGTGCTTCCTGTTGTGGTTTAATTTTTGTGACAGCCTGGAGCATTGTGCCATACTTGTAACTATTCTCTGACCCTGCTTTGAGGGTCAGAGCAGGGTCAGAGAATAGTTGCAAGTAGGCAATAACTCTTAAGGCGGCACTCAGGAAGCACTTACAGGGTTACAGCAGGTGCCCAAGTTGAAGTTAATTTCTTTGTAACCATTTTGTAATTGGTTACAAAGAAATTAGCTTTAACTTGGGCACCTGCTGTAACCCTGTAAGTGCTTCATGTACTTCAGTTTTTGAAAATCTGTCCCGAACGCGATTTCGCTGATTTTTCTGCAATTTTGCAAGAATCGCGGACCGCAAAATTGCAGAAAATCCTCAAATTCCGCGAACGGAACGGATTTTACGCCCATGCTTAATACGGAGAGGAGTACCACAATGCTATGTCCATACTTTCCATGGCTTCTCTGTAAGCCCGAGAGCTAAATGCCGAGTCACCGCCAGAGTGTAACTGCTTATGTCCCTATAAAGACTCGCAAATCTTTGATAACTGTTCGAGCGTTAGCAGAGCGCTGAGGCCAAACTCGTAGGAATCTCAAGCATGAATCCACTGCCACCAAGATATACTTGTAAGCCCCATAGGATTCTAAGGGGCCGCAGTGGTCCAGATACACACAAGCAAGAGGTTTGTCTGATTTTAATAACGGTGTCTGTGCTGGACGTGTTAAGGTGGAGCCTATCATCTGCTGGCAGATGTTGCATTTCAAGACATGGGGGCCCATTATGATGGCGGGTGGACTAAGTCCGCCCGTCACCCTAATGGTAAACGGGACCGGACGCCAGAGGTGTGGCGGTCCCGCTGTGCCTATTAGGATGCTACGGCAGTCGCATCCTGCATATTTAACATTGTGGCGGGCGGTGCTTTGTGCTACACCCACCACAATGCCAAATATGCGTGTTGTGCAACGTGACAGGCACCACGCGGTGCCTGCCACCTTGTGCATGCCAATGTAGGGGGGTACCATAGGTATCCCTCAAGTGAAGCCCTCTACTCCCCGGGGGCCAGTAACGGGCCCCAGCAGTGAATTCCTGCATAGCTTTCCATGGCGGATCCTCGGCCATTGAAAGGCATCCAACCACAGCCATAGTAATATGGATGGCGGTGCCTGCAAGGCACCACCACCATATTGTGTCCCTTTTCCGCCCAGTCAGCAATCCGACCAGCAAAGTGGCGGGCGGTCTTTCCATCCGCCGTGGTGCCCCTCCATATTAATATGGCGGGGGTGAACCAGGGATATTTGGTGGGCGGATCGCCACCACCGCGCCGGCGTTGGCCCCCATCAGCCGTACGTTGGCGATCGGCCAAATATGCTAATAGGCCCCATAGTCTTTAGTTTACTTTGTTAGACCGGGACACCAATAGTGCTGTTTAAAATAAATGAAATAGTCACTGTAACACCGTTATGCGCAGAGCCCAAACCCTTCTGTGCTGCAATACTCAAACCTTGTCTACGATCCATATTTGGTATTACTCTATCCCCCACTCCAGGAATCTGAGCATATGGAATGTTGTTTGCACCTAACTTGTAGGAGTACTTGAGTGTTAATTTCTTTGGTACCGCTGAGCTGCCCTTGTGTGAAGCAATGACAGCAACCATAATCTCACCATCTATCCTCGTTTTTGAACGAGTGAATGCAGCTCCAGAAGCCGTGCGTACGGCTCCCTACGCGGCTTCATCAGCCAATTAATTCCCTTCAACGTAAACGCCATCACATTGATGACTCAGTGAATGAATCACGTGAGCCCGTGGTAGTTCGTTTTTCAACTCAACTACCTGTTCCCATAGCATTTTATTCGTAATTGTGCCACCTATTGTGTCTTTGAACCCGTTTTGTTCACAGTAAAACGAATCACACACTATCAGTGTGGGGAATTTGTGATCCGTATTCACCAGTGCCAGTATCAATGCTTTTAATTCTGCCAGCTGTGCCATACAGTCCCCTAGAGACTGTGCAACTTGGATATAAATTTCCATCCCACACAGCCGCGGCCGGTAGTGGGAATGCGTGCAGTGCCTGCAACGAAATTTGTTTTATTTATGTATATGTTTACTTACCTTTTAAAGTCCATAATCCATACATTACTGCCCCCCCTGCCCCTCCCCCTTCCCACGTCACCACCCGGCCGGTACTCCTACTACCAGCCGCGGCTGATCCCACATACAACCTTTAACGATTGCGCATGCCATACTGTATTGCTGCTTACTCCCTATGGCTGGCTGAGCAGATCTGTCAGTGTAAAATTATATATTCATACTGATCTAGATTCAAGATTTCATTCGGCAGAGGGTATTCTTGTTCGTTTGGCAGGAATGCTTGTGTTTTTAGACTTGGATCAAATCTGTATTCAACATCAGTTGCAGTAAGAGAATTAGCCCATTGTATACATCTCGGATGTAAGCCTTTTGCATTTGGAATGCCTTTGTAATAGTTTCTAAAGCTGGTACTGGGGTTACGACAAATATGCGTTTTCCCTGACCCAGTGTTCTTTCTCTTGCTACAGCGGTCTGAACTGCTGTCAGTATTTTCTCTGTTGAAGTGAAACACATTTCTGCGTTTGTGTACATGTGTGATTTGTAAGCGATTTGTACTGATTCGCCTTCATTGAAGGTTAAGTAAGTGTACCTGCATTGACCCCTATTACACGGATCACATGGATACACAGATAGTGGAGAAGCGTGGCTCAGTGGTTAGAGGCAGCAGACCCGGAAGCTCAGATCAACCGTGGACCAGGGTTCGATTCCCCGCCTCGGCGGGTCTCGGGCTCAAAAATTCCACAGACTTGACAATTCTCGCTCCGGTGCCTACTCAAATCACAGGGTCACACTCTGCAACTCTGGGCAATAGCTTGCTTAATCTCCACTACGGCCCCTCGCGGCAGGATGCCTGGCTTTCACCTTGTGGACACCCTGCTGGGGTTTCTCACAGGGGAATACCAGGACGGGTTCCCTAAGCAAGCGCCAGGATGCCCTTTGGGTGACAGGTTTGCGCTATATAAGTACACCTACATTTACATCACTAAGTTGCTTACGTTTACCCGCGTCTGTAAGTGTTTTGAAACTATCATGTATTCTTGTAGTGAACATAGGATGTTTGTGTGGTCCTGTGTCCATTGTCTAACTGAAAAGTTAGGTTTTATTAAGTCGTAGAAAGGCTTCACTCTTTCTGCATAATCCAAAATATATGTTCTGCTGAAATTTTTAAATCCCAGTATTGATTGTAAATTTTTTTATGATTTTGGAGATTGGAGCAGTGCACATTTTTCTAAAAGGTTCGCTGCCAGACTTTTCCCTTCACTTCATATCCTAAAAAAAGGACATTAAGGTGGAAGATTTTAGATTTTTTTAAATTACAGTTGTAGACCTCCGAGACGAATCCCATACTTAAGGTGCTCACCCTGGTCAAGTGCCTTTTTAAGTCGTCATCAGTCAGATAAATATCATCCTCATAGGGCACTGCTTCCGCATCAAAATTAAGGAGTAACTCAGTTACTCTTGCTGAAAATAACCTGGGCTGTTTTTATACCCTTGGGGGAGATGACAAAATTGTCCCTGGGACCCCAACACTGAGAATGCGGTCAAATACCTGCTTTCAGGTGTTATATTTGGGCAGAAAAATCCATTTGAGATATCAAGTGTAGTTTTGTATTTCTTCCACACAATGTTATTCATTAATGTGGCACTGTGTGAGTTTTAAACAGAGAATGTCTTTGTGCAAGTGTTTAAATGTCTGTAATCTAAAACTAGATGATATGAGTTGTTTGGTTTTGATACGGGATTCAAAGGATTGTTCATTGGTGAGGTGCATGTTTCAATGACTCCTTGATATTCAAGTTGATCTAAGATCTCCCTGACCTGTTTTCTAGCTTCTTGCTTTATTGGATATTGTCTCTGTGCATTTGGTGAAACTTTTAACGGGATCACATGGTGGGTTGAATCCTCATCCCACCCAGCATGATTTTTGTACAATGCTGTCGCTTGAGCAACTGCCCACGCCTGTGCATATGTGTGTTTAATATGAATGGGAACGAGGTTGGAGAAGGCTGGAAAAATTATTGTTTCTCCCCTATGGCACTCCATAACGAATGCTGGCGGCCAATCATGTTCAGCTAATAGGATGTCATAACCAAATGACAGCTTCTACCAAAAGAGACCTTTAACGTTCCTGGGCTTGTCCCCCTTCATTTGGAGAGTTATTTCATATAACATATGCGGGATGCTTACCCTCTTATTTCTGGTGTTTCCATTGTGATGTAATCATTCAAGTCCGCTGTCACCAGAAATTCCATCAGGTTTTGGTGAGCTATTGTTACTTCTGCAGCACTGTCTAGCATCGTCACAGCCCATTCCCCGTTCAGAACTTGTGTCCTCAGAATTCTGGGCATGTCTGATCTTCAGGCCTGCAACTTTTTTCTTTTTAAACTGAGGTTTTGATGTTGGCTCTTCTTCTTTTTTGGAAGTATAGTCTTGAGCGTGCTGCTTGTCTCTGGACTTTGTACGCTCTTCGTTGTGTTCTGACCGTCCTTCTATCTCCGAGTTTTTCATCGAGCCCTGAAAGGAACAAGAGGAACGTGTATCAGTATCCTGATACCTGTTAGGCTTCCTAATATTATCCCTATTCTTGAGGTTTTACCTCCTTTCGGAGGGCTCCTGTGGAGGAGATTCATCTCTAGATTGAGATCCCTTCTCTTTGCTATTTTGTTTTTTATTACTATCCCACTTCTTTTTAGGAGAAGCAGGTGTCTGCTTGGAATTGTCCTTTTCAGGACTGCCCATTAACTGTGGTTTTAAAGCTTTTCCTCCCATACTGTCCCTGCTTAATTCTGCATATGCAGTTTCTATAATTTTGGGTAATTCACATTCCTGTTGTAAAGGACCACACTCCCATAGGCGTTGGTGGATTGCTACTGATGCTGCCTCCCCTTTAATATTTGCTAATATAATTGCTGATACTTGGGCGTAATTACCTAGTAATTTCATCCTTAAGTTCAGAGCAGGTTCTGCCCCGTACTCATTTTGTATTTGTCTTAATACATCTGGTATTACAGCTAAGGATGGTATTCCATGAGTTCTGGTATAGATGGCAGAGAAAACTGTACCCCAAGAGGTCCAATCCTCTATTTATTGTGTAATTCCCATGGGCAAGCAGATTGTCAGAATTTTTGTGTTTTTCATAAGGACTAGTATTCGGGAATACTGCTTCTGTGTTATTTTCTGAGCTACCCAGAATGGTGTTTGTTCACGTTTCGTGGGCATTTTGCCCATTACTGCGTGTAATGTTTGTGGAGTAATTTTAGTTGCTGTACTTTGTGTATGAGCTGTATTTGTTGTAACTACTGCTGGTTGGCCTGTGAGTGTCCTCATGACAAATAGTGTCATGTTTCTGTACACTTATATCAACTCTTTGTGTTGTTCGAGAAATTAATCTTGTAACATTGTGACAATGTCAGGATGTGGTGTGTAGGCTGCTAATATCAGCCATGCAGCTCCTGGTCATCCTAGCATACCGAGCCTTACTATTCCTCTTGTATCAAGGAGGGCACCTTTAAACCAGTATTCATTTTCCTGGTACTTTAGTGGAACTTTAATGTCCTCATGCGGAATGCATTCCACTGGTATATCATCTTGTGTGTAATAATGAAACGTTTTTGTTCTTGCATTTGCTGCTGGGAATGTAACCCATGAATAAAATACCTCTGTTTGGAAATCTTTGTGCGCCTCTATCATGAATACTACTATGCCACCTCTGGCTGTTAAACCGTGTTTAAGTAGTTTAAGGGTGAGTGCGTGTCTAATATTTGGATGAAAATGTATTCCATTCAGATATTCCTCCTCGTCTGAGTGAGGCCTTTGTTGTGCTAACGCATCTAATCCTCTTTCTTCATTTATTATGGCATTTTAGAACATGGAATAGTTTTTTAAGGGAACGAAGATAAGGTGTTTTGCACAATTTTAGGAACAAAGTGTCCTTCAAGCTTGATTAACCAGCAGCCAATAAATGGGATATTTCGCCTAGTCAGCTGTAGCGGAGTTGTGCCCACCCACTCCAGACAACTCTGGTTTTTGTGAGTAGGGTTCTCTGAGAATTAGCATTGCTGAACTACTCATATTCTACTGTTAAATAAGTACCCAACCAACGTTGGCGGCGCCATGTCGTGTAGTTCCTATGTTACACATACAGGATCTGCACGTTTGGATAACATAAACTGTCGGATTGGTGGCAGACTAAGTCTGAGCACCCCCACCGAGTATGTTAGCCTGTTTGTTTTAGCTAGCTCACAGTGCCACTAGAATCTCCTCTTATCGGGGAGAGAATACTTTCTGTCAACCTCAGAACATGACATCCCTGATCCCTCAGAATTGTGGAAACAATGTACTACCTTTCGCTCAGTCACTCGTGCACACTTATTCGGTCTCAGAGAGTTTACACAGCAGAAACAGTCTGGAGTCTTACAATAAGAATATATTGCATGTTGTTCTTCTAGTGTAAAATAGATGTGGTGCAACAACTGATAGACAGTAGCAGATATATATGATTAGCACTACAGTGAAGATAAAAGGATAGTGCAGTTCTACCATCTTGTAATAATCATGAATACATACATGAATATAAAATGCATTATAAAATGGGTGCGCGTACTCCTACGATGCCTGGCTGGATGTACCTAAGTGTACCTAGAATGTGAGTAAGTGTGAAGCCAAGATTCCCTCTGGGATTTAGTCTAACCCAATTACCTGAAGTGAGAGAGTGTGGGACCCCGTCCTGGTCTCGAGTTGGACACCCCGCAAGGGATGTGTCAGACCACTGTCAGCTGGAGCGTCTCCATACAGGAGCCTCAGCGTCTCTGGTCAGTGTGTTGGCTGGGAAGTATTGGTATCCTCTCTCCAACCCTAGTAAGATGTGCTGTATTTATACAAAAGTATCTAGAGTTCCTTTGTACCTTGTTTGTTGTATTAGCCATTGTCGGGTTTGAGGATGACGTATGGGATGAACCTTTTACGTAGATATTATGTAGGTGGTGTAGCCCCTGTCTGGTTTCCAAGAACCCTTATGAATATTCGTTCATACAGTAGGAGTCCATTGATGAAGTTATAGGACGCTATTGTTCAGGGAAAACCCTCCTTCTGCGTCCAGGACTAGAACTAGTCAAAGGTATAATCCTAAAGTTTTGTTACTGTGTAGTATGAGGGAGATAATGTAGGGGAAGGTATGTGATATTACCCGGGCCTATATTAGGGTACCTATATGAAACATAACACAATGGCAGAACAGAGGTGACCCGAATACCCTCTCTGACTCTCTCTCTCTCTCTCTCGCTCTCTCTTGCGCTCTCTCTCTCTCCACACACACACATATATATATATATATATATATATATATATATATATATATATATATATATATATATATATATATATTTCGAAGCAAAAATCCTTCAATAAAGAAGAGCGCCGCACACCACTCCAAAGGTTCTTTTCTTTTTTATTTCATTTAGGTATTCCCCACCTACGCGTTTCGGACAGTAAATGTCCCTGTTCACGGTTAACAAACATTTGTCCCTTGTTTGTTTCTCTTATTCATACCATAAACACCATGTGGCAGTGTTACATTGCATTATGGGTTTGGTAGTTTGCTCATACATGCCCATTTTTTTAGGCTCATCCTTAGCTTATATCAGACCTGTGTTCGACATTTTCGAGTCAAGGTAGGACATAGTTTATTTTAGTTGACTAATTGTCACTAAACTATATGCAAGTATAGGGCTAAGTGCCCGTGTTTGACAAGTTGATCTGCGTAATTTTATCCGCGTTACAAGTATTGACTGTATATATATAGCTTTAAACCTCAGCGTCAAAGGAAGGGTCATATATAGGACATATGGCAAAAGTCGACAAGTAAGTGACTGTCAAATACATTGAATTAGTCGACAATGTATGGTCACAGCTGGACTATATCTGTGTAGATATCCAATGGTTCCGGCTGCCCGAGGAGACTAGAGTTAAACTGTACACCAAAAGAGAAAGATACATACAGTTGTACCCTGTGCCGGAGTCCCTCCCCTATCCTCTCTTTCTCTCATTAAATCCAATGACCCAGGGTGCAAGTATTGACGCGACACACTTAGAAAAGGGGATTAGGAAAGGTGGAGAAAAATACATGAGAAATTTACCAAAGGGCTGTGGTAGGTCCTGTATACTGGGGGTTCCTTATGTGGATATGAGCGCACTGCCGGGTAGCATCTGTATAAGTTGCCGAGAGTAGTATGGAATACTACCGGGATACCTGGGACAAAAGATGATACATTGTAGGTATCAGAAGCCAAAATTGGGCTCACATCGCGTATTAAGACGTTTAATATAACGTCTTGCGGCACATACCTTTAATAAGGTTCACGGCACCGACAGTTCCTTCGTCCGTGTTCGGGAAAGTGATCATCGGCAACCCGCCATTGCCGGAAGCATTTCTGTGATCGGAGTCCCGATCACGTGGTCCCTCCTACTACTCGAACTCCGTCCAGTCTATACCACGCAAAAGTGTGGAAAGAGGCGGCCATATTGGAATGGTGATACATTTTACCGGGATAAACTAATAACATGAATGAAAAGGACAAGAAGGGTGAAAGGGAGGATGCCCACTTGCACCCCCCCCCGCCCCCCAACAAAGGAAAAGGGCAAGAGCCTCTATTAATCGAAAGAGGCAAATGAAACGTCTATGGAAGGTGTAGGAATACACAACCTTCACTGCTTAAGAATTGGAACATCAAGCATATAACGTGTTGGAATTTGAGAATAACTATATGGTGCAATAAAATTCAGGAAAAACGTATTATGGAAAGAAAGGGGAAAAGATAAAGATGAAAAACATGAAAAAATGAAAATAAGATTAGAAATGGAGAATTGTAACCAGAAAAGGA
Source organism: Lissotriton helveticus (assembly GCF_964261635.1). Classification (NCBI taxonomy): domain Eukaryota; kingdom Metazoa; phylum Chordata; class Amphibia; order Caudata; family Salamandridae; genus Lissotriton; species Lissotriton helveticus. Next base: position 1,357,053,604 of record NC_136065.1, read on the forward strand.
TTGGTGACATGAAAGAAATGCTTAAATTTACATAAATATACAATACAATTACACAGATTGGTCACTTTTAACAGCATTCATATAAATCTGCTGAACTGGAAATATGGGAAATGGTGTACATTCACTTCATAAAATTCATAGCTAATCCGTTTAGAAACTATTCATAATGTACAGATCATAATGGTGGCATCCAAACACTAATCAAGAAAGTAGTGCAGCTCATTGTCAGTATTGTGCCCCATCTGTGTAGCCCTCAAACGGCAAATCCATTTAGCCTCCCTCTGCCTCACTGCCAGTTCCCGGTCGCCCCCTCTTTTATCCTGGGGCACCTGATCTATTCCGTGGAACCAGAAGGAGCATTCCCCTGAGTGTTTCTCATTGTAATGGGAACTCACTGGGTAGCGATTATCTCTACCAATGATCGCCCTCCGGTGTTCTTGGATGCGTATTTGTAGAGGGCGTATCGTGCTTCCTACGTAGATGATATTACAACTACATCCCAATACGTATACCACATGAGTGGTATTACAATTTATAAAACAATTGATCTTATAATTTTTGGATGTGTTGTACGAGAAGCTGGTGGTCCTATTGCGTCCTGATTCACAGCATATGCAAGACCCACACGTGAAAAAACCCAGTGGTTTAGAAGGAAACCACGAGTCCATTGGGGTGATTACATAACTTTGGCATAAATTGTCCCGCAGGGACCTGCCCTTACGATAGGAGACAAGTGGCCTTGTTGATATAGTCCCTCGTAGGCCCGGAACATCCTTGAGAACGTCCCAATGTTTGTTAAGTATCTTGTAAATCTTGTTACTGTTAGAATTGTATTGGGTTGCAAACGTAACACCTCGTTCCTTTTTATTCGTGGTGTCATAACGTTTGGTTGCTAATGTATCCTCCCTGCGTAAGTTTCTAGATTTTTGGATAGCATTGTCCACAATTTTGTGATTATAACCTCTTTTGAGGAATCTGGTTCTTGCCATGTTGAGATTCTGAGTGTAGGAATCCTCCTCACTACAGTTCCTCCGCAGTCTCACCATTTCGCCATATGGTATATTGTTAATCACCGAATGTGGGTGTGTGCTCTCTGCGTGTAGTACAGCGTTACAAGATGTTTCTTTCCTATACAATGTGCTCTGAACCACGCCTCCCTTGATAAAAAAGTGAATATCAAGAAAATTGATGGATTCTCTACTGTGCGTCATGGTTAGTTTCACATTATATTTATTTTGGTTCAGGTAGGTATGGAATTGGTTCAAAGATTCTATGGAACCTGACCAGAGTACAATGATGTCATCGATGTACCTCCCCCAGAAAACGATGTATTTCATCCAGGGGGAGGCACATTTATTCCACGCATGGGCCTTCTCATATTGGCCCATGAATAGACAGGCATACGAAGGCGCTGCCTTAGAACCCATGGCAGTGCCACGGGTCTGATGGTACCATGCGGAATCGTGTAGGAAATAGTTATTACATAATACTATCTCCATCATCTCTAGTAGCATGTTGTTAAAGTCATATTTGTCTGCTGGTTCCCTGTCTAAGAAGGATTGTAGTGCTGCAAGCCCAACATCCTTGTGTATACCAGTATATAGGCTCTCCACGTCAAACGTGACGAAAGAGAGCTCTTCAGACCATTGATAGTCGTTCAATTTGACTAGAATGTCCTTGCTGTCCCTTATGTATGAGGGAAGAGCCACTATGTATTTCTGTAGATGTAAGTCTACGAATTCGGAGATTTTTTCAGTGGGGGAACCCACCCCAGAGATGATTGGACGTCCTGGTGGAAAGGCCCCACCCTTGTGGACCTTTGGCAGAATGTAAATACAGGGGTACTTCGGTTTCATCACCCTGAGATACCTAAATTCGTTTTCAGACAGAAGGCCTGTCTCTTTCCACTCTGTTAATCTAGCGGTAATCATACTTGTGACATCATTAGTTGGATTGATGGGGATTGGTCGATAACAACTAGTATCACCCAGTTGACGATTGATTTCAGCCATATAATCACAGTGGTTCATGACCACAACATTACCGCCTTTGTCCGCTTCCTTGATGACAATAGTTTTGTCAGATTTAAGTTTTTCAAGGGCTTTTCGTTGTTTGTCGGTAATGTTGTGGTTAGAGATCATAGACATGGCTCCAGTGTCCTCCAATTTATATAAGTCTTTAGACACCAGTTCGTAAAAAGTATCAATATTAGAGTGATAATTGTAAGTAGGTACAAAGGAGGATTTGGGTTTTAGATGACTGTCCAAGTTCGGATCCTGTTCTATGTCTAGCTCTCTAAGCATGGTATTCATATCTTGTTCCTCTTCCTCATCAAGATTATACAACAACAATGAGGCACGTATGTCAGCCACCGAATGTGGCGTGTGTGAATGTGCGCCCCTTTGTGGTGGTTCTCTCGGCGTTTGGCGTGAGAAAAAATCTTTTAGTTTTAAGAGTCTTGTGAATTTAAAAAGATCAACATGCACATTGGTCATATCAACATTTTGGGAAGGACAAAAATTCAAACCCTTACCCAAAACAGCACATTCATCTTCATCCAATACTTTATTTGATAAATTCACAATCTTCAGGTCAGTTATACAGTTTTGATCAATTGTTTCCTGTACAGGGCATGTAGAACATATCATTTCTGTTTGGTTCCTGTCGTTACCTTGCCCCCTGTTCCTTTCTCTGTACCTGCCTTTTGACCTCCTGCCGCCCCTCCTTGTTTTGGTGGACCCCATGATTTCAGTTGTTCCTTTTTTTGCTGTAGGCGACTGCTTGTACGTATCTTGGCGAGCTCCTTCTGGAAGGAAGAAGCTCCCTCCCCTAAAGGGATCTCAGCTGTAGAGTTAGACCTAGCACTCCCTACGGAGGCGGTTGAGGCACTGCCTTCAGATCGTGTGTCTTCGCTTATGTCTCTATCCTCACGAGTTCTCTTTCTTTCCTCCACCCCTTGTACCTGGTCAAATTTCTTAGCGAACGTATAGATCCGTCCGTCTCTATAGTCCCTGTCATCCCTCCTAATTTTCTTTAATTTTTTCTCCTTCAGATATTGTTGATGTTCCTCCATGACTTTTTTTAGGATAACAAAGTTCTTCTCAATGAGATCTTTGGGTTCTAAACCATTGATCTCTAATAACAGGGCATCGATTTCAGCCATTAATTTCTCCCCTTTCTCTTCGGCATGACGGATTAATATTTTCATCATAACCTGCGAGGCATGCTCCAGATTGCCCTCCCACTCATTGAGGAGATCTTCCCCTAAATCCTCAAAGGTGGGGAATAATAGGATCCTCAATCCTCTAGGGACCTTTTTGTTGGATAGATACTGAGTTAGGGTGGCCCCATCCCACCAGCGAGATAGTTCTAATTTCTTCAATCGCTCAAGTTTAAGGAAAAGGGCCTTTAGACTAGGTTTGTCAGTTTTTTCTGTATTTAGAGACTCATTAGGTCTATTTGTTCCAAACAAATTGAGGGCCATCTCCTCCCTCCCATCTCCAAAATTTGGCATTCTAGTATTATGTTGTCAAGAATGAAGAAAAGTGCAAAACAGTCAATTCCTAAGGATGCAAAAACACAAGTCAACAGCAGATGACCAAGGTTGAGCACATTAACTTCCTCTGTTTCTTATGTTATTGTGGTGCTACCGCTCTCCACATCCACTGCCAAGGATGTCTATTTGTCGCAAAACACTATCAAAATTTGAGAGGAGCACTCAATAATGTGATTAACAGACAAATGTTTTTGAATTAATATGGATCTTCCGTTCCTTCTTTATTCGTTTCTTTATTTCATTTCTTTACAAAATGCAGAGGCACAGCCAACGCGTTTCATTCCCTTTTTTATGTGCCTTGGGAATTTCGTCAGGGCTGCAAAAAAATATTTTATACATACATGAGCACCTTTGTCTCTCATGTTTGAACAAACATTGACATACATTACATGTAGATAAAAGGTGACTTGAGAGTACACCAGTAGTCAAAAAAGAGTTTGTGAAAAAAAGAGTTTGTTAAAAAAAAAAAAACATTACATCTGACAAACCACGAATGTGTATTTGTCCAAAAGACCCGCATGCCCTCACCCATGCACGGTCTCAAACTTCAATTTAAAAAACATGTGTACCAATTGCACACACCAAAGTGTTGACTAAGAACCCCTCCCTATATATTGTGGTGTCCATTGGGGAAAGAAAAGGACACCCATAGCTGGAGACCAAGCGTTATTATAGGGTATAGTACTACTAAACCAAAGTGGACAAGTATCATTGGTAGAGATAATCGCTACCCAGTGAGTTCCCATTACAATGAGAAACACTCAGGGGAATGCTCCTTCTGGTTCCACGGAATAGATCAGGTGCCCCAGGATAAAAGAGGGGGCGACCGGGAACTGGCAGTGAGGCAGAGGGAGGCTAAATGGATTTGCCGTTTGAGGGCTACACAGATGGGGCACAATACTGACAATGAGCTGCACTACTTTCTTGATTAGTGTTTGGATGCCACCATTATGATCTGTACATTATGAATAGTTTCTAAACGGATTAGCTATGAATTTTATGAAGTGAATGTACACCATTTCCCATATTTCCAGTTCAGCAGATTTATATGAATGCTGTTAAAACAGACCAATCTGTATAATTGTATTGTATATTTATGTAAATTTAAGTATTTCTTTCATGTCACCAATCCTTTTCTGGTTACAATTCTCCATTTCTAATCTTATTTTCATTTTTTCATGTTTTTCATCTTTATCTTTTCCCCTTTCTTTCCATAATACGTTTTTCCTGAATTTTATTGCACCATATAGTTATTCTCAAATTCCAACACGTTATATGCTTGATGTTACAATTCTTAAGCAGTGAAGGTTGTGTATTCCTACACCTTCCATAGACGTTTCATTTGCCTCTTTCGATTAATAGAGGCTCTTGCCCTTTTCCTTTGTTGGGGGGGGGGGTGCAAGTGGGCATCCTCCCTTTCACCCTTCTTGTCCTTTTCATTCATGTTATTAGTTTATCCCGGTGAAATGTATCACCATTCCAATATGGCCGCCTCTTTCCACACTTTTGCGTGGTATAGACTGGACGGAGTTCGAGTAGTAGGAGGGACCACGTGATCGGGACTCCGATCACAGAAATGCTTCCGGCAATGGCGGGTTGCCGATGATCACTTTCCCGAACACGGACGAAGGAACTGTCGGTGCCGTGAACCTTATTAAAGGTATGTGCCGCAAGACGTTATATTAAACGTCTTAATACGCGATGTGAGCCCAATTTTGGCTTCTGATACCTACAATGTATCATCTTTTGTCCCAGGTATCCCGGTAGTATTCCATACTACTCTCGGCAACTTATACAGATGCTACCCGGCAGTGCGCTCATATCCACATAAGGAACCCCCAGTATACAGGACCTACCACAGCCCTTTGGTAAATTTCTCATGTATTTTTCTCCACCTTTCCTAATCCCCTTTTCTAAGTGTGTCGCGTCAATACTTGCACACTGGGTCATTGGATTTAATGAGAGAAAGAGAGGATAGGGGAGGGACTCCGGCACAGGGTACAACTGTATGTATCTTTCTCTTTTGGTGTACAGTTTAACTCTAGTCTCCTCGGGCAGCCGGAACCATTGGATATCTACACAGATATAGTCCAGCTGTGACCATACATTGTCGACTAATTCAATGTATTTGACAGTCACTTACTTGTCGACTTTTGCCATATGTCCTATATATGACCCTTCCTTTGACGCTGAGGTTTAAAGCTATATACACAGAACGTCACTATTTGACACGATTATGTCCTTATCGGTCTATACCAACATTATCTAAACAAATGTATCTTTTACACAGGGGTTAAGAACTCTTATTTGTCTTGTTTACAAGTACTACCTATTCCCACACACGGAGGAACGGACTGGAATTCTCCTTGGGATATCACCTTTTATGAAGGTACCGGGTTTTTTTTGGTTATTAATTGATTGCTCTTTAATGCATCTGGAATTGGGTTGTATTTTATATGTCCGGGATGCCCCTTATACTGTTATTACAGATACCAGTATACAAAAAATCTGTACTTCTTGTTCATACCACATTCTAGCCAGTGTACTTCATGTGTGTGGACCCTATGTCGCATACATATCTAGCATTTGTCAGTACGCTATATTGCTCAAATATATGAAATTGCTTGCTCGCATTATACCACATTCTGGCCAGTGTACTTTATGTGTGTGGACTCAATGCCGAATACATATCTAGCAATTGTCAGTACGCTATACTGCTTAATTATATGGAATTGCCTGCTTGCATCGGACTAGTATCCAGAAATGGTACCCAAGCAGGAATTGGTCTGAGCCCGTGGTTTTCTCTCATTCTCACATATAGGTACTGGACAGTCGGTATTTGATAACAATTCGTCTGCGCCTACGGTGAGCCTTTCCCTTCGACCACGGGATCGAGACGATGAAATTATTGGTGAGAATCCCTTTGGGATTCAACATATATTTTTTCATAAAAAAACCCTGGGTTACTGCTATGGAGAAACGTCCTTTTCCATAAAAATAAAACATTTTTTTGTTTTCTTTCACATGGTGGTGCACCGTAACGTTCATACCTATTTCTATTATTATATTTTCTCTTTTTTCTTTCCCAGCTTTTCTTTTCTCACTTGTCCACTTTGGTTTAGTAGTACTATACCCTATAATAACGCTTGGTCTCCAGCTATGGGTGTCCTTTTCTTTCCCCAATGGACACCACAATATATAGGGAGGGGTTCTTAGTCAACACTTTGGTGTGTGCAATTGGTACACATGTTTTTTAAATTGAAGCCTGAGACCGTGCATGGGTGAGGGCATGCGGGTCTTTTGGACAAATACACATTCGTGGTTTGTCAGATGTAATGTTTTTTTTTTTTAACAAACTTTTTTTAACAAACTCTTTTTTGACTACTGGTGTACTCTCAAGTCACCTTTTATCTACATGTAATGTATGTCAATGTTTGTTCAAACATGAGAGACAAAGGTGCTTGTATGTATAAAATATTTTTTTGCAGCCCTGACGAAATTCCCAAGGCACATAAAAAAGGGAATGAAACGCGTTGGCTGTGCCTCTGCATTTTGTAAAGAAAAGAAATAAAGAAACGAATAAAGAAGGAACGGAAGATCCATATTAATTCAAAAACATTTGTCTGTTAATCACATTATTGAGTGCTCCTCTCAAATTTTGATAGTGTTTTGCGACAAATAGACATCCTTGGCAGTGGATGTGGAGAGCGATAGCACCACAACAACATAAGAAACAGAGGAAGTTAATGTGCTCAACCTTGGTCATCTGCTGTTGACTTGTGTTTTTGCATCCTTAGGAATTGACTGTTTTGCACTTTTCTTCATTCTTGACAACATAATACTAGAATGCCAAATTTTGGAGATGGGAGGGAGGAGATGGCCCTCAATTTGTTTGGAACAAATAGACCTAATGAGTCTCTAAATACAGAAAAAACTGACAAACCTAGTCTAAAGGCCCTTTTCCTTCAACTTGAGCGATTGAAGAAATTAGAACTATCTCGCTGGTGGGATGGGGCCACCCTCACTCAGTATCTATCCAACAAAAAGGTCCCTAGAGGATTGAGGATCCTATTATTCCCCACCTTTGAGGATTTAGGGGAAGATCTCCTCAATGAGTGGGAGGGCAATCTGGAGCATGCCTCGCAGGTTATGATGAAAATATTGATCCGTCATGCCGAAGAGAAAGGGGAGAAATTAATGGCTGAAATCGATGCCCTGTTATTAGAGATCAATGGTTTAGAACCCAAAGATCTCATTGAGAAGAACTTTGTTATCCTAAAAAAAGTCATGGAGGAACATCAACAATATCTGAAGGAGAAAAAATTAAAGAAAATTAGGAGGGACGACAGGGACTATAGAGACGGACGGATCTATACGTTCGCTAAGAAATTTGACCAGGTACAAGGGGTGGAGGAAAGAAAGAGAACTCGTGAGGATAGAGACATAAGCGAAGACACACGATCTGAAGGCAGTGCCTCAACCGCCTCCGTAGGGAGTGCTAGGTCTAACTCTACAGCTGAGATCCCTTTAGGGGAGGGAGCTTCTTCCTTCCAGAAGGAGCTCGCCAAGATACGTACAAGCAGTCGCCTACAGCAAAAAAAGGAACAACTGAAATCATGGGGTCCACCAAAACAAGGAGGGGCGGCAGGAGGTCAAAAGGCAGGTACAGAGAAAGGAACAGGGGGCAAGGTAACGACAGGAACCAAACAGAAATGATATGTTCTACATGCCCTGTACAGGAAACAATTGATCAAAACTGTATAACTGACCTGAAGATTGTGAATTTATCAAATAAAGTATTGGATGAAGATGAATGTGCTGTTTTGGGTAAGGGTTTGAATTTTTGTCCTTCCCAAAATGTTGATATGACCAATGTGCATGTTGATCTTTTTAAATTCACAAGACTCTTAAAACTAAAAGATTTTTTCTCACGCCAAACGCCGAGAGAACCACCACAAAGGGGCGCACATTCACACACGCCACATTCGGTGGCTGACATACGTGCCTCATTGTTGTTGTATAATCTTGATGAGGAAGAGGAACAAGATATGAATACCATGCTTAGAGAGCTAGACATAGAACAGGATCCGAACTTGGACAGTCATCTAAAACCCAAATCCTCCTTTTTTACCTACTTACAATTATCACTCTAATATTGATACTTTTTACGAACTGGTGTCTAAAGACTTATATAAATTGGAGGACACTGGAGCCATGTCTATGATCTCTAACCACAACATTACCGCCAAACAACGAAAAGCCCTTGAAAAACTTAAATCTGACAAAACTATTGTCATCAAGGAAGCGGACAAAGGCGGTAATGTTGTGGTCATGAACCACTGTGATTATATGGCTGAAATCAATCGTCAACTGGGTGATACTAGTTGTTATCGACCAATACCCATCAATCCAACCAATGATGTCACAAGTATGATTACCGCTAGATTAACAGAGTGGAAAGAGACAGGCCTTCTGTCTGAAAACGAATTTAGGTATCTCAGGGTGATGAAACCGAAGTACCCCTGTATTTACATTCTGCCAAAGGTCCACAAGGGTGGGGCCTTTCCACCAGGACGTCCAATCATCTCTGGGGTGGGTTCCCCCACTGAAAAAATCTCTGAATTCGTAGACTTACATCTACAGAAATACGTAGTGGCTCTTCCCTCATACATAAGGGACAGCAAGGACATTCTAGTCAAATTGAACGACTATCAATGGTCTGAAGAGCTCTCTTTCGTCACGTTTGACGTGGAGAGCCTATATACTTGTATACACAAGGATGTTGGGCTTGCAGCACTACAATCCTTCTTAGACAGGGAACCAGCAGACAAATATGACTTTAACAACATGCTACTAGAGATGATGGAGATAGTATTATGTAATAACTATTTCCTACACGATTCCGCATGGTACCATCAGACCCGTGGCACTGCCATGGGTTCTAAGGCAGCGCCTTCGTATGCCTGTCTATTCATGGGCCAATATGAGAAGGCCCATGCGTGGAATAAATGTGCCTCCCCCTGGATGAAATACATCGTTTTCTGGGGGAGGTACATCGATGACATCATTGTACTCTGGTCAGGTTCCATAGAATCTTTGAACCAATTCCATACCTACCTGAACCAAAATAAATATAATGTGAAACTAACCATGACGTACAGTAGAGAATCCATCAATTTTCTTGATATTCACTTTTTTATCAAGGGAGGCGTGGTTCAGAGCACATTGTATAGGAAAGAAACATCTTGTAACGCTGTACTACACGCAGAGAGCACACACCCACATTCGGTGATTAACAATATACCATATGGCGAAATGGTGAGACTGCGGAGGAACTGTAGTGAGGAGGATTCCTACACTCAGAATCTCAACATGGCAAGAACCAGATTCCTCAAAAGAGGTTATAATCACAAAATTGTGGACAATGCTATCCAAAAAGCTAGAAACTTACGCAGGGAGGATACATTAACAACCAAATGTTATGACACCACGAATAAAAAGGAACGAGGTGTTACGTTTGCAACCCAATACAATTCTAACAGTAACAAGATTTACAAGATACTTAACAAACATTGGGACGTTCTCAAGGATGTTCCGGGCCTACGAGGGACTATATCAACAAGGCCACTTGTCTCCTATCGTAAGGGCAGGTCCCTGCGGGACAATTTATGCCAAAGTTATGTAATCACCCCAATGGACTCGTGGTTTCCTTCTAAACTACTGGGTTTTTTCACGTGTGGGTCTTGCATATGCTGTGAATCAGGTCGCAATAGGACCACCAGCTTCTCGTACAACACATCCAAAAATTATAAGATCAATTGTTTTATAAATTGTAATACCACTCATGTGGTATACGTATTGGGATGTAGTTGTAATATCATCTACGTAGGAAGCACGATACGCCCTCTAAAAATACGCATCCAAGAACACCGGAGGGCGATCATTGGTAGAGATAATCGCTACCCAGTGAGTTCCCATTACAATCAATCAATCAGGAGTTTGTTAAAGCGCGACTACTCACCCGTAAGGGTCTCAAGGCGCTAGGGGTGGGGGGGGTTGGGGGGTGCAGGTTTCATTCCATCAAGGAGGGGGTCTGTCGAAGAGCCAGGTTTTGAGGTTTCTTGCGAAGATGGGGAGCGATGTTGTCTGTCTGAGGTGGAGCGGAAGGGCGTTCCATGCTTTGGCCGCGACGAAGGAGAAGGAGCGGCCTCCCGATCTGGTCTTTCTGGTGCGGGGGACCACAGCGTAGGAAAGCTGGGCTGATCGTAGGGTCCTTTGGGGTGCGTGGAATTTGAGTCGGCTGTTCAGGTATGCTGGTCCGGTGCCGTGGAGGGCCTTGTGTGCGTGGGTGAGCATCTTAAAGGTGATTCTCGCCTCAACGGGGAGCCAGTGGAGTGTGCGCAGGTGCTGGGAGATGTGGCAGTGTTTTGGCAGGTTGAGGACCAGTCTTGCGGCGGCGTTCTGGATGTTCTGTAGCTTGCGGATGAGGTTTTTGTTTATTCCGGCGTAGAGTGCGTTGCCGTAGTCGAGTCTGCTGGTGACCAGGGCGTGAGTGACTGTCTTTCGGTGTTCGAGGGGGATCCATTTGAAGGTCTTACGAAGGAGGCGGAGGGTGTGGAAGCAGGAAGATGAGACAGAGTTGATCTGGCGGTCCATTTTGAGCTCGGAGTCCAGGATGATTCCCAGGTTGCGTGCGTGGTCTGTGGGGGTTGGCGGGTTTCCGAGGGCGGTGGGCCACCAGGTGTCACTCCAGGCGCCGGGGTTTGGGCCCATGATGAGTACTTCTGTTTTGTTGGTGTTTAGTTGTAGGCAGCTATTTTTCATCCATTTGGCGACGGCTTCCATGCCTTCTCGAAAGTTGCGTCTGGCGGTGTTGGGCTCGTTGGATAGGGAGAGGATGAGCTGGGTGTCGTCTGCATATGACACGATGTTGAGTCCGTAGGTTCTGACGATGGGGGCAAGTGGAGCCATGTAGACGTTGAAGAGCGTCGGGCTGAGGGAGGAGCCCTGGGGGACTCCGCAGGTGATAGGTGTGGGGTCCGAGAGGAAAGGGGGGAGTCTGACCCGCTGCGTCCTGCTGGAGAGGAAGGAGCAGATCCAGTCGAGGGCCTTGTCCTGGATTCCTGCATCGTAGAGTCTGCGTATTAGGGTGTGGTGGGAGACTGTGTCGAACGCCGCTCATAGGTCGAGGAGGATGAGGGCTACTGTTTCTCCTTTGTCCAGTAAGGTGCGGATGTCGTCTGTTGCGGCGAGGAGAGCGGTTTCCGTACTGTGGTTTTTTCTGAAGCCGGATTGGGAGGAGTCGAGGATGTTGTGTTCTTCAATGAATGTGGCGAGTTGGCTGTTGATGGCTTTCTCGATGACTTTCGCTGGGAACGGGAGCAGGGAGATGGGTCTGTAGTTTTTGAGGTCGGTGGGGTCCGCTGAGGGTTTCTTTAGGAGGGGGTTGACCTCGGCGTGTTTCCAGTCGTCGGGGAATGAGGCGGTCGCCAGGGAGCGGTTGATGGTTTGGCGGAGCATGGGTGCGATGGTGTTGGCGGCTCTGTTGAAGATGTGGTGGGGGCAGGGGTCCGTGGGGGCCCCTGAGTGGATTGACTTCATTGTCTTCAGTGTGTCTTCGGTGGTGAGGGCTGTCCAGTCATCAATCGCTGGTTTCCGGGTGTCGGGGGTGGTTGGTGAGGGTTCAGTGTGTTGGTTGTCTTCGTCGAAGTTGTCGTAGATGCTCTTGATTTTGTGGTGGAAAAAGATGCTGAGTTTGTCGCAGAGGTCTTGTGAGGGAGGGATGTCGGTAGACTCGCTGGTGGGTTGGGCGAACTCCTTGATGATGCTGAAGAGTTCCTTGCTGTTGTGTGCGTGGGTGGAGATTCTGTCTTCAATCGCTTTTTTCCTCGTTTCTCTGATGAGTTGATGGTGGGCGTTGGTGGCGGCTCTGAAGTTGTTGTGGGCTTCTGTGGATTTGGTGTTTCTCCAGGCCTTTTCGAGGCGGCGGCATGTGCGCCTGGACTCTCGAAGTTCGATGGTAAACCATCTGGCTTTCTTGGCACGGGTATTGTTGTTTTTCTTGAGGGGGGCTATGGTGTTGATGCTGTCCGAGATCCATCTATGCAGGGTTCGGGCTGCGGTGTTGGGGTCGTCGTTTTCCGCGATGGTTGGGGTGGAGTTGTTGAGTGAGGAGGTGAGCTGGTCATCGGTGATTTTGGTCCAGTTTCTTTGTGGAAGCAGGTGCTGGTGTCTGTGGATGGTGGGTGTTCTGAAGGTGAAGTGGACGCAACGATGGTCGGTCCATGGGAGTTCGGTGGTGTGGCTGAAGGTGATGGAGTTTCCTGTAGTGAAGAGGGGGTCGAGGGTGTGTCCTGCTGAGTGCGTGGGCTCGGTCACGATCTGGCGGAGTCCAATGTTGTGGAGGTTGTCCAGGAGGGATGTGGTGTTGGGGTCCAGTTGATTGTCGAGGTGGAAGTTGAGGTCTCCCAGCAGGGTGTAGTTGGTGGATGCGATGGCCTGCGGGGAGATAATGTCCGTGATGGAGTTGGCGAAGGGTCCGCGGGGTCCAGGGGGTCGGTAGATGAGGGTTCCTCGAAGGGCGGCGGTGGGGCTGGCCAGTATCTTGAAGTGAAGGTGTTCCATCAGTTCTGTGGACTCGTCAGGGAGTGTGCTCAGGCGGAGGCTGGATTTGTGGACGATGGCGATTCCTCCTCCTGGGTGGATGGGGCGGTCCTTCCTGGAGATCTTGTATCCTTGGGGGATGGCGATGGCGATGTCCGGTCCCGAGGTGGTGTTGGTCCAGGTTTCGGTGAAGAATGCTACGTCTGGGGTTGTGCTGTCGAGGAGGTCCCAGATTTCTGTGGCGTGTTTGTGGAGGGATCGGACGTTGAGGAGGATGCATTGCAGGGTCTTCAGTTCGGTTGTGTTCTTGTGGGCGGGTTGTGCTGGATCAGTGTTCTTGGCGGTGCTGCAGGTGTGCCGGCAGCGGTGACAGCTGAAGGGTCCATGGGTGTCGTCTGGTGATGCTAGCTTGCAATGTTGTTGCAGCCTGGGTTGAGTGCGTGGAGTGCTGCTGGGTCGTAGCGTTGGCGGGGCGGAGGTCCAGGGTTCCTGGTGCTGGTCGCGGACGGGTCGCAGACGGGCGCAGACGTGCTTGCCTTTGATGCGCCTTCGGTGCACCAGCGGCGCGCCAGCAGCCCGCGGCCGCTGCGCGGCCGTGTAGTGGCCGCCATTAAGTAGGGGTCGGGGAGGGCTGGACAGCTGGGAGGCGGGAGCGGGGAGGGGAACTGGATTGGGCCGGTCGTGCTGGGGGGGGAGGGGCCGCGGGGGCAGCAGCGGCGGGGAAAGGTAAAGGGAGGAAAGAAGGGATAAAGAAAAAAAGGGAAAATAGGCAGAAATAAGGCACAAAAGAGCAGAGATGCAGAAAAGAGCAGAAAGGTGAAAGATAGAAAGGGTAAAAAAACGAGTGAAAACGAGAGAAGGAGCAGAGGGAGAGAAAGGGAAAATGGGCAAAAATAGGGCACAAAAGAGCAGAGGTACAGAAAGGTGAAAGATAGAAAGGGGAAAAAAACGAGTGAAAAAGAGTGAAGGAGCAGAGGGAGAGAAAGGGAAATGGGCAGAAATAAGGCGCAAAAGAACAGAGGTGCAGAAAGGTGAAAGATAGAAAGGGGAGAAAAACGAGTGAAGGAGCAGAAAGAAAGAAAGGAGACAGAGGTCCACTGGACCACCAGGGATGAGGCGCAGGGAAACCTGCGGGTGGAGGAGGGCCTCGAACACTAACACTCAAGAGTGCAGGGGCAGGGGCACCTCACTTAATGGTGGAGCTGCGAGGGTGGGAGAGCAATTTCACTGACAATGAGTCAGTGGTCTTGCTCGCCTGTCCCCGTAGTGGCCGCCATTAAGTAGGGGTCGGGGAGGGCTGGACAGCTGGGAGGCGGGAGCGGGGAGGGGAGCTGGATTGGGCCGGTCGTGCTGGGGGGGAGGGGCCGCGGGGGCAGCAGCGGCGGGGAAAGGTAAAGGGAGGAAAGAAGGGATAAAGAAAAAAGGGAAAATAGGCAGAAATAAGGCACAAAAGAGCAGAGATGCAGAAAAGAGCAGAAAGGTGAAAGATAGAAAGGGTAAAAAACGAGTGAAAACGAGAGAAGGAGCAGAGGGAGAGAAAGGGAAAATGGGCAAAAATAGGGCACAAAAGAGCAGAGGTACAGAAAGGTGAAAGATAGAAAGGGGAAAAAAACGAGTGAAAACGAGTGAAGGAGCAGAGGGAGAGAAAGGGAAATGGCCAGAAATAAGGCGCAAAAGAACAGAGGTGCAGAAAGGTGAAAGATAGAAAGGGGAGAAAAACGAGTGAAGGAGCAGAAAGAAAGAAAGGAGACAGAGGTCCACTGGACCACCAGGGATGAGGCGCAGGGAAACCTGCGGGTGGAGGAGGGCCTCGAACACCAACACTCAAGAGTGCAGGGGCAGGGGCACCTCACTTAATGGTGGAGCTGCGAGGGTGGGAGAGCAATTTCACTGACAATGAGTCAGTGGTCTTGCTCGCCTGTCCCCGCAGTGGCCGCCATTAAGTAGGGGTCGGGGAGGGCTGGACAGCTGGGAGGCGGGAGCGGGGAGGGGAGCTGGATTGGGCCGGTCGTGCTGGGGGGGGAGGGGCCGCGGGGGCAGCAGCGGCGGGGAAAGGTAAAGGGAGGAAAGAAGGGATAAAGAAAAAAGGGAAAATAGGCAGAAATAAGGCACAAAAGAGCAGAGATGCAGAAAAGAGCAGAAAGGTGAAAGATAGAAAGGGTAAAAAAACGAGTGAAAACGAGAGAAGGAGCAGAGGGAGAGAAAGGGAAAATGGGCAAAAATAGGGCACAAAAGAGCAGAGGTACAGAAAGGTGAAAGATAGAAAGGGGGAAAAAACGAGTGAAAACGAGTGAAGGAGCAGAGGGAGAGAAAGGGAAATGGGCAGAAATAAGGCGCAAAAGAACAGAGGTGCAGAAAGGTGAAAGATAGAAAGGGGAGAAAAACGAGTGAAGGAGCAGAAAGAAAGAAAGGAGACAGAGGTCCACTGGACCACCAGGGATGAGGCGCAGGGAAACCTGCGGGTGGAGGAGGGCCTCGAACACCAACACTCAAGAGTGCAGGGGCAGGGGCACCTCACTTAATGGTGGAGCTGCGAGGGTGGGAGAGCAATTTCACTGACAATGAGTCAGCGGTCTTGCTTACAATGAGAAACACTCAGGGGAATGCTCCTTCTGGTTCCACGGAATAGATCAGGTGCCCCAGGATAAAAGAGGGGGCGACCGGGAACTGGCAGTGAGGCAGAGGGAGGCTAAATGGATTTGCCGTTTGAGGGCTACACAGATGGGGCACAATACTGACAATGAGCTGCACTACTTTCTTGATTAGTGTTTGGATGCCACCATTATGATCTGTACATTATGAATAGTTTCTAAACGGATTAGCTATGAATTTTATGAAGTTAATGTACACCATTTCCCATATTTCCAGTTCAGCAGATTTATATGAATGCTGTTAAAAGTGACCAATCTGTATAATTGTATTGTATATTTATGTAAATTTAAGTATTTCTTTCATGTCACCAATCCTTTTCTGGTTACAATTCTCCATTTCTAATCTTATTTTCATTTTTTCATGTTTTTCATCTTTATCTTTTCCCCTTTCTTTCCATAATACGTTTTTCCTGAATTTTATTGCACCATATAGTTATTCTCAAATTCCAACACGTTATATGCTTGATGTTACAATTCTTAAGCAGTGAAGGTTGTGTATTCCTACACCTTCCATAGATGTTTCATTTGCCTCTTTCGATTAATAGAGGCTCTTGCCCTTTTCCTTTGTTGGGGGGGGGGTGCAAGTGGGTATCCTCCCTTTCACCCTTCTTGTCCTTTTCATTCATGTTATTAGTTTATCCCGGTGAAATGTATCATCATTCCAATTTGGCCGCCTGTTTCCACACTCTTGCGTGGTATAGACTGGACGGAGTTCGAGTAGTAGGAGGGACCACGTGATCGGGACTCCGATCACAGAAATGCTTCCGGCAATGGCGGGTTGCCGATGATCACTTTCCCGAACACGGACGAAGGAACTGTCGGTGCCGTGAACCTTATTAAAGGTATGTGCCGCAAGACGTTATATTAAACGTCTTAATACGCGATGTGAGCCCAATTTTGGCTTCTGATACCTACAATGTATCATCTTTTGTCCCAGGTATCCCGGTAGTATTCCATACTACTCTCGGCAACTTATACAGATGCTACCCGGCAGTGCGCTCATATCCACATAAGGAACCCCCAGTATACAGGACCTACCACAGCCCTTTGGTAAATTTCTCATGTATTTTTCTCCACCTTTCCTAATCCCCTTTTCTAAGTGTGTCGCGTCAATACTTGCACCCTGGGTCATTGGATTTAATGAGAGAAAGAGAGGATAGGGGAGGGACTCCGGCACAGGGTACAACTGTATGTATCTTTCTCTTTTGGTGTACAGTTTAACTCTAGTCTCCTCGGGCAGCCGGAACCATTGGATATCTACACAGATATAGTCCAGCTGTGACCATACATTGTCGACTAATTCAATGTATTTGACAGTCACTTACTTGTCGACTTTTGCCATATGTCCTATATATGACCCTTCCTTTGACGCTGAGGTTTAAAGCTATATACACAGAACGTCACTATTTGACCCGATTATGTCCTTATCGGTCTATACCAACATTATCTAAACAAATGTATCTTTTACACAGGGGTTAAGAACTCTTATTTGTCTTGTTTACAAGTACTACCTATTCCCACACACGGAGGAACGGACTGGAATTCTCCTTGGGATATCACCTTTTATGAAGGTACCGGGTTTTTTTTGGTTATTAATTGATTGCTCTTTAATGCATCTGGAATTGGGTTGTATTTTATATGTCCGGGATGCCCCTTATACTGTTATTACAGATACCAGTATACAAAAAATCTGTACTTCTTGTTCATACCACATTCTAGCCAGTGTACTTCATGTGTGTGGACCCTATGTCGCATACATATCTAGCATTTGTCAGTACGCTATATTGCTCAAATATATGAAATTGCTTGCTCACTTTATACCACATTCTGGCCAGTGTACTTTATGTGTGTGGACTCAATGCCGAATACATATCTAGCAATTGTCAGTACGCTATACTGCTTAATTATATGGAATTGCCTGCTTGCATCGGACTAGTATCCAGAAATGGTACCCAAGCAGGAATTGGTCTGAGCCCGTGGTTTTCTCTCATTCTCACATATAGGTACTGGACAGTCGGTATTTGATAACAATTCGTCTGCGCCTACGGTGAGCCTTTCCCTTCGACCACGGGATAGAGACGATGAAATTATTGGTGAGAATCCCTTTGGGATTCAACATATATTTTTTCATAAAAAAACCCTGGGTTACTGCTATGGAGAAACGTCCTTTTCCATAAAAATAAAACATTTTTTTGTTTTCTTTCACATGGTGGTGCACCGTAACGTTCATACCTATTTCTATTATTATATTTTCTCTTTTTTCTTTCCCAGCTCTTCTTTTCTCACTTGTCCACTTTGGTTTAGTAGTACTATACCCTATAATAACGCTTGGTCTCCAGCTATGGGTGTCCTTTTCTTTCCCCAATGGACACCACAATATATAGGGAGGGGTTCTTAGTCAACACTTTGGTGTGTGCAATTGGTACACATGTTTTTTAAATTGAAGCCTGAGACCGTGCATGGGTGAGGGCATGCGGGTCTTTTGGACAAATACACATTCGTGGTTTGTCAGATGTAATGTTTTTTTTTTTTAACAAACTTTTTTTAACAAACTCTTTTTTGACTACTGGTGTACTCTCAAGTCACCTTTTATCTACATGTAATGTATGTCAATGTTTGTTCAAACATGAGAGACAAAGGTGCTCATGTATGTATAAAATATTTTTTTGCAGCCCTGACGAAATTCCCAAGGCATATAAAAAAGGGAATGAAACGCGTTGGCTGTGCCTCTGCATTTTGTAAAGAAAAGAAATAAAGAAACGAATAAAGAAGGAACGGAAGATCCACATTAATTCAAAAACATTTGTCTGTTAATCACATTATTGAGTGCTCCTCTCAAATTTTGATAGTGTCATGCCCATGGCTTGTTTGGGTGGGTTATCAACACCAAAACACTTCCCTACTAAGGTAATCTGTAGGATTCCATGTAACAAAATACCTGCCTGCAAGGACAGTGTAATAACAAATCACTCGTAAAAGCCTATTGCCTTTAACACATGCTTTTTACAACAAATAAGTAAGGCCTTTTTGCCTTCTCATAATGTTTCATGATGTACATATCACTCCTAAGGAAGCTTACGTTTACCTGTGGCTTGACACTATACAAAGCACAGGTCCACTGAATGGCCCATAAACTGGCAAATTATCAGGCATAACTGTATAAAATTACAAATATATACAAACTGGCTGTTGGCCACACAATACACATCCCTTGTCAGTAGGGCTTAATAAGAATCATTACAGTGAAATTCTTCTCCTGGAGTTTGTCAGAGCGGGTTACCAACAGCAACATCATTGCCTACTATGGTAATTTGTGAGATTAATGTAATCAAAATCCTTTTATAAACTGTAAAATAATGTGATAATCTACTATTTGAGGAATATTGGCCTTGCCACATGCTTTTCAAAATAAACATTCAGGCCTACTGCCTTTGTAATACCTTTTCATGATAAACAGGCTAGGATTGCAGAATTTGGCACAATTTTACCTGCACATCAATTAAGCCTATAGCTCTTTACATTGGCCTGTCACAATAACCAACTCAAGCCTGCTGTATCGATTTTAAGTTTTCCAACAAGGCAGCCATCAACATGCAGTCATGAAATTGCACATGTATACAAAATTACTGTTGGCAAAGCTAGCTACTATTCTCCTAATAGGGTGTTACAAGGGTACTCACAGTGAAAATCTTCTATGACCATGGTTTGTCAGAGGGTGAAACCAAATCCCTTTCCAACTAAGGTAATCTGTGAGATTCCATGTAAATCCTATCTGTAAACCTTAATTGAGAGTAATAACAACACAGGCCTATATTTTTTGTCACCATAACTATCTCAAGCCTACTGCACTTAGTGCTAGCTTTCCACAAGACAGCCTTCTGGCATTCAGTCATTAAAGTACAAATCTATACAAAATTGCAGCTGACAAAGCAAATTTCTATCTCTCTTAAAAGAATTTAACAAGAATGAATGTAGTGCATATTTCTGATCCCCATGGTTTGTTCAAGTGAATCGCGAACACCGAAACCCTTGCCTGTTAAGTTCCATGTAACAAAATAACTCCTACACGTTCAGCACGTCTTCAAAAGCCTATTGACTTTAACACATTACTTTCACAATAAGCAGGACAGGCCTACTGTGTTTGTCATAGCATTTCATAATAAACAGATCACAGCTGTGAAATCTAGCATGATGTATCCCAATGTACTGATGAAGCCTTTACCGTTTACCTGACATTCCACCAAATCCTTGCCTACTATGATAATATGTGAGATTATTTGAACAAAATACTATCTAGCTTAAATCCATAGCCTGCAACTGAGAGTAAGAACAACCAAGAATTGCTGACTTTAACAAATGCTTTTCAAAATGAATAAGGTAGACCGATTGCCTTTATTATAACGTTTCACAATAAGCGAACCAGACCTATGTCATGGAACAGTTTCCCAGTGCATCAATCAGGCCCAGAGGTGGTCACCATAACCAACTCATGCCTACAGTTTTGAGCATACCTTTTCCACAAGCAACCATCAGAATCACACTCATGAAATTATAAAATTGTACAAACTTAGAGCTGGCTAAGCAAAATAATATCTTTCCTAAGGGGGCCTACATGGATTCTCACAGAGCAAGCCTTCAATATCCACAGTTTGTCACACAGGATAACCAACACCAAAATCACTGCCTACTGTTAAAAACTGGCTCTCTAGTTGGCAGAGGTATGCAGCCTGTCCAGGTAGGTACCACAATCCCAGTCAGGGTCAGACACAGCACAACCTAAATTATCATATGCTCACTCTCGTAGCTTGGCACAGATAAGGCAGGCTTAACCTAGAAGGCAATGTGAAAAGTATTTCTGCAATAACTCATACAGTGACACAATTAAAGCACCACACAAAGACTCCACAACAGGTTTAGAAAAAATAGTTCTGATTATATAAATATAACAAGACTAAAAAGACAAAAATCCAATGTGTAGAAGCTGAGATATTGAGTTTTTAAGAAATAAATGCATTAAAGTGCTTAGAAGCCAGTAAAAAAGGTTACTTTAGGGCGTGCTGGCCAAGAGAAAAGTCAAAGTTTGGTGAACGAAGTACCTTCCCTGTTCACAAGCAATGAGATGCGTCAATCTTCTCTATGCAGTAAAGGTGATGCGTCAGTTTCAAAGACGGGTGCTGAAGTAGAGAGATGTAGAGTGATTCATCAGTTTTTACCATGCAGTCGAGGGGATGCGGCGATCTCGCCAAACTGCAGGGGCAGTAACAAGTTGTCCGATGCGTCGATCTTTGGAGGTAAAGCACTGGATCTGAAGCAATGTGATGATTTTACTTCATCAATGGGGTCAATGAGCTGATTCTGCTACACACAGACAGGAGATGAGTCTAAATCTGTGGTGCACGTATCTGGGCCACTTCTAGTGATCCAGACACAGGAGCAAAGGTAGAGACTTTGATATCCCTGAGTCTCAAGCAACAGAAGGCAAGCCAACAAGCCCTTGGAGATCACTTGGGAGAAGACAGAGTCTAGCTCTCCTTCAGCTGAGTTAGAGAGCAGCAGGGCAACAAACAGACAAACAGGCCTTCCAGATCAGCAGTTCAGTTGAGTCCTTTGAGTGTCACAGCAGGTTTTCTGACAGGGGTCAGGTGTAGAGCACAGAGGTGTCTGATTTGCTGGGATCAGAGACCAGTACTAATACCCAAATATGCCTTTGATGTGGGGGTGACTTTAAAGAATGGCTTTGAAGTGCACCAGTTCCCTGTCAACCCAGTTCTGCCTACCAGGCTATCTGTAGGGGGTAATCAGTCACTTGTGTGGGGTCAGGCCACTACCCTTTGAAATGTAAGTGTGAACACTTTCCTCCCTACCTGCCTAGGAAGGGACATCAGAATGCAGATGTATGTAGATGAGTACGCAGCCACACCTCGCCGTCCTGTGTTTGAGGCTGACTGGAGGGAATACACAAAGTGTAAATGCCGCCCAGCCCAGCTTTGTATTGGAGACAGGCT
Organism: Lissotriton helveticus; assembly: GCF_964261635.1. Classification (NCBI taxonomy): domain Eukaryota; kingdom Metazoa; phylum Chordata; class Amphibia; order Caudata; family Salamandridae; genus Lissotriton; species Lissotriton helveticus. Next base: position 1,357,075,419 of record NC_136065.1, read on the forward strand.
GCAAGGCACACAGAGCCAGAAGGGCAGAGAAATACCCACTTTCAAAAAGTGTAATTTCTAAAATAGTAATGTTAAATCCGACTTCACCAGGTTGGAGCATTTTTCATTCCCATTCCAAAGATATGAAACATGATGTAGGATCTTCTTTCCAATCAAGAATTACAGCTTAAAGGTATTTTAAGAAATGATCAATGTTAGCCTATGAGAGTAGTTGGCCTCACAGTAGTGAAAAACAAATGTGGCTGTTTGTCACTACCAAGACATGCAAAACATAAAAGTACATGTCCTACCTTTTAGTTACACTGCACCCTTCTTTTAGGACTTCACAAGGCCTACCTTATGGGTGACGTATGTGTAATAAAAGGGGAGTTTAAGGCCTGCAAGGGATTTTAATTGTCAAGTCAAAGTAGCAATATATTCCACACACAGTTCCGACAGTGGCAGGCCTTAGCCATGGTGAGAGGGCTACTTAGGTGGGTGGCACAAGCAGTGCTGCAGTCCCACTAGTAGCATTTAACTTACAGGCCTGGGCACATGTAGTGCTATTTACTAGGGTACTAGTAAATTAAAGATGACAATGAGCCAATATTACAATTTTGAGAGAGCGAGCTCTTTAGCACTGGTTAGCAGTAGTAAAGTGTGGCGCGTCCTAAAACCAGTAAAAACGAGTACAGAAAAATGGAGGGAGGCTTGCAGACAAAAAGTTGGGGGAAGACCACGCGAAGGCTGTCAGGTCTAACACCTACTATGGAAATCCTTGATAGTTCATGTATCAAAATACCCTCTCTCAGTACTACGCTGAAAGCTCTTTTTTGTAGATCCCATTAGGTCAGGCAACAATTCCACCTTCAAGCCAGACCTAAAAAGCCTGTAGATTAGTGCAGGCCTGGGCATCCCATAATGCTTTCAAACACTGCATTCTAAAGGATAAAGCTAATGATGAAATAGGAGGAGAACTACGCTGCCAGAGAAGAACAAAAACTGTAAAGTGTCTAGTTATTTAAGACCCTTCAACAGTATTACTAACGTCATGTGTGTGCCCCTGAAAGCTCAAGCTCAAGTAGCTGGATAAATAAACAACATTTTTACTGTGGAAGCACAGAATTTCTTTCCAATCAAAACATGTACTCCCGGCTATCAACATGTAGGTGGAACGTAAACCTCATGATATTGTACTCCTGAAAGCTCCTTTTTAGGTTGATCACATTATTTCTGGACTTAGCTACACTTGCAAGCCAGACCTAAAAAGCATGGTCTGGTGATCCCCAAAGATCCTTCCCTGTTTTACAACCTGACTATTTTTTTTATTTGCTTCAAATTTGTTTTGAATCACTTGAGCAATGCACTTTAGCAAATACACATTGTTAGTATACACAATTTGTTTCCCACCCTGTGTTTGATATTCTTAACAAAACATATGCTTTTTTGATCTATCAATTTCGACTTGTTGACATGGTCCTGCTTTTGTCCATTCTGTCTTGAAATATTTTCAAGTATATGTGATTGATTTCTTGTGTACTCCATAGCCAAACAGTTTTGCTGCTTACTTTTTATTGTTTAAATTCCATAAGAAATGACCTGTAGTATTCATTGTTTTATCTTATTCACTTAGGACAACAACAAGACACATCAGAGCCTGGTAAATATTGGTCACTAAATAGGATCTAGAACATGGAAAGAATAAAAGCAGAAATAAAAAAAGCCAGTGAATAGATAGGGGAGTAATAAAATGTTCAGAGAAACAAGGGGGAGAAGGAAACAAGAATAATTTAGAAAAATACAAGAGGACAGCTGGGCACGAAAGAATAAAATAGAGAGACACACTGAAGTAATGACTGAAAGGAGAAAGATAGAAGTGAGTGGTCACATTTGCAGAGAAAGATGAGAGAAACATAAAGTAAGAAAACAAATGAATTAATGGAAAAGTGGAAGAAGACAAGAAAATAGAGGTAGAGGCAAACAAGAATAAATGTAGGAGTGAAAGAAAGATGTGGGAGGAATAGCATAAAATAATGCAGGACACAATACGAAAGAGAATAAAAAGTAGATGGAATCCAGTCCCTTCCAGTACAAAAAAATATGCTTTAATATGTTTCCCACTTTGCACCCGTGCTGTACAATACAGCATGCAAGCAAAGTTGGAAAACAAGAAGAAATGAAAAACAATCTTCTCATTATGCCTGCCTTGAGGAGAAATACATTTTGGCACACATTTCTGGCGACAAATGTTTGTAGATAGGGATTTTCATCAAAACCCAAGGGTGGTTGCACACCCCATTGATACAACATATTGCAAAGCTACTCACAGCAGAAATTTATGCTATCTAACGTGAATCCGCAATTGTGGTGATGGCAGGTCAAGTGACATGACCTTTTGGAAAAACCAAGGTCAGGGGGCATATGATGTCTCTTCCTGTGATGTCATTAAAGACCAAACGATATGTGATGCACTTCCACTTCCGGTGGCTTTTGGTGAATCAACATCCATGCTATGACTCCCCTCTGATTTTCCGGGGAAAGAAATACAATTACTTCCTGCAACCACGGACAAAAGAAGATGCTGCAATGATTGAACCACTTACAGAGGCTTCACAGGTGGTAAAAAATTGAGAGTTGGTGGAGGTCTCGCAGGTGTTGGGTGATGTGCTCATGTCGTGGAATATAGAGGACGAGTCTGGCTGCTGTTCTCTGGATGGTCTGGAGTTAAAAATAACACTTGTATTGCAATATTTGCCTTATGGGAAAACATAAGTTCAATACAAACTGTTTAAGCTGATTATGGTAACAAGCAAATGATTCAGAACGTTGTATCAAATGATTTAAGACTGATTCATTTAATATGAAAAGGAAATGACAGTAGCAAAAGGCCTTCTTCACTTACTAAGCATGAATTAAATCCAATAGCCTTTAAGGCTGGATTTTATTACACCACGATAAAGCCTGCAGACAGGTATTTTGTTACATAGAATCTCATTAATTGCCCTAGTAGGTGAGAGTTTTGGTGTAGGTTATTCCCACTGAGGATTCCTGGAGGTAGAAAATTCATACTGTGATCATTCTTATTCGGCCCATTGAGGCAGGCGTGTATATTGCTTTGCTAACTGCATTTTTGTTCATATTTGATATGTTCATCATCAAAATATAATTATTTTTGGGGTTCGTCCCCCAAAAATAAATATACATAAATGCATACAGTCCAATAAATAATCCATAGATAAAAATACACAGAACAATGTTGAATAAAATATCATACATATTTAAAATAAGCAGAATAGCAAATATAACTTGTTCAAAAAACTTTCAATTCCTCTATGCTGCAGCCAAAAAAGAATTCCTGAGCTTCCATGCTAAATACAAAAAATGAGACAAACCGAACGAATACAATAACACCATTAGTATCCTAACAGAAAGCTCTTACGGAATCTTTGTAAAATTTAAACCCATACTTTGGCATGGAGGATCAATCCAATTTCTTCACAAATTGCAATACAATGGGCAAAAAAGGAATATTGCAGACACATTCGGTTGCAAATGCAGAAACCAGGCATTTATTGTTGTCCAATACGTCTTGTGACCATTTGTGACCGTTTGGTCGTGAAACCCATAGCAGGAGAAATCCCTAGCCTGAATTTGGGGTACATGTTCCTTGCCATAGCATGCTGAATATTGTCCAAGTATTTTTCAAACTTCAGTGAACATTTGAAAAACAAAAAAATGCCACTCATTCCCTCTTCCTTAGCTTCTGCGTACGTACTTTTTAACTCACCTTTACATTTGCCTCCTGGAGGGCAAAGATTACCCCAAAGATCGTCCAGACCCGACTGGAACATCCAGTTTTTAATAAATGTTAACCATGACTTGGCACATACCTGGTCCAACTTCACCACTTAGTCCAATGTCTGTCTGAAAGCCTCAAGTTGCATAACCAATATAGCAATGGACTGCTATGCGGGGAACTCAATGTAGTGCCATATCAAGGTATATGGGGTTACAAGGTCATGTTGTAGAAAATTGAACAATGAATTAAAAACAAAATAGTTCCCTGGTTTTGATAATAAGGACACTTTGTCATAACCGCAAATTTCCAACTCATGAAGAGAAGCACCCAAACCCATAGCATAATAGAATTCATGTGCAGGTAAGCAGCTCTTAATTTGGTCACTTTATACATTTTCAGAACAAATGTTGATCTGTGGATGGGAGGTGCACAGTCTCGCCAGCGGCAAGATGGTTGTGCTCTAAGCAAGCAACTGCCGGCCAAGCGAGGTCCTCCGCCAGCATCCGCCAGCAACGACAAGGTGTGACCACACAGCAGGCAGGATCGCGCTGCTTATTGCCCCGTGAGCCGGCCCTGTGAGCCGACGAAGGTCTCGGTGCCCCGGAACACTGAAAAGCTGGAGCCTGCTGCTCGAGGGAGGACGCCACAGCGGATGCACTGAGACTGCGGCCTATGGAGGTGAAGGCGAGCGTGCTACCCCATGACAGGAGCCGCAATACAAATAACCGGGGTCTGCTGCATGCCTGGCCCTGTATGGACACCCCTGCCTGACCTCGGACACTGAAGCTGGTTGGGGCGAACTGTGTGCTGCTCTGGGTTGAGCCGATGGCCTGGACTCCGGTGGTGCGGCCCATCTGTGCGTGCGACCCGGTGGCTGGGCCTGAGCTGAAACACAGGAACTGCGATCCGGATGGCTGCTGATGATCGATGCGAGGGGTGACTGTGATGAGGCACTGTGAATCCTGGCCACTAACAAGTATGGTGCTGGCACAGGAGTGACATGCCACTGAGACCTGGTGGCTACAGAGGGTGAGGAGCCCAGGATTCCTGGGCCCTGAGGATCGCAGACGCCAAACTGCTGTGAACTGGCGCTGCGGGTGCCCCTACATGACCCCTTTGCTTGCCTGGCACCCCGCGTCATGGCCCACACCTGCCTGATAGCACCTATGACACTGTGTGCATGAAGCTCTTGCGAGGATACCGGCGGCCCACTCTTGGAAGCTCAGGGGTAACTACCCCCACCTGCATACCTGACACGTGCAGGTATGCCACACCTGGACCACGGCCCTGTCCATCACTGCTGACCCTGACCTGTGGGTGACGCCCCCGTGACGCGGCCCACACCCACCTGATAACACCTCTACCTCTGTGTGCCTGAACCCCCTGCGAGGCTACCAGCAGCCCGATCCTGGTAACACAGGAGCAACTACCCCCTCACCTGCATACCTGGCCCATGCAGGTATGCCGGGCCTGACCACCGCTGCTGGCCCTAACCAGTGGGTGACGCAGCCCGCCAGGACCCGCTGTGGGAGGCATATGATGAAAACCCTGCATCTGCCCGGGTGGGAATTATCAGGCTAACGCTACCTCTTGCACACACGCCACACCAGCGGACTGCGGTGGGGTGAATGACCGGGCTGATTGACATGGTCAACTTTACTCCTGCCTTGAAATCTCTGCGCTGTGCCACTGCTGAAGCTTCTCAGGCTGGATTCGGACAGCCTAAACACTGCTGCAATGGGGAAAACTGATCCAAAACAGTCCAAGTTAACATTCGAGGGCCGCAGGACTGGCAGGGCTGTGGATCCACCTTAGGAGGCAGCGGATCTAGCCACCCAGACGGATATAGCTGAACCGCAGGATGACAGCCTACACTCCTTGCTACTCGAGGCCAGGTCCAGCCTAAAGACTATTGATTCCAAGATAGGCAACTTAACATCCCGCCTTGACCAGGTCAAACAATGGGTGGACTCTCACGGCACCCGCATCACACAGTTAGAGTCCAGGGTCTCTGACGCAGATGATACCGGCGCAGAAAATTGCAAACGACTCTTGAAAATGGATAAAGTCTTGGAGATCATCCACGCAAAGAATGAAGATCTCGAATTCGACTCCCGCAGAAATAATATCTGTATCATAGATCCTTGATTCCACTGCTATCGCACAAAATGGAAACTTATCTAGAATCCTTGTTATGCAAACTTTTTGGCACAGCTTTATCGGATCTCTTCATTGTCGAACGGGTACACAGATCGCTTGGCCCGCGGCCACCACCAGGGCCCCCGGCGCAGCCAATAATAGCACGCCTGGATAACTACTGCGACCAGGATTCCATTCTCCTGAAGGCAAGAGAAATGGGGGAAGTCAGACATCAAGGCAAAACACTCTCATTCTACCTGGACTTTACATTGACTGTGAAAGCGGCCCGGAGAGACTTCCTCCCGACAGAGCTGCTGCTCCAGCAAATGCACATTACGTATGCCCTCATGTACCCCGCCAAGCTATGCATCGACTCTGGAAACAAACCCCTTTTTTTACAGACCCGAAAGCTGCCCTTGCATTTGCTAAACAACTGCAAAAGATGCTCCCCAGAGATCAACATGCACCATCAGAAGATGTTCACGCTAGTGACAATGATTGACTGAGCTGAATGAGTAGCAGCGTTTCTGGCGATGTCCTACCTGCGGTGGGCCGAGAAAACAAATATGCACCTATGTCTTAGCTCTATATCACTCTCTTGCCTAAGTCCAACTGTTGTTAACCAACACTAGCTATACTCCTCGCTGCGAACTGTAACGCTTGGCCATCCAGCCTCATGGCTTGGGGAGGTCTGGCTGAGCCTACATACCCCATAAGGATTATTCCTATATCATGTTGGTATTCACCAACTTGGGGTTCCTTGGGTGGGGATGATATGATTCACACCCTATTTGGGGGGTTGTAGTGGGAGGGGGTGAAGGAGAGACAGCTCTAACGGGGGAATTGTTTAATTGTTGCACCTGTTTTAATTGAAATCTGATACTGTTGACATTCAAGGACACCCGCACTATGCTCCATGGCATACTATATCTCAGCACTAGGACGGAAAACGGATTACACGTCGCCACACTTTCACTAGACTCTGCTCATGGCTGACCTGACCTTTTTAACATGGAATATTAGAGGCATGATCGACTACCGCAAAGCACGTCTTATGCATACATATCTCATTAGGCATAAGACGGACGTCTGCTTTCTCCAAGAGACACACCTAACGGCTGCCAGTGCAGCCAGATTGTGCTTGAGGCACTGGGGGAACAGCTACTCTTCATTCTACTCTAATTACGCAAGGGGAGTCAGCATCTTGTTTAGGAAAGTACTGGCCTGGCATGCTACGCAAACCCATATTGACACTGACGGTATATATGTGATATTAACAAGAACCCTCTACGCCCAGCCCGTAATACTGGCAGCTGTCTATGGCCCGAACACAGACCACGCTGATTTTTTTACCCCGTATATGGAGGCTCATCTCGATCGGCCCACTGCTGCTGGTATGGGGTACCGAATTTAATGTTGCACCACAAGGCACACTTGACCGCTCAGGCACGCGTCTACACCACCCTCAGGCCACCGCTATACTGCATACCCTTATACAAGAAAACACCTTGGTTGACGCCTGGCGACACATACACCTGGACGGGCACGAGGGTACTTGCATCTCTAACACCTACAGGTCCTGGTCCTGCATTGACCTGTGGCTGGTCACTCGCAACGTTTCCTGTTGGACCACATCCATCGAACACTTAGCGCGCATCTTATCAGATCACTCCCCAATGAACCTGACAGTGCGAATCCCCCTACCTCCTCAGTGCATGTTTGCGTGGCCCCTCCCGCCGAATGCTCTTCACGATGCTGCATTCAGGGGAGAAGTCCGCGGCGCCATCACCGAATTTTTCGAACTGAACACCGGCTCAGTGGACTCACCCTCTACCCTCTGGGAGACCTTCAAAGTGATGATCAGGGGTGAATGTATCGCTAGACAATCCGGAGTGCCCAAGTCCATTAGAGACACCCTGGGATTGTTGGATGCAGAAATTAAAATGCTCGACCAGAGCTACATTAATGACTCTTCCCCTGCTACATAGGCAGACATCAGACTAAAGATGTGTGAGTACCAGGATGAGGCTGAGCGTGAGGCGATATACCTCGGTCGTAAAGCACAGGCCCGTCGATATGGAGAGGGCACCGGCCCGGGAAAACTCTAGCGAATCTATTGAGGAAGCTGCATGCCTCCTCATACATCACAGAACTCCTAGATGAAGCTGAGGGAAATACCACGTCCCCCTGCGAAATAACCACTAGAATTCCATCATTCTATTCTCAGCTTTACACTGCCAGAGCTGAGACGTCACCGGAAATCATAGAGCAGTACTTTGACTCAATTGAGCTGCTATGACTCAGTGATCAGCACCAAGAGTATTTAGATGAACCATTCACTACTGAAGGGATAGCAAAGGTAATCGCTGCTTTTCCGAGCGATAAAGCACCCGGTTCAGATGGGCTGACGCCTGCATTTTATAAAGAATATGAATCAAGCTTTATCCCCCCCCAAAATGTACAATGAGTCCGTCACACTAGGCCAATTCCCTACCACCCTTCACGAGGCATTGATCACACTCATCCACAAGCCTGATAAAGCACCTGAATGCTGTGATTCGTATTGTCCGCTATAATTAACGAACACGGATAATAAGATATATGCTAAATTGTTGGCTAACCGACTCATCCATCTCATGCCTTCAATAGTTCGTCCAGATCAGTCTGGCTTTATCCGAGGCCATGCCATGTCCAATATCTTGTGCACCATCTTCTCTATTATGCATCAAATCAACCCCTATTTGCCGGTGGTGGAGACCTTGCTGGACGCCACTAAGGCATTTGATTCATTGGAGTGGCCTTTCCTTTTCTCTCTGCATGGCCGCTTGGGCCTCAGCTCATCCTTCATACACAAAATCAAGCTATTGTATACATTGCCAACTCAAACAACGCATACATACCACTAGAGGTATTGGCAAGGCTGCCTGCTATCACCTACGCTATTTGCCATAGCGAAGGAGCCACTCGCAGCGTGGCTGCGGCAACACCAGACGCAGTGAGTAATTGGGTTCTCATCTCACAGCTTGGTGGCCTCCATGTAATGCAGATGACATTGCATTGTTTTTCTGTGAGCCCCAAGTAAATCTAGCACCAATGACTAAAGAGGTAGTCAGGTTTGGGGGTTACTCTGGGATACAAATAAATTGGAGTAAATCCATACTGTTTCCCTTAACAGATGCGACCCAGCCCTTCCCCATGGATTACCCGATAAAATGGGCGATCAGACCCACTAAGTATATCGGCAATTGGCTAAGTAGAGACACGGAGGAGCTCTGGAAAGTGAATTACGGCAGGATTGTGGAATGGTTGGAACCCAAAACCCTTGCATGGGAAAATCTCCCCTTATCCCTGGTGGGACGCATTGCTATCACCAAAATGGTGGTTCTGCCTAAGTTTCTTTACTTGTTTTTAAATATTCCGCTGCCACTCACCTCCCACTTTTTCAAAAGGCTATGCTCCAACATGATCACCCTACTATGGGCAGGCCGCCAACCGCACATTGCCTACAAAACCCTGACGTTGCCCTTCTCGCGAGATGGGATGGGTGCTCTGAACTTCAAGCTCTATGAATCCTGTGCTGAAGCCAGCTTCCTACATTTTTGGCTACACCCAAAGCCCTTCCAGCCACACGTTTCGGTTGAGACTGATCTTGCTTCCCCTGACTGCTTCAAACGGCGCTGTTCCTTGCATACACTGCCAAAAGAGGGGAAATTAAAACTGTTGAATGTTTGTGCTGGGCTTGGGAGGGAATCTGCAGACATATAAGGGAACAGCCACTGCAACTTGCTAATAACCCCTCCTTCCCTCCACTATAGGCCAGCGGTATGGCGTGCCGGGCTGCGGCATAGGGCATACCCACTAACACCAACCTCTACCTTAATGGACAGTTTTTTCCTCTCCCGGGAAACACAACTCCACTAGACAACTTGCTATATTATCAGATAAGAGCAACCTGCAAAAACACAAATGCCGCATTCCCAGATCTCCCAACACCAAACGAGGCACTTGAATATATCCACACTGCGACTTCCCCACGCAAACTATTCAATAGGCTGTACGTGCTGACCGTCGTGGCCTCCCGAGTGGACACTGCACGTGCGCGTTGTGCATGGATGGCAGATCTCATTGACTGACCTACACCGGAACAGTGGTAATACTGTTGTAATCAGTCCAAAAAGCTCTCCCCTAATTACGGATTGCACCTGATGCACTTACATTTTTTACACAGATTATATCGCACCCCCACAGCACTACACAAAATGGGCCTGGACGCAGATGCTAGATGCGTACGCTGCTCGGCCCCTGACGCAACATTCACACACTTAGGGGCATATTTATGTCGGGAATGCGCAACATTTGCGTCACGCAACTGCGGCGTAAACGTGGCGCATCCCTATGACCCATTTACAACGTGACGCATCTAGGCAGATGCGTCACGCTGTAAAGCCCTGCGCCACTTGTGGGCGTTACGGCGCAGGGTGGGCGTTCCGAGGCAGGTGCGCCTCGCAAAAGTGGCTGAGTGAAATCTACAAGATTTCACTCAGTCACTTTCAGGCCAATGCTGCGTCAAAACCCTGCGCCTGCTTGAAGCAGGCGTAGGTCTTGACGCAGCATTGTATAGATGGGGCACCCCCGAGCCTTGCTGGAGCTGCATCGCGCTTGCGACGCAACTCCAGCAATGCACCACCTTTACGGCACAGATGCGTCACGCATCTGTGCCGTTTTTGCCCCATGGGCGCACCATGGGTGGCGGAGCAGCGGCGCAAAATAACTGGCGCATCCCTGGGGATGCGCCAGTTATCATAAATCTGCCCCGACGCCTGGTCGTGCCCGAAAGTAGCGCACTATTGGCAGAATGTGTTCGGCACTATTAGCCCCTGATCCCCTCACATGCCTTCTGGGATATGTCAAGGACATCCCAGATGCTAACCACATACTGGTTGCAATATTGCTGGTGCTGGCCAGGCGCAGGGTGGCAATTCACTGGGGCCGCAAACCGGCACCACTGCCGAAATACTGGCTGACGGACACGGCACACTGCCAGACACACCTGAGCGAATACTGGAACCTGATGCCTCTTGCGAGTAGGCCACATGACATCTGGACTCCTCTGGTGACATATCTCCGACAATTAGATGATGCTGAAGAAAACCCCGACCGAACCCCAGGTCCCTCAGCTCCTGACGTTGACGTGGTCACTGACAGTGGCGGATCTGCACCCCATGACTGGAAGACGTCATGGTCTAATATACATGCTAGCCTAAAATGATGTTTGCATGCCATGATACTTATTAAGCTGCTATGTTTCCTCGACGTGCCTTTGCCATATGCAATGCCTTATTAATGTACAAAAGATCAAACTGTGTAATTGAATGCATAGATGTAAGATGCAATATCCTAAATAAAGTTTTATAAAAACCACACAAAAAAAGAAAGTTGCTCTGTGGGTTAATGCCATCTGGCTCTTTGTAGCACGAGGAGTCCTGGATAAGGTTTCAGATACCTTCAAGCCCAGGAAATCAAAATTTCTAACCCTATCCAGGACGCTCTGTCCTAATTTCAGATCACCATTTGTTATGCTAAACCTTCAAGTCTGATAGCCACCTCGTTGGAAAGCATTTGCTCAGTGCTTTAGTCATGAATTAGTTATGATGACAAGCCAATGATAAAAGTTATGGGCCTGATTAGTTCATTGTAAAAAATTATGTCAGATGCTGTAAGTCTGATCTGTTTATTAGGAAATGTTACAACAGCAGCAGCCTGCTTTGCTTATTTATTGCGAAAAGCATATGTTAAAACCAACAGACCTTTTAGGGTGGATTGTACTTACACTGTGTAAAGCCTGTAGGTAGGTATTTTATTACATGGAAGTTCACAGATTATTTTAGTGCACCGGAGGTTTTGTGTTTTTTACCCTTTCTGATAAACCGTGAAAATATATTTACACTATGAGAATACTTGTTGCTAGGCATTCTTTAGTAGGGTTTGAATATTGTTTTGCTAATTGTAATTTTGAGCGCAATTGTAATTTTATGCATAGTATTTAGCAGAGTATGTATTATGTACCTTTTAGGTGCGGCTTGACACCTTTAACTGTCTGTCCTGCTTCTTTAATGAATAATAGAATACATGCATACATAGATGGGCTTGAGTCAACCTTCTTCAGCCATTGGCTCTATTGCTCTGTAAGTGGTGGCATTTGACCTGATTACAAGTATACATGTGCACGTTCTCCTGAAGATTAGTGTGCCACAGTGTGACTTTTGATGGGCCAATACTTACGCTTTCTATTTCTCCTTTAGTATTGCCCCCTTTCATGTCATTCCTTCTTCTTTTTTTCATAGACCCCAGTAGAGCCCCAGAGTGTGTTACCAGGACGCTTACTGTGTTGTATCCCACATGCCCACTGCTAATCGACCCCCTCAGCTATCTTGTAGGGGAAAAATCCTTTAGTGCAAAGCCGAAATCACGGTGTCTCTTTACAGTGCTGGCAATCGAACAAATGCATTGTTACAATGCATTCGTTTAGCACATAAGTCATTACAATGTCTTGCCTTATGGGGCGCATTGGTGGAGTGGTGTTGGTCCAACACCTTCCCTAATGTTGCTCCGACTGAAATGGATTAGTAAATGATACTAATCCAAAGTACAGCGTCCCCCCTAAGGCAAGTTTTTGTAACGACTTGCGTGCAAAAGGAATAATGCCGGTGTTAAAAAGGCATGCGTACTAAACTCGTGTTATTCCGTCATAGTGTGTCATTGCGTTATTGTTCCATGATGGCTATCAAGCTTTGCAGGAACATGTCTGCCACGTTGAATAAGTACGACGATACATTGAAAACATTCCAGCTGCTATGATTCATTTGTACTTATTTTTTATTTCAAGCATTTTTTTTCAACTTTTATTCTATGAATTTATCTTTCATTTGCCTCTTGAGTTTGCGTGTTTTATTGTGAATGGGTGAATCGGTGGATGGATGAATAGATGCATGAGTGCAAGGACGCCTAAACTCATCGGGGACTGAAGATGAACGTTTAGCTTTGAGCCAAACCTATCGGCATTGCCGAAGTTTGTTTTGCGTAGCACGGGACGAGTTAAATGACTAATCAGCCCCAATACACGAACTGGAAACCGCAAATGCTGAAATGAAATTAAATATTTTATGTTAACTGCTTTCATTGCCAGATGCTGTCGGAGAGATTTAATGATTCTGGTGAGCTGTGAGATGTTGTCGGAACATTGCCTTATTTTTAAGATTGCTTGCAAACCTAGAATATAACCTGATTAATAAACCAATATTAAATAAAAAAATACACGGACAGGAAAAAATAAAAAAGATTCAGGGCTCATTTCGCCTACGGTACTCTTTTTATGCTTCCATCTGTTTCATCTCATTTACCAGGTGTGCAGTTTGTGGATGCGCAGACATATGGGTAGCTTTGCTGATACATTCCACTGGCTGGCCCCGTTTGTGTGTGCTCAGGGTCTGTGGTGGTGCTAGCCACACACTTTGGTAAACAGACGATTATTTACTCCCCAGAAATGGGAAATCCCAGGCAGATTGTACACAAATACCTGCCGATTTAAAGTTTACACAGAGCGAGGTTCATTTAAGGTGCTCTGGAGTCCTATATTTTTAACAGGATATTGTGTCGTCCTGGTGCGGCGCAGGAGTGAAGAAAGACTATTCAGACATGTTGGTGATTATCTCAATCCTTTACTCCCACACAGGGAGGGGACAACCTTTAATTCTTTCAGCTCAGTGTGCTCCTGACCCTCACTGCGAGGTGTTAAACCAGCTCTGATAATGACTGCAGTCTGTAAGAATGGGGAGGGAGCTGCCTATTTGGTGTGAAGCTGCTTTTTGAAAGCATGATGTTTGCTCTCTAACAGTGCAGCTTCTTTGTTTGGCATTGTGCTTGGAACATCCCTGCCAAGTAGAGGAGACCCAGAGCCTGCCTTTCGATTGTACTGCAGCAGAGCTCATTGAGAACCGTGTTGTGCCAGACTGACAAGATAAAGAGTGCATGTCCACTCAAGGCCATGACTAGGAATATTGAATATCCAACATATGCACCAAAGCACACCAAAACACTGTGGGGGATATTCTCAAGCACTTATCGCCGAGTTATCAGCACTTTATCACAGCCAAAGGGGCGATAAATGTATCGCCCCATTCACAAGCTGGTGTTAACAGCCCATATCACCAGTTTACCCGCGATCGCAGCCGTAAAAAACATTGCCACAGACGACCCAGGCAACTATAGCTAATGATATGCAGAGTAGGCGTTCCCGTGCCAAAAGCCGCAACAACACCACTCCGCAACATTCTCAACGACCAGCTAGATAGGCAAAAAGACCACGAAACATGCAATAAGGCACGTTAGCAGCAGGAAACTAACACCTGCTCTAACCTGGTGCAAAGTCGGACGACAGCCTGCACCACAAAAGAGATCGCAGACCAGAGCCACACCTGAATAACAACAGATGCCATGGAGCCACTGAACATGCGGGCCGGACCCAAGAGGGTCACAACACCCACCGCCCAAATCCCCATGACCCCACCGCCCCCCTGGACCAACACTGAGGCAGCGCAGACAAAGACAGCGACCCTCAGAAAATGCACCAACCTCACATACCCAACACCAGAGAATGTCATTGTCCACTACATGCTCAAAGGGTCAATCCTTCTCCACATCCTGACCAACATTGTCCACAGGCTGACGGTACCAATACAGCGGACAACCAACATCTCACCTCAGACCAAGCTGCTGGCCATGCTGCACGTGTCGGCCTCTGGTACCCTCCAACCAACAACCACCTGAGAGGGAGGAGTTACACAGCCAGGCCAATACAAGTCCCTAACGGTCATGGATGACATCATCAGATTGGTACACCACCATCTATACTTCCCACACACTGTGCAGGAACCGCCGGAGAGCAAGCACGGCGTGTACCCCACAGCTGGCTTCCCGCACTTGTCAGGGGGCAATTGACTGCACACATGTCCTACTAGTAGCCCCTGGCAACACTGCACACAATAAGCACAACAGAAAGCACGCGCACTCCATCAATGTCCAGGCAATATTGGACCACCGGGGAATCTCCACCAACGTTGTCGCCAACCACCCAGGCAGTGTGCATGATTCCTATACCTTCCGATAGTCAATCGTCAACCTAAGCTACCAGAATGGCACCCACGGAAATGCACTGCTCATTGGCCAATACCACGTGAACACACCCAACACCTCATCTCCACAATCATGCAACTCACAACACAGGAAATGCACACATCACAAGCTCACATACAACATTCCAAACAACATGCACACCCACCAGACACAACATCACAACTTACTGTGGGAACCTGGGCCAGCCATGTACATTACCCATCAACGGCATGGCACCTCAGCCACACAATAGCAGGATATGGGAAGAAGTGGGGGCCAGACATGTGCAAAGGAGGCAAGTGGCCGATGAATAAGAATGCACACAATGCCAAGTGTGGCGTAGATGGGCTGGCCAGACTGCTGTATGCAGACCACACACATATCCATGGCATACCCTGCTGATGTATGGAGTGTAGTGGACAGTGGATGCAATCAAGTCACCCCAGCCAGTGGGGAAGATCGCAGAAATGTAGCTTGTTACGTCACTCCCCGGAAGCGTGAGCGGAGTGGGCTGGCCCGGTGTACACCAGGCCAGCATAGGGGTGTGAATAAAAGGCACGTAACTCTGGGCGTGCTCCTCTTCCGCAATGCCCAACGTTTATGCCAGGGTGGCGCCTCTCACCCCGCCATGTGGCCATCACCGCAAGCGGAGTTGCCTGCAATC
This sequence comes from Lissotriton helveticus, assembly GCF_964261635.1. Taxonomy (NCBI): domain Eukaryota; kingdom Metazoa; phylum Chordata; class Amphibia; order Caudata; family Salamandridae; genus Lissotriton; species Lissotriton helveticus. The sequence continues at coordinate 1,357,091,171 of NC_136065.1, forward strand.
CTGTGCGCCTGCTGCACCCCTTGACGCTGGTCCCCGAACCAGTCTTTCCCGCCCCTGCGCACCCAGGCCTCAATGCCCACCTGCCGATACCGGCGTGTGTCAAAGAGGGCCCACCATGTGCCAGTGCAAGCTCCAAGCACGAGTTTTGCGACCTTGGCAGCCTCCTCAGACCATCACGGCCTCCGCGACACAGGCCCGCAGTTCTCCTTTCTCGTTGACGTACTCCACTGGCATGCACAGAGGACAAGTAGGTCACACATTTGGAACTGAGTCTTGATCACACTATGGCAGAGCACATAAATTATGGCTGAGTTTATGTCACTATACTCCCTTTGATGTGGTGCCACCAGGTCTTATAAATGCATCACAACCGCAAGATTCTGTGGGCCCATGCAGACTACTGCTCTTGGCCTGCGCTGCGCTCGAGTAGGTCATCGATTATTCTAAGGCAGAGTACATATCATTGCACGCAAGGAGAGGCATAAGAGGATGACATGGTGCATTCAGGAGGAGAAAAGGATAATCGTTACGGAGGTGATCGACCCCTACCGACAACTGCCCCAGTGTCACTAACTCTGTGCATTGTGAGCCAATGACACATGGCTGTAGGCCACTGCTGACCGCTGTCTCCGATCTTCACTGTGGTCCAGAAGGTCACAGAGTCTTGAATTAGCAATGGCAGAACTCCTTCCAGTGTACCAGCACCATCGCAGACTGAATCCCCTCTCAGCCCCGGCGCCACTAAGTCTGTTCCCCGACATTAATGGACACTCTCTGGTCGAACTTTGGTGGCGTCTGAGTCTATGAACAAGGGGGTAGTTTTCATCCTCATGGAGCTGATACCGAATTGGTGGTGGCAACGAGGCTGTCGCTTTCCACTCCTCCATTTGCTGCTTCCGGATAGCTTCTGCCCTCTGCATCATGCCCTGGAGGACTCCTTCCACTGTCCCCCACAACCCTCCGCCACATTCACCTTCGACGGGGATCCGCTCAGTCTGTGTGGCCCTACCTCAGTGGACCACAAGTCACCTTCCCGTGGCAGTGTGCCTGTGCCGGCCGCTGCTCATCCGGGGCCACTAACTCTGTTCAGCACAAGTCAGGGACCCTTTCTGAATGAATATTGGATGAACTCGGTGACGGTGGTCTTGGGGTCATCAACGCCATGTGTATGTGGCCCTGCGCTGTCTGCTGCCTCCGGCCTAAACTGCGGACCACCAGGGCCCACACATCCAATCGAGTTCTGATCAGGCCAGACATGGAATCACCGCAGGAGGCACACGCCATCATCACCAGGGCCAACTCCAACCACCATCTGCGAGAATCGAAACAGTGGTACTGGCAGACTTACGGAGTTGCTCAGACCTGTCGTGGATGCCATCATCTGCCTCATCCCCTGCTCAGCACTCCAGGTGCCACTGACTCAGTGCACCGCAACCCATGGACCATTACTGATTGAGTTTTGTGCTTTAGAGAGGTTGCGCAGCAATGTCACCTCAGACAGTGTGGGAGACCTAGGACATTGATGAGGAAGATGATGTAGGTCTAACACACCCCACTGCATCTGTATCAGGAATATTCCAAATTGACACAATCCTAGTCATTTTCATCACATGAGCGCGCTCAGCTCTAGTGCCCCAACCTCAGTGCACTGCAACTCACGGACACTTCTGTTTGTATGTTGAGTGACCCCTGTACTTGCTCCGGCTCCCTCCATGTTGCTCAGCCGTTGACTCTAGTATGCAGGTGTTTTCTGTTTCTGTTGCACTGGTGTCCACTGTTCAGGTTGTTGCCAGCACCAACCACTCCGTGCAGGCTGGCTTACACTCACCCCACACACATCCAGCACAGGCATCACTGTACATGTGGCCCTGCCAATAAAGGGGCCGGGCACACGTGCCCATAGCCAGTTCAACATAATATCTGCTTGTGTCCCTGTGGTCTTGTTGTATGCATGAGGGCCCTTGGGCCTACCACATTACATTGTGCTGTGTACATCGGATGCAGACATGTCACCGCAGGCAGCAGGTTAGAGCTTGGACATGTAGCTTTGTCGTCACCCACTCAATTCGTAAAGGGATTGAACTGGGCCGTCGTACGCAGAGCCAACGTGGGTGTGTGACTGATGTTTGCATGCCTCGGGGTGTGGTTCTGTACTGGGAATGTGCATCTGAATGTGTCTCTATGGCAGTGTGGGTCTCCTTTGTGGGGTGTAGATGGTCCCTGAAGGATGATAGACACCCACGTATGTGATCTAGTTCGCCTTCCATGGGATTGGACCCCACCCGCACCTGTTCGGCCACCTCATTTTGGCATTCTGACAACTGGCATTGGGGTTCCATGTGTGGGTTTGTGAAGTGTTGTGAGCCAGCCATACTTGTGGGTGCTTTCTGCTGTGTGGTCTGTTGCAGGGTCTGTGTTTTCCTCTATGTTGCTTGGCTGCCCTGTTCCAGGTGGTGGGTTGCGTGGGATATCCATGGGCTGTTGTAGGGTGTCGGTGTCAAAGGTATGGTGGCCTATCCGGCATCACTGATGTGAAGTCTTCTGTGCTCTGCTGGGGGTGTTGTGTGTCCCTCTGCAATGTGAAGGGGAGATGCATGTTGACATTGTGTTGACATGTATGTTGGGGCATTGTTCTTGTTTACATGCAGACTGTATGACAATGTACATTGAGACTTTTTGGGAGGTACAGGATTTAGATGCGAGACCGTGTACCATGACGGATGTGAGGTTGTACGCGTACATTTCCATTTCACAGTTTCCAGCTCTTTCAGATGTAGTAGGCCTGTTTCTGCGTGTGTGTGGACCCAGTTGTGTCCTCTGTTATGCAGAGTCGGGTTTGCGCATTCTACCACATTGTCGTCAATGCGGGTGTACTGTTCTTGCTATGTGTGTGTGCTGGAGTGTGCCACAGGGATCAGGGACATGATCCAGGGTAATTGTGGGTGTGCAGTGTGGTACACATCGTTTTGAATGTGTGCCATTGTGCCCATCTCCCCCGTCCCCAGTCCCTGGTCGTTACTCACCCTGTTGATGTTGTGTCAGGTCCTCCTGAGCTGTGTCCGCACTCCCGATTCCCTACGCCGTCTCCACACTGTTGATTGTGGCCTGTGTTTCCTCCAGCTCCTCCTATGGCGCAGTAATCCCACCAACTGTCGCCATTGCTGCCTTCCTGTTGGCAGCGGCTTTGTGCCTGGTTTAGATTTTCACATCATGCCAGCGCCTCTTGGCCTCCTCCATTAGCCTCCTCGACACTCGACTGCATTCTGGGTATTCTAATTGGGGGTCAGTTGATAGTAGTGTTCTGTCACCTCCGTGACGCTGATCTGGTTTTGCTGTGGACTGCACCCGTCTTCCTCTCCCTCTTCTCCCTGGCCTTCCCCGACCCCATCGTTCCTTGCTGGTGGTCTGTGGAGCATGTGGGGTTCGCGTTGGCCTCTGCGCTTGGTCAGGGTGCATCCATGTTGCTACGCACTTTGGATTGTTTTTGCTGTGTTGTTTTTGTAGCTTGTATAGTGCATTTTCCTGCCAGATGCATGGGATTTGCAGGCCTGCCGCTGGTTTTGGCTGCTTTTTGTATCACGATTGGCCTCATTGCAGCTTTTTTTGCATTCTTGTTTCGCATTATATCCGAGACTAACAATTTCCCTGGTCCACAATGATGTTTAAGTAAATTTGTTTACTAACTCACGTATCTGGTGATAGGAACAGGTTCTGTTACAACAACACGTTTTCTGCATAGATAGATTTCTCATCTTCGCATTCATATAACTTTTTTCTCTTAATTGAGAATGGAACAAAATTACCAGCCTTTTATTGCTTTGAAAACTTAGTCATCATGCAAGGAGCAAAAGAACTTGTGACTAGGCTAATATGGCCGCCACGTAAATCATCAAGGAGCGTAATTTTTTATAGTCTGGGTTTTAATTGCTTTCAACAATCTCTGCCTTAATATGGATGGTGTCCCATATAATTATTGCAATGAAAATACTAATTTGCTATGGCTGCATAATACACACTATACGCTCTGAATTATAAAATTTTGGCCGCCATGTAAATCATCATGACGCAGTATTTTTTCTTAGTCCAGGATTTAACCACTTAAAACACTCTTTACCTTAACATGAATGGTGTCCCATATAAGTATTGCAATGAAAATACTAATTTGATATGGTTGCATAAATCCATATTATACGTCATGAATTATAGAATTCTGGACCAGAACACCAATGCCGCCGTGAAAGCTTACACGGAGCGGTGTTCTTGCAGTCCGTTTTCCATACCTATTAAACTGTTCATCGTGTACATAATGCAATGGCGACGATCGTCTTACTCACAAGGCAGTTCGGGAGTCCGGGTGAGTTTTGATACACTTGCGGTAAGACCCTTTTAACGGCTGAGCTTATTTTAATTTGCATTTCGTTCTGTAATCTTTTGAGTAGCTTTAGAGGAAACTCTTGACACAGTATGGGTGAATGCATATTCCCATTGTGTTTGTTTTCCCATGTACTCAGCAGACTTATCACGATGGAAGCGCTCATTAAATGGATAGAAGCGTTACTGTAGACAATACATGGCCAGTGGAACTGGAATGACAGACAATTGCAAAATGAATGTCATTAAGTCTACCCAGGTTATAGGAGCTTTTTGCTTTTGGTAAGTTATAATCGTAAACAAAGGGGAAGGTGCTGTTATTCACGTTTCCCCTAACTAGGAATCAGATTATTGACTCTGGGGCATATTAACAAGGACAAGCGATAATTATCGCTAAACGTGCTTAGCGCATTTTTGCATTATCGCTGGAATACATCGCAGTGTTAGCAGCGTATCAGCAACGTTTAGCTCATAGGCGATGTAAAATCCTGCAATAGACGGCGATAGCCGGCAATAACGCTGGAAATACAGTGATAATTGTACATCCTACTGAACAGCTTGCTAAAAGGCAAGTGTGCACTTAACCAATCAATCCACCTCCCATGCAAATAATGGTTAAGTCAAGAATAAAGCAGGTGTTAAAAGCCTGCGATAACCCCGCTTAGCGCAACTCTTTTATATTGCGTCGCGGGTCCAGTGCCGCATTGTAAATAGTGAGTAGTTGTGTTTGCGACTGTTTGCATGTCGGTTTAGGGAGGAACGCCCACTTTGCATGTCATTAGCAATAAATATCGCTGACATGCAAAGTGGAGAAAAGACGGCTGCTAACTCAAGGAAACACGCGTTAGCGTGTCCTTGATAATAGAGCGATATTTAAATCACTGCTTTTTGGCCGAAAACGGCCGCTAAAGCTGCGAAATTGGGCTTGATAATATGCCCCTTAGTCTTTCAAATAAAGAGACTTGTCCATCTCTCCCCCCTCTGCTCTTGTTTCCTTTTATTCATGTTTTATATACAGAATCGACTCAGCAAGATACTTTTTCCCATAAACTATTTATGTTTCACATCAAGAAGGACTGCCTTTTGAATAGTGAGAGAAGGTAAGGCACATTTTATGTGTTTAACACCTTCACCGAAACAGGGTTTTTACTAATGGATGGGTGAAACCATTTAGCCCACTTCCATGAAACATTCCTCCCCTCACAGAACTAACATACTGGATGATAAATCGCATGTATAGTACACGTGGATCACTGATGATTTTCGTGCAAATGGAACATCCTTTGCATGGGTATTTTTTAAGGCACTATATATCACTAGAGGTGTATTACCTATCCCTTTCTTTTAATCACATAAACGTCGGGTTTGGTTGTGTGCACTCAATTTTTCTTGTCTGATTGAGGCACAGTTTTTAAACTTAATTGCAATCATTTAAAAACTATATGAAGCTAGATATATGTATATGTAATTTTGCAGCCTTGAGAAAGTCCAGGTGGTCAAAACGCGAATCGGCTGCCGTGTTTGTGTCTATGATTGGAATAAAATAGTGACCTGATACATCATCTTCTGTGGATCATTTATTGGAAGTTTGTCAATGGGACTTCAAAAACTTTTTTTTCCTTCGCTGAACTACTGATTGGGAATAAAAGTGATAATGTTTTGGTGTGCTTTCATGCATATGTTGTACATTTTGTTCTAGATTCCAGTGTGCAGTTGTAGTTGACTTATACCCAAGGTGGGTGGGTATTGCAGCACCATGGGAGCACCCTATGAAATTAAGAGGCTATAAAATGATTGTTTAAATACGGTAAATTGACATATAGATGTTCAGATCTGAAAACATATCCACCTGTTTTACGCATGTTTAAGAATATTGAAGTTGGGGATGTCTTTACCAATACTTTAATGGCAAAAACGAAAAATATGCCAACCTAAAGCATGTGCCAATTGGTTGCTTATTTATAAGATCACCTTCCTTTACGTGTAAGCCTGTGCTGCGTGTGTGCAAAATTTCAGAAAATTATAAGGGCCCGATTTCGAGTTCGGCTGTCCTGGAGCAGGCCGCCATATCACTGCCCGCTCCATGATGACAAACTGCACCACCGCCCACCCGCCACATTACGAGTATTTATGTGGTCTGGTGGGCGGGCGGGTGGCACAACAGTCCTGTGGCAGTGCAGTTTACAGGCATATATGTGAGCCTTAAACTGCACCGCTGCGGGACCACCAGTGCATGTTCAAGCACAGCATGCACTGTTAAGTTCATGCCATGCAGGAATGGGATGGAAGCACACAGGGGGGCAAAACTTGTGCCTCCATGCACATGGCCAAGAGTGGTCCCCCTTCCTTTCCTCACCACTAGCAGTTTCAGGGAGTAAGAGCCTCCATGAGACCACTGGTGATGAGGAATGTCTTAATATGCTTGGCAACGCAGCAGGGCACCACCAAGCATGTTGTGGCCTCAGGCCTGCTGTGCCACCTACGATGACTCCAGCGCATCCAAAATGCCTCCGCCCGACTGATCGTCAACGCACCCCGCCACTGCCACATCACCCCCCACCTGAGGAACCTACACTGGCTCCCCGTCGACCAGAGGATCACCTTGAAACTCCTCACCCACGCACACAGAGCACTCCACAACACCGGACCAGCCTACCTGAATAGCCGACTCAACTTCTCCACCCCCACCTGCCAGCTCCGCTCTGCCAGCCTCGCCTTCGCCACCGTCCCCCGCATCCAACGAACTACCTCCCGTGGCAGATCCTTCTCCTACCTCGCCGCCAAGACCAGGAACACCCTTCCTACCCACCTACGTCAGACCGAAGACCTACTCGCCTTCAGAAAACTCCTCAAGACCTGGCTCTTCGAACAGTAGCGTCGCCCCCCTCAGCGCCTTGAGACCCGCACGGGTAAGTAGCACGTTTTACAATTCCCCATGATTGATTGATTGATTGTCACTGCAAAGGATCTCTTTTCCCTAGAAGTTGTGGAGGTCCCAGGGCAGTCTGACCACTCAATTTGTAATCCGGCGATCGGAACACCGGTGCAGTGGTGGCCAGCCTGCCACCGCGAGTTTGGCAGTCCATGGAGCACTAAACTCGAAATCAGGTCCTAAATTCCAATCCAAGCTTTGCCAGTGCTTTTGTTTCTGATAATGAGTAGGTGAGCTTTCCAGACAGAGTGTACAAGGGCTGCATTTCCTGTACTTTTCCACATGAGAAACGAACAGGCAATGCTTCTTTAGTGTTAATGCACTTTCCCTTGCGGAGAGCATGACCTACCTGATATGACCTGTAGTACACGTGCTTAGTGGGCACTTCTCTTTCATAAAGGAACCAGTCCAAGACATCCAGCTACCACTCAGACTCACCACCCGCTCAGTGGCGTAACATTAACCCCTGCAGCCAAGTTTCATTACGCCACTGCAGCTAGCTGTTCAGAGCTCTTTGTCTAACACTCCTCTTTCTGGCCCTCTCTTCCTCATCCGCTTCCTCTCCCCTAGTCTGCACCTCCTGCCGTTCTTACCAAGTGTGTTTTGGAGGGGAAACAGTGGCTTCACATTCCACTTTTTGTATGTGCTTCGTTTAGCCATACTCTGGGTCTGCAGTCAGGAGTCTTTGCTGCACTCTTGGAGGCATGACAGTTCTCAGTAGTTGATTTACGTTCGTCCAAGTAGGGTTGTAATAGCTGAAGACAGTCACTAGTTACTCTTGGAACCTTTGAGGTTCTTCCCTAACATTCCTGTTGCCCCCTGGAACTCAAAGGGCATAGACCATCGCTAAGGCATGATTTGCATCAGTCAATTACCGTAGTGGGGCCTGGAGAGTAGAGATAAGACAGGACTCATTTGTGACTTACAAATCATCTGTACTTTGGCAGAAGATGGGGGATTTTGGAATTTCACCATGCAGGTTGTAATAACCCTGAAGGCCTCAGATTTGTAATGAAGAAAGAGGTCTGGGTTGACTCCTATGGGGGGCTGAGATTTCCCGAGCGCAAGTAGGTGTAAGAAATGGGTGTAGGACGAGGAGGTAACCCTGTGAAGGAATCAACATCTTCAGGAGCCTCATCATCAGGCAGAGGGGCTTCTTTAAGCTGTGGATACCTCAGGGCAGTGGGCTTAACTCTCAAGCTGTTGTTGTCTCTCTCTGTCACATTGCCATCAGTAAAGTCTCTGTTGCATTTTTGTTTTTCATCTTTCACCCATTCATTTAATTTTTCCCTGTAAGTTCATAAGACTTTGTACTTAAGACTCGTGGAATCTCTTTGAGGTCTCTTCATACCAACAAGATTTGCAATCCGCTGGGCCCCTCTTTTCACTGCCCAGAACGCTCTTCTTAAGTCCACTATTTTACTCAGCTCTGCTTTAAACCGTTTGGAGGGACCTAGGGGCATATTATCAAGGGGGTGTATCTCCGCTTTTTTGGCTTTAAAAGCCAAGAAAGCGGAGATAAAATTATCTCCCTATTACCAAGCTGTCGCTAACACCAGTTAGCGACAGCTAATAGGAGATAGCGACCATCTTGGGCCCCGCTTTGCATGTCAGTGATATTTATCACTAATGACATGCAAAGTGGGCGTGCCAAGATGTTAGCGACTGGAAACAGCCTCTAACATCGCTATCTCCTATTACCAACTTTTGGAGATAGTCGCGCTAAGCGCGAATATCTCCAAAAGCTAACACCTGCCCAGGAGCAGTTCTTAGCCATGTTATCCAATGGGAGGTGGATAACATGGCTAGGAGCATTTGCTCGATAATGCATGAATATCGCTGACTTTTCAGCGATATTCATGCATTGCGGCCGTTTTTTATCGCATTTGCGATAAACCTTGCTAATTGCAAGGTTTATCTGCGATAAAAATCGCCGATTTGCGGCGATAATTTTTGTCTCTAAACAAGTTCGAGACAAAAATTATCGCTAGTTGTTGGTAATATGCCCCTGAGTTTCATATTCAGTGTCATTTAACCAAAACTGCATATTCTGTGTCCACAATGTACAAACATATTATGAGCTAGGTTCCTTTTGGTGGGGTGTCAACTTCCGTTGATCTTGTACTCCCATCTCAAGTCATACCACTTTCACAACAAGCACACGGAGAGGACTCGGATTCTATAGTTGTCATTTTCGTTTTTCCATGATATTTTGCACTAGAAAGCAGTGCACAAGATACCATTCTAGACTCGATGCACAAAAATACAGGGACGGCTCCTCCATTAGGGCGGAGGAGCGTCTTCTCACTGCTTTCTCGCAATGCGAGATGCAGAATCATAAAATGGTATTTTAAATACCATTTTATGTTTCTGTTTCTCGTGCTGCGAGAAAGCAGTAGGCAGGGTATGCTTGGTTGGGGGCAGGTTGTAGGGTATGTCTGGTTGGCATGGGTCCTGGAAGAGTGGTTTGCCCACTATTGTGGGCCCAGATCAGTCATGTTCACTCTACATTTTCTCTATGTGGGCTGCATGTAGCCTACATAGGGAAAATGTTCTCCACTGGGCGCTGTCCGCACCAATCACAGCGCTGCCAATGCAGCGTTATGATTGGCTTAGGAGAGGGGAGGGAGGATGCATGCTTCCTGTTTCTGCTGAGCGTGGGACCCGGCCAGGAGCGGAGGCGGCGCAGGACCTGGTAAGGTACTTTTTAAAAATGTTTTAACTCCCCTGCGCCAACCCCTGCGCAAAATCCCCACCCACCCCTCCATGCTGCGAGTCAGGCGAGCCACGACTGCAAAGATGGTGTGATGTTTCTTGCTAAATAGCATTACACCAATCCATTAAGTATCACTGTAAAGTTAAGGCACAAACACAGTTCATTGTGAGATGAAAAAGAAGAAAGACATTAAGAATACTGGAGCTTTAGGATTAGACATACATTTCCTCCGTAGGGTCAAAAATTGACCAAACCTCCTGTGAGAACAGGTAACTGAACTCGGTGCTCAGAACTGGTCAATGGGTTTAACCTCAATTAATGTCTGATTCATACACTTTCAGAACTCACAATTCATACCTGACACAATGTATCTTATATTCACATGCTGTACTCTACCTCATACCTGACGCTCTGTACCATTAGGACCCCTAGAAATCAGAACATGGAACCCACTGCTTTGGACATAGTATTTGAACTGAGCGCTTTAAGTGCAGCTCTTTAAGTCTAGAACTTTGAACCTAGCACTTTGAGCCAACAGCTTAACACTTTGAACTGAGAACCTCATAACCACCTTTGGTTTTGCCAAAAAAAGCTTATCCCTTATACATTGCTATACTATTTCCCATTTGTACCCTGGTAACCTGAGTACCCTGCAGTCGTAGTACATGACTGCATAGAAGGGGTTTGCAAGCACAGCTGAGCCATCCTTGAAATGGCCAGTTTGGGTTTTTTAAAGATGTCCCTTACTTTTTCAAGATGTGTACACTTGGTCATTTGGGGGAGAATTGGGTACTCCGCAGCCTTCGAAAATGCCTGCACCTAGTCATCTGCGTCACGGCACCACATTCGGTAAAAAAAGCCATGTGTTCCACAGTCGTGAGGTAATGGCAAGATAGAAATGTATTTAGACAATTGTCTGAGCAGTGTGTCAGTCGACAAGGGGATCCATGGTCAGCTAGCAGACTCCATCTAAAACAGAAAAGCATCTAATATTTATAAACATCTCCATCTTGAGAGTTAATTTGGTTCCTTGTACATTGAGACCTTTACAATATTTTGAATCATGGCAGAGGGGTAAGTCTTTCTGCTGCACTGCATGCATCAAAAGAAAAGGGCAGGAAAGCGCCGTTATCAACAAGTGCATTCCTGTCCTTTTCCCCTGCACTGGCGCACAATGGGCTGACACGCCCCAACGCAGACACCCTTGCGCCATGGTGAAAGGATGTCGGCGTTGTAGGGGTAATTGTTTTTGTGCAGGAAAGGACATTTTCCTGCGCAAAAACAATAACAAGAAGTGTTTTCCTCTTTCTATGTGTACCACAGAATGCAGCACACATAGAAAAAGGGAAAAAAATGAGGAGAAATATAGGTATTTGTCCTTGTTGCACTTCCCTATGCCTAGCAATCTGATGCATTCCCAGATTTACAAAACCTTGTAATTCTGGAAATACATCAGGTTCCATGGAACGCCCCTTTCACGCAGAGTAATGTTTGAAAAGGGGCCATATATTCAAGGCCATGAAAAGCCACACAAAGTGGCTTTGAGTGGCCTTGTAAATATGGGCCAGCACACTGCGCCGCGGGAGCGTAAATAAAAGTGACCCACCGGCAGTGCAATGGGCTTGAAAATAAGCCCCATAATGTTTCACTGCAACACAGGTGAGCAGCATGACTTAAACAAGACATGCTCAATTATAAGTAGTTCCAGCTTTCCAAAAGGCAATAATAATTGGTAAAATACCTAATTTTAGTCTTGTTCATTTCTAAACAGCAAGCAATATGTAGGGACAGCAGATGTCTCATCAAAGGAGAAAGGGCTGACTTGCATCTCCCATGCTCAGCATATGAGAAAGATATTCTTAGTTTGGAAGAGGGGCAGTGTCGTGAGATCACACGGCACAAGTTTAGAATTCACACATTTTCTCATCATGGGCACTATGGGGTATATTACCAACAACTAGCGATAATTTTTGTCTCTAACTTGTTTAGAGACAAAAATTATCGCCGCAAATCGGCGATTTTTATCGCAGATAAACCTTGCTATTAGCAAGGTTTATCGCAAATGCGATAAAAAACGGCCGCAATGCATGAATATCGCTGAAAAGTCAGCGATATTCATGCATTATCGAGCAAATGCTCTTAGCCATGTTATCCACCTCCCATTGGATAACATGGCTAAGAACTGCTCAGGGCAGGTGTTAGCTTTTGGAGATATTCGCGCTTAGCGCGAATATCTCCAAAAGTTGGTAATAGGAGATAGCGATGTTAGCGACTGTTTCCAGTCGCTAACATCTTGGCACGCCCACTTTGCATGTCATTAGTGATAAATATCACTGACATGCAAAGTGGGGCCCATGATGGTCGCTATCTCCTATTAGCTGTCGCTAACTGGTGTTAGCGACAGCTTGGTAATAGGGAGATAATTTTATCTCCGCTTTCTTGGCTTTTAAAGCCAAAAAAGCAGAGATAAAACCCCTTGATAATATACCCCTATATTCTTCGTTAACCTGTACAGTGGTACATTTTAGTGGAATAGTCACCAAAATGAGGAAAATGTTGGGGGGAAGAACCAGGTAATCCAGGGCCTCTACTTAAACTCAGATCCCAAATGTTAGTGGGGATATACAGGATGGATTGTGTAATTCAGACCCCAGTATAGTCCAATATTATCTGCTAACGAGCCTCTTACTGGGGTGCTTGTTGAATAGTGAGTCTATCCAACATAAAAGAGTGGTATGCCAACCTTTTCTGTGTGAGACTGTGCAGCTGGTGAGACAACGGCTGTCAATAATATAATCTCATTCTAGCTTGAAAGAAAACGTTGAATATATCTGTTGCTGTTATGCCCTCTCAAGTTGAACGTGATTGTTTGGTGGTAGCAGTGACTGGACACGTGAAGACATGATTACAGTGTGTATGCGTGCACTGGAATGGGCAGTGACCCACAGCAGTGACCCACAGAGCACATACAGAAATGAACATCAACACCTGAACCCCTGAAGTCATTCTGCTCTCTGTTCATTGATTATTCTCAGTTCCAACAGCGTCAAATTCAGCAGAAGCCACATAGCAGGTGTGAAAGTCAGACATGGACCCATGCGGAGCCCACTACCAGAGTCTGGCCCTCCCAACGTTTCTGGCAGCAGCCTGTAGCAGTGGGTGTGCCCACAGAACCACAGACGATAAACCTTTCTATGCAAAAACACACGAGCTAAAAACGATGCATTATGAGTTCTCGACACAGTCTGTGTGCCAGCATTAACCCTTTATATGACCACATAAAGCTGTCCTCTGACAAGGGTGCAGTCACCTCGGGCTTTTTGTGCTGCTTGTGCTATTGGCTTGGAAGACCAACGTTCAGTAATAAGTAAGCACCATGTTTCAAAGGTAGTCGACAAAACACTGATGCTTGTAACATCAGGTCCCAGGAGCCGGCATAGCTGCATTCAGAGACGATCTATAACCCAAAGGGGAAACGGCCACTACAACGAGGCCGTTTCAACTAAAACCATAACCACGCATGCATTACAACGCATGCGTGGTTACAACGACAGCCTTTACCACGCATACTTTTACTACGAAGTACGTAGTAAAGGCATGTGTGGTAAAGGGTTCAAATAAAAAAAAGGGGGCTTGGGGGGGCTTGCCCCCCCAAATAAAAAAACACTAACCTTTAGAGAAGATGTGCAGGAAATCGGCGGCGCAGGGGAAAGAAACGGCCTTTTTTTTTTTTTATGACGTCACCACGGAAAAAACGTGGAGATGGAAAAGCGTGAAAATAGTGTTCCGTTGTAACGCATGCGTGGTAAAGGCATGCGTTACAACGGAGTTCGTTGTAATATCATACAACCCTTTGAAACTTAAGAGGAAATGGTAATGTTGGAAGGGTCAAGAACACAATTCAAATTATGATCTTAAATCTTCAAATCAACAACATGCTACAGTTTATTTCACTAATCTGAGTTTATCACTTCGAGATCATACGATAAACTTTAAATTGTTCTGCCTGTGGCTCAAGTGAGTGACTCAAACCAACATTGCCCAGTGTCAGAGGGGGGAATCGTGTGCATCAGAAATATCTGGCAGCTCTCTCACATGGAAATACCAAGCACACGTATGCTTAGTGACCCTCCCACAAAGGAGAGTCAGGCACCAAAAATGTTAGTGCCGAGCAACACTGGAGAGCCTTGTACATCTTCTGGTTTGGAATCACTCTCACTAGGGAACAATCACAAATACCGACACTTTTTTAACAGTCCTCCACAGAGGGAAAATCATGCACAGGAAGAACTTTGGTGTCAACCCCACAGGGAAAGTCACACACAGCAATTCTTCGAATCTTCCCAAATCAACAACGTTCAAAGTCTCCCTGGAAAGATGCGCCTGGATGAAGAGAGTCGTTGTTTGATGCATCCCATGGCCATGTTCGACCTGAGCGCATTCACGTGCTTGTTCACTATCACATCACTATCAAATCTCAATTAAATAGTGATGCACTTCCGTGATTGGCTGGCTGCGGCACAATGCGGCCACTTCTCCCCCCACTCCAAGTCACTAACACTGAAAGTCAGATAGAAATGAATCAATGATCCCGACCTTTCTTGAGCTGGTATGGTGCCACTACTCCAAGAACAGAGAATATGGGTCCAATATCACGAAGACTGGCATGCCGAAGTGACATTGTCATCATTGCACAAACTCTTGTGACAGCCCAGCAGTCTCCTGCTTGCTATTCTGATCCATCTCGGATGTGCTTAGTGCTGGGAGAGGTTTAAAATATCAAACCTTTCCTGGGCCAGTGCCAAAGGTTGAAAGGACTGCATTAGCCAGTTATCAGGAGCCCCAAACTTGTCCTAACCTTAGTGAGCTGGCAGAGAGACAGTGCCTTTTGTTATTGATATGACACTAACACAATCAAAATGGTCAGAGCTTTCATGGTGTATACTACATGAAATATCACCTTTGTGAATGAACTTTGAAACTAGAAGTGTTTTATTGTGATAGGAACCACTGGATTTCATGCGCACTGGTCACATATGAGTGGAATGCCCTTTCGTCTAACTTTACATTTGTAAATCGGGCCTCTAGTGCCCAGGTGTCCCAGTGTAGGTACTTATGTACTAGAGAAATGTTAAGTTCATTTCTTTAACTGTATCGTTGTACAGCTCAGCACGTGGAGTTCGTACTTCAGGGCTAGAGGGATTTGTAAGACAAGAGAGAGGCAGGGTATGTAACATTAAATGAGGTAAGAGGCACATTTTACAGCATGTATATTTTAGGTCTACATCAAGGTGCTACCATTCGTTGCCACGCGACCCAGAGCAATAGGAGACTAGGGCATGAAACACCTCGACCACACAGTGAAGCTAAGGGCACATCACAATGCCTGGTTGGTCAACTTTTGGTTTTTTACCTTGGCACGGACACTTGCCAGGAAATAATACTGTCAAGGGAGAGCCCATGGCCAATTTTAGCTGCACCCTTACCTTCCCTTCCTAGTTCATTGTACAAGGACAGTGACCTGAGCTTTGGCAAATGCCAGGGCAGGAGAAGGAAAGTGCTCTGGGAAAGATACCCACTTTTTAAGAGCCTGTTGGGTATTGTAGTGCCACCCAATGAGCAGCTAGCCCAACGATAAAGCCTGCCACCTAGGTGGGTGCGGACTACGGAATTTTATATATAGGACTCCCCATTTTTTTAAAGATATATTTTATCGAACTTTTCGGCTTTGTCAATACATTTTTGTACTATGATTGTCATTTTTGGGGTTTTTTGGGAACACATTTGTTACATTTTATGAGCCCGGAGGGCTTGACAGAATCGTCACAGCATAAAATAGTAATGTCTTTTCAACACAGTATGCATTGTATATATGTTGCACATCTCAGTTGTTGTTGCGAATGCAAATAGTTCACTGCCGATCAAAACACACAGGTTGTTGCGTCATTTTAGGGTTCACCAGGTCCATTAACAGCCCATTGGGGATAACCATATAGTTGACGAAGTCAGAGAAAACAAAGTGAACCTTAAGCACGAAACATTAAATCGACCCAGAGCACCCCACCCGTCACCCTGTCCAATTCCTGTTTACAATTGCAGCGTCTGCTGGCCATACAGTCCCTCCCGCGGTAGCATGCAGATGTTTGTGCGTGTGCTTCAGATGTATAGTTAGTGTATATTTGCCACGGACCAGCCGATATATAGGACTCCCCATGATGAATGGGTGACATTCGATCCACTGGTCGATTCTACCTGTTGGTGGTCAAGCGGAACAATTTACATATTTGTAGAGCATCACAAGCAGGATGATTTGTAGTAAAGCTTCTTTATTGAGACAATCCCGAGCGTGGCCATGCAAGCATAGCAAACTCCAGCAACCTGTGGCCCCACCTGTCTGCAAGACACATGGTATAGTATACATTAGAGAGATATGGTGGCCCCAACATTTCACCACAACATTATAAATACAGGGAATACTGAGGACTGTTCTGATTCAAAATTCCCAAGAATCAGAAAAGTACGAACAAGATCTGAATACAAATAAAGAAAGAGAAAACCCCAATAATACACAACCTCCTTCTTTCAGAACAAAACAAAGAAAAATTAAACAAAAGAATAATAAAAATTACATGGTAAGTTAAACAAAACAAAAAGGTATATGTATCACAAACATAGTCCTCAAATAGTTTCGGCTTTGTGATATTTCTACCAAAAGTGGTAACTTTCTTCTCCAGAAACTCACATGTCTCAGGAACAGCCTTAGAAATTGTGAGATCTCCAATTGAAGAACCTTCACAAGAACCTTCAGAAGAAATCTCACCCAGACCATCCCCACTCTGAGAACATTTGGAAATAGAATCGGAAGAGGAAAGGTTCTCAGCATGAGTGTTAATCCACCAATAATTGCATGGAGAAAAAGACTGCTTGACATTTTTCTGAGTATAACCAGGAATATTTTAAACTAAAGATAAATGGCTCATGTGACACACATTACAATCAGACAATTTTACAGTATTGTTCATGACTTTTGCAACTTGAACAGGACCTTTGGCAACCTTCCTGCAGGATTTGACACAAACCAGACCAGCACACAATTTAACATCTAGAACACCATGGTTTTTTTAATCAAAATAATATTTGTTTTTGTGTTGAGATGCTAAAATACAACTCTTGTTTTTTTCCGCATCCCACTCCACCTGTTTACTTCTATTCATCCAACCAGAATTGACTTTAGAATGGGGAATGCGACCTCTCATCATAACAAAAGGACTTTCACCAATGAAATCATGAATGGTGATTCTGTAAGACCACAACATCTTCTGATGAAAAAGGGTTCAAGCAGATCAGGTCGTTTTACCCCTTTTCTAAGTTTGCCCGGCGTTAGCCGCTTCTCACCCATCTCACGATTACCAAATAAAGAGGCAGGCGCTGGAGACTGGAAGGGAGGAAACAGGAGTTTATTTCCGACGGAACAGAACACGTCAAATCAGACAACAGGGTATCTTCTCGAGGTGCTCTAACAAGTTTCTCTACGGCTCCGTCTTTTATACACAGGTTTATGATGTACAAACATTCCTTATTGTAATAAAGACACTTTGAAGTACGAAAAGGCATGTTTGGAATCCCAGCTTCAGGCCTATTCCCATACCGGTCGCTCTGATGTTGTTTTCCCCTCCCAAATGTAACATGTGATTGTAATCTGCAGCCGGACGTCCCGACAGGACACGAGGGCAAGAGGGGTGGTCAGATCTAAGGTTGGGCAGGCGATAAGATCACGTTTCGCTATGCGGGGCCGGAGGGGGTACATCCACGAGACCTAGTTTTATGATATGGGACTGGGTCGAGAGGCCAGGTGTAGCCGGGGGGGGTCATCAGAAGAGAGGAAGGGTGTTCCTGGGAGGAATGCAGGGGTGTTGGTCAGATCTAGGGGTGTGAAGGCCTTGATTAATCACCGCTCCTCTGATGTGAGGCGAGGTCCTACTGTAGGGAGCAATAAACTGCATCTGTTGGACTAGGTGATGGCCTGGGATCAGGCCGGGCAATCGGGCAGGGAGGAAGAGGTTACCAAAAGGGCCTGTTCTATGGGTAGGATGAAAGAGCGAGGGGGCAGGGGTTCAGCACGGAGACAGGGTCGTGTTTAGTGGTGCGTTTATGGCCCGAACAGGAGAGACCGGGGGCTGTCGGGGCACGGGGGGGGATACTTGTGAGGCTGGGGGGAGAGAGAGAGAGAGAGAGAGATGCAGGCTATTGGCAGTGGGCAGAGAGGTCATGACACACAAAATGGCTACCATCTATGTTCGTGATGGGGCCTAAAAAGGGGACAAGATGGCGGGGCCACTGTGCTGTGACTTTCGCTTTACCTTCAACAGTGGCGAGGGTGAACGCAAATGAACGCCGCTTATGTACATATACATTGTCATTTTCCACAGTCGCCGCTTTTTAACATAAGTTAGGTCATTTGCGTGTTTATCATAGCTGACGGGGTGTACATATAGTCGTGTGTTGTCAATGGAATAGCGTTTGTCAATACTGGTGGATTTGCATATAACCGTGTGCAGATGATGCGACATACGAGGTGGAATACATATAAATTTACATTTGTCGTATTTAAAAAAGTGACCGATGAAACATTTTACAGGCAAAAAGTGGTTGAGGGAGGAATTTAGTCCAATACAAGCAATTAGTCAAGGGGGTGTAGAAAGTTCCAAAAAGGGGGGAGGGGGTCTTCGTTACGGTGTCCCCCTTTTTTTTGTAGCGAGCCATCACTGGTAGGCTCTGGTAGTTCGTTTTCTTCCGTTGGCGCTGTTGAGCACCGGCGGTGGAGCTATAGGTCCAGCTCGGGTCCTTCTTTACACGTCGCAGGGTGTGATCTGTCCTTTGCCGTTAGGCCACAGTCCTGTTTCCTAACTAATCTCTTTTAAGGGTGCCTCATGCTGGGCACCTGCATTTCTTTCTCGGGGTCAAAATCCACGTGGAAAGGATAGAAGGGGTTTTGTCGGATAATCGAGGGAGGAGAGGGCGGTGTGGGACCGGATCGTTGAGACGGACCAAGGGAGCAAAAGGGTGATGCGCAGGCAGGTCCATCAATCGGGCTCAAAGGGGCGGGGACTTCTGGCACGCGTGGGTCAACAAGTAGAGGGCTTCAAGGCAGCCCTCCATTCCTTCGTTTTCTGCGTTTGAGAGTGGTGCATCGTCCCGCTTCCCGTTGCTCTGCGGCTCCACCTCAGGTCGAGGTCACACGCGCCTCATGATCTGTGGCCAGGCCGTGCGTCACGTCCAGCCCCTCTCCTCCGGTGACTGTGCATCCTTGAATGGGTACAAAACAGGTTTTAGCGAACTGGCAAGAGAAGGCATTTATACATTTCAATTCCGTCCCAGATCTAGGTAGTTGGGGGTACGTTTCATCGGTCACGGTCAGGAGTTAACACTGTGGAGCATGTATACAGGCATGTCTACTGAGTTTGTACTAAGTCTATTTGGCGTTCATTCATGACGTATGTGGCTTTCCGACCCTAGCCCTGGCAGTCTTCTATCAACGTGAGAGAGAGGGGTAGTGGCTAAACATTCTTTTCTCGGGGGGGGGGCAACAGTTAATCGGGGTCATCAGTTATACTTCGTGTTATGGAGCTGGGGCCAATCGGGAGACAACGGGGACGTTTTGGACATCCGTACTTGGGTGCAGAGGGGTGGGGCAATCTGGGCATTGTTTCTAACGAGCTGAGAACAGAAAGCCACTGACATATAGTCCTCCTGTAAGAAGGCCAGATTAGGGGACTTCAGTCTTCTAACCTGTCCTTTCCTTCATAGCCAATTCAAGTTCCATCATTTTACAGAAAGGAGAGGTAGTAATATGGCAAATTACAATTGTTTTAGTTTCTGTCAATTTGCCGAACACCTTTGTGTTCGAAAACCAATTAGGCTCGTGCACAACGTTACCACACAAAGGAAGAGGGAGCAGGGGTCGTCCGCATTTTAAATGAACTATTCGGTACACGTACAACATGAAGAGAGAGAAAAAGAGAGAGAGTGAGAGAGAAACGTGTACAATAATAGGCCATTTAATGCGCACACAACACAAAACAGTAGGGGTCATGTTATAAAGAAACACAGACTGAGGGACAACGTAAATCCATATACTACGTACACATGAATTCAGGCGGGGGGGGGTACATGTATTATATACAGAACTCAAGACAACACATAGAACAGTACTTGGCCAAAGATATTTCCTCCTGCATGCTGCGCATCCTTAGTATCCTATTTAATTCGCTTGGCTGTCTTTTGCTGTTGGCCTCTGTTGCAAATACTTACACTTTCGTCAATTGTTCAGGAACTAACCTGGTCGGGCTAGTACTTACGGTGGGATCTTTGAATCGTTATTAACGAATGGGTATCCCGGCTGAGGCAACGGAGGGTGTCAATCGGGGGAACAATGGGCAGCTTCGAGTTTCATGTCCATGAGGGTGCAAGAAGGAGGTGGTAAATCTTAAACATTGACAATATTCTTAGTCTTCCAGGAGGAGGGTACTTGGGTGAACCTCACCCTGGAATAGCCCTGAACCTTCCCCTATTTAGTTGTCGTATGAACCTACTCGTAGGTGCACGTCATTCTTGGTTGCATTATTCGGGGGCCGGTTGGAGTCATATTTTTGTCATACTGCAATAACCCGTCAAGTTTCTGTTTCGCCCCCCCCCCCCTTCCAGTCGTTGAGTTCAGGGAGAGGGAGAGGGTCGTTTCTAAGTAAGGGTGTGTTATATCTATGTTTGCTCGTCGTGTATAGGCACCATGCTCAGACCCCCTTTTTCCCCATTCCATCGGTCGTTCGATCATCACTCAAGTCGTACAAAAACATCTCTCTTATCAAGTCAACGCGTGCAACGTATATCCAGTCGAGTTATACACATCCGGTCATACACGCGTGCATTCATATCACCCAAAGTCGTCATGTCCTCAGGGGCAGTCCCCATGGATAATGTATCATTTGTCCCCGCGGAACCATGGCGCGTTGCTTAGGTCTTCTCCATACTTTAGTCGATGTTCCAATGTGACCTGCAGAAAGAAGGGGAAAAAGAAGGGGTGGGGGCAGCGTTTTAAGACACATCCGCGCGCATAAACCCAAAAGGCTTTTACTTACCACGTATTCGACCTATCTCCGCGGGGTGCAGTCCCTTCCATCTCGGCGTTTTAAGCCCAGAGGGACTGGTAGTGCGGGAGGCATAATCATTGATGGACTGCACATTGCATAGATCGCCCACGTGTGGTATTGCGGATCTTGTGTGGGGGGGGTCAAAACAAAAGGGCAGTCAGTGTAAAGTGGGGATGAACTCGTGTTCTCCTTCGAGGAGGCGGGGTGGTCTACAGTGGTACCGGGTCTGGTTTAGGGGCATCTGAAACAATTTCCCTGAGATATGTGGCATACAAAGTAAAACAGAACACCGGGACCTTTATCGATTGCCTTATGTTGCACAAAAGTAAAAAAAACACACACGCAACAAACTTGGACCATTCACATTTTCAATATTCCTGGGCACTTTGCTTTTTAACCTTTTAGTAATCGACTTGCTTTATTTCGTCTGTATTTTACGTAGATCGGAAACAATGGCTATGTATTCGAACTTACCAATCCAAGAGCTACGACTATATTTGTTTTTCACAAAATCTTTATTTAAAAAAATGTTGACGTACAAATGCAGGCCTACAACCACGTGGGCCAGCCACGGAGCAGACTGGAACTGTACATGAGGGCATATTTATCTGAGGAAAACATAACTGAGTCGGTGGTCGTTTTATTTCATCAAGGTACGATAAGTGCAATAAAATCATATCGAAAATTCATTGTGGGCAAGTACCATCAGTGTCAAAAAAATCCGAACTTTCAATAATACTGTAATCAATGATGCGTCAGAACTTAATATCAATTCATTGTCCGAATGTTCAAGCAATACTCATCCCCTCCCGCCATGTGCTTCAAAAACTGCATACATATCTCATGATATCAAGTCTGAGCATCCGGAACACAACGGGGAATTGCGAGTTTCGTTTGTACCGGCGCCATTTTGGGTGGGGTCAGGCGGGTCCAAGTATAGTCAAAATGTTTCCACCAACTCGGGGTTGGACCAGAATCTCTTTCGGCAGTCCAGAAGTTCCGCTAAGGGGCAACAGAAGGGACCGGTGACATGAACCATTAATCAAAGAAAAGGGAGGGGGCAACAATCTTTCCTACCGGGTCATACTGGTGTTCCACTGGAACTGATCAAATCAGTAGTCTGCAGGATTTTTGGTCATTCAAACTGAGGCTGGCGTCAGCATGAGAGTGCCAACGTCTCGTGGCTACGTCTTGGTCGTTCTGCGGGTGATCATGGCAGTCATTTCCCATCGGGGGGCGGTCGGGGGCCCGCGGAGGTCAAGGGCCCTCCGCAGTTCTCGTAGAATCTTCAAAGCTGAGGAGAACGCCTTCTGGACAGTGGCCCATTTTCTGGTTGACAGGCGACCAGGCCAACTTTTCACGCCAGGCCTATTCCTGCAAAGTCGACCGCCATTTTTAGGAGTTCTGCAGCTACCGGCAGTCACTGGGTCAAATGAGCAGACGGACTCCAGCCTGCTGGGCTAGGTGTCGTAGCACCGCCACAGTGGACGAGACCCTGCTGCGTGAGTGGAGCGTCGCTATACCGCAAGAGTGGACGAACCCTTTGCCGGGTGCGTGGAGCGTCCCTGCACCGCAAGAGTGGACGAACCCTTTGCCGGGTGCGTGGAGCGTTGGGGGTGCAGCTGAGGGGCCTCCACCTGGGGAGGCGGGAGAGGCTCGTCCGCGCCGCCTCTCCCTCCCAGTGCACCCCACGGCGTCTCGCTGACATTTGTTATGGCCGGACCAGGCGATGAAGAAGAGGGGGGGGGTCGGAGGCATATGCAAGACATCCCCCCCCCCGTGGCCTGCAAGGCGCCGGGAGAAGAAGGGAATGGGAGGACCAGTACATTCCGGGTCGGGCCCATGCCTTCTTCGGCCGATGGCGGCCGGCCGCTCTTTGCCACGGCCCCAGGAACGGGTCCCTTGGTTCATCCTGGGGACAGGCCTTGGCGCGTGGTGTCGCCTCCGGACTATTCGCGTAATGGTTCTCCACCCCAGGCCGCCGCAGACGGCTTTTGTAGACTTTCTGACGCCCAAAAACCTACTAGAAAGTAGCCCAAGGTAGCCCGACATTGCTACTTTGGGGAAGGAGGGACAGGAACGGCGTCAAGCAGACGGCGAAATGCATTGTGGGTCTGTTGTTGCAGCCGTTTGCCATGTAAATAGTTGTTTAATATATTTTTATTCAAATAAAAACGTTTTAACCTGTTACTTTGCTATAGTGTTGTATATTTCTAATATTTGCCTAGGGTTTGTCGTCAATTGGGCGGGGTGGTCGGTGGAGCCGAGCTGTCTCGCAGTCATCATGGCGTTGAGTTCGGCTTTCCTCACTAGTTTCATATTTCCTGAGGGGTTGTTCCTAATGCTTCCATTTCAGTGAGGTTGAAAAGAGATCTCATCAGTGGCCTACTGATTTTACTCGATTCCTTTTGTTTTTCCTAACGATTTTTATGTTCTTTTATTTGCTAGCACGATACAGCGGCTAATCCGCATTTTCTTTATATATGTCCTTTTTATTAGGGGTGTCCTCCGGTGGAGCCAGATGGTCTACCTCTAATAAATGGTCCGGGCTAAACCAACTACTGAGCAATGGGGGGGGAGATAGGCATGACGGGTTACAACGGGGACAAAAGTCAGCACTACCTATCCTTCACTACTTTGCGGAGACTAGGTAGAATATTTCTATTCTACAGTATTCGCAAATAGGGAATACCCAAAGAGAGAACCAATTCCAAACAGTCAAGTTCGGACAAACAATCAATCAATCAAATGAGGAATAAAATAGGCGCGACGGGTTACAACGGGGGCAAAAGCCTGCGCTACCTACCCTTCACTATCTGCAAAGAGAGAGATCTTCCTGTTCCTCTCTGTTTGTAGGCAGAGAAGATCCTTTCCGAGAACCAATTCCGAACGATCAATGTTCGGTCAAACAATCAACCAGTGGGGGATAAAAATAGGCACGACGGATTACAACGGGGGCAAAGGCCTGCGTTACCTATCCTTCACTATCTGCAAAGACTAAACAGAGTATGGCGACTCTGTGCTTGTTTGCAAATAGAGAATGATCCAAAGAGAACCAATTCCAAAACAATAAATGCTTGGATAACAATCAATCAAATGGAGAGGGAAGTAGGCGCGACGGGTTACAACGGGGGCAAAAGCCTGCGCTACCCACCCTTCACTATCTGCAAAGGGAGAATACTCCTATCCTTCCCCGTTTGTAGACAGAGAATCTCTCAGGACAAAACAATCAAATGCGTAATACTAGTATTTTCCAATGACAATCAAACAATCAATTCGCAATTTGTCGTGTATACACAACCTTACCCGGACCGTATGGACAGTTTCTCGTCTTCCGTTTCCAGCGCCCGATCGTCCTCTATTCTCCGTAATTGCTGTGGCACTCCTGATGGTTCCCAGTCAGGACCGTAGATCACTCGAGAGAGGTCTGTTCAGAACCAGTGAAGTTCGGATGATCGGCTGCCAGACAAGGGTCTATCGGGCAGGAGCTCTTCCCGATCGTTGCAGTCGTTCACTCTGTCGTTGGGACCGCTCTCACTGGATCCACGTGTCGCTGATGGGCCCCACGTTTGGGACGCCAATTGATGAAAAAGGGTTCAGGCAGATCAGGTCGTTTTACCCCTTTTCTAAGTTTGCCCGGCGTTAGCCGCTTCTCACCATCTCACGATTACCAAATAAAGAGGCAGGCGCTGGAGACTGGAAGGCAGGAAACAGGAGTTTATTTCCGACGGAACAGAACACGTCAAATCAGACAACAGGGTATATTCTCGAGGTGCTCTAACAAGTTTCTCTACGGCTCCGTCTTTTATACACAGGTTTATGATGTACAAACATTCCTTATTGTAATAAAGACACTTTGAAGTACGAAAAGGCATGTTTGGAATCCCAGCTTCAGGCCTATTCCCATACCGGTCGCTCTGATGTTGTTTTCCCCTCCCAAATGTAACATGTGATTGTAATCTGCAGCCGGACGTCCCGACAGGACACGAGGGCAAGAGGGGGTGGTCAGATCTAAGGTTGGGCAGGCGATAAGATCACGTTTCGCTATGCGGGGCCGGAGGGGGTACATCCACGAGACCTAGTTTTATGATATGGGACTGGGTCGAGAGGCCAGGTGTAGCCGGGGGGGGGGTCATCAGAAGAGAGGAAGGGTGTTCCTGGGAGGAATGCAGGGGTGTTGGTCAGATCTAGGGGTATGAAGGCCTTGATTAATCACCGCTCCTCTGATGTGAGGCGAGGTCCTACTGTAGGGAGCAATAAACTGCATCTGTTGGACTAGGTGATGGCCTGGGATCAGGCCGGGCAATCGGGCAGGGAGGAAGAGGTTACCAAAAGGGCCTGTTCTATGGGTAGGATGAAAGAGCGAGGGGGCAGGGGTTCAGCACGGAGACAGGGTCGTGTTTAGTGGTGCGTTTATGGCCCGAACAGGAGAGACCGGGGGCTGTCGGGGCGCGGGGGGGGGATACTTGCGAGGCTGGGGGGAGAGAGAGAGAGAGAGAGAGATGCAGGCTGTTGGCAGTGGGCAGAGAGGTCATGACACACAAAATGGCTACTATCTATGTTCGTGATGGGGCCTAAAAAGGGGACAAGATGGCGGGGCCACTGTGCCGTGACTTTCGCTTTACCTTCAACAGTGGCGAGGGTCAACGCAAATGAACGCCGCTTATGTACATATACATTGTCATTTTCCACACTTCAATTCACAATCCAAATTCTTTTTACCATTTTACAGCCGATTGGAAAACACCTTTGATGATGTGTGTTAAATCTGGGGATCTCTAGTTGACAGAGGTAGGTACCACTGTCCAAATAGGGACCCTTGCTTCTAGTCAGGGTAAGGAGGAAACACACTTCAGACAACCCCTGCTCACCCCCTTGGTAGCTTGGCACGAGCAGTCTGGCTTATCAAAGGCAATGTGCAAAGTACTTGTACCAACACTCACATTAACACCGTGAAAACACTACAAACTTACTCCACATCAGTTAAAAAAAATAAAAGTATTTAATCTAAACTACAAAAGACCAAAACGACAAAAATCCAACATACACATTTCAAGAATATGGTTTCAAATGAGTTCTTAAGGTTGCGTTAAAATTGTCCACAGTTGCGTCACGTTTTAGCCAACAGCACCTTTAGATGCGACAAAAGTTCCAAGTGAAAGCTGTTGCATTCCTGAGACCCTGGGAAGGCGATGAGACAACCCCGCTGGACGTAGCGGGCGTGTTGTGGTGACTCCGGTCTGTATGGGGAGGGATGCAATACCTTGCGTGGATTCCGGTGCGGCTCGCAAAAGGTATGATGCGATGATCTTCGGGGCGGCGACGATCTCCGGTGCGGCGACGATGCGCTGCTCAGCGGCGATCTTCTACTCTTGCGGCCCCTTGATGCGATGGCTCTGCGACGACTCTCGCAGTGACGTGCTGCGGTCCTAAAGCAAGCTGTGCGACAATCTCACCCAGTGACGACAGGCGCTGCGATGATCTCGGCCTTTGTATCGGCAGGAATTTCCTCGCACTGACGGGGATGTGCTCCGCAAGTGAGCAATGCGATAAACTTTGCAGAAAGTTCTTTAAAGCTTGGTTTCCAGCTTCCCAACACAGGTACAAGTTCCAGAGGCCCCACAACTGGCCCAAGCACTCTAGGAAGGACAGAAATTTCTCAGCAGAGTTCAGGGAAGCTGGGGGTGAAGTCCTTTTGTTCCTTGGACTTCTTAACAGGGAGCCAGCTCTTCTTCAGGCCCTTGGAGATTCCTATAAGCAAGGGGACACAGCACAAAACGAAGTCCTACCCCTCTCCTTGGCAGCAAAGCAACTGCAGGTCAGTCCAGCAAAGCAACAGCAGGACAGTCTTCCTTCTTCAGTCGTCCAGCCTTCTCCTTGGCAGAGGTTCCTCCTTGATTCCAGGATGATCTAATTTTCTGTAGTCTGGGGTCCTATACTTATACCCCTAAAAGTCTTTGTTCCCTCTGTGCATGAGGGCTCTGAGCCCGGTCAGAACCAGTTCTGGGTGTTCCTTGAGCACTTTGCTTTCCTGGCCTCTCCTTTCCTTTCAGTGAGAGGGGCAGGGTCGTTAACCGCCCAGCAGTAGGGGGAGCAAGCATTGTGGAAGGCAGGCACAGCCGTATTCAGGCCCAGGTGCCACCCCCTCCCACCACTCTAGATGCAGATGGAGCTATTCAGCCTAGGGATGGCCCACTCAGCCTCTGGGAGAAACCCAGCCCCTGTCACTCCCAAACCAGTCAATTCACAAACAGGCCAAGGCACACAGAAAGGTCAGAGAAGAGAACAGCCACTTTCTAAAAGTGCTGTTCTCAAACACAGGATTTAAAAAAAACCTTTACTAAAAGATGTGTTATTAAATTCTGAGTTCAGGGATACCAGACTTGTATGTCCTATCTTGCTCCAATGGGAAGATATGCAGGTAACCACTGTAGCTAGCATTCCCAATGATAGCCTGTGGGCAAGATAGCCTTACAATAGTGAAAAACGAAAATGGCTGTAATTCACTACCAGTGCATGTCACCTGCACTAGTACATGCTCTTCCTTTCACATACACTGCACCCTGTCCAAGGGGGTTCCTTGAGCCTTCCATAGGGGTGAACAATGTATACAGAAAGGGAATGGTTAGGCCTAGTCAGTGGGGACATTAGCCAGGTTGACATGGCAGTTCACAGACTGCACCCAGGCACTGCGGTGGCAGTCCTGAGACACCATTTTAGGGCTATTCACGTGGATGGCAGGCCCACTAGTAGCATTTGTATCACCAGCCCTGGCACACTCAGTGCACTTTACTAGGGACTTCTTGGTGATAAAAATATGCCAATCATGGATAACAATTTACTCAGGGAGCATATGCACTTTAGCACTGGTCAGCAGTGGTAAAGTGCCCAGAGTCCTATTGCCAACAACCAGGGGTCAGGAAAAATAAAGGAGGAAGAAGCAAAACGTTTTGGGATAACCCTGCAAAAAGGGCCATTTACAACAATGCGGTTAAATCTTTCCACAGCACCATTGACCCTAGGATGATAGAGAGCTGAAAATCTATGAGAAATACCAGCCCTATCAAGAAACTCTTTCATTTCTGCTGACTTAAATTGGACACCATTGTCAGTAAGATTTTTTTAGGGGAAACCCTCATGAACAAAAACATTGCTTAAAAAATCAATGACATTGGAGGGGTAAATTTCACTAACAACTTTAAATTCTAACCATTTGGAAAATAAATCCACAAGAACAAGTATATACTTAGAAGACTCTTCACTCCATGCAATTGGACCTATAATGTCCAAAGCCAAATCCTCCCAAGGAAGAGAAGGACAACCTAAACAACTCAGAGAAGGATTCAAATGTTTCTGTGACTTGTCAGCACATTCACAATCACTGCAATACCATACAAATCTTTCAGTTTCTATGTCAATTTTTGGCCACCAATACAAGGATTACATTTTTTTTGTACGAGTAAGACCACTGTGGCCTTCATGACATAAGGAAATTATGTTATTTCTTAACTTAAGGGGGGGTGACCTTGTCTCCTCTCACCACAAACATACCATCCAAACCTAATTCGTTCCTAAACTCCCAAAACGCTCTTAGTTCACCAAGAAGTACAGATTTGACGCAACCCCAACCATTTTGAATTTTAGATTTAAACTCCTTGAGAATTTCATCATCATTTAGAGCACTTTCCCATTCTACTTTTGCAAACCAGACTCTTCATGAATGGAAAAAATACTAGCAACACACACATCATTCCAAGGATTGTCGTCCATTTCTCTCAGAGGTAAAGATATTCTGCTTTAAAAATCTGCTGTTACATTTATAGCCATGTCTGAAATGGGGTGGCTGAGTGGGCTAAAGAATGGTGATGGATTAAACCCAGATCAGTTGACTGGGGGTGAGTGTTTGATTTGCTCAAACGCTCCGTCCATCATCCCCTTTTGTATCGCTTTGTTCGCCCTAAGTGTGGCAGGGTATGCTCAGACGTGAGTCCCTTGCTCACTTGGCCACTGGATTCAAGATAGCCTGGCTGATGAGGATTATGAATCCGAAACCGGTCCCAGGATGCTTGTTTCCGGTCCATGGAAGACATGGCTTGGCAGTTCGGGCTGGACTGTTCCCATGAGGCACAGGGTCAGACTGATTTGCATATAGCCATGTCTGAAATGGGGTGGCTGAGTGGGCTATAGAATGGTGATGGATGAAACCCAGATCAGTTAACTGGGGGTGAGTGTTTGATTTGCTCAAACGCTCCGTCCATCATCCCCTTTTGTATCGCTTTGTTCGTCCTAAGTGTGGCAGGGTATGCTCAGACGTGAGTCCCTTGCTCACTTGGCCACTGGATTCAAGATAGCCTGGCTGATGAGGATTATGAATCCGAAACCGGTCCCAGGATGCTTGTTTCAGGTCCATGGAAGACATGGCTTGGCAGTTCGGGCTGGACTGTTCCCATGAGGCACAGGGTCAGACTGATTTGCATATAGCCATGTCTGAAATGGGGTGGCTGAGTGGGCTAAAGAATGGTGATGGATTAAACCCAGATCAGTTGACTGGGGGTGAGTGTTTGATTTGCTCAAACGCTCCGTCCATCATCCCCTTTTGTAACATTTTTTTCCTGGCACATATTGAACATCATACAAGAAGTCTTGAAGTTGCATAGAAAGAATAGTGATTCTTGCTGATGCTCTAGATAGCCCTTCAGTGGTGAGCACTTTTGTTAAGGGTTACTGATCCGTGCGCACTGTAAATCTCCTACCCTACACAAATGTCCTAAATTGCGCCAAAGCCTATACACAGGCCAATGTCTCTTTTCAATAACAGAGTACTTTGGCTCAGTAGAAGAGAGTGACCTGCATGCAAATGCTATAACTATTTCTGCACCACTTTCATCAATCTGTGAAAGCACACTGCCTAAACCCTTGCCACTACCATCAGTGGTAACAAAGGTTGTAGCCGTGGGGTTAAAAGCTTGCAAATTGGGAGCTTTACTGATGGCATTCTTAATGTCAATAAAAGCATTTTGGCAAACATTAGACCATTCAAACTTGTTTTTGTTTTTCAACAAAATACGCATTTCATGAGTGCTTTCTGAAAACTTTTCAACAAATTTTGAGTAAAATTCGGCTAAGCCTAAATATGAGCGTAACTCATCCTTATTTCTAGCAAAGGTGCAGGATTAACAGCTTCTACAAGTTTTTCCTTTGGTTTGATGCCTTTGTCACTGATCTCATGTCCTAAATAAGTTACCTTTCTTTCAGCAAATTTATATTTAGTTAATTCAGCAGTTAAACCCTTGTGTGACAAAATGGAAAGTACCTTTCTCAATACTTCCTCAAGGTGTTGTTTAGACTTGCTCATAATAAAAATATCATCTTGGAAGAATGTAACTTCCTTTAATTTACCTAAAAGTTCAAACATAAGCCTTTGGAAGACAGCAGCTGCTGATGCAAGGCCAAAAGGCATACGTTTAAACTGGAAACAGCCAGAAGCCGTCAAATGCTTCGAGTTTAAGACCACCTGATGGTAAGCGCTGGATAAATCTAAAATGGAGAACCACTTGGCATTTCTAGTTACCATCAGCAGTTCGTCGATTTGTAGAAGAGGAAACTGACCTACAATAATATTTTCGCTGAGACCTCTTAAATCCACACAAAGACGAACCTTGCCAATGGTACGCCTTGCCACGACTAATGGAGAAACCTATTCAGAAGCTTCAATGGGTTCTATAATGCCAGGATCCAATAATTTATTCAACTCAGCTTTTACTTCGTCTCTAACGATGTAGGGAATGTTGCGAGCCTTGTGGATCTTGGAAGAAGCATCTTGTTTTAATCTGATAACGTGAGTGAAGCCATTTAACTTACCAATTTTGCCATTAAAAACATCAGGAAATTCACGTAAAACCCATTTCTTTGTATCTTCTCCATTGCAAACTACTAAAACTTGTTCAGGACTATTAGGATCCAGAAATAATTTTAGTTTTTTCTGATCTTTCCAGCCTAATTAGAAGGTCCATATTTAGCCACATACAATTTGCAAAGAGAGTGTCTGCCCTTACATCTAAAAACAAGTTGTCCAAAACCGATGACATCAATTTTCTCTCCAGTATAACTTTCTGGAGAAATATCAGAAGATTCTAACTGATCAGCTAACATATGAACAAATTGTTTACTCCAAATATCTTCAGCCATAATCGTGTAGGGGAACCAGAATCTGCAGCTACTTGTAAAGACACCCCACCAAACGAAACCCAGCACAGAGGTTTACTGCTAGACTGGCTGGAAATGTTTAACATTTTGTTTTTAACACTAGGAATAATATTACATTAATCAGTACTTTCACTAGAAGAGGAATGCTCATCACTACTTTCCTTAGTACAAGTAACTTTAACCTTTTTGCATTTATTTTACCTTTAGGCATGCAAGCTTTGGCAAAATGTCCAATCAAACCACATTCCATACATTTGGCAGATCTAGCTGGGCATTTGTCAAAACGTGCAGAATGAGAAGAACTACCACACCTGTAATAAGCAAAGTTAGGATCTCTAGAATTATCACTATGAACATAGTTTTTAAATATTCTCTTGCTATTCGTTTGTGAAGGAACAAAGGAAGGTCTTTTTTGGTGTCAGAAATCTTACACACTGACTCAGCCCCATGACTCAAAGTAACCTTTGCGCAACGCTCTGACAATTCAGCTTTTTTAACTATATTCATAATATCTTTAAGACTGGAATCACCATCTACCCACAATCTGTCTTGAATTGACTTATTCTTAGTATACATAATGATTTAGTCTCTTATAAAGTCATCATGTAAGTTACCAAATTTGCAAGTAATAGCAAGTTTTTTCAGTGCAGAGACGTAATCCTCAATGGGTTCTTGTTTTTATTGTGTTCTTTGGAAAAAAGCCTCCCTCATCACTGCTTCACATACAGTGGGAAAACAATGTTCATCCGAGTCTAATAAAGCCATTTTTAAAACATCCAAATCACCAGGTCTATCACGTTTTTGAAGTTGGTTGTACACTCTTAAACCTTCAGGACCTAAACAGTACATTAAGATTCTTTTTTTTCTTTCGGGAGAAAAAGAACCACTACAATCTGAGGATCCCCAGGTGAAAATAAGAATTCTTGAGGGGAATTCAAATTTAAAGATTAATTGAATCTGGGAGGTTCCTCTTGTGTAGACATTCCAGTGTAGAGTAAGGTAAAATCAAGTAGAACAAATATGAAAAAAATACTGAAGAATGTGGTGGTGAAAAGTACTGGAAAGGTTATCAAATGAAAATGCACATCGTAAATGTAAATGTACTCACTACTGAAGGCAAGAATCAAACGTAAAATGTGCCAAAATTCAGTATATGAATATGTTTGCAGGTTAACTGAAGATGCTGTAAAAAAATCACTAAGAAACAAGTAAAAACGCTGTAAATCTGCCCTGGCAGGAAGCGCTGCCACGGAGTTCAAAGCGTAATAAAAAGAAATGCTCACGGATCAGAAGAAAACGCAGATTAAAGATGGCGGCACTTCGAGGTCATAACCTTGCATGTGGCGTGGAAACATGGTGTGTTCCAAAGCAGGGGAAGCTTTGAAATTCTTTGATGGCATTGCAGTATTCCACAGAGCTGCGTGCACGAGAAAACGCACGCACTGGAGGCTCGAGATGATCATTTAACCGCAGGTCAGTTCAAATGAAAATGAAAATAAGACCTACCCGCTCTTTTGTAGAAACGCAGGAATTCAATAGAAAAGCCCCAAAAGATGACAGAAGCTCCAGAGTTTCACGGCAGAAAGCCTTTGCCAAAAATTAGCACAGCGGTACAATACATTTTCGCCTTACGTATAAGAGGTGAAACAGAGTCCAATAAACATAGAGTCCAATAAATGTAATGGCCACAACGTAGACAAATAGCCGAATTTAAGATCCAGGGACAGATGTACGAGCCCCCTTGCACCACTTTAGCGTCACTTTTCCTATGTTAATAATGACGCAAAAGTGGCGCAAGGGCCTTGTAAATAAGTCCCCCAGTAATATTCGAGCTGTGGGTTCACGAGGTTGTCATCTTGTCGCCAAATTCTTCAAGTGAATGAGATGGAAGTGGGATGATTTGTAGTACAGCTTCTTTATTGAGACAACCCCAGCGAGGCCATGAAAGCACAGCAAACTCCAGCAACCTGTCACCCCCCCAACATTCCAACACAACATTATAAATACAGGGACAGTACGAACAAGATCTGACTACAAATGAAGGCCAGGGGTACAATAAATAAGGCTATTGCAATTCACTCTGTGAGTCTACCACTACTGAACTCACATATGTAGTAGAGTTGACTGGGTGAAGCAGACAAAGTTAGCCAGAAAGATGTAGAAAGTTCAGAATGGCAGAGGAGCTTTCTCAGTGCAAAGACCTTAGTGCCAATATCGGCCCACTCACCAGCCTTCCCGCAGTAACATGCATGTAACAAAATAAGCAGACAAGACAACTTTTTGTTGGGATAAAATTGCTGCAGGTTTATCAGCATAACAAATGCCAACAAGGTGGGTTATCTTACAGACGATCCAAAGGCAAGCCGCCCCTCGCGACCTACCACCTGATGGGCCAACTTGCATCGTGGCCTTAGCCAATCGGGGCTTAGCGGTTGTGGGAGGGGATAGCCACTCCCACTTCCGGCGAACCATCGGTCCACCCTCTTGCTCACACCCTCCCCCTACAAGGGGCGGAGCATTCAAGCGACCCCCGGTTGCTCAGGTTTCCAACCGCCTGTAGGATAGACGGGGCGCCGTCGCACCCCAGGGTCCACCACACAGACTTCCTGGGGATATTAGGCCTCATCACCCTTTGTGCTCCTGAAGAGGGTACCCCTGAGTACCTTTCCGCCTCTGGATCACCCTGTAACTCCGCCACAGCCCTGGGTGTGGCGACCGTCGCAGCCAGGGCCACCAAGGCCGGCATTCCTACTTACATCCTGCTATTTCTAGGGCCTCTCCCCTATCCAGCGAGAACCAGTCCATACTTATACTGGGCAGATATACCCTTTTGTTCACCAAACACCCTGTGAATTTGGCGTCTAGCACCCATGTCCAATGCAGCCAGGTCTCCTCTTCCCAGCAAAAATTACGCATAGCGCAGAACTTCCTGCGCGCAGAGACCATGGCCTCCCCTGCCAAGCTCCCTGCCACTGGGGCCACGGGTGTTTCCGTCCGCTGAGGAGTACCTATCACCCACTGGTTGCGAAATAGCCCCGTGTGGTCATTGAGGTCTTCCTCCCCGGTTCATACTTTGCCACATTGACCGGACAACTCCATAGGTATTTACAAGTTATCCCTGGTGCCCATAGCCACTGTTAAAAAAGCCCACATTAGACCCGGGTTTTTTTAAAAACTTCCGCCCCATTTCGCTGCTCCCAGCCCCTGCTAAGATGCTGGAAACCCATCTTAACCAGCATCTCGCAGCCTTTCTGGAAACCTCTGGCCTTTTGGATCATTCGCAGCATGGATTTCAGAGAGGGCATAGTACGGAGTCGGCCCTTGCCATAGCGCTTGATAACATCTGCACCAGAGTTGATAAGGGCCAGACTACCCTCCTTATCCTGTTAGATCTTACGGCTGCGTTTGATACTCTGTCTCCCTCGGTGTTAACATCTCGACTGAGGGAGATAGGGGTGGAGGGGTGCGCGCTTAGTTTGCTGGCCTCTTTCCTGGACCAGAGGGAACAGAGAGTTAAGCTGGGGGAGTTCCTATCTCCATCCCTTCCTGTGCATTGTGGGGTCCCTCAGGGGTCGGCATTAAGTTCGACCCTTTTTAACATCTATGTGACCCCACTTGCCAGGCTTATTAGATCATATGGGATGGAGGTAGTCTCCTATGCTGATGACACTCAGATTCTGGTGTCTCTCGCCCAACCTGTCATTTCTGCTGCCTCCAATTTTAGACACTGTATGGAGGCAGTCGCTCAATGGATGATCTGCAATTCATTGAAGATTAATGGCGAGAAGACAGAAATTCTGGTGTTTGGAGGAAAGGAGGACATTTGGTCTGCGGAATGGTGGCCTACATCTTTGGGAGTCTGTCCCGTACCCACCGCCCTGGCAAGGAACTTAGGAGTCATGATTGACCCTACCTTGGTGATGGGTCAGCAAGTCAACAGGACTACCTCCACATGTTGGGGTATAATAAATATCTTGCGGAAGATTAAGCACTATCTGTCCCCACAAGCCAGAAAGCAAGTTGTAGTAGCACTGATAGGTTCCAGACTTGACTATTGCAATGCCTTATATCTAGGTATAAACAAGGGTCTGTTACTGCGACTTCAAATGGTGCAGAACGCTGCGGCCAAGTTTGTACTGGATTTACCTAAGCGTGCCTCAGCCACTACTGCGAGAAATACATTACATTGGCTTCCGATTGAGGCCAGGATCTCCTTCAAGTCCCTATGTTTGATCTATGGGGCTCTTGCTACAAATAGGTCTGGAGGCATAAGAGACCTGCTGGTCCCTTATAGCCCTTCCAGAACTCTGCGCTCTGCCAATAAATCTCTGCTATCAGTCCCCCGCGTTCGTAGAGCCAAGTGGGGTGGCAGAGCTTTTTCGAGCCTTGCTCCGAAGTTGTGGAACACTTTGCCGGCGGAAAATAAGTCCCTACCCTCAATGCAAGCTTTTAGGAGGGCTCTTAAGATCTGGCTATTTGCCAAAGCCTACCCTTAGCTCTGTATTTTGCCTTTTTATTATTCCCTTTTTGGTTAGGCGCCTTGATGCCTTCGGGCTTAGTAGCGCGTTATAAGTTGCATTTTCATTTCATTTCATAGCAATGGTGTCACAGCAGGTTCGAGGGACTAAGTGTAAGGTGTCCATCCTTAGACCTAGCACATATCGTGAAGTGCCAACCTACAATTTCCCGGACCCTGTTAACCACCTGTGACCCTTGATACCTCTACCAGAGAAGGTGTCGAACTACCAGCTGGTGTGTCACATGACTCGCTATAGTGCTAATTAGTGGATTCGCTGGGACCCATCTGTGACCCTGCCAAAGCTGTTTCACACACTTCAGTTCTAAATGCCCTAGCTCGTCCCTCAAAGGCACCTCACAGCCAGGAAATCCCTGTTGACATTGTGAGGGGGGGTTAGGGCCCAGCCACCCCTTCTACGTTACTAACCTTTGTCTCCTTAAAAGGCTCCGGCTAGTGTCAGCGGCTCACCCTGTCCTGGCGAGGCGCAACAATGCTTGATTTAAATGAGAGAGACCCCTTGAACCAGGGGAATAGGGTACTTATTCAAAGTAAAATAGAGCGTTTCCCTTGGTACAATTCATTCGTTAAGCCCACATATTAATTTTGAACACTTTGACATTTAAACAAGATAAAACAAACCAATACGTGTGTAAAAAACTTGTACAAATTTATTCTTATTGTTAAAAATACAGAGAATCATATGTTAAGAAATATGGTGATACCATATTGCGAGTAAAAAACAAAAGGGAGAAAGAAAACCTTTTCCTCTGACAGTATAAAATCAAATCCAACACAATATCACGAAAAGAATTAAACACAATATCCAACTGACAATGTAAAATGAATTAATAAAATTATACTACAACACAACAGAGAGAGACACAGTAAGACAGTACAATTTTGTCATTGAAGCTATAGCACACCGAGTATATTAGTCTCGGACTGGCAATCTTGGGCACATATACTTATTGCACTTTACAAAATTGACACGGTCACTCGGTTATGCAGTTTGTTTTGCGTCGACGCGTTTCGATGGCTTATTTCATTTTCTTGCCATCTTTTTCAAGACTGTTATGTTTAGTCTCTCTTTCTCTGAGGCACTGGATGGTTGCCTTAAAATTTGGAAGGTCCTATGAATAAACATATTGCTGTCAGTATCTGTTTTGCATGTTACTGATTTTGCTGTTCATTAGACATATCTGGTACAACTGATTTCTATGCATCTAGCACAATATTTGGAAGGTCCTATGAATAACCATATTGCTGTTAATATCTATTTTGCATATTACTGATTTTACTGTTCATTAGACACATCAAAACATAGTGCAACTGATTTCTATGCATCTAGGGCAATAAACATCTTATTTGGACACATCAATTCCAATTCTCTTGTACTGTATCAACAGTCGATATTATTAGCTACCATCTGCGACTCAATAAGGTTAAGCATAGGTCTCGTCAATTTTAATCATCACGGCACTTACGATTGTCCAATATTACCATGTGTGCTTTTACGTTCAATGTCCCCCTCCCACTTATTGGGAAAAGAAAAAGCTACCATGCGTATGAATTATTTGACGGGTATCCCGGGATTACCATATTAAAATATCCGCTAAGAGACTTTTTTTAAGTTTCATTGACCTCTAGTCATCATTTTTGATCTACAGAGCCCCATGTATTATTGTCAGTTGTTACCTTTTATTCCATACTCAGGGAGGACTTCTGATTATCCTGCACAGGCATATTACACAGTGGGGTTATCCTAAAAAGTAATGAGATATTTTTTTACTTTGCCTATTCCGCTGACACAGATCTATTTCTTGCTCCTACTGATATCAGCCTAATTTTTACCTTTATTCCTGCTGTGGAATTCCTTGTTGTTTATTCTTTATCCGGTGGTTAAATCTTGCATCAAAGGTGCAAAGGGGTTATCTGTAATAGAGTTTACTCGTTTATATTTATTAATCTACTGCTGACCCATATTATTTGGACGTTTTTAACATTAAGTTTGTTGTTTGCATTCTAATTTTTCGCCCAGATTTACCTGTGTTTGTTGTTGTTTATTAGCGATAGCGCACTAATCGCAACTGCTGGATAGGGAGCCCCCACTTTGTTGTCACTTGGCTTATATCTGGTAAAAAATATAACGAGCCTTGCATAAGTACACGAACCACAACGTGTCAGAAAAGGTTGTCTACATCATTTTTAACCTGTTGGGCCTATTCAAAACAACCCACCTTGCTCCTCATGTAGCAGAGTCTGTGAGGGAGTGGATACTTGGCTGCGCCCGGATCTTTCGTTTTCTGTCTCTATAAGATTAAGATGTAAACGGGAGCTAAAGTTAGTTTATACTTTTGCAATTGGGTGTTGTCACTGACCCTAAGCCCCTACGACACAGCCTCTTACCTAGAAAGTCTGCAGCTATCGCGTCTCCACTCCCGACCGGCGTATCTTGGTTATGCATAATCTTGGTTATGCATAACCAAGATACGCCGGTCGGGAGTGGAGACGCGATAGCTGCAGACTTTCTAGGTAAGAGGCTGTGTCGTAGGGGCTTAGGGTCAGTGACAACACCCAATTGCAAAAGTATAAACTAACTTTAGCTCCCGTTTACATCTTAATCTTATAGAGACAGAAAACAAAAGATCCGGGCGCAGCCAAGTATCCACTCCCTCACAGACTCTGCTACATGAGGAGCAAGGTGGGTTGTTTTGAATAGGCCCAACAGGTTAAAAATGATGTAGACAACCTTTTCTGACACGTTGTGGTTCGTGTACTTATGCAACGCTCGTTATATTTTTTACCAGATATAAGCCAAGTGACAACAAAGTGGGGGCTCCCTATCCAGCAGTTGCGATTAGTGCGCTATCGCTAATAAACAACAACAAACACAGGTAAATCTGGGCGAAAAATTAGAATGCAAACAACAAACTTAATGTTAAAAACGTCCAAATAATATGGGTCAGCAGTAGATTAATAAATATAAACGAGTAAACTCTATTACAGATAACCCCTTTGCACCTTTGATGCAAGATTTAACCACCGGAAAAAGAATAAACAGCAAGGAATTCCACAGCAGGAATAAAGGTAAAAATTAGGCTGATATCAGTAGGAGCAAGAAATAGATCTGTGTCAGCGGAATAGGCAAAGTAAAAAAATATCTCATTACTTTTTAGGATAACCCCACTGTGTAATATGCCTGTGCAGGATAATCAGAAGTCCTCCCTGAGTATGGAATAAAAGGTAACAACTGACAATAATACATGGGGCTCTGTAGATCAAAAATGATGACTAGAGGTCAATGAAACTTAAAAAAAGTCTCTTAGCGGATATTTTAATATGGTAATCCCGGGATACCCGTCAAATAATTCGTACGCATGGTAGCTTTTTCTTTTCCCAATAAGTGGGAGGGGGACATTGAACGTAAAAGCACACATGGTAATATTGGACAATCGTAAGTGCCGTGATGATTAAAATTGACGAGACCTATGCTTAACCTTATTGAGTCGCAGATGGTAGCTAATAATATCGACTGTTGATACAGTACAAGAGAATTGGAATTGATGTGTCCAAATAAGATGTTTATTGCCCTAGATGCATAGAAATCAGTTGCACTATGTTTTGATGTGTCTAATGAACAGTAAAATCAGTAATATGCAAAATAGATATTAACAGCAATATGGTTATTCATAGGACCTTCCAAATATTGTGCTAGATGCATAGAAATCAGTTGTACCAGATATGTCTAATGAACAGCAAAATCAGTAACATGCAAAACAGATACTGACAGCAATATGTTTATTCATAGGACCTTCCAAATTTTAAGGCAACCATCCAGTGCCTCAGAGAAAGAGAGACTAAACATAACAGTCTTGAAAAAGATGGCAAGAAAATGAAATAAGCCATCGAAACGCGTCGACGCAAAACAAACTGCATAACCGAGTGACCGTGTCAATTTTGTAAAGTGCAATAAGTATATGTGCCCAAGATTGCCAGTCCGAGACTAATATACTCGGTGTGCTATAGCTTCAATGACAAAATTGTACTGTCTTACTGTGTCTCTCTCTGTTGTGTTGTAGTATAATTTTATTAATTCATTTTACATTGTCAGTTGGATATTGTGTTTAATTCTTTTCGTGATATTGTGTTGGATTTGATTTTATACTGTCAGAGGAAAAGGTTTTCTTTCTCCCTTTTGTTTTTTACTCGCAATATGGTATCACCATATTTCTTAACATATGATTCTCTGTGTTTTTAACAATAAGAATAAATTTGTACAAGTTTTTTACACACGTATTGGTTTGTTTTATCTTGTTTAAATGTCAAAGTGTTCAAAATTAATATGTGGGCTTAACGAATGAATTGTACCAAGGGAAACGCTCTATTTTACTTTGAGGCGCAACAATGGCCAATTCCAACCTGGGGACTATCCTGCCATAGGATAAAAGACATAGAAATGGGGTACCCTGTGTCCACGTCGTAGAAAGGGGGAAAACTTAAACGAAAACTCTAGACCCATTTATAGGCAGTCGAACCGCCAAAACAACCTACTCCAACCATTGTAGCCAAATATGATGACCCCACATTCTCCTCCTGTTCTCGCACTGCAACCCACCAAGTAGCTGGCAGCTACCACCTCTGCCTAGCTCCCTGGCATTTGCCAGGTGTTATTTTCTGACTTGACTAGACATGGGCATCCAACACCTGACAGCCTGATGCCCCCTTGCAGCTTTGGTGAATGTCATTGGGCCCGGCCCAGCCCACCCAGGCAGAGTTTGGCATTACCAGATATTGTGCGTGGCTAGCCCTGTCCTGTCAAGGCATGTCAGTGGCCGTACCCACTTTTAGGTGGCTATCTTGCCATGGGGTGTGAGACAAATGCACGGGTGTCCCCGAGGCCTACAGGGTAAGAGGGGGACTACAAGACCAATACTTGCCCCTTCTTGAGCAGTGGGAATGCCCTTGGGTCGGATTTACTGTCTAGGCTGATGTTGAGGATCCATCTCTAAGTGTGTGCTTGCCCCCATAACAAAGGACAATAGCTGGACAGCCCACTGCCTGGCCGCAAGCTTCTCCATCATGCGTATACTGCCAGTATGAGTTTTGCTTAGGCAACATCCTTTATAACACTGAGTAGAGGATCTCCTCATATTTGACACTTGTACAAGATGTCCCCCTGTGCCCGGCCATCGTTGGACCCAAGAAGCTTGTAACAAGCAGCCTAAACAACTGTAAATACAAGTTGAGCAACTAGGGGAACTATTCCTTCCTCCCTCTTACTTCCTGGCATGAGACCACTGACAAAGGAGTCCCTACTTAAGTGTCGGAAAACACTAAAAGAATACTGTCTAGGTGAAAGCTTACCCGGGCACCTAGCCAAGGTCCCTTCACTGTGTGTCAACCCCTGTTGTTGAAATATAGACTGTTGAATTTGCCTACCCACTTCCGGGCCCTTAACGTAAAACCAGCCAAACCAAATGCTTACATGGACACATGTGTGCCAACATGTGTCCCAAGAATAAAACAAGATAGAGGCTTGAAGAAACCGCCTGATCCAAAGTGGAGCCAAAGCTGCGAGGTCCTAGTGGGATCAGACTGGGGAGGTATGTGTGTGGCTAACGCAGGCCCAAAGTTCTGTGCAAATTGGTAATGCTTCCCCATACTGCCAATGGGCCAAAGAAAAGAAAACAAAATTGGCAATGCTGTGGAACAACTATGTGAGTGTCTCATCGTGGGCCAGATGCAGGAGTTATATGTGTGGTTTATGCAGGCCCAACTAATCTGCAGGGCTGTCCAGCTTGTTCTGGGAATGCGCTGAATATGGTCTGTTATATAGCCGCATGACATTGCCTTCCTGTAAATATTACAAAAGAGCACTACACCTCCAACAGCCCATTTGTTAACTTAATAATGCTGCATAGTTGCACAAGCTAAGAAGCCACAATAAAAGCTGTCTTGCCTAGCCAACCACGAACTAGCCACCCCTCTTCAGCGCTACATGGGTTCAGCTGCTATGGGTGTCAATTCCATAATACAGTGTACTATGAGTGACATTAAAACACTATGAAAGACACTGCCTGATAGCACACAAACACTGACGAAGAGGGGGACCCAATATCAGTAAATACGCCCATCTGACCCACAAGAAGCTCTAAGAAGACCAAGGTAAAAGGCTGTTTTTGTCCGGCATTCCCTAGCTTGGAGTATGCATGCGTGGGACAGTAACCTATGCACGATACATTGGGAGTCAAAGTGCCTGGTATGGAATGAGACTGCGTAGTTCAGATGGAACAGAGTATGACAAAATTACACAGTCCGTCTGAACTGTCTGGCCCAGAAAGACCGGAGATTTTTAGAGAAGTCCTCCAAGTACCCCACAACGAGGACTCAACCAGTCTTCTACCATACGACCCAAGATGTTACTCGTCTAGTCACCTAGGAGGAAACAGGTTTCCACTGTGGCCCGACAGGAGAAAAGATTATGTTAATGATAGGTCATTGCCTAATGTTAATACGCAATCTGTGGGTATTCTGGAAGCGAGACAAATTCCACCATTCTGAACTGATCATCCTGAGCCAAGGGAGAGTCCCGACATGTGTTTTTCCCATGTGCTACAGGTAAGGAGCACCTACCCTTCCCTCAGCGGATGGAGCCTCAGTTAATAAAACTGCCAATAAAATTAGAGAACAATGGCAGAGCCCAAACAGTTCATGTTCCCCATGGCCGCTGCCACTGATAAAACTTGAGCTTGTGTCATTACAGTGCACAATGCATGAATAAAAAGACTATGACTGACCCGGTAATTCTT
This sequence comes from Lissotriton helveticus, assembly GCF_964261635.1. Taxonomy (NCBI): domain Eukaryota; kingdom Metazoa; phylum Chordata; class Amphibia; order Caudata; family Salamandridae; genus Lissotriton; species Lissotriton helveticus. Next base: position 1,357,133,871 of record NC_136065.1, read on the forward strand.
GCAAAATCCGGCTACACTCTAGCTGGGGAGCTCCGGCATGCTGCCATTGGAGCAGGGAACTAGTGGGTAAGCAGAGTGCTCCGCGGTGAATCACCAGCGGGTGAAGCAACGCGACCTCACCGCCCCCATCGAAAGCTTGCAGGTTCACCCAAGTGCCAAATCCTCTGGATCGGAGAGGCGGAATTAAGCATAGCACTGAGGCTGCAAGTTTTTCCCAGACCCAACAGTGGATGAAAAGCAAAACAAGTTCAAAATTATGGCACAGGGGAAGTAAATTGCACAGACTCCCCGCGGATCCAAACGAGAACACAATAAAATTATGGCACAGGGGATATAAAATTCGCCCAGACTCAGAGGTGTCCAAAGAAAACACATTCCAATATTGCGCAGGGAATGCAAGAATAGTCCAGAGTCACCAGTGGTATAAGAGAACGCCTTCCCAGATTGCAGAGGGGAAGCCACATTTGCCCCGACTCACCAATGTTTATACACGACAACACCTTCCAATACGGCACAGGGGATGCCAGATTATCCCAGACTCGCCAGTAGATTTACCCAAGAACCCATCCAATATATCCTCCAGGGAAAGATTCACGCGATCGACGCTCAATACTGAATCATCCCAACGCTCTGTGCGCTAAGTAAACCATCTGACGAAATGCTCGATGCATCCATACCGTAACTGCGGCCCAACTAGGAGCAAAGGACATGCACTGCGCGGCCACAAGGCCCTGCCCGCCCGCAAAGCTGGGCGGGCCCATGACCCGCTCCCAAGAATCCACTCACATCAGTGAAAGCAACACTCGGCTGTGGGGTCCCCTGAGACCTGCCCCATGGTGTTCAGGCCAGGAGCCCGTGAATGCCCACTGCGGGCTCCTGAACGAGCGCCGCCTGACCTAAAGGTATCCGTAATGAGGACAGCGTGGCTGGCGCCACTAGCACAACCCGCTGCGACACACTCCGCTCATGCTGCCTCCGCATGGTCGAACTCTAATAACCTCGGCATGGCCCGGATTTCCATAATTGTCCAAGGCGCGCTCGCAACATGCACCATGCTCAGAGTGTCAACCCAAGCGCCAGACAACAAGTGTCGCCAACCCATAGCAGCCCCAACAGCCGAAGATCCAACATAACATGACTGGGCAGCCATTAACATCGGGACCGCCTGAAGCACCGTGGCATGCCCCTGGCGAACAGAAGGATCCCCCTCCCTGAGCCGTCCTGCGTGTACTGCTCCCAGCTGCATCCAGGCTCCCAAGTTGCCACATCCTGTGGCTCGGGGAACCTATGTGGAGCAGGCCACATGCCTCAAAATAGACGGGCTTTCTTCCCCGTGATCCGCATAGTGTGACTCCTGTATGACATAATTGGACACTGCCCCGAGGAAAGAATGCCGCAGGGGGACGAGGCATGTGGCAGAAGAGGGGAGACTGACACAAACAAGTGAAGCAAATCTCCGCACTGGAACCTCCCCTGTGAGTATGAGCTTCCTCGCTGTGGAACCGGGGTGGAAAGCGAACGGGACAACACTCCCTCTCGCGGCTACAATCCCAGCACCCGGGGGCACAAAAGGAAAACCCCCACCCCACTAGCTTCCACCCCAATGAGAAAACACAACGGGGGGCACAGCCACCCCACCACATGCGTTCAGGAATTCATGCAGATAGGGGAGCCACGAGCGCCAAAAGTCTAAGCACATGCTGACTACCAGTTCCTCCCCCCGTTTAGAAGAACTGCTAAGCTACCCGGAAAGCGAGATGAGGGGAAAACAGAAAGTGCATCGGAACAGCTCCTAACGGATAAAGGGGAGAATGTACGACCATCGTCGAAAATGAAAACGGAAAATTCTGCCTGTTCATACTACCGTGTCCCGCTGAGACCACAGTGCTAGACTAAACACACCTGTACTGTGATAAAGTACGTACATGGACGAAGAGTGGCCGGGAAAACTCCAATGCAACACCTAAACACATCTATTATCCAGCAAATTCAGCGTGCGTCCAAGAAAAGAAGTCTGAAGTCAACCCACACTCAGTGGGCTCCCGTCGAAGTAAAAACCAAGACCTTCTGTGTCACACCCGAGGTGTCACGCCCGAACACTAACAAACAAGCGAGGGGTCTTATACCGAGCCAGCAAGGGAAAAGGAGTCATAGAAAACCATGTCCCTCACTCACTCTTAAAAACAGTGTTGGCGCATAAACTAGAAAATAGGCAGAGGAAACAAAAGTTCGATTTTCCAATTAAACTGTAAATTCCTCTCATACAACACTGCCTAGTAAGGTCTCACTTCCTCTCAATTTTGCCTATTAAGTATATTGACGCGCCTTATAAAGGGGGGGGGCAACCTATTAAAATTCGGGGCACCAGAAGAAGACGATGTGGAGCACCTCTTCGAGCGCGCTACGGGCAGGCCCTCAGAAGAAGAATGCTAAACGGTTACATACCGGGAGACAAAAGGAAAATTAGCCCAATGCCCACTACTGCAATCCATGTTACAATGACATCAAATTGTTATAAACACGGTGCCTAGAACACCCCCGGGTATTCGTGCGGGTATTCTATATACTTGAGCGCCATTTTGAAATTCCTAAGCTCCGAGGAGGAGGCGGGGACTTCAATCAAGTGGGCACCATTTTGCCAACGCACACAGCCCATGGCAGAGTCTGGGTGCCTCGATCCTGTGGCGCCATTTCAAAATGCTTGATGCCCCCTGGGGCGTGGTCCCTGGCACGTGGGAGCCAAAATCGCGGAAGCAAGAAATCTGCCACTACCCGGGAACGAACCTGGGCCGTGGCTCTAAAGGATAACGCTCTCCCTAAAGAGCTAATACTTCTCCTACACGTTGCACGGCAAAAGACCGCCCTCCTGGACAACCTACACAGTAGGTGAACGCGTCGCACCCCAGCTGTGGAGCTAGCAAGTACCAGCCGATGAGCACTGAAACCCTCGTATGCTCGCACAGTCTCCCATTGTACCAAGAAAAGAAAGATAATTTGCGCTACACTTTATTGCTCTTTTTTACAATTCCTCCGTCGGCAAACTGACCAACTCAAATCCTGGCAGAAACCTGTTCTCTCTTCAAAAGCCCCCAATGCTCCGCCCGCCAACTCCGAGGTCACTATCAATAAACGACGTGGGGACCGTATGCTTAATTTGTTAACACAGCCTGCCTCTCCCCCTCTCGTCGGGTAGCAGAGTCAAGGGCGCCGTCCCGCGACGGCCCCATCCCGATCATGCCCGAAGCTAACCAAAGGGGGAACCTCTTCGTACCCACAAACCTCCATTCACACTCGGACCGCCGAAATAAGACCTCAAGAGCCGATGAAAAGTGCTAGTGCTATCCGAACCAGTACAGCAACTCATGCGCCGAGAAGTGCAAATACGGCGCTAATGGAAATACAACAGCCCCACTCCGAAGTGCAGACACTGTCCAGAAGAAAGGACAGCGTCCCCGCAAAAAGTGGAGGTGAGAATCGAATGGCAATCCAACCAACCTCCCGGTCCTGCTGACCTCACGGGGAGGAGTGGTGGGGTGGTCAGGGCGCACGCGACCCAGGATGCCTGCGCTCAAAGTGACCGGCAAGTCCCCTCCCGCCAAACATGGCCTCACCGAGGACAAAGGCTCAAAGCACACTCAATAGAAAAGCGCGGGCCCGCACAGGTGACCCCCCATACCCCCAAACATCGCAGATGCCGTGCACCTGCATACCTCCCTGGGGGCAGGGCACCGACTGCACCTACACAAAGAAAGAACAACATCTGTCGCTCCTGCATGGCGGCAAGCTGCTTCTCGCTTTCCAAGGCCTCTCCGTGGGGTCCCACACCAGAGCCCACGCAACAAACTCGGGCCCACACACGCGATCACACATGCCCCCGAATACCTGCAAACGGGCACTGGAGCCCGACTTAGGCCTCTGCACCCCCGCTGTCCCACCGCCAAGAAAACAGGCGACCCACAACCTAATCACCCCGACTCACCGCAAGAGAAAGCGCGCCTGTGAACGGCGGAAAACACAGGACGCCGACGCCAGACCAGGCCTCTGGACGGAGATACCAGAGGGCACCCAAACGGCATCAGGGTGAGGGTACAAAGAGGCCGCCAGGTGGGCGGGGGAGGAAGATATATCTCTTCCCCCTCCACCGCAGCCGGAAGTGACGTCCAGGACGACCCCTTAGGTTCGTGTAACTCTGGGCTGCCCCGTGTGCCATCTTGTGGCACTAAGGGGCCACCTTCTTATGTGTCGGTCGGCCCGCATTGTCTCTCTGACACCAAGGGAACACACTATTTTTAAAGGTGCAGTTAGCTTCAGCTTAGGCTGATATTTGGCTAGAATTGAAAGATTCACCTTTTGCCACATGGTTTACTGTCCATGCAGTCAAGGCCAATATTTTGCTTCTATACACTACAGAGACAAGACACAGTGGGTAAGTAAACCCTGGATGACGACATTTTAGTGGTAATGCAAAAAATAACAGACTAATGGATGTCTGTTGACTGGGTTGTAAAGTGTACGGGGGAGACTGATGTAAGCAAAAGAAATAGAGACATGAGAGAAAATATTCTTCACACGTCCTATCAAATGGAAAATATAGTTCACAAAAAGAACACAAACATTTTAAGCTACCTGTAAATACACACATTTTAGCGGTGGTTTGTCTCAGGGCACTGTTGATATTTGGCACTAGGCAAATTAAACTTAAACTTAGGGCCTCATTTACAAGGCCCCACGCTGCACTTTTGCACTGCCGGAGCATCACTTTTTTGATGCTCCAGTAGCGCAATGCGCAGCAGCATATTTACAAGGCCACATAAAGCCACTTTGCAAGGCTTTTCCATGGCCTTGTAAATACGTGCCCCTTTCACGCAGAACACTGCGTGAAAGGGGTGTTGCATGGGTGTTGCTGTGGAATCTGAAGCATTCTGAGATTTACGAGGAATCGTAAATCTGGGAATGTGTCAGACTAACAACACGGAGGCGCAACAAGGAGAAATATCCTTATTTCTCCTCCTTTTTTTCTCCCTCTATGTGTGATGCATTGTGCATCATACATGGAAAGAGGAAGACTCCTCTTGTGATTGTTTCTGTGTAGAAAGATGCACATAACAGTCACCCCCTCAATGAATACACCCTTGCACCATGGCGCAAGGATGCCTGCAGTGACGCATGGCAAAACGCTGTTTATAGCGCAGTGCAAAAGGACAGGAATGCACAGTATCTCTTATATACAGCACATTCCTGCCCTTTTCTTTTGATGCAGGGCAGCACAGCAAGATTCCTTGCGGCAATGCTCTGTGCCAAAACCTCGTAAAGGCACAAGAGCTGAAAGATTTCTTGACTCCAGTCATTAGATTGAATAATGCCACTGATTAGCACCTAATTGACATTTGATTTCTTTTCTTTTTGCTCTTAGCTCAGGCACGGAAGATAGCACTATATGAAAACTATGTTAATAAAGCTAAACTTATAATAACTCTGAGATTTCTTCTCTGTAGTCATCAAATTGAGTGATGTCAAGACAGTATGGGATCGCTCATGTTCAGGGTTAGAGCGATTGTGGCTGGCAGTTCGGGCTGATCTGTTCCTCCTGGGGCAGCACCAAGTCTGATCTGCATATATTTGGTCCCTGCCCGTTGTGGCACACTGAGCTAAACAAGGCATGAAATACAGAGTAATTCCAAATAGTAGCTGAGATTATTTCAAGCATCCCACCCATCACTCATTTGTTTTTCTCCCTAAAGAGACAAAGCACAGATGTAGGTAAACACTGGCCTAGTGTGATTTAATCATACAGAATAAATACCAGACCATTATTTGCTTGTGGGTTGGATTCTAAAGTGCAGGAGAAAACCTGGTGCCAATCATCAAGAAGTAATTAAGAGTTAAAAAAGGAGATATGAGAGAATTTGTTTTCACTTTCTCTAAACAGGGAAAAGATTTTCCACAAAAAGCTGAATTAAAATATTTAGCTAGTGGGAAATAGATGTTTCTTGGTGGTGGTTTGCTTGCCACTTCCAGAACATTCTTGGCATGTGATACAGTATAAACCAATCTCAAATTAAATAATCAGAGAAGAAAGAGCTGAAAGATTCCTCACCTCCAGCAATCACGTTAAATAATTTCAGCGGTTTAGAGTGTACAGGGTTTGATCCTGTACGACTTAAAGGGAGGGGTTAATATATATATATAAACAGAATGGAATCCACTAAAAAGAGTGGTAGTGATCCCTAAAGTGATGGGGAGCACACAGTGTTGTTTTAATGCCCCTCACACACCAACAGGCCCCTTGGTGTCATGCTTCTACATCGGGGCCTTCGCAAACCTCTACGGGATGCGGCGTGCTGCAACTCACGGATACGCAGTAGCACTTAGTAGTGAACTATGTATAGGTGTGTGGAGGGAGTGTTTGAGTAAAGGGGTGAGGTGAAAGGGGTGAAAGGTTAAAAAATACCAAGCTCGTAGGAAAAATTATTTATTATACCCTCGGCTGGTACTATTAAAAAGTGCAAAAAATAAGGTTGACCAATATACGAATTACGGTATATCAACCTTTGATTAGCGTCGACATGTTTCGGAGTGCTACGACTCCTTCTTCAGGACAAGGATCTGCACATTAATCCCCACCTTACTCACATGGGTGTGAAAAGAATTTAAAAGGGTAATTTACCAAAAAATGCTAGGTGAAATGTACCTATCAATGTTGTATGTACGCTCTGTTGCGCCCAATAGGCGTAAGAGGAACTTATTGTTTGAAAATGTCTGACCTCATGAGCCCAAGCGTGGTTTTGGGGGGGTTCCTCACTGCTTAATATAGCAACGGTTACTGCACGGTCTAGTAGACTGTCTTCCCCTCAACGCGGCTTCTTCAGAGCCGCGTTGAGGGGAAGAGTATTTATAATATAGTAGTATTTATAATAAATCAGCACAAGAAAATGTTAATCATGTGCATACATATGTATTATTTTCACATATTTCCCAGTTATTTGAAGAGTCATAAGCACTCAACATATATTTGACATTTAAACAAGATTTGACAATATATGTACATTGCACAAAATGAATGTTTACAAATAAAAACATTACAAAATATAAAAAAGACACGAATAAACATATCACATAAATACACATATCACATGGAAGTTTCTACAGTGTCCTTATTTACAATACTCTGTTTTTGTTCAACAAAAACTAGGATATACAATGTAGAGGTTCTCATACATTAATCACCACATGATGGCATAAAGCTGGGAAAATACTTTTAATTGGAGATACCACATACATGGGTAAATCTTTGTCACGTGTCAGACATTCGTCCAAGCTCCCTCATTTTTGCCACCAATGCTTTTTCGACTTTCTTTGCAATGGGATTTAAATAAAAGGAGGTTATCATCAGGTTGTTTACATACTTGATACTGGGCACTGAGTGATCAGGAACATAAAAGGGCTATAAGTAAGTGTACTCTGAATATTAAGTTGAAGAAAAACTAATTATGAAACTTGAAGTCTGAATTGAGATTCATGGGAGGTACAGGTGTAAAAATATCCTCCTACATGAGGTTGTATATCTATATGGAAGGTATGTCCTGGTAGTAAAAAACTCTTACATTCGCTTTTCACTGCTGCAAGTCTTATATCTCACATTGGATAACATTGGGATTACCTTCTTACACTTTAAAAGTGTAATTTCAAAATGGGAAGATATAGCTGGTTCATGACTGGTGTCTCTGGAATCCTAATTTAAAATCCTAACTTAAGGTGAATGTTAGAAATTGGGTTGTTGGTTAACTGGGGTGTAAATATTTGTCAAACAGCAACCACAATCTTAGTCAAGGTAAGTTTCAAGCAAACCTTAAATTAACCTTTTGCAGACCCTCTGGTAGCTTGGCACACAGCAGTCAGGCTTAACTTAGAGGCAGTGTGTAAAGTATTTGCGCAACACTTCAAACACCACACAAAAAGATACCAAACCAAGTTAAAAAAATAGACCTGACTTTGGCAAAAAAATAAGAGCAAAACCACAAAATATCTAATAAATAGAACTTGAGATATTGTTTTTTAAAGGTTTTAAGTGAAAATAGCGCTAAGAAAAGCAAAGCACTAACGTGGGATATCTGGTTGCACCAGACCAGGACAAAGTCAAAAGTACTGGCCGACCATGATGGAGCGCTAGCTGGATACAGTGACCCAATTAGACTGTCTGAACAAAAGTTCCTTAATCTGTGGTTGTAGAGCGTTGTGTGTGTTTGGGTCGAGTATGTGATGCGCAGCAGAGATGATGCTCCGGATCCAAGATCCAGCGAGGCTGCGGTGTGAGATAGATTCTGATGCATTTTGTAGAACTTCTAGGACCCCTAATTATGAAAATGGCTAACTTCACTATTCTAGGAGACATGAATCTACTCTTGGAGAAAGATGATTGCCCAATAGTGAATGATTTCAAAACGGATCTTGCATCCCTCAACCTGACCTTAAAGAACTCTGGCCCTACACATAGAGCCGGTCATTTGTTGGATCCTATCCTCTCCAACCTAAACGACTTATTGAAACCCACGGCCATTCCTGTGCCTTGGTCTGACCACTTCCTGATTAAATTTTCCCTTCTTGTAAAAAATTCTAATGGGATGAGAACACCAACTCCTATACAATTAATCAGGAAATGGAAAAAACTCGATCTAGAAAAACTTAACTCCTTTCTCGAGGGCCATCTCCCTTGTACAAAATCAACAGTACAAGAGTTCTCTATATCAGTCCAAACTTGGCTCCTAGAAGCCATCGACTCCACTTTGCCTAAAACTATATTAAAACAAAATTCCCACCGCCCCCCTGCTCCATGGTTCACTGAGACCTTGAAACAAGAAAAAAGTATATGCAAAACTGCAGAACGTCATTGGAGGAAATCCTATTGCCCTGAGTCCAAATTGACCTATAAACATAACTCTCAAATTATCAGAGGCTCTGTGCCAAAACCAAAGCTGAACATGCCTGCACGAAAATCACGGAAGCCCTATGTCAGTCCAAAACACTTTTTAAAACTGTAAGAGAACTAGCTGGTTCCCTTACATTACAATCTCCCCCTGATTTAAATAAATTACAATGTGATGCCCTTGCAACTTTTTTTGTAGAAAAAGTCGACAAAATCTATCAGGGTATAGAACAAACCACAAAGGAAATTGCCGAGTCCAGAGCAATCCCACCTTCTATTAATAGTGGCCCTGAAATCAACACTTCAGTCCCCATCACTCACATGAAAACAGAGATGTCCTCCTATATATCCCCACTTGATGTAACACCTCCAGCCATTTTAGATAAATGGCCGTTGCTTGACTTAGACTTGGTTCGAAAACTTTTGAATTCCATCAAATCTGGCTCACCAAACGATCCATTACCGTGTTCTATCCTGAAAAAATTAAATGACAAAACCCTAGGGACAATTACCAATCTTCTTAATAAATCGCTACAGGAAGAAATCGTACCAAAGGAATGGAAACATGCAATGATCCACCCTTTACTGAAAAAAGCTGGAACTGACCCCAATTTGCCATCCAACTTTAGGCCTATCTCTTTGCTACCTATCTTTGCAAAGATATTGGAAAAACATGTTCACAGAGTCCTCACTGATTTTATTACCACCCATGATCTACTACCTCTCCATCAGTCAGGATTCCGCACAGGTTTCTCTACCGAAACGACTCTGTTGGGCGTAACTGAGAATATCCGCCTACTGTTGGACCGCGGAGAAACGGTTGCCTTGCTGTTACTGGATCTCAGTGCAGCATTCGATACTGTGTCACATGCTGTACTTGAGCAAACCCTCCACGCCACCGGTATCAGGGGCGCCGCCTGCAACTGGATTAAATCTCTGCTAGAACAACGCACCTTCCAAGTTTTTTCCCAATCAGCATGCTCTGACACTATGACCCTTAAACATGGAGTGCCGCAGGGCTCTATATTGAGCCCACTGCTTTTCAATGTTTACATGAGTCCATTGGCCAAAATGATAGAAGAGTCTGGCCTACTCATGTTCTCGTATGCTGATGATTCCCAGCTTATTTTCTCTTTATCATCTTCGGACCCAAATAACATCTCGTCATTGAAAATCGGCCTCACTAACATCGCAGACTGGATGAGAAAAAATTTTCTCAAACTTAATGGCGAGAAAACAGAGTTACTTGTTTTGGGCAAAAACAAAGAACTCTGGGGCCCCCAGCACTGGCCTGATGTGATGGGCACACCTCCGGTCCCAGTCAAATCAGCACGCAATCTCGGAGTCATCATTGATGAATCATTAAGTCTTAATCAGCAAGCTACTAAGACATCATCCACTTGCTTTGCGATTCTAAAGTGGCTGAAGAAAATCTGTTGGATGTTGCCCAATAACACCCAAAAATCGGTCATCAATGCTTTGATAACCTCCAGGCTTGATTACGCCAACGTGCTTTATCTAGGGGCCAACAAGGCCATAACCCGACGACTACAGACAGTGCAAAATGCCGCCGCAAGACTGCTGTGGAAAATTCCCATCTCCACACCTACCACCAAGTATATTCGCGAATTGCACTGGCTGAAAATCGAGAATCGGGTAAAATTTAAATCCTTATGTCTTATGCATAAGATCTCAACCAACAAGGCACCCAAATATCTTCAAAATCTTATTCAGCCCTACCGTCCATCCCGCACCCTTCGCTCAGCTACAGCCAACCAATTTGTGATCCCTAAAATCAGGCTGGCGAGAATGGGCGGCAAATCTTTTTCATATCTGGGACCTTCCCTTTGGAATACTCTTCCATTGATTCTTAGGCAGGAAATGAATCACCTGAAATTCAGGAAAGCCCTAAAAACCTGGCTGTTTAACATCTAAAATCCTGATTTTCTCAATGCACGGAATCATCAGCGCCGGGAAACCCTTTGTTGGGTAGCTGTAGCGCTTTAGAAATGAAATAAATAAATAAATAAAATAAATGCGTCAACATCGAAGGTCCTCTTGACAGCGCTTGCGATGCAAACCTTTGTTCAGCCTAATCCGGTGACAGTGAGGCTGGGACCACCTCCTCCCTCCTATCCTTCCAGGATGGCCCATCAATTCATACCTAAGCTCCCATTGTGTGTTGTTGTCTAGGGGAATACACAAAGCTGAGCTGTCACCCACCCCAGACAAATGATGAGAGACAGGTAGCAGGCACCAAATTTTCTGAAAGTGGCGTTTTCAGAATTGCTATTTTTAAAATCTGACTCCACCGTAAGTTGTTACCTATAAATTGTGATTCCAGAGACACCAAACTTGAAAAGTTAATCTCTTCCAGATTGTGAAGTATGTAGGAGAGTAGGGTCTGCTATCCTATGGTCACCCCAAATTTTTGCTTTTTGCTTCACTGGTTTATGACTTAATGTGGCTGTGGGCCTGCTAATCAGACCCACAGCCTCCTGTCCTCTCTCTAAATTGTAACCCATGTACTTTAGGTGCATAATGAAATTGGAACTGGTTCACCTTATTGGCCCCTGTAACAGTGTACCCGGGTACCCAGGGCATAGGTGCTTCCAAGGCCTACCAGGGGCTGCAGCATGTATTGTGCCACCCCTGGCCTGGCCTCCATATTTGACACAACTGGCTGATCACTCAGCTGGGGTAAGTCGGTGTAACCACCCCTTACTTAGGTGTAGTATGCCTATACCTAACCTAAAATGGACACATATGTTCCTATCAGTCACTCCTATGGAAGGCCTCATCAATCCTGGAGGCAGAGTGCTTGGAAATATGTGAGATGGTGCTTTGGCATGAGCTGAGCCTGTCTGCAGCTTTCGGAACCATGTCCTTTAGCTGTTTCATGATATTGCCATACCATATACTCTTAGGTGCATTATGAACCTCGCGGTTAAATGCTATCTTGGGTTTGGCTTTATCAAAACATGTCGAGTAAGGTGTCATACGAATTGGAATACTACCCCCTCGCCAGTTCTGGCGACGGGGGTAGCATTCCACCCTTCTAGAGGGACACGACATGTACCTAGCCTGAACCCCGGTTAAAGTTAAACAGAGCCTTAGCATCTCAAAATGGATGCTGCCACCACAGACACAAGTCTGACCTCCTGCTGCTGGGAGTCCTTCCAGCGAGGGCAGCTTGGACAAAGGGTTTCCTGCCTGGGGAGGTGCTAGCACCACTCCAGACAGGATTTTGTGTATTGGGTAGGACAGGGCTGAAAAGAAACAGACATGCCTGGGGCACACAAGGTGTCCCTGTGCATAGGCCAGTTCAAACCGGTGCTGGGGCTTTCCAGCCCCAGTCCTGGCGTGAAACTGGACAAAGGAAAGGGGGTGTAACCACCCCCCTTCCTGGTTCCACCCAGAGGAGGGACCTAGTAGGTGATCCGGCCCCCCAGATTCGAATAAGAGTGGGAGCTGTGTCCTGAGACTTCAGATCATCCTGAATCAACTTGAAATACAGAAGAAGACTGGACTTCGACATTCTGCTGCACAGAAGACGGAAGAGAATCTCCCTTGTGGCCAAGGAGTGACCACCCTGTGAACACAGGCACCAACCAGCAACTCGATGTCTGCTTTGCCGCCGCCTCCCGCCGGAGCCCAAGCCCAGAGCCTGACAAGACCCAGACTCCCAGACTTCTCACCGCCCGATCCACAGTCCCTGCAAAGAAGGGACCCGTGGAGGCACCGAGAGACGTGGGACCGGACATCTTGGAAGACCCCCGAGACGCTGACTGCGCAGCATCAGAGGCACCCTCGACGCTGTGCTTTGAGGTTTGAGAAGCCCTAACCTCGAGCAGCCTTTGCACCAAAGATCAGCCCCCCAGCATCTCCACGATCTGCGTGGGGCCCTTTTGCACCGTGCCACTCGATGCGCCATCCCGGCCACTTGCCACGTGGCTAGCAGCCATCTTGGCGACGAAACCTACAACTTTTACTGCAGGTCTAGTTGCTCCAGACTTGCCCTTGCTCCTGTGAAAAGGAGCACCCACTCTGACCTTGCTGGTCCGAGTGACAAGCCTTTCTTGATTCCTGCGTGGCTTGCATTAGCCAAGGCCTGTTTGCTTCTATCAAGTCTCCGATACCGCCAACAGCGAGAAGCCTGCGTGGGACAGCTCGTGACCGACTCCTGGACGTCTTCAACCCCTCGTGTCCACGTGGCTGCAGAGAGAAGCTACACCTCGACGCCTGTTTGCACCCGACATCGCCTGGTTCCACTCTGGTTCCACGGTAGTCAATGGCTAGTGACTTTGAACATTGTCCCCTCTGCTTTCAGGTCTTCACCTCTTCAGATCCACCCTTGGATCCACCGGAACTCTTCACATCGAGCCGCCTGCAGCATCTTCAGCTCCAAGCACCATCGACCTGCGTGACGAAACCCGACACTACTTCGACCCTATGCACCCGCTTCCTGTGGGTGAGGTAACTCAGCTCTGCCGGTGTTCCCACACTGGTACACACCTCTAGTGTCTGTGTCTCAAGTTTCAGCTTTCTAGGTCACTCGGAAGGTTCCTTTATAACTAACTTTGTACTTTTTACGCACCATTGACATTGCATTGGTAAATCGTGCACTTTCCGCACTGCTCCCGAGTCCCGCGGGCCTTTCCCGACTTCTTCACTGTTAGTCCCGAACAGCTCCAGCGATTCCCCAGGCCCTAGGCCTCTTCACTTTCCCCATAGTGGTTCTTATACCACTATTTTAGTTTATGGTTTAGGTGGCCCCTAGGGCTCATCCATATTGTGCAACTTTTGTGTATTTAAACTGTGTTTTGTTTTAACGCATTTGCTTCTGTGCTCATAAAGAGTATCAGGGATATTTGTAGTAATAAATCTATATATATTTTCAATATATATCTGTGTGGTGTCCTTTCATTTGGTATTCAAGGGATTGTGTATGGTAAAACAGCTTGCTTCACATGCCTTTACAGAGTTTAGCCTAAGACTGCTTAGTCCATGCTACCCCTAGGATAGCTTGTCTATAAGGTTGACTTTACAACCTGCACCATAAGGGTTGCTTGGCATGATACAAGGTGATCACTAGAACTAGTGAGCATCATATATCAGGCCAACTTCTCACATTGGTGAGCAGCGGATTGGGATTTGAGCTTGCTGTTGTTTTACCATTACAATCTTTGAAAATATCATTTGAAAGATCATACAGGTACCTGATAGGCACACTAAAACAAGACTAGATATACTTAAGTTCTACTGAACTTAGTTGTTGTAGAGGATAGGGAGTAGCACACCCTGACTACAACTACTAGATAGGTTTTGTAGGAAAACACCAGTGTAGGTAGATTGCAACACATCCACCACACTAGAGCAATGTCTGGAGCAGAGGGATCCACTGGACTCATCTCTGTTGAGAGTGACCCTCCAAGGGCACCATCCAAATTTGCTACCTTTCCATTTAAGGAACTGAGGCAACTGTGTTCCATGAGAGGAATCAAAACAGGTCCTTCGCCTACAGCAGGACACCTCAGAGAGCTTTTAGACCAGTCTGAAGCTCTAAGGGACTCCAAACCAGGCCCCTCAGGGACTGGAGATGGAGGATCCCCCACTGAAGATGATAACTCTGATGCCCCTGCCCCTGTAGTTCAGGTAGATGAGGAAAACCAGACCCCTGGGAATACTCAGCCTGAGGAAGAAGAAGAGGAGGAGGAGGTTGAAGAAAGTGATTCTGATGATGGGACTAGCCAGGTGTTAGTCAGCAGGCTTAACCAGGCTAACTTAAGCTTATTTGGGACTGAAGGTGGGTCCAACCCATTCAGACCCCCAAATGGACTTAACCAGGAACCTAGGAGGAGGAGGAATCACTCAGGTGAATCCAATACTTCCCATGTTTCTAGAGGTTCTCATGGCAACTCCAGAAGGGAGTTGACTAGCCCTCAGAGAAGGGAACATGAGGCCAAAATGAGAGAGGCTGAACTTAAGATCCAGAGACAAGAATTAGAAGTTGCCCTGGCCAAAGAGAAACTTGCTAGAGCAAGGCAGCCTAGAGAGAGTGGATCAGATTCCACTGGTGGCAGCACTATCCCTAAGGATAAAGACAGGTCCTATGACAATAGAAACCTGAGTAAGATTGTGCCCCCCTACAAAGCTGGGGATGATATCCACAAGTGGATGACTGCACTTGAGAGAGCTTGCAAAGTACAGCAGGTTCCTCAGGAGCAGTGGGCAGCAATCTTGTGGCTCTCCTTTGAAGGTAGAGGCCGAGACAGACTCCTCACAGTTAGTGATGGGGAGTCTCGAAACTACCTGGTCCTGAAGAGTGCTCTGATTGATGGGTTAGGCTTAACCACTGAACAGTACAGGTTAATGTTCAGAGATACCCAGAAGACACAGACTCAGGACTGGTCTGAATTTGTTGAATGTGCCACTAAGGCTCTGGAGGGCTGGTTGCTGGGAAGTAAGGTTACAGACTATGAAGGATTGTACAATTTGCTTATGAGAGAACAGATTTTAAATAACTGTCAGAACCAGCAGTTGCATCAACATTTGGTTGACTCAGATCTAACCTCTCCCCAAGAATTGGGAAAGAGGGCAGACAAATGGGTCAGAACCAGAGTTAAGCAAAAGAACCAGAACCAGAACCAGGGTGGTGACCAAAAGAAAACAGACCAGAAGGGTGGGGAGCAGAAAGCTAAAGACCAGAAGTCTTCAACAGGGCCCCAAACTAATACCGAGGGTGGGTCACAAACTTCCAAGAAGAAGAAGAAAGAAGGTCAAAGAAAACCCTGGTGTAGCTTTTGCAAAAACACCACTCACTGGACAAGATATTGTAAAAAGGGTGGAGCCACCAACACTGCAGCCCCTAAGGCACCTGCACCCACTAGTACAGTTGGCAGTGTTGGACCACAGACTAAGGGGGTAGTGGGTATCACCTTGGGAACTGATGGAGATTCTGACCTAGTCAGAGTCCCCACACAGGCTGTTCTGATCTGTGATGGGGAGATTGATTTCTCCCCTACTGTCAGTCTCAATAATTTGGGCAAGTACAGACAGACACCTTTAATTAATGAAAAAGTGGCTCAAGCATACAGGGACACATGTGCCAGTGTCACTATGGTGACGCCTAGCTTTGTGGACCCTGGACAGTACATATCAGGTGATAATTACCTGGTGACCAATGCCAGCAATGTCACTACTACACATAGTGTGGCAATTGTTAACTTTTCCTGGGGAGGGGTAACTGGCCTAAAAAGAGTTGTGGTTAGTGCTGATCTCCCAGTAGAATGTTTGTTGGGCAATGACCTGGAGAGCTCTCTATGGTCAGAAGTTGAGTACAGGACTCATGCAGAGATGTTAGGGATATCATCACATGTCCTTGCTGTGACCAGGTCACAGGCCAAAAAGTGCCTCTCTGAACCTCAGGTCTTGGATCCTGGAACAATGGACCAAGTACCTTCCAAGACAAGGAACAGGAGGGCAAAGGCTGTGCCTTCCCAAATGCCTACAAGTGAGGATCAGCCTTCACAGGAAGATGATTCTGAGACCCCTGAAGGAACTGTCCCTATAGAACTTGAACCTGATCAGGTTGAGTTTCTGGGGACAGGGGGACCTTCTAGGGCAGACTTGGGGCAGGCTCAGTTATCCTGTCCTTCTCTTGAACCCCTCAGACAGCAGGCTGCTGCTGAGGCTGCTGGGAATGCTCAAGGTACCCATAAGGTTTATTGGGATGATGGGCTCCTTTATTCAGAGGGTAGAGACCCCAAGCCTGGTACAACCAGGAGGTTGGTCATACCTCAGCAATTTAGGGGCTTCCTTCTTACCTTGGCACACGATATTACCTTAGCAGGGCACCTAGGCCAGAACAAAACATGGGACAGACTTGTCTGTCACTTTCACTGGCCTCACATGTCAGAAGATACAAAGGAGTTTTGTCGCTGCTGTGTAACCTGCCAAGCAAGTGGCAAAGCAGGTGGTACCACAAAGGCCCCCCTAATACCACTACCTGTGGTGGGGGTGCCCTTTGAAAGAGTGGGGATTGACATTGTTGGTCCAATGGATCCCCCTACAGCATCTGGGCACAGATTCATACTGGTGGTGGTGGACCATGCCACCAGGTACCCAGAGGCAATTCCCCTTAGGACCACAACAGCTCCTGTTGTGGCCAGGGCCTTACTTTGAGTTTTCTCCAGAGCGGGGTTTCCTAAGGAGGTAGTATCTGATAGAGGTGCAAACTTCATGTCAGGTTACTTGACAGCTATGTGGAAGGAATGTGGTGTTAACTATAAGTTCACCACTCCCTATCATCCACAATGCAATGGGCTTGTTGAGAGATTCAACAAGACCCTAAAGGGCATGACAAAGGATTACCTGAAAAGGTCAGGCGAAGATGGGATATCCTTCTGCCCTGCCTTCTGTTTGCTTACAGAGAGGTCCCACAAAAAGGAGTTGGCTTCAGCCCCTTTGAATTGTTGTTTGGACATCCTGTAAGGGGACCCCTATGTCTGGTGAGGGAAGGATGGGAGTTACCTCTCAAAAAGCCCAAGCAAGACATAGTGGACTATGTACTTGGTCTCCGCTCCAGGATGGCTGAGTATATGGAGAAGGCCTCCAAAAACCTTGAGGCTAGCCAGACCTTACAGAAAGCCTGGCATGACCAAAAGGCTGTCCTGACTGAGTACCAGCCTGGACAGAAGGTATGGGTGTTGGAGCCAGTGGCCCCAGCAGCACTCCAAGACAGATGGTCTGGACCCCATACAATCATGGAGAAAAAGGGAGAGGTTACCTACTTGGTGGACCTTGGAACTCCCAGGAGCCCTTACAGGGTGCTCCATGTTAACAGGCTGAAAGCATATGTTGACAGGGCAGACATGGGCTTGCTCATGGCTACAGATGAGGGGCAGGAGGAAGAGAGTGACCCTCTCCCAGACCTGCTGACTCAGAACCCTGAGGATGGCTCAGTTGATGGTGTGGCCTTAGATGGCAGCCTCACTGAACATCAGCAACATGACTGTAGACAGGTTTTGCAGTCATTCCGACATATGTTCTCCCTGACACCCAGTCAGACTAACTGGTGTACCCATGTGGTGGACACTGGTGATAGTCTTCCTGTAAAGAACAAAATTTACAGGCAGCCTGACCATGTCAGAGACTGTATCAAGGCTGAGGTACAAAAGATGCTGGAGTTAGGTGTCATTGAGCCTTCAGAGAGCCCCTGGGCTAGCCCAGTGGTTCTGGTCCCCAAACCTCACACCAAAGATGGGAAGAGAGAGATGAGGTTCTGTGTGGACTACAGAGGACTCAATACTGTCACTAGGACAGATGCACACCCAATTCCAAGAGCAGATGAGCTCATAGACAAATTGGCTTCTGCCAAGTATTTGAGCACATTCGACTTGACAGCTGGCTACTGGCAAATCAGGTTAGCTGAGGAGTCTAAAGCCAAGACAGCATTTTCTACCCCCAGTGGGCATTACCAATTTGTGGTGATGCCCTTTGGTTTGAAAAATGCACCTGCCACCTTCCAAAGGTTGGTGAATCAAGTCCTTACTGGGTTGGATGACTTTTGTGCAGCATATCTGGATGATATTGCTGTCTTTAGCTCCACCTGGGAGGATCACCTGGTCCACCTGAAGGAAGTGCTAGAGGCTCTGCAAAAGGCAGGCCTCACTATCAAGGCAACCAAGTGCCAGATAGGGCAGAGTAAGGTTGTGTACTTGGGCCACCTTGTGGGTGGAGGCCAAGTTCAACCACTGGAGAGTAAGATTCAGACCATAAAGGACTGGACTCCTCCAACTACCCAGACTCAGGTCAGAGCTTTCTTGGGCCTGACTGGGTACTACAGGAAGTTTGTTAAGAACTATGGGTCCATTGTGACTCCTCTTAATGATCTGACATCCAAGAAGATGCCCAAAAAGGTTCAGTGGACAGAATACTGTCAAAAGGCATTTGATGACCTGAAGAAGGCCATGTGCTCTGCACCTATCCTGAAGAGTCCTGACTACTCCAGAGAGTTTATTGTCCAAACAGATGCTTCTGAGTTGGGAGTGGGAGCTGTGCTTTCACAACTTAATGTAGATGGTCAAGACCAGCCCATTGCTTTCATTAGCAGAAGGCTGACCCCCAGGGAGAAACGTTGGTCAGCCATTGAGAGGGAGGCCTTTGCTGTGGTGGGGGCCCTGAAGAAGTTGAGACCATACTTGTTTGGCACTCACTTCAAGATTCAGACCGACCATAAGCCCCTCTTATGGCTTAATCAGATGAAGGGTGAAAACCCCAAACTGCTCAGATGGTCCATTTCCCTACAGGGGATGGACTTTACAGTGGAGCACCGCCCAGGGACTGACCATGGTAATGCAGATGGTCTCTCCAGGTACTTCCACTTAGAACATGAAGACACAACTGGTCAAGGTTAGTCTAATGTCCCTGCGTTTGGGGGGGGGGTTGTGTAGGAGAGTAGGGTCTGCTATCCTATGGTCACCCCAAATTTTTGCTTTTTGCTTCACTGGTTTATGACTTAATGTGGCTGTGGGCCTGCTAATCAGACCCACAGCCTGCTGTTCTCTCTCTAAATTGTAACCCATGTACTTTAGGTGCATAACGAAATTGGAACTGGTTCACCTTATTGGCCCCTGTAACAGTGTACCCGGGTACCCAGGGCATAGGTGCTTCCAAGGCCTACCAGGGGCTGCAGCATGTATTGTGCCACCCCTGGCCTGGCCTCCATATTTGACACAACTGGCTGATCACTCAGCTGGGGTAAGTCGGTGTAACCACCCCTTACTTAGGTGTAGTATGCCTATACCTAACCTAAAATGGACACATATGTTCCTATCAGTCACTCCTATGGAAGGCCTCATCAATCCTGGAGGCAGAGTGCTTGGAAATATGTGAGATGGTGCTTTGGCATGAGCTGAGCCTGTCTGCAGCTTTCGGAACCATGTCCTTTAGCTGTTTCATGATATTGCCATACCATATACTCTTAGGTGCATTATGAACCTCGCGGTTAAATGCTATCTTGGGTTTGGCTTTATCAAAACATGTCGAGTAAGGTGTCATACGAATTGGAATACTACCCCCTCGCCAGTTCTGGCGACGGGGGTAGCATTCCACCCTTCTAGAGGGACACGACATGTACCTAGCCTGAACCCCGGTTAAAGTTAAACAGAGCCTTAGCATCTCAAAATGGATGCTGCCACCACAGACACAAGTCTGACCTCCTGCTGCTGGGAGTCCTTCCAGCGAGGGCAGCTTGGACAAAGGGTTTCCTGCCTGGGGAGGTGCTAGCACCACTCCAGACAGGATTTTGTGTATTGGGTAGGACAGGGCTGAAAAGAAACAGACATGCCTGGGGCACACAAGGTGTCCCTGTGCATAGGCCAGTTCAAACCGGTGCTGGGGCTTTCCAGCCCCAGTCCTGGTGCGAAACTGGACAAAGGAAAGGGGGTGTAACCACCCCCCTTCCTGGTTCCACCCAGAGGAGGGACCTAGTAGGTGATCCGGCCCCCCAGATTCGAATAAGAGTGGGAGCTGTGTCCTGAGACTTCAGATCATCCTGAATCAACTTGAAATACAGAAGAAGACTGGACTTCGACATTCTGCTGCACAGAAGACGGAAGAGAATCTCCCTTGTGGCCAAGGAGTGACCACCCTGTGAACACAGGCACCAACCAGCAACTCGACGTCTGCTTTGCCGCCGCCTCCCGCCGGAGCCCGAGCCCAGAGACTGACAACACCCAGACTCCCAGACTTCTCACCGCCCGATCCACAGTCCCTGCAAAGAAGGGACCCGTGGAGGCACCGAGAGACGTGAGACCGGACATCTTGGAAGACCCCCGAGACGCTGACTGCGCAGCATCAGAGGCACCCTCGACGCTGTGCTTTGGGGTTTGAGAAGCCCTAACCTCGAGCAGCCTTTGCACCAAAGATCAGCCCCCCAGCATCTCCACGATCTGCGTGGGGCCCTTTTGCACCGTGCCACTCGACGAGCCATCCCGGCCACTTGCCACGTGGCTAGCGGCCATCTTGGCGACGAAACCTACAACTTTCACTGCAGGTCTGGTTGCTCCAGACTTGCCCTTGCTCCTGTGAAAAGGAGCAACCACTCTGACCTTGCTGGTCCGAGTGACAAGCCTTTCTTGATTCCTGCGTGGCTTGCATTAGCCAAGGCCTGTTTGCTTCTATCAAGTCGCCGTCACCGCCAACAGCGAGAAGCCTGCGTGGGACAGCTCGTGACCGACTCTTGGACGTCTTCGCCCCTCGTGTCCACGTGGCTGCAGAGAGAAGCTACACCTCGACGCCTGTTTGCACCCGACATCGCCTGGTTCCACTCTGGTTCCACAGTAGTCACTGGCTAGTGACTTTGAACATTGTCCCCTCTGCTTTCAGGTCTTCACCTCTTCAGATCCACCCTTGGATCCACCGGAACTCTTCACATCGAGCCGCCTGCAGCATCTTCAGCTCCAAGCACCATCGACCTGCGTGACGAAACCCGACACTACTTCGACCCTATGCACCCGCTTCCTGTGGGTGAGGTAACTCAGCTCCGCCGGTGTTCCCACACTGGTACACACCTCTAGTGTCTGTGTCTCAAGTTTCAGCTTTCTAGGTCACTCGGAAGGTTCCTTTATAACTAACTTTGTACTTTTTACGCACCATTGACATTGCATTGGTAAAGCATGCACTTTCTGCACTGCTCCCGAGTCCCGCGGGCCTTTCCCGACTTCTTCACTGTTAGTCCCGAACAGCTCCAGCGATTCCCCAGGCCCTAGGCCTCTTCACTTTCCCCATAGTGGTTCTTATACCACTATTTTAGTATATGGTTTAGGTGGCCCCTAGGGCTCATCCATATTGTGCAACTTTTGTGTATTTAAACTGTGTTTTGTTTTAACGCATTTGCTTCTGTGCTCATAAAGAGTATCAGGGATATTTGTAGTAATAAATCTATATATATTTTCAATATATATCTGTGTGGTGTCCTTTCATTTGGTATTCAAGGGATTGTGTATGGTAAAACAGCTTGCTTCACATGCCTTTACAGAGTTTAGCCTAAGACTGCTTAGTCCATGCTACCCCTAGGATAGCTTGTCTATAAGGTTGACTTTACAACCTGCACCATAAGGGTTGCTTGGCATGATACAAGGTGATCACTAGAACTAGTGAGCATCATATATCAGGCCAACTTCTCACAAAGTACACTTATAGGATGTAATATGGTAATCCCAATGTTATCCTATAGGAGAGATAGGCATTGCAGTAGTGAAAAATGACTTTGGGAGTTTTTCACTACCAGGATATGTAAAACTCAGCCACGGCCCGTGTAGGATGTGCCACCGGGCGGTGACGTGGGGTGGGGAGGGGCAGGATGGGGGGTTGTAAAATGCAGGAAACAGACGATATCAGGTAAGTAACGGGAAAAAAAAGACCGAATTTCATTGCGCGCACTGCATCGCCATATGCGATGCAGCGCGCGCAACAAAATTTGTTTTATTTATTTTGTTGTTACTTACCTGAAATCGTCAGTTTCCAGCATTTTACAACCCCCCACCCTGCCCGCCCCACGTCACCACCCGTTGGCACGCCCTACAAGGGCCGTGGCTGGTAAAACTTCAAAGTACATGTCCTGCCTTTTAAATACATTGCACCCTGCCCTCTGGGTTATCCAGGGCCTACCCTAGGGGTGACTTATAGGTATAAAAAGGAGAGGTTTGGGCCTGGCCAAATGTTTATTTTGCCAGGTCAAAGTGGCAGTGTGAACTGCACACACACAGGCTCCGCAATGGCAGGCCTGAAAAATGGTTAAAAGAGCTAATTAAGTTGGTAGCAGAATCAGAGCTGCACGCCTACTAGTAACATTTAATTTACAGGCCCTGGGCATGTGAAGTGCACTTTACTAGGGACTTATATGTAAATTAAACGTGCCAATTGGGACTGAGACAATATTACCATGTTTAGGAGAGAGATAGCACACGAACTTTAGCACTGGTAAGTAGTGGTAAATTGCTAAGAGTCCTAAGGCCAGCAAAAGTAAGGTCACAAAAAATTGGAGGGGGAAGGCAGAAAGTTTGGGAGTGACCCTATGAAAACGGTCATTTCCAACAGTTAAGTTGGATTTAAAATGACAATTCTGAAAATGTCACTTTGAGAAAGTTGGCATTTTCTTGCCCTAGGGGCCTGATTACAACAACCGTCAAACCCATGGTGGTGCTCCGACCCCTGCCGCACTGCGGGACCACCCGGAGTATTACTCATGCAGCAGTAGGACCACCACAGGACAGCTGTGATTGCCAGGGATCTAGAATCTTGTGGCGTTAGTGCAGTGGTCAGAGGCAGAAATATGCCGGCTGTGGCTCAGTGGCACCGCTGAGCATATTCCAGTTAACTCACCACCACCCTTTTCATGGTGGTGAGTCTGCCAGGAAAAAGGTGGTGGTGAAGCAACTAAAGGGAGCATTTATAGGGACCCCTGCCGCATCAGTGCCCAGGGGATGCATTTGGGGGCACATGTAGTGCCCCCCTTAATTTGCTCCCCAGTTCTTACAAGGTGTGGTATGTATACCACACCATCCAGGAAGTGGATGCTCTGAGGGCAGCGGTCTGTATGGTAGGCTGTTTTATGAGCCTACCAGATAACTGCTGTCAGACCGCCACAAACCTTTTGCCAGACAAGAAATAAATTCCTGATCCGGTGGGCGGTAGCACCACAGGTTTGGCGACCCTACAGCAGACGGCACATTGCATTGTCCGCTGTAGTACCACCATACTCGTAATCAGGCCCTTAGCTTTTTAGTGTCCACAGCCTGTGTCTGGTCAAATGACTGGGTGTATTTGGCAGTTGGTCTTTATATATTCCTACTAAACAGCCACACACAATGGTAGCATAGGTGTGACTGAGTTGGCTTTCATTGACGGGATGGGATGGGAAGAGCTGTACCCAGCCTCAGTTGCACCTGAATAGGCTGTGTCCTGTCCCCACACCAAATGCTGCATATCCCCTGTAGTTAGACTGAAGATAAGCCTGGCAGGGCAGGGCATCTGTGCATGTCAAAGGCATGCCTTCAGGTTTTAACCACGTCAAAAAGAACAACTATGCATAAAAGAAAAGCCTCAGACACCACAACTTCAGTAAACATCGGAACCTCTGGATACTCTGCCAAGAAGAAGAACTACTATGCCGCTGAAAGGCCTGCCACTCTGCAGAACTTCTAGTCTACTGGACTCCTGCTTTGCTATGCTGACATGCTGCCTGCTGCCCTCTTGCGTGGGTGAGAAGGACTGAACCTGCATCTCTTATTGACTCCAAAACCCAGAGTGACTCCAAGGGCTAGTTGGCTGGCCTCTTGATCTGAAGTCTCAGGGACATAACAGGCTTCCAGCAACTCTGCATCGGCACCTGGACTCCATCTGTGCGTCTTCCCTGCCATGTTGTGCCACTCCGTCCTGGACCCATGGAAGTATGCCTAAGGTGCTCACCAGCCAAACCAGCACATCTTCTCTGCCAAGTGGTGCATCCTCGAGCCGAACTGATGTATCCTCTTGGCTGAGCAGTGCATCCTCAGGAAGAACCGGTGCATCACCGCTGCTGCATGGACTGGACCCAGCACAGAATGACTGCATCACCCTCACAGTCCTCGGAACTGATGCATTGCGAAGGCGCGGTGCATCTCCAGCCTAGGCCGCCACATCTCTTGTCAACGGCAGCCTTGACAACAACGACGGATTCCACGATGCAGCCTTGCAGCTCCTCGGAACCAATGCATCGCCAGCTGGGTACCGAATCTGCATTTCAAGACTTCACATCACAAAATCCCGATGGTAGGGTCTTCGACAATGAGGCAACAGGATCCCTCGCACCGCAGCCTTGCTGCATCTCGGAACCGATGCATCCCTTCGGCTGTGCAATGCTTCTTTGCCTCGGATCCACACAACACTCTGCAACCAGGATTTAATGTACTTTGTTCAGTGGGCCTAACTGGGTCCCTGTAGTCTGTCCAGCCAGGAACTTGTCACTTTGTCCCTTGTTGGCGCTGTGTGCTTTTCAACCTAAAACTTTTAAATAGAATATATCTTGTTTTAATAATTGGATTTTTGTTGTTTTAGTCTTGTTTTATTTACTAAAAGTCACTCTATTTTTCTAAACCTGCTGTGGAATCTTTTTGTGTGGTGTTCTTTATTGTTTTACTGTTTGAAGTGTTGCACAAATATTTTAGACGTTGTCTTCAAGTTAACCCTGACTGCTCTGGAGCCAAGCTACCAGAGGGTGAACACAGGATAATTTGGCGTGTGCTTGTGCCCTACCCTGACTAAGATTGTGGTTGCTGCTTGACCAGGATTCATACCCCAGCCAACTAGTAACCCAATTTCTAACACTCTTCCATAAGATCACAGTCGGGTTATTATATTATATTTAATAGGCTGTAATTTCCAAATGACAACAGGTAACCATGTATGGTGTCTGTGGAATTGTTATAAAAATCCTAACTTCTGGGGAAGTCAAATTGTAAATTACAATTTTGAAAATACCACTTTTAGAAAGTTAGCATTTTCCTGTCTCAGCATTTGGTGCCTGCACCACATCTCTGGGTCACATGACTGGAAATAGTTGACCGTTGGGCTTTGTATATTCCTATTAGACAGCCACATACAATAGGAAGTTTAGGTGTGCTCAGATGGCCTATTACTGGCAGGATGGGAGGGAGAAGCTGGGCACACCCCTACTTACTTTTGAATGGTCTGTGTCCTGCCTCCACATCAAAGGCTGCACATCCCCATGTAGTTAGTCTGGAGCCAGGGCAAAGAAGGCAGGGCACCTGTGCACTTCAAAGGCATGCCTCCAAAAGCTTCTCCACACTTCAAAGGCACAGCTGGGTATAAATACTGGACCTCAGACACCAACTTTTCAGTACACGTCTGGACCTGTGAATATTCTGCCAGGAACAAGACTGCTGTACTGCTGAAAGGACTGACACTCTGATGAACTTCTGCTCTGAAGGACTGCTCCCCTGCTGTGCTGTTACTGCTTTTAAGAAGGACTGGACCTGCATCTGTTGAACCCGAGACCACCAGATTAACTTCAAGGGTTGGGGGGTTCTGAATGGTTGGCCATCCCCCTGCACAGCAGGAGCTTGTGTTATATCCCTGGCTGCATTTCAATTTTAACAATCCGAAGTCTGGTAAACCTCTTGCAGCTGAGCCTGAAGTAAGGGTCCACGGACACCCAAAATACAGCCATGTTTTAAAAAAAGTATCAGTGGGGCTGAGGAAAATGTGTGAGTAAATGACCACTGGAAATGACCATTTTTATTGTTCGCATTAGAACTTTACTTTAACAATAGATGTTACAGTCTCTTTGTATTAACCATACGCCAAAAGGATGATTCACCCCTATTTTGTGACCTACAGGTTTCTCACATTTACTTGCTAAAGAGACCCAGCCTACTGAGTTAGCTTACTTGTTCACTCTACCAATTTCCCTGCGACCTTTTTCGATCACGCTGTTAACCAATGTGGCTTGTAATCAGGGCTGCTGGAATTATGTGTTTTTGCAGCAGATGCATATTCTATATAATTATTGGTTTGCCACATTTGCCAAATAATTCATCATCTGCTGCAGAATCTGCAGATTTTAACAAACAAAATAGTTTCTAGCTTAGACGGATTAAAAGTTACTAAAAACAGGACATGTCTGGCTACACAATGAAAGGCCCTTTGCAAAGGTTGACTGGTCCTTTTTCTGTGTCTCATTGCTGTATTTGGGATTTAAACTAGTAACAATGAGGTGAATTATTTGTCCACTGTTAACGTGTGAAAATGACAAAATAATGATGCAATACTACTGCAAGATGTGCCACATTAGGCTGCATACATTGCCACTTTTTACTGCATAATTTAGTCAACCCTGCTGCATAATTTGGTCCTCCCCAGCCACATAATTCCATTGGCTCAGCTTAGAATGAATATGTTAGGAAGTGTTCTATCGGGCAGCAGTGGCATTCTGCCACTTTTCCAGTGGGTTGCAGGGTGGGGGCTACTTCATTGCTGAATATGACTCAACCATGAAGGCCCATGACAGGGGAGTAACGGAGGCCCTTGCAGCCCCCGTGGTGCAGTGGGTGCCCCCCTGGGTTTCTTGTTTTTGAAGGGGGTCCCCCCAGCTCAGCCTCCAAACCATGTCATTGCATGTCTTGCAGAATGTGTGCAGTTGCATGGAAAAAGAAATAGTTAAATGCTAGGGAAAGTCGCTTTACTGAGCGGGCCTCTGCAGTGAGGGGGGGCCCAACCGTTCAGGAAGCCCCCACTGAGGCCATTCTTCAGGAGTGCCCCATCATTTTGAGTTACACCACTTGTCCATGACTTGTTCTAGCCACAGTCTCCTCAGTGAGTGGGGTTGGTTTGAACATTTTGATTTCGGTTTCCAATCCAGCCCTCTATGTCTGCAACTCCACAAGCACCAGATAATTTGATTCAACCTCCAGGAGAATGAAGAACACCAGCCTCCCGCCTAATGTGGCTAATGCAGGTAGGAGGACATTTGCTGACTCTTTCATTCTTCAATATTAACCCACATTCAAGTATTATTTTTCTCATTTCCCTTAAACGACACTAAAGCTACAAGCAGCACCTATGGAATCACAAATGTGTAAAAAAATAATAATAGACAAAGGCACGGATTTTTCTTGCTCGTTGCCTAGCAGAAAGTCATCTGAAGAAATGGTTCGCAAAGAGGATCTCAAATTTGGACAATCTGGAAGCATGTGAAGCCATCTCCCGCCATGCTTGGTGCTCTGCACATGCCAGAGAGGGAGTGCCACCGAGGCACTGTGGGGGCAACCATCCCGGAGGGCAGCCTCACTGCCTTGCCGCCTAGGCATGTGAGGGTGATTAGCAGTGACGAAATGGGAAAACATTACACCAGGATCCAACAAAATGGGGATCATGGAGTGGAAGTGGAAAGGGGTGTAGCTCTGGGGGCGGAATCATGAGGCGAGGCATCTAACAGAACCTACACAGTCATTTTTTTAACACTCTACCACAAAGAAATTGGCAACAAGGACAAATTTGCTAGTAAATATGTTCGGGCCTTCTGGAATACTTAATTAGTCATAGACTACATTCTAAATTTCTCACTTGTCAAGGTTCCCTGCCCTTCACAAGTTATGATCTTTGCAATACTGCATAGTGAGTTTTGAACCTACAAGGAGCTTTATGCAAACTGCAAGGCGTAGGTGTAGAACATTACTGTTTTTCATCAGTGTTTCATTATTCTAAGGTCGCTAAAAAGTCTCCTTCGGGCAGTAACAACGAGTACAATAAAACGGTTATTAGTGCAATTATTCACATAGACACACCTGAGCTCCTTGCTGTGCATGCATAGCTAGATACATACATTGGTTTGGGAAGGTTAGGAATGTGTCTCAAACTCATAGATTTCTTGTCAATGGCAATGCCTGCAGGCATTCTCGACAATTCTATTTAATTCTTTATTTCCATCTACTTACAACTCTCTATTTGTTTCTTACTTGTCTTCATTTCTTCATTAAAATACAGAAATAAATACAAAGATCCAAAGCTTTGGGTGCATCTGAATGCTGAAGTTCATGAATACCAAGGCCTCCTTGTCTTGATTCCACCTCATGTCTCTTTTCTCCACTTTGTATCTAGCTATTTCACTCTTGCAGGTTCATTTTCATCCCCAATTTCTTCCTTTGTCTCTGTATTTTTATCTTTCCCCTCCTCTTCCTATTTATGCCTCTCTCTAGCTTGTTCTAGGGTTAAAGTCTGAACGGAGTGTGGTTCCCACTGCCCTAACCATTCACCCATAACCAGCATTTCATTTTCTCTTGCCTTGCTTTCTCTCCTTAATCAGGTTTACAGCTTTTAACTTACCCTCAACTCTCTATACTTCTCTTTCTCTCCCACATTCTTTCATTTCCTTCCTAAACCCGCATCACTTTCCTTTGTTTTTCTTTCCTCCTGTTTTTATGCTACACATCCCTTGTTCTTTGTCATAAACCCACTGCCCCATCTCGGTTCCCATTCTTCTCCCAATACCCCTCCTTTTTAGGCCGTTTCACCCTGTGTATATACCTATCCTCTCTGTCCCATCCTTTTTATCTGAGCTCTGTTCAGTTTGCCCCACCTCTCTCACCAATCTTTTATTTCCTCTGCATCATTCCCCACTTTTAAAACTTCGACTTTCCATTTCCCGCACTTATGTTCGTTCCTTTTTCACTTTCTCTTCTTTCCCTGCCCTCCTGTTTTTCTCTCTCCGTCCTGTTTCCCGCGTATTCTTTCTCCCTCCACTGCCGTCGTTGCTCTCACCTCTCGCCCCCTTCTCCGGTCGGATTCGTAGCGCTGCCTGGAAGCGGGCAGTTAATATTTGATGTAATTACCCTGCTATGTGCTGTACTTGCGCGCCTCCATTAGCGGCCTCTAGTCTCCCCGTGAACACGCGCGCACTGCACTAATGGGGCAGCTCTGCATGGAGGCTGCCAGACACGCTTCGGTGGGAATTAGCAGGCGCTGTGGCTGCCTGCGCCGACACCTCCACGCTGACCTCACTCTGAGGTAATTCGGGCTGGGACTAGCAAGGGAATGCTGCTATTTACTTTATTTATTTAATTGAGGTTTTTCGCGGACAACATCAAGTCGACGTAGGAGCACTGCACATTGGCGCGAGACAAGGAGGACACATACATACTTAAATCCAAAAGCAAATTTTAGTGCACATTTTGAAAGCCAATCATACAGATACTATATATCACAGAGGATGTATTGGCACAGAAGAGTACTTCAAAATGACTAATAATATTTCATATAGGAATGGTATGTGATTCAGTGTACCGTTCTGGATTTTCTTTTTTCCTTAGGAATGACGTTTTGCAATAAACAAGTAGGGATGGTGTGGTGCACAACCTCATAGTTTATACTTGCTGCCCTTTATAAGAAGCTTTTGTCAAAAGAAAGCCAGTATGGTTATCTCAGGTTAGACACAAAGGGGCCCGCCTATTCACAATAGAGTGACCAACCGTAAGTATATTTCACGGACCTTCCATAATTTGGACCCCACCTCCATTGTCCGTGAGGATCCCTTTTACAGCCTTTTGTCCCTAATTTTGGGCCTTGCGTTAAGCAGAGCTGTTCCCCTGTGAGAGGCCACAGCTCCCTGATGGGGCCGCCTCACACTCATCCTCCCAGCACAAGAGCAGCCCCACCCTGCATTTTGTCATTCTGTCTGTGGCTGATTGTCACCTACAAAAGAACAAAGGGCCAGTTTGAGCTGTTAAAAAGAAGAGGTTATAGTTCTTACACAGTCTCATCATTTCAGAGCTGGAACATTTTTAATATTATATACAAAGAAGCCATAGTTGCTGCTTTTTTATTTATTTATGCAACCAACATCCATTGACAAAGCCAATAGTCATGGCTTGTTGTAGGTCTAATGTTACTGGATGCAATGATTAAAACAGCAAAATACCAGTCAGTGGCACATGATGCTGAGCACATATTTTTAGCTTAGGTGCTTTAAGCCACACCCTTAATTACATCAGTCATGCCACTTGGAGAGAGCCCCAGCTTTTTCACCCAACTTAAAGCCCTAGAAACAACACCTTGTCACAGTCACCTCTCGTCCTGGCACTGTGCATCATGCAAGATTCATGGCTCCCAAATTTTCAGATTGCATATGTGCAGGGGCAAAGTGAACCATATCCCACCCCACCCCTTGCTTTAGGAACTACAGCAAGGGTGAAGTTCTTTATGGGCCTCTTCTGTCTGCAACTCAGTAGACAAATGCCCAGCTCATAATTAATGTGAAAAGGTGGGTGAGTGAATAAGTGAAGGAATGGTTATATTGCTTGATGGATTAGTGAAGGGATGAATGGATGAGTGAAAGGGTAAATAGATGGATAATGAGAGAAAGGATAGACGGATGCAAGAGTGGATGGATGGATGATGTTAAATAGATGGATGTCATGGGTGGAAGGGTAGATGGATGGGAAAAAGTGTGGATGGATCAATAAAAGGATAGATGGATTAGTGAAAGGGTGGATGATGGGTGAGTGAATGGGTGGATGGATGAGAGAAATGATGGATGGATTGATGAATTGATAAGTGAAAGGGTGAATGGATGGATGGATGAGTGAAAGGGGGGAAATTTGTGGTCCTGAGAAGAATCTCCACAGTGCAGGAGATTCGAAATGCGTAGACCATTGTGTTGCAACCACAGGGTTGCTTAGGCCAATCAGTAATGATTTCTTCTGTTGTTTTAGCATGAATTTTGACAAAACCTGTTGATGGCCTTCAATTGTAAAAGTAATAATTGTTGTTTTTCTTAGAAATATTTAAATAGGAGTGCCTATCCGGGATTATCAAAAAAGACTACAAGGTTTCTCTGGGGTGGGCAGTTGTATGAATGTAGTGAGAAAGGATGGATGGATGTGATGATTAGGTTAACCAATGTGTGAATCTGACACGGTATGGATCTAGATATCAGGTATATTGTTTAGTGAGTGAGTGAGTGGGTTATTTCTTTTAGGGGTTCATGAGAAAAAGTTAAAAATAGGGCTTTGGCCCAAGTTTGATCAATCTGAAAAAACTTTGTAGCATTTGTAAAAAATTATTTTTGCTGTATTAAAAAAAGTGTACATAAGGAAATAATAAACAAAAAAACTAAATAAACTTTATTAAGTAATTCAAAACTGAAAAAGTGGTTTTTGAAGGCAAAAGTCTGTTCCATTGCTTTCTAAACTAAGGTTAAATAAGAGTGCAGTATTGGCATTTTGTTTAGTTTATTGATTACATCAAGGCTTGGCTATGGAAATGTTCTTTACGTGGGATCAAACAAGCCTGTAATCTACAGATTACAGATGGCACAGAATGCTGCAGTTAGACCAGTATGCAGAGTCCCTAAAACTGCTTTGATTTCAATACATCGACGTAAACTACATTGGTTGAATATTGAGAACCAAGTAAAATTTAAGACACTCACCTATATGCACAAAATCAAATCAGGAATGGCCCCTAACTACCTTCATGTTCTGGCCAAACCTTATACCCCGTCCCAGAATCTAAGATCAGCCTCTCATCCCAGTCACGCTCCGAAATGAGACACATTACATCACTTTCCGCAAGTCACTTAAAACCTGGCTGTTCGATAAATAAGACTCATGGGTTTTGCTATTTTGGCTATTATGTCTGCACCGGGAAACCCTTTTTGAGTAGCTGTTGCGCAATACACATTCAAAAACGAAACTAAACTAAGTGAAAGGGGAATGGAGAGAGAAAGGGAGAATGGATGAATGGATAGATGAGTGAAAGCATGGATGAATGATTGGCAGAATGGATGGGTGACTGGGTTCATGGATGAGTGAAAAGAAGAATGTAAAGGTGGATTAGTGAAAGAATGCATATGAGTAAAAGGGAGGTTGCTGAGCTGGAAGAAAGGATGGATGAGTGAAAAGTTGAATGGGTGAACGGACGAGTGAATGGGCGGATGGATTAGTAAGTGAAAGGATAGCTGGATGGGTTAAAGGGTAAATGGTTAGATGGATGAGTGAAGGGATGGATGGGTGGAATAGTGGATTGATGAGAGAAAGGATGGTTTCGGTGAAAGGGTAAATCATTGGATGGATGAGTAAATGGATGGATGGGTGGAAGGATGGATTGGATGAATGGTTGGATGGATGATGGATGGATGAGTGAAAGGATGGATTAGGTGAAAGGTTGGATGGATGATGGATGGATGAGTGAAAGGGTGGATGGAGGGCTGGATGAGTGAAATGACGGATGGAAGGATAGATGATGGATAGGCTTGTAAATGGTTGAAACGGTTTGGATAAGGATGGGCACACAGATGAAAGGACAGAATCAATGGTGAAAGACTGAATGATGGCTGAAAAAATTAATAGGTGACAGAATGTAAATTTGAAATGGTGGATATCAGTGGTTTGATGGAAGGGTGAATGGCTAGATCCTTGGACAAGAGAGCTCTTCTAGGGAGGGTTGTGATGACTTATTTTGCTTTCTTGGTGCCATAAGAGCTTTAGTTCAAAGTGGGAGGTATTTACATGTCCTGGCTCCTCCCATGCCTATGTATTCTGTATTTGCCGTGTTCTTGTGTGTGCGATCTATACATCATGCATGTGACATTTTGATTGACACCTAACTGCTACTTGAATGTTACACTAGTAATTGTAAATGTTTGCATGTTTTGTTTTAGGTGTAAGGTTTTAGGGAGAGCCTCATAGAGCAATGAGCTGTACTTGAGATGTATATTGTGTTTGTAGCAATAGGCAAGGCATCAAAAATCGACGGTGCCTTCTTTAAAAAATCTGCAGGGAAAAGCACCTTTGTGACTTCCGTCAGCTAGTGCAACTCTCTGCTAAGCCCCCATAAGCAAAGTCAGATACCATATTTTAAGTTCAACTTGCTGAAACACCCATAATGCGTTACCTATAGTGGGTTAATCACAGCAAACTTCCCTTTAGTTCACCTATGTGTGTCGCTTTACATCTCACAATGGAACTCAGTTATGAGATGCTTGTAAAAAAAGTCTATCTGATCAGATCTTTCTGACCACTTCTCTCACCAAACATGCCTGCTCAGGACCATGAGTTGTAAGCAAAATATCAGACTGGACAACCCAGTGCGGTAACTATATGAATTAATTATTATCATGTGAAATACCACAAAAAGACCTGCACAGTTACTCAAAGCTGCGCGCATACCAAAAAAACGTGAAGAGCATGATTGTCTCAACCTAATATAAAATTATTTTGACTTGTACTTGAGTGGTTGTCTATTTACTTACTTTTATACTATTGCGCAACGTCCTCTGATGTGTCTGTAAAACTTACCTTTTGTCCCGAAGGTTTGTCCTGAATTTACACGTGTACACTCATGTGAATATTTACTACTACCCGTAGGTGTAACTACATTTTTTTACTATTCACCATTTTCCAGTATTCTTTTGCATTTAGGGGTAGACATATATGTCTTCATCTTTCAAATAAGATGGTGGGGTCTCCTACAACAGGATTTACAAGTGTAAAGAAGATACTAACTTTGTATACAGATCTACCCATGGGAGAGTGTAGGGAACATTATTTTAAAAAGTTTATTCTTTGAAAAAACATAACATTTAAAAATGTTAAATATTAAGTATCAACATGTATTTCTAATCTAGAACAAATACATTACTACAGCACACTAGCTCATTAAATTAAATGTGTTTACTCAATGAAATTATTTACATTTTCTTTAAAAAAGTCAAAAACTGTCTTTAACTAATTTAAATTATGTTTAATTGTTAAAAACATTTAAAAATGTAGTTATGTTTCTTAAGTTACATTTAATATTAAATATAACATTATTTTAAAAGTTAATATTGCATTTAATTAAAACTAATCACACTTTTAAACTTCTGCTAAAGATTTGAAAAAAAATAATATATATATATATGTATATATATATTTTTTTTATACAGATCTTGCTCTTATACACGACATAAAAGCATGAGACAGCCCATACAGGGCAGGATTACAGCTGAGCGAGCCCATACAGGGCATTATTAGTTGTGGAGAAGGGATTTGTGATTACCTTTGATATTGTCAGGTATAGTAGGGATCACTGACTAAATATCGAGGGACAAAATATAGACTACCCAAAATATAGATGCCAAAATATCGACAGACAAAATATCGAATTCCTATCTACAAAAAGGTAAGTACCAAAATATCGAACCCAAAATATCGTTTGAAAACATATACTTTGTAAAAATATCGAATTTCTTAAAAATAATCTAAAATTAAAAAAATATTAAAAATAAATTGCTAAAATATACTTAAAAATACTTAAATTACCTTAAAATTATTAAATAATTAATTTAACTTATAAAAAAAACATACAATCATATATGTTAAAACATATATATATATTAACATAATATTAATAAAAAAATACACAATATTATGACCGTAGGATAGCGGGAGTGTAAAAATTACTATTCCCACTCCTGGAAGTGCAACAGTAGGGAAAGCGTTGGATAGCGTAGGGGTAAAAATTACTCTTACCACTCCAAAGAGTGCAACAGTAGGGAAAGTGTTGGAAAGCGTAGGGGTAAAAATGACTATTCCCACTCCAGAGAGTGCAACAGTAGGGAAAGCGTTGAATAGCGTAGGGGTTAAAATTACTATTCCCACTCCAGAGAGTGCAACAGTAGGGAAAACGTTGGATAGCGTAGGGGTAAAAATTACTATTCCCAATCCAGAGAGTGCAACAGTAGGGAAAACGTTGGATAGCGTAGGGGTAAAAATTACTATTCCCACTCCATGAGAGTGCAACAGTAGGGAAAGCGTTGGATAGCGTAGGGGTAAAAATTACTATTCCCACTCCAGAGAGTGCAACAGTAGGGAAAGCGTTGGATAGAATAGGGGTAAAAATTACTATTCCCACTCCAGAGAGTGCAACAGTAGGGAAAGCGTTGGTTAGCGTAGGGGTAAAAATTACTATCCCCACTCCAGAGAGTGCAACAGTAGGGAAAACGTTGGATAGCGTAGGGGTAAAAATTACTATTCCCACTCCAGAGAGTGCAACAGTAGGGAAAGTGTTGAATAGCATAGGGGTAATAATTACTATTCCCACTCCAGAGAGTGCAACTGTAGGGAAGGCGTTGGATAGCGTAGGGGTAAACATTACTATTCCCACTCCAGAGAGTGCAACAGTAGGAAAAGCGTTGGATAGCTTAGGGGTAAAATTACTATTCCCACTCCAGAGAGTGCAACAGTATGGAAAGCGTTGGATAGCGTAGGGCTAAAAATTACTATTCCCACTCCAGTGAGTGCAACAGTAGGGAAAGCGTTGGATAGCATAGGGGTAAATTTTACTATCCCACTCTACTGAAAATAAATTAATATAATTCACATAATTATCAATTAATCAATTAATAAAAATTAATTACCAATTAAGAATTAATTATTTACCAATTCAAAATTAATTAGCAATGTATTCAAACTAAATAACAATAAATAAAATAACATATTTAATTAATTATAATTAAATTACTTCCCACAGTATTCCCGCTACAGAAAATAAATTAATATTATTCACGTAATTATCAATTAATCAATTACTAAAAATTAATTATCAATTAAGAATTAATTAATTACCAATTAAAAAATAGTTAACAATTTATTCAAAATAAATACCAATAAATTAATTAACATGAAGCTCCAGTTGTACCAAACAATCCCAGGGCACTCGTGGGCGGGTGCTTCAACACGCCGGTACCGCGAGTCAAAATCAAAGCTCAAAACTTCGTTGTATTTCATGAACAAAGCAGAAGCACTCCGTGGTGGGCGGTCAAAGTTATTTTAATCCAGCAAAAAGCAAAAGTTATACTGTTGAGCCAGTATTTATGGTTGTTTATAATACCGGCTCACAGCGGCCAATTTGCCGATACACGGCATGAGAATGAGGTTGAAGGATTTGTGCTTGATTTGTAGCGTTTTTCAAATACTTAAACCTGTATGTGAACAGTATAACGATGGCCGCGCTATTTGCATGCAAAATCAGAGGTCCTAATCCATCATCGCTTTCAATGTTTATGTCGCGATGACGTGTTTAAATACTGCCACCTCACACATGCTATGTTGAAACACTGACGAAGGACTAGACGTCCGAAACGCGTCTGTGCACACTTTTGCTTTTTGCTGGATTAAAATAACTTTGACCGCCCACCACGGAGTGCTTCTGCTTTGTTCATGAAATACAACGAAGTTTTGAGCTTTGAAATTAATTAACATATTTAATTAATTATAATTAAATTACTTCCCACCCAATTCCCCTATACACCCACAACCCGCTACAGAATTAAATTACGCAAAAATTAAATAACATAAAATTAATTACTATACACTTTTCACACATATACTAACATACAAAACAATTTAAAAAAATTGATATTATTAAAAATTCGATATTTTTAATAACCTATATTATGTACTTCGATATTTTGACTTTCCATATTTCTAAAATCGATATTACATTACTTACCTTAAAAACAATATTTTTAATGCCTATATTCTGTCCATTTGATATTTTGTCCATTCTATATTTTGGAATCGATATTTGTGTTAGTCTATATTTTGGAATCGATATTTTGACCATATACCGTATGGTAGTAATGGCATTTATATTCTTGCCCATGAGCTATATTATGCATAATATATTACAAT
Organism: Lissotriton helveticus; assembly: GCF_964261635.1. NCBI lineage: Eukaryota > Metazoa > Chordata > Amphibia > Caudata > Salamandridae > Lissotriton > Lissotriton helveticus. The sequence goes on from NC_136065.1 coordinate 1,357,171,029, forward strand.
GAAATATATCTTTAAGATAATTATGATCAATACAATGTATTAAATAAGATGCATTGAAAAGAGGGAACTGATCGATCTATTTTTTCCACCCTTCTTTCTTCCCCTCTCCACACAATGAATTTTCTTTTTGAATGATGAAAAAAGAATTGTTTTTAACATTGCACTTGCACTTTTTTTGGTGACCACTTTTATCGAAAGAAACGTTTCAGTGTAAACATGTTTAAAGATGGCCACCATAGTGGGATATATGCAAATAAGTCCGCTTTTACTGTTTACTGATGGTCTGTGAGAACGAAAGAAAAACAATGGTCTTTGTTTGTTACACGCGCCAACACTGACAAAGCCGTGAGGCGAAACACGTCTGTTGGAGGGGTAGGGGGTCCACAATAAACACTTTTGTAAATCGGAGACCTGAGTGCTTTCCATGTTTTCACATCGAAACGGATGTTGACACCTTCGAGAATATATATATATATATATATATATATATGTATATATTCACTGAAAAAACCACAGGTTTCACACATGTTATAGTTAGCTGGGCATTTCACTCATACAAAACCATTGAAATTCCCCCGTTATAGTTAGTTCAGCTAACTATAACTCGCGCGCCCGCAATGCACCGCTGAAGACGTCACATATTACATCACTCATGACATGGTCAGTGACATCACTCTTGACATCACTGATGACATCTCAAATGACATCACTGATGACATCACTGATGACATCATCCAGTGAATGTGTGTCTTTCTGAAAAATAATTATTTTTTATATATGTATATCTAAAGGTTGATGGAAGAATAAATGGGTAAATAAGAGTCTAAATGGATGTTTTTTTTGTAAAATTGATTGTATAACTGACTTATTAAGTATATCTTAGTGAATACATGTATTAGCGAGTAATGTTTAAATATATAAATATCTGTATCAGTGTCTCACTTTGTGTATAAGTGGCTGCATGGGTTGATGAGTAGCTACATGAGTGTCTATATGGATTATTAGTTGTTTTTTTGAGTATCAGAATGAGTATCTGTATGGTTTGGTGGGGGTATTACTTAGCGCACAGATGCATGAATGACTGACTCACTGTATGTGTTTTGAAGACAGAATGTGTGCAGGACTGTATGGGTGGATGAGTGTGTGTATGGGTGTGTTAGTGAGTGAATGACTGTCACAATAGTATCTTTATGAGTAACTACATATGTTTTAAACAAGTATATGTGAGTATTGATGTATATAAGTGGGTATATGTGAGAGTGAGAGATTGAAAGAGTTCCTGTATAAATAATTATGTGTTTCTATAAGTGATTGTTTAAGAGAGTAAGTATGTGTACATTTCTGTAGAAGTAAGTGTAGTAGTGTGTGTATAGCTGTATATGCAAGTAAATGGATGTTTGATAGTTTATTTCCATGTGTGAGTATGTGTGTGAGTAACTCTATGGATGAGTATCGGTGTGTAACAGGATGTGTAGGTGTATGAGTACATATGATGAGTGAGTACATGTATGAGTGACTATATAGAACTGTTGGTGAATGAGTGGGTGTGTATGTAGATGTTGGAATTACCTAATAGGTTGTTGTAACTGGTATTGGTATCTCCATTTTAAAAAAAATGTCAGTTTCTATTTTTGAATGTGTGTATCAAAGGTTATATTAGGGTGAGAGGAGGTCTGCCACACTTTCACAAGGTTGATGTCATCAGTGATGTCATCAGTGATGTCATTTGAGATGTCATCAGTGATGTCATGAGTGATGTCACTGACCATGTCATGAGTAATATAATATGTGACGTCATCAGCAGTGCATTGCGGGCGTGCGAGTTATAGTTAGCTGAACTAACTATAACGGGGGAATTTCAATGGTTTTGTATGAGTGAAATGCCCAGCTAACCAACATGTGTGAAACCTATGGGTTTTTTTCCCGTGAATTTCTAAGGTTTTTTAAATGCTAATTCCTAACTATAACGTGCCTGAAACCTATGGTTTTTTCAGTGAATTTCAAAGGTTTTTTAAATGCTAATTCCTAACTATAACGTGGCTGAAACCGATGGTTTTTTCAGTGAATTTCAAAGGTTTTGTAAATGATAATTTTTAAATGTATTAATTGTTATATTTTTTATACTAATTTACTACATTGTTTTAAAGTATTTATTTTTAGATATTTTATTTTTTAAATAAATTACATTACATATTTTTAATATAAATTGGAAAAAAAATGTTTTTAAAAATATTGAAATTGTAATATTAATTTTTTTAATGTAATTTTTTTTATTTATATATATTTTATATAGCAGGCAATGATATCCTATGGAAGGAAATTCAAGTTACTGGTAAGTACAGTTAAATTTACTTTTCAGGAATAGTAGTGAGCTGAAAGATGCAGCACTGAGGTCTCTCCTGATAACAGGTGAGTAAATCAAAATTCGTAGTTCGGTTGATTTTTGAGAATTTTTTTAAAGTTCCAAAACTCCACACTTAGAAAAATTTTCAAGTAAAACCAGTCAATGTTAGCCTATGGAAGGAAATTCAAGTTACTGTAACTACGATTAGAATTACTTTTCAGGATCAGTAGTGGGCTGAAAGATGCAGCACTGAGGTCTCTCCTGATAACAGGTGAGTAAATCAGAATTCGTAGTTTGGCTGATTTTAGAGGAATTTTTTAAAGTTCCAAAACTCCACACTTTGAAAAATTTCCAAGTGAAACCAGTCAATGTTAGCCTACGGAGGGAAATTCAAGTTACTGTAAGTATGGTTACATTTACTTTTCAGGGTCGGTCCTGGGCTCAAAGATGCAGCACTGACGTCTCTCTTTATAACAGGTGAGTAAATCGGAATTCGTACTTCGGCTGATTTTAGAGGAATATTTCGCTCAATGGTGAAGGAAGGGGACTGGGCCTGAGGTGACAAGTGTGCAAACACGCTCTGTGGCGCGTTTTAGGTTGGGGAATATATTCCTCTTCAATCCGGAGGTCACCTGTCAGCCAACTAGCCCACCAGGTACCTCCAGCATGCGCCAGGGAGCTGCGTTGCAGAGAGGTGTTCAGAGGACCCGCCCCCTTTTTACAACACTCTGCAACGCAGCTCCGTGACGCTTACTGGAGGTACCTGTTGGACTAGTTGGCCCCTATGGGACCTCTGGATTGAAGACCTAAAACGCGCCACGGGGCCTGTTTGCACACATGTCACCTCAAGCCCCTCCCCCTACCTTCACCACTGTGCAAACATGCCCCGTAATGCATTCTAAGTTGAGGGATTAAGTCCCCTTGCATACTGGGGGTCCCCGGGGGCCAACTAGCCCACCAGGAACCTCCAGGGGGCTGCGTTGCAGAGAGGTGTAAAAAGGGGCATGGCCTAAGAACACCTCTCTGCAACACAGCCCCCTGGCATGTTTGCAGAGGGGGAACTAATTCCTCTTGCATACTGGGGGTCCCTGGGGGCAAACTAGACCACCAGGAACCTCCAGTATGCGCCGGGGGGCTGCATTGCAGAGAGGTGTAATGAGGCCATGCCCCTTTTTACACCTCTCTGCAACGCAGCCCCCTGGCGCGTTTGCAGAGGGGGAACTAATTCCCCTTGCATACTGGGGGTCCCTGGGGGCCAACTAGCCCACCAGGAACCTCCAGTATGCGCCAGGGGGCTGCGTTGCAGAGAGGTATAATGAGGCCACGCCCCTTTTTACACCTCTCTGCAACACAGCCCCCTGGTGCGTTTGCAGAGGGGAAACTAATTCCCCTTGCACTGGGGGTCCCTGGGGGCCAACTAGCCCACCAGGAACCTCCAGTATGCGCCAGGGGGCTGCGTTGCAGAGAGGTGTAATGAGGCCACGCCCCTTTTTACACCTCTCTGCAATGCAGCCCCCTGGTGCTTTTTCAGAGGGGGAACTAATTCCCCTTGCATACTGGGGGTCCCTGGGGGCCAACTAGCCCACCAGGAACCTCCAGTATGTGCCAGGGGGCTGCGTTGCAGAGAGGTATAATGAGCCCACGCCCCTTTTTACACCTCTCTGCAACACAGCCCCCTGGTGCGTTTGCAGAGGGGAAACTAATTCCCCTTGCATACTGGGGGTCCCTGGGGGCCAACTAGCCCACCAGCAACCTACAGTATGCGCCAGGGTGCTGCGTTGCAGAGAGGTGTAAAAAGGGGCATGGCTTCATTACACCTCTCTGCAAGGGAGCCCCCTGGCCCATACTGGAGGCTTCTAGTGGGCTAGTTGGCCCCCAGGGACCCCAGTATGCAAGTGGAATTAGGTCCACCTCTGCAAACGCGCCAGGGGGCGCATTTGCAGAGAGGTGCAGGGAGGGGGCGTGGCCTCCTCCCGATCCCGTTTTTATAAAAAAATACTTTTCAAAAGGGGGGCTGTGTAGCCCCCCTTCTTTTTATTTCTTTATTTGGCCCTGGGTACCCCATCCCCCAGGGCCTGCCCCCAATTCTTTTTTTTAAAACATTTTTTACGGGAATGGGGCCGCATGGTCCCCCTCCCGTGGCCTATTCCGGCCACGGGGACCCCATCCCCCGGGGCATGGCCAACTTTTCTTTTTTTTTTGTGGAGTGGGGCTGCATATCCCCCTTCCTATGCCCCCTTAAGCTGCCTTTTTTAATTTGTTTTATTATTTTTTTAATGCTGGAGGGGGGCTGCGTGGCCCCCCTCCTAGGCAACTGATGGCCCCGGGGACCCCATCCCCTAGGGCCTGCCCTCTCCGTTTGGGACTGTGGGGGGGTCCCCAAGCCCCCCACGGTCCCTGCCGGCTCCCTGCATCCAGCGGGAGCCGGCATTGCTTTTCTGCTTGGGGAACAGCTAACATGCTGCTCCCCATGCAGAAAAGCAATACGCTTTGATTTTTGAAAGAGAAATCAAAGCAGTTTACTGTGGTAGGGTGGGAGCCACGAGGCTCCCGCCCTACCATAGCATACAGCAGTGTCCCGGGGGTAGGCACCCTGGGACACTGCAGGAGCCGGCCCTGGGGGGTGGCGGTCCACAGGGCCATCAAGGGCTCCAGGAGGGGGGCAGCGTGACCCCCCTCCCACCTGTTAAAAGCCCCCCTATTTTACATATTAGAGCACCGGGGAGGTGGCCGTCCCCGGGGCGTGTGGGGGGGCTTGAGCCCCCCACACACATGTTTTTTTGTTTTAATTTTGAGAAATGAAGCCCCAGGGGGTGGCAGTCCCCGGGGCTGCGGGAGGGCCGTGAGCCCCCCACAAACCACTTAATAAATCCCCGGGGGGTGGCGGTCCCTGGGGCTCGGGGGGTCTTAGAGGCCCCCAACATACATATACAAGCCCCGGGGGTGGCGGTTCCCGGGGCTGCGGGTGGGCCCGTGTGCCCCCTGCTATTATAATTACTTTGCGCCGGGGGGTGGCAGTCCCCTGGGCTCAGGAGTGTTAGAGGCCCCCCAACATACATATACAAGCCCCGGGGGGTGGCAGTCCCCGTGGCTGCATGGGGGCCCGTGTGTCCCTGCTATTATAATTACTTTGCTCCGGGGGGTGGCGGTCCCCGGGGCAGAGAAACACTTTTTTTCACTATGCCCCCAGGATTTGGTCCCCTTGGTGGCTAATTTGGAAAAAAAGCAGACCGGGTATTTTTTTTTTTTCACGGGGTATGCGTACCTACGCGTATCCCGCGATTTAAAAACAAAACAAAACATTTTTTTGGGGCCTTGGCGGTCCTTGTGGGACCCCCTGAGCAGGCCTAGGGGGTCAGGGTGTTTCTACCCTGCCCCCTTTGCGTGTTTTTCGCATTTCTTTTGCTGCTTTCTTGTGCCTCGGTTCTACCGAGGCAAAAGATGGCTGCCAACACTTCCTGGTTTGAAGTGTTGACAGCCAATTAGCATAAAGCTCATGCTCGGGAAGGTACGGAGTACACTACAGAGTACGGTACTTCATCTATAGATATATCTATGATTTTACTTTTGATTTTCTCAGGAACTACTGAACGGATTTACACCATTTAACATAAAGCATGATCTGCGAACCGAACTCTACCTTTTCGCCAAATTTGGTGTAATTCTGTTCAGCAGTTCGGGCTGTAGCCCTGGCTAAAGGTCCTATGGAAAATTGCATGGGGTAAACACGTTTTGGGACCCCCCTTTTTTCTCAGCCCCCGCTTCACGAATCACCCCCAAACTTTCTGGGAAGGAGCGGAGCAGGACATTTTCTTGGAGAATTTCAGTAGGTAAAAGGTAAAATATATATATATATATATATATATATATATATATATATATATATATATATATATATATATATATATATATATATATGTATTTCATGCTCGGGGTTAAATAATGATTACCAGTTTTCACGGGAACAGTGACGGTCCAGATTTTATTGGGATTGAACAAACACAAAATTTTACATGCGGTGTCCGTCACCGCGTTGCAGAGCACCTGACTGTGAGTGAAGGGAGGGAGACAGAATATATCCCAAAAAGATCACTTCCTAAAAATGACCAGAGGACACAGCGGGGATTACAGGGCGACCATTTATTCACCGTGCTCAGCATGATCCATTTCTGCGTTAGCCTTCTTCAGATGCCACTTGCATTGGTTCACACTCGCTCCCTCCTTTTGAGTATTCCACGGCCCTCGCATTGGTGGGAGTACAGCTAGCTCCGCTTCTGATTGTTTTCAGATGCAGCCTATCATTGGAAGACTGCAGATCCCAGCATACATTTCAACGGTGAGTGTCGATCGCGGGGTCAGTACGAGCTTCAGTGAGCATTAATGTGCCTTGCAAAGGGGGGGAGAGGGCTTTGTAAAAGCTGAATGTGTCCCAAAATAACAGTGTTGATAGCCACGTTGGATTCCCAACGCCTCAGCCCCAAATCCAGGTTACAAACCAGGCCATGACGCGTAGATTCAATAATCACGCGTCTCCGTGCAGACACGAACTGCTGTCAGCAGCGGCCACTTGCTTGGATTGTTTCCGAAGCGGGCTCACAGTATCCAATCCCTTGGAGATTACTGTCACCTTTCCAATATTGCTGTGAGCCACTTTTGAGACGGGTCCTCTTACACACGCTACTGGCCGGCGCGTGAAAACATCCAACAAAGATCACTTCCTAAAAATGACCAGAGGACACAGCGGGGATTACAGGGCGACCATTTATTCACCGTGCTCGGCATGATGCATTTTGGCGTTAGCCTTCTTCTGATGCCACTTGCACTGATTCACACTTCCTCCCTCTTTTTGAGTATTCCACGGCCCTCCCATTGGTGGGAGTACAGCTGGCTCGGCTTCTGATTGCTTTCAGCTGCAGCCTGTCATTGGAAGACTGCCGATCCCAGCATACATTTCACCGGTGAGTGACAATTGCGGGGTCAGTACATGCTTCAGTGAGCACAGTTGGGCCTTGCAAAGGCCTTGTTGGGCCTTTGTAAAAGCTGAATGTGTCCTAAAATAACAGTGTCCATAGCCGCCTTGGGTCCCCCACGCCTGAGCCCCAAATCAAGGTTACAAACCTGACCGTAACGCGTAGATTCAATAATCACGAGTCTCCGTGCAGTCACGGACTGCTGTAAGCAGCGGCCACTTGCTTGGTCTGTTTCCGAGGCGGGCTCGCAGTATCCAATCCCTTGGAGATAACTGCCAAGTTGCCAATATTGCTGTGAGCCACTTTTGAGATGGTTCCTCTTACACGCACTACTGGCTGGCGCGTGAAAACATCCAACAAAGATCACTTCCTAAAAATGACTAGAGGACACAGCGGGGATTACAGGGCGACCATTTATTCACCGTGCTCGGCATGATGCCTTTCAGCGTTAGCCTTCTTCTGAAGCCACTTGCACTGGTTCACACTTGCTCCCTCCTTTTGAGTATTCCACGGCCCTCCCATTGGTTGGAGTACAGCTGGCTCTGCTTCTGATTGCTTTCAGCTGCAGCCTGTCATTGGAAGACTGCAGATCCCAGCATACATTTCAATGATGAGTGTCAATCGCGGGGTCAGTACGTGCATCAGGGAGCACTGTTGTGCCTTACAAAGTGGGGGGGAGAGGGCTTTGTAAAAGCTGAATGTGTCCCAAAATAACAGTGTCCATAGCCGCATTGGTTCCCCAATGCCTCAGCCCCAAATCCAGGTTACCTATAAGGGTGGGCATAGGTCGTGATGTAGCGCTACGCGAAGCTACGCGAAGCTACGTGAAGCGCACTTCGCACTATGCGAACTTCACGTAGCACTACGCGAGCTGCGTAGTAGCATGTTCGCACTGTGCAAGATGCTTTTTCAATGATTGCACAGTGCAGACAATCATCCGGCACTATGCCATCATTGAAAACGGCATCTTGCACAGTGCGAGCTGTAGTTTTCTGCTGCTCGAGTAGATTTTTACTCGAGCGGCAGCTTTCTCAACGCGAACTGGTAGTTTCTCATGGCGAGCGGGCGCGAGCATGCGCAACCACTCGCAATGAGAAACCTGACCTCCCCGCGTTGAGAATCTCGCCGGGATGTCATTTTGCTTGTTCGCGGTCGCGAACATGACGTTGAGGACCGCGAACAAGCAAAAAATGACCGCTGCACTACGCGTGTTCACACTGTGCTACGTGCAGCTCGCGTAGTGCGAAGTTGCGCAAACTTCGCAAACTACGCGAGCGTAGCGTAGTGCTTCGGCCAGGGTTAGTTACATACCAGGCCGTAATGCGTAGATTCAATAATCACGAATCTCCATGCAGTCACGGACTGCTGTCAGCAGCGGCCACTTGCTTGGTCTGTTTCCGAGGCGGGCTTGCAGTATCCAATCCCTTGGAGATAACTTCCAAGTTTCCAATATTGCTGTGAGTCACTTTTGAGATGGGTCCTCTTACACACCCAACTGGCCGGCGCGTGAAAACATCCAACAAAGATAACTTCATATATATATATATATATATATATATATTCACTGAAAAAAACATAGGTTTTATATATATGCCAAGGTGTATTGAAGAATGAGTGAGTGTATAAGTGGCTGGATGGAGGATTTAGTAGGTGCGTGACTGACTGTATAAGTGATGATTAAATGTGTCTTACTGAGGGTTAGTGACTAAACTGTGTGAATGTCTGTATCAGTCTGTATGTTGTGTAAGCTGCTGCATGGGTTGGTCAGTAGCTACATGAGTGTCTGTATGGGTTATTGATTGGTTGCCTGAGTATTTGTATGGGAGACTGAGTGTGTGTGTGGGTGGGTGGGAGGTCTGTGACTCAGTGCATAGATGTGTGAGTGATTGAATCACTGGGTGTATGGGTCAAGAGTGCATGTGGAAACAGATGCATGGGTGGGTGAGTCAATCAATCAATCATTTGTAAAGCGCACTACACACCCGCGAGGGTCTCAAGGCACTGGGGGGGCGCTACTGATCGAACAGCCAGGTCTTGAATATCCTCCTGAAGGTCAGCAGGTCTTGGATCTATCGTAGGCTCAGTGGGTGGGTGTTCCATGTCTTGGCGGCGAGGTGGGAGAAGGATCTCCCACCGGTGGTTGTTCTTCGGATGCGCGGGACGGTGGTGGAGCGTAGCTGGCGGTTGGGGATGTAGAAGGAGAGCCATCTGTTGAGGTAGGCTGGGCCAGTCTTGTGGAGTGTCTTGTGTGCTTGGATGAGGAGCTTGAAGGATATCCTCTTGTTGACAGGGAGCCAGTGCAGGTTTCTCAGGTGGGGGGTGATGTGGCCGTGGCGTCGTACGTCGAGGATCAGTCGTGCCGAGGCACTTTGGATGTGTTGTAGTCATTTGATGAGCTTGGTCGGGGCTCCTTCGGGGATTTTCGGTAGTCGAGTCTGCTGCTGACGAGGGCCTGGGTGACTGTCTTTCTTGTGTCTGTCGGGATCCATCTGCAGATCTTGCGGAGCATGCGGAGGGTGTTGAAGCAGGAGGAGACGACATTGACTTGCTTGGTCATTGGGAGCATTGAGTCGAGGATGATTCCCAGGTTGCGTACGTGGTTGGTGGGTGTCAAGGCTGCCCCCAGTGCCGTCGGCCACCAGGAGTCATCCCAGGCTGAAGGGTTGGAGCCGAGGATGAAGACTACCATCTTGTCCGAGTTCAGATTCAGACGGCTGGTCTTCATCCAGTCGGCGACTGCCTTCATTCCTTCATGGAGGTTGGCTTTGGCTGTGATGGGGTCCTTGGTGAGGGAGAGGATCAGCTGAGTGTCGTCGGCGTAGGAGATTATGTTGAGGTCGTGCTGCCGGGCTACCTGTGCGAGTGGGGCCATGAATATGTTGAACAGCGTCAGGCTGAGGGAGGATCCCTGGGGTACGCCGCAGATGATTATGGAGGCTTTGGATGGAATGGTGGGAGGCGGACGCTCTGGGTTCTGCCTGAGAGGTCCAACCCAGAGTCTTGTCTCGGATCCCTGCGGCGTGGAGGCGTGCGCGTAGTGGGCGGTAGCAGACGGTGTCGAAGTGGGCAGAGAGGTCTAGGAGGATGAGTGCTGCGGTCTCGCCGTTGTCCAGCAGGATCCTGATGTCTTCTGTGGCGGCAATGAGGGCAGTCTCGGTGCTGTGGTTGCTGCGGAACCCTGACTGGGAAGGGTCCAGGATTCTGTTTTCTTCGAGGTATCGGGTTACCTGTCTGTTGACGGTTTTCTCGATAACCTTGGCCGGGAAGGGGAGCAGAGAGATGGGCCGGAAGTTCTTGACATCTCTTGGGTCTGCCTTAGGTTTTTTGAGTAGGATGTTGATCTCGGCGTGTTTCCAGATCTCTGGGAAGGTCGCGGTCTCAAGGGAGAGATTGATGACGTTGCGCAGGTGGGGTGCGATGGTGCTGCTTGCACTGTTGAAGACGTGGTGCGGAATGGGTCAGACACAAAGCCCGAGTGGATTGAGCACCTAGTCTTGAGGGTGTCTTCGATGCTCATGCTGGCCCAGGCTAGCAGGGGGTCATGGTTGATGGTATATGGAGGGTCTGTTGTGTTGCTGTCTGTTGGGGTTGTCTGGGTGTTGAAGCTGTCGTGGATGTCTGCTATCTTGCGGTGGAAGAAGGTGGCGAGGGAGTCGCACAGGGCTTGCGACAGCGGGATGTCGTTGGTGTTGGAGCTGAGGTTGGAGAGTTCCTTCACGATGTTGAAGAGCTCCTTGCTATTGTGTGCGTTGTTGTCGAGGCGGTCTTTGAAGGAGGTCCTCTTGGCTGCCCTGATGAGGTGGTGGTGGTTGCGGATGGCGTTCTTGTGTGCTGCGTGGCTGTCCGGAGTTTGTTCACTGTGCCATTTCTTCTCTAGTTTCCGGCAGGCTTGCTTGGAGGCTAGTATTTGTGGGGTGAAACAGCTGGCCTTCTTGCTGGTTTCTCTGTGGGGGGGTTTCTTTAGCGGGGCAAGGGTGTTGGCGCAGTCCTCAATCCAGCGTCTGTGGCTGTGGGTGGCGTCGTCGGTGTTGGAGGGTTCGGTGGGTGGGCTGAGAGCGAGGTTTGCGTGTAGTTGGTTTTCGGTGATTTTGCTCCATCAGTGGCGGGGGATCTGCTGGGTGCGGTGGGTTTCTGGAAGGCGAAGTGGATGCAGCGGTGATCGGTCCAGAGGAGTTCGGTGGTGTGGCTGATGGAGACGTACGGGCTTGAGGAGAAGACTGGGTCGAGCGTGTGGCCGGCAGAGTGGGTGGGTGTTGTGACGAGTTGCTTCAGTCCGAGGTTGGCGAGGTTATCGATCAGGGTTGTGGAGTTGTTGTTGTTGTTGTTCTCAAGGTGAAAGTTCAGGTCTCTGAGGCGGATGTAGTTGGTGGAGGTCAGGGTGTGCGTGCTGATCAAGTCGGCGATGGAGTCGCTGAAATGGAGGCGAGGTCCGGGGGGTCGGTAGACGAGGGTGCCTCAGAGGGTGGAATTAGGGTCGGCGTGGATCTGAAAATGCATGTGTTCGGTGGTGCTGAGCACGTTGTCGGTGCTAGTCGAGACCCTGATGCTGTTCTTGTTGACAATGGCGATTCCTCCTCCGACTCCGTTGGTGCGGTCTCTACAGATGATCTTGTAGCTGTCTGGGATGGCTATGGCAATGTTGGGTGTGGAGGAGTCGCTAAACCAGGTCTCTGTCAGGAAGGCGATGTCAGGGGATGTTGTATCGAGCAGGTCCCAGAGATCGACGGCATGCTGGCGTGCGGAGCGGGTGTTCAGTAGTATGCATTGGAGGTGGTTGGGGTCTTTCTTGGCGGGTGGTTCGTCAGCTCTGAGGCTGTTGCAGCTGCAGTTTCGGCAGGTGAAGGGGCCGTGTGTGCGTTTCGGGCGGCCTTGAAACAGGTGTGGCTCTGTCCGGAGATGAGAGCGTACAGAGTGCTGGCGTCGAAGTGGCGGCGGTTGTCGTGGCGGGTGCGGGGGCCAGGGGTTCTGGCGCTGGGGGCGGTCCAGGCGCGGACGGGTGCAGACGGTCTTGCCTTAGGCGAGACTTCTGCGTGCCAGCGGCTCAGCCGCGCAGAGGCTGGTATGTATGGGGAGGTGGGAGGGAGGAGCAGCTGGAAGGCGGGGGCAGCGAATGGGAATTGGGCAGTCAGCGGGGCGGGGCCACAAGGGACGCAGCGGCGAGGGCGGTGAGGGACAACGAAGGTAACAGGAGTAAAAAGGGGCACAAAAATCGAGGGTAAAACAAGTGGCACAGAACGCAAAAGGGCTCAAAAAAACAAGTGGAACAGAAGGCAAAAGGGGCACAGAAACGAGGGAAAAACGAGTGGCACAGAGGGCTGAAGGGCACAAAAAAAGGGGTGGAACGGAGGGCAGAAGGGCACAACAAATGAGGGAAAAACGAGTGGAACAGAGGGCAGAAAGGCACAAAAAATTGAGGGAAAAACTAGTGGAACAGAGGGAAGAAAGGCACAAAAAACGAGGGAAATGTGAGTGGCATAGAGGGCAGAAAGGAACAAAAAAAACGAGTGGAACAGAGGGCACAAGGGCACAAAAAAACGCGGGAATAACGATTGGAACAGAGGGCAGAAAGGCACAAAAAACTAGGGAAAAATGAGTGGAACAGAGGGCAGAAAGGCACAAATAATGAGGGAAAAACAAGTGGAACAGAGGGCAGAAAGGCACAAAAAACGAGGGAAAAACGAGTGGCACAGAGGGCAGAAGGGCACAAAATAATGAGTGGAACAGAGGACAGAAGGGCACAAAAATGAGGGAAAAACGAGTGGCACAGAGGGCAGAAAGGCACAAAAAACAAAGGAAAAACGAGTGGAACAGAGGGCAGAGATGCACAAAAAACAAGGGAAAAACAAGTGGAACAGAGGGCAGAACGGGCAGAGAGGCACGGGGGCAGTGAGGGGATCAGAAGGGAAAACCGGGCAGAGACATGGGGGCAGCGAGAGGTACAGAAGGAAAGACCGGGCAGAGAGAGCACGGGGACAGCGAGGGAAACAGAGGGAAGACAAAGGGGCACAGACCATGTACAGGCAGCGGGGGAAGACAGAAAACAGCAGTCACAGACAGAACAATGAAATACAGGCAAAACAATAAAAGCAATAAAGCGGAAGATGATCAAACCTACGGCCTACCACTGGACACCAGGGATGAGGCACTGGTGGTCTCCTGCGGGTGGTGGAGGGCCTCAAACTTCCTCAGCAGTGGCAGCTGGGGCAGGGAGGCACAGGCGGTGCTGTGCGGAGGGGGAGCGACCTTCCTGGTGGGGTGACTGTGTGTATGGGTGTGTTGGTGAGTGCAGGGATGTCTCAGTGGTACATGTACAAGGAACTACATATGTAAATGGCAGTGTATGTGAGAGTTGGAGTATATAAATGAATATACGTGGGAGTAAGTGATTGTGAGAGTGGCTGTATAGATGAGTGTGTACTTGTATCAGTGATTATATAAGAGAGTAAGTATGCAATAGTATCTGTATGAATAAGTGAGGAGGTGTGTGTCTAACTGTATAGGTGAGTAAATGGGAGTGTGATTGATTCTTTGCATGACTGACTAGGTGTGTGAGTAACTCCATGGATGAATGGTGGTGTGTGAGTGTCTGTATAGGTGTATGAGTGCATATGATAGTGTTGTATTGATGAGTGACTGCGTGTATGAGTGATTGCATGGGTGAATGAGTGAATGTGTGTGTAGACCTAGGAATCAGTGAGTGCGTATGTAGTAACTGGTATTGATGTGTCGATGGTTTCGAAAATGGTGGTCTGTATTTTACAGTGGGTGTATCAAAGGTTATAGTAGAGTGTGAGGAGGTGTATCATATTTTCACGTGGATGATGTCATCACTGATGTCATTTGAGATGTCATCAGTGATGTCACTGACCATGTCATGAATGATGTAATATGTGAAGTTATCAACAGTGCATTGTGGGGCGCGAGTTATAGTTAGCTGAACTAACTATACTCGTGGAATTTCTCTGGTTTTGTAAGAGTGAAATGTCCAACTAACTATAACGTCAATGAAACCTATGGTTTTCTCAGTTAATTTCTGAGGTTTCTTAAAAGCTAATTTCTAACTATAACATGCCTGAAACCTATGGTTTTTTCAGTAATTTTTTTAGATGCTTATTTCTAACTATAATATCCCTGAAACCTATGTTTTTTTCAGTGAATTTGAAATGTTTTTTAAATGCGAATTTTTAACTATACCATACCAGTCGCATTACCGGAGTAGTGGAGAAAGGTGAGCGTGGCCTCTGAAACACCTCTTAGCAATCCCACTGTGTGGGATGTACTGGAGGTAACAGGAGGAGTAGTTAGCCCCCAACGTCAACCTTGGGGGACAACTATGCCTTTTATTACCACCAGTAAGTCCCACACAGCAGGATTGCTAACTTCTTATATCATGCCCGCTCCCTCCCTGCACCACTGGGCAAACGTGCCCCCTAGCACGTTGTAAGTTGGGGGATTAAGTCCAACCCTGGGCAAAGCACTACACTACGCTTGCGTAGTTTGCAAAATTTGCGCTACTTTGCACTACGCGAATTGCACGAAGCACAGTGCAAACACGCGTAGCATAGTGCAGCGGTCATTCTTTGCTTGCTCGTGGTCCTCAACGGCAAGTTGGCGACCGCGAGCGAGCAAAATGACATCCCAGCGAGACTTTTTCCACGTTCGCGATCAGCAACATCAAGTTCCCGATCGCGATGTCAGGTTTCTCATTGCGAGTGGTCGCGTATGCTCGTGACCGCTCACGATGATAAATTACCAGTCCTCGTTGAGAAAGCTGCTGCTCGAGTAGAAATCTACTTGAGCGGCAGAAAACGACTGCTTGCACTGTGCAAGATGCGGTTTGTACTGATTGCACAGTGCGGACAAGCATCCGGCACTGTGCAATCAGTGTGAACAGCATTTTGCACAGTGCACTACGCAGTCCGTGTAGCTACGCGTAGCATTACTACGCGAACTACACCCAGGGTTAATTAAGTCCTCTTGAATCCTGAGGGTACCTGGGGGCCAACTAGCCCACTACTGGTAAGTGCCACAGGGCTGCGTTGCAGAGAGGTGATCCAAGGCCAGGCCCCTTTTTTTACACCTCTCTGCAACACAATACTGTGGCGCTTACTGGAGGCACTTGCTGGGCTAGTTGGCTCCCAGGGATCATCAGGATTCAAGGGGAACTAATTCCCTACCTTAAAACACGCCACGGGTCGTGTTTGCACAGTGGTGCAGGGAGGGAGTGGGGCCTCTGGTGATTTGCCAGTTCCTTTTTTAAAAAAAATTTGAGGGAGGGTAGCTGTGTGGCTCCCCTTTCTTGGGCCACTTTTTGCCCCGGGAAACCCCATCCCCCAGGGCGTGGCACCCTTGTTTTTTTTTATTATGCGGAGGGGGACGGCATGACCCCCCTCCAAAGGCCAATTATGGCCCTGGGGACCCCGTCCCCTGGGGCCTGGCCATCCGTTATATTTTTATTTTTTGGAGGGGGCTGCGTGGCCCCCTCCTCAGGCCAATTATGGCCCCAAGGACCCCGTCCCCCGTGTCCGGCCTGCTGTTTTTTAAACAAAAATGTTGGTATTTTTTGGGGGGTGGGCAGGGGGGCCATGTGGTCCCGCTACCAGGCCACTCCTGGCCCCGGGGACCCCATCCCCTGGGACCTGGCCTCTCTGTTGGGGACCGTGGGGGAGCCCCAATTCCCCCACGGTCCCGCCCCCTCCCTGCCTCTTGTGGTAGCCGACATTACTTTTCCACAAGGGGAGCTGCTGCTGACATGCAGCGGCCCCCCTCTCAATGTATGCAAAGTGAGGGGCTGGTCCCCATATTTGCATACTTAGTGGCCCGGTGGAGGTGGCGGTCCCCCGGGGCTGTGGGGGGCTGTGTGTCCCCCTCCTGCAAAAGTAAAATAAAGCTCCGGGGAGGTGGTGGTCCCCAGGGCATGTGGGGGGGCTTGAGCCCCCACAGGTTTATCTTTTTTTTAAAAGGAAAGCCATGGGGAGGTGATGATCCCCGGGGCTGCGTGGGGGGGGGGGCTGCGTGCCCCAGCAAAACATAAATAAAGGCCCAGGGAGATCACAGTCCCCGGGGCTGCGAGGGCCCCCGTGGGCCCCCTCTATTTCTTTCGCGCATGCCCCCGGGACCTGGCCCACGTGGGGGCTCAATAATAACGAAGCACGGGAGCCCGCGCTTCGTTTTTTTTTATTTTATCGGCAGGATTCGCACACACAGCACAAATGCTTTTTTGGGACCTAGGGGTCCTTGTGGGACCCCCTGAGCAGGACCAGGGGGTCAGGGTGTTTCTACCCAGCCCCCTTTTCTTGTTTTTAAACATTTGTTTCACTGTTTTCTTGTGACTTGGTTCTACCGAGTCACAAGTTGGCTGCCAATCACAGTGAAACTCGTGCCCAGGAGGGTTCGCGGCTCCTACTCGGTGCTCAGATATCGAAACTTTTCTTTTTTTAAATTTCTCAGGAACTACTGAACGGATTGATACCATTTAAAAAGAAAAAGGTCTCTTTATGAACCAAGAGCTACCTTTCTGCCAAATTTGGTGTAATTCCGTTCAGCAGTTCGGGCTGTAGTGATGTCTAAAGTTTCCTATGGAAATAACATGGGGAAAATGCGTTTTGGGACCCCCCTTTTTTCTCAGCCCCGCTTGACAAATCATCCGGAAACTTTTAGGACAGTAGTTGACCGGAGTGCCTGAATTTCTTTGAAAAATTGCAAAGATTCGTCAAACGGCGCCAAAGATATTGGGAAAACAGAAAGCGTTTTTCCTATTGAAACTAGGTCCTAACTATCACTACCTACTGGCGACCGCCAGTAGTCAATACACATACACATATATATATTCTCCACTTAAACCTGGACTTCCTTGACTTCCTAGACTTCCCTGCTCCACTTTTTGCATAATTGATGCGCCACTCCGATCTTGAATGTGCATTTTCATGATATATATAGATGACAAAAAAACACCAATTGCCGTTCAAACACAAGGCAGCCATTGGATCTCTGTCCTGTGTTTGAATGGCGATTGGTGTTTATTGTGTGATTATTTTACAGAGCAGGTTCTCTTGGCTGCTGTTCTACTTTTCATGCAGTTGGGTGCTACTTTTTTCAGTTCTGGTGTTGATATTTATACATATTTATCAAACACATGCATAGCCATTATAGACCCTGGGGAACCCACCTTCGGGTTTTAAAAAAAAAAAAAGGAGATGGGGCTATGCAGCCCCTATCCTCGAGCCTTCAAATGCTCCAATCTTCAGGGGCTGATATACTTTAATCAGGGGATGGGGGCCACATGGCCCCCTTCACAAGCCATTGAAGCCATTGAAGGCCCTGAGAGCCCACCCTGGGGCCGAAACAGCAAATAAAGGGGCTGGGGACAAGGTGGCCCCCTCCCCAAGTCTTTAAAAGCCCTGAGGACACCAAATTGATGCCAATATATTTCAATGTGGGGAGGGGGCTACGGGCCCCCCTTGCAAGCCATTGAAGGCCACTGGTAGCCCACTCCCGGAACCAAAATGCTAAAAAAAGGGCAGGGCAAGGGAGGGGAGGAGATGGGAGGGAAGGGAAACTGGTGTTTGCTCCAGTCCAATAGGAGAATTTTGAAAATTCCTGCCAAACTGGAGGAAACACAAAGTCTGCTCCCAACTGGCAGGAGCCTAAAAAACGCTCCAATCGGCTGGGAGCAACCTTAGATCTGTTTCCCTGCCTATGTAACAGATCAAGATACTGCTTCCGCCCAGAGGGAGCAGCATAACAAGCCACTCCCTCTGGGTAGGAGCAATATCGCTCCCGCAGCATGCGGGAAGCTGGTTGTGGGCGAGGGGGCCCTGGGTCACCTCCTGTGGCACCAGGGCACTCAGGCAGGCTAAGTGGTTACTCTACACTTGGAAAATACATGTCCCGGGGATATGGGGTCCCCAGGGTGTTTGTAAGGAGTGGGGGGAGGGCCTAAAGCCCCCTCCCCTTTTTTGGGAAGTTTTGTCCCTGGGGGCCCCTCAGTGCCTCTAATGGCTCTGAGAGTGGGCCCACGGCCCACCTACCCTTTAAAATAAGCATTCCCGGGGGTGGGATCTCCAGGGCCATAAGAAGCTTGGGGAAGCTTTTAATATATAAATTGCATAGGAAATTATCCCAGTGGGTCCGCTTCTCATTGCTCAAATAAAACATGCTTTTTCCTCAGTGGGTCGACGATGTGTCCTGGGGGGGCCTGCCCATATTTCTCAGCTGTAAACACGAGTGTCAAGCTCGCACCAACCTGCTATGGTGCAACGCTTGCCTTCCTCCCGCTTATACCAGCAGCACCAGTGAGCCAGCATGGGCCCGCCAACTCGCGGTGAGCATCACTCCACGGCTGGGCCACAGCCGTATACATCCATCGCACAGTTTCAGGAAATTCTGTAGTCCTTAAGAAATTTCTTATGCACTACAACGACCAGAAGGTCGCAGTGGCGGCCACGCCCACTGGGGCTGCCTTTGAAGATTTAAATGTGCGCAATGCAACTGCGCTCTTATCCCCGTTTTTCAAACACCACTGAAGAAGGGACTACAGAATTTCCTGAAACGCGTCTGGCGTAACCTGTGATGTTTGTGACTGAAGTGCTGCTTGCCTGCGAGCGGTCAATAAAGTATAGTGAGTTACACCAACTTCCTGTGGCTTCACTCCATTTTGTCCTACCTGTGCGATGGATATATGTGAGAAGAGAGATTATTGAATATATATATATATATATAAATATATATATATCAATGACCAAAGTTTTCCAGCGCGCTGCAACTCTCCCTCAGCATACGCAGGAATACAAAGCACGGACCAGATTTGTGGTGAAAAATGATTTATTTGCTTGTCGGTTCCATTAATAATATATCTATAGAAGGGGGCGGAGCTAGCAGCCGCGGAAAATGGCCGCATAGTCCCGGAGCTCCGTCGGCACCATCTCTCTATCCTTCATTATTCTGCTGCAACCCACGATCTACGACCCCCCCTCCCTCCCTCAGTGTCGCGGAACACCTGGGGGCCTGGCCGCCCGGCTTGCAACGGATCATTTCAGCTCCGGCGGAGCGGGCGGGCTGCTCCCGCTGGAACTCCTGGAGGGCCCGTGATCCGCGGCCTCAAGTTGCAACGTGCCCGCGTTGCGTGCGGTGACGTGCGGCAGTATCTTGGCAGCAACACCGCCAGTAGTCAGGACCCTCCGCAGGACTCGGAGAAGTGTCAGAGGCGTGGCCGCGGGGAGCGCGGCCATCATCACTCACACAGCGGACCCGGCCCTCGCTTTACCCTACGGTGAGGAGTCGGGTGGGGACGGGGCGCAGGTGCGGTCTTCCGCGGCCCGGGGGCGCCAGGGGCACACTCAGCGGTCGTAGCGGACTTTATCAGCGGAGGGGGGAGTGAAGGAACTTGCTGTCTCCCCCCCCCCCCCCTGCCCTCCCGGGGTGCCCTGGACAGTTTGCCCTGCCTGAGATCGGCCCATCTCCTGGGGCCTGCGCACCTCCCCCGCTCTCCTGCTGCTTCTCGCCGCGAGGCCTGGGCCCCACAGATTTGCCGGCGGTGACAGCACTACCTGGTGATTGCGGACCTGCTGCTTCGTCGCACAAGCGATACCAGGCTGGTCTGGGTGCCCATATCCAGCGCCGGTCGCTCTCCTGAACTCACAGTAGAGCTGCTCTTGTGGATTGCAGGCGGCGGACTTTTGCTTGGTGGCCAGCTTCCCCATTGCGCACAGGCGGGAGCATAACGGGAACAAACGCGACATGGGGAAGGGAGACAGGACCCAGAGCAAACTCCCCTTTTCGCAGCGGAGGGTCCAGGTACTGAGCCCACAGGCGCACCAGGATGAGGTCTTGCCCGCGGGTGATCGCCCAGAGGACAATTCGGAGATAAAATCGATGCTCCGCTCCATGGAATTGAATATTCAAACAAACATCACGGCGCTGGGGACCAAGATGGACGCCATGTCGTATAGGATGGACCGCATGGCGGAGCGTCTCGACAAACACACGGAGAGGCACGACATGGCTGAAAGGCGCATCACGGAGGTGGAGGAGGCCCAGACAGACTTGGATACCGCGAGACGCCGGGCGGAAACGTTAATCAAGACTCTGCAAGACAAGACGGAGGATTTGGAGGCGCGGTCACGTCGATGCAACCTTCGCATCCTTGGCCTGCCGGAGACCACTCAGACCGGGAAAATGGAGCTGTTTGTGGAAACCCTGCTAACCACCCTGCTCGGAGAGGGAGTGTTCTCGTCCATGTTTGTGGTCGAACGCGCTCACCGGTCGCTGGGCCCACGTCCTAACCCGGGTCTCCCTCCGCGGCCAATTATTGCGAAGCTGTTGAATTACAGAGACAGGGACACGGCACTTCGGTTGGCACGTTCCAAGGGTGTTCTACACTTCGAGGGCTCAGCGATTTCCATCTTCCCCGACTTCACGGCCCGGGTACAGGAGGCGCGCAAACACTTTGCGCCGCACAAGAAACGACTCAGGGATATGGGCCTTGATTACGCCATGCTGTACCCAGCCAAGCTGCGTGTGAATAGGCAGGGCCACTCGCACATCTTCACTGATCCTTCGGAGCTGCAAAAAGCGTTGAAGAAATGGGCTCGAGACAAACCCGAAGAGCACGCGGATGATCAGGGGGACGACGGTCAGCAAAGTGGGGACAATCAGGAGTGACCTGGCGATGGCCGAACTGTGGTACTGTGTTCTACCATCTGATCCTTTTTTGAGGTTGTGTATGCTTGGAGTGATCTGGATTCGGAGGGACTATTCACTGCCGAGAGGTCACAGATAAGAGGGCGTGGGAGGCGGGTTACGATTCTTGCTCACTGTTGTGTATAGACTGCACCCACTGTGACGGTGGCTCTCCCTGCTCATTATTGTTGGAATGGTGATGGTTGCGGCGTTGGGGGCGTGGGTGGAGGGGGGGGGAAGTTGCCCCCGGCATAGCTGGGGGATAAGTAGAAGTTAAATCTGCGATCTGATGGGGTGATCCATACTTGATGGTGTACGGCGGGGGGTGGGGACTCGGGACAACAGAGTTGAGACTTCCTAGGTGAGCCTGTTGTGGCTGGCTACCTTTTGCCCGCGAGCCGTCGGCTATGGGGTTTCTGGACTGGTGGTTGGGGAGGGGCGGGTGGGATGGGGACCTGAGTGACCGAGTTGGGGGGGGTCAGCTGTGGGAGGAGGGTGGAATGTTGGGGTTTGTTTTTGTACTTGTACTGTTCTTTTTGTTCCTGATTGAAAATGTGCTTTGCCAATCTGTGCGGGGACCTCCCAATATGCAAGCTGCCGTCGCTCCCCTTCCGTTTCTCCTGCTTGACTGTGTAGCCGCAGTACACGCACATCTATTCCGCAACTTTATTGTCTTCTGCCATGGCGGGGGGGACTGATACTCCCGAGCTTACGGCACTGAGTGAGCCGGCACCTACACACTTAAAAGTCTTGACTTGGAATGTACGGGGATTAAATGACTTCAGGAAGCTTCGTAAAGTCCTCAGCTACCTGCGCAGACATCACATAGACCTTGCACTGTTACAGGAAACACACTTGCCTTTGAACAGCAAAATGCTTCTTCACAAGGGTCTGGTGAATTGCAGTGTAGCTTCTGGGTTCACAACACACTCTAGGGGGACCCTCATTTGGGTTAGCCCTGGCTCCAAACTCACACTGACTCCCCTGGAAGCTGACACTGAGGGCAGGTATGTACTCTGCAGATGTCAGGGCAGAGGTCTTGATTGCATGGTGGTGAATGTGTATGGCCCAAACTTTGATTCCCCGGAGTTCTATACGACATTGGCTCAGAAATGCGAGCTGTATGAATGTACAGGGATGCTCTGGGGTGGGGATTTCAATATGATTCTTGACCCGATGTTGGACAGGTCGGCGGGACCGCATAGGAGTCCGTCGGCAGCGGCTACGGTGCTGCGGACTGCAATGGCGCGTCTGGATTTACTTGACGTTTGGCGGAATAGGCACCATACCAGAGGGGGCTACACGCACTATTCCTCATACCACGAAATACACACGAGAATTGATTACTGGCTAGCGTCGCAGCCTCTGGCCAGCAGAGTAAGGGACTGTCTGGTTCTGCCCCGCACACTTTCAGATCATTCTCCTCTCCTCATGCTTCTCGATCTGCCGACACCTCGCCTTCCCCCATTCACGTGGCGCTTTCCCCCATATTCTTTACTAGACGAAGTGTTTAGGGGCGAACTCGCGGAGGAGATCCAGACCTTCTTTGACATCAACTTGGGCTCTGTGGATGACTTCCAAACGCTGTGGGAGACATTCAAGGTATATGTGCGCGGTGTTGCTATGGCCAAACACTCCAGCGTCCTTAAGTCCATTCGGCAGCGGCTTCAACACCTGGAGACGCGCCTGGCAGAGCTGGAGCAGAAGCTACAGGCTGGCCCTGACGGGGACACACTAGTTACTATTAAACAACTAGTAACAGAATACAATGTGGAAGCCGATAGGGAGGTCCAACACATGGGCAAATATGCTACAGCACGCACTTATGGCGAGGGTGGGAGACCTGGATCCCTGCTGGCCAACATGGTTCGCGGCGAAAGGCGACAGCTTGTAGTTGGCGAATTGGTGTCGGGTACGGGAGAGCTCCTGACCGACGAAGAGCAGATTCTAGAAGAGTTTCGACGGTTCTATTCCACTCTTTATGAGGCTAAATCTACCGGCATGGAGGGGGCAATAGATAATTATTTAGACTTTATTGCAATGCCACAGCTATCAAACGCGCAGAGGGAGTTCCTGATGATGCCTATTCAGAGGGAAGAGATAGTTGATGCCCTGAACAGCATGAGCGCGGGCAGTGCTCCGGGAGCCGACGGGCTGACGGTTGGCTTCTACAAGGCCTTCGGGGACCTGCTGGTTCCCTACCTGTCGGCTCTGTTCGACGGCATATGTCAGGATGGCTGTCTGCCGCCGACCATGCGAGAGGCTCTCATTATTACTCTCCTTAAGCCGGGAAAGCCCCCGACAGAACGGAGTTCATACCGTCCACTCTCGTTAATAAACGTTGATGCCAAACTATACGCCAAAGTTCTGGCGACGCGTCTGGCTCTCTTGACCCCGGAACTGGTCGCTCCGGAGCAGGCTGGCTTCATCCCTAACAGGAGCCTTACCTACAACATACGCACGGTGCTGGGGACAATGCAACATGTCTAACCGGAGTGTAAGGCGCTGGCTGTATTTCTGGACATGGAAAAGGCGTTCGACTCCGTCGAATGGCCCTTCATGTCCAGAGTGCTGCGGAAGCTGGGCCTGGGAGAACCCTTCCTGCAGATGATAGGCGCGTTATATTATGAACCATCGGCTAGAATTCGCCTGGGCAACAGAGTGTCGGACCCCTTCGCAATATGCAGGGGCACCAGGCAGGGCTGCCCTCTCTCGCCGCTGCTGTATGCGCTCGTGGCTGAACCTCTGGCGTGCGCGCTGAGGGAATACCATAGTCTTGAGGGAATCAGCTTCCCTACGTACAAGATCTGCATATCCACGTATGCTGACGATACCCTCCTCTATGTTAGAGACCCAGAGCTCAATCTCTCCTCTGTGCTGCGAGAAGTAGTGCAGTTTGGAGCGTTATCGGGACTGAAAGTAAACTGGAGCAAATCCGTCGCGTTCCCGCTGACCCCGGCAACGAGTAAGTTTGAGATGGATTATCCGCTACAGTGGTCGGACGACCCGGTTCGATATCTGGGCATACAGTTGCACCCGGACCCAGACGTTCTGGTGAGGGAGAACTATGGGGTGGCCTATTCCAGACTGTCCGATGACATTGACAGGTGGTGCAGGTTGCCGTTCTCCCTATCGGATCGCATTGCCCTGATGAAAATGATTGTCCTGCCCCGGTTCCTGTTTTTGTTCAACACCATCCCGGTGACTTTACCGAAGGTTTTCTTCAAGACGCTGACCCAGGCTCTCACGCGGTTGGCCTGGGGGGGCAAGCAACCGAGGGTACAGTGGCAAATCCTAACGCTCCCATATGAGCAAGGAGGATTAGGGGCTCCCGACTTAGAGAGATACTACAGGGTTGCGCAAGCGACGCATTTGCATACATGGACTCACGGGGATCGTAACATCCCCCACGTGATACTGGAAACCCTTTTCGCCGCCCCTCTCCCCCCGCCGGCCACGGTGTTTGAACCGGCCTCGCGTCGGGTTGGTACGTTGGACTCAATAACGGCGACTAACCATGCGTGGCATTCATTGGCTCGGAGACACGGACAGGACCTATTGTATTCCCCACTAGTCCCTATAGACTGGGCTGTGTGGCTCTCACCCCTACGGGAGAAGGGGGTCCTGTGTGCGCTTCGACAATTGGGCATACTCAAGCTGGGAGACCTATTCATAGAGGGCACAGCGATCACCTGGACACAGCTGGCACAATCCAGGCCGTCTGCCACGCTAATGCAGCGTTTCCATTTCCACAGGATCCGCACGGCGTTACGGGACACGTTGGGCGTGACCATGCAGGAGCCTCCTGAGATCCCGGAACTGACGTACGTTATCAAGACGCCATCCCCTAGCCACCTTGTATCCCGGTTGTACCGGATAGGCCAGCGTAGCGGCCAACATACTATCTCCAAAGCTCGTTCAGCATGGCAACGGGATTTGCAGGCGGAAATAAGCGATTCTATGTGGGAATACTGCTGCCGCAATACCAGAAGGGTCTCCATTAATGCTCGACATAGACTCATCCATTTTAAATTCCTGCAAAGAGTGTATTACACCCCTGAACGCCTACATAGGTATGGCCTCCGACAATCAGCGGAGTGCGAGCGATGCCACTCTCCGGTGGCGGATTTCATGCATCTTGCGTGGACGTGCCCGGGCATCAATAGATTCTGGGCGGACGTATTTGAGGAGCTGGGCTCCATACTGGAGACCGAGATTCCGGTTGACCCGGCGCTGGCTCTCCTGGGACACTCCAGAATTCTCCCACCGGCGATGCGCCGCCTTGCAGACCTGGGATTCATAATGGCCCGACGGTCGGTGGCGAGATGTTGGATGAGAGGTCCTCTCCCGACCAAAGATAGATGGTCCAGAGATATGGTATATGGGTGCACTCAGTCGCAGCTCTATAGCGAGCTTCTACCTCCTCGCAGCAGACCCAAAAATTTCTGGGACCAGTACCTGTCGTATTCTACCAAACAGTCTGATACGGATTCGGAGCATGAGGAAGAGGAGAACCAAATCGGTGAGGAGGACTCTGAGGCTCGGGGCTCTACTCTTTTGTGTTAAGTGCTTAGTGGAGGCCTGGGTGCGTCATTGGATGAGTCCCCAGGGGTGGTGGGAAGTATGTGGCAGTATGCCCTTTTACTGCTATTTCCAGTGAGTTGCTTGTAGGGCGGGTCGTCACAGTACACAGGGGGCACTGAGATTTGGAGTGGGTGGAGGGTAGGTCACGGTCTGGGAGGACGGGTAGGGAAGAGGCATAGGATTGGGACTCACGCAGAGGCAAGCACGGGGGTAGTTAAGGGGGGGAAGGGGGTTAGTTTGAGGGGGTGGTTGTAAGAGAGGTTATAGGCTGGGTTTCAGGGGATAGGCAGACATTCCACACTAACACACATAACCACACATTGGGGCTGGGTGGGCTCCAGAAGGGGGGGGCTGGGTTAGGATGGGTGGGCCATGGAACCGAGAGTATGTGTGCCCAGCAGTTGAGAGGGGGCGGGACTCCCACTGTTCCCTGCGGGGCTCCCGCTCCGTTGATCTGCCGGTCCTACTATGATGATCTGGATGTTCACTTACGTGGCTGCCGGCCTCAGGGTTGTAGGCATAGAGCTGTGTGTATGTACTGTCACTGAATAAAAGTTTATAACCAAAAAAAAAAAAAAAAAAAAAAAAAAAATAATATATCTATAGAAATATAGAAATATATATATAAACATTTTCTCCTAATCAGTGCAAACGCGGTTTCCCTTCCTGCGACATTGGTGCCAGTCAGTGTCAACAGCAGCCACTGAGATATTTGTGTATTTATCAGTTCGCAACAAGACGGAAGGAATTCAGAGGCTAGTGAAACATAACAGAAGTGGGACCCATAAACCACATCGGGATTGGGTATAGTATAGAAGTAAAAGACAATATCCCAACAGGTATCAGTTCAAAGACAGTTATGTATGTATGCCGAAAGCATTACAGGAACAGGAAACAAGGAGACTCAATTGTTTTTTCTGAATAATGTTGTTTACCAGAATATATCAGACAAAGTTACATCAGGGTATACAGTTAAAGCAGCACTGTATGGAGAGAATCATGTGACAACCCCAAGGTACTTGGTGCATAGCAATATATACAAGTGGATATAGGTGACGACGCAAGTGATCAGAGTGAACAGCGTGGGCGGCGCAAGGTGAACATTGGTGTAAATAATATACAGTGGTGGCTCAAAGAATAACAATTTACATCAATTGCATTCATTATTTTCAATTGTTTCGTGAGTCAATTGGAAGAAATACGCCTAAAATTGTGCTGTGGTGTCGACGGCGTTTCGATCCTCTTGACTAGGGATCGTCTTCAGGACGGGGTTGTCCAATTTGTTGAGTGCTGCGGGGGCAAAGGGGAGAGATCAGGGCGGACCAAGGCGGGTTGAAGGTGGGGGCTGGGGAGTGAGAGAGGGCAACGAATAGCTGTACTGTGAGCGTCAGGTTGAGACTACCATAGTGGAGGTGGGAGCCAGCAATGCTGACGGATGTGAATAACCAGCGGTGCCTAGCTATGGGTGTTAAAGAGGCACTGGTTAACAGGTGAGGATTGTGAGGATCTGCCCACAAGTAGTGTGGTAGGATGTGGTCGAGCCAACCGTGAAGTTATAGAGCGAGCGATCAAGAGTTGCGCCAAGACTGAGAACAACGCGGGTAGATGCACCTAGATGTTCAGATAAGCCCAGTGCAGTTTAGGTGTGGAAGATCTTTTCATGTGGCTATCGCGATACAGATGTAGTGGGCTGCGCACTCGTTAAGGCGGTATCAGTCGGGGAGAAATCTAGCGAGGATGCGTTGTGGTAAAAGACCGTGCAAAGTGCTCGAGCAGGTCTGAAGCAAACTGCGTATGGTGCGCGGGATGGCATTCAATTTAAACGTCAGAGAGAGATACTAGCATACATCCGGTGGACGTGCAATCTAGAGGTGGTAGTAATCCTTGGTGTTGGTGATAAAGAGCGGGGGACGCAAAGGTGAATACCTGGGAGGCAGCGCCCGGAGTATCGGGTGCCAGGGGTGCCGTCCGGCACGGCTGCGTCTCGGAGAAAACTGTAAGGCAAAGCGGAAAGGGTGAGGTGGGTAGTGGCGGGCCGGGGTCAGGCCAGGTGCGAGTTTTGATTACTGCATACTAACATGAAGAGCAGAGGCTTCCTGACGTGCTTCTAAGTGGGTCCGGGGGAATGATGAATCAAATTGAGCAGCACCTGGCAGGAGGGAAAGAAAACAATCAACGTATGCTAGGCCCGTGAAAAAGCATCGGGTGATCGGGGCTCCAGCAATGAGGCAGGCATACCTGGTAAAATCGAGGGAGGTGCTGGGGGTTAAGATCCAGGGCGGTCGTGGCAGCGCCTGGCAGGGGGCAAAAAAAGGAAAGAACGGATGAGTGAACGCCCGCGGCTCGGAGGAGACCACATGTGTGACGCTGGGCTCGTGTGAGAATGCATACCTGATTGAATCGTGGCAGCTGCAGGGGGCTTAGTCCAGGTCAGGAGAGACGGCAAGACGACACGGAGGTGTGTTCACCGACAGCCGTAGTCAGGAAGTGTGGGGCTAAATAGCGTGTAATTGGACAAGACGGAGCCAACCGGGACGTCGGTCGGGGGCGGGGCTTACAGGGAACGAGCGATTAAAGGGGAAGTGAAAGTGTATGCAACTTTATTGCTGTCAATGCACGAACAAGGCATATCAATTGAAGAAGATGTACAATTAAACAGTGGTACCAGCCAAAATCTAAAATATAAACACTTGGTACAATTAAACGGTGGTACCAGACAAAATCTAAAACATAAACACTATAAACACTTGCTACAATGATGGTAAAGCGCTCACAGCGGTGGTGGCATTCAAGGGTTTAACCAGAGACAATGACATACAGTCTAGAGTGGTTGCTTTCAAAGAGACATTTGGTCACAATTGTGGCTGTGCACCATTTTTGTGCCAGGGCAACAAAGTATATACAGGAAAACAGTGACATACCATGTAAATAAACAGTATGGGGCCGATTATGATGGCGGACTGACCTGAGTCCGTCCGCCACCATAGAGCAGGAGGGAACCTCCGCATTGCCTGCGGAGTTCCCTCCTGTGCAATTAGGATGTGACCGCCACCCTGGCGGGCACATCCTCTATTTTTACCATTGCGGCGGGTGCGGCTTCAAGCTGCATCCGCCGCAATGGTAAAAATGCATACATTGCATTTGTATGCAGAAAGCGGCAGGCACCGTGCGGTGCCTGCTGATTTCTGCATACAAATGCAGGGGGGTACCACAGGTACCCCCCATGTGCACCACCCACCCCCCCTTACCTAGGGGGCCCAAAACAGGCCCCCGCAGTGAAGTTACACATGCTTTTCCACGGCGGAAAACCCGCTGAGGAAAAGCATGTTTTAAAGCCCTTCCTAATATGGCGGACGGTGTCTGAGAGACACCGCCACCATATTAGAGCTTTTCCGCCGCGGTTGTAAGCCAACCGCGGCGGAAAAGCTGCGGACGGTAACCAGGACCCACCAGCCATCCTAATGTGGCAGTGGGTCTTTAGTGGGTCCGCTGCGGTTTTTCCGCATCCTCCAGGCCGGTGGTGGCTTCCGCCAGCCCGGAGGATGCGGAAAAACCGCAATCATAATAGGCCCCTAAGTGCCAACCACTAAGGCACAAATGTTGGTGGTAAAACATCTAAGTACAAGGGCATTGCGTGTTATCAAGAGCTCATGTGCAGACACCAGTAAGAATTACTGAGTTGACGTAAAGATTCATACGGGGTGTGTAAATCAGATGCCCTAAAAGGAGAGAGCTGCTAGGGTACTGTAGAGGTATGGTCACGGGTGGTGGACTGCAATGGACGAAGACTATGTGGTGACAGTGCTATTCCACTCATGGAGTGTGTTCAGAACATGGTTGACAGAGTCAACTAGAGTAATCTATTTACATTTGGCCCTGTTCAGTAGGCTAGCGATGTTGCCTCCTCTGATGGGTAGCGAAGGTTTCTCAATTACTTGCCATCGTATGTCTGTGTCCAGGTGATGATGGTCAATGAAATGTGTGACCAAGGGAGCAGTAAGGATTTTGCAGTTTATTCTGCTCTTATGTTGGATGATACGCTGCTTGACCATCTGTGTTGTCTGGCCGATGCATATCAGATCGCATGGACAGCGGATGGCATAGATCACATTCTGCGTTCTACAGTTGGTCTGATTTCTGAGTTTGTGGACTCGGCTGTTGTAGATAAATTCTTTAGGGTTGGATGTGAGGTCACAGACACTGCAGCTCTGACACTTGTAGTGGCCAACCACCGGTTCCAATCCCCAGGCAGCAGTTATAGTATGTTTGTCTTCAGGTGGGCTCGGCAAGGTGATGGCGTGTACTAGGTGACTGGCTAGATTGTTTCCTCGTTGGTAGGAGAACAGGGGTGGATCACGAAATTGTTCATGTTAGTATGCAGTAATCTCACCTCGCACGCGGCCTGACCCTGGCCCACCACTACCCACCTCACCCTTTCCGCTTTGCCTTACAGTTTTCTCCGAGACGGCACCCCTGGCACCCGATACTCCGGGCGGTGCCTCCCAGGTATTCACCTTTGCGTCCCCTGCTCTTTTTCATGACCCCCAAGGATTACTACCAACTCTAGATTGCACGTCCACCGGATGTATGCTAGTATCTCTCTCTGCCGTTTAAATTGAATGCCATCCCGCGCACCATACGCAGTTTGCTTCAGACCTGCTCGAGCACTTTGCACGGTCTTTTACCACAACGCATCCTCGCTAGTTTTCTCCCCGACTGATACCGCCTTAACGAGTGCGCAGCCCACTACATCTGTATTGCGATAGCCACACGAACAGATCTTCCACACCTAAACTGCACTGGGCTTATCTGAACATATAGGTGCATCTACCCGCGTTGTTCTCAGTCTTGGCGCAACTCTTGATCGCTCGCTCTATAACTTCACGGTTGGCTCGACCACATCCTACCACACTACTTGTGTGCAGATCCTCACAATCCTCACCCGTTAACCAGTGCTTCTTTAACACCCATAGCTAGGCACCGCTGGTTATTCACATCCGTCAGCATTGCTGGCTCCCACCTCCACTATGGTAGTCTCAACCTGACGCTCACAGTACAGCTATTAGTTGCCCTCTCTCACTCCCCAGCCCCCACCTTCAACCCCCCTTGGTCCGCCCTGATCTCTCCCCTTTGCCCCCGCAGCACTCGACAAATTGGACAACACCGTCCTGAAGACGATCCCTAGTCAAGAGGATCGAAACGCCGTCGACACCACAGCGCAATTTTAGGCGTATTTCTTCCAATTGACTCACGAAAAAATGGAAAATAATGAATGCAATTGATGTAAATTGTTATTCTTTGTGCCACCACTGTATATTATTTACACCAATGTTCACCTTGCGCCGTCCACGCTGTTCACTCTGATCACTTGCGTCGCCACCTATATCCACTTGTATATATTGCTATGCACCAAGTGCCTTTGGGTTGTCACATGATTCTCTCCATACAGTGCTGCTTTAACTGTATACCCTGATGTAACTTTGTCTGATATATTCTGGTGAATAACAACCTTCAGAAAAACCAATTGAGTCTCCTTGTTTCCAGTTCCTGTAATGCTTTCGGCATACATACATAACTGTCTTTGAACTGATACCTGTTGGGATATTGTCTTTTACTTCTAGGAATTCAGAGGCGGCACACCAGAAAACAGCACAACAGATTTATTGTGCACCAAACTTAAGGACGACCCGTTTCGGTGTTAGCCTTTGTCAAGTAACTTTGCATGCATCAATTTTTTATAGAAATTGGCTTCACGGTTTATGGACATAGAAGAAATAGTTGCATTTTCACGCTTTTGAAACCATAATTCATTAACTAAAACAGTTACTGTTAGATCACTGCTGTTCGAGAATATCAAGATATCTGAATATCAACGCATAAGTTAATTGTCATGCAAATTAAATATTAAACAAGTCAATGGGACATGCCCGACATACACAACATTCCAACTGTTCATAGACATAAAAGAGTTGGGGACGGTTCCACATTTCATGGTGCTGCAATAATTGCATTTTTACGCTTTTCAATCCGTGTTAGATCACTGCTTTTCAAAATATCAAGATATCAGAATATCAACGCATAAATCAATTGTCATGCAAATTAGGTATACAACAAATCAATGGGTCATACCCGTCATACAAAACATCCCAACCGTTCATAGACATAAAAGAGCTGGGGACGGTTCCACATTTCATGGTGCGGCAATAAGACACATTTTGCATTATATATCCTTCATGAGAACTTCCCAGTATTAAGATCACTGTATGCAAACAATGAATTGAAACATTTCACAATCATCAGTTAAAGTGTAGGTACTGCATTGGCCAGACGATAATGTTATGGGATGTATGCGCTATATGCAGCCTAAATCAACTTCCGCATGCATCAGCGCCAAGAATATTTGTGAACCTCCCTGGGTGTTACCAGTCTGTGCGATAGCAGTGCTACCTCCATTCTGCAAAGGTAATCCAGGAGACCTTAAAAGAGAATAAGCTGTGTCAAAAACAATTCAACCTCTGTGGGTAATTGGCATTTGCCCCTCTACCGTTCCCATTGTATTGAATGCCCATAGCCCTCAATAGATGATCTGAGGATATTTCATGTTTTATGACGTATGGATCATGCCTTTTACTAGGTGCAAGGTGTGCAAGAATGGAATGGGACTGTGGTGAGTGAGTGTCCTTTATCTATAGTGCATGATAAATAGGAGAAGGGGGCGGGACGGAGTATCAGCAATTGGAACCATTTTGAGTTCCTACATGTAGCTCCACAATTGTGGTTTGACTCTGACTAATTGATCCTACATAGTAATCATATTGCTTGGTACAAATTCCTACCAACCAATTCCCTTTAAAACTGTGATTACCCTATAAGAGGACAATAAGTGCATAAACTAAGTTAAAATCTAGAATATATTGAATGAGAGAGTCCTCATTAATCAATCAATGAACAGGAGCCTTATAGACCTATGTGTGTGGCAAGCTCCTTGCTACCATTCAGTCCTCTGGGAACCTTACAGTCCAAATCAATAATATATTTGGACTCTAGAATCCTGAGACGTCTATCACGGTCACCCCCTCGTATTTATTTGGAGATCCTATCAACCCCAAAGAACTGCAAACTGCTGTTATTGTTTTTGTGGATCTCAGTGTAATGTCGTGCCACGGAATAGTTGTGGTCACGATTCGTGATAGCATGTAAATGCTGCAATATTCTTAGTTTAGAGGGAGCTTGGTGCTGCCTATGTACTGGAGAAAACTACACTGGGTGTGGGCTCCCCACAGTAAGGCCAAGCCTCAATATCAATAAACAACTAAACAAAAGCCAATACTGCAATTGCTATTTGAAGAAACACATAAATTACTGCGCACTAAGAATTAAACTAAGCACGAGTTAGGACAGTTTTGTCAGAATAAATCACATTCATTATTTTTGAGAATTTTTAATTTTTCGTTGTTTTAAAGTTCACCTTGAAATTCAAAACAATTTACAACATGGACAATACAAAAAACAATTTTCATAAAAATGACATTTGCATAAAAAGTGCACATAAATAGAACAAGCATTGGCATAGCCAATAGGTCTCGCTTGTGGTACCTTATAAGTATTTAGTTACAAGGATATTGTGCTGCAAAACAAAATACTTATAAGGTCCCACAAGCGAGACCTATTGGCTATGCCAATGCATGTTTTTTAGTCCCAGCTCTCCCCGTTGAGCTGGAGGGCTTCGCCACCGTTTGGCTCCTCTGCCTAGAGCTCGACTCCCCCTCCCCTCTGCAGCTCCAGCCTCAGCTTGCACCGATGCAGGATGCAATTCCAGCCGGTATATGCTGACTCTGCCGGATACAATTGAGGACCCCTGGAAGCCGCGCTGGGCAGCTGCGCGCCTATCCCGTCGCAACTGCAGAGCGGCAAGAGAACACGGTGAGCCCGAGGCCCCCACCACACAAGCCCCGTGTATGACAGAGGGGCTGACGCAGAAGCCCACAAGAGAGCGAGTCACATTTCAGACACCAGAGAGGAGTTAGCTTGTGGCGACACACGGACAGTAAGACAGGGACAGGCATAGATAGGTGGGAAAAGGCAAACAAAAGGAGGAGTGCTGCTACGGGCTGGGGAGGGGGAGGAGAAATGAAAGGAAAGGCTGTGTTTGCGGGGAGAGAGAGGGGAGGTGCTGGTGTGGGAGGGGGGAGGTGCTGGTGTGGGAGGAGTGCTGCTACGGCAACTGCTACGGGCTGGGGAGGGGGAGGAGAAATGAAAGGAAAGGCTGAGTTTGCGGGGAGAGAGAGGGGAGGTGCTGGTGTGGGAGGGGGGAGGTGCTGGTGTGGGAGGAGTGCTGCTACGGCAAGGCTGTGTTTGCGGGGAGAGAGAGGGGAGGTGCTGGTGTGGGAGGGGGGAGTTGCTGGTGTGGGAGGAGTGCTGCTAGGGGAGGAGAAGCCCTGGCCGTGAATGCTCGTGCATGTTCACGTGAACTGCAAGAAAACGCCGGGCTGAAAGCCCTTAGTTTGAAGAGGATTTTGCCGACATGAATTCTCGCTCCGCTCGATGCGCATGCGCGCATCGATAGGTCGCGAGACCTAAAAACAACATTCATACGTTATTCATCAATATTCACATTCAAATCTCACTCTTTCACACATACCAGGCACACACAAATCAGTATTTACAATCTAGAATGTCACAAATTGAATTTATACAACAAAAATACCAAAGACTCTCCTTTTTGGTACAATTGAAAACAACTTATTGAAATCGTGACAGGCTATAAGGAAGTAGGTTCTACATTCAGTGATATCTATTTTCCTTCTCTTTTTTTACAGTTATGAGGTCCTGATGAGAACCCCCCCAACTGATTAAGGGTTCGAAACGCCTAGACCACTTTTCTACACCTTAAGACCGCTATTCCTTAAATAGCCTGTCACGATTTCAATACGTTGTTATCAATTGTACCAAAAAGGAGAGTCTTTGGTGTTTTTGTTGTATACATTCAATTTGTGACATTCTAGATTGTAAATACTGATTTGTGTGTGCCTGGTATGTGTGAAAGAGTGAGATTTGAATGTGAATATTGATCAATCACGTATGAATGTTGTTTTTCTATTTATGTGCACTTTTTATGCAAATGTCATTTTTATGAAAATTGTTTTTTGTATTGTCCATGTTGTAAATTGTTTTGAATTTCATGGTGAACTTTAAACCAACGAAAAATTACAAATTCTATAAAAATAATAAATGTGATTTATTCTGACAAAACTGTCCTAACTCGTGCTTAGTTTGATTCTTAGTGCGCAGTAATTTATGTGTTTCTTCAAATAGCAATTGCAGTATTGGCTTTTGTTTAGTTGTTTATTATGCCTATGAACTGGAGGCCACTAGGACACTCCAGCACGTAGACAGCAAATTCCCTATTGCAGTTGATGGCCTGTTTGATTACCCTTACTTCGTTGGTGCCTGTTCTGTAATCTTTACAATTATTTCCATTACGACAGGCTTTGTAAGTCCCACATGTGGTAAAGCCATTGGGTGCTTTAAGCCATTGCGAACCTGTGTCCTCCAGAGGATAGCTGTGGACTAAGCGGTCCCGTAGGGATCTGGCTCACTTATAGGTGACCTGTGGTCCGGCTCCCATACGTTTACCTATTATAGGGTCTGCCGCCAGAAGGTTCCAATGTTTTTCCTTATTTTTCTAAGGGCCAATGCACCTCTACTAAATTGCTTTATCATTCTGGGTGCTTCTCCATTGTTTTTTGTACCTTTTTGGCTGCACTCTTCGATGATTTAAACAGTAAATCATGTTGTGTTAGACCTATAACATTTTCCTTGGCTTCAATCAGAACATTTTCCTAGTACCCCCTCTCTCTAAAGCGGGTCACTATGACCTGTTGTTCTTTTCGGAAGTCCTCATTCATGCTGCAGTTGTGGCGAGCCCTCAATAACTGCGCCTGTTCCACAATTAAACCACAGGGATCACAGTGCTGCATGCGGCCAGTCACCATCCAGTCCCCTTAGTACAGAGTATACCTTATGGAGGTACCTGATTAGAAAAGTGTTTGGCAGTATACAGTGGCTATTGTGTGAAAATCAATCATCACTGCCAGAACCATTGCAAACCTGTAAAGGAGAAGTTCTTACCTGACAGTGAGTCCATTATTTATTTTATTATTTTATTTATATTCTTATATAGCGCAGGAATCGACCCCCGAAGGGGTATCTCCGCGCTTACGCTTTACCAAAAGAACTAAAACCTAGTCCTGGGCTGTGAGGGAACTCAAGTAATGGTATCCTAGTATGCAGTAAATAACAAAGTTTTTAAGGACTTCCTAAAAGACTGAAAATTGGTGGTATTTTTAAGGATTGGGGGTAATGAGTTCCATAGAATGGGGCCCTTGTAGGAGAGGGCACGCCCTCCCTGCCTAGCTTTTTTTATCCTAGGAACCTGGAGCTGTTGCTGACTGCTAGAGCGCAGGGTACGAGCAGGATTATAGGGAATGAATTTTTCTTTTAAGTATTTAGGTCCATTGCCAAACAGACTTTTGTGTATTGTGCAGCAGATTTAAAATTTTATTCGCTGCCTAATTGGCAACCAGTGAAATTTGTCCAAGAGGGGGCGTGAGGCAGTCCTTGGCTGAGCATTGAGAACTAGTCTCGCTGCGGTATTCTGGACCACCTGTAGTCTCTGTAGTTGTTCCTCATTGGCCGAAATAAACAGGCCGTTACAGTAGTCAAGTTTACTGATTACCAAGGCCTGGACAAGTGTTTTCCTGTAGGTGTCTGAGAGGAACGGAAAGACACGTCGTAGCAATCCAATGACCCGGAAACAGGATCCTGCGAATTGATTAGTGTGTTCTTTAAGCAAAAGTGTTTTGTCTAGCCGCACACCGAGATTTTTTACGGTCTGTTTGGGACTTGGTGCTGATCCCAAATCCAGGGGCCACCATTCAGGAGACCACAGAAGTGTGGCCTCCCCGAACAGCATGACCTCTGTCTTGCCTACATTACACTGGAGGCAATTTATGGCCATCCAGTCCGATATTGCCCTCACTCCGTCCGCAAAAGATTGTCGTATTGCGGGCGTTAGGGTTTGAAAGGGGAACAAAAGCTGAGTGTTGTCAGCATACGACACAGGGGTGAACCCATGAGCTCTTACAATGTCTGCCAAGGGGGCCACATACACAATAAATAGTGTAGGGCTCAGGCATGAGCCCTGTGGCACTCCCTTGGTGAGCTCCCCTAATGGAATGATGGGAGCCCAATCTGACCCCTTGTTGTCTATCCGAAAGGAAGCTTTCCAACCAGGACAGAGCCATGCCTCCTATGCCCATCTCCCTCAAACGACCAAGAAGTATCTCATGGGACACCGTATCGAAGGCAACGGATAAATCTAACAGCACCAGAATCATGGAGCCCCCTCCATCCAGTTACATCCTGATGTTATCGGTCACCGAGAGGAGGGCAGATTCCGTACTGTGATTGGGCCTAAACCCAGATTGAGAAAAATCTAGGCCCTCCGCTGCCTCAATGTACTTGGACAAATGAGTGTTTACATGTCTCTCGGTCATTTTGCTAAGGTAAGGCAGGAGGGAGATGGGTCGGAGGTTCGAAAGGTCTGTCCATGGGAGAGCCGCATTCTTTCGGATAGAGTTCACCGCCGCTTTCTTCCACACCGTAGGTACCGATCCTTCCCTGAGAGAATGGTTAATCACTGCTTGGATATGAGGTCCAAGCAGAGTTCGCAGGGAGGCAATTATTTTGGCCGATGGAAAGTCATCTGGAGACCCTGATTTTATATGGCTCATGAGGGAGGAGAGATCTGAGTCACTGACTGCTGGAAATGCCATATCACCAAAATGCGGAAGCACGAGTTATGAAACTGGAGCTTTGGGTAATGTAACCTTGATGTAATAGAACTGTGGGTGATCGAGAGAGTTAGAGCACACAATTGCAAACAACATCGTTCCCAGTCAAATGTACCAGGACAGCAGAGGTGGAAAAGAGGAAAGTGCATTGTGAAACTTGTACCCAGAAACATCTACCTGAAATACCATCAATCACAAGGCACAAATTGCAGTTCACCATTAGGGACTACAAGTAAATCACTAATGGGAATCTGTCTTCTTATTTAAAAACTTGTAATCCTTAAACTCTCTGTGGGAATAGCATTGAAATAGGCAAATGTAGCCGAAACCCGTTTGCCCAAACAGAAAAATGGATTCTAGTGGAACCTGCTGAGTGCTCCTGATATTCCTTTGAGCGTCCTTGGTTGTATTATAAT
Source organism: Lissotriton helveticus (assembly GCF_964261635.1). Taxonomy (NCBI): domain Eukaryota; kingdom Metazoa; phylum Chordata; class Amphibia; order Caudata; family Salamandridae; genus Lissotriton; species Lissotriton helveticus. Next base: position 1,357,208,878 of record NC_136065.1, read on the forward strand.
TCTGTGCAGTCACTTGCACATAAGGTGGCACCCAATCTGAAAAGTGTTTGGTAATATATATTGACTACTGTGTGGAACTTAACGTCACTGCCAGAACCGTCGCAAACCTGTAAAGGAGGAGTTCTTACCTGACCGGGCATCCACATTACCAAAATGCAGAAGCGTGAGTTACAAAACTGGCGCTTTGGGTAATGTAACTCTGATGGAACAGAACTATGGCTGATCTAGAAGGTTAAAGGACACATTTGCAAAAAACATTTTTCCCGGTGAAAAAGAGGAAAGTGCATTAAGGGACTTGAACCCATAAGCATCTACTGAGATACCATCAATCTACGTGCATTTTGCAGTAAGTTGATATGCTGGCACAAGGAATGATGGGACGAATATGAGTCCGCCATTAGGGACTACAAGTAAATGACCAATGGGTATATGACTTCTTGTTTAAAAACTTGCAATCATTAAACTCTCTGTGGGAATGGCATTGAGAAAGGTGAATGGTTACCAAATTGCGTCTGCCTAAACACAATAAATGGATTCTGGTGGAACCTGCTGAGTGCTCCTGATGTTCCTTTGAGTGTCCTTGGTTGTAATATAGATGTATATATTTTTTGTTAATGAGGACGCCTCACATATAAACCCAGGATGAACTATAATATATGCAGACAGCAACTTAGTGGTTCAAGATATGAAATTCCTGGTCAAACTTAAGCAATAAGAAAGAACTAATAAAGACAAAGAATCCTTGTTGACCATGAGAGAGACATCTGACGTCTCAGGAATAGACATTTATGGGAGGCAGGAAATGAACTTCAAACCCAAATCAATATTTACTCTGAGTTAGTAATTTCAGATCTAAAAGCATTATCCATTGATTCGAGTAAAAAATATTTTAACTGTAAAGATATATTGCTAATGAGATACTATCAAGTAATGAACAAAATAAAAAAAGAGAGGATGTGGTAGTCAGAAAATCTGACAAGGGAAGGAACATCATCTTGTTGGCCATTGAGTCTTTATGACGCGGAGGCGAAATCACAGTTACAGGATTGTGAGTGTTACTGTAAAACAACCAACCTAGAACTATTTGAAGTTAAGGCGAGGTATTTTGTTGAGCTAGCTAAATGGAGGGGATTGGTTTTAATTTCACAAAATGAGTACCAATATTTAAAAGTTGAAAAACCAGTAATACCCATATTATATCTGATCTAGAAAATACACAAAAACAGTATAAACCCTCCTGGAAGGCCAATCATATCGGCATTCTGGAGTTTGTTTGAAAGAACTTCATGATCATTTCCTACAGGAATTTATTCAGATTACACTGGTGTATCTAAAAGACACAAGTGACTACCTGAAAATGATTTATGACATAGCATGCGAGGAGTCTTTTGTACTAATGAATTTAGATGTGACTTCACTTTATGCTAGTATAGTGCATAAGGACGGCCTGGGAGCAACGTCACACTTTCTTGGATTGAGACCAATTGCACTACACCAACAAATGAACATGCTGCTTGACATGACAAAGTGGTGTCTAGAAAATAACCTTTTATGTATGGGAAGGACTCATACAAAAAAATGCGGGGTACTGCAATGGGTACCTGTTTCACCCCCAGTTATGCCACTATGCATATGGCATATTGGGAGGAGCAGATGCTCAGAGTGGAATATCAAAAGGAGTGGAATGAAAATATAATACTGTGGACGAGGTTCATACATGATTGGTTTGTGTTGTGCAATGCTACCCCAGAATCGGCCTAGACCTTTGCTTCCAAATTGAATGAGAAGAATTTGAATCTAAGATTCAATGCAAACAGTAAGACTGAGGTATGTTTTTGGACCTAGTGGTTTTCTAAAGGATAACAAAATACAAACTAAAACATACAAAAACTGACAGCTGGAAACTCAATTCTGTATTTTGGAAGCTTCCATCGAGTCAAACTAAAACAAAGCATACCATATGCAGAACACCTAAGTATGATCAGACATTGCAGTGATACGGGTACGCTATGAGAATCACAATGTGAATTAGAAACTAAATTCACCAAAAGAGGCTATAATAAAGAAACCCTAGAACAAGCAAAGGAGAAACCTGATGAAGTGTCCACACAGGCCCGGTTGTTTGCCCAAGATAGAATAAAAAAGAAAAGAACAGAGATGAATGAGAAAGACACACCCAGGTTGATAACAGGGTATAATCTGTATCACCCAAGATTAAGACAGATCTTGACGGGGCACTGGCATTTAATTAAGAGTGACTCAACAATAGGAAAAATGGTGACCAGCAAACCAACATTTACATTCAGGAGAGCAAAAAGAATGCGTCAAGAACTAATAGTCACTAGTCCTGAGATGCCAAAAATAAAGACATCGTTGAAAGGAAGTCTTGGATTTTGTAAATGCCAAAAATGCAAGTCATGCAAATGTGGTGTAAATAAAAAAGAAATTTGTTCACCACTCTTGAAAAACCCTGTGAAGATACGAAACACTTGTACAAGTGATTATGTAGTGTATATACTACGATGCCCCTGCCCAAAATTCTACGTGGGAAGCACCATAAATATGATTCACGTTAAAATACTACAACATCTCAGGGCAATTAAAAATGATGACAAAAGTTATCCTGTTGCCTGACATATACATGAACATCAGAACATCATGAAGGCAGATATGATAGCATGCAGTACTTTGTCATAGATTCAGTACTGAGGAACAGGAGAGAAGGAGACAGGGAGTTTAATTTAAGGCAGCTAGAAGCGAGGCTTATTATTCTCCTGAATACAAAAATCACCTCAGGCCTGAATACAGACAAAGAGTTATATACACACATTTGTGTTAGACACAGAGATATATGTTCATGTTCCTAGATATGAAATAAGCCAATTAATGAATAGGGACACAATAGTTTATAGTATATATATTTTGCACATTCAGTATGCACTTTTATAGAGCACTTGAGCACTTTATTGTTTTATAAGACTGAAGGTGGTAGGGGGATTAATATAAGAAATGGATGTGGAAGTTCTCCCTTTGTGACGTTGTTTAAAAAAAAGGATTTCTTGAGAATATTATAACTTCCCACTGATCTTGTGAGAAAGGTGAAATAAAAATAGAATTTCTTATTAGGGCACATGCACTTTGAGATCAAGTTAAAGCTGACAACGAATCTCACAATTAAACGAATTGTTGTCAAGCAAAAAGAAATAGAAGATAATTGAAGAACATTTCTTTTTGGCTTGCACTTGCACTTTATGTAACTATGAAGTGAAGAAAGTCTTTTTTCCTGTCTATTTATTAATGACTTTTCAAAGATAAATGTTCTTTCTTTTTTTAATATATTTTTTATTTTGTTTATTTTTTGGTATTAAGTGGTGTAAGCCAAATTAAATTATTCAGGATTGATAATTTATGAACACTCGATTATTTACACCACTTGCACTTTAACATTACAAAAAAGCACAGTATAAAAAGCAGAAGAAAAAGAAAAGAAGCTTTTTGAAAAATGCCAAAATAATAGTTATTTTGTAAAAAATAAAGTTTTTGAGATTGACATTGTGGTCTATTTGTAAGTATGTTTACCATCTCCATGAAGTGGGCATGGAAATACTGAGTGACAGGTAATTTAAAAGAGTAATTATGTGACCGTCCTATTATTGTGAACAAGGCTGCTGAAGCGCGTCATGCCATTTTGCCACATTTGGTATAATAAAGTTTGGAGATTAAAAGCAATCCTGAGCAGTGTCGGTGCCTGTCCTTAAAAGTGGAGCAGGAGTTGAAAAAAAATCAAAAAATAAAATAAAATAAATAAATAAATAAATAAATATCTAAAATATGTATATCCAAACAAAGGTTGCCCTTGATGAAAACGCCACACACGGGGAGTGTTGCTCCTTTTGTTTGAAGATTGCAGAATTTCAGTTTCCCAACACTAATCAAGATTCCAAGCCTAACGTGTTTCAGACACTTGCCATCCTTGTTCACAGGCTGTAGAGAAAAGGGAAAGAGCAGCTTCTGCCATTGTGTGGCATACAGTGGTTATAATAGAGAAACTTCTTGGTGATCTTGGAGTGGAGAAGTGTGGCTCAATGGTTAGAGCGGCAGACCCTGATGCAGAGGTCTAGCCCGGGACCAGGGTTCAATTCCCCGCCTCGGCGGGTCTTGGGCTAAAAAATTCCACGGACCTGATAATTCTCGCCTCAGTGTCTATTCCAATCATGTAAGTCCCACTCTGCAACTCTGGGCAATAGCTTGCTTAATCTCCACAACGGCCCCCACAATGCTAAGGATGCCTGGCCCCCACCTTGGGGGTGCCCAGGAGTGGACACCTCACAGGGAAAGCCAGGATGGGTTCCACAGCGGTATACGTACAAGCGCCTTGAGACCCTTGCGGGTGAGTAGTGCGCTATACAAGTATCAATTTACAATTTTATCTTCAAAAACACAATTCCAACCCTGATGAAGTCCATGTTGGATGAAACGCGTTGGCTGGGCAGAAGCATTTGACCACAAATAATGAATAATTGAAAATAAGAAATCTCAAGACTCCTTGCACTCTATTTTTGCAAATATTTTGTGAATTCCATAACATTTTGTATAATTTGGGGAAAAAAGATGTTTAATTACATGCTCCTCCCAAGTCCTGTCTAAAGTAAATTTGAGCCTCTTTAAGACCTTTGGGAAGTGTGGTTTGTCAATAGCATTAGTCTTACTAATTTGCAGGTGTTTGTATTAGCATGCCCTTCCCTAAACCCCTCCTTAATGTTCCCTAATCCTTTGTCATTTAGTAGTAACTATTCCCCAATTTACCACCACTCCACTTTGTTCCTCTCACATTTACAATGAAAACATATATGTATGTGTGTGAATTACGCTGCCACCTTAGTGGAGATCTCTGCCCAGCAAAGAGTGGAGAGTCAAAGGCCTGTGACTGTCAGCTTGTGAATAGGTTTTCGTAGTACATGCATAGTTCTATTATAGTACAAGTTTAAGTACCACAAAAAGAAATTTGTGAATAAATCCCACAGTGCTCAGATTTGTTTGGGCTAGCAATTAAATGTTTTAACATGGTCACACGCAAAATCAAGTACATCCACAATGGTTGGCAAGTCATTTCATTTGCTGTGCCCACCCGATATAAATAACTTTTTGCCTGGGTCTGTAACCCTCACTTGTACAGCTGTGGAGTGTAATATTCATCAGCTCTAGGGAGAAGGGGTAATTCATCCTTTTGCTTCAGACAATAGCGGTCGGAAAACCACTCATCACAAAAGAGATACGCCACTAAAAGAAATGCAGTTTTGAAACAAATGTTCAGTTTGATATACTTTCTCAACGCTCTTAGAAGATTGAAAAAATGAATGTTGAGCACTACTCCTGTTTTATATCCGTCTCAGCACAAAACTATGCACTCCCAAATTTCTACCCAGCAACACTGGGGGCCTTATTTCAAGGTTAATGTTCTTGCACTCTGCTTTCATTCCACTGGGCACTATTCATCAGAACACAGAGGGCCTCATTTACAATATTGTGACGCACAGCAGCGCAGCAAGCCTCCTGCTGCACTGTCATGCATCAAAATAAAAGGGCAGGAATGCGCTGTATCTACAAGATACGGCACATCAGAAACGCTCCATATCTTGTAGATTCTGCTATTCTTCACTGGCACACAAACAGCAGTTGTATGCCAGCGAAGGAACTGCAGCGTCATTTTGCAATGGTGCCTGTGCTGAGGGGATGATTGGTTTTGTGCTGGAAGGGACACCTTCCTGCACAAAAACATTTATTAAGGGCATTTTCCTCTATCTATTTGTGCTGCAGAATGCACAGATAGAGGAAGAAATTCCTGGGGAGGCAGAGGATTCTGGTCCATTCCCAGGTTTACAAAATGTTGTAAATCTGGGAATGTGTCAAGTTCTATGGATGTTGTGTGGGAACACCCACAGCAACACCCATGGAACTCCCCTTTCACGCAGAGTTATGTGTGAGATAGAAACATATTTACATGCAGGGTGACTTTACATGGCCTTGTATATATGGGGAAGTCCATTGCGCTGCCAGTGCATCAATAAATGTGCAGACCGGTGGTGCAATGGGCTTGTAAATAAGCCTCATAGGGCCAGATGTAGGTCGCCCAATACCGGTCGGTAACGGCCGAAAATTGGTAAATTCGCCCGTTACCGACCGGAATACATGAAATGAGATGTAGGAGCCTATTTGTTACCGATTTGGAAAACATGAGTCGGTATAATTCCGACTCAGTAATTATGAGTCGGTATAATTCCGACTCGGTAAATATGAGGCGTTTTTTTACCGAAGTGGAATATTCCAAATACATAATTACCGAATTCTTATTTACCGAATCGGTAAATAAGAAACAGTAAAGAAATGGCCATGTAGATGTAGGAAACCCGAAAAATACCGAATTCACAGAAATTCGGTATTTATGAGTTGGTATTTACCATGGATTGAATGCAAGTGGTAACCAGCTGAAGGCAATAAAAAGAGTCCCAAAATGCGACAGAAGAACCAGAATGGTGGCTTTCTATGTCATTGCAAGGCGGCAGAGACTACAGGCAGCAGAAGAGAGGGAATGGCAAAGGGAGGAACAAGTGTACAGGCAGAGGATAACACTGTTCCAACTAACAGAGCCTGAAATACTCCAGAGGTACAGGCTACATCCCCAAACCATCAAGGACTTGATCAGGGACCTGCACCCACTCCTGCAGCACCCAACACCCAGGGCCCACGCCATGCCACCCCATGTGCAGGTGCTGTGTAGCTTACACCTGCTTGCCTCCGGGAGCTACCAGAGTGTGATAGCTGCAGTGGGTGGTGTGTCCCAGAGCTGCCTGTCCCGCTTCTTCAGGATGTTCCTTGACGCCATGATGCAGAGGAAGGAGCATTATATTACATTCCCTGACACACCTGCGGAGCTTGCAAAAACCAAGACTGATTTCTATCAACTGGCACACTTCCGTCACGTGATAGGCTGCATAGATGGCACCCATGTACCACTTTGTCCACCTGCAGCCACAGAACACATATACAGGAACCGCAAGTCAACGCACTGCATCAATGTACAGGTCATATGCAACGCTGCAACATCATCACAGACATCGTTGTGAAATTCCCTGGGAGTACCCATGATTCGTACATATTCCAGAACAGTGGAATATACACAGGCCTAGTTGCAGGAGAATTTGTAAAGGGATACCTGCTAGGTAAATGACATTGACACACCCTGACACCCACAGCAGATCAATATATCATGTACATGCAACTAATGTCAATCTTTCTCCCCCCTAGGCGACAGTGCATATGCCCTGCGGTCCTTTGTGCTCACCCCCTACCTCAACCCATCCACCAGGAGTGAAAGGCGGTACAATGTGGCACACAGATCCACATGCAACGTTGTAGAGCGCACATTTGGACTACTCAAGAGCAGGTTTCGTTGCCTCCACAAGAGCGGAGGTGCACGCCAGTACACTCCAATCCTGTGCTGCAAAATCATTGCGACCTGTGCAATGTTACACAATCTCGCCACCAAGGAAGGCACAGAGGTGGAGATCACACATCATGAGGACATTGATGATGACACAGAACTGGCAGAGGCCCATGGTACAGTAGCGGCACCTGCTACAGTTGGGAGACTGAGACGGGCGGAGGTCACACAGCAATATTTCTGAGTGAGTAATGAGACACAGACAGGCAAAGATTATGACGTACGTAGTTTAATTTTCACTACGCAAGTGCAATGATACCACACAATGGTTACATGAAATATAAATGTCCATGACTGTGTGGTCATGGTTAACACCACCGTGACCTGTTCCTTGGGTGGAGGGCATAGTCAATGTTTATGTCCACGGATCAGAGGGTGGGACTGATGTGGCTGTGTGTCAAGGTTCTCGGTGTGGCCTGTCTCTGTCGCATGACGCCTGCCGCTCCTAAGTATTTCTGGTACAGGAGTGCTTGCGCCACTCCTGCTGGTGGACTCCTCACTTTCACCCACACATGTGTCGCCTCGCGTGCCAGTCTGTTGTGCGAGCATGAGCTCCATGGCAGAGGTCACTCTGTCCATTCCCACAGATAAATTGGTGCAGCACTGAACAATAGCATCCTGCATCACCACTGACCGTCTGCACAGCAGGGAGGTTGCAGTCGCAAATCTGTTTAGGGCTTTTGTCTGCTGCCGCACATCAACACGAGCCTTGTGCCTCTCCAAATGGTCCCTGTCCAACTTGCCGCACAGGACAGTCATGCACTGTGTCATGTCTGTAATGCCAGATGCCATCGACTGCATGCTCTCAGAAATGTCTCCTATGCCCTTGCCTATGTCATCCAGCTTGTTGTTGGTGGTGCGTGCCTGCCTCTGAACACCCATCATTGCTTGCGCCTGCAGGCGCTGGACTTTGACCATGGTGGCCTCCAGACCGCAGAAGACCCTCTGACCGTGATGCTCTTCAGCTGCCTCCCGTGACCTTCGTCCTCGGACACTGGCCCGCACAGCTCTAAGAGTGGGCAGTCGCTCAGCGTCGGCTTACTCTAGTGGGTTGATGGCCATGTCACCCTCTTCCTCCTCAGATGTTTCAAGTATGCGGGGAGGGGGCACATCAAGCTGCCTTGCCCTTTCCAGCACTGGGGACGGAGTTGTCGGGGTGGGGGACTGTGCAGCCGCTCCTGACTCCTGACTTCCAAATAAAAGAGGAGACTGTGGCTGTGGTGGTGTTGTATCCTCAGGTGACTTGGCTGCCTGCTCTTTGTCCTTCCCTTCGTGTACTGTGCTGGGACCAGCTTCTTCCCTCCTCTTCTCCCTATCCTTTGCTGTGCTGCGCGATGACTCTCCTGTGGACAGACATGGACATTGTGTCAGTGGAGTAGTTCACCTGTGTCTCTTGATTAAACACACTACTATCGCACATTTGCCTGTCCCTAATTTGCTTATGCTAGTAGTGTGTTGCATCCCTTGCTGTATGGTATGCTGACTGCATAGAGGTATCTACCTATGACTACATTTCCCATGATGCATTGCTGGCCATTGGTAAAACCTGTCCTGGAGTGTGATGTAGGCACACAGAGTGTGTAACGGGAATAGGTAAATGGGTTAATGACAATGTACATGCATCTTACCTTGTTTCTTTGCAGCTCTTGCGGAGCTGTCAGTGTCCCTAATGCAGTGGATGGATTCAGGCTCAAGGGTGGATTCCACAAGCTCCTCAATGTCGGTGAGTCGTGGTGCTCGGTTTCTTCCTCCCCCTGTTGCTGCAGCTTCTTTGCGGTGGGCAGCTAGTTTCTTTTTTGTAATGATGCGAAGATCATACCACCTTTTTTTCAAATCGTCTATTTCACGGTGGGTGACACCAATGGCATTTACCTTTCCTTGTATGTCAATCCAGGTAGTGCACTTGATGGACTCAGCAACATGCAGTGATTGTTTACCAAAGATCTTGCTGTAATGTCTGACAACCTCTACAACAAGCACCTGCAGTTCTTCAGGGCTGAATTTCAATTTTCTTTTGCGCTCAGCAGCATCCCTCTGTCCATCCTGACTCTCCATGGTGCTGTACAGGTAAGCTCAGGGAAGCCTGCTCCTCAGTCTGTCCTCCTGCTCTCCTGACTGTTTGTTTCTGCACCTGCATGGGCGTGGCCACTCCCAGGTACTGGGGAGGGGTGCTTGATTCTGATTGGTTGATTTCACTGTACCTTTGGATTTGGGTGTGGTTGGAGTGCCTTATTGGTTCACAGGCTCACATGTTTGTCAGTTTCAAATTTCCGATTCGGTATTTACCGAATCGGTATTTACCGACTCGGTAAATTCCGATTCGGTAAAACCCATTCATTCCTATGGGCCATGGGCCCGTTGGAATGTATGGGTATTACCGATTCGGAATTTACCGAGTAGGTAAATACCGATTCGGTAAATACTGATTTCAGATTCCGAGTGATTCCGAATCGGTAATTTTTACCGATTTTTTTACCTACATCTCATTTTCTGATTCTGAAATACCGATTCGGTATGAGTCGGTATTTTAGAATCGGTAAATAAAATTTACCTACATCTGGCCCATAGTGCCCAGAATATGCACAAGCACAAATTCTGCAATAACCCCCACTATTGCGGTGGCACTCCCTGATGGCTACTGTATTCAAAGGCTGGACAGACAACCTAAGGTGGGTGGAGGTATAGCCATTATGCATAAAGACACCATCAATGTATCAACACTCAAGCAAAGATGCAATGACAAAATTGTAATTTAGGTCTTAAAATTTATTTTTTACTTCATCATGGGGGAAAGGTGCCCTTGTATATCGGCCCCCAGGTCCCCTCCTGGATTTCTTGCTCCAAATAATGGAATTAAATGCCCCTCACAATATCTCTACCAAACATTTCCTGCTATTAGGGGACTTTAATGTACACAGTGAGAGCATTTCTAATCAGGACGCCTCTATGCTCCTGGCAGATTTAGCTACTTTAGGACTTAGAACGATCCACATGGGTCCTACACATTCAGCCGGGAACATGCTAAATCTTAATATGACAAATTCTCCTAGAATCTTCTGCAAAGCCCCTTGTCTACTTACATGGACTGACCACTTTCTAATCGACTTTCAAATCAGGAGTCCCAGGGTACAATACGCCCTTCCGGCGGCGGCCCTACAGTTTTCGTAGACAGTGGCATAAAATAACTCCTGACCATTTCCTGGAGACAATCCCGGCATCCTGGAATCAGAGTATGTGGAGGAATGCTTGGCCAGCTACAATTCCATAGTGAAAACAGCAGTAGATCAGCTGGCCCCATTGACACAATGCCCCAGTTCAGCTAGGTACCCACATCCTGTGTGGTTTTCCTCTGACCTACAGAAGGTAAAAGGTCTTTGTAATAACCTGGAAAGACACTGGCGCCACTCTCATGATGTACAGGATAAAGAGAGATATAAGACCGCTCTGGCTGGATACCATAAAAACTTAAAAACTGCACGCACAGCCCACATTGCGTTGCAACTTAACCAGGCAGGAAGTGCCCCCAAAGAATTATACCTAATCCTTAATTCCTTCACAAACCCGAAGGCCTGTAACAATGAAGTGGCTCCCCCTCAAGAACTTTGCGATAAAATAGCTATCCATCTTGTACAGAAAATTGAGGTGATCAATGATAAAATTACTATAGTCAGGAACATCCAGAATGACACTGCATTCTGCTGCCCCCCATCCCCGACCACTGTGCATCCGTTGGAAAATGTCCCTCGTCTCACAGTTGACGATGTGGAGTCACTGCTTCCCACAGTTAAATCAGGTTCCCCTTTGGACATTATTCCAGCCAAAATGTCCTTGTTGCTCTCCAGTTATCCCCTCCACTTTGCTCTATCCTCAATCTTTCTATGAGAGAGGGACAAATACATTCTGAATGGAAGACTGCACAAATAATTCCCATTCGTAAGAATACCAATGTCCCTATGGAGGACCTGTCCAATTACCGTCCAATTTCTCTCCTACCTCTCCTGAGTAAGATACTGGAAAAGTATATCACCAAACATCTCTCTGACCATGTCGAATCCACTGGATGCCTTGACCCATCTCAGTCTGGGTTTAGGCCAATGTACAGCACTGATTGCTGTTACCAACAGTACAAGGCACTCCCTTGATAATGGACAAGCAGTATTACTGGTGCTGCTGGACTTGTCGGCAGCTTTCGAGACATTCTCTCATCAGATTCTGCTCAGGAGACTAAAGGAAATTGGAATTCAAGGACAAGCCTTTCAGTGGACGTTGCGCCTCGTCTCCCATCGAACTCAGACCATCAATCTGGGCCCTTTCCGATCTAAGACCATGGAACTGAGCAAAGGAGTTCAGCAGGGCTCCTGCCTCAGTCCCACTTTGTTCAACATTTATATTGCTCCACTTGCCGGATTACTTAGAAAGCTGGGCTTCACACCAATTTCATATGCTGATGACACCCAGCTATTACGGTCATTTGACAAAAACTCTCGCAATATCCAGTCCACCATCTCTGAAGGCATGCTTTCTTTCAGCTAGCCCCTTTTTACTGGAATCAACTCCCCATTCATCTTCGGAAATGCCCAGATCACCTTCAATTTAGAAGGCTCCTCAAAACAGAACTGTTCTAAATCTACTATCTTTCCTCGGCCTTCTGCAGCACCTCTGTAGCGCGGAGATACCCCTCTGGGTGTGATTCAGGTGTTTTACAAGCAAATAAATAAAATAATAGAGTTGCAAATCCTTGTTATACTCTGTTTGACTTCTCCACATTAAAACTCAATCTATTCTCTCAAGTCCTCCTCAACCCGTTTCTCCAGACCGGGGAAGCAGTGATTTTGCCTAAGGTCTCCTGTGGACCTGGCTAACTACCTGTAGAACACTCAGCCCCTAGGAATTATTCTCAAAGCAAAGTCAAGATGAGCAAAATGTGGATGCAGTGGTGCTCATTTGCTTAGAATGGTGTCGTATACGAATTTTAATTTACAAGAAAATAATTATGAACTTAGGTGTATATAAGTTAGCATGTTAGGCCACTGTCTGCTGTATTGAAAATCATTTGTTGCTTTCTGAAGAAAAGTGTCTGTTTATTTTAAACAACCTTTCCAGGTGCATGTGTCTTCCTCTTTGAAAATCATCATTGTGACTCTGCTGACAAGTTGTATAATATTTGTTCTTGCCTATGAAGAAAGGAAGAAGGGATGTTTTTTCTGTTACAGGTTTTTGAAGGCTGCTCAATAAAGCTCCATTTTTGATAAACAAGGTATTGTATTCCTGTATATCATAAGCAAGTGTTTATATACTTAATTAAATATGGGCAGATTTAACCAATACGATCAATTAGGAAGTAGGAGTTTCTGAAGGTGCCTTGCAACTAAAAGATGTATTGATTGTAATAAGTGAAACATTTTTATTCCAACCCTTCCAAATAATATTGCATCATGAAATATGTGTGTCTGCTGTTTCTGAAATATAATAAAATATAGTTCTATTTGGAGATGAGCGTGACCTTTAGCAAGCAAACATTTTGGTTCAACACCATTGCAGAGATTTCTGCTCTGTCTAAGTCCTTTGTTTTGATGTTTATTGTTCTGCCCTGATTGTTCTTTGAGGTTTTCTCTGGAAGACAGACCTTGTGTCAGTCTGCTTAATTTACTAACTACTTTTCCCTCCTGTAATGAATCTATATTTTAATGAAACCATAATGTTGATAACTTTAGATTTTTTTCGTGTGCATTGATATTGATAGCTTTGGACTAAGATAGTCCCATTCCCGACCGAACGACCCTCTTGATATTTTAACTAGATTGTCAACAGACCCTTAATGTCATGGTGGGAACATTGATGGAATTAAATGTAGAAGAAAGAATATTGTGAGTATAATTATATTGAGGTGAGTATTATAAATATTGTTGTATAATATACTTTTTGTGTTATTAATACATTATTTATGTCATTTTTGTAATGCTTATTTGGTTTATTTGAATGTTATGTGTGTTTCTCTATTTCTAAATGTGTACATATATATACACACACACACACACACACACACACACAGGAAACTGGGACTCAGGGTAGCTCCCAATGTGTAGGTGGAGAGCAGCTCATATGGGAGCACCCTACAAAACCACCCACGCGCTGAATCTGCTCACCTCAAATGCCTGTTTTTCTCGTAGAGATTTCAATCATTGGATTAGCATAGTGCGATCCATGCTGAGATGGAAATTGACAAAGCTGTTTGCCATTTTCACAGCAACACCTTTCAGTACATAATTAGCTTGTGACATCCATGCTGAGCTGAAAAATGACAAAAAGCCTTTTACCACACCAGCAACAGTGTTACACGTTTGCACTAGTAAAACAGTATCCAACCTGGGATTAATAAAATCAACCCCTGACTCATCTGTTTCACTCTTATTAATGCTCTTCAAAGATGCATAGCTTTGTTCAGACACAAGGGAGCGCCCAGCATAAGTCAAGACTATATCTTTTCAAGCTTAGAGTGCTGCACAAATTATTCATAAAAGGAAGCTGAGATTGTGGGTAGTTCCCAAGGTTTAGGTGGAGAGTAGTTCATATTGGAGCACCTTATAACACACATGACACTCTGAATCTGCTCACCTCAAATGTCTGTTTTCCTAATGGAGTTCCTAAGCACAGGATTAGAACAGCACCATGATACATATGTTTTGCAACACATTTTCCTGTCTGAATGATGTATGAAACTTTCTGTTTTCCCTAACTGTCTTGCACTCTTCTTTTTGCACCACGCCCAATGCAGAGACCTTGTGACCTTGCAATTGTGCAATGGAGTGATACCAAAGACCCCACTGTCCTACCTACAGTCTTTCTGTACTATCACCATTTACTAATTAAGGCACTTCCTAGCAGGATTCAGGCTCTCAGGCAAGCTGAAGGTGGAGAGGAAGTCCACCCATTTATGGGTGGACCCTGCACATTATCAAGTAATGAGCTATGGGGCTCTGAAAACTGCAAAATACCACTCAGTGTCGTTTTAGATACACACGATCTAATGATGCAAAACAATAAGGAGCACAGTCTTTGAACATCTTGTGACCACAGGAACATTTTAAAGATTTGCGAGGGCATACATTCTACAAGCGAAGGTGTATGCTGTTGGAGAAAAAACAACTTTGTTCTTAGTATTAAATGCAGCGTATCAGATAATGTATGACATAGGGTACTGGTATGTGGCACCTTCATGGGCATGCTGGGCAATGGGTTATGATAATGTCAGACAGGAAGCAATTCCAAGCCTGAGGATTAGAAATCAGGCATGGTAGATAAAGAGGTGAATCCAAAGAGAGTAGCACCTGTAAATGCTAATGGAATCGCTGATCCCACTATTTAAGGCAGTGGAAACCACAGTACACATAAAGAAACCAATGTATCATTTCAAGAAGCTAAATTTTGCAGCAGATGAAACAGCTATTATGCTATCAGAACATTTTATGTTCAGCACCATTTTAAACCTCAATTGCTTATTTTTTTAAGAAACTAGGAGCCACCCTTTGTGGCAGACTTTAAGGTCTTTTGAAGAGCTAAGTATTAAAACATCAATCATGCCGTGACACCCTGAAGAAGGGCAGATTTATGTTTGAAGCACAAACTGTTTATACAATGTTCTAAAAGACAACAGATGCTGCTGTTACTCTGTGGCATAAAAGGCATGTAGGAGCTGGGATTTAGAATTGATTGAATGTTTGAAAAGTTCATGGTTTTGATATTTGAGATTTAATGTGAAATACAATTTTTAAAAAGGAGGCGCTAGATTATGTCTGCAATGTTAAGGTATATCTTTGCACTCTCCAGTTGTTGGGGTGGATCCCCATGTCCAAAAAGTGCATCAACACAAGTTTAAAATCCAGCTTGTATTGTGAAGATATTCATACTGCAATTCAGAACTAAATGTGGGTCAATTATAGCACAGCAGTATTGTTCTTACTTGAGTCAGATGCTGAAAATAGAAGGTGTTCATTATGGTGAGCATGTTGAGGGGTATGGCAATGCTTTATTAAAATAGAAGCAGTGACTGAAGCCCACGTAGGACCACTGTAAGAACATTATGAGGAAAACAGGTAGCACTTGCAATGCTAATTGTCTCTAGAATTGAAACATAATATCTAAAAAAAAGGCTTTTTGGACATGCTGCTATTAGATGGTGGTTATTTTGCCCATAAATGAGGCTGTTATCAGCATTTATGTCATTTTGAAACCTCTTCATCTGGTATGCTAGGAGATAAGCATTTAGGGCATTGTAGTAATTAAGGCAGAAGCTAACCAAAGTACCCACAACTAGAATGTGAGTTTGTTTTTAGCGTTATATTGAACGTGGTAGTTTTCATTGAAAAAATGTGGCTTTAATTACTGCTCTAATTTGGGAACTGACTCGGAGGTTGTGAATGTGAGTTGACTGTAATGAAAGGTTCAATTAAAAGCCTCTTGGGCCTCATTTATGAGGCCTTGCGTGAGTTTTGCGCTTCCGATGCGTCACTTTTTGTGACGCATCGGCGGCGTAAAACATGCCTCCTGATGCTCACTATTTACAAAGTGACGCATCTAAGCAGATGCGTCACTTTGTAAACCCCTGCGCTACATTATACCTGCGTCAGGTATAATGTATGCAGAGGGGGCGTTCACCCGCAAAAAGCCTCGTAATAGTGACGCAGTGAAATCAATGAGATTTCACTGCGTCACTTTTAGGACGCTGTTGCGTCAAAATCTTGCGCCTGCCTCACAGCAGGCGTAAGACTGACGCAAGCCCTTTCACATGGGGCTTTCCCCATGTGAAAGGAAGCATTGATGGAGTTGCGTCACTTTTGTGACACACTCCAGCAATGCGTCACTTTTGCGCCTACAGATACGTCAGAAATACTGACGTATCTGTAACTCCTTGCGACATGATGAGTCATATTATAAATATGACGCATCAATCATGTCGCAGGGAGAGCGCAGTGAAAAGTGACGCATCGCTGTTTTCATGCAGCGATGCGTCACTTTTCATAAATGAGGCCCCTTGTTTTTAGACATGGGAATTAGACAAACCAAAAAACACCCTGCTAACCATCCCATACACATATTCACTCCTTTGATCCTACATAACATTGCTATTGTTGGGAGAGGTGCACCAAAGTGTAGACATCTATATTAGAGTAGTAATCAGATCTACACATGTGTGTGATACAAGTACTAAGTCACAACTACATCTCGTAAAGAGCTCCACAAGTCCCCAACTTGAATTCTGATGATCAACCATGGTCAGGAGCAGACCCTATGATGAAGCATGTCACTTTAAATGGGAGAGGATTTGTCATTATCTTTATAAATATTAACAGGTGAAGTTGCACAGAGAGATGTGAACATACTCTTGCCAGATTTAGAAAAGAATGCTTCTTAGAATCCTATTTTTTAAAAATTTATTTTGTAGTTAAGTATTTTATTGAAGATTCATAAAGAAATAACAATATCCTCAGCAAGTATAATATAACACTGATAAACATTACAGAGTATTACAACAGCTAAATGATTTAAAGCAAAAAAGAAAAACTTAAGAAGTATAACACATTCATATTTTAGATTTTAAAGAGACAAAGAAAAATAGATGGGATGAGAGGAATAGGAGGAAACAGTGGAAGAAAGTGGAGAGGAAAAGATAGAAAGAAACAGAGAGAGGAATAGAAATAAGAGAACTAAGATACTGGTGAGTGAGAGGATAAATAGGCCGATAGTTTTTACAAAGGCCTAGGGATGATAACAATCAAGGCTTCAGGGAAAAGAACCACTGGTCTTTAAATTCAAAAGAAAAATATTAAAAAGCTCAAGTAATTTGGGGCAAAGTAAGATGAAAAGGAGGAAATTAGTTCAATAGAAAATCCATCTGGGTTAAGAGCTTTAGCTTTTGTTAAGGATTTGATAGCATCAATAGCTCCTTGGAGTGTTATGTCAGCTTCTAATGATTTTAAGGTATCAGGGATAGATTGAGGATTGGGAAGACCATTAGAAAAAGCCTTTATCTCATGTTCGAAGGGAATGGTATCTTATCTATATAATGATTTATAGTAAGCTTGGAAGACATAGGAAATATCACAATTAAAAGTTGCAATATTTTTAGTGAGTTCATCATGAATGGCCTAATATTTTTAGGTTTGGATTTCATTTTTAAACAATAAGCCAACATTTTACTCGCTTTATTCTGACCACAGTCAAATTTAGATTTAATCTTAAATAGGATGTTAGACGCATCAGTGGTAGCAGGTTCATCAAGGGTAGACTTGGCTCTAATCAAATCTTGTAAAACGATTTGGAAGTGAAATAAGTATGTTCAAGTGTGTTAAGTTACTGAAGCAATGCAAGGTATTGGGAATTACCTTTCTTTTAGCTGACTAAGCTATAGCGAAGGCCCAGAAAGGGTCATTGAAAGCATCCTTATTACTAGGAATCTAAGTTTCAGTAGATTGATTCATTCGAAAAAACTCTTTCATAAAAGCAATGGCTTCTGCAATAAAATACTGATCCAATAGCAGGAATTTGTTGAACTTCCAACCACCTGTTTTGGAGTTATTATGGGATAAATCAAAAGATGACAAAAGAGGGTGCATGATCTGAAATAAAAATGGAACCAATTTATAAGGATTGAATAGAGGGAAGTTATCACTTAGTAACTAAAAATGAATAAATTCTGGACATGGTATGGTTTACATTAGAAAAAAATCAGGTTTACGAGTTTTCCAGACATCAAATAATGGATGAGTGGTAATGGCTGATTGGAATGCTTTATGAGACTTGTCACGGTTGAATTTGCATTTAGATTTCCTATCTGTAAAAGGATCTAACCATTGAATGAAATCACCTGCTACAATAATGTTGTGATTATCATTGGAAGCAAGTTGTATTTTAATTTTATGCCAAAAATCAGGATCAAATTTGACTGGGCCATAGATAGAGAATAAAGAAATCTGTTTATTTCAATTTATGGCATTGACCAATTCCCATCATCCATCAGTGTCACCTTCAGTTGATACAATCTGTACATTTAGCTGTTTATGAAAAAGGATGGCAACACCACTCTTACGATTAATGGCAGCAGAGAAGAACCCGTCCTACCCATTGATGTTTTAGTTTAAGCAGTTCAACGTCATTACAATTAGTTTACTGTAAAAAAGCAACAAGTGAATAAAATTTGGACAGATGAAAGAGTACCTTTTGTCATTTGACTGAATGACCAAGACCACAAACGTTCCACGAGCCAATGTTAAACATAGTTGGGACTAAGATTGGGGAGACAGGAACATGGTTGACAAACTGTAACAATGGAAAGGGAAACAAAAATACACTGTTTATTATTATCAACTAAATGAATAAGAAATTCTAATAATATAATAAGTGAAGACATATGAGCACTCACATAGTTGAGGGAAAAAATGGATAGGGACTTCAAGAAGAAAAAAAGAATAGAGAAAAGGATGAAGAAACAGATCAAGGAGGAAAATCCAGATCTGATGAGAACAGCATATAAGTGAGCATGAGATGTGTCAGTACCAGTGCAAGGACAACAGCAGGAGATAAAAAAGTTATATTAAAAGAAGCCATATGCACAAGAAATTGCGGAAGAAACTGAAAAGAAAAGCATGCGCATATCAAAATTCTTAGGATTGTTGAACAACAGTTTTGATATTATGAGATAAAATGTTTCGAAGAAATGTTTTTAATTTAGCAGAATCATCAAAGAAGCGTTAGATCCCTTCATGAGTCCTTTTGCAGAGACAACTATGTAGAATGCCATAGTGAATATACAATTGCCACATTTGAGGTCATAGGGCAAGAAATTCCTTTCTTCTAGTGTTTGTTGCATTACAGAGGTATTTAGTGATGAAACGTTTATGGCCAGACCAAACGAGGCAACACTTATCTTTGGCTGCTTTGAAGACACGTAAAAGATCAATAAATTTAAAAAACGGCATGATTTTACTTCTGGGTCTAGGAGAATGAGGCTGAAGATGACAAACTGGGTGTGCTCACTAAATGGTAAAAGGAGGAGTATTCGGAAAACCAAGAAGATCAGAAAAAAAACGTCTTCAGGAAGGCAAGCAGGTCAGGACCCTCAAGGTTCTCTGATAATCCGTACAAGCGATGGCTATTTAATCTATCCCTATTTTCAAGGTCCTCTGTATGCAGTTTAAGTTTTTGAATTTCTTGTATCAGAAAGGGAACATTGTTGGCGACATCTTGAAGATTGCTAACACGTTGCTCCATTTCAAACATTTTACCCTCCTCAACAATCCAGCGGCGCTCTATTTGTTGAAGCATTTCATTAGAAGCACACATGAAAAGTTTGAGACCCCTCGTACCATTGATGATAGTGTCCAAAACAGGGTGGTGAGAGGACATAATAGGTGATGGCGGATTATTTTTCGCCATTTTAGATTTTGTGCTATGAGAAGCAAATTTAGCAGAAACAATCAGGTTGCTAGCTATTTTGAAGCAGTACATAGATTGATGCAGATACTTTTGAAAGGTCCTTGTCCTACCTGTTGTGTGCTGGGCCCCAAGTTACCGTTCGGCCTCCCTGGAACAGATGGGGCTAGCGTGGGGGTTGGAGCGCACAGGAACCACACACAGACTACACCAGTCTCGTAGTCGGAAGTGACGCGGTTACTACTAGACTGCTAACTGTTACATCCCTATCCAACTCAGTTCTTTTGTCAAAACATTTTCTCAACATGGTCATACAAATTCACATATACGTATTCAGTCCAACACATGACAGCGGTACTTGCGTGAGTCCCAGCTGGTGAGTTTCAGTTCTTTAGCAGGCATGGTCTCTCAGCCGCTGGCTCGGGTGGGGGTTTGGCCTCAGGCTGTATCTTTGGGTGCCAGTACGCCATCCCTTTCCGCTCCGACCGGAGTCATCGGAACAGATTCTATGTTGTGGTGAGGGGCTTAGTTCTGGGGTTTCACCAACTTGGCCACTCGCTGAGTCGCCTGCCCGTTCTTCAGGCTCGCCAGTGGCCATGGTACTTGGGGGTTTGCTGGCAGTCTCTTGGCATTGTTCTGGGGGGACTTTCTTGAACCACAAAATGTTGCGGGACACTTCCTCTGCTCCTCTACGCGCCAGTACCATGGAGCCATGGTTGGCAGTGACTGTCCAGGTGCCCAGCTCGTAGGCTGTTTGGAACTTTCCTCTCTGATGCTGGCTCCGCAGGATGACAGTCGCCCCAAGGCTAAGCCTCCTATGGGTAGTCCGGCATCGGACACTTGCATCTTGGTTCTGTTGCACTCTCCTCTCTTGCACTTCCTCGACGTCCAGTTGAGGCGGTGACCATCCCGGACAGGTGGGGAGTAGGTCACGGCGGGGGCCATAGAGCATGAGTGGTACAGTGAGGGATGCTTCGGTATTCTCTCAGGAATTCATGGAGCCTCTGTTCTGGGTCTACTTGTTCCAAAACCACTATGTGGAACATCTTATTTAGAGTCCGCGTGAAGCGTTCCACGTCTCCGTTAGCCTGGGGCCATTGTGGGGTGATGCGATATGCCTCATTGTTGGAGGAATGTGGCAAACTCGGCCCCTTGGAATGGGGGACCGTTGTCACTGCGTACTTCTTGAGGGAAACCAAACATGGCGAAGATTTTTTCTAAGACTGGTCCAACGTGGTTGAAAGCCGTCGACGTGACAGGTTCTACTACGGGATATTTAGAGTATGCATCTACGATGACTAGGGTGTGTTTTCCTCCTGGGAAGCTTCCAAAATCCACACTTACTTTGGACCATGGGACGATGCAGGCCTCTTCAGTGATAACCGGCAGAGGTTTCTCTGAGCCGCTTGTCAGTTGGCACAACGAGCACCGTCGAACATATTTCTCTACCAGGTCTTCAAGCTCTGGGAACCAGACCTTTTCTCGCATCCGTGCTTTCATCTTGGTTATTCCCTGGTATCCTCCTTGGGGTAGTTGGACGGCCCGGTGCTTGAGGCTCTGCGGGATCACCTGCCGGGTTCCTCTCAGCAGGATGCCACTGCTGGTGGTGCTCAGTTCATAACGGACCTGCCACATTTTTGTTGGGGTCTCCTGATCTTCCAGGGTCCACGAATTTGACTGGCGGGGGTAGTCTGTACACGAACCTTGTTGCACGGCGGCCAGTGTCCTGGTATAGACGGCATCGGTGGCAGTCGCCTCTTGTATCTTGTCTAGAGACATGCTCTGGGGGCATGATGCCAGAGGTACCAGGTGGGCATATTCTTCGATGTCTTCATCCTCTTCCCATTTCTCGGACTGGACTGGGTGTCTTGAAAGAAAGTCATCCGGGTTCTTGGACCCTGGGCGATACACCACCTCCATCTCATACGGTTGTAGCTGGACGGCCCAGCATTCAATACGTGGGGGTGGATGCGGGGCTGCTCCTTTGTAGAGGGGCACCAGAGGTTTATGGTCGGTGACCATGGTGAATGGCTGCCCATGGAGGTACAGATAGAAATGGCTACAGGCCCACTTGATGGCTAGCGCTTCACACTTGATCTTGGCGTACCTTGCTTCTGTGGAGGTGAGCGACTTGCTGGTGAACGCCAGGGTAGCCCACTGGCCTGGCTCACGCTCCTGAGCCAACACTGCTCCGAGTCCTACTGGGCTTGCATCGACCAGCACTTCCGTTCGCGTCGCCGGATCGAAGTATGCTAGTGTGGCTTCCCCTAGGAGGGCGTCTTTTATCCCTTGGAATGCTTCCTTCTCCTTTGGGCCCCAGTGCCAGGTTGCATCGGCTTTCGTAAGTATCCGCAGCAGCTCGCTCCGAGTGGCCAGCCCGGGTATAAACTGCCCACAGTATGTGGCCATTCCCAGGAAGCTCCACACTTCCGCCGGTGTCATCGGTGCGGGGCGTCCTTGTATGCCTTCTTGGTTGAATACGTAGCAGAAAAACTCGAGGGAGGGGTGGAAGAATTGGCACTTGTCCTTATGTAGGGTGGTTCCATGTTCGCTGAGGTGTTTAAGATGTTTGTGGTGGTCCGCAGCTGTTGCGGAGTGAATGAGGATATCACGTTCAATACTCCTGGCAAAACTGATAGTAGCTCCCGTTTTGTGTTTTGGAAAACCTCAGCTGCCGAGGGTATCCCAAAGTTCAAACGGTTGTACCTCCTGAGCCCTAGGTGGGTGCTGAAAGTGATGATGAACCTGCTTTCCTCTGACAGGGGTAGTTGGTGATACCCGGCGTTCAAGTCAATTTTTGAAAACCACTTGGATCCGTTGACATCCGCAATGATGTCATCCATTGTTAATGTTATGTGGCGTTCGCTTTCAATTGCTTTATTGGGTAGCCGCATATCAATACACAGGTGTATGGCTCCAGGCTGTTAGGGGTTTTCCGCGATGACCATTGGGGATACCCATGGCGTCGGCCCCGATACCTTGTTCCTCCAAGGCTTCCAATTCCTTCTCGACGAGCGGTCGCAGGTGAAAAGGAAATCTCCTGTGTCACAGGGCAACTGGGGTGACCTACTTGTCAATGTGCAGCTTGATGGGGTCACATTTGATTCACCCGAGGCCTTTGAACAGCTCGGGGCACTGCCCAAGGAGCTCTTCCATCTGGTACGTCCATATTTGTCTTGCGAAGGCGATTACCTTCAGATCTTCGGCAGTGTGGCTGCTCAGGAGGGTATCCGCTTCCCTGTCGATGACGTGGATTGTGGTCATCACCTCAAGGTCGTCTGCCTTGATAGGTACCGAAATCTTTCCCTTCAGCGGCAGGGGCGTGTCTGCCCCATTGGCGTAGATCCAGGTTTTGGATGGAACCACAGGAGGGCGAGGGCACAGGCTTCAGTATTGTTGTAGGCCCATGACGTTCACCGTCGCTCCTGTGTCAATAACCGCTTTCACCTTGGTTCCCGCGACCTGTACTATGCACGTGGGCTGTGGTCGGCGGAGTTGCTTGAGTTCCCTTGCGAAGGACACGATGTATACTTCTTCATCGCCGTCCTCTGAGGAATCCTCAACGGTTGGTAGGTGTTTCACGGGTCTTCTCTGTGCGTGGTCAGGTGGCGCGGTGTCTGTTACTGACAGCTGTTGAACGGCTCTTGTGGGGCCTTTTGATCTCGGACTTCTCGGTTTCTGTTGCGCCTCCTACAGACAGATGCAAAGTGATTGGGTATTCTACAATTAGTGCAGGTCTTCCCTTGGGCGGGACAGTCTTTAGCCGCATGTGGCTCATGGCCACAGTACCCGCATCTTGATCTGGAGGTGTCTCCTTTTGGTCCCTTGAACATGTCTCCTCTGGGCCTGATCCTCACGGCATCGGCTCGCTCTGTCTTGATGGAGTCCGACTTCGCATGGGGCTTGGTTAGGGCTTGATCCATCTCATTCGCCCTAGCCGCGGATAGGTCATGTGACCTGGCTAGTATCAATATGTCCTCCAGTGTGATTCTTGGTTTGCGCAGTATGAGCCCTCGTAATGTCTTATCACGGCACCCTTGGATCAGTTGTCTCCGGATTTCTTTTGGCTGGTCTTCGTCGGTACACGTGCTGGCAAGTTCCCTGAGCCGTGCTTAGAACATGTCCATGGACTCTCCTTCCCTCTGGCGGGCTTGTCCAAGTTTGAACACTTCGAAATCTGGGTTTAGTTGTGGATCAAAATGGCCATTCAGCGCTGTCACTGCCGCATCATAGACACCTGCTGCTCCTGTGTTGGGCAGATGCTTGAAGAGCTTAAAGATCTCGTCTCCAGCATAGTGTAGTAGCAATGATCTCTTTACTGCTTCGTCCGTTTCCCTACTTGCGACGAAGTAGTTGTTGAGGCGTTCGATCCATGTTCTCCACCGGGGGGAGGCTGACGCAGGATCTTCCAGCTCGCTGAAAGGGGGCAGGACCCCTGATGCTGCGTGCTGGAATGGGATGCGGGCTGGTGCAGCAGAGATGTTGTCCTTCGCCATGGCGCCTAGCGGCGAGTGTTCTCGAACGTTCTGGATGGTTCAGAACAAATTATGGCATCGGGTGCCCCGCATGGTGCTGAGTCGCTCTGTTCTCACATTCCCTGGGCACTTTAGGGCTTGGTTTCCCCGCTTTCTCCTTACTTGGTGTGTGGGTTGCTTAGTTTGCCCCTCTGTTTTTTGTAGCTGCCAAAGCTTGATGGGTCAGAGGCCAGATGGGGTTGAGCCGCTTCACCCGGCCGGAGCGCACAGAACCGGTGAGGCCTCGGGCAGTTCAGAGTGCTGCAGATCGGCGGGGGCTTGGATTGTGCAGGCAGCCCAGTTTGGGCCTGCTGACGCTGGAAGCCGGTGATTCTTCGTGCTGCGGGGGGGGTGCTGCTTCCAACGAGGCCGCCACTGAGGTGAGGGTGGCCCGCATGCACACCACGCACATGCAGCAGCTTTGGCCTCCTGTGGCACACCGCCGCGCTGCCACACAGGGGAGACGGTCGCACCACGGGGCAGTGCAAGGTGCGAGCGAGGGTTGGGCCCGCTCATCGCCAGTGTTGTGTGCTGGGCCCCAAGCTACCGTTCGGCCTCCCGGGACAGATGGGGCTAGCGCGGGGGTCGTAGCGTGAAGGAACTACAGACAGACTACACCAGTCTCGTAGTCGGAAGTGACGTGCCCCGAGCAGCTGCCCTCCATTTATTAATTCCCTGGCCTGCGGATGTGGTGGATGCGTGATGGGTGACTACTAGTCTGCTAACTGTTACACTACCCATGCAAGGTAATGATGGCATTAGCAGAAAGCACAGTCAGTAAATCCATAGCACAACGACCTCAAGAAATATGTAACATTAGTGAAATAGAAATTAGTAAACGTAAGATGATCAAGAAAATATAATGCCGTGTTCAAAATGTTAAATACTTCTGTGAGAAAAGCATAAGAGAAGTATAGCAGAAAGAACTCACAATGTTGTGCCGAAAAAAAGGAAGAGCTCCGTTGTATATGTCAACATTGAGGTTGTAGAATTAAAAAATAACACTGTTGAGAAACATGCAAAATCTTACTTGCAGAGAAATTTGTGGCGCATTAACAAATTGGTTATCACTCACTAATTATATGTGTTTTCCCACAGATTCAGAGTAGAAAAGAGGCTCCAGAAACTAAGAATATTATTATAGTGGACCACATCTGAGCAAATTAGAAACTTGTCCCAAAATATCAGGCTAAAGCAGCTGGGGCAGAGAGAGTGAGTGGCGCACTGCTAAAATGGTGGCTGCTTGCATCTGAAATATCTCACCGATGCAGCTCCGGGGCACAAAGAAGCCTCAATATTAACACCCGCCAGCCATATACAATACTGGAATAAGCATACCCAGGTCAGCCAAGTAAAGACAAAAAGGTGGCTAAGTGCAAATCCATTCCTCCACGTCGCAATAAAGCTCAGTGATTTGCTGCCATCTTGCTCAGCCTGGAAGCCACACACCCCTTATTGTAGGCTTGTTGATATTGCAATGTTGTGTTATATGCCTCCATTTAACTTGCTGCTTTTGTTGACCCCCGTTAATCTGTTAAGCAGTGGTCCCTCCTTAAAGCATAATTACCTACGAAGTTAGCAGGTTTAATAACGCTTCTCTTCGCTCCTGCCAATCTATGCCAAAGTAACTGGAGCCTTTCCATTTTATTGCACATTGACAATGTATGATGACAGGAGATGTGGTCTCATTCCCTCGGTAATGGGCTGAGTTAAACAGAATTCTTTGGAAACTCTGGAACGTGCTTGATATTTTATGTGTGCTACTATCAGATTTTATGAATAAACAATATTTAAACTAAACAGGTATATACAGTGCCTCCACTTTACGTAAACTGAGCATTTTACCTCAGTTGTTACTGTTTGGGTATCCATTAGCCTGATGAAAAAAAGTCATGAAAACTGCACCATACAATGCTCAGTGCTGGTACTCTAAACAATTGTCCAATGTTGCATGTACAATTTTGCTGGTTATTTAACAATAGTGTTAGACCTGAAATCTTTTGGCGTGCTATCCCTTCTCTTTTTTTACCTTTTGACCTCCTGTTTTGACTGTGTGCTGAGCTTTCTTTTTGCTGGTTTTCAGACTCTGGGACCTTCTTCTCTACTGACCAATGTTAAAGTGCATGTGCTCTGTATCTAAGGTGTAATGGCATGTTGCTTCTCCATGATTATCGTATTTGATTTTACGAATAAGTCCCTATTACAGTGTACTACATGTGCCTAGGGCCTCTAAATCAAATGCTACTAGTGGGCCTGCAGCACTGATTGTGCCACCCAAGTGAGTAGACCTTCAATCCTATTTCAGGCCTGCCACCGCAGAGCATGTGTGTTGAGTTTTAAACTGCCTTTTAGATCTTGCAAGTTCACCTATTTGTCAGGCCTTAACCTTCCCTTTTAATACATATGTCATCTCTAATGTAGCCCCAAGGTAGCCTAATGGGCAGGGTGCAGGGTATTTAAAAGGGAGGACATGTGCTTTTGAGATTTACATGTCCTGGTAGTGAGGAACTTCTAAATTGTTTTTTCAGTACAGCAAGGCCTATCTTCCCCATAGGTTAGAATTGGAGCTGCTTTGTAACACTTTACAAGTGTAACTTCCAATTGAGAGAAGATTAAACGAGTAAGTTTGGAGCCTCTGGACTCATAATTTAAAAACATCATCTTTTAGTGAAGTTGTTTTTTAAATTGCAGGTCTCAAAATGGCACTTTTA
This sequence comes from Lissotriton helveticus, assembly GCF_964261635.1. Lineage (NCBI taxonomy): Eukaryota > Metazoa > Chordata > Amphibia > Caudata > Salamandridae > Lissotriton > Lissotriton helveticus. The sequence continues at coordinate 1,357,236,033 of NC_136065.1, forward strand.
GAAAGTTGGAATTTTTCAAACTTTAAACATTCAGCGCATTTGTCCGTCCCTAGAATACACATCTAGGTTGGATAACATTTGGTATTTGTGCACTGCCTCTAGACACTCACAAAAAGGGGGCTGAGGTTTGCCTGCTTATCCTGATGGCCCATCACCAGGCAGGTGAGTCTTCCTGAGCTAGAGGGAGAAGTTGACATTTACACTTAAATAGGACAGTGCCTGTCTCTTCAAAAAGAGCTGCGTACCCCCCTGTAGTGTGTCTGAAGCCAGGAAGGACAGGGTCCTGTGCATTATTAAGACATTTCAATGAAGTCTCCCTACTTCAAAAGCCAAATTGGGTATAAGTACTGGAGCTCTGACACTATATACTGAGAACACTTCTGGACTGAGAAGATTCTGCCAGGAAGAAGATCTGTTGTGCTGCCAGGAGGGACTGCCACTTTGCTGCTTCCTTTGCTGTGTTGGCTTGCTGCTTCGTACCTGGAAGTGAGGGGACTGGACTTTTCTCTCTACATCAATCAATCAATCAATCAATCAGGGGTTTGTATAGTGTGCTACTCACCCGTGAGGGTCTCAAGGTGCTGGGGGCTATGGGGTGGCTATGGATCATTCGAAGAACCAGGCCTTGAGGACCTTCCTGAACATGTGCAGGGTCGAGGATCATCTGATATTCACAAGGAGTTTGTTCCAGGTTTTGGCTGCGATGTACGAGAAAGCTTTCCCGCCAGTTCTGTTGCGGATACGAAGGGGTTTCTGCCAGGGTGAGGTCGGCGGAGCCAAGGTTCTTCTTGGGTACGTGAAAGGATACTCGCTAGATGTGGTATTTGGGTCCGATGTTGTGGAGGGATTTGTAGGCATGGGTAAGGAGTTTGAAGGTGATCATCTTCTTGACGGGGAGCCAGTGGAGGCCTCGTAGGTGTTCGGTCATGTGGATGAGTCCTGCACCTCAAAAGGATCTCTAAGGACCTGCCTAGGCTTGCCTCCTGGTTCTGAAATCTCAGGGATATCACAAACTTCATCTACACCTTGCTACCAGCACCTGAGCTTCTCAGCTGTGAGTTCTGCTCTGCCAAGTGGTTCCAAATCCAGTTCTGGGCCCGTGCAACTGAGTGTTTGGTGCTCTATCTCAAGAAACAGTAACTCAATCCTGAAGCGACATTCGGAACGGGTGCATTTCCTGCAAAACCGAAGCATAGTAGCTGCCTGCCCTGAAGCGTGGACACCAATCGGTGAGTGCACAATGCAACAACTTCAACTAACAATACAGACCAGACTTTGCAGCTGCTGTGCCTCTGAATCACTGATGTTGCATGAGTCTTGGGCATTGCATTGTCGAAGACTGCGACACCCCGTGCCCAAGGTATTCCCAGGCCAGCGTGGCTTCTAAGCAACGCATCGCCTTCAGCCCAGTGGTTCGACTTCGATGCCTCGGAACTGATGCACAGCTATTTTGACCTCGACATATCAATGTCTTGGCCCGCCTTAAAAACAGACGCATCACCTCTGTACTCAACACATTGTCCCTGAGCATCAACGCATTGAAGGTACTGTCAGCGGGTCTGTGTTGTAAGTAGGTTACATAGGCAGCAAGACATGTCTTCAGGTAATTAAGATAGGTTTATTAAGTTACACAAGATAAGACAGCAGAGCAGTCAAACCCGCCAGCTGACCAGACCAACTGCCAAGGCTGGAATCTTCACACACCAGATAGAACACACTTAGGTACTATGGGAGATAGAGAAGGTAGGAACACTAAGAAAGGACTACAGACACCAAGTAGTCATATTGAACCAAGTAAGAATATACAACACATCTTCTCCCCTTACAGACAAAACACAAATGAAAGACTCAAACAAATAGTAAGAGTTAAAGCACAGAGAAACACGAAGAAGGAAACGTATAACACTTAGGAGGTCAGGAACCTCATGAACTTCCAGAACACAAAGGAAGAGAATCAGGATCAAGATGAGAATGATGATGAAGATCATAATGACCACCTTCTCCCCTTCGATTGACAAAGCTTCAGATGTCGCCAAAATGTTGTAAGTAGGTTAGATAGGCAGCAAGACACGTCTTCAGGTAATTAAGATAGGTTTATTAAGTTACACAAGATAAGACAGCAGAGCAGTCAAACCCCACAGCTGACCAGACCAACTGCCAAGGCTGGAATCTTCACACACCAGATAGAACACACTTACGTACTATGGGAGATAGAGAAGGTAGGAACACTAAGAAAGGACTACAGACACCAAGTAGTCATATTGAACCAAGTAAGAATATACAACAGTCTGCATAACTCCTCTATCTGGCCCCAGCTCCATCGTGGTCGGACTTTATTTTTGGACTTGCCCTGGTCAAGCGCCACCAGATAGCCCCAGTTGGAGCTATTGACGTCTAAGCTCTGCATTTTGATTTAATCTTGCAAAATTCATATCTTGACTTGTATATGTTGGATTTTTGTCGCCTTGGTCTTGTTTTACTCACATAATATTGGCTATATTTCTAAACTGTTGTGGAGTACTTTTGTGGTGTTTTCACCTTGTTACTGTGTGTGTGTTGTGTGTGTATATGTGTATGTGCATAAATAGTTTACACATTGCCTCTTTAGTTCGGCTTGACTCCTCTGTGCCAAACGATTAAAGGGTGAGCACAGATAAACTTTCAGTGTGTACTTCACTAACCTTAAATAGGATTGTAGTTCCTGCATGGGCAGGGTGCATAACCTCTGCCAACCAGAAGCCCAATTTCTAACATTCGTGGCAGCTTGGGAGAATAGGACTTGTATTTTTGCATTATATACATTGATTGGTGTACTCTACAACCATATCTCAGACGTTTACTCACTAATATACTATTTTTCTTTTTTCTCTTTGGCAACCTTTTGAGTTTTTGCAACAACCATGTCTCAATCTGGACAGCCAACAGTTGTACCTGGAGTACAAAAGTTTGAACAGGAGAAGATAGAAACCTACACGGTGGCCCAGCTCAAAGGTGTTGGCAGGGAGCTCAAATGTTCTTTTAAAAACCACTTTAAAAGGAGGCATTGCAAAAGGTGCTGAGGGCCTGGTTAGCAACCAAGGATGCACCTTTTGCACCCAGTAAATGGTTGTATGACGTTACAATGCATACTTTTACAACGCACAGCTTTACAACGCATTTTTTACAACGCAACATCCATTACAACGCATTCCATTACAACGTATGCCATTACAATGAATTTTTAAAAACTACCTTTACAACGCATTCCATTACAACGCATTCCACCTTTACAATGCATACCATTGCAACGCATAACATTACATTGCATGTATGGTAAGAGGGAACATCCTTTACAACGCAACTTTACAACGCACTACCATTACGACGCAACTTTTACAATGCAAACTATTACAACGCATAGCGCTGGGGGGCGCTCTAGGATAGGGAATAGGTTTAATGTACTATCCAACACCTTCCCTACTATCCACGGGGACTGGAGTTGGAATAGTAAATTAAACTATTCACTATCCAGCGCCTAAAAACACTATGCGTTGTAAAGGTATGCGTTGTAAAACTTGCGATGTAAAGGTAGGCATTGTAAAAGTATGCGTTGTAACGTCATACATCCATGGTAAGTATTGGATAGTGTAGGGGTAAAAATGACTATTCTAACTCCAGGGGGTGCAACAGTAGGGTAAGTGTTGGATGGTAATGGTATGCGTTGTAATGGCATCCGTTGTAATGACTGAGTTGTAATGACATGTGTTGTAATGGTATGCGTTGTAGTGTCATGCGTTGTAATGGTTGCGTTGTAATGGCATGCTGTGTAATGGATGTTGCGTTGTAAAAGTTTTGTTGTAATGGTAGTGCGTTGTAAAAGTTGCGTTGTAAAGGTTGTGTCCCCCAGTAAATGGGAATTGATTTTGTGGATGAGGATGAACAAAGTCTGCACCTGAAATTACTGGAGGAGCCAGAATTGCCAGGGGGCAGGATGCCAGCATGAATGGAGGAAGAGATCCCTCCAGAGCTGGCAGCAGTGTTTCCTCTAAAAGTCTGTGTTCAGTAGAGTTGAACGACGGGTAGGAAGAAAGGAAGCTCCAGTTGGAGCTATCAAAACTCAGTTCGGATGAAACTGAAATTGGCAATGGAGGAGATGAAAATGCTTTTAGCTCAGGATCTGAGCTTGAGAGAGCTGGATTTGAAAGCAAAGAGGGCTGATGCCAGCACAGATGGTGGCCGCATATCTTCACTGTCCTCTGGGAAGAAGGTTCACATACCCAAGAGTCTGGTGCCTGATTATCGAGTGGGAGGCATAATAGATTGGTGGTTTGAGGCGTATGAGATAGCTGTGCAAATGCACAAGATTCCTGAAGATGATAGGGAGGCAGGTTTGTGGAAGAATTTCTCATGTGCGGGAAGGGACACCTTACTGACACCAGAGGGAGGGGACAGGAGAGGGTATCCCTTCATGAAGGAGACCCTGATCAGAAGATATGGTCTGACCCCAGAGAGATGCAGGCAAAAGTTTAGTAACAGTGTGGAACTTGTGAATCAGATATCGGTAGAGTGTGTTGATTCTTTCTGCGAGCCACTGGATGGTTGGGTGAAGGGCACTGAGGTAACAGATTATCATAGGCTATAAGATTTGATTGCACAGGAGCACAAGTTTTATCTTTGTTTTCCAGAGCTGCCCCAGCACTTGTTTGACAGTAGGCTTTCAGATCTTAGGAAACTTCCTAGAGAGGCGGGCCGCTGGATCAGGGTCCAAAAGAAGCTGTGTGGGAGAGATCCAGTCAAAGGTGGGTAGGGTCCCCAACAAAAGAAGGTGGGGGACAAATAAAAAAGTAAGGAGCTCTCTAAAGGGCTCTAAACTATTTCCCAGGGTCAGGGATCCCAACCCCCTATTGAAAAGTCAGGGAAGGCAAAGAATTCTGCTCCGCCGACCAGTTTGCAGATTTTTGTCCACTCCGCGAAGAGCAGTTTTTTTCTCGCGAGCGGCCTCCCAACGTTAAGCTGATGAGCGCTTGCAAGAAAAAAATCACGTGCTAGACCTCCTCACAGCAAGATTTCTCAATGCAGGCAGTCATGGCAAGTAGTGACCGCTCGTGTTAAGGAAGCTGCCACTTGATTAGAATGTCTATTCGAGCCTCAGAAAGCAGCAGCACCCTCTGGTGCAACACGTCGTGTGGTTCGTGCTGATTTCCAGCATGGGATAAATTCCCAGTGCTAAAAATCAGTGCGAGCAGCACAACTTAAGTTACGATACTCCGCTGCTGGCGGTACTCCGTAGAGCGCAGCAGAGTTTTCCCGGCACTTTGCAGAGTGGTACTCAGTGAACTCCACCCAGGCCTATTGAAAAGAAGAAATGGTTCCAGACAGGAAAGACTGCAGGGAAGGGATCCCTGAAGTGTTTTTAACGTAATCAGGAAGGATCCTTCAAGGGGGATAAGTGTCCTAAGTGGGCACAGCCCCCCATCGATGGGCAGTCACTGGGAATGGGTAGTGTAGCGCTTGGGGAGGAGTTGATCCCAGTTAGTAGTGGGGATAAAGCTGAGGTTACTCTCGTATCCTTGACTGACAGTGACATGGTACAGAGAACACTCATGCCTGATAATACTAGGAAGTATAGGCAATAGATTACCAATAATGGGCAAAGTGTGGAGGCTCCGAGAGACACAGGAACCAGCATGATAACCCTCTGGAGTCATCTTGTGTCTTCAGAGCAGGTAGTTCCTAATGTGGCTAACAAGGTGTTGGTTTAGACAACAGTGAGAGTCAATGTTTCATGGATCAGGTTCCCTTTGAATCTGGGAGTCTCTGGTTCCTTGAGGGTAGCTGTGAGTTCAGCCTTGCCTGTGGATTGTCTTCTGGGCAAAGACCTGGAGCATAGCGCCTATAAGGAGGCGGAGCGCAGGTCACACTTGGAGATGCTGCGATTGCCTGAGTGGGTTGTGTGACTGACCAAATGGTCTGAGGCAGACAAGAGGGTGATCAGAAGACCTGGCGTCTGAAAGACTGGCTCAGGTTCCTGCCAAAAAGAGGAAGGGTAAGGGGTACATGAAAGCAACTCCTGAAATTTCCATAGTCTGAGAGGAGGCTGAACCTGAGGGGGACACCCCAGAACCTACAGCGGAATATGTGGCCAAACTGGGAAACCTGCCTGAGCTGTCCCATTGGCAGCAGGAGAGAGGCCCCTCCAGGGGGGAAGTCTGCGCAGCGCAGAAGGAGAGCCCTACTCTTGTGGGTCTTCAGTGGCAGGCTGAAGCTCAGGCAGCCATTGATGCCTCTGGCCAACACCTGAATTATTGGGAGAACGGTCTCCTGTATAGTGAGCCTACGGTTCCTGAGCCTGGTGCAGCCACAGCTCTTCAGAACCTTCCTACTGGGTCTGGCTCATGATGTGCCACTCCCTCATCATTTTGGGCAAGAGAAGACCTTTGACATGCTTGTCACTTACTTTTGGGGCCTCAAATGAGGAAGGCCTCTGATGCATTCTGAAGGTCGTATCCTACCTGCCAGGCGAGAGGCAAGACAGGGGAGACAAATCCCCCCTGCAATCTTTTCCAGTTGTAAACACCCCTTTTGAGTGAGTGAGCATTGACATTGTGGGGCCTCTGGATTCCAAGCAGCCATGGGCATAAGGTTCTTCCTGCTCTTGGTGGACCATGCCACCCGGTACCCGGAAGCTATCCCTGAGGACGGTGTCTGCACCCGCCATGACCAGGGCACTGATGGGGACTTTTACCTGTGTGGGTTTCTCCAAGGAGGTGGTTTCTGATTGCACTACCAACTTCATGTCCTTGGACATGAAGGCCATGTGGAAGGAGTGCAGGGTAACCTACAAGTTCTCCACTCCTTATCACCCCAAACCAACAGGTTGGTTGAGAGATTCAACCGTACCCTCAAGGGCATGATAATGGCTCTACCCGAGCCCATGAGGTGTAAGTGGGATATCCTTCTGCCATGTCTTTTACTTGTCTACAGGGAGGTGCAGCAGAAGGGGGTTAGCTTCAGCCTTTTTGAACTTCTGTACAGGCACCGTGTGAGTTGACCTATCAGTTTGGTGAAAGAGGGGTGGGAGCAAGCTCCCAGGAATCTACCCCAGGATGTATTCAGTTACATGCTGGCCTTCTGCAACCAAACAGCCCGCTTCTGGAAACTCACTCAGGAAAATCTGGAAGCTTGCCAGGAGGACATGAAATGCTGGTATTACGAGAATACCACTCTGATTGAGTTTCAGCCTGGTCAAAAGGTGTGTGTGAAGGTACCCGTAGAGCCCTGTGCTCTGCAAGAATTTAGGTCTGTCCCATTTCAGGTAAAGGGGTGCAAGAGTAACGTCACCTGCCTGTCATACTTGCAGACTCATAGGAATCCTTTGAGGGTCCTGCATGTGAACTGCCTCAAGCCACAACATTACAGGTTGTCTGATTAAGTGATGGCCAGCATCACAGGAGAAGTATTTAAGATGCTAGAATTAGAAGTGATTGAGCCCTCCAACAGTCCTTGGTCCAAACAGTGGTTTTACTCCCCAAGCTGCTAAAACCCGGTGTCACACTAGAACTCCGGTTCTGTGTGGACTACCGTGGGCTCAATGCAGTCCCTAAGACTGACACACACCCCATCTCTAGAGCTCACCAACTCATTGATCAACTTTGCATTTCCAAGTTCCTCAGCCCATTTTATTTAACATCTGGGTACTGGCAAATTCCCTTGATCAAGTGGCACAAGATAGGTCAGCATTCTCAGTGCCAGAAGGGCACTACCAGTTCCTTGTCATGCCTTTCGGGATGAACCATTCATTGGTTGGTCAACCAGGTCCTGGCTCGGTTGGAGAATTTCAGTTCTGTTTACCTTCACAATATTGCAGTCTTCAGCTCAAGTTAGGAGGACCATTTGCAACACCTTGAAGAAGTGCAGGCATCACTATCAAGGTCAATAAAGTGCCAGATAGGGAAGGGTTCTGTGGTTTACTTGGGACACCAAATATGGGGCGGCAAAATGCAGCCCCTACAAACAAAAAAATGTATACCATTCTGGCTTGGACACCCCCAAGACCCAGACAGAGGTAAGAGACTTTAAAGGTTTTACTGAATATCACAGAAGATGTGTCAATGGATACAGCACCATTGTTGCCCTATTGACAGAGCTGACTTCCAGGAAGCAGCCACGTCAGGTGATCTGGACAGAGGCATGCCTGACCACTTTTGACATCCTGAAGGAGGCCATGTTCATGGTGCCCATGCTCAAGATTCCTGACTACTCCAAAGATATTCAATTTGAAAACTGATGCCTCAGAGCATGGCATGGGGATGTGCTTTCACAGATAAATGAAGAGGGCATACACCAACCTGTAGCTTTCATTAGTAGGAGGTTATATCCCAGGGACCAGAGGTGGAGTGCAATAGAAAGGGAAGCTTTTGTTGTGGTCTAGGTACAGAAGAAGCTAAGACCCTACTTGTTTGGGACTCACTTCCGGGTTCAGACAGGACACAGGCTCCTCAGATGGTTAATGCAGATGAGGGGTGAGAATCTTAAACTATTGAGGTGGTCCTTCTTCATATAGGGAATGGACTTTTGTGGTGGAACACCATCCTGGATCAGAACACACCAATGCTGATGGTCTTTCCAGGTTCTTCCGCCTTAGTGAAGAGAACTCCCAAGGCGTTGTGTATTTCTTCCCACTTTCTGTTGGGGGGGACATGTGTTAGAATTGTCATCTTTTGGATATATTTCCCCTGTCTTTGTGCTTTCTGACCTCCTGTTTTGGCTTTGTGCTGAACTCTGTATTTTAAAGCACAGTCCCTGAGCATCAACACATCCAAGTTACTGTCAGCTGTTCTGTGTGACTCCTATGTCTGGCATGCGCTCCATCCGGGTAGGACTGAACTTTTGGAATTGCCCCGGTCAAGCACAACAAGATAGCCCCAATTGGAGCAATTGACGTCTAAGACAGATTTTTTATTTAATCTTGCAAAATTCATATATTTACTTGTGCATGTCGGATTTTGTCATTGAGGTTTTGTTTTACTCAGATAAATATTGCCTATTTTTTAAGCTGGTGTGGAGTACTTTTATAGTGTTTTAGCTGTGTTAGTGTGTGTGTGTGTATGCACAAATACTTTACACATTGCCTCTTTAGTTTAGCCTGACTGCTTTGTGCCAAGCGATAAGAGGGTGAGCAGAGGCAAACTTTTAGTGCGTACTACACTTACCCTGAATAGGATTGTGGTTCTTGCTCTGTCAACCAGAAACCCAATTTATAACAATTAGCCATATCTAAACTATACAGGTCAACTCCACTGGGGTCAATTTACAAATCGTTCTATTCGTTCCTGGAAACTTGGAAACAATAGCACTCTCAATGACCACATTATTTATAGTTACCTCAAGGTTTCATCCCTGGATGACTTTACAAACGTATCCAATACCCTAATAAGGATTCCAAGCAAAGATAGCAAACAACCACTTCAAACTAATCCCAGCTAAAACATCAGTTCTTCTTATCTCTCCAAAGAAAGCTAATCCATATATTAAAGACTGGATGAAAGTCCTCCCCAACCTGGAGAGCCCTCCATCCATCATTCAGAATGCCAAATCACTTGGTTTCAACCTACAGAGCTATCTCTCATCTATAGCTGGGATTGCTCCGTTCCAGCTTAGGCTGCTATGGGGAATCAGTGAAGTACACAAAAAATGATGGATGGAATGCTTGAAGTAATCTCAACCACGGATAATTACTAGGGGCTGCATTCCCATTCCTTGTTATTTTGCACACCATGCAAGCCTTGACAAGATACCTAGGATGAGTTTCACACTGATTAGAGCTCATTATCGTGGTATATTTTGGTTCCAGGTGCGCAGCATGCATGGGACTCACGCCTGGGCATACCCATCTCACTTAGGGAATCACATACAGAAGTATACACAAAAGTGATGGAGTTAATGCTTGAATTAATCTCAGAGACTGGTAATTACTCAGGTCTGCATCACAGATGAACATTGTTACGCTCAATATGCCCCTCAGTTTGGACTCAGGCATATGCAAATCAGCCTTGACCTTGCCCAAATGGGAACAGTTTATCCTGAACTGCCAAGCCAGGTCCTCCCGAACTGGAAAGAAGCAACCTAGGACTGGTTTTGCCCCGATATGGGCTTATCAGTCAGGTGTATCTAGATTTGAGTGGCACAGTGTGTATGGGACCCACATCTTGGCATACCTGTCTCACTTAGAGTGGCACACTAAAATATGCAAAAAGGGATGGATGGAATGCTTGAATGAATCTCAGCCACTGGTAATTACTAGGAGCCGCACCATAATCGCTTGTTATTTTGCACACCATGTCACCTTAGTTTAGACCCAGCATACTGTAAATCAGCCTTGACTCTGCTCCAATAGAAACAGTCCAGCCTGAACTGCCAGACAAGGTTCTCCAGGAACCAAAATACTAAATACCTAGAATGAGTTTCACCCTGATTAGAGCTCATCATCCGGGTATAGCTTGATACCAGGTGTGCGGCATGCACCCGGCTCACACCTGGCCATACCCATCTCACTTAGAGAATCACAGACTGAAGTATATCAAAAGCGATGGATTGAATACTTGACATTAGCAGCAATAAACAGCAATACATTATTGTCCAGTCAAATACTTTCTTTTATGACAAAGGAGTAGTGATATACAACCACAAAGTAAAATATAGCATAAACAAACAATGCCCACAGTCCCCTATGGTCAGGGATCTAGTATTTCAATTTTAATCCCCTGAGTACCACTTCCCTCTCATGGTAGTGGTTACTTCCTATTCACTATAGGCGACATTCAGGTTAGGTTACTAGCAGTCTGAGTCTCAGAGGTCCCACTTTGACTGTTTAAAAAGTCTAAAGTGTTCTAGCACTGAAGTGCTATCTGGCAGACAAGTTCCGGACCCTTCAATGAGTCTTACCAGCACCAGCAGAAATTATCTAACCGGAGTCTCTGAGAGTGTCTGTCTCATATGTGTGTCTACTGCATCGGTTCATACTGGTAAGTATCACACATGCAGTTCTGCAGGGGCCATAGCTGGGATTCCATGGCACTTCTCCAATGCAATGGTAAGTTTCCTTTGGTCTTTCTCCTGAAGGGGACAGTGGATTTTAGTGGCTTTTGGTTCCGATCCTCAGTCAGGGCTCAGGAAAGCATGAATCACCAGGATGGCCTCTCCTAATGATGATGGCATCCACCAGGCTACAATCTTTGTCTTCCTCTGGTAGCCCCCGCCAAATTGGGTCACTACACCTGATCTTCACTCTTGGGCGATGGCCCGATTGGCCCAGCAGCAGGTTCCTCTTCATGGTGGTACCCTGTGGCATAAGGGGTCACCGTTTAAGACACTGAACGCGGGCAACATCTTGATTGGCATAGCAAGATTGACACTGCCCTCTCTGGCATACGAGACCACAACTTACATTTTACACATGGACGATGACCCAATTAGCACAGCAAACTTCATGGCGACCCCCAGAGGTGTAAGGGGTCACCGACTTACACACGAGCAATGGCCTGATTGGCATGGCACGCTACATGGTGACGCTATCTGGCATACGAGGCCACCAACATACACAGTGCACACGGCTAAGCGGTGCAGAAACCTTCACCCCTACCTTCACGGTGGCCCCCCAACATACGGGGTTGCCGACTTGAACTGCACATAGGAAACAACCTGATTGGTGCAGCAGCTGTCTCCTCACACCTCACACCTCGCGTCATGGAGCCCCTTGACCATGAAATGAAATGAAATTAAATGAAATGAAATAAAGTATTTATAGAGCGCACGGTGGCCAAACGGCTTCCTGGCGCTGAGAGCTCTACTGAACAGAACAGACAGGGCCGAGGAATTTAACAGGGGTAGGCCTGGGCAAACAAGAATGTTTTGAGCGCTTTACGGAAGTGTGAGAAAATAGGGATAGAGCGCATGGAAAGAGGGAGAGCATTCCAAAACCGGGGGGCAAGAACAGAGAATCTGGTTCCACCAGTGCGGGAGTTGCGAAAGCGGGGAATAGTGAGGAGGGCAGAGGTAGACGAACGGAGGGTACGGGCAGGGGTATGAGTGGAAACCAAGGAATTGATGAACGCTGGAGCAGAGCGATCAACAGCCCGAAAGACTAGGCATCCTAGTTTAAACAGGGATCTCTGTAAGATGGGGAGCCAGTGAAGAGATTTGAGGACAGGAGTGATATGATGAGTTTTGGGAAAATGAAAAATAAGTCGGGCAGCCTGATTTTGGATTGCTTGGAGACGACGGGTTTCGTAGGCAGGAATACCCACGAACAAGCTATTTCCATAATCAAGGCGGGAGGTAATGAGGGCCGAAATAATAATTTTGAGGGAATCAAGGGAAAAGAAGCGGGAGATCTTACGAATCAAACGAAGGGAAAGAAAGCAGGAAGACACTACAGAGCTGACCTGGCCGTGCATTGAAAGGTCACAACTGACCTTAATGCCCAGTTTTTTAACAGACGGAACAGGGATAGGAGGGGGACCAAAAATAGGGGGCCAAAAAGCGGAGGACCAAGGGCTGGATGAGCCACCAGTCAAGACAAGCTCAGTCTTATCTGGGTTGAGCTTGAGATGATTGGCGCTCATCCACCCGGAAATAAAAACCAGAGTGGAGCGAAAGAAAGATAGAGAATGGGGGGAAGAAAGATCAAAGACGAGCTGGAGGTCATCTGCGTAGTTGTACACAGAGACCCCCAGATCGAGGATAGAAACAATAAGGGGACGGATGTAAAGGTTGAAAAGAAGAGGGGAGAGAGAGGAACCTTGGGGAACCCCACATGACACCGGGAGGGGAGAGGCAGAGAAACCGGAAAGGTGAACAGCTTGTGAGCGTCCTAGAAGAAAGGACGTAATCCAGGAAAGAGCAGGGCCCCGAATGCCCGCTGCGCTGACACGGTCAAGGAGGATGGAATGATCGACCATGTCGAACGCAGCGGACAGATCCAGAAGAACTAAAGCTTGAGGGGAGTTGGTGTCGGCCTTGGCTTTCAGCTCATCAAGGACTGCGAGCACCACTGACTCGGTCGAATGGCCCGAGCGGAAGCCAGCTTGGTGGGAAGCGAGGAGATGGTTCTGCTCAATATAGGAGGAAAGACAGGAAGTGACATAGCTTTCGAGAATTTTGGCAAGATAAGGAAGAAGAGAAATGGGTCTGAAATTAGAAGGGAGGGAAGAATCAAGGCCAGGTTTTTTAAGGATAGGAAAAACAATCGCAGATTTAAATGAAGAGGGAACCAAGCCAGTTGAAAGGGAAGCATTGAGAAAAGAAAGAGGAGTGGTAGGCCAAGAGGTGAAAAGAGTTCTCAGCACACGGGCAGGGGCGCAATCGGCAGGGGAGCCTGACTTGACTTTGATAAGTAAGGCTAAAAAAGAGTCCAAGGAAATAGGCGGGAAGGAAGCGAAGGAAGAGTTAGGCGCGAGAAGGACGGAATGAGGGGGAGGGGAGGGAGTGAAAGGAATATTGGATTTAATTTTAACGATCTTCTCGATAAAGAATTCGTTTAAAGAAGAACAGAGGGCCTGGGAGGGGATGAGCTTGGGGCAGACACGGTCAGAGGTGGCCAAATTAGTGACCAAGGAAAAGATCTCTTTAGATTTATTAGCAGATAAGGCTACCTGCTCAGAGAAATACTTGGTCTTGGACGCAAGAATAGCTTTCTTGTAATCATTAAGGAGATGTTTATATTTAACCTTAAGATCGGGGCAATAGCTGCGGCGCCAGAGACGCTCAGAGCGTCTGAGTTTCAATTTGAGGGCCTTGAGATCAGAATTGAACCACTTATGGGCCTCATGTGGGCGAACAGACCTGACTATTTTCAGAGGGGCAACTAAATCACACCCAGAAGATAGCCAGTTGCTAACTGCGTCGGCCTGAAGATCGAGAGAAAGGCTGTTGAGGTCAGGAGGAGATGAAGCCAAGGAAAGGGAAAGGGAAGGGATGTCCACACGATTCCAGCTGCGTGCAAAGATGTTCTTAGGGCGAGAAGGTTTGTGAGGGGAACCAAGATTAATAGTAAAGAAAATAAGAGAGTGATCAGACCAGGTGCAAGGGAGGATGCTAGGGGGAGAAACAATGTCCTGGGATGACCAGACTTGGTCCAAAGTATGACAAAGATTGTGGGTGGGAGCAGAAACATGGGACAGAAGGTTAAGACACGAGAGGGTGGCCGTGAAATCCCTGGACGCCAGATCCTCCCTAGGGTCACCGGGCCAATAGTTGAAGTCTCCCAGCAGGAGAACCGAGGAGTTGTTAACTACTAGGGTAGCAAGGAGCTCCTGCAGGGAGGCCACAAACAAAGGCATGCTCAAGGGTGGGCGGTACACCAGGACAACTGTCAGAGGGGCGGGAAGGTTAGTGGAGCGGGCGACCAAAAAATCCACTCCAGCTATAGAAGATTGAGGGAGAAGCTGGAATTGGAAACTGGCCCGAACAATCATGGCTACACCCCCTCCGATCCTGCCGTCAGGGCGGTCAGCCCGGAGGGCATAGTAGGAATCGGGGAGGATGGCCAGGATATCAGGGAGTGAAGCCTCTGAGAACCAAGTTTCCGTTAAAAACAGAATATCAGGGGAATCGGAGGTAAGAAGGTTAAATAATTGCAGTTGATGTTTGCCTGCTGAACGGGTGTTAAGGAGGCAGGCAGAGGCAATATGGGAGGGAGAAGGTATGGTGGTAGAAAGCATAGGATCCTGGGAGAGCAAGGAGGGAGTAGCACACGGGGAAGTGGCACAGTCAAGATAGGGGACGTAGATACCTAGGGAAGTGAGATGCTGCGTGAGGGAATGGGGAAGGGGCACATCAGCAGAGCAGGAAAGAAGTTGCACGGAGGAATATACTAGTGAAAGGGCAGGGGCTGTGGCCCCTGGTCCCGGCCTGTCGCGGACGGGCGCAGACGGGCTTAACTTAGGCGCAACTTCGGCGCGCCTTCGTCGCGCCCGCTGCGCGGCCGGGATAGGGGAGCCATAAAATAAGCCAGCGGAAGTGATGGGGCGTGGCAGGGGGGGGAGGGACAGAGGAACTGCCCCACCAACCACAGAGCAGCCCAAGATGGTGGCCACGCCCGTCCCCGCCCCAGTGACCTGCCCGTCAGAGGGGGGAGAACGATCAGCGTGGGGCGCTCTGGCAGCTGGAGGCAAGGAGATGAAATGGCGGCAGGGGGTGCGTGAAGTCCAGAGCGCAGCCCCAGAGCAGAAGGAGGTAAAATTGTTAGGAAAGTCTTTCCTATTAAAAAACACAGCGTTGCGCCACACCAGGTAGCGTTGTTGCTCCCGGCGAAGCCTCGGGAGATCTGAACGTTAGTGAGAGCTGGGGCGGGACTCAACCAGTCCGAAAGAAATTGCCAGGGGGGGAGGGACAGAGGGACTGCCCCACCAACCACAGAGCAGCCCAAGATGGTGGCCACGCCCGTCCCCGCCCCAGTTACCTGCCCGTCAGAGGGGGGAGAACGATCAGCGTGGGGCGCTCTGGCAGCTGGAGGCAAGGAGATGAAATGGCGGCAGGGGGTGCGCGAAGTCCAGAGCGCAGCCCCAGAGCAGAAGGAGGTAAAATTGTTAGGAAAGTCTTTCCTATTAAAAACACAGCGTTGCGCCACACCAGGTAGCATTGTTGCTCCCGGCGAAGCCTCGGGAGATCTGAACGTTAGTGAGAGCTGGGGCGGGACTCAACCAGTCCGAAAGAAATTGCCAGGGGGGGGAGGGACAGAGGAACTGCCCCACCAACCACAGAGCAGCCCAAGATGTGGCCACGCCCGTCCCCGCCCCAGTGACCTGCCCGTCAGAGGGGGGACCATATCCCCCACTGGCCCTCTTTCCCTCCAGAGCTCTCCTCTACCTCAAAAGGCTCACTGGTCTTGTCAAGCAGACATGCACTGGTGCTTCAAGCTCCTGGGGCAAGTAGATTTGCAGGTCCCTAGGTGATATCCTCTCACACCGATTGAAGACTGGCAGGCCTTAGCCTATAGCCTGGTCAGAGGTAGATGTCTTAGAAAGCTTCTCCTCCTTATGCAGCCCACCTGGCTGCTTAACAGTTGACAAACCTAGAGGCATCGAGCCCCCTTTCTTATAGTCCGTTTCCAGACACCAAATATGATTTAGGGTCTGAGCCTTTGAAGTTTGTGTTGTTGGGAGTCAGCTTCCTTTTGAAGTGCCCTCTCCTCTGTCCTGTCCTTCTTCCAGAAAACAGTCAGTCAACGTAAATGTGACTACAAAGGTGATAGCCCCACAACTTAGGCCATGGAAGTGACTAGAGATTGACACCTAAATGCGAGCCACAGTGACAAATGTCTCAATAGGTTATCCAGGGCCTCAGCACTACTCTTTATGATTCTCTTCTCCGCATCATCTCTTTTCTGAGATGTACCAGGCCCCCTTCCAACAGCCGGGCTCTCCTTCCTCCAGGGTGTGCCCCACCCAGATCACAGAAATGGAGCAATCCACAAATTTGTCTTGAGGGAGGCCTCTACCTCCTCATGCTTCTCCAGTCAGCCCTGGCTTTCTCAAAATGGGACCCAGAATCTTCTATGAATTGTACCATTCACAGGTACATGTACACCCAGCATTTTCATACACACACGCACTGCATAGCACTGCATACTAACTTGATGTAGGCCAAGGGTGAATTAGGTATATAGGAGCCAGACTTTACATGAGTGAGCCAGTACAGCTCACTCCAGTGTCAGGTAAAAAGACATGTTCACTTCCATTCCATTGATCACTGCACATTGTGCTGCCACCATCGCGCTCATGCATTTTAATTTCAGGCAAAGGCAGTACTTTCACCACTATGAGAGTAGTGCTTTGGGTACTCACCTTGTCCAACAAGACCGCAATCCAGGAGACAGGCCTATGTCATGGTGCACACAAATAATCTGTTTTTGCCCATGACAACAAATATCAGCACCCAGAATCTAGATATCATTGCAGCTGGGGCACTCAGGGTAGGGGTACACATCCATTACCATACAAGGGACTTTTCTGTCTCAACACTTGCCAAATCCAAAGCGCCAACAATAACAAAGAAATGAGCATCACACTATTATGCTTCCTCTTATTCACCATACTCCAAAGGAGTCCTTACCAGTGATAAAGAAAGATACAACCTTGGGTCAATTAACTCAATATCAGATAATCAGGGAAGATATGTAATTGAACAAGGAGTGCTGTGTGAGAAATATCTCACCATAATAACAATTAATTCTATAAAGTACTTTGCAGTAAAGCACTTAACTTGCACCCACAAACACGCCTTTGGGGAGCAGACTTTAATGCACTACTTACTCTAGCAATGGATAGATCATACGCAGCTAATAAACACAGAGAACCGGCCACAGTGCTGTTGAATGACATAACATAAGAACATGGTAGGCCTACCTTATTCAGGACCTAGATCAATATATCTTCTTCTCAAAACATACATGGGATTTGTTCCTCGCTATCTCTCTTCAACAGTACACAGCAGTAGATTTAGCTGGTTACCACCTTTTAATCCATCAATAACAAATATAGACTACTGGGAAAGGGATTAGGAGAATCCCAATCTGACTAAGGATCCATCGGCCAAATCTGTCGTCTCTTATGCTCCTTAGATACACCGCAGTCTGCTGATGAACAGTGATATTATTTTCCTCACAGCTGACTTTACTTGTTACAGGTGCGCTCTCCTCCTGGTAGTAACGTTCTAAAGTACAGAAACGCAGGGACTGGACGCAGCCGAGTCCAAAAAGGAGAAGTCACATCACAACATCGTCCTCAAGGAACAGCTTACAAGATGATCATGGCTTGGCGCTGCCAGATCAGTCAGGATTCTTTCTCACATGGTCAACAGACCATATTTGCATTCATCCATCCTCTGGAACTGACTAAGGGTGGTGGTGCTAAAGCCTTTGCCTCCCTTGAATGGGAATACCTATTTGCAATTTTATGGGGAATAAGAATGCCGGGCCCATTCCTGCAGTTGGTTGTACTACTTTTCAAGGAGAGTCATTGCACCAATGACCTGATCTCTGAACCAGTGAGGTTGGGGCAGGGCATGTAGCAGGAATCCCCATTGTCTCCGGTATTATATGTCCTGGCGATGAAGCTGCTGGCATGCAGATTATGCCAGCATCACTCTTACAAGGCATTAAGGAAACTGCTTACCTCATTATTTGCGGATGGCCTGGTAATCTATGTCAGAAACCCATGGGAGAATGTATCCTCGATTATCAGTTTCCTTTTCGGCTGCAAATACATTAAAATGAAACCATCATGATCCCCCAGAAATATACCCATTGGGGTTGATATTGTGATCAGTGAAATACATAGAGATATAGACAGACACACATTGAGAGTTGATCACTAGAGAAAACTATGGAAAAGTGATAGCCACACCTGAAACTGAAACAGAGAGATGGATTGCACTGTCTCGATCCCTAGCACGTAGAATATGAATTAGGAAAATGATTATATATGTTCAATAATAGTCCCTGATGCTAAACCCACAGTGTTTTTTTTAAACTCTCAGGTCTCTTCTAATAAAACTGGTGCGGGTAGGCCAGCAGCCGAGACTGTGAAAGGAAATGCCCACCTTACTGTACGAACAGGGTGGTTTAAAGCACCCGAAATGGAGATATGCTACCTATGTGCCCAGGCACAACATACATACCACTGGACCCTCCAGACCACATTCTTATCCCATTGGCACAGAAGAATGAGCTTACCCCATTGGCCAGTGGAAAAGGAGGGAGCTGCCCCAGTTTCACTTGAATCCATGCTAAATCTTTCAACATCTAGATTGACATGGTAGGATGCCCAGTGCGGGGTTGGTACAGGATAAAGGGGAGCACATGCTACTGTTCCATACTCTCCAGAACTACTTCTCTAATGCACCACCTCAAAATAACCCCTGCGGGCGAAGAGAAATGACTGAAGCTGATGCAGAAACTGAGGCTGAATGCGCTTGGTGACCTATACAGTCTGGAGGACTCATCTCACTCTAGCCACTTTATAGCGTTCCTATATATAGGTTTAGAGCTGTATGCAAATATCATTTGGTCACATACCCATGGGAGCCTCCAGCATTGAAATCCATATGACTTCTTATGACATCCAAATCACATAAAAAATGTAATCTCTAGGTTATATAAATAGCACACTAGTAAAGGCCTCACTCACTCTTTTAACCCAGTTCTAGACCACAAACCAGGTACTACCCAATCCTACATGATTCACAAACAGGTGAACTACCCTCTAAGCACCCTCAGTACAATGCACTTCAAATGTATACACACCCTATACCTCACCCCGGCAGGTCTGCTGAAAAGGTACTTCAGAGAATCGACAGATGTGAAAAATGTTAGCGTGAGGGAGAAGAGTTTTTATTATGTAGCATGGAAATGTCCCAAAAATACAAGTATTGGCCACCTGTGATTCAATTGTTACAGAAAATGATGAATGACAGAATTACACATGGTCCTGTGTTGTGCCTCCTGGGTTTTGTCAAAATGATGCCAGCTCATACAAGGACATTTGCAGGTGTTCCACCACTGATGGCAAAGAGACGGGCGGCATTGAGATTGGTGAGGAGGGGGGGGGGGGGTCATTTTAATCTCGGAAGAATAGATGAAATATTTGGTGCACTGGTGTACCGTAATGAACAAGTTGTATTGTATACAAAGTTACTACACAGGAACTTAAGGTCGAAAGACATTTTGCAACCATTACAGTTTCTGCTGAGCTGATGCGAGAGCCCGAAAAAGGTAACATTTCCTGAGGACAGCCACATCTGAACAGTGGGGATGGATGGCTTGTGCAGACAAATGTAATATTACACAAATAAATAGTGTAGTCTATGTTTATTGTTGATGGCTGTGATTGTGAAACAAGACGTGCAGACTCACAGAGTAACCTACACTCCAGGGGAAATGAGTGAGAAATGTGACTGCATGGGTAGTGATGGAGCCGCTACTGTTTGATTATTGTTCTTGGGTTTGCAATTTTATATATCAATAAAACAAAACAAAAATCAACACTTCTTCTTGCGGCATGTTATGGAGTAGGGCTCTGGTGTAGTTAACACCAGAATGGCACACACTAAATTGAGTTTCCAATCAGCGTTCTAGCTTTAATAAAAACGAAACGACTTTAATTTGCAATATAGATTCAAAAGCGTAGTAAAAATAGCTCTCCATAGACACACATTAAATGTACACTCGCACCTCCCTCTTTCTCAATAACCCTGCGTGAAATAAATGTGTGCATAAATAAATCATTTGCTGAATGTTCCCTTTGGCAGTGACTACATTAGTACAGTTCTTATATATACACACCCCAGTCAAATGCCCTATGCCGCATTTTTTTCTGAGGCTGAAATTAAGTTTAAATTGTATTCCCTTTGAAAAACCATGTGCGTCAATGCTGCCCTGTTGAACGTGTTATCTATCTGGTGTTATAGCTTGGTACTAAAACACTGGTATGAAGAAAGTCTTTCTTCTGTTGAGATCATAGGACAGTGTACTAAGAATGATAAACAATTTTGTCAGAATAAACTGCTGGTGCTATTTCTTTTAGAAAGTAAAGTGAAATGCTGTTGTTCAATTTCAGATTTTGTTCTGGAATCAATAGTTCTGAGTGTGGTAAAGAGTTATTTGGACGTGTTAGTTATTTCTGCCTTAGAAACTTACACACACACACAAACAAACGCACGCACGCAAACACACGCAGGCAGGCACGCACACACACACCCACCCAATGTACTTTTATCTTTTAACTCCATAACTGGTTTATCAGCTCAGAAAACTGAAATCTAATCTCCTCTCTGACACTGTTTCACCTGCCTGTGGACTCACAAACACCGTGTTCCCAATGTTGGTTGGATGTTAGGGTTTCAACAATAAAAACGCACTCGTGTGCACCACTGAAATAAGAAAGATGACATCTGTCCAAGTTAAATTAATCTAATTTAGTCTCATTGTCTCTCATCATGGATCCATGGCCATGTGATGGCCTAGGGTAAATGTGTGTTTTACATACATATGCCCCAAGGTAACTGCATACTTTTACATAATGCGTATCTCCTTTTGTTTAAATATCCAGCGGAGATCGATCAGGCTTGAGGTAATGTGGTCATATTTCTTCAGTCCTGTATGAGACATGCTGCAACATGTAGGATATCCTTGGGAGGAGCCAATGTAGCGCCTAGGTGACCATAGAGCAGGGCGTTGGCACCATACAGATGCGAGAGCACAAGCGATTGAACATCAGTTCTGAAGCCAATTTCTGGGAACAATAGCTCATTTAGTGGAGAGAGCTGGTATTAGGCCGTCTTTGTTTTGCTGGCCATCCAGGTCTAGATGGGATGCAGGCATTGTTTAGGGTGAAGGATAAAAGTGTTAAGAGATTTTCAAATAGAGTTGTGGATTTTTGATGTATTGGTGCTTTTTGATATTATTATTGGGGGGGGCTCACTTACAAGCCGTGAGGGGAACGGCCAGCGTGTCCAGCATCAGCGCTCCAGCCATGAGGGAAACGGCCAGCGCTCCCACACCAACTCCCGGGGACTTCAATACCCAGGTGCCCCGGAGGCGGGAGTGACGCCGCACGAGCGCCCGGAGGCGCCTTAAGGCACGGAGCATCCTGAGCTCCTCGGGGGACTCACTTCCAAGCCGTGAGGGGAACGGCCAGCGTGTCCAGCATCAGCGCTCCAGCCGTGAGGGAAACGGCCAGCGCTCCCACACCAACTCCCGGGGACTTCAATACCCAGGAGCCCCGGCGGCGGGAGTGACGCCGCACGAGCGCCCGGAGGCCCCTTAAGGCACGGAACGCCCCTTGCACCCGCGAGTCGCGCGTGCGGGAGAAGCCCGGGACAAGAGCGCGGCCGTCTGTGGCCGTCCGGGGACAACCAGGGACGGGACGGGCCACCTCCCTTGGCTGATTTTGTGAATACGTGCCTAGTTTGGCCGGGCTAGAGGTTATTTGTGTATAAAACTTTGTTTGTGACTTCACATTTGCCCGTGACTTTGAATTACCCCCAATATGTCTATACAATCTACCCTCCCGGACAGCTACCTATTGAAAGTAGTCACTAGAATTAATAGCGATAGAAGGAAATCGCTAGGCAAATGTAACTTACCTGATCTCCCTCTGATTTCATCATTGGATCCTAATAATGCGGATATAATTATTACCAACGATACTATCATAGCAGCTGAGACTGATAACATCTGTATTAATGTCGAATCCACTGAGGCACCTGATGATCTTACTGTGGTGGAAGATATACTGAACCCATCTGAGACCCCTTAAGGCACCCCTCTACAGTCCACCAGAGCTACAAAATTTATGAGAGCATGTAGGAAAGTAGTTCCCAAACGGGTAAGCCATTCTGCTAGGAAAAAAAAGGATACTATACACAAGGAGAATATCGGGGATAATGGGGCATCACCTAAAGATAATTGTGTTTCCATTAATACTAACCAAATCGACCTGTTAGTGAGTACTATCGATGATAAATTGAAGTTGGCTGTGGAGCCTTTGTTAGTTAAAATTGATGATTTGTGGGCGGAAGTACTGAGACTGAGGGCCATGGTGGATCAGCATGTTGTTAATTTGGATAAATCCATACAAATGATTAAAGATACTACATGCCCTCACCCAGCTCCCAAACAAGATAAGGGACGACCACGCCAGGTAAATAGTGCCCCTCCTGCTATTAATGTAGGGAAACAACCACCAAAAGAGACACCTGTATTGGCACGCCAATTATTACATGATACGGGCCGACCTTCGCAGGTACCGGCGGTTGCGTCAGCAGCCGTAGTGTCTGGAGGTTTAAACTCTGATGTAAGAACACTACCAGTACCAAATAGAGACAAGACTGTGCCGGTAACAGTTGTGTCAGCCACACCAGCCACACCAGCTGCCATGGGGGGACTGATGGGGTACCTGTAAGGAAATGTAGAAGACCAGTAGACCTTCCCCCTGAATGTGTCCCCTATGTGGTGGTGTTAACTAATGTCCCGGCTCTAACTCAGACTCCACATATCCAAGAGTCGGTGGATTCCTTAAAAAACAAAACAACTTCTTGGTTAAACCGCCATTGCGGTTATCCAGTTGGCTACTCTGATCAAATTATATCTATCAGAAGAGTCAATTGGATTGGTAATACCCGGAAGACTTGTGGGGGTGATTGTGTAATTATAAACTTTAAACACCCGCAACATGTTGAGACGATCTTGCTCAGAGCAGCTGCATTAACGCAGTCAGAGACAGATGTCGTCGCTAGACCATTGGGCTATTTCTATAACCATCTTAACAGGTTGCCTTCTGCTAATTGTAGGGAGGGGGCTAATAATAATACTTTTATTTTTTCATCTACTGGAAATAGACCTGTGTTATCCACCTTTAGCCCTGGTTTTTCTGACGGCAGACTTACTCTGCCTATGCACATGTTGTACCCTGCCTCCGGTGGGAACAGATTTATAACACACACCCCCAATTTTGTACCCACTTGTGATGGCATTTTTTCACCTGCTAATGGGATGGTCTATCAAGTCCCAATCCAGAATAGGTAACAGTCATTGAGTCTTCTGGACCAAAATGACTGACATCAGATGGGCCCTGGAAATGGGAGGGATGTAAACAGTAATTATAATGGAGGGTCAACTATGTTTGAAATCGAACTGGTTAATAATGTGACTATAGATTGTATGCCCGTAGGAGGAAAAGATGAGAATTTCAGGTATAACATTCAGCTTTCTAACTCAGATGAGAACATGTCCACATTTAGTGAAGGCCCGCCTAATGTTAGCCATCATAGGAAAAGTGAAACTTGCTATATCGCCAGCTGGAATATTGCAGGCATGACGGCCAAGGAGGATATTCTAGGATGGAAAGAATTTATTAGTTTATTTGATATCATTTGCCTACAGGAAACCTGGTGCAAAAATGTTAAGGGCAGCGATGGCTTTGTATCTTATGAACTCCCTGCCCTGGCATCGCCCTTTGGTAGAGCAAAAGGAGGGTTGTTGGTTTTGATATCAGTCAAGTTACCAATTTTGGTGAAAAAGCATGTAGTAGTGGGGGCTCACTCCCAAATTCTATGGCTAGCGCAAGAAGCGGGTAGAAATATACTTTTGATTAATTTTTATAATAATATATTTGATGGTACCAGGCACACAGTGATTAATGACTTAGAAAATGCACTAAGTCGTATTGTGAATAATTTTAATGGTGTTTATGAATTTATTTTTGTGGGGGATTTTAACATTTCAGTTTGCCCCTTATCATCCCAGAAGTTATGTGGTGTCTATGATCATTCAGGGGATGCTGATGTTCACTTTCCCCATAATTTGTATGGAGAAAGTTTGAATAGCTTTCTGATAGATCATGACATGGAAATTTTGGAAAATGGAAAGAATGACCTGGGAGAAAGTTTACCGACTTTCAAAGGGAGGGGGGCTAGTACTGTTATCGATTTTATGTGCATGTCCTCTAACCTAATTCCTCTGTGTTCAGAGCTTAAGGTGGTTGATGTTATGCTAAGTGACCATAATTGTTTAACTATTGACGCCATGATCTGGAAACCTGCCCCTGTTTCTGATCTGGGTACTATTGTTAATATTGAATCCCATAGACCAAATGGTTTCAGGTTAAGGTGGAAAAGAGATAATGCTGAAATAACATCTGATTCTATCATTAATAGCTGTATGATAGAAATTACGGCAGTCCTTAAACAAGACAAAATCATGGCTGACAGCATTGATCACTTTGGTAGAATTAATGCAACCATCAATATGAAGTTTACTAGAGTAGCCGGGCACAAGAGTAGACAAAAAAGGGGGTGGTTTGACCATGCCTGTTCTACTGCCCGCAAAGACCATAAAGAGGCCTTAGCAGTTAAACCTAGAGATAAGAGTCTGGTGACCCAACTTAGGCAGGATTACAATTTGACCCTTAGACGCAGAAAGGCTGAACTCCAGCAGGAAGCATGGGATAATCTTAGCCAAGCAGCAGAATTGAAGAATTGCACACTGTTTTGGGCCACTGTGAACTGCCCATTTCTTAAGGACGAAAAGGTACCAGAGCTAACATCAAACGTGAGTATGGAATCATGGATCCAACATTTTTCCATCATTTTTGATTCTGGTAATGGACCGGTATCCTCTGGAGATGGTTGGCCTATTGTTGCCTTAAATATCACCATACCAGAGGTCATGGATAGTATTAGAGCAAGCAAGGGAGGGAAGGCCCAGGGAGCTGATGGGGTGCCTATAGATGTGTATAAGACTGCTCCGGAGATTTGGGGCCCATTGCTGGTTAAGATCTTTAATGCAGCAGGTAGCTATGAGATACCGTCAACATGGGCAGAATCAATAATTGTCCCCATCTTCAAGAAAGGTGACCGGGGTGATGCAAAAAATTACCGGCCAATATCCTTACTGGATTCATCTGTGAAAGTCATGAGCCGGGTCCTTTTAGTTAGATTAGAGGAATGGGCAGAGACCAACGGGATCTTAACTAACAGTCAGTTTGGATTCAGGAAGGGTCGTGGTACCATTGAGCAATGCTTGAATTTAGAACTTTTGGTAGGGAAATATACCCAGGCCAAAATAGGGTCTATTTATTTGTGTTTTGCTGACCTAAGCAGCGCTTTTGACATGGTAGACCACGCTATACTCTGGGCTAAATTGATTGAAATGGGAGCTCCCAAAGGTATAGTTTACTTCTTGGCCCACCTGTATGAAAAATTATGCACCAGTGTTCGGTACGGACCTAATGGGGAGTGCACGAGCAAGTTTAGGATCGGGAGGGGAATAAGGCAGGGGTGTGTTTTAGCACCCCTGCTTTTCACACTCTTCATTAATGAGGTCGATTCAGTTCTACAAACAGTTACGGCAGATGTCCCGAGAGCTAACAACCTTAACATCCCTGTGTTACTCTATGCGGATGACGCCGTGCTGCTGTCTAGAACACCATTGGGTCTTCAACGTTTGATGGACAGGTTTGTCCAGTTCATCAAAAGCAGGAAACTGGTTATTAATAGGATTAAAACTTATGTAATGGAGTGTGGATCAGGACGATCTAAACCAAAATCTAATTTCCATTATTCCATAGAAGGTGATCCGGTTCAAAAAGTGGATAACTTTTGCTACTTGGGGATTACATTCTCTAAAAACGGCAGCTGGGATACAGAACATAAAGCCGTTAAAACAAAAATGATGAGGAGTGCTAACGGGGTATTTGTATTCGCCAAGAAGTTGGGGAATAGGCGCATTAAAGACATGTTAAATATTTTTCAATCTAGATGTCTCTCTGCGGCCCTGTATGGGGCTGGAGTATGGGGTGTGTCATCAGCCGGGAGTCTACAGGTAGAGGAGAATAATTTTCTGAAAAGGCTCCTGTGTTTACCCAAATCAACTTCCAACAACTTGGTTCATAAGAAATTGGGGATTTAATTCCTGAATGACATGATTATGTTAAGACCCCTATTACTGTGGCGCTCGGTATGGCTGAATGATGGTACTTCTTTGAATAGAGCCATTATCAATGATTGCCTTACTTTGGACCAGCATTTAAAGATCCCTTGGATCAAATATGTCATTGATAGCTTTCAAAAGGTCTTTGGGTTTGATATGTTTAATAATCGATATTGTGCCTCTGACATCTCCAAGTCTAATTTGAAAGCTACCTTCTTGAACTATTGTGCAGAGAGGCGTGCTTTGGAGGAATTAAAACTCTCTACTTGTATGCTGTACAATAGTATGAATGACTTTATCAGATTCCAATCTTACTTGACACAGGTGACCAGAGTTTCGCACCAGTTTGTGCTGACCAGGATGAGGATGGGAACAGTACATTATCTGGTAGCGTGTCCCAATATAAAAATGCGCCCTTCTGGACCCTGTGCTTGTGATAATAATGCTGAGCAGAGCACTATGCACTTTCTTTTATCATGTCAATTGTACAGTGAGTTACGAAAAATGTTCCTAACGCCTATGCTGAAAAGATTTGGAGTAAGAACAATTAATGACTCTATGAAACTGCTTTTTAATCTGCACCACCCGGACATTTGCTTTTTTACGGCTACTTTCCTGCTCAAAGCAATTGGTGCTAGGAAAAGTATGTGCTTTTAATCATTTTAATTATTTATTCCATCCCCCTCTGGATAATAATGTATTATGTGTTTCTTTTTAAATTGATCATTTGTTCTGTATTTATAACTGTGTGTGCTTTTATGGACATGTTTTCTATGCTCCGAATAAAGCTTTATGAAATGAAATGAAATGATATTATTATTGGTGACTAGATAATCAAGAGGCTCCAATTAGAGATTGAAGATTAACAGGAACAAAATAATCTCAGGAAACTCCACAAGTAAAAGGAATCTTCTGGGATCTGGAAGTGGCCATGTGCATAAACTGTATCAGCTGGATAGGCAGGAGGAGAACCAGTGCTGGATGAAGCTAATGGATCTCTTTTGAGACTTCAGGATGTGAATGAGGTTGCCATTGTAGACAGTTTCAAAGGCAGCTGAGAGAGCCAGCAATATCAGGAGTCACAGGTCATCTTTATCTGTAGTCAGGAGGGCTTCTTTCACAATTTATATGGTAGCTATCTCCGTGCTGCAGCATGATCGGAATCCACACTCATAGTTGTACATTCGATGGGTGGTATTGATGTGATCTTTGAGCAACACATAGATTGATTTTTTGGTATGTTCCGTTTTTTAGTTCAATTTCTTGCCTGTCTGCAGATAGAGTATTTGTTTTAAGCAAAGTATTTGGAAGACTAGGACTCTGAAGGTTTCAGCTTGCAGTTGCATGTTTGAGTTGAAGTGTGACTGTTCATGTGGTTTCCAAGAAAAGCAATGAAGTTATTTATGAGGGTATTAATGTCAGACATGGAGTTGATAGTGTGAGAGCTGAGTTTGAGTTTTAGGAGGTCAGTAGTGAACTCTTTTAAAGATGTGCGGGTTTGTTGTTCTTTTTTGAGTTGAACTAGGATTGTTGGTTGGTTACCTTGATGCAGATGAAGAGATGGTCAGTGCAGTCAGGAGATGTGGGAGGAGCAATGAATGGTTGGAATGTTCAGCAAACGAGATGAAGGTCTTAGGATTTAAACATCCTTCTAAATAGTTATCTAGCATGACAAACTATCTACTTAAGACTATATTTACACTATAGGACTCCCAATCCAGGAATATCTCAATCCCTGATGTACACCCCAATCATCCTACACACACACACACTCTATTTAGCGCTGTAGTAACTTTTTGTAACACACGTTGAGGCCAGGGTACAAGATTGGCCCAAGATGACCCAAGGATACTTTGCATACTTGGATATTTCTGACTGCCCTGTGGAAAAGTTAAAAGCTTCAGACATTGCATCATTTTATTTTAGTTCACAAGCTTTGTGAGATGTGCTTTTGGCAAAGTCCTTAAAGAAAGGCAATGCAAAATGTTCTGTTTAACAGCAGATGAACATTTGTGTTGCCACTCTGAGATTACTTTTGGTTGCTCTTGGTCAGCAGCACTCCACTGCCAGCAGATGTCCATTCCCTACCCTACTCATGAAAAGTCCCACACTAGGCAGCATGACTTCCAGCAGGCTGAGATGGAGGGGCCCAGATCATGTGCAGCTCACTGTTCTGGTGTTTTCTTGCTGGCGGTAGGGCAAATGGCGATCTCAAATGGTGCTGGCTCCCAGTGGGCAGCCTCTTCCCTACAGCCAGACATCTCGCCCTTCTTGTACTCAACTCAATGTCCGGTTCAAGACGTTAGTAGAAAGGACTCAAGGAAGCACTATACTTGGCTTCACAGCTGCTCCCCCTGCAATCCTAAGACTGTCCTGTTGTCTGCTCTTCCCCTCGTGTTTCTGCCCTTCTTGATTGGTGGCTGCCTTGCACGCATCCTCTTGCTGCCCTCTGCTACTGTCGGTGATCTTTGCTCCAGTCTGTGTTCATATCTGCGCTTTTCCCACTGCTGTTGCCTTTTTGTCTGATATTTCTACTATTCCACCTCAAAATTGTGTGAAAGCCTTTCACCTAGGCCTAGTGAATTATTTGAAAGAGAAACCACTCACCACAGGAGGGAAAAGAAATGCTAAAGCCAATCACGACTCTACTAAAAATTCAAAAAGTAAACAATTCGAAAACGAAGAAGGAATCCCAGTAGCGTGCAAGGGCCTGATCTCTGGTCTGATGGTATTAGCTGGTAGTTGTGTTGCCTAGCCTAAGGCTTTCTGAATTCTGATTCCTTTCTGGCTGCATTAGTCAAGGTTCCAATTGCATAGCAATGGACTAGTGCCCAGTTGCATGAACACCTAGGGGCAGATTTATGTTAACTGGCGCATCCCCAGGGATGCGCCAGTTAATGTGCGCCACAGTGCGCCACTGCTCCGCCACCCATGGTGCGCCGCATTTACAATGCGGCGCACCATGGTGCAAGGCAGGGAAGATGCGTGACGCATCTTTCGGCGTACGGGCGGCGCATTGCAGGAGTCATGTCGCAAGTGCGACATGACTCCTGCAATGCACAGGGGCCACCCCTACAATGCATGGTGTGTCACCCTTACGCCTGCTTCAAGCAGGCGTAAGGAATTGACGTAGAAAGTGACTGAGTGAAATCTCATAGATTTCACTCAGCCACTTTTAGGAGGCGTTCCTGCGCAGGAACGCCCCCCCTGCGCAGGAACGCCTCCTTATGGCGCAGGTCTTTCCCACTTGACGCATCTCCTAGATGCGTCACGTTGTAAATAGGGCGCATTGTTTGCGCCGCCGTTGCATCAAATTAAGTGACGCAATTGCGGCGCAAAGAGGCGCAAGGGCCTCATAAATCTGCCCCCTAGTGTCCGTGTCATGATCCCCAGTCGTAGTCGAAGCCTGTCTGTCAGTCATTCTTGGCAAACGAAGGTGAAAGGAATGAGACCTGTAGACTGATTCCTGCAGCCAAGTGTGTTCAAGGTAAAATATAGACTGTTCACAACATGTCTTAAGAATCCATACATAGATCTTTATGCGCTATTTGTCTTTCCAGTCTTTAGATTGGGGCTGCTTAGTAAAACATACAAGGCCTACTTTTTCTCAGTTTTATTTTCTAACCATTTTTGATCAAACAGAAACTGTTGTCTTATGTCCTCCAACTTCGCTACTGACCTTTTGATGCTCGCTAGGTAATGTGGTTATCTATTTTTCTATCTACCTGTTCCTAGACCTCAAGTGCTTTGCATTGTAATTTCTTATGCATTTTGATTCTCTCATTGAGTATGAGTGCACCTTAGGAGCTGCTGTACATCTTTGCTTGGTATAGTTCCATTAGTGTGTTGTATTACCTCATCAAAGAGTTGCTCAGCCTTCAGCAATCTTCTTTCTTATCATTTTCAGTGACCTCCTCACCGGAATCATGTTAAGAAACAAACTTCTAGAAATTTCCAGAACTTTCAAAGACTTTTTCTATTCCTTAGTAATTAAATTCTGGGAAATGAAGTTATGTGCCCGACAAGTAGAGTGTAGGGTGTGTATCAAATAAAATTAACCTGCACTCCGGCATTGGCACATCCATTGAGCACCACTTCACAAAAAGTCACAGAAATTGCCTGTTTTTATGACGGTCCTATTGGCAAATAGCGGAGTCCTTCCACGATTACTGCCAAGGTCCTTGTGGTGGACTGACTGATTGGTGCATAGTGAGCAACAGTGCTGCTGTCTGTGCTGTGAGACGCTATTTTTTTAAGATCCGTGTAACCAGATTAAGAGTTCTACTTCCTGTTAGAATTGAAAAAGTTACTGTCCTATTGTTCATATTTCGATCTGTATTAAGTTAGCATTCATGGCACCATTTTATTAGTAGCCGCCATACTATACTACTCTGCTCTATGATCGAATCAAAGCTCCTGCCTCATACTGCTTGCCTCAGCAGAAAACTGCCCCCATGCATCTTTCCTCTTGTGTCTCCAAGGCCGAGATCAGCTTCACTAATGAATGTACTCTCTATTGTGGCATACCTTTGCTGTTAGATAGGCTTGTTCCCACCTTCTAGAATGGCGGGCATGGGAAAAGTAACCTTGGAGCGAAGATAACATGTTCCCGGTCCCAGGACTGTAGCTCATTCTTCTGTGCCTCCTTTGTTTGCTGGAACCTGGACTGGAATTTTCCAGCCTGGGCATGTTCTTAGGGATTTGGAAATGTATAGTATCCAATGGTCTGTTGGTGGGAGTTAGTCCCTCAGCAGCTATCTTATGAGACTGGTCGGACTGGGCTCTGCTGCAGCGCAATACTAATAGATAACTTGGATTTATATTCTCTACTGTCTGACAGACTCTTCATTTGTTTGGAAGGCTGAGAGGTGGTCACGAGTGACCCGGGTGACCCTATTCAGGGCACTTCCTTCATTCCTGAAGATGCAAGGTTTATATATCCTTAGGTAGAACTCTGGTCTGACCTTTGTGTTTGAAAAGTCTATGCATCTCTGGAATAGTTCTGCTGCTGTGTGAGTTTTGAGCATACAAGGTCTTTGTAACCTAGGAAACAGCTTTCCTTTTCCGGCATGAGTCTATAGGTCACTGCAACCAGAGAACCACAGGCTTGACCCCTCTTGAAATTGGTCTCTTCCACTTTCTCTCCTCTGGTAGGAAACTACAGGTTAAGTTCTCAGAAACAAAAATACCTAATCCACAGTGATGCCACAAGCTTCATTTATCTTACATTCTCCCTAATGGACACTCTTTTGAAAAGGTGAGGTGCATAGAGAGAGGGCGGAAGAGAAAGAGAGAGTAGATCAAGTGAGGACACAAGAGGTTAATTATGGAAAGATGGACTATTTAATATGCAGTGACCGAATAGTATAGTGCAAAGCAGTAGTACATCCAGCAAGCCCCCCCCCACCACACTGGCGTCGGTACATTCATGGCACCTGGGTGCACTGCAGACTGCACCATCAGCCTCATTAAAGCGTTACGTATTACCCGTCGAAGGAGCCTTTCAGCACTTCAGCTGCTGAACAAACAATAAAAGGGAAGCAGCGGAATTAACAACAAAAACAAGCATCGTACAACGGGAACTGGAGACGAAAAAGAACTTTCTTAATGCCGCAAAAATGCGGCCCTCAGCAAAGCAGTGCTTAAAGAACATGAGGAGTGTGCAGTGGCATATCTTAGCAAAGGATATCTGTGACGCAGCAATTAAAGGGGAAAAGTTGATACTTACATGGTGCCCTGTAAAGATAGGGTAACTGCATGTTGAAATTAGGCCAGAGTGGAATTTCAATAGCGCCAGAGTCATTTTGGTAATTCAGTGTTACACTTTGACGTGGAATTACCAATATTTACGTGATTAATCATCCAAGCGTATTAAGGAGTTATTTGGGGGGAAAAATCCTAGCGCAAGAGCACATTTAGCAAGCGTGAGCGGCTGCTCTCTATTTGTGTTCTGATGCATTTAGCGCTGTTTCTTAGCACAAAATGCACCCTCCCTTCCATTCTGGATGCGAGGGTGCATTGGGCACTAAGAAATTAGTGCTAAATGTTTTGAGTGAGTTAGGGAAAATCCTACCCCTGAGAGAGCACAAATCTGAAAATGTAGAAGTGCACCATATTTACAAGCACGTAGTATTCGTTTAGCGTGGAATATACAAGAGTGTCAACATATATAGAGAAAATATATGAGTGTTTAATTAGAATAGATGCATATATATAAGTGTGAAAAACTAATGTAGAGGTTGTAGAAATGTTAAAATGATGTTGGAGT
Source organism: Lissotriton helveticus (assembly GCF_964261635.1). Lineage (NCBI taxonomy): Eukaryota > Metazoa > Chordata > Amphibia > Caudata > Salamandridae > Lissotriton > Lissotriton helveticus. Next base: position 1,357,268,768 of record NC_136065.1, read on the forward strand.
CACACGTTAGATGGCTAAGTGAAAACGAAATGTAATTCTGCAAACCATGAAAATGTGTAGGCCACATGGCATTGCACAAGAAACGAAAGATGCTGCTACACTTTTAAGTGACTTAAATTTTAATGTCATTTTACTGCAAAGTATTATTAACCATGGAATTGAAGTATGTTTTAAATAGATGTGTTATTTTATAGTAATGTGTGTTAGTTAGAATATTGTTTAAACAAAGAAATTTAATGTGCATATTGCAGAGGCCCGTTTCATGTAATTCTAGTAGGCCTGAATAGATAAAGTCGTTTCTTTGATCTGCATGAGCTCGTTAAGGAGAGGTCGCACAGAGCACGAACGATAGGTCTGTCCAAGATGTTTTATGACTTCTAGAGATGGTAGATGCTGGAATTTGGGGCCTACCGAGAGAGTGTCTGTTTGCAGGTGCAAGGGGAACTTAAATCAGAAATAATGAATAGGCCCTTGTTCAGAGGCGCCAGGCACAGGCCTGTAGGAGTCTTCAGGAATTTTAGGGGGTACCGCCTGGTCGAAGAGAAGCCTGGGAAGCAAGGTCAACTTTAATGAAGAGTCCCGAGGAGCACCAGCACGGAATTTGCCGCTCGAAACTGCACCACGTGAGAGGCGTCTTAAGGGGCGTTCCTATTGGAAATGTGATTTTGTATTAGGGATAGCACCCCGGGGTGGAGTTAGAGCAGATGATTTGAGGAGCCTAAGAGAGCGGATGGGTAGGCAGATAGAGAACTGAAAGACTTCGACTTTGAGACAAAGACTAAGGGAAGTGTGTGATCTTCTTTGGAAGTCACCACTGCTGACACCTTTTTAGGTAAAGATCTTGTTAAGTAGGGATGTCACTTAGTCTAGTGTAGGGACTGACTAACCTGTATTTTTCTTTTCTGTAAATGACTCTCAAGTTGCAACTCACAGCGATTCTTGAAACTCTAATGGTATTTGAGATATTTTTGATAATTTCCTTTTGTCGATTGAGAGCATTCAGAGAGTTCCTTTTTATATTGATACCTGTATATCTTTTGAACCTTATTCTGAGATGTTTGTATCTCCAGATACTTTTGGCTTTAAATTTAACTTTTTAACCTTTTCCAGTGGTAAGTGGTTCTTTAGAGTGGTGTAAGTTCTTTCTTGATTAACCTAGTAGTGGATTGCCTTTTACTCAATGACAGGTACCAACGATTCAGTCGACCTGAGCTGGGATCTGGTAAGATAACAATAGACCAGAAATCCAGCGTTATCAGTTGGTAGCAGAGTGAGGATGGTTATCTTCTTGAGGAAGGTAATCTAGACTAGGTTAGTTTACCCCAAGGTCCCTAGAGTTCGAGAGGTGGCCTGCCGAAGAAGGCGCTGACGGAGAGAGAAAAGCAGCAGTATCAGACGAGAGTGAGTATAACAAGGGTCATGCGTGGACAGATTGCGGTGTTTTGTGTTGCATTTGTATTGTAATGTCTTGCGGAGTTGAATGCCTGTAGCGTGATTGTGAGAAGGTTGTGAGCGCGCGCAACCTGGTAAAATCTTAAGTTCGGGGGAGAGCTTAAGTGGTTCGGGTGTATCGAACATCCAGAGTAATTGTCGACCAGAGTAAGGGGGTCATGAGGTACCATTGACCGCCGCAGAACCGAGATAGGGGGAGTGCAAGAGTGAGTGTGTGAGTAACGGACGCGGGTCGAAAGTTACTGTGTGTAAGTAACCTATCAGAGAAGGCGATTGTCTGGACGTAAACGGAGAGACATTTCGCCAGTTAAGGTGACAATTACAGATTGACTGTGGGCGTACAGTCAAAGAAAAGTGATCGCTTGGACGGAAGTAATCATTTTTCGAAGTATGAATGGGACGCATGCATAAACGCGGAGACGAGCTGAGAAAGGAGGGGTAACGCTGCGAAGAGGGACGAGTGACGTCAGCGAGAGTCGCGCTGAGATAGGGCGGTTAGTGAGGAGCCGCGACGCGATAGGACGGTTGGTGTGAAGTCGGCAAGAGCCGCGACGGGATTGGGCGGCTGGTGTGACGTCAGGGAGAAGTCGCGTTCTGATAGGCCAGTTAGCGAGAACCGAGCTGAGATTGGTGGATTGTCATCGGGAAGTAAACAAACGCGGAGAAAATAGAAATATTGTAGGTTTTGAACATGAAGTGTTTTAAATGTTTGAGAGAGATTTTTAAGAGAAAAAGAAGGAACTCTTATTACGGGGAACAGGCACCGCCAGAGGGTACACCAGCTTACTATATGGCAGCGAATGTTGGCTTGCATACGATACTATGGATTAGTGAATGGAATAAGATTTCGGAAGGGAATGAAGAACTGACGTTTCCTAAGTATGGAACGTTCAAGTTAGAGGCGTTACATCGGCTGAAATCAATTATGTCCTCATTGAATCCTCAGCCTAGACCAACCCAGTTCGAGGCCCTTAATGCGTGGCTTAGGGCGGCACACGACAGAAATATGAACAGGCGCCAAGACAGGTTGAAGCGATCAGTAAGGGCAGTGCGAGATGCCAAATGGGATGCGGACGCCAAGAGATGGAGGGTACAGGCTATTGAGGTGGATAAGTTATACCCAGTGAGAGAGGTGACAGGAGAACAGAGGCTCATGGAAGAGGATGAGGAGAGCGAGTCGGAGGACAACTTGATAAATAGGTTGCTAATAGATAGACCGCCTCCGAACGTTGGGAGAATGGAGGATAGGGGACTCGCAAGGGATGATGGGCCTGCCATAGAGGGATATGTACCACTCCCTATATCAGAGTGGACACCGACCAAAAGAGAGGAGACACCTCAGCCTAGTACAGTACCGACAGTAGTCGGAAGGTTTGTGGTGCAGAAGGTACCGGAAACAGAGAGAGTTGAGTCCTGTGGGTTGCCAGACGCTCTACAAGTACCCGTTACCATAGGTCCTATAGTATCGATTTACAACCCCGAGAGAGACAGAGAGGAAGAACAGATGAGGTTAGATAGAGAGAGAGCAGAAATGGAAAGGAGAAATAACACGACAAATGCCTGGAGACAATTGCCAGGACCAGTGACGTGGAGCACCCCATCTGATCCAGCAGTGGGTCCCGCAGCAGAACAGGGGGGTCAGAGAGGACCGATGGACCTGAGGGGACCACGGCCGAAATCCTTTAAGGAGTTGAGGGCCGATTTGAGAGAATGGGAGGGGTCCACAGAAGCACCAACCAGCAGGCCAAGAACAGAAGCAGAATGGGGAAGCCGAGGCAACGGAACATTGTCTCACTGCGGGGCTAGTGCAAGCAGTCAGGAGTGGGATGGTAACAGGCCAGAGAACAGAGGAGTAATACGTCCTAATGATGGGAGAGACCAGCAGGAGCGAGATGGTAGAAGCATGGAGTGTGAAGAGATGTCTCGGCTCTTTGAAAAGGGTGGAGACCAAATGGTACTAGCATACAGAGATAGGTTTAGGTGCACTCATCACGCGCCAGGGGAGAATGTGCAACACTGGAATAGGGGGAACAATGAAAGATCTTGCCATACATCGGGTGATCAGAGGTCACAGACCAATTGTGAAGAAAGGGGGAGTAATGGAATGTCATACCATTAATCTAGGGAAATCATGCAGGATGGGACTGGTGGGATTACGAGAAATGGGAAAGTGTTTCACCATACACCCAGAGAGGATGGAACTGCATGGGACCTGGAGAGGTGGGAACAAGGGAGGACTCCCCATAACTCGCCTGAGCCTAGACGTAGGACTCGGAGCTGGGATGGGAGAGATGTGAATGGACCCCCTAGAACTAGCATACTGAGAGCTGCAGTAAAGGCCAAAAGACTCGATGTCACTAGCTTAAAATCTGACCTGGATGAGATAATAGATGGAACGTTGCCTTTAGAAAGGATTGACCTGTATGAACAAGATGAGTTACTGTTCATAGCAAAAGATGTTACCCAAAAGGCAAGAGCAATTCATGAGAAACTGTCTGGACTGGCAGACAAGTATATGGTAGACTTGTCCAGAACGAGGACATTACAGAGTAACCATAGGTTGCAGTATTCAGATCAAGACTTAGATGAGAAGAGAACTACAGGGTTAAAGACACACATAAGAGAACTGATAGCGGGAATAAGAGTGTGGAGAGATCTGGACAAGTGGGAAGAGAGATGGTCCAAACGGGGTACTGTCAGGAGGAGCACGAGTGTAATGTCTCCGGAGGGAAGGGTAATGCAGATGGAGGCATTTCCTTTGAGGGAAATATCGAATGGGAACTATGTACATGTGCCCTGGAGTAGAGGAGATTTGGCTGCATTTACCAACTCATTTCCAAAGTTAAGGGACAATCCCGTTGAGTGGTATAAGCAGGTAGAAAGGTTTGTGAAAATATCAAAGGTATTGTGGATTGATTTAAACACCTTGTTTGACATTGTGGTGCCAGGAGATTTGTGGACAGCATGCAAGACTAGTGTCGAGTGGCCAACGGTAGAATCAGAAAGGAATGCTGCCACAAATGGACCGTCTGAAATTGTAATGTTGAAATATGAAAGAGTAATAACTTGGTTGAAGGAAAAGGTCCCACCACAAGACATAGATTCGGTAAAAATAGACCGAACAAGACAGGAACCCAAGGAGACAGTTCATGAGTTTATGAGAGATTGCTGAAAACATTCAAACAATACAGTGGACTCGATGTAATGGACCCCAAGGATATAGGACAGTTTGTGTCAAAGTTTGTTTTGGGGTTGAGACCTGATATTTGTTTGATGATTCAGCAACATTTGATTTGTTGGCAAAACAGACCATTAGATGAGATTTTGAGGTATGCCAGGTACTGCAGTGATAAAATAGATTCCAAAGCAAAGAAGCTAAAAGAGAAGCTGATGGTAGTACAGATGCAGTCAGCTGGAAAGGGCGGACAGCAGCAGCAGGGTACAGGGACAATGAGACGGAAATCAAGCAATCAGAATAAGAACAGTGAGGAAAGCGTGGGACCTAGAGTTGACATTGCTACGTTAAAGAAAACGACAAAGTGCCACCAGTGTCAGCAGGTGGGGCATTGGAGACGCGAGTGTCCCTATAACCCTGAGAATGGGGAACTAGAGGAAGAGGAAGAGGTTCCAGAAGTTCCAGTTCAAGGGGTACCAGTGCCAAGAATCAAGGTGGCCAAAGGGGGGACTTCGGCTCCACGAGCTCAGTTTCCGCAGCCACCAAAGATTTCGACCGGGGGAAAGGTTTTTAGACAAATGCCTCTTTTCATAGACGAGGAAAAAAGTTATTACATTGATCCATTGACTGGCCAACGTGTAAGCAAAGAAGAGGACTGTACCCTCGGGGCAGTTCTGGAAGTGGATCAAAGAGGACCGTTTGTTGAGGCTGAAGTGGCAGGGTGTCCTATGACATTCTTGGTGGATACTGGAGCTACTTGATCAACTTTGAGGTCAGCAGTGGTTCCGGATCTACCAATGTCGGGGGAAACAATTCAGGTGGTAGGAGTCGCAAACAAGAGAATGACTAGCCCTTTGACGGAACCAGTGTCAGTAAAGATCGGAAATTATATGAATGAACATCAATTTGTAGTATGTGATTCAAGTCCTGTGTGTTTGTTAGGAAGGGACTTATTGTGCAAACTAAATTGTACCATATACTGCACGCCTCAGGGAGTAGAGGTAGAAACGACAGATGATGATGCTACCTTCAAAATTGTGAACTCCAGAACATGCATAGAACTGTATCCTACTCTAACTGTGGAGGATCTTCCTTGGGACTTACGCAAGGCAGTATCATCAGAAGTATGGGATTTTACAGGAGAAGAGATAGGATTGGTCAAAGGGGAGAATCGCGTCTTAATATGGTGTAGAATCCCACAAGGGTTCACAGATAGCCCATCAATCTTTAATCAGTTACTGAAAAAGAATCTTGAAAGTCTGGTACTGCCCCAGAATTCGGTTCTGGTCCAGTACATAGACGACCTACTTGTTGCGTCAGGAACAGAAGAGGCTTGCAAGGAAGACACCATCGCCTTCCTGAACCATTTAGCTGAAAATGGACACAAGGTATCTCCGAGTAAATTGCAGTACTGTCTGACAGAAGTACAGTACTTGGGTCATCGGATAGAAAAGGGAAAGCGTAAGGTGTCACCAGATAGAATAGAGGCAATCATGAAGATGAACTCGCCTACAACACAGAGAGAAGTCAGGATGTTTCTAGGAATGGTTGGTTATTGCCGACAGTGGATAGCTAACTTTTCACTGAAAGCAAAACCCTTACAGAAACTGACGCACAAGGAGGTGAGTGATCCGGTACCATGGGACAACGAGTGCTTGATGGCGCTCCTACAGCTGAGAGATGACTTGTGTCGTGCTCCGGCTCTGGGGATGCCGGATTATGGAAAGCCATTTTCCCTCTATTGCTGCAAAAGGGAGGGCTGTGCTTTGTCAGTCTTAGTGCAAGTACATGGGAATGCCCGTAGACCAGTTGCATACTTTTCGGCTACTTTAGATCCAGTAGCCGCAGCGTTGCCCGGATGTCTCAAATCCGTTGCTGCAACAGGTGTCAGCATTGAGCGTTGTGAAAGCATAGTGATGGGACACCAGTTAGTGGTGTATGTACCTCATTCTGTGGAACTGTTAATGACCAGGACCAAGACCCAGCACTTGACCAACAGTAGGCTCACGCGCTATGAGCAAGTTATTCTTGCTGCAGAGAACGTGACCCTTAAGAGGTGCTCTGTCTTAAATCCTGCTACTCTGATGCCACTTCCTAATGACATAGAAAGCGAAGACTGTGAAGATCACGATTGCCTTGATGTGACTGAACTATGCACGAAGCCCAGACCAGATATTGTGGATGAACCATTGATCGACCCCGATCAAATTTACTTTGTCGATGGTTCATGTTTAAGAGACGATACTGGTCGGTTGAGAGCAGCTTATGCTGTTTGCACCATTACTGGAGTTGTGGAAGCCGCTTGCCTGGAAGGAGTACACTCCGCTCAGGTAGCAGAAATTGTTGCATTGACCCGTGCCTGTATAGCAGGTAGCAAAATTAGAGTCACCATCTATACTGATAGCCAATATGGTTTCGGTGTAGTTCATGATTTCGGGCAATTGTGGTCTCAGAGGGGTTACATGACCTCCTCTGGTTCGCCAATCAGAAATGGAGAATTTGTGCGGCTGTTGTTAGAAGCATTACAGGGTCCAGCTGCAATAGCAGTTGTAAAGTGGTAAGCTCATACGAAAAATTCGGATTTTGTGTCACAGGGAAACAGATATGCAGATGAAGTTGCCCGCTATTGTGCGAAGCATGATTACTCTTTCACGGAGGTGGAAGTAAGTGGGGCTCAGGAAAGGACAGAATTGAGCATGATGTTAGAAACAGTCGATACTTGGGAAGATTTGAAACAAATGCAAGACAATGCACCTGAATCTGAGAAGCAGGCGTGGGAAACAGCAGGGTGTGTGAGAAGCGAAATGGATTTTTGGATTTCAGCAGATGGAAGGGCTGTGTTACCTGAGGAGCTAGCGAGCCCAATGGCACGACAGATACATGGTCCAGTGCATTTGGGAAGGGATGCCATGCTGAGGGTGTTCAGGCAGACTTGGTATTGCCCAAAGTTTAGGATTGCAGCAGAAGCAGTGTGTAAGCGATGTGTCACTTGTCAACAGTTGAACATAGGGAAAAGAACACCAGTTACACTGAGTCACATTGGGAGGTCTGGGGGGCCTTTCAACAGAATGCAATTAGATTTTATTGAAATGCCAAGGGTCAACCGCCTTAGGTATGTTCTGGTGGTAGTATGCATATTTTCCAGATGGGTTGAAGCGTACCCTACACGCAGGTGCGATACACTCACAGTAGCAAAATTGTTGCTTAGAGAGTTGATACCGCGCTTCGGGGTGCCTGCCTCTCTGGAATCGGACAGAGGGACACATTTTAACAGCGAAGTTGTGAAGATGCTTTGCTCTGCATTGAACATTGATCAGAAATTGCATTGTAGCTATCGACCAGAGGCCTCAGGTATCGTGGAACAGATAAATGGGACGTTGAAATGTCGAATTGCTAAAGTGTGTTCATCAACTTCCCTAAGTTGGCCTGATGCTCTTCCTTTGGTCCTTATGAGCATGCGTAGCACACCCGACAGGAGGACAGGTCTCTCTCCACATGAGGTGTTGATGGGGAGGGCAATGAGACTTCCAACTATCCCCACAGCTGCATTACTGAATATTACAGATGACCTGATCCTGGATTACTGCAAGGGGTTATCTGACGCCATTCATTCTGTGTCCCTTCAGGTACAGGCCGCAGAAGTTCCAGCTTCAAGAAATCAGTGCCACGACCTGTGCCCAGGGGACTGGGTGCTGGTGAAGAAGCACGTCCGGAAGAACTGCTTGGACGTGCGCTGGAAGGGGCCTTTCCAGATAGTCCTAATCACTAACACCGCCGTGAAGTGCGGAGGACTGCCAAATTGGATCCACGCTTCCCATACTCGAAGAGTTCCAGCACCCCTGGAAGAAACAGCTCCTCTCGCAGACGAAAATCCAGTGGTGGAGGAAGAAGCACAAGAGGGGATCAGTCAAGCTGTGGGGGTGTCTGAAGAAGTTGGGAGTGTCACAGATCCAGAAGAGGAAGGAAAACAGGACGGCAGTGAAACTGAAATTGCCACTGAAGGAGAAAGCTGTTGTGAAACCAACTCAGAGACAGAGCAAGTTCAGAGTGATCAAGAACTGAGTGAACGGACAAGAAATAGGAGAACAAGGCGTGGAGCGGCTAACTGGCCTGAAAGAAAAAGGAGGCCAAGCTTGAAGCCAGCTCGAGAGGAAACTCTTGCTCCTATATCCGAAGACTCAGATCCAGAAGAAAGTGCACCAGGACAAGAGCAGGAAGGTCCGAGAAGATCAAGGAGGGTGCGAGTGCCTTGCAGAAGATACGCTACTCCTGAGTGGACCTACCTCTCTACAGATGTCCTCAGCGGGACGCAGAACTGGGAGGGTGAGGGAAGTGACCCTGACCAGAACTGACCCGATCATCACAGTGAAAGTAAGGTTCCTGTTACCAGGATTCGAGGTCGAAAGACTGCTGACACACAACATCGTCTATCCTCCTCTCCTGAGCGGAATAAGAAAATTGATCTTTGAGACTGTTGAATTTCCGTGTTGCTGTTCAAGGTGTCCAATACTGGAGGGAGTCCTTCTTCGTATGGAAATATTTGAGCTAGTGGTGGAAGCTCTGGGAACACGCATAGTTTCGGACTATTAAAGACTTTGTAAAGAACTTTGTAAATGTTGATTGAAAAGACAACCTAGCGCCGAGTGGACGAAGAAAGAATTAGGGACTTCCCTTTTAGTGGATGGAGAAGGGCTAGGGTTGCCTATTGCTACAGAACTCAGAGACTGTTTCTGCGGAGGGGATTTTTCAGTTTCCAGGAGGTGTGGTTCGAAAGATTGGAGAAGCAAAGCAAAGAGACTTGTGCCGTGAAAGAAAACCAGAACTACACTGTTTTGAGACCATGGAGGCTGGCAACCCGAACCGCAGGGCAAAATGCATAATAGGCACACTTTTAGGGGTAGTGATTTCTCTTATAGTTTTAGTAGTTACTGTATCATATATAGTGGGACATGAAAATGATGTGAAAATAGAAAAAGAAGCAAAAAGTGTACCAACACAGAAGCCTCCTATGATTGGTAAACAGGGGGAAAATACAGCGAAAGAGAAAACTTTATTAGATGCTGAAATAAAAAGATTACATGCAGATGAGTCACAGGGGAATTTTAAAACGAATGCTTATGCCAAATTGCTTTATGAATATATTGATGTCATGGAGGCGAAGAACTGCTACGTCTGTATGCAGTTGCCAGCTTCTGTAGATGAAGGCATCAGATACCATCATCTTCCATTGACCTATGGAATCTCATGTAGTTTGTTACTGAGCATATTTTATGAACGAGAGGGGTTTGAGTATTATTTTTCGAACTTTGATTCGGTACTGCCAGAGGTGCCGAATTATAAACATCTAAACAAGTGGGATTATTATAAGAGTGAGGACAGGTTACAGAAATTTTTCATTCCATGGAAAACATTAGATACTTCACATGCCAGAAGAAATAATTTGACTTGTAAAGTGTCAGAAATTGAGAAAAAGTTTATAGGGCAGGTGGATGATCGATATAGGAGACAAAAGATCCTAAAAGCTTCAGGACAATGGAAAACAGATTGGACCCGGGAAGAAAGAGAACACCAAAGAAAGGGTAGCAGTGGTCCAATAGCTTTAGACCGGGAGAAACGGGGAGAGCTATGTATACACAGAAGTCAAACATATTATGAGAATGTGTTTGTAGGAGAAGTTCATTGTGAACATGCTTTCCAATTAGAGTACTATTCTAAGGATTTCCTGAAGGAAAGGCAGGTGATCCCGAATGTGTATTTTGTCTGTGGAAGAAATGCATACGTGAAACTACCAGATAATTGGTATGGATCATGTTATTTGGCAATTGTCTTCCCCAAAATATACCATGCTGAGGACTTAGAAACCAAAAAGAGAGAAACATCAGCTAGAGGAAGAAGGGATGTAAGCGCTGAGGAGGTAATTGGAGATGTGTTTGGTGCTATGTTTCCTATTTTAGGGATAGCACTAAATGATGTTAAGATAAGAAGATTGGCAACAGTTGTAGATAGGTTGTCCGCCAGTACTGCTAGATCTTTAATGCTGGTGGAGGGAGAGATGCAATCGATAAGGGCAATGGTTCTTCAGAACCGACTTGCTCTAGACGTTCTGTTGGCCAAAGAGGGCGGAGTCTGTAAGGCTTTGAAGGTCCAGGAATGTTGCACTTACATTCCAGACAATTCAAAACCTCTTGAAAAGTACATTCGAAACATTACTGAAATACATAATGAGACAGAAGATTTGACGAAGGTAACAGTGTGGGAAAAGGTAGGTCAAGGAATGGGTAAAGTTGGAGGTTGGTTTGCCAATCTGGGAAAGAATATCATTTGGTACATATTGAAACCTATCATCATAATAGTGATTTGTATAATCTCTTTGTGGGGATTGGTGAAACTATACAAATGGTATAGAGCAAACAGGTTGCAAAGATCTATGCGAGAGCAGGGGAGGAGATTAGCTGCGATGCAGGAGAATCAGTACCGGAGTCTGAGGGCTCTAGAGGAGATGAAACGAGGGAAGATTGCAACAACTTCAGTTTGATACTTTGTACCTTAGAGAGGGTGTTGTGATGATGATGACTACTGTAAGTCATCAAAGGGGGGATTGAGAGAGCACAAATCTGAAAATGTAGAAGTGCACCATATTTACAAGCACGTAGTATTAGTTTAGCGTGGAATATACAAGAGTGTCAACATATATAGAGAAAATATATGAGTGTTTAATTAGAATAGATGCATATATATAAGTGTGAAAAACTAATGTAGAGGTTGTAGAAATGTTAAAATGATGTTGGAGTCACACGTTAGATGGCTAAGTGAAAACGAAATGTAATTCTGCAAACCATGAAAATGTGTAGGCCACATGGCATTTCACAAGAAACGAAAGATGCTGCTACACTTTTAAGTGACTTGGATTTTAATGTCATTTTACTGCAAAGTATTATTAACCATGGAATTGAAGTATGTTTTAAATAGATGTGTTATTTTATAGTAATGTGTGTTAGTTAGAATATTGTTTAAACAAAGAAATTTAATGTGCATATTGCAGAGGCCCGTTTCATGTAATTCTAGTAGGCCTGAATAGATAAAGTCGTTTCTTTGATCTGCATGAGCTCGTTAAGGAGAGGTCGCACAGAGCACGAACGATAGGTCTGTCCAAGATGTTTTATGACTTCTAGAGATGGTAGATGCTGGAATTTGCTGGAGTGTTTGTTTGCAGGTGCAAGGGGAACTTAAATCAGAAATAATGAATAGGCCCTTGTTCAGAGGCGCCAGGCACAGGCCTGTAGGAGTCTTCAGGAATTTTAGGGGGTACCGCTTGGTCGAAGAGAAGCCTGGGAAGCAAGGTCAACTTTAATGAAGAGTCCCGAGGAGCACCAGCACGGAATTTGCCGCTCGAAACTGCACCACGTGAGAGGCGTCCTAAGGGGCGTTCCTATTGGAAATGTGATTTTGTATTAACGATAGCACCCCGGGGTGGAGTTAGAGCAGATGATTTGAGGAGCCTAAGAGAGCGGATGGGTAGGCAGATAGAGAACTGAAAGACTTCGACTTTGAGACAAAGACTAAGGGAAGTGTGTGATCTTCTTTGGAAGTCACCACTGCTGACACCTTTTTAGGTAAAGTTCTTGTTAGGTAGGGATGTCATTTAGTCTAGTGTAGGGACAGACTAACCTGTATTTTTCTTTTCTGTAAATGACTCTCAAGTTGCAACTCACAGCGATTCTTGCAACTCTAATGGTATTTGAGATATTTTTGATAATTTCCTTTTGTCGATTGAGAGCATTCAGAGAGTTCCTTTTTATATTGATACCTGTATATCTTTTGAACCTTATTCTGAGATGTTTGTATCTCCAGATACTTTTGGCTTTAAATTAAACTTTTTAACCTTTTCCAGTGGTAAGTGGTTCTTTAGAGTGGTGTAAGTTCTTTCTTGATTAACCTAGTAGTGGATTGCCTTTTACTCAATGACAGGTACCAACGATTCAGTCGACCTGAGCTGGGATCTGGTAAGATAACAATAGACCAGAAATCCCGCGTTATCACCCCCAAGAGCACATTTCTCATTATTCGTGTTTTATTGCATTTAGCACTATTTCTTAGAGCAAAATGCATCGTCACATCCATTTTGTATGTGTTGGGACATGTTTGTGCTAAATACAGAATTACTCTTAGCAAGTAATTCAAGCATAATCTCACAGAATTTTTAGGTAATTCCGCGTGATGACACAACACTGAATTACACGAGTTACACCCACCACTACTTGAAATACACACATTTAATTTGCCACACAATTCACATCGGTTCCACATGTGATGCAACAAATGTATTCTTTGCATTTTAAAAATAAAAATATATTCAGTTCATGTGTCTTAGAGTGCTTTCAAAGGGCCCAATCCTGGCTTAACAGCTTGGATTGGGACGAGCACTCTTGGACAGCATGTCCTGGTCTGTCTATGAGGCAGGCAGTGACCACTGATCACAAGCCACTGTCCCAGCTCGCCTTCCCAATCAACAAAGTGTGCCCAGCAGTGATCCAAAGGGCCAGGACATTCTTTGTGATGAAAGCTGCTCTATCTGGTCTATGTGACTAGCCAGTTGCTCATCCTTTTTTTTTGCAGTTCGACAATCACCGTGTTATTTATTGGGATGGCATTCCAGCTGCAGCCTTTTTCCCCTTCCTGAATCCAAGCCTTGTAATGTTCCCTGTGCTGACACTTGACACTCACTAAAATATCGTGTGCCCTTCCCATGCATTCACAAACCTTCAACCATGTAACATCTAGATGTTGCACAAAGCCATGTATGCCTTTTAAGCAATGAGTTTCCTGTGGCGGTTTTGTGTGAGCAGTGGTTCTGAAATCTGCTCTCTCCAAGATTATTTTTACATTCCTGAAAAACAAACCTCTGTGCAGCGGGTAGTCTCCTTACACGGATACCTGAGGGAACTATCCCGTGCCTCCGAGGGATGTCCTGGAGACCAGCACAGCACATGGCATAGGTGATCCACTCAGCCTCAGCCCAGCCACGAGCATTGAGTGCCAGGTGCAGCCCAGGAACCAGATTAGTCCTGGGTAGAGGTCGGAGGGCGTGTCATGAGGTGAGGTGTGTGCTGGGGGCTTGGGGTGGGTTAAGTTCTAGCAAGAGCTAGATGGACTGGGAAGTGGCATAGCAAGGTCAGGTGGTACCCGGTGCAGAACATTTCTTGTCCCCACCCAGGCATGACAAAATGGCAAAAATATGTTTAAAACACATATTTTTGCCATTTTGTCACCCCCCTCATTGATTACATTTGTCACCCCCAGCTTGACAAAATGGCAAAAATATATGTGTATAAAACACACATTTTTGCCATTTTGTCACACCCCTCAGTGATGACACCCATGGTGGCCCACACCCACACCCACTGCACCCCCCTTCCTACGCCACTGGGACTGGGGAGCTGTTTGTGGTTTATACCAGAACACCAGAGTTCCTGTCAGAGGAACCATTATTGAAACTGGGCAGCCCTGTTCTCCTGCTGGCTTTTGTGTTATGCAGTTTGTGGTCATATAGTGGATAATCTGCCTATTTAAAGGAATGGTTACTTTTAATGAATGTCCTTCATACATTGTAATACAATAGTTGACACTACAAACCAAAATGCCACCTTGAGCTTCTAATAAGACAACAGAACTGAGGTATAGATACCGTTATGTTGCCCAAGATCACACAGATTGATCTAGTGGGTAACTGGGATGTAAAGCAGGTCTAGATATGTTCAGTCTGTAACTTAGCTACTAGCCCTCATTACGTTCCTCTCGTCACAATCTTCACATACCTTTTTCAGGTGACATGAAAAGGATAAACAAATTGTCCAGTTTGTTGATCATAAAGTGCTGGTAACTATGGCCCTAACTACGATGTCGGTCGGACGAGCATCCGACCAACATCGTAGTAGTCGTCAAGGAGTTGGCGGTCCCGCTTCCACCATTATGATGGCTTCACAGCAGTCGAAAAAGTGTTTATTTTCTATTGAGGTTTGTGCTGCGGGTTGAAGCACAAGCCTCAATAGAAAATATACACATTTAAAACATCCATGCACTGTGTGGCAGGCACCAAGCAGTGCCTGCCACACGGTGCCCATAGTGGAGGCCGCAGACAGACGTGGACCATGCTAGGGGATCCCAAAGACCGGAACCAGTTGCACCTCCATGGAAAGGCAGACCAAAATGGACACTGTAATCCCTACAATGGTACCTGAGAAGGTTCAATCCTTATTGTAGGGATTCCAACCGCTGGACCAACAGGACTCTTGAGCCCATCGGAACAGCAGCGGTCAGTCCCCACGCATTACGCCTCCGTCTGCCGCATCATAATTAGGGCTCCCGATTTTATGGTACTTATTTTTTTGACATTTCCGTCAGTATTTATCCATAATTCTTTTTTGGGCATTTTATCTATATTTATCCATATCTATTTGGTGTTATTCATATAAATGAAATTGTAAAACTTTACATCTCCATATTTATTTAACCTATAGGAGTGCATTCCTAATTTGATGCTTGTTGTGTTTAGCTATTTAATCTGCCAAACATTACATAACGTAAATATTAGCATTAGACACGTGCAGATATTTAAAGAAATTTCATCCTGTTTTTTTTAAATTTCCGATGCTGTCCATCTGCGCAGCTGTTGGGATATAATTTAGGAGAGGCAGCATGAAGAGTCACTTTTCTGTGAGCAAGAAGCACACTTTTCTGTATTTATCCACTTTTGAAAATAAATGCAGATAGAAAACACATTGTTTTCTATCTGTATTTATCTGTAAAAATAAAAAACAGGGAGCCTTATTCATAATGTGGCAGGCGGAACGCAGGGTCAGTTGTCGGTCGGATAGCAAACAACAGGCCGTCGATTGTGAACCGACCAACATCGTAATCAGGTCCCAAGTGTTTGACATTATTTTTCAGGACACAGTGTTATGAAGATGACTGCAACTATACAACAAGGTTCATGCTTTTAAATGTTTTTATTCAAAAAGAAATCATTTATGCTTATATTTTAAAACAAATCCTATTTGTTTTTTAGAATTGTGTATTTGAATTGCTCACACAAATGACACTCTTGGGCATATTATTGTCTTTGCAGGTGCAGCCTAATAAATGTTCTAAGCCGTGGTTGAAATATTTAGTGGCTCTCTGCAATTCCCCTTGCTCGCTCTATAGAACTATACTTTAGACAGCAATAGTGCTTTAAAATAGAGCATTTGACTAGCTGACCCCATACTTGCAAATGTTGGGCTTGCCACTTGCATTAATGCATTAATATAGATCTTCACACCTTCATCAAAGAAACAAAGCACTTTAAGGAAGCATAGCATGCAACTCCGTTAGTTGTGTTTGGTTGGAGTAGTGTGGTGTTTAGTATGACCTACGTAGGGGGTGTTTCAGGATCCTGGGTGCTGACCAGAGTTGTGCTCTTATTGGGTTATATGTTGCATTGCTAGGCGAAATAGTGGAGCATTAAGAGATGCTGAAATGCAAATGAGGCCTATGTTGGAAGTGTTTTGGTGTCTTGGGTGATTGGCAATGAATACTCTTGTGTTGCTGTGAAGATTTGGCTGCACTATCGGAGAGGGGTATAGGAGAGAGAAATATTGCTGTGTATGTGGCCATTTCCACTGCCCTTATGGGAGATATTGTTCCAGTTCTAGGGTGGGTGGGATGCTGAACCATTTGCCATCCACTCCTCTGTACGGCAATGGATGTAGGTTCTATTGGCTAAGAGGCTCCTTTATCATCTGAAGACAAGCAGCCAGGTCCTTACTAATTTTCTGAAAAGGAAGTTCCACCAATGCGATGCTTCATACTAACGAAGAGATAGCGAGCCTGTCCAGAGCAGACGGTTCCATTATTTACAGTTTTACTTGGATGAAGATTGGACCTTCCCCTTAGATTGCCCGTAGAGGGCCCTGTGAGCAATCAGTCAGTTAAACTTTATTCAGCATTCCTGTCCTAAAAAGTGCATCATGGAAACAATTTCATACAAATATTAAAGACGGCAATAAATAAATGGGGAATAACCGCTGTTACAATTTTTGTAGACTAAATAAAATCTCAGCATACCTGATTAATAATGGGATAATATAGTAGAATCCTAAATGAACCTTCATTAAAAAACTTCTCGCTAATGCTATAAAGTGCAGATAAGTGGTTATCAAAACCAATCAAGACAGAAGGTAATTAAGGATATATTTTTTCAAAGGTTTAGTGACCCTCTGATAAAACTAACAGCACAGCAAACCTCTACCGAACCTAGGGGCCAATTATGATCGCGGACGGACCCCTGAGGAGGAGGGAACGTCCGCAAGGGCTGCGGCGTTCCCTCCGAGCATATTAGGATGTGACCGCCAGGGTGGTGGAAAAGAAGAAAAGCCGCCGCGGAAAAGCATGACTGTCACACCATCCTAATATGGCTGGCGGTGTCTGATAGATACCGAAAGCCATGTTAGAGCTTTTCCGCCGCGGTCGGAAGGCTTCCGCCGGCCCGGAGGATGCGGAAAAACCGCAATCATAATCGGCCCCTTAGTTGCTCTAAAAACAGCAAGCCATTTTTGTACAATTTAAAATGTAATGGGCGTTAAACTGGGGCTAAAAATGAGTTTGCACAGACTGCTAAAGAGAGCAAAAAGGCATAAGATAGACTGTACTTTATTGTGAACAATTATAACAAGAGCAATTGGTGAGAGTATCAAACCATGCTCCTTGTTGGGGAAAAGCTAAAAGAAAGTGTAAGGAACCGAAACATAACCTGGTTAGCTACAATCTGTCCTGGCGTGGTCTACCTAAGTGAGATACAACTCCCGTTCATGACTAGGGGAAAATGCGTAGTAATTTACCATGGAAGACAACTGGAGGGCCATAGACCGGTGCCCGCATTGACGCTGATCAAAAAGAGAAAACTTGTCATGGCTGTAGCAGAAAGAAATATTAATTATGGGTTGTTAAAAAACTCTGATACCCCCAATCTTTCGAACGTGTTCTTGACATAGGCTAATCAGGAACTGTCAACCATCTTATGCCGAGCCAAAGAACCTAAAAGAATAGGCAGAAAGGAGTTAGAGGACCTCTGGGTCCACGCTATGAGGGTTCATGGTTCTCCTTTCCCAGATATACAGATTGAATGGGCCTTGTTCCCACTATAATCTCAGCTGCCATCAACCCCTAGCCTTGCTAGGTGCGGGGTGCAGGAACAACCCTTTACTATGGGTGTGGTACATTTTGGCTGGAGTCCCAGACCAAGAGACTCTGGTCCTCAGCTGATGAAGAGTAAAACACACATTGATCATCTTCAAGGGGGCTCTTGATACCAAATCTAATGAGGGGAAACACAGAGTGTCAGCCTGAAAGTCAAAGGAAAGGGCAGAGTGCGCAACCGCCCATAATGTGAGATAAAAGAGCATGATAGAGCTGGACCATTAAGAGAGAACAACAGAGTGTAAGAATGGCGGGCGAATGCACAGTCATTGGGAGTACAGAAAAAAAATGTGAATGAGTGAACAACTGAAAGTGGGAAGGAAGGACAGGGTAACCAGGCGTCCCTGACAGACCCAGTTGTTTAATTTCTGTTGCGGTGTCTCTATACTTTTACCAAAATTAAATGCTTGCTCCTGTTTGGAGGGTTAGTTCAAGTGGGGATGAGCTAAAAGTGAGATGTGCATTTGTTTAATCTTCATCTGACCTTTACGTTTGCAGGGTAATATGAAGGAAGGCATCCCTCTACCAGGACCACCTTTGCCTTTTTAACCTTCTGTCCAACATTATTGATAGAGCCCAGCTTGAGATTGGATACGGCATGCCTTAGCTAATCAAACTATTGTGACCTCTTCGAATAGATGTATTTTGCTGCATTCGAAGCAAATGTCACATATATGGAAAACAAACATATGGTGTGAAGCAACAGGCAGCATCAGCATCTCCCTTGTACTGGGTCATAACCTACACCTATCTTCACTCAGCAACTCATTGCCATATGTCCATGCCAAACTATGTACATTTAAAGAGGACCTCGACATTTGGCTTAATATGCACATTGGGTATATTTTTGTTAGGTTTATAAATCAAGTCTATGTGGCAGTGTCTCTGAAATTGAGTGTTACTATAGTCCTGTCGGTAAGTGGTATTAGCAGTTCTGTAAACAGAAAAACATTACACCAAGATCCCCTGAAGTGGGGGTCAAGGTGTGCCAGGAGAAAGGGGGCATAGTTACAAGTGGTGCACTCATGACAAGTGGAAGAGGATTGTCAACTTATACATTCATTTTTTTCAAACTCTGCTACAAAGAAATGAGGCAAAAGGAAAAATGTGACAGTAAATCTGTTCTGGCTTACTTAACCCCTTCGCTGCAGCGGCTATTCCGCCGCAGCGCTAAGTGGGAGGCGGGGCCGCGCGGCGCTCCCGTACTGGTGACGGAACCGCTCCGTCACGGCCCTTGGGTGAGCTGTGCTTGTGACGGAAGGGTTCCGTCACGGCCCACCCGCTCTTTAGAACATCCGCGCAGGCGTGGAATTTGCGCCGCTCAGGCGCGGCGAGTGGGCCGTGACGGAACCGTTCCGTCACCAGTACAGCCCACCCGAGGCTTGTGACAGAACGGTTCCGTCACGAGCATGGGAGGGGTTAATTGGTCACAAAAGTGATACATTTTAAAATATCTTACAAGGTTAAGGTACCTGCTGCAGAGATGTTTATGTATCCTTCAACACTCAGGGGATAATAAAAACAGTAATATAACCCAGGTAGTTGATGAACTTGCTGGAGAAATCTGTATTTGTACAGCCACAGTTTTGACACATCATAAAGTAGCATAGAAACTTAATGGTGCCTGCTGCAAAGCACTACATATAACATGCAGAATGTGGATTTGTACTTCATGTAGATAGGTGAGTGGGTTATTGATTTTGTCACAGAGATCATTTGCAACATGTTTTTTAAATGTCACAATCCTTCTAATATTGCACAGTGAGCTATGAACATGCATGAAGGAGTTGCATGCAAGTGGCAACACATTTGTTTAGAACCATGTTATTTTTTCCTTCATCATGTTATTCCAAGGATGCTAAAAGGGTAGCAATTAAATCATATTGGTATAGACAACCCAAACCACTCTATAACATTTTAAATCCCGGCTCTCTGTTTCTCCAGACCAAGCACTCTTTTTTGTTTAATGCAGATTTATATAGTGCAAACTCAACCCAAAGGTATTGGTGCGCTTTACATGAGCACTGATCACATTACACATTCAGGAACAGGGAGATTAAGTGATTTGTCCAGAATCACAGGATGTAGACAGGACACGAAGGCTCGAACCCTGGTTTCCAGCACCAAAGTCAGCAGTCTAGCCGTCAGACCACATCCTCTCTTAGCATATACTGACTTCCAGTAGGAACAATATGTGACTTCTATACCTTGTAACCCTCACTGACTTAAGTAACATTTCCTGTACATTGATTAAAAAAATTGGATGATTCATTTTCTCACTATAAAGTATGTGTTAAATAAAGTGCTTTGACACCCTACATCAGAATGATCAGCGAATAAATTAAATTAAATATGGAAAAAAATCAGAAAGTGAAATTTACATCATTGTTGGACTAATTACTCATAAAACAGAAACACTTTTCATTCATACAGTGCATGCATATTTCTTACATACAGGGGTTGAACAAAATCAAAAACTTGCCGCCAAATTATAGTTTATCTGCAGCACTTGTGAAGTGATAACAAGAGGAGCGCCTTACTTTCCGTCCATTGCAATGGCATGTAGGTGTAAGGCCCCATAAAGCTCTAGGTCAGTAAGAGACTCCAACAAGAGGACAGCAGATGAACCTTGAAATTCGGCTTTTGTGTTGGACCTAGTGGAAAGTGAAAATAAGAACTCCCACCTCTTCTGCCCCCCTCTCCTCTCCGCTCCCACACACAGGTCCCTGCTCCGAATAGAAAAGCAGACAATGTGTTAATGCTTCTGAATTTGTATCAGTATATTTCACTGGGGCATCCCTGGAACTAGAATTTGGCTCAACAATAGCTGCTGTTTAATGAATCCAGTGGGACCCCCTCATTGTCTGCACTGGTTGTAAGTGTAACCCTTCCGTATCACTGCCATGTTGTTGTCCTACCTTTATGTCTATAGCCTGTCCCAGTTTATGGTGTAAAAAATCTGCTCGCCTTAGGGAAGGACAAAGAGTACACAATCAAGTTGGTAAAATTTAAAAGATTAAACAAAAGGAGAGTGATCTAGAGAGAAAGAGTCAGAGACGTAGATGGTTGCCATGTTGCTAACTCCAGCGAAGGGATGGTGTGGATACTTCTGATGTTTGTCTCAATGGCTGTGACAGGGAGGGGAAAGTAAAGGTCCAGCGCCACGCACCTGACCTCCGGCCACTTCAACAAAGCTATTAATGAAGCGAGGAAGCCAAGCATGCTTCCTTTCTCGGTTTCCGTGGTAACGCCATGCTTGGGACCGCCAGCCTCTCTCGGCATCTTGCGTATTCCGCCCAAGTCAAATCCCATCAAAACTCCGAATGGATTTTTTAATGGACTATTAACGTGTTTTGAAAAGAAAAACGAGCCCAGTAGCACACAGAAACATCGCAGAGAGACTATTTACAAATCAAAATGTCACTTCGGTGGTGCCATGGCATATGACCTTACAACTGAGGTCAGCAAGGTCTTAGACCTGTCAATCGTCATTTTCAGTGGTTGGTATGACATAATTACGACCTGTGATCAATTATAATGCAGGGCCATAGGCCATGGTGATTTTTCTGCTGTTAATTTAAAGTACTGTCCGGAGAGAGACGATTAAATCAGCAGCCTTTGTCCTATAAAATGAACAAATGGCAGTTTTGTTCTTGAGCCGACAGTACTGGTGCTGCTAGGAGAAAAGAGAGCAGCTACAAACTGCCCTATGGGTCCCATGCTGCTGCAGATAATTTCTATTTTTTGGCCTAGCATGATACTGCAAAGGAACTCATTGTTATGAGAACATTGAGTGCAGTGTAAGAAAACAGTGAATAGAGAGGCTCCAATAAAGCGTATGGGGTAAATAAATGTTGGTGAGACTCCAGTAAAGTCTATAAGGGCAGTAAATTAAGGGGAAAGTGGGACTCCAGTAAAGTGTGTGAGGGAAGCAATTAGAGGTGAGGCTCTAGTAAAGTGTATGAGGGCAATAAATGGAGAAAAAACTCCAGTAAAGTGTCGGAACCCATGAGCATCATCTGCAGCATCCCCAAAGGATCATTCCTCAGTCCCACCCTGTTCAACACTTACATGGCAACCCTGGCCAACATCATCAGAACCCAATGCCTCAACATCATATCCTATGCAGACGGCACCCAGCTCATCCTCTCACTTTCAGAAGCCCGTCCACCACAAGGTACAACTTCCACAACTGCATGACGAGTGTCGCCGACTGGATGAAGACCAACTGCCTGAAGCTCAACACAGACAAGACGGAAGTGCTGATCTTTGAGAATAACACCTCGCCATGGAATGACACCTGTTGACCCTCTGAGCTCAGTCCCACACCCACCCTTATAGACCATGTTTGCAATCTCAGTATCATCCTGGATAGCAAACCCACCATGAAACACCAGATCAGCGCAGGCTGCTCTGTTTGCCTATAAACCTTTCACATGGTCCAAAAGAACTTTAGATGGTTCCCTGTTAACACCAGGAAAACCATCACTCACGCCCTAGACACAAACTGACTGGACAACAGCAACACAAAGGAACCATCACCCAACTCCTAAAGAGACTCCAAAAAATACAAAACACTGCTGCCAGGCTCATCCTTGATCTCCCCAAATGGTTCCACATCACCCCCATCTCAGGAACCTCGAATAGCTTCCCACCCAGAAACAATGCCAATTCAAGACGTTATATCTCTACAAGGCCCGCCATGACCAAGGACCAATATAACAAAAAACATTTGCCTACACTGATGAATAATTCGACTCAAACAGAAGAACAGACTGTTTCAACTGGAGTTTTTTTTAGCTATTTAATAGCTCTTTTACTTCTCTAGAATAGAAACACGAAAATATTTACATTTTACAAGAAAAATATTCACATTTCAAAAAAACAAGAAAAAATTAAGAAAAAATTGGACACAATCAATTCCAAAAGAAGAAGATATACACAGTCACTCTATTCAAACATATCACAGTCAATCAAAATAAACCCACTCATACAAAGCCTGACACACTCGTGGATCCCGGTGTGTCAGTGTGCAGGGAAAGGAAAACAGGGAAAATAGAAATTGCTCTGCGACTTAGCACATTGAATTATCAATCAGTGTAGCACGACAAAATATATTCATTACACTTTTCTATTTTCAACAAAATCTAAACAAGAATATGTACAATATCAAGCACTAAAGAGTGAAGAAATGTTTTGAATCACTCTACGTTTTTAAGTTTCATAACAGAGCAATTACTAAGGTGAGGGCCTACGCGTTTCGAATCCCCGTAGCTCGAAAGGGAGGGATTCTCATCAGGGCCGGGGAAAATCTATAAAAGACAAAGAGATGATTGCCGTTTGTCAGCATGAACCATCGTAATTGAAAGAACACAAGTGAGTGAACCACCATCAAGCCACACAGCTTACCTTACTCACAAATGAGACGTGTTTCTGGGGGGTGAGAAGGAGAGTTATCTGTAAGGGTTAAATGAGAGTGCGGGCGGACTTTTTAGTACCAGAATAATCATGGGTGGTCGGGTATCAAAAGCTTGAAAAAAACATGTAAACTAGATACCTGTCCAGGGAGACGCAATGGTCGCAGATGGATCAGCGTTGTCTTTAAACATCCAGGATAGTGGGGAGTCTTTTCAAACCCAACCATAGAAATTGAGTTTCTGACTAAAGAAAGGAAAAAACTGGCAGGTTAGAAGAGTCCTGTCGGACTTCTTTCCGGCAGGGGAGTAATCAATTCATCGTTGCTTAAATGTGGACTTAAGGGAGACACTCAGTAGAAGCGGAAACGTGTGTCTAAAGTCACAGGGTGCGTTTTTTCGCTTATTAATTAAGACAACAGAGTATGAGGGCGGACGGTTACTATGAAAATGCAATTTAACATGTCACAGAGAACTGTCGAGGAAAGTACCTGTTTCACAGAAGTCCAGGGACTTGGGTTGGAACTTAGCACATTAGCCGGTTTCTTTTAGGGAGGTATTTTGCTCACAGGGGAGAAGAAGAATCTGAAAAAGAACAGGGCGTGTGGGGTCAGGGCTGAACCATAACTAGGTGCCTCCTTTCCCTAAAAGGAAAGCGTGTGAGATAGATGAATTCTCACCTTAGGCAAAGTCAATGAAGAATAACGGGGGCCAGCCTGTGGAGTGCTGGCGGCGTCCACTACGCACTGATCACTCGCACATGCGCCAAGAGTTTGGTTGCAGTGTGGATCGCCCGCCCATATTTGTAAAAGGTCTCATGCGGGTGCTAGTTACTCGCGCATGAGTATCAGTGAAGTCGCGCGTCCGCCCAAACGTGCAGGAAATCTCTGGGAGACGCTGCTCACTCGCGCAAGCGCAGGGTGGAAGGCGTATCCTGGAGGGGTGAGGGATGATTGCCCACAGTTACAGGTATCACTGGGGCCCAGAAGCATGTCTGACAGTTTAAACAAAAACGCAAATAAAGAACAGTGCTAATCAGGGGGCAAAGATGAATTATAACTCAGCTCCATGAGGAGAAGGTGAGCTATAATTTATAGATCGCGGACAACTCGTTGAGCCCTATGACTGCTGAGTTGAATTTCACGATAAGCAGTGCCTCTCGTTTTGACAGTTTAGAGTCCAAGTCTCCACCCCTGGGATCACGTTCCACAAAATTAGCAATACTGTTCTCTTTTTTAAAAGCGAACGGGGGGGGCTGGTTCAAGGTCTCATCAAGGTTTTTTACCAAGTGCCAATTTTGACCTATCACTTTTTTTAGTTGGTTAGCATTTGGGCAAAAAGTTGTGACGCACACCTGTCGCTTGAGCTGTGGCTTGTGACGAACCAGCCCCCCCTGTTCGCTTTTAAAAAAGAGAACAGTATTGCTAATTTTGTAGTGAAGGCAGCCATCCCAAAGGAAACTGTGCCATCGATTCGCCAAATGTTGGGTCTGAACCCCATTATAGGCCACCACAAATGTGGGACCTGTCTGTGTTGCGACACCACAATTGAGGGAGCCCTGTTCCAGCATAGAGGGGTTTCATGGAAACATGAAACGTTCAGTAACTGCAAATCCAAATATGTCATCTATGGGATCCTGTGTCCCTGCGGACTCCTGTACATAGGAAAAACTAATCAAGAAGCCCGCCAGAGAATCTCTCAACACAAATCCAGACTAAAAAATCGAGTGGAATCAGCACCCTTGGTTAACCATTGGAATAGACTCAATCACAAAATTTCAGATTTGAGGTGGACCATTATTTCTAAAGTGGAACGTGATCCCAGGGGTGGAGACTTGGTCTCTAAACTGTCAAAACGAGAGGCACTGCTTATCGTGAAATTCAACTCAGCAGTCATAGGGCTCAACGAGTTGTCCGAGATCTATAAATTATAGCTCACCTTCTCCTCATGGAGCTGAGTTATAATTCATCTTTGCCCCCTGATTAGCACTGTTCTTTATTTGCGTTTTTGTTTAAACTGTCAGACATGCTTCTGGGCCCCAGTGATACCTGTAACTGTGGGCAGTCATCCCTCACCCCACCAGGATACGCCTTCCACCCTGCGCTTGCGCGAGTGAGCAGCGTCTCCCAGAGATTTCCTGCACGTTTGGGCGGACGCGCGACTTCACTGATACTCATGCGCGAGTAACTAGCACCCGCATGAGACCTTTTACAAATATGGGCGGGCGATCCACACTGCAACAAAACTCTTGGCGCATGTGCGAGTGATCAGTGCGTAGTGGACGCCGCCAGCACTCCACAGGCTGGCCCCCGTTATTCTTCATTGACTTTGCCTAAGGCGAGAATTCATCTATCTCACACGCTTTCCTTTTAGGGAAAGGAGGCGCCTAGTTATGGTTCAGCCCTGACCCCACACGCCCTGTTCTTTTTCAGATTCTTCTTCTCCCCTGTGAGCAAAATACCTCCCTAAAAGAAACCGGCTAATGTGCTAAGTTCCAACCCAAGTCCCTGGACTTCTGTGAAACAGGTACTTTCCTCGACAGTTCTCTGTGACATGTTAAATTGCATTTTCATAGTAACCGTCCGCCCTCATACTCTGTTGTCTTAATTAATAAGCGAAACAACGCACCCTGTGACTTTAGACACACGTTTCCGCTTCTACTGAGTGTCTCCCTTAAGTCCACATTTAAGCAACGATGAATTGATTACTCCCCTGCCGGAAAGAAGTCCGACAGGACTCTTCTAACCTGCCAGTTTTTTCCTTTCTTTAGTCAGAAACTCAATTTCTATGGTTGGGCTTTGAAAAGACTCCCCGATATCCTGGATGTTTAAAGACAACGCTGATCCATCTGTGACCATTGCGTCTCCCTGGACAGGTATCTAGTTTACATGTTTTTTTCAAGCTTTTGATACCCGACCACCCATGATTATTCTGGTACTAAAAAGTCCCCCTGCACTCTCATTTAACCCTTACAGATAACTCTCCTTCTCACCCCCCAGAAACACGTCTCATTTGTGAGTAAGGTAAGCTGAGTGGCTTGATGGTGGTTCACTCACTTGTGTTCTTTCAATTACGATGGTTCATGCTGACAAACGGCAATCATCTCTTTGTCTTTTATAGATTTTCCCCGGCCCTGATGAGAATCCCTCCCTTTCGAGCTACGGGGATTCGAAACGCGTAGGCCCTCACCGTAGTAATTGCTCTGTTATGAAACTTAAAAACGTAGAGTGATTCAAAACATTTCTTCACTCTTTAGTGCTTGATATTGTACATATTCTTGTTTAGATTTTGTTGAAAATAGAAAAGTGTAATGAATATATTTTGTCGTGCTACACTGATTGATAATTCAATGTGCTAAGTCGCAGAGCAATTTCTATTTTCCCTGTTTTCCTTTCCCTGCACACTGACACACCGGGATCCACGAGTGTGTCAGGCTTTGTATGAGTGGGTTTATTTTGATTGACTGTGATATGTTTGAATAGAGTGACTGTGTATATCTTCTTCTTTTGGAATTGATTGTGTCCAATTTTTTTTTTGTTTTTTTGAAATGTAAATATTTTTCTTGTAAAATGTAAATATTTTCGCATTTCTATTCTAGAGAAGTAAAAGAGCTATTAAATAGCTAAAAAAAACTCCAGTTGAAACAGTCTGTTCTTCTGTTTGAGTCGAATTATTCATCAGTGTAGGCAAATGTTTTTTGTTATATTGATATAAGTGCTCAGCCTCTCTGATTAGAGCCAGCTCTTGTGTTGTTATTTGATGACCAAGGACCAGCATACATCAACCACCCTGAACTTCCACAAACCCACCTAACACCTTTGCTCCGCCTCCCTCACTCACACTTCTTGTATCTTCCAAAGCTACAGTGAAGTACTCTCCTTCCCCTACCTCACCGCCAAGTCCTGGAACAACCTTCCCTTCACCTCTGAAAATCAAACTCTCTCCTGGAATTTTAAAACAGACTCAAGATCTGGCTTTTCGACTTAGCAAGATCCTAGAGCTTGGATACCCTCTAGGGTGATTAGCCACGCTCAACACATCCAGATTGCTGGATTGATTAAAGTGTATGATTTTGCAGGGTTGTCCAGAAATATTGTATCCTGTCCTGCTGCCCACACAGAGGCACTGCAGAAGGCCTGCTGACCCGCATTTTATTTCCAACATTTGCAACCTTCTAAAGGACAAGCAACCCTCACTCTATCAGCCCTTTATGAGCTGTGAAAAAAGGCCTGTATCTGGAGGGGCGAAGCTGCAGCACATGAGGAGTACCTTCAGCTTTTGATATGCAAATCCAGCCAACAACTAATAAATAGCCTGAATCTGTGAGTGAAAACCATGCCTGGTAACTGTCCTGTGACTATGCCCTAAGTGTTTATTTTTTTTCATAAAGCATGTTTCAAAGTGCTGACATATTGTCTTATCTGTGGACACAGGTACAGGGAGAGTATGATTTGGCAAACGCCCCCAAAATCTGGAACTCCATCCCCCCCGCACATCAGAACTATACCGTCTTTTGTGGAATTCAAAAGACAACTCAAATCCTTGTTCCTTATCCGCTCCCTTGGTTGTGGATAACTCGGGCCAGAAAGCAACCCCATAACTATGCGACTACACTGAATCCTGTAACGAAAGAAGTTCTGCAGTACAATTATGCTCCGCTCACTCAGACACTCGTTGACTGCTAATACCTTTCATATGTCATGTCTCTGCTGATTTTATGTCATTCTCTTACTGTAAAGCGCTCTGTTACCTCCAGGTCTTGATAGCGCTATAGAAAACTTCCTAAATAAATAAAAATAAATAAATAGTTTGTTAAAGTATTAGACCCAAGACTGCACCACACCGCTACTTGTGAACAGGTTATACATTTACCAGCATGTTGCATTTTTGTTGACTATGCCATGAAACTGGGCACTTCTCCATTCCCTCAGGTAATATCCAGTTAAATTATTTTGATCACATGCTTTCTAGCAGATTTTGCATTGACTCTAAATACTCACAAACTTGCTAAAAGGAAGCAGATGAATAATTTAAAAAGTGATTGCCCAAGAGCACACAATGTAGCCAAATGGAAGACGGGAAATTATAACAGTGAGTCCTGGTTCTATGCTTCCAACTGGTCTACTAGAGCACAACTGCTGTGGCAGTGATTCTGATGACAAGGCCAGGGGGTTGCCCTTCCCAGGGAAATGATTAGGCCTGGGCAGAATTTCAATTTTGCCACAATGTAGGAGGCTGGCTTAGTAAATGGTGCACACTAATCCAGACAACCCTTATGCTCATTTTTGTGGTCTTAGACAATCTCAGAAAGCTCTCTAAGGGGTAGCTGTGGAGAGCAGCCTTCAGGCTTAGTCCAAAAGGAGTGTTAAGCAGCTTGTTTTACCAGAAGTAATGATGTAGTGTAGGTTAAACGAAAAAGAACCCCACAGTGTAGTTATAAAAGTAGTTACATTTATTATACACACTCACTAACACATAAGTATATCTCCTACCCGAAGATATCAACACAATACACACAATGTTTCAAAAGTAGAACCGGTAAGTAGCACAAAGACACTGTGGTCTCCAGGGGGAGACCAAACCATATACTGAGAAATTGGAATGCGAACTGTGATAGAAGTTGAGACTTGCACCAGAAGACTCAGAAGAGCTGGGGACCCGAGGAACCACCCGAGATAAGTAACCAGGAACCCCACCGAGGATATGTGCAGAGTGGAAACACAGCTGCGTACTCAATGCAAGTCAAAGGGAAAGTCATGTTGCAGTTTTCAAGAACAAGGACCCTTCCCAGTCGACCCCGAAGAAACCCCGTGGGAAATGGAAGGTTAGGGAGTCACCCCACCTGTGGATATTCCAGGAACCGGGATACCTACACCCGGGAAGCCGGGCGCAATGGTGCAAAGTGACGTTGGAAACCGCCGTAGACCTCAATAGAAGACTTCAGTAAAGGAGAAGCTGTTGAAGAAGGTGAAAGAGTCTGATGGAATCCAAGGATGGATTCTTGAAGAGGTGTACCTGCAAGCAGAGGGCACAGAGTCTATACCACTCGGGAGTGACCAGGAGGCAGGGAAGAACAATGACCACTGATGACGGAAGAAGCAGGAGAGTTGACGGTGACCTTGTCGCTGCAGCTGTGAGGGCCAGGCAATTCTGTAGAAGACCAGGAGATGTTCACAACTTGTCCCTTGTTGGAAATCAAGAACCAGGTGGTTGGTGTCCGCTAGGAGCACCAACAAGCCTTGGCTGCAGCAACAGATGTAGTAAACAAAGAAGGTGCAAGGTCAGGACCAGCAAGGTCCAAGGGACTCACCAAGTGCAGGAGAGTCAGAGCAGGCCCTGAGCAAGAAGCTAAGCCCACTCAAGTCAAAGAAGATACTCAAGAGGACCTACAGGCTTAAGGCACAGCAGTCGCAAGAGGACCTCAACCATCACACCAATGATGCAGGTCCTCAGTGCAGAGGATATGGCGAGGACAAAGACCTTGGTAGGAAGAGATGCTGGAGGCTGGAGCTTCTTGTAGCTCAAAGATCTCTGGATGAAATAGTCAACAAGTCTTGGCAACAGTAAGTCAACGCTGTGCACAGAGGTTCTGTTCCAGTGGTTCAGATGAGGGCTACTGGCCTCAAACTTTATGAGAAGACAGTGCAGGCCTGAGGGAGTAGCAGAACTACCACCTGTATTTCTGAGCCTTTTGAAGTACGTGGGACGTCAAGAGCAGCAGACCGGTCAGCTGAGTTGCGGTGCCTCCAGATGCAGTGGAGTGAGTCTTTCACTCCAACAGAGATTACTTTAGGTGTCTCTTCAACTCACAGGCCTGGAGAAGAACCTGGATGAAGCACAGGCACAGGTGACACAGAAGACCAGCAGGACGACAAGGCCAGGAGCATCAGGAGTCTTCCTTGATGCAGTCTTGGTTACCCTGAGGTAAGTCCTTAAAGACCCTAGGGAAAGGGTTGGGACGATTCAGTGATCCCTCCCAGAGGAGTGGCTGGACAGAGGGGAGGATACTCCTGTGTCCTTTGTCCATTTTCACACCAGAGAGGGAGCCAACAGCTCCCTGAACTGGTTCCAACTGGAATATGAAAGGAGGGTACCAAATATGCCCTTCAAAACAGCCTTGTAGCACTGGCAAGCCCCCACCTCAGCCCAATACATTAAGTCCTGTCTGGGAGGTGGTCAAACGTCCCTGTGATAGAAAACCTATTGTTCTACCTTCCCTGCTTGAGCTCAGCTCAGCAGCAGGAGGGTAGAATAGTGTCTGTGGTCGGCAGCAGCACCTCCTTGCTGTTAGACCCTGAAATTCTGGTACCAGGAATACAGGGGGGCTCCCTATTAGAGCCGCCCAGTACATGAGATTCTACATTCAACACTGGAATTCGTGTTGGGTTAGTATTCCAACATGTTTGATACCAAACATGACCAGTTTTGGTGCACCCATTATATAGTTAGACATCTAATAATTTACTTGATGTCCACTATATCTATTAAATGGCTAACTGTGATTACAAACCCTGGAGATCGACTCCGGGGTTTGTAGGCGGTGTTCTGCTCAGGCAGCGCCCCCTCACACTTATAACCTAGCACCCTGCCTTCAGGATTAAAAGGCCGGCCTTAAGGGTGACTTATAGTTTTTAAGTGTAGTGACCTCAGATATAAGGACATTTATATCTGCTGTGAGTGGTGCTAGCACCAGCTCACACAGGCTGCAGTGGCAGGCCAGTAGTCACGGTTCAAGTGGTCTCTCCTGGGTAGCATAATACATGCTGCAGCCCAAGGGAGACCCCTGGTGTACCTGTGCTCTGCGTACCTTAGTACCATATACTAGGGACTTAGAAGGGTACACCAGTAGCCAACTAGGAAAGTACCAACGTACTTACCAAAGTCAGATTTAGGGAGAGAGCACAGTGGCTGGGGTCCTGATAAGGGGGATCCCAGTCAGACTAGTCAGAAAACAGCATAACATTAGCAAAAAATGCACCCTCCCGTCTTTTGGGATATGACAGTGCATTTTTGCGGTTAGAAAATAGTGTGAAATGTCTGGAGTAAATTGGGGAAAATCCTACCTCAAGTGCACAATTAGCCATCATGAGCAGTTGCTCTCTATTCAGGTTCTGTTGCATTTAGCATTATTTCTTAGCACAAAGTGCATCCTTGCATCCATTTGGGATGCAATTGGGTATTTTTGCAGTAGGAAAACAGCGCTAAATGCAGAATTCTCTTCTTGCATAATTCTGCATAATCTCATAGAATTGATGGGTAATTCCACATGATGACACTATTTGGAATTAAGTGAGTTATCACCACTAAATATAACACTCGATAAGCTCATTCTCTAGCCAAGTTATTTGCTTCAAGAAAGCCTCATTTAGGGGAGGAGATACATAAATAAATAGTCCCCCGGCTCCCTGACAACATCTTTTGATGCCTCTGTGCATGCAAAGTGTCAAGGCTCGTACACAATTGGTCTCCACAGTCCCAAAAGTATCCTTTTAAGTGATAATAGTACATTGATGAAAGTGATCTTTAGTACAGTGTGTAAGGGAAGTAAGCGGAGGTAAACAAGATGCCAGGAAATTGTATCAAGACGGTCACTGGAGATGACTGAGTGCCCAGTGAAGTGTACGAGGAATGGACTATAAAGAAAAGTGTGAGCGCTGTGATTAGACGCAAGACTTCATTGAAGTGTAGGGCAGTAATTAGTGAATGTTAGATCTGGCGGTATCTAGTTGGCAATGGTTATCACCTTTGTCCAAATAGGGACCCTTACTTCTAAGTCAGGATAAGGGGATTACACTCATTAATAACCCCTGCTCACCCCCTTGGTAGCTTGGCACGAGCAGACAGGCTTATCTCAGAGGCAGTGTGTTAAACATTTGTGAATATACACAGTAACACTACAGATGGACACAACACAGGTTTTATAAAAATAAGTATTCTTTATATAGACTTAACACAAGAGCACAATTGACAAAAATCCACAATACTACACTTAAGATTACTTAAAATATTATTAAAGTCTCTTAGTTCAAGTTGTTGGTAAATGCGACAAAGTTCTCAACAAAGTACCTGGATGCGTAACGAAAAGTGAACAAAAGGCTCGCAAAAGGGGAGATGCGTCGGTTCCGTGACCCGGGGGAATGGTTGCATCCTTCATCAATGCTTGCGCATAGTAGGGGACTCATCGTGAGCCTTACCGGTGCGGAGGTGATGCATAGATTCGCGGCTTGCGGGCCCTTTGCGGTGCGCAAGATTGCGCCTTGATGTGATGCGACGATCCGGTTGTGATGCGAGAAGATGGCACCCTTGATGCGGCGATGCGATGATGCCCTGGCAGCCTTGCGGTGACTCTGTACTTTGGAGCCGCGACAGGCCCTGCGACGCGCTTCTCCGGTGATGCGATGGCGACTCTCTCGATGGCGTCACGCTTCTCCGGTGATGCAACAGCAGGCAGCTTCTATGAACACATGCTTCCAGGGAGATGCGGTGGAGGATCGCTTCTCCGGCGTTGCGATGACTTCAGCTGCAGTGGCGACACGCTTCTTCTCGATGCATCGTGCTTCCAACTCCTAGCGGCACGCAAGTGACTGGAGTCAGAATTCCCAGGGAGAGCTGGAGGTGAAGTCTTTTGCCCTGAGATTTCAGCAGGAGGCAAGCACAGTTCAAACCCTTGGAGAATATTCTGTAGATGAAAGTCCTTACAAAGTTCCTTCTCCTTTCCCTTGGCAATGAAGCAACCTCTGCAGGCCAACCCAGCAAACAGCACACTGGCAGAGGGGCAGTCCAAACTCCGCAGCTTCCTTGGTTCTTCTCCTTGACAAAAAGGTTTCTTGTTCCAGAAGTGATCTAATTTCTTGGGATCAGGGTCCCAATATTTATACCCTAAAATCCTTTGTTCTCTGAAGGCAGAGAGGCCTCTGCCTAGTTCAAACCAGTTCCTGAGCACTTTGTTGACATAACTCTCTTCTTCCTTTCACTGTGCAGGGCAGAAACATCAACCGCCCCACAGGAAGTGGAGCCAGCATAAGGGAGGGAAGATACAGCTCTGGAGCACTCTGTTGACATGATTCCTCCTCTCCTTTCACAGTGCAGAGCAGAGACATCAGACACGCCACAGGGGGTAGGTCCAGCAGTGTAGAGGGAAGGCCCTGCCCTATTCAGGTCCCAGGTGCAACTCCTCCCTCTCATCTAGATGCAGATCTCTCTATTCACCACTGGGCTGCCCCAGCCTGTCTCCTGGAATTCCCCTGCCCTGTCACACACAAACCCAGACGAGGAATACACAACCCAGCAGAGGCAGGCTCAAATGGTTAGGCAAGTAAATACCTGCTTTCTAAAAGTAGTATTTTCAAACACAGAATATTAAAGTAAACTTTACTAAAAGATGTACTTTATTATTCTGAGTTCAAGCATACTAAATTCGAATTTCTACCATGTTCCCTGAGTCAGTTAGGATTATAAGAATGTAATAATCTTAACTGCCCATTCTGGCCAATGAGAACAGGTAGCCTTCAATAGTGAAAACCGAAAATGACTGTAATTCACTATTAGAACATGCTACACACATCAGAGCATGTCCTACCTCATGCTTACAATGCACTCTGCCCTTGGGCCTACCATAGGGGTGTCTAATATTAAGCAAGGGGAAGGTTTAGGGACTGGCAAGTGGGCGCACTTGGCCAGGTCGACATGGCTGTGCTAGACTGCACACAGGCCTTGCAATGGCAGGCCTGAGACACACTTTACAAGATGCTTCTGTGGGTGACACAACCAGTGCTGCAAGCCCACAAGCAGCATTTGATTTAAAAGTCCTGGGCACACATGGTGCACTTTACTAGGGGCTGACAGATAAATCAAATAACCCAATCATGGAATCCAAGTATATTATTTAACATAGGAGCACTTGCACTGTGGCACTGATTAGCAGTGGCACAGTGCCCAAAGCATACATCCAGCAAAAACATATTAAAACAGAGGAGGCAATCCATCAAAAATGGAAGGGAGACTCACGCCAATGATGTCAGGTCTAACAGTGAAGTGTATGAGAAGTTTAAAAGGATGTTAGAGCGAATCTATTGGAATGTATGAGGACATGCATTGGTTGCAAGTGAGGCCAATAATAGAGGAAACGGAAATAGGCAGGGTTCAAGTCCTAAAAAAAGAAGTGTGGGGACTCACCAAGTTAGGCAGATTGGGTGTGACATCACCATGTCTGACATCACAGAAAGTGACATCACTGTGTGTGCCATCACAGGAAGTGACATCATGGCATGTGACATTGTATGTGGCATCCCAGTAAGTTGCATTGTAACCCATGACCTCACAGGAAGTGACATCAGATCTTAAGACCTCGTTGAAATTTAGCAGGTCTATCATGAATACATTTGAGCGCATTCCAATATTTAACAAATTAGATTTTGCATTGGGGTTGTGCCCAAGTATTGACGCAACCCAGATACAAAATCTGGGTCTCAACTCATACATTTTTTTTTTAACGCTGCGACAAAGAAATTGACAACAAAGAGAAATGTAGCAGTAAATCTGTTCTGCTTAATTGGTTGCAATGTCTTTGTGTGCCAGATAAATCCCAGGGAAAAACAATGAGGGTAAGATAACTCTGTAGGATTGTGTATTTGCTGGAGAGATCTGTTTTTTGCCTAGCCCTAGTTTTTAATCAAAGTATCATAAAGGGTTAATATGTCTTCTGCAGAGCACAATATGTAACAAGCAGATGACAGATTTTTAGTTTATGCAAATGGGTAAGTGGGTTACTGCTTTTAAGACAGATCCTTTTGTTACTTGCAGTTCAAAAATTTTAATCTTTCTATTATTGCACAGTGAGGTATGAAGGACATGCAGCTCCCAAAACTCGTAACCCTCACTGTCTTATGCAATGCATCCTTTATATTGATGTGCACAGATATGATTTATTGTCAATGTATAATTTGTATGTGTCATTTAAATCAGTCTGACACCCTACATTGGGATGAGTATTGGCACTACAATTTAGGATGTCAGAGCATTTTACATTACACGTACACATATACAAATGTCACGAGTTTGTTTTATTTCTTGTATAGTGCTTTGCACTACTGTGGTGCTAAAGCGCTATAAAATAAATGAAGCAAAATTGTCATGTTTAAATTATTTGTGTAAATACTGGGGCGACTAACACATCTGGCACTCTTCTAGTGCATGCATATATATCGCTTATATACAGAGAGTGAACAAAGTCAAAATCATTTCTCCCTTAAGTGCCTGTGAAGTGATAAGGTGTGAACCTTTGATTTCCTTCCATTGCATCTAGGTGTGAATCTCTGGAAGCTACCAACCAGGATAATCCAACAAAAGGAGGCCAAAAATGGCCCCTTAACTTTGGCCCTTTTATGGGCACAGCTGCAATCTGATAAGCCTCTTCTCTGTCTGTATCTTGCCTCTTAGAACAAAAGCAGACAATGTGCATTTGCTGCTGAAAGTGTCTTGGTGTCAGAAAATGAAGCTGTGACGAGTTCAGCATATTACTGGGTGGGGTCAACTTCTTGGCCTGGTAGACGGCGTCTGTCCTCTGAAAATAGTGGGTTGATGAGTCCTACCCTGTCTACCCTTTACTAGAGCCCTGAAATAGTAAAGGGAAGTAAATAGAGGTGAAACAGGATCGGATACAGTGACTGAAGAAAGAAACTTGAGCTATGTGAGTGAGGGTCATAGTCGGAGGAAAGATTTACTCCAGTGACATGAATAAGGCTGCAGTGCACGAGATCAATGTTGAGTCAATATAATACGTCATACAAATGCGCCGGTGGACAAAAGAGTGAATGATGCTCCACTGAAACACTAAAATGCATGCGACCAGTGACTGGCAGACAAGATAGATCTATTGACGTAGCTGACTCCATTGGTAGAATAAGACACGAGATTGTCATGCTGTCAGCTCGACATCATTACTAGGTAAACCTTCCCACGACACAACATATGAGCGAGACTGTGAGAGCTCTTGGAATACAGTAACTCAATAACAGGGCCAGCGTAGGCTCCTGGAAAATAAATCATGGAAATAAATCTGACAGCCTTTAAGGGAATGGCACAGAAATTTCAAATAGAGGAGAACAGCTACGTTATTGTTTTTATGATTGTGGTTTATTCTTAGCTTCATGTATGGAAATCCCCCTTCCAGCACTCCCAAACTAACAATGGGGGGCTCGGCTCGGGAAATAATTTGATTGGCTGAAGATTAAACGTAATGTACTTATAAGGCAGCGACCCTAAAGTCACATATACAGTTCTTTCACAAGGTTGTTGTCCTTAGACCACGGCTCTTTAGATCAGTGATGGATTTATGAACATGTTAGGGGTCTTATGTAGAGTTGGTGTGGCACTGCATTGAAGCATGGCGAGTTTCTCACTCACAGTGCATAGAGTGCGACTGACGCTAAACCACTTGTAATGCAGTGGAAAGAATATGAATTGTGTTATATTCTCATATTGTTTATGTATGTTACCCAGCCTAGCTTTCTCTTAGCTGCTCAGACAGAGTGAGAGATGGTATCGGAATGTTGGTGTGACTGTGAGGAATGGAATGCCTGGGTGCCTGTGTAGATGAGTGGTGACAGTTGGAGATGCGCTGAGCAGCATAGAGGCTGCTCCTGGTGGGACTGGAATACGGGCTGGCAACTGGGATGTGGACTGATGTACATATGTACTTGGAACCAATAAATAATGCTACTGAATTCTTCCTGGCTACCTGTGTCAACTTGTATAAAGGCCACACCACCACCCAGGAGGCAGACACACCGCGCAGCCACTATGTGGTCGCAGTCAAGCGGCCGGTGGAGGCAGCAGCGCAACGTGGCCACTCGAGCAGACAGGGGGCAACACGCCCAAGATCCAGGGCTAGGAATCGAACACCGGATGCTAGCTGGGCACCGCAAGCAGGCACAGCACATGGCAGCCATGCAGCTGTAGCTGTTCAAGACTGCATGCAATGTCAATCAGCTCACTAAAAGTGAGCAGGAGTTAATGGCTAGAGTGAAGGAGAACAGCCAACTGATGGTGTCGCAGCAGGACATCACCCGCCGCCGCCACCGCCAGCTGCTGACCCGGCTATCAGCATATACCAGGTCAAACCACCTGATCGGGAATGCAACATCCCAACTGTCACGCCGGTCCCTGGCAATGCAAATCCAAATCGTGCAATGCTGCCAGGATGTTGCAAGGACCCTGGAGCAGGTCACAACCGCCGTCCAAAACCAACAGGTGTGTGGCCATGGCCATGCAAGGGGGGGGTGATGATGCCAGTGGGGGCACATCCTGCCTGAACAGCCTGTCTGTGCCGGTGGTACCAGAACAGAGCTGCAGTACCACGCCCAGTGCAGTATCACGGCCGGACACTGCTGACGTGGATTTGGAGAGGCGACAGGGTGCGTACGGCAGGAGGCGCCAGTGAATGACTGAACATTAGCAGCAGTGCCATGCTGATGTACCAAGCACGCCTGCTCTGCATTCATGAGGCTATATGACGCAATACAGT
Source organism: Lissotriton helveticus (assembly GCF_964261635.1). NCBI lineage: Eukaryota > Metazoa > Chordata > Amphibia > Caudata > Salamandridae > Lissotriton > Lissotriton helveticus. The sequence continues at coordinate 1,357,306,566 of NC_136065.1, forward strand.
AGTTATGTTGTTTGAACAAACAAGAAAGTTATAGATCTTGTTAAAAAAATTATAAGAATTTTATTTTAAACGCAAATCTTACTCTTGTCATTATTTCATATGGCATGCATGAGTGCAGTGTTGTGTGAGGGGTATGGGTGCACTAGAAATAGTTCAGTGTGATGTTGTTGCGGCGCCTGCGCCCTTCAGCAGGATTCTCCCCGCGTGCATGATGCACATGTGCAGGGGTCCGGTTGTCCCCCTCCGACTCACTACCAGAGATCTCCACAGGTATCCTCCGCTTGGTAGCAATATTGTGGAGTATGGCACACACGGCCACGATGCGGCAGCAGACCTCAGGCTGGTATTTGAGGGCCCCACCAGTCTTATGTAGGATGCGGAATCTGCTCTTTAACATCCCAAATGTCCGTTCAATGACATTTCTTGTGTGAATGTGCGCAGCATTGTAACGCCGTTCCTGTGGTGTAGCAGGGTTGAGGTATGGGGTGAGGAGGTACTCACGGAGGCCGTAGGTGCTGTCACCTGAAGGAAAGGAACAGAGGGTCAGTGCCTGTTATGCGCAGCTACATGGTCTTGACATACTGTATGTGGGCATGTGTACTTACCAAGGAGATGTCCTTCGCCAAAGTCACCCCTGGCCAAGCGGGTGTGTATGCCGCTGTGCCTGAAGATGAGTGAACCATGCGTGCTCCCTGGGTATTGGGCCACTATGTCGGTGATGATTGTCTTTGCATTGCAGACCATCTGGATGTTGAGTGAGTGGTAGGACTTGCGGTTCCAGTACATGTATTCTGTCTGAGCGGGTGGGCAGATGTGGATGTGGGTACAGTCAATGCAGCCAATTACATGGGGGAATTGCGCTGTGTTATAGAAGTCAAGCTTTGTTTGGTTTAAGTCCTGCTGGGTGGTTGGGAAGGTTATGTAGTGGTGTATCCGGGTCAGCATGGCGTCCAGGAAACTCCGTAGGCAGCGTGACAGTGTGCTCTGTGAGATCCCCTCTGAATATGCTGCTATCCCCTGGAAGCTTCCGGAGGCCAGGAGGTGCAGGCAGCACAGGACCTGGACATGGGTGGGCACGGCATTGGTCCTCCTTGTTGGGTGCTGCATTAGGGGGTCAAGGTCTCTGATGAGCTTGGTTATCATTGCCCCATTTAGCCTGTATTTGGAGTAGATCTCCTCTTTAGTCTGGCCCAGGAGTGTTATCCGCAGCCGGAAGATGCGCTCCTGGATCCTGCGTTGGTTCCGGGCAGCAGCCTGGAGCCTCTGCCGCCTTGCCACGATGTAGAGACCTGGCATTGTGAATGTCCTCATGCTCCTACTGTATCTCCTGAAGTGTGTTTGTTTCACCATGCACCTGTACCTTGTTAGTTCTTTTTTTTTTTTTTCAAAATGAACCTCATGGTTACCACCTGGTTTGACTTCTCCTTAATTTGCGACTCGCATTTAGCGATTTTGGTGTTTTTCGCAATTTGCGATTTTTGATGAATTGTATTTGCGATTTATTTGGAAATTCGCAAATTCATTTGCAGAACAAGTGGAAAATCGCGGTTACAGAATCGCAAAGGGGGTTCCACATTGATTCTGCAAATTTATGTTTGCGAATTCGCTATTTGGTGGTTATTTGCTTCATGAATTGGGGGAGCGGAAATTGCGATCGCAATAGCTGTTTCGCAGCTATTGCGATCGCAATTTCGGTTGATGAATCTATGCCTATATCTTTAGCTCTCCTTATTCTCGTGAGATATGGAACGGCACATCATACTGCAATCCTGTTCATGGATCTCTATGTTTTCGTCATTACGTTATCTCTGGTTCTCTTATTCACGTTTGGCTTTATTCTTTTATGCTTTCCTTGCTAGATTTTTATCTACCATTTTCTCATTTGACACGGGTATTTTCTGGATACTCTCACTATACTATTTTATTCCATTCTAGATCACTGTGGTCTCAGCACCTGGTTGAATCTATATGGTTGTTCTATATTGTGTGTATCTGTGCAATTTGTTCCAGATTTTTTGTTACTATTTGAAAACCGTTTATTTATTCTTCTTATGCTCCCCGGACAGCTATGTTTCTGAATTAATTGATAAGTAAATCACTAGTGGTTTTGATGTTGAAATATGTATTTTCTCTACAGATACTTTGTCCCACTGTGAGTTGTACATCTCTGCCCTGATGAAGGTGTAGCCCCGGCTGGGGCCACACACCCAAATGCGCGTTGCCTTTTTACCACTGGGGATATCTTGACTGATCTTTTTTCCATCTCCCCGATGATTTGTCTCCATCTGTCACATCTAGATCAGCCGGTGGCTGTTATTTACCTTGAATATGTTGTATGTATGTGGTATGGATTTATGTAACTTTGGTATACATGATGGTATGAGAGTCATTTATGAAGTTGACATGTGGGACTGTATTAATGAATTCTGTCATTTATTTAAAAAAAAACACTATGTGGCCTGATATCTATGTATTGAAGATGATTTATCTTATGTAATAAAATCTTAATATATTTGTATTTAATTGCTCTTGGCCGGTTCTGGGGGGCATTTTGTTATTCATTAAATGACCTCCTAGTGAGGCGTATGATTGAATGTTTACTGGCAGGTTCCTTTTTGATTTTGTATTTTCCCCGTCTACCTGCCTGCAAACCAACCGGGGGTCCCCCTTCTATTTAGATCTCTCCTATTGTTTTGGCACATAAGGGTGCTATGTTAAGGTTGGATCACTGAAATAATATCGAGGGACAGAATATCGACCAACAATAATATCGTTGACAAAATATCGAGAGACAAAATATCGAGTTTCTATCTACAAACAGGTAAGTACAAAAATATCGAGTTAAAAATATCGTTTACAAAAATATCGTTGTAAAAAATATCGACTTTATTAAAAACAATGTTTAATTACATTAATATAAAAAATTAATTACTAAAATATACTTAACAATACTTAAAATAACTTTTAATAATTAAATAATTAATGAAAGTAAAAAAATAATATTTTTTAATCATATTTCTTAAAACATATATATATATAGTAACAAAATTTAAATAAATAATAGCCAATATTATTAACGTACAAATACAATAGAGTAAAAATTACTATTCCCACTCCAGTGGGTGCAACAGTAGGGAAAGCATTGGATAGCGTAGGGGTTAAAATTACTATTCCCACTCCAAGGAGTGCAACAGTGGATATATGACGTTACAACGCAACTTTTACAACGCACTACCATTACAACGTAAGTATTGGTAAGTATATAATAATTTTTATAATTTAAATTATTTAAAATTAATTTAATATAATTTAATTTAATTTCATTTCATTAAATTAAATTAATGTAAATTTAATTTTACTTTATTTTTACACTGTACCCCTGTACCCCAAAAACCCAAAACTGACCCTGAACCCTAAAAAAAACCATTTACCCAAAACCCCAAAACTGACCCTGAACCCTAAAAATACCCCTTTACCCAAAAACTAAAAACTGACCCTGAACCCTAAAAATACCCCTTTACCCAAAAACCCAAAACTGACCCTGAACCCTAAAAATACCCCTTAACCCAAAAACTAAAAACTGACCCTGAACCCTAAAAATACCCCTTTACCCAAAAACTAAAAACTGACCGTGAACCCTACAAATACCCCTTTACCCAAAAACTAAAAACTGACCCTGAACCCTAAAAATACCCCTTTACCCAAAAACTAAAAACTGACCCTGAACCCTAAAAATACCCCTTTACCCAAAAACTAAAAACTGACCCTGAACCCTAAAAATACCCCTTTACCCAAAAACTAAAAACTGACCCTGAACCCTAAAAAGACCCCTTTAATTTAACATAATTAGCAATTAATCAATTAAATTACATTAATTACCAATTACATTTTAAATAATTAACAAATATTATTTAATTACCAATTAATTAAATATTACTACCAATTAATACATTTACATATTTAATTAATTATAATTAAATTACTTCCCACCCTATTCCCCTATAAACCCACAACCCGCTACAGGAAATAAATTATTTTAATTTACATAATTAGCAATTAATCAATTAAATTAAATTAATTACCAATTAAATTTTAAATAATTAACAAATATTATTTAATTACCAATTAATTAATTATTACTACCAATTAATACATTTACATATTTAATTAGTTATAATTAAATTACTTCCCACCCTATTCCCCTATAAACCCACAACCCGCTACAGAATAAAATTACACAATAATTACAAAAAAATCATTAATTAAAAATAATTATAACATAAAATGACACTTTTCACACATATAACATAAAAACACTATAAATAATTAAATATTATTTAAAAAACGATATTTTTTACTATCTAGATTATATACTTGGATATTTTCACTTTCTATATTATTTACAGTCGATATTACTTCACTTACCTTAAAAACGATATTTTGACTGTCGATATTCTGTCCTGTCGATATTTTGTCCAAACGATATTTAAAACTCGATATTCTGTCCAAACGATATTTTGGAGTCGATATTATGTCTGTGCACCGTTAAGGTTGTGTGAGCAGGGGCGGCCTTATGCATGTGCAAGCTGTGCACCTGCACAGAGCCCCCAAACCCCAGGGGCCAGCAAGCCAATATATATCCTTAATATAATAATCCTCTGAGGATGGATACATATTTTCGTGGCGGCCCCTGGCAGGGATTTGGCGGCATCCGATTCTGTTCCACTTCCAAACACCCTGACCCCCCTCTTCACTGGCCTCCGCGCTCCGCCCTGCCCGGACCCCCTCTTCCAGGGCCCCCTACCTACACTCCCTGCCTAGGGCCGCCATTAGCCTAGAGCCGCCCCTGGTGTGAGGACCGACATACTTTGAATGTAAACATTTTTGAGGATGCTCATCTTCTTCCCATATTATTATAAGTTAGTGTGCATGCTGGAAGAGGCTAAAATATTCTGTACCCTGTTTTTACAGATTGCCTATCACCAGATTTAGGAGTTAGCAGCACCTCATTCTAACAATTTTTCTGCATTTTTAACCGCTATTGGTCTCTATCATTTTAACAGAATGCCTTTTAAACTGCCGTCAACTGGCGTTTTCAAGCAAGAAATGTTGCATGTGTTCAAAGGGGTTCAAAACTTTGTCAAATGCTTTCACGAATATGTTTCAGTATTTTTTTAATCTTAGGAAGAACACATGGACCGGCTCAAAGAAGTCTGATGGAGATTTAAGGACAAACCCCCAGATTCATCATTGTCCTCTTTTGAGAGTCCTTAATAGCGATTATTAAGGAATCGCTATTAAAGACTCGCAAAACGGGATTCATGTAGAAATCGCAATATTATTTGCGATTTCTACAGCATCCTTATTTGCGATTAGCAAATTGCTAATCGCAAATAAGGATGCGATTTCAAGGGTGCCAGGGGTGTCCAAAGGACACCCTGTAGCACCCCTGAAATGTAAATGTAGACTGATGTTGTGCACACACATGTCCAAAGGACATGTGTGTGTGTAACATACAACTTAGAAAAAAATTTCTAAAGTGCATTTTTCTACGTTTTCGCTATTTACCACGAAGTCAGACTTCGCGGTAAATAGCGGTCAAAAATAGCGATTTCGCAATTCAAAAATGGTTCATGAATTGCATTTAAGGAATCTCAAATAGAAATTCCTTAAATGCAATTCCTCGCAATTTAGCGATTTCGCAATTTGCGATTTTTGCATTTGGGGTGATGAATCCCAAATGCAAAAATTGCGCTCGCAAAGGGCCAGATTCTCAGAATCTGGCCCTTTGCGAGCCGATTTTCCGTTGATGAATCTGGCTGAAAGAGATTAAGTGAAAGGGAAAATGTAAATGATTTAGGAGCCAGGTATATTATCCAGGCCACACAGTTATAGAAGATGGAGTGGTTTCCAAAATATCATTGGTAGAGACGGTTGTTAAAGCACCGGACACTAAGTATAAATTGCTCTCCCTTTCAGGACTGTGTGAATACTAAAGTAAATGTATATGCAATTTTCCTGAAATATTGGAACCATTAGGATGTTAGGATGGCTACTGAAAAATATTACAAGTTGGAATGGCAGGAAGTACAGAACGCCTTTAATACGGTCAAATCTGACATTGTGCGTGCACCAACTTGAAAGCCTTTTTGCATGGGGAAAACTTGTAACATTACAACAGATGCTTGTTGTATGCAGGGACATAGTGACCCCCTGCTTTAGCAGCAGGGGTTCTTTATGGGTCTCGTCTAACTAAAACTTGACAGACAAAAGCCCCTCATTAACGCTGGAATACATTGTCAATAGAAGATGGAGCATCGAAAAGCGACATCTGGGTAATTAAAACCGGAATATGGATAATTGGAGGTAAGTAAACAATTTAATTAATACAACGAATTTCGTAGTGCGCTGCATCGCATTTTGTGATGCAGGGCGCGCTAAGAAATTCGTTTTATTTATTGAATTGTTTACTTACCTCCAATTATCCATATTCCAGTTTTTAACATTCCCCACCCTGCCCCTCACCCGCCCCGCCTTTCTGCCCCACCAGAACTCCCTCCACGGGCCGGTGCTGATTTTCAAGATGGCTGTCTGGTAGAGTGAATGAGTGGGCGGATGACAGAGTGGATGAGTGGATGGAAGGCAGAGTGGATGGATGGATGGACAGACAGATGCATGGATAGATGGATGGATGGACGGTCAGAAGGATGGATGGACGGACAGATGGATGAAGGAAGGATGAATCAATGGTTCGATGGGCAGACAAGTAGATGGCAGAGTGGAGGGTAGAGTTAGTGGACAGATGGCAGAAAGGACGGGTGGATGCCAGAGTGGATTGATGGTGGCAGAGTGGATGAATGGCTGGATGGCAAAATGGGTGGATTTATGGATAAAAGGAAGAGTGAATGGATGGTAGAGTAGATGGGGATGGGGATGGACGGCAGAGTGATTGCATGGAAGGATGGATGGATGGGCAGTCGCGTGGATGGATGGATGCAGAGTGAATGGATGGCAGCGTGGATGGGTGGATAGATGGATGGTAGAGTGGATAAATAGATGATGGATGGCAGGGTTGATGGATGGATGGCAGAGTTGATGGATGAATGGCAGAGTGGATGGATGGTTGGTAGAGTGAATGGATTGCTGGTGGAGTGAATGGATGGATGGATGGCAGAGTGGATGAGAGGGCTGCAGAGTGAATGAATGGATGGATGGCAGTGGATGGATGGATGGCAAAGTGCATGAATGGATGGATGGATGAATGGCAGAGTTGATGGATTAATGGATGAATGACAGAGGAGGTGGATGAATGACAGAGTGGATGGAATTATTGGGATGCATGGCAGTGGACTGATGGATGATAAAATGGATGAATGGATGGATGGATGAATGGCAGTGTTGATGGGTTAATGAATGAGTGGCAGAGGAGGTGGATGAATGGCAGAGTGGATGGATGGGTGGCTCTGTTTATGGATGGATGGCAGAGTGTCTAGATGGATGGATCTCATATTGCATGGATGGATCACAGAGTGGCTGGATGGATGGCAGAGTGGATGGATTAATTGATGACAGAGTGGATGGATAGATGAATGGATGAAATGGGGAAAGATTGAATGTTGGATGAATAAATGAAGGGTGACAGAATGTAAATTTGAAATAGTGGATATTAGCGAGTGGACGGAAGGGTGAAAGAATGAATGGATAGTGGGATAGATGGAAGAGACACAGAAGCTGTTCTATGGAGAATTTGGCTGACTTGGTTTGCTTGCATGGTGAAATGAGCACTTTAGATCAAAGTGGGGGTTATTTTAATGTTCTGGCTACTCGTGTGTTTAAATGTTATCACAAAAAACAGGGCAATGAGGAATGGAATGTGTCCTGTATGCTAAATGTATCTGAGAGGAGACATGCAGTGATAGAACAGGAGTTGCTTGCTTTTGCATGGGCTGTGGAACATTTCCATAATTATGTATGGTGTTCCTGGTTAATATTGAGAACAGATCATAAGCCTCTGGTTAATATTCGTTCTGCGGTCGGAGGATGAAATGCTACTGTCTGCATTGCTAGGCATTCTTCTAGATTGCAGGAGTACAATTTTACAATTGAATGTGCGCCAATATCACTAGGAATTGTTTGTTCAGGTTACCTGTAGAATGAGTGGAGATGAATACCACCGGCGATTCTGATGTGGTATCCACAGGTTGTCCTTTTTATAAAACAGGATGTAAGAGATGGAATTGAGTGAAAGTGTGGAATCCGATTCATTGTATTCCATGGTGCACAGTGGGTGATAGATTATTGGCCATGCAAGGCAAATGTTTCTCCTAAGACTCTGATCTTTTGGAACGTCTGAAAAGATCTTAAACTAGAAAATAATATTTTGATGTGTTTAGTCCCAAATACATTGCAAAGCAACATACGTAGCCTGGCTCACAAAGGACATCCCCGAATGTCCTCTATTAAGAGGTTGTAGAGAGAAAACTTCAGGTGGCCCGGCATATAAAGGATATCTGAGAAATGGATTGGAGAGTGTGATGATTTAGTACTATTGAGTGCATTCTAAAAATCATTCAAGCTCCCTTGTGTCCTTTTCCATGGCCAAAGAATTCTACTGAGAAAGTTAGTTTTGTTATTTTTTTGTCTATTCAATCAATTACCTGCTGATTACAGATTTGCTTCAGTCCTTGTGGGTTATCACTCTAAATGGCTTGGGGTCAAATTTGTCAGCTGAGCTACAACTAATGTGGTGATCAATTTGTAAAGGAAGTGTTCTAGCAAAATGAAAAAAGAATTTGATGGATAAAAAAGTACAATTAACAACTTTCAAAATAGGTGATTGGGTTTGTATTTGTAAACCAGGGTTTAGAGCTAAAACTGTTTCTGTATTTGGTAAACCATTTATAGTAGTTAAAGTTAATCTGTGTAGTGTTGGTAACAAAGGATAGTAGAGTTTGGAATGTCAAACGTGTGACCATGTGCAACGAAGCTTACGCTGAGGAAGGAAAAGATGTATGATGAAGAGAGTAAAAACTTCCTGATTACCGAGACGAAAACATGAGTGAATTATAATTCTGGTCAGCATTCTGGATGTGGAGATTAGATCCTATGAAAATAAAAGGAGAATTACATTCACTAATGCTTTTGATGGGATATCAAATGAGTCTAATTCTTAAGCTTCCCCTTATGAACGCGAACCTAGGGCATCACTTTTAAACACAGTCTGGAGTATCCCAAGCTTGTTACAGGGTCAACAATACAGTGACGATATAGCAAAGAAATGAATTACCTGTTTCCCCAAAAAAGAACAAATTGACAAACCTATATTCAGGTGTAGTATATGGAGGTTATTTTAGCTAAGTATGAGCGGTTTAGGTTGAGCTTAGTAGGGGCAGGAGGAGCAAAGTCTATTCATTTATATATGTTGATGTTTAAATGAGCAGAAAATGGTGCCACCGCCATGATGGCTGTGCATGCTGCCTCCTTTTCCTTTTTAATTCCTGGACCGAAGTAAAGTAGCCACGAGAGGACATTCTTACTGCGCTTCAAAATTCCTAAATTAATAAATTAACGCCTGGCTTGCTTGTTGTATTAGAACATAAAGCGTTCCTGGCAGCGGATTTCCCGAGGGGCTGGTTATGTGTTGACAACACGTGTGTGCTCATCCTTGAAGCAGGCTCTGCCTCACTGTGTGAATGTGTGAAACTGAAGGGGGCATGCATCACCCATCGAAGAGGGGTGTAGAAGAGGGAGACAGTCTGAGACGGGGAAAAAACACAGAAGCAAGAGAAAGGCATAAAGCCAAGGAAAGTAGTGGATGGAAGGAGGGGGGAAAAGGGATGTCAGATGGTGGCAAGAAATGCAAACAGAGATGAGAGGACCAGGGAGGGTAGGGGAAGTGAAGGGGAATGGAGGTTGTTTGGGCGATGAGTGAAATTGTGGTAGTCATGAAATGAAAGACAATTAGGTAGGAAACAAAAAAGGGAAATGTGAGGGTTCGGAAAAGGGGGATAGTGTCTGAGAGAAAGTTAGATAGAGGAAAAGGGGAAAACGAGAGGGAAAATATGAGACCGGGAGGAAGGGAATGCATTGAAGAGGAACAGAAGAGATTGTATTGAAAGATAAGCAGAAGGGGTGAGGAAACAATTAGTGAGAGTAGGGGAAGGAAGGAGGGAAGGTAGGGGAAGGGACGGGAAGGGAAGGAAGGGAGGGAGGGAGGAAGGGAGGGAACACATACGGAAGAGGGAGAGGGAGCCTTAGAAGGATAAAAAAAATGACAGTCAGTGAAAGGGAGAATTTGGAAGAAGAAACAGAGTAGTAGATGAGTGCAGAGTATAGAGTCAATAAAATAACACAATAAGTCATTTAGGAAAGGGGCTCAGGTGAGCAAAAAGAGAGGAGGGAACTGGAAAGTAAGAACTGGGGGTCAAAAGACGGAGAGAGTACGGGTTCAGAAGGAATAAGGGTGGAAGAGCAGGGTAAATGGGAGTAGGAGAAATAGGCTTCAATAAATTGACCCAAAAATCTTTAAGCTGAAGAATTCTATTTAGGACAGTGAAACGGTACAAAGAAATAACTCTGATAGAACATAATGAGCTTGATAGGCAGGCAGGGGATCACACGAACTTGAGCATTAGCATGATATTGCGTGGCGCGCTTTGAATCCCTTCTACTTCACACACTCACAGGACCCAATGTGTGGTTTTGTGTTTTGAAGCATCGCCCACATATGGTTGCCTTTTCTTCATGTTGGCAGGATACCATTATTTAGATCCTGGACTTTTATGGTACAAGTCAGTGTTATCTGATTATCAGACCACTCAATGCCCCTGTACAACTTGCAGAATGCATCAGGCTGTGAAATCAATGCCAAGAAGAATGGGAAACATGGCATCCTGCCAACGTGGAGGGCAGTGGCCACTCAACACCATTACGCCCTTCCCCTTTCAGTAGCTTTGTAGTGGTCAGAGCTACCATTCGTTCAATACACCTACCGTGGCGCAAACTATCTTAAGATAATGGATTAATGGCACATTCTAAATGTGACCAAGGAAGGAATCTTTGTGTCCTCTGTAACTGCAGTCCGGACACGATGATCAGTACTCTGATTAAGAACATTCAGAGGCTTGCATCCCTCCAGATTGGAGTCATTGGTCAATAGCTGTCAGATGACTTGAATTAGTCTTGAGTATGAGAACTTTATTTAGAAACCTACTTGTGTTTGCCAAGGAGGGGAGAACTGACACAGAGCACAGCACTTCAGAGGCTGACGCGAGTCTACGAACACATGTGTCCCCTTCCGCTTGAACCGGACTCGGTCTGTGTAATCGTCCAATGTATATTCAAATTGACTATAATTTGTGTATCTATGAGGATATTGTAGCACATATCTGTCAACAAAGCAATGGAACAGGGGACAAGGGCCTGGATAATGCCATTTAACAAACTGCAGAGTATATGAACTTGATGTTTGCCTCTATGAGTGCCAGCTCGGCAGCATCTTCAGACTGGGAACGTTTGTGGGCTCTGAGCTGATGCGACCATCGATTTTACCCTAAATATTGGGAGGCACAGACAGCTTAGAAATTTTCCTTTCATACTCCAAGATCTCTTCCTTAGGCTAAAGCAGATTTTCAATGAGCTGTCTGTTGGCAGAGCACCTCAACGTAGAGCAGTGTTGCACTGTATGACTGGATACTTCCCTTGGTAGAGCTTGCTTGGCCCCTTGTTCTACAGTAAGGACAACAACAACAGATGGGCTTTCAGTCTGGCTCTGAGAGATGCCCCAATCACTCCTATCCACAACTTTCCTGATGTAGATAAAGTGCTGCTCAAAGTGCTGACATTCAACTGTCTTGAGGTGGCAGATTTCCTCTGTGCAGGCCTCACCATCTGAAACTTGTTTTACTGAAATGTAGGCCCTCGTTAGCTTGACTAACTTGAAGGACAAATATAACTTGGCTGCTTTTTAGACTGCGCTCATAAGGCCAGTGCCGAGTCGGGTAGTGTGAGTAGTGAATATATCTCTTTACAACGCATGCTTTAGATTGCATGCCATTACAGCGCGGACCATTACATCGCAAGTCGTTACAACGACTTGCTGCAGGGGGGCCTTGGATTTAGGAATAGTATAATTTACTATTCCTACTCCAGCTTGTTCAACAGCAGGGAAGGTGTTGGATTGTAAATCTAACACCTTCTGCCCCCTACAGCAAGTTGTTGTAACGACTTGTAATGTAATGATTCACGTTGTAACAATGCGGTTGTTGTAATGACCAGGTTGTAATGTCATGCGATCTAAAGCATCAGTTGTAAACGCTGTTTCCCGTGGGTAGTATACATGTTGTGATTCAGTCACCCTTAGAAAGCAAGGTCATTCTTTTCTAGCTTGAGCGTCCAGTGCTCCAAGTGTCCTGTTGGCCTTTGTCTCCTTATCGTTTGTCCCGCCCTATCATCTCTACATACCATGACACGCCTGTGACCCACAGAATCAATTACTGTTAAATAAGAGAGATCACAGTGACTATGATGATGATGATGTGCATTCTTCACTTCCTCCATCACCACATGGCTCATGCTATGAAGGGGTCTTCCCCGTGGCAGTTCTTCACCTCGCCTGACTCTCAGACGCCATTCTGTGTTGGTCTTGCCCTCTAGAGCGTGAAGCCTGTAACACTACAACTCTGCGGCTCTGCATTTCAGGGATCAGAGCAGGAGGCAGGCCTAGAGCTGGAAGTCTTTACTACGTGAATGATGGCCGCTTCTGATCAATACCAGGAAATCAGCTCATCAGAACAGAGGGAAGATCAATATTTCACAATGAAGCTCTGAGCCACAGATGTGAAAGAAAACACTCAGGCTCATGGTCCAGCAAACAAAATCCTTTGGTGTTTCCTTAAAAACCCATTACAGACAGCTGGCTCAGTGGCTCCGTGATGTGTGGTGTGCCAGCAGCTGTGCTGTTTGCTGCTAGTGCTGGAGCTCTGGTTGATCATAGACTTTAGTGGTGCTACTATTGTGTGCAGCTGGTGCTGATAATAATGGTAGTGCTGAGTGCTGCTGTCCCGGGATTGATGGGAGCGTTGTATGGTGCTGCTTCAGTGGGCTGGTGATAATTTGAGACAGGGCACGAGTCGGGGGTCCACCCGGGTGGACGGCATCCCCCCGCTTCTTTCACAGGGAGGATGCCGTCCACCCTACCAAGAAGTTGGGCCCCACTAAAAAATTATGCTGAATTTGTCCCGGTGTAATTTCCAAACATCGGGACACATTCAGCAGCGCCTGCACGTTGTTGTCTGCTTTCGATCACAACAACGTGCAGGCGGGGACCGGGCTTCTTATTTCTGACTCCTGCTGGGATACTCTGCCATAACAAAGACCGAGTCTCAGGGGTCATCAGGCCTCGTTTTGTTGGAGTTTCCTGGCTGGGAGCAGTCAGGAGTCTCACAACTGATGCAAATGCAGCAGAGGGGAAACAAAGGCTCGCACCTTGTTAGCACTTCACACATATTTAGGAGAGGCAGCTTTTCACTTTGATCAGGCTCTATGTAGGAGATTTGCATGCACTGTTAGAACTTCAGATGTGTTGATCTTTCCCAGTATTTGAGCAAAATAAATTGCATTTATATACGCTTATTACCCTTGAGGAGGCGCTGTAATAATTTAAATATCACTATTTCTTTTAAAGCACTATGACTACAGAAAGCTTAATGTTGACATAAGGTAACATTGTTTTATGTGTAGCGTACAAAAGGGTGAATCTTCTGCCAAATTCAGGAGGGTTTGCAAGTATACTCGAAAAGTGCCTAAATGTACTCATGATACACCTGCTAAACATATATGTGAGGGCTCAAGATCTGATATCACTTCTTGTGATGCCAGTTCCTGTGATGTCATGAGATGTAATGTTACGCGACGTAATGTCACACGCTGCGATGCCACACGTTATGATGCCACTTTTATACTGATTAACTAGATTAGTCCCCCAACTTCTTTTTTTAGGACTTGTGCCCTGATTAGAGATCAAAGTTTGTGTCCTTGTGCAACGTAACTGGCGCTCATGTAAAGCGCTCTGATGCCTGATAATTTCGGGTCAAGTTCGCGCTATATAAAACTACGGGGGAAAAAAGTGGGTAAAAGCTAATGGGAACTAAGCACCACTACTTCTTCCTTCTCTTCTCTATACCCACTAATTTTTCAACCAAAATAATTCTTCTTATATTTAAAGCATAACCTTTTGGTTCAATTGTGCTCTTCAGAAGTTGCAAGGCATCTGTCTAAACGGTGCTTTATTGATCAATCCAATCTAATTTTACTCCTACTATCCCCACATGCCTCATCTCACCCCACCCCACCCCCTAGAAGTCCGCTAGGTTCTTGTCTTTAAACATCGGTTTAAAATGTATTTCCGAGTGAAATTCATTTGAAATGGCTGTAAGGTGGGCAATTGTAAGTATATTCCCAGGGCAGTTTCACTTGTATAGTGCAGCCTGATGCATGATCCTATGACCACAGATTTATCTAATTTTTTATGCTTTCTGGTGTTTTTACTTCCTGTGCTCGCCAGTTGCCTGGCAACCAGTGTGCTGTAAAACCCTTGTACCCCTCTGGATTTCTGCCTCCCAGTTACACTTTGAAAGCTGCCTCCTTTTCCCATGGCACAGTCTATTTCTCCCTGTTGTTTGCCCGACACTCCTTTTCTTTGGTTTTGTCACAGACTTAATATTGTGTCAACAGTCATGAGATATTTTTTTCTGTGCACTTGACTAATTTGCCTCTTTATATCTGTCGCCTTCAGCCCATCGGATGTCCATGGACTGTTGTTGTCCTTTTCACCATGACTGCCATTTTGTGTCAGCAGTTACTAGTTGTATCCATTCTGTTAACTCATCCCCTACCTTTCTTAATCTGTAGTCATCCACACTACTGCCTCCACATAGATTGTCCCTAGCCTCTTCTACATAGTACAGCCACCCTGTTTCATCAAATGCCACTGTTATGTTTGGGGCAATACACTCCCCTACTATAGCCCGTCATCACCTCTGCTCCACCAGTGTCTCTTTCATTGTCTCTCTCTCTCTCCCTCTCTTTCTCTCTCTCTTTTTTTTCTCTGTAAGCAAGAATTCTCATCCTGGGGGCAAGATACCCCCAGAGACAATATTCAGTGGTTAAATTGTAAAAAGAAAAAATAAAGTGTTGGGGCCCAAATATTACTCAGGAATCCACCACCCAACCCACTTCTGCCTCTGACCTTCTTCACCATTGGCACCAACCACTACACCATGGGCAGTGTCCTCAGTAATCAGCACTAGTGTAACGAGGCCCTCTTGGACCCACTTTGGTTCTCCATTTTAGTTTTACATTTTACGCATTTTTGCAGACATCGTTTTAGGTATATTATTTTTACAAGATTTGCTTACATGTTAATATTCTAAGAAGATGCTGTACATGCTATTTGTTTTTAGAACGTCTTTCCTACCACATAAATCATCTGTACACTCCGTTCAAGGCTTGGAACACAGAACAAGATATTGTAGTACTGCATTGTCTATTCAGAGACAGCTTCTTTCATCTTGACCCATCACTGCACGAGAGCTGTGCCTCTAACACAATGGTTTTATTATATAAACAGTGCACTGTCCCTTTACGGGTCAGACGGGCAGTCTGGTCATGACTGTCCTGGAACGAATCCTGTTTTTGACGTGCAACTCTGTTGACGCTGATCTTCCATCCTGAAGAAAAGAATGGCTAATCTTATTCCAGGCCAATTTCTTGGTGCACCTATCCAGGTATGAAGGTTCAGGCTAACCTCAGAGATTGGGCAGAGGGCACACCCACTATGCTGTCAGAGATGGGGTAGTGATAGGTAGGAATATATATAGAAATTAGACTGCCATGGTTGGGCTGTTTATTCTTTTCACCATTTTCATAATGCTGGTTACTTTGCTTTGTTGTATCTGCCTAATACTCTTGGATCATTCTCTCTATGCATGATTATGATTGTTTCATTTGTATCTTTCTTGTGTTTACCAAAGTCATGCACAAGTAAAAAACAAAAGGGGTAAGATCTGATTCCACGATTCACTTGGGGATCAGAGTGTCTTGTTCAAGGTTGCCAAAATCACCTGCCACCCCAGGAAGGTTAGGGGTTAGGGTCAGGCACTGTGAGCTAGCTAGAAATTGGGCAGAGTGTCTCTGACGGTATAGATAGACTCAGTCCGTGTATTCTGGAGTCCTGTTGTCCTCATATGCAGTCATATCTTTTTTAGTGGGGACCGTATAACTCTAGCAGTAGACCTGCCTTCAAGCAGTAATAGCAGGTGAACCCTTACAGTGGTCCTCAAAGGTAGCAAGCAAAGCAATTGAAACCATTTTTTAGTAGGGTTTGTGGATTCTCACTCCAAGAAACCTTTGAAACAAGCATCAACGAAGCCAGTATTCCTCACCTACAAGAGAGCTAGTTGTTTGTCAATGTATTTTAGCCCTGTTGTGCAGTTGCATGGCTACTGTGCAGCAAATAAAAAATCGCTAAGATGTGGCCATTGCTGGCCACATTATGGTGCATTTTTATTATTGCTAGTGGGATGAGCTGCAACACAGAGGGAGGAAGGGCATGTCGGGGAGCAAAATTGTGGGAACACTTGGGAGTCAACACAGACAATGTAATGGGGTTTGGGAAAAAGCACTATGCAGTGGTTACTTCATAGCACTTTTTTTAATTGGGTGAGGGACGGATGGAGGCAAAACAGAGGGGGGACAGGATGCAACATGGAACGAGAGCAAGTCAAGGACAAAGTGAACAGTGGGGAGGGAGGGACTGGGAGCAGAGGTGAGATGGGACAAGCTGACAGACAACACAGGGTGGGAGGAGATGGGAGCCAAGTAGCAACAATGGAAACAGGGAGGGCAGCTGGGGGCATGCAAGAATGGAAGAAGGGCGGGCTGGTGGGGACAAGCAAAAACAGCAAATGGATGGAGGGGAGGCAGGGGGCAAGCAAGACCAATGGAATGAGGGAGGAAAGGGCAAGTGGGGACAAGCCAAAACAATGGAAGGAGGGATGATGTAAGTGGGGGTAAGCAACAACAATGGAAAGAGGGTGGGGTAGGTGAGGGCAAGCGGCAGAAGGATAAAGGGTATGTGGGGGCAAGCAACGACAATAGCCGGAGGGAGAGTGAGTAGGGCAGACAACAACAATGGAAAATGGAGGGCGGGCTGGTGGAGGAAGCAATGCTGAAGATGGAGAATTACCCAAGGGGAAAGCTGAAAAAGATGCTTTCTTCTAGAGTGCTTAAACACAAACAAAAAAGTAGCTCCTAAATATGAGCAGTGCAAGGACACAAAAAATGTGTCAGTGCTCCATAGGAGGGACAAACACATGAAGAGGGAGGAAGCCTACGGCAGCTGACCAATGAGAAACAAGCAAATGACAATGACAATGAAGCCAACCAATGTTAAGAAATGGGTGGCCTCCAAGACCACTGAAAGAAAAGAAAAGGTCTCGTAGAGACAGTGCATGTATTATCTAAGTGAGACATAAAAGACAGTGGCAAATTGTAAATTTTATGACATCATTTCACTTAAATGGTGCAAAAAGTCTGATGTTCTGTAGGGACAGTGATTACATTGGGCTCAAGTAGTGTCACAAATGTTTTCTAACTTGCTCAGATAACTCTCTTACTCAATGCCATTTGCGTGCCTTGCGGTGTCTACAGGTAACTATCTTCCCACAAATAAAAGTCCAAAGCACTGGACCAATTATCGTGTTTTTGGTACCTGTAGCCTCTATTCCTTTTGGTAAACACTTACTGATTTACATCACAGTTACTGCGCACATTTACTTCCCTAACAAGTTATTGACATTACAGGAGCACATTGCACAGCTAATTTGGCAGCCTCATTGATTGGGTGTTTACCATTCTTTCTGATAATTGCTTGATTCTACTATATTACATCGTATGCCAGGGCTGCAATTTTTGTTTAAACTTTAACTCATCACAACCAATTATTGGCATACAAGTGATTCTTCGCCTTTAAATGTCCCAAATCCAACCCTATCCTGATGATGATCTCACCTAATCATTGAGAGGTTGAAACACGATTGGCAACACTTCAAATGGAATTTTGTACTACAAAAAAAATACTTGAAGCTTTGTAATCTGCACAGAATATGATAAATGCCCCTCTTTCCTTTTGATCTTTGCTGTCCATTTGGTTTTGAAAACACATATTATCATTACTTGTACTACTTACTGAATGTGAGCACTGGGGGAACTCAGCACCTCACTGAAATTGTTTTTACAACATACTCATTAGTTAATAAATCTATATGTGTAGCTTATGAGGCTAGCTCTCTCTTGCTATTTGTGGAGCTCGCATGTCCCAATGTTGCATTTGCTTAAAATGTTATGTTATGTTATTACGTATTTGTAAATCACACAGCTAATCAAAGGAGTGTCCCGGCGCTCAGCAGATCGTACATTATCGATTACAGGACAGACTCTCCAGGAGGGTTATTCATGGAATAGCCATGTTTTAAGTTGTTTCCTAAAGAGCCATAAATCAGTAAATTGACTGAGTGTGATAGGTAGTTTATTCCAGAGTTGGGCCACCTGTACTTTAAATCGAGCACTTTTGGGCACCATCATTTGAGTTGTTGAGATGATCTTAGACTTCTACTGAGTGTGTAGAAGGTCACCCGTTTCCTAATGTAATGGGCTCCAGTGCCATGAAGTGCTTTAAAGTCTAATGTCAGAGCCTTAAATTGAATTCAGCGGCGAATGGGAAGCCAGTGCAAGTTCTTTAAATAGGGAGAGATCCGTACTCTAGGATCCAGCATGAGAATGGCTCTGGCTGCAACATTTAGGATAACCTGAAGTTTATTCAGAAGAAAATCCGGTAGGCCCAAATAAAGGACATTTGCATAGTCCAACCTTGAGGTAATAAGAACTTGGACCACCGTCGTTCTTTGAGAAAGCGATAGGAGAGGCAGACATTTCCGGAGCATTTTCAGGATGCCGTGACAGATTCCAGCTACCGATTGAACTTGTTTTTTCATGTGGAAAGAGTCAACCATTTTTACCCCTAATACACTGAATATGTACCAGGTAACAATTGCTTCTTTATTATTGTATATATATTGGGGTGGAGCTTGGCCGCCGACAATGATGTCTGCCTAACGCAGAATCTCCGGAGCACCGATGGGCAACAGAGGAGAACACACACGCCCTAACGGCAATTGTATGCTGGCATGTCAGCACCAGGGGGATGACCCACTTGGGCACATCCAGACACCTTTTGGGCCCCCTATGTGGCAGGATAGTGGAGCACGATGGACTGTGTGACTCCCCTGCCTGCTGGTGCCCAAAACCCCTACAGGCCCTTCCCATCCCAGAGATCATGAGACCCACAAAGCACTGCAGAGGCACAAGCACCCAACCCCCTATCCCAAGTTCAAGTTCAACAATTTGTATAGTGCACTACTCACCCAGGGGGTCTCAAGGCGCTTGTGGGAGGGAGGTGAATTTACTTATCGAATATCCAGGTTTTTAGTTGCTTTCTGAAAGAGAGGTGATTCTGAGTGAGGAGGAGGTGGGTGGGGAGAGAATTCCAGGTTTTAGTCGCTAAGTAGGAGAAGGATCTTCCCCCCATGGTGGATCTGTGGATGCGCGGGATTGCGGCGAGGGCTTGATTGGACGATCGTAGTTGGCGGGAGGGGGTGTAGAAGGATAGACGCGTGTTGAGGCATTCGGGTCCTAGGTCGTAGAGGGCTTTGTGTGCGTGGGTGAGGAGATGGAACGTTATTCTCTTGTTGACAGGGAGCCAATGGAGGTCTTTCAGGTGGTCGGAAATGTGAGCTTGCCGAGGGATGTCCAAAATGAGCCTGGCTGAGGCGTTTTGGATGCGTTGGAGTTTTTTCTGTAGTTTGGCTGTGGTTCCGGCGTAAAGGGTGTTGCCGTAATCCAATCGGCTCGTGACCAGTGCGTGGGTGACTGTCTTTCTTGTTTCGGTGGAGATCCAACGGAAGATTTTTTGAGCATTTGTAGGATGTTGAAGCAAGATAATGAGACGGCGTTGACTTGTCTGGTCATCGAGAGGGAGGAGTCTAGGATGAAGCCCAGGTTACGTGCGTGGTCCGTAGGTATGGGTGCGGTTCCGAGGGCCGGTGGCCACGATGAGTTGTCCCAGGCAGAGGGGGATGGTCCTAAGATGAGGACTTCTGTTTTGTCCGAGTTTAGTTTTAAACGGCTGTTCTTCATCCACTCGGCTACTTCTTTCATTCCTTCGTGTAGGTTGGTTTTGGCGGTGTTTGGGTCTTTTGTGAGGGAGAGGATCAGCTGGGTGTCGTCTGCGTAGGAGATGATGTTGAGGTTGTGTTGGCGCGCGATGGATGCGAGGGGTCTCATGTATACGTTGAAGAGGGTGGGGCTGAGTGATGATCCTTGTGGTACGCCGCAGATGACTTCGGTGGCCTTTGATATGAAAGGGGGGAGGCAGACTCTCTGGGTTCTTCCAGTGAGGAACAATATGATCCAGTCCAGTGCAGTTCCTTGTACTCCGATGTTGCTGAGGCGTTGAATGAGGGTGCTATGACAGACTGTGTCGAAGGCTGCGGAGAGGTCAAGTAAGATGAGAGCAACTGTTTCTCCGTTGTCCAGTAGGGTTCGAATGTCGTCTGTTGCTGCGATGAGGGCGGTCTCGGTGCTGTGTTTGGCTCGGAAGCCGTTCTGTGAGGGGTCGAGGGATTTATTGGATTCGAGGAAGGTGGCGAGCTGATTGTTGACAGCTTTCTCAATGACTTTGGCAGGGAATGGGAGGAGCGAGATGGGGCGGTAGTTCTTAAGTTCGGTGGGGTCTGCTGTGGGTTTGTTCAGGAGGGCGCTGAGTTCGGCATGTTTCCAGCTTTCCGGGAAGGTCGCGGAGTTGAAGGAGCAGTTGATGACGTCTCGGAGATGGGGTGCGATCATGGAGTCTGCTTTGTTGAAGATGTGGTGGGTCGGTTAGTGATCCTGAGTGGATGGAATTCATCAGGCGGATGGTGTCTTCAGTGGTGATTGGGTTCCAGGTGCAAAGGTTGTTAGAGGGGGCATTTGGTTCGGAGGTGGGTGGAGTGGGCTGGTCTTCGGACTGGTTTTGAAAGCTGTTGTGTATTTCGGCGATTTTGTTGTGGAAGAATGATGATAGAGAGTCGCAGAGGTCTTGGGAGGGGGTGATGTTGTTAGTGCCTGCGGAGGGGTTAGTGAATTCTTTGACGATGTTGAATAGTTCCTTGCTGTTTTGGGCATTGTTGTCAAGTCGATCCTTAAATGCTGATTTCTTGGTGGATCGGATGAGTTGGTGGTGTTTGCGGGTGGCGTTCTTGAAGGAGGCCAGGTTGTCAGTGGTAGGGTTTTTTCTCCAGGTTTTCTCGAGAGTCCGACAGAACTTCTTGGAATTCTTAAGGTCATCGTTGAACCAGGGGACTTTTTTGTTCCCTTGCTTGATTAGATGGTTTTTCAAGGGTGCTATTTCGTCTGCGCTGTGGGTGATCCATTGTGTGAGGTTGGTGGCTGCTTGATTTGGGTCCGATGAATTGGCAAGAGTGTTTTGTTGAAGTGACGAGAAGAGCTGGTCGGTGGTGATTTTGTTCCAGTTTCTTCGGGGAATAGGTTGTGGGGGGTTATGGGACGTGGATTTTTTGTAGTGGAAGTGAACGCAGCTGTGGTCCGTCCAATGGAGAGCTGTGGTGTGATCAAAGGAGATGTGCTTGCTGGAGGTGAAGATAGGGTCGAGCGTGTGTCCGGCGGAGTGGGTGGGGGTGTCAACGAGTTGTTTGAGTCCGAGATTGGCCATGTTGTCCAGAAGGGTGGGGGTGGTGTTGTCGTTTTTCTTGTCCAGGTGGAAGTCGAGGTCTCCCAATAGAATGTAGTTCTCGGATGGGATGGCATGTGGGCTGATGAAGTCAGCGATGTCTTCACTGAATTGTGAGCGGGGTCCTGGGGGTCTGTAGATAAGGGTGCCTCTGAGTGTGGTTTTGGGGTCAGTGTGAATCTGGAAGTGAAGTTGTTCGGCGGTAGCGAGGTTATCGTTGGAGCTAGTCGTGATGCGGATGGTGTTCTTATGGACGATGGCCATGCCTCCTCCTGTTTGGTTGATGCGGTCCTTTCGTATGATCTTGTAGGTGTCCGGGATGGCTATGGCGATGTCGGGAGCTGATGAGGCGTTCATCCATGTTTCTGTAAGGAAGGCGACGTCCGGCGATGTAGTGTCGAGTAGGTTCCAGAGTTCGATGGAGTGTCTGTGGACTGAGCGGGTGTTGAGCAGTAAGCACTTTAAGTTGTTGTGTCGGAGCTCTGTTTGGAGTTTGTGGATTTGGTGTGGGTTCTGATGCAGTCGAACTTGCAGGAGTGGCAGGTGAAGGGTCCATGGGTGTGTCCTGGGGCGGCTTGGTAGCAGTTAGGGAGTGGGCCGGAGTTGAGTGCTGAGAGGGTTGCGGCGTCGTATGTTATGCGGGTGGAGAGGATTTTGCGGGGGCCAGGGGGTCTGGCGCTGGGCGCGGTCCAGGCGCGGACGGGCATAGACGGGCTTACCTTTGGCGCACCTTCGGCACGCATGGGGCGCGACCGCTGCGCGTGAACGCTGCGCACGTAGGCATCTGTCATATGTGGATAGTGGAAGGGGAGGGGCGAGGGAGGGTCAGCTGGGAGGCGGGATCGGGGTGGAGGGCCGGGTACAAACAAACAACAAAATGGCAGCGAGCCAAAGGCCAAGCAGGACGAGACTGCACACTCAGGCACAGAATAAACAATCAGGGAAAGGCAGCAATGCAAAATCTACTGTAAATGAAAGCGCAGCTCAGCAGTAAAGCGCTACGATAATTTTACAAATATGCCCAAAATAGTTTCTGAAGCAATGCGAGCAAAGCGCAACTTAGGACAGTAAAGCGCTACGATAATTTTACAAATATGCCCAAAATAGTTTCTGGAGCAATGCGAGCAAAGCACAACTTAGGACAGAGGTAGAGAGCAATTTAGGGTAAAGAGTAGTCTGGCAGTATAGCGTTACGATACCCGGTCCAAAGCAGGGAGCAGCGTGAGGAGCGACCGCTTCTGAAGAGTTCAGGACGGTCACAGTGCTAGCCCTGGAGGGTCGAGCCTAACCTTTCTTCTGTGAGAGGGAGGTTCAGCTGGGAGGCGGGATCGGGGTGGAGGGCCGGGCACAAACAAACAACAAAATGGCAGCGAGCCAAAGGCCAAGCAGGACGAGACTGCACACTCAGGCACAGAATAAACAATCAGGGAAAGGCAGCAATGCAAAATCTACTATAAATGAAAGTGCAGCTCAGCAGTAAAGCGCTACGGTAATTTTACAAATATGCCCAAAATAGTTTCTGAAGCAATGCGAGCAAAGCGCAACTTAGGACAGTAAAGCGCTACGATAATTTTACAAATATGCCCAAAATAGTTTCTGGAGCAATGCGAGCAAAGCGCAACTTAGGACAGAGGTAGAGAGCAATTTAGGGTAAAGAGTAGTCTGGCAGTATAGCGTTACGATACCCGGTCCAAAGCAGGGAGCAGCGTGAGGAGCGACCGCTTCTGAAGAGTTCAGGACGGTCACCAGTATCCCAGGGGAGCCTTCCAACCCAGCTTGGCTTGAACCCATCCTTTCCTGGAGCAGTGTAGAAACTGGGTGCGGCCTGCTGTCTTTGCTATTCCTATCCAAGGGACTCTTCCTACACTACACTGTGTGAGGCTGAGGAACCCGGTACTACCAAGACTGCTTCATCGGCCGGCCTACAGAGGAGACCTGCACATCTGCATCTCTGCATTCATGCAGCTCCTTACCTGAGGTACAGAGGCAATAGGGCCTCTCACTCTCTAATGAGATCACCAAAAAGGAGTTTGCCTAAGCTACCTCTGCCACGTCCTATAATAAGGCTCTGGGGGAGGATGGTTTCCCCGCAGATTTCTACAAATGGATGATGCCTAATGTAGTTTACTTCCTCTATGCTGCCTATAAGGAGGAGGGCCAAACTGGTGGCTTGGGCAAATATCAAGGCCCTAATAACGGTACTCCCAGAACCAGATAAAAACCTAACGGCTTGTGGCAGCTACCGACCCATCTCCAATGTTAAAGGAGACATCAAGATCCTGGCCAGCATACTAGCAATCCATCTTAAAAAAGTTATCCCCACCCTTATCAATCCCAAAGGAGTAGGTTTTGTCCCGGGGTGAACCTCCTGCAATCAACTCCGTACCCTAACACATATTCTATGACTTGTTACGGACATGCCAGGGGAGGCACTAGCTGATGCTGAAAAGGTGTTAGATTACATAGAATGGAGGTAGCTCTTTGCAGTCCTCTGCAAATTTGGTTTGGGGGAATACTTCATTAAAAGGATTCAGTGATTGTACGATTCACCTACAGAACAAGTGAGCGGTGGGTCTTTCTTATCGACACCCTTCCCAGTGTGACGCGGAATGTGACAATAGTCCCTGATTGCCCTACTGCTCTTCCTACTCACCCTTGAGCCCCTGGTCACAGCCATTTGCAAATCACCAGACATTGCAGGTATACTCATGTCGGTAAGTTTCTCATCCATGCGTCTTTACACTGGTGATATCCTATTGACTCTAATGACCTCTCTAGTTCCCTCCCAGCGCTCATGAATCCTATTGCAAAATTTGCATCAATAGACGGATATAAGGTTAACTGAGATAAGAGTAAAGCCCTCCTCCCTTTCCAAAACCACGGCAATGGCCGCCATATGGGGCGATCAGTTTTGCTTGCAGCCCTCCTGACTCAAATACCTGTAAATCTACGTTAACAGGGGCATGGAATGTATGATGCTGCATAACCTAGAGCCCCTCATGGTCTGTGCCTGGGAAGACTACATCAAATGGATGCACCTTATTCTCTCTCTCTGGGGTAGGACTTAGGATGTTATAATGGTGACCGTCCCCAGATTCACATATGTCCTAGGTATGCTACAGCTCCCGACATCACTACTGCTCAACATAGACAGGGATATTAAAGGCTCATCTGGGGCACCACAAACATGCGTCTGGCCATGTCCAAACTTACTGCCCATAGGAAAAGTGGTGGCCTAGGGCTCCCATTGATTGAACTATACACCTTAACACTCCAACTCTCACAAATTGCTTACATGCAAAAACACACACCCGACCTTCCCCTCTGGGTCCTGATAGAAAAAATTATTTCCCAGAGTCTGCCGGCATTGCATTCACTTTATATTAGGCCTGGGCAAAGCACTACGCAAAGCTTGCGTACTTTGTGAAGTTTGCGCAACGTTGCACTACACGAACTGTATGCAGCACAGTGTGAACACGCGTAGTGAGCATAGTGCAGCGGTCATTTTTTGCTTGCTCGCGGTCCTCAACATCAAGTTAGCGACCGCGAGCAAGCAAAATGACATCCTGGCGAGACTTTTTCCTCATTCGCGATCAGCAACATCAAGTTGCCGATCACGAGCGTGGAAAATAAACTTCCCCGCAAGATTCTCAACGCGGGGAGGTCTGGTTTCTCATTGTGAGTGGTCACGTATGGTCGCAACCGCTCGCGATGAGAAACTACCAGTCCGCGTTGGGAAAGCTGCCGCTCGAGTAAAAATCTTCTCGAGCGGCAGATAACTACAGCTCCCACTGTGATTGCACATTGCCGGATGCTTGTCCGCACTATGCAATCATTGAAAACGGCATCTTGCACAGTGCGAACATGCTACTACACAGTTCGCGTAGTGCTACGCGTAGCTCGCGAAGTGCACTTCGCGTAGCTTCGCGAAGCGCTACTTCGCAAACTACACCCAGCCCTACTTTATAATCACAGCACACTCTCAACATGCCTCCCACTATGATTCAAGCGATGATCTGGTCCTGGAGGTGCACCCTCAGCCTTCTATCAACCAACACCTACTTACAAGATGAGCCCCCCTCTGGCAGATTTCCAGCATCTGCATAGGAGGAGCTTTACCCAACTGGCCTAAATGGTGACACGTAAGTATCATGTCACTTTCTCAGGCTATTGATCACAATACCCTTAAATCCTTTCAAAACATGCAGGAGAAATTCCACCTCCCCAAAACCAGAAATGGAAGTCGGTGGTGATACCCTCCACGTATGTCTTCAATCTCCATCTTTGGGGCTGCTTCACAGAGATGATGCCTGGTCTCTATAATCACTTACTATGGCACAAGTACTCTCTACTCCAGATGCAGCGACCACGAACCATGTAGCAGGAGAGACTACAAATGGATTGTGCTGATGATGACTGGGATGAGATTCTGGAAAACTTGGACTGAGGGATGGGGAAACCAGGATGAAATTCTGCATTTTTATGACAGGACTGGTACTGGACTCTTACAAAATTGGAGCATGCAGGGCTCCTCCATCACTTGAAGGGTTTGTGATGTGGGCTCCCTTACTGTGACTTGGTACACATCTTATACGACTGCCCCGACATATGGGGTCTGTGGCAGACAGTGGATTGCACACTATGCAGAACACTGCCCCTCCCCTCCCCTCCCCGATACATTATGCAGAATGCTGCTCAACCCCTCCCCAATACACCAACATGTGGTAATGCTGCTTGAAGTCAGTGACATCGCTCCACTGAAGCATCACTAATGCCACTTCCTCTCCACGGCATGAATCACGGCCAAACTTTGCACCTTCAGCTAGTGATGCTCCCAATACACACCCACACACACAGAATGGCTGACTGAAATGTTCAAGATGGCCTCGTATGAGAGGATCATCTATAAACTCTCGGCAGACCTACCAGCAGGTGCGGGCTCCTTTACTAAACGATGATTCCTAAACAAAATGAGTGACCCTGCTCCTTCCACCTTCACCGGAGAGACATAACCCTCTGTCAGAAGAACACTGGACCACCTTCTCCTGCAGCAGCAGAGACTCTATCCACAATCCCACCCCATATACATGTATGCCTAGGCAATTGGGAGTAGAGGTCCCGCTCCAGCCTGACAGGAACGCTGTGTGCCATCAACACCACATCCCTACTTCTGGGTGCTTGGTTACTATGCCTATGACATGCACCATTGTTTGTGATAACTTCTTGCAGCACACCCCCTCTGTTTTCCTCCTGCCTCCTGTTGGGTGGGCAGAATACCTTCTCCACTGTCTTCAAGGTTTTTCTGTCCTTCTCAGGGGCGTAACACAGGCCCCCACAGGACTCACGTTGCGCGGGGGCCCCCGCGCTCCAGGGGCTCCCTCACTTACTTCATCAAGAATTGAATGGTTATGGTGCGCAGTGCGCAGTATGCACGGAAACTTTAATAAATTAAATTGTGCGCAAGGCATTCATGCGTGCCTGGGCCCCCACCGGGCCTCAGAAGCTAATAACCATTAAATGGTGCACAACAACTGCTGCCCACGTGTGCTGCTGGCCCCGGGCCCCGACTAGGGCCCCTGAGGCTCTTAATAAATGATGCCCGGCCCCGGACAGGTCCCCTGATGCTTTTAACAAATGGTGCGCGGCCCCGGCTGGGGCCTCTCTTTGAGGCTCTTTATATTAAATGGTGGGTGGGTGGGTGAGTGCGCACGGCGCGTAATTGCTTCTGTGACGCGTGTGCGCGTTCTTCAGGGTGAGGCAGAGCTGGTGACCAATGCCCTGATGTGAATTTGTCCTGACATGTGCATTGAGCGCCAGCCACGGCCCGTGGAGGGAGTTACGGTGGGGCAGAGAGGCGGGGCGGGGGACGGGCAGGGTGGGGTTGCTAAAAACCAGAATATGGATAATTGGAGGTAAGTAAACAATTTAATTAATAAAACGAATTTCGTAGCGCGCCCTACATTGCATTTTGCGATGCAGATGCTGCTCAACTCTCTGTCTGTTCTTTGGCTTTGTTGGGAAATACAGCAGTTTTTTTAAGGAAAGCAGCTTTAAAAAAAGTGCTGCGCTGTTTATAGGAGTGTACAGTACTGTTGAAGAAAAGGTTAGAATGGTTTAAAGAAGACTGCACCCCTCTTATTAATTTTTGAGGGAGAATACTTCATTCTTTTAAGGCAAGTGCAGCTTTTAATAGAAAGTGCCATACTTTCCAGGCTTCAGGGTACCTTACGGCCGCAAGCGGTTAACTGTAGGAATTTCAGGAAATGGGTCTTAGGAAAGAAAGCTACAAAAGGATGATGTATTTTGCTTGTGTCAGGGTGTTGTAAGTTGCTGTGCATCATGCTGCAATATTGTGATCCGTTTGTAAACAAACTGAGTTTGCTTCCTTGCAATGAGCGAGTTTAATACTGTCCAATAAGAAGTATTCATGAAATAGAGATATGTATATACACTGCAGAATGAGCCATCCACAAAGTGCGCCATTCTTGAAAGCAAATTAGGAGTCTTACAAGCAGATATTAGTTCTGTACTCTCATGGAACTACTCGTGCATTCTCATCTCCAGCCCCCGGTCCTTATTTTATTTTGTCAATTCCAAACTTTACAAGGAGTTCATGTGATCATATGAAGTATGTGTGTGTGGGTAATAGGCCATAAGAAGTTTGGGGTTGGAAGGGCGAGATTTTGATCGATACCTCATCACTATTGATCCAAACCTCGATCTGGTCGACTGAACCTTTGTTGCCTGTCTTTGAGGAAGAAAGTGCCCCTGTTACCAAACCAGTTCACCCAATAAAGGACCCTGCTCCCAAAGATCACAAACAACTTCTAGCTTTCAAAAGTTTATTGTAAAGATATGATAAGCTGCAAATACAGGCATCTCAGAATGAGATTCACGAGATACACAGGTCCAACTACATACATGTGCTCTCTGAAAGCCCTCAGACGAGCAACGGAAATTACTAATACAAGTTCTAAGAATAACAAAGCTATCAGCATTGACGCATATCTCTCCTTCATTTAAGTTGGAGGAAAACGCACAGGTTAGGCTGTCCCTACCCTGCTCTAGATGGTATCCCTACTTAACCAAATCCCAACCTAACAAAGGTGTCAGCAGTGAATGACCCCCAAGGGAAGTCACTCACTCTAAGTCTCTTGGTGAAAACCTATAGTTCTCCAGTCATGACCCCTCTCTGCCTACCCATCCGCTCTCTAAAGGGTCCTCAGGTATCTGCTCTAACTCCACCCAGGGGTGCTGTCCCTAATACAAAACAGTCAACAACATTTGAGACGCCCCTCGCGAGACGCCTCTCACGTGGTGTAGCTTCTGGCTTTTTCCATGCTGCTTTGTGTTGGGCCTCATACGTTGGAGTTGACCTTGCTTCTCAGACTCTTCTCCGGCCCGCTGATACCCCTTAAACATTCCGGAACCCTCCTCCATGTCTGGGCCCTCTACTGAACAGACCTCTATTCATTCATTTATAATTGGATCCCCCCTTTCCTTGCAGACAGACATCTGCAGCCAAGAACCCAACTCTCATAGACTTCCAAAAAGGCTTGCAACATTTCTTGGCCCAGACATGTACGTGTAAATCAATGTTAAAACATTTCAGGCCTACAATATTTCTCATAATGATTATAGCATTCAACTTCTTCATTAATTAAAGCATGTTAATACTCTTATTCTATTATTCAGTAAACACATCTATAAATCATGGCCCATTAATGCAATGACCAAAACATTAATACAATCTATGTCGTGAAAAGAAACACCTTCCCTTTTAGCTCTGGCCCTGAGGCCTACCACATTCTGCGTTTAACCACATACCATCTTACATTTTAACAGCTACACGACATGGATTCAGAAATAATCACATCTACTAAAATCATATAGTGTCACACATTTCTGTATTAGTTCCACTTCTACTTAAATCTCTACGTTAGCTATACATTCAGAATATAATTTCAGATACTATTAGCACTCATGGCATTTCTCCTCATGATTTGTGCTTACTACAGGTAAGTGTGATGCACTCATACATTTAGGTCAGTTTGCGCTCTCTCAGTTCCCCCCTTTGATGACCTCTCGGGGTCATCACTAACATTTAAACTGTAGTTATTGCTAGCATAACTTGTCTCTGCGCTTCCAGAGCCCTCAGACTCCTGTACTGATTATCTTGTATGGCAGCCAATCTCTGCAGCTGCTCTCTTTGGGCCCTTTCTGACCTTCTTGCTCTGTACCATTTGAATACCCTCACCAATCCCCACAATATGATCCCACAGATCAATATTATGATGATAGGTTTTAGTATATACCACACAAAGCTTTTGCCTAGGGTGGAAATCCACCCTCCAACTGCACTCATTCCGTGGCCCACCTTTTCCCAGACATTTTCTCTACTCAAGTCTTCGATCTCTTTGTGAATATCAGTTATGTTCCTAATAACTTTCTCAAGGGGCTTTGAATTGTCTGGAATGTAAGTACAACATTCCTGAACCTTCAAAGCCTTACAGACTCCGCCCTCTTTTGCTAGTAGGACATCTAACGCAAGACGGTTCTGAAGAACCATAGCCCTTATCGATTGCATCTCTCCTTCTACCAGCATTAAGGACTGAGCAGTGCTGGCAGACAACCTGTCGACGACTGTTGCCAGTCGTCTAATTTTAACATCATTAAGGATTAGACCCAAAAGAGGGAACATAGCTCCAAAGACATCTCCAACCATTTCTGCATCTCCTACATCTCTCCTTCCCCTCGATGATGTCTTGCCCTCAATGATCACTAAGTCTTGTGCATGATATATTTTGGGGAAGACAATTGCTAGGTAACATGATCCATACCAGTTGTCAGGTAGTCTCACATAGGCATTTCTTCCACATACAAAATACACATTTGGAATCACTTGCATTCCTTTCAGGAAATCTTTAGTATAGTACTCTATATTGAAAGCATGTTCACAGTCAACTTCTCCCACGTATACATTTTCATAATACGTTTTGGCTCGGTGAAGACATAGCTTTCCTCTCTGCGTCTTATCTAAAGCTATTGGACCACTACTACCCTTTCTCTTGTGTGCCTTCTCTTCCTCGGTCCAATCTGTTTTCCATTGTCCTGATTTTTTCAAAATCTTTTGTCTCCTGTAACGATCATCCACCTGCCCTATGAACTTCTTCTCGACTTCTGACACCTTGCATGTCAGGTTATTTCTACGGGCATGTGAAGTATCTAAGGTAATCCAAGGAATGAAGAACTTGGCCAATCTGTCTTCACTCTTCCAGTAATCCCATTTGTTCATCTGCTTATAATTTGGGACTTCTGGCAACACTGAATCATAATTGGAGAAATAGTATTCGAAACTATCTCTCTCATAAAATATACTAAGCAATAAGCTACATGTAATGCCATATGTCAGCGGGAGGTGATGGTATCTAATGCCTTCATCTACAGACGCCGGCAACTGCATGCAGACGTAACAGTCCTTAACCTCCATGGCATCCACGTATTCATATAAAAGTTTAGCATAAGCATTTGACCTAAAGTCTCCTTGGGACTCATCTACGTGTAACCTGCGGGCTTCTGCAGCTAATAACGCTTTCTCTTGAGTGTTTTCCCTTTTCTCACCAGCAACAGTAGGTGTAAGCGTTTCTACAGAATTCACATCAGTTACCTTTGCCTCTTCCTCATGTCTCTTTACATAAGAAATTGTTACCACTAAAGCTATTAATATTATCACTCCTACTATTAGTGTACCTATTATACATTTAGCTCTGCGGTTCTGGGTGCCGGCTTCCATTTCGTCAGACAATATGGCTCTCTCTTATCTTAGCAAAAAGTTCTTTTCTTCTCGTTCCTTTACAGTCTCTTTTTAATCCTTTTGTCTTTAGAATCCACACAACTGGAAGCTGACAACCTTCTTCGCAAAAGTCCTTTAACAGTTCAATAAAGACAACCCTAACCCTTCTCCATCAACTCAAGGGAAGTTCCCTAATATTCTCTGCTTCCTGGGCGCTAGGTAATCTTCTTTTTCTGCTTGCTTTATTTACAAAGTCCTTTAACAGTCTACTATCAGGTTTGTGCCTGCAGCTTCGATAGCATAGTTCAGTATTTCCAAACGAAGATTGTGCTCTTCATGTGCTGTTATCGTTGTACCAAAGTCGGGGAATTGCAATTCTGAGAGAAACATGTGTTTTAACTTGCTGAGGCGGGGAGGTCTGGGGAGCATGAATGTTAGTGACCCTTCTTGTTCGACTCCGGGTACCAACAGTCGTATTTCCACGGTGACAATGGGCTCAGAACTGGACACCACCACCGCTCGGATCCTCCCTGTCTCCGGTTTCACAGACATTTGTCGCCAGATATGTCCACTCAGGTGTGGAGTATCTTCTGTTAGGCACACGCACTCTTCTTGACCTTCTTCGGTCGGGTGCTTCAGCGCCCTGAGCACCTTCTTCCGGGTCTGAGTCTTCTGATATCGGAGGAAGGGTTACCTCTGGAGTTGACCTCAGGCTAGGGCTCCGTCTTTGCGGCCAATTAGCTTCTCCACGTGCCCTTCTACTCCTTCTCCTTCTTGTCTGTTCTCGCTCTCTGTCAGACCTGTCAGTGTCTGACTCGTACTCCCAGCTACTTTCTCCTTCTGTAGCGTCTTCCGTTTC
This sequence comes from Lissotriton helveticus, assembly GCF_964261635.1. Lineage (NCBI taxonomy): Eukaryota > Metazoa > Chordata > Amphibia > Caudata > Salamandridae > Lissotriton > Lissotriton helveticus. The sequence continues at coordinate 1,357,339,062 of NC_136065.1, forward strand.
GCTGTTGTACTGACCGTCCTCAGCTTGGTCAGACTCGTTCCCTGCTTCCGCTGGCACCTCTACAGCTTGGCTAGCCCCCTCTATGGCTTCTCGGTCCTCTTCTGGACGTCTATCCGAGAGAGGAGCTGTTTCTTCCCGAGGTGCTGGAACCCTTCGCGTATGTGACGCGTGGATCCAATTGGGCAGGCCTCCCACCTTCACAGCTGTGTTCGTGATCAGGATGATCTGGAAGGGCCCACGCCAACGAATATCCAAGCAGCTTCTTCTCACATGTTTTTTCACCAGGACCCAGTCCCCAGGGTACAGGTCATGGCACGGGCCCTGGCACGATGGAACCTCGGCAGCCTGCACCTGAAGGGACACAGAACGAATGGCGTCAGACAGCCCCTTACAATAGTCCAGGATCATATCATCTGTGATATTTAACAGTGCAGTAGTTGGGACAGATGGCAGCCTCATTGCTCTCCCCATTAACACCTCATGTGGTGACAACCCCGTTCTTCTGTCTGGGGTACTACGAAGGCTCATGAGGACCAATGGCAGGGCGTCAGGCCAACTCAGGGTCGTTGAGGAACAAACTTTGGCTATTCTGGCCTTGATCGTGCCATTGATCTGCTCCACAATTCCTGAGGCTTCTGGTCGGTAACTGCAATGCAACTTCTGATCGATATTCAGAGCTGCACAAATCATTTTCACAAGCTCGCTGTTAAAATGTGTTCCCCTATCTGATTCCAAAAAGGCCGGCACCCCGAAGCGCGGAATGAGTTCCCTAAGCAGTAACTTGGCCACTGTGAGGGTGTCGCACCTACGTGTAGGGTATGCCTCAACCCATCTGGAGAACACACAAACAACCACCAGGACATAGCGGAGGCGGTTGCACCTTGGCATTTCAATGAAATCTATCTGCATTCGATTGAATGGACCTCCAGACCTTCCTATGTGACTCAGTGCAACTGGTGTTCTTTTTCCTACGTTCAGCTGCTGGCAGGTCACACAACGCTGGCACACTGCTTCTGCTGCTATTCTAAACTTAGGATTGTACCAAGTCTGTCTAAACACTCTCAGCATAGCATCTCTCCCTAAGTGTACGGGACCATGTATGAGTCTGGCCATTGGACTCACCATCTCATTGGGCAACACTGCTCTGCCGTCTGCTGAGACCCAAAAATGGGACTCACCCATTACAGATCCTGCCTTTTCCCATGTTTCTTTTTCAGAATCAGGAGCATTTTCTTGCATGTTTGACAGTTCATCCCAAGTATCAACAGTTTCCAGTATCATGGCTAATTCAGTCCTTACATTTATTCCACCCACTTCCACCTCTGTGAAAGAGTACCCTTGTTCCGCGCAATACCGCGCAACTTCATCAGCATATCTATTGCCTTTCGAAACGAAGTCCTCATTTCTGGTATGTGCGGTGCACTTTACAACTGCGATACCTGCTGGGCATTGCAACGCCTCTAACAACAGGCGCACAAACTCTCCATTGCGAATGGGAGAGCCTGAAGAGGTCATGAACCCTCTTTGAGACCATAACTGCCCGTAATCATGAACCACCCCATAACCATATTGGCTGTCGGTGTATATGGTGACTCGAATTTGATTGCTTGCCAAGCAAGCACGTGTCAAAGCAATAATCTCGGCTACCTGAGCGGAGTGTACTCCTTCCAGGCACCCAGCTTCCACAACTCCAGTAATTGTACAAACAGCATAAGCTGCTCTCAACTGCCCAACTTCGTCTCTTACACATGAGCCATCGACAAAGAAAATTTCGTCTGGGTCGGTCAGTGGCTCATCTACGATGTCGGGTCTGGGTTTGGTGCATAGTTCAGTCACATCAAGGCAGTCATGGTCTGTACATTCATCATCATCCTCGATATCATTTGGGAGTGGCATCAAGGTGGCAGGGTTCAAAACAGAGCATCTCTTGAGGGTCACATTCTCTGCAGCAAGAATAACTTGCTCATAGCGCGTGAGCCTGCTGTTGGTCAGATGCTGTGTTTTGGTCCTGGTCATCAACAGTTCAACAGAATGGGGCACGCACACCTCTAACGGGTGCCCCATGACGATATTTTCACATCTTTCAATGCTGACACCCGTTGCAGCAACGGATTTGAGACATCCGGGCAACGCTGCGGCTACTGGGTCTAAAGTAGCCGAGAAATAAGCAACTGGTCTACGGGCATTCCCATGGATTTGGACTAACACAGACAACGCGCAACCTTCTCTCTCACAACAGTAAAGAAAAAATGGTTTATTGTAATCAGGCATTCCCAATGCCGGAGCACGACACAGGTCCTCTCGCAGCTGTAGGAATGCCATCAAACAGTCTTTGTCCCATGGTACCGGGTCGCTCACCTCCTTGTGCGTCAGTTTTTGCAAGGGCTTTGCTTTCAGTGAAAAGTTCACGATCCACTGTCGGCAATAACCCACCATCCCTAGGAACATCCTGACCTCTCTCTGTGTCTTAGGCGCATTCATTTTCATGATCGCCTCTATCCTGTCTGGTGACACCTTTCGTTTGCCTTTCTCTATTCTGTGTCCCAAGTACTGCACTTCTGTCAGGCAGTACTGCAATTTTCCCGGGGACACCTTGTGCCCATTGGCAGCTAGGTGATTTAACAAAGCAATGGAGTCCTCCCTGCAAGCTTCTTCTGTTTCTGACGCCACGAGGAGGTCGTCTATGTACTGGACCAGAACTGACTTCTGGGGCAGCACTAGACTTTCAAGATTTTTCGTCAAAAGCTGGTTAAAGATCGATGGGCTCTCTGTATACCCCTGAGGGATACGACACCATGTTAGGACGCGATTTTCCAGCTTAAATGCGAAAAGAAAATGGCTTTCTTCGTCCAGAGGGATCGAAAAGAAAGCTTGACAAAGATCGATCACAGTGAACCACTCAGCTTGGAATGGAATCTGAAACAGTATCACTGATGGATTCGGTACCACTGGACAACACGAAACGACTATGTTATTAATCTTTCGAAGGTCCTGCACTATCCTGAATTTCCCATTTGGTTTCTGCAGACCCATAATCGGGGAGTTGCATGGACTACCCACGATTTCTTTCAGTATTCCCTGTTTAATCATGGACTCGATCACGGGTTTTATGCCTGCAATCGTTTCTGGAGTCAATTTATATTGGGGTGTTCTTGGGAACTCAGCATGCGGTTTCACTACAATTTTCACTGGGTCCACCCCTTTGACCAATCCAATCTCTTCCCCAGTGAAATCCCATACTTCTGGTGCCACTGTCTCTCTCAAGTCCCAGGGGAGCTCATCTACTGTCAAAGTAGGGTACAGCTCCACGCATATTCTTGAGTTTGCAACTTTGAAATCTGCGTCATCATCATTGGTCAATACCTCCACTCCCTGAGGTGTACAGTATATAGTACAATTCAATTTACACAACAGATCTCTCCCTAGCAGACACACAGGACTTGAATCGCAAACCACAAACTGGTGCTCATCGCTGTACTTCCCTATTTTCACCTGTACCGGTTCTGTCAATTGGCTGGTTATTCTCCTGTTTGCGACCCCTACCACTTGTATGGTCTCTCCAGACATGGGCAGGTCTGGAACTGCAGCTGATCTGATCGTGGATCTAGTGGCTCCTGTGTCCACCAGAAATGTCGTAGGGCACCCTGCTACTTCTGCTTCAACATAGGGTCCCCTCTGGTCCACCTCCAAGGCTGCCCCGAGGGTGCAGTCTTCTCTTTCCACTCTCTGTCCGGTTAATGGGTCCACATAATAGCACTCTTCTCCCTCTACAAACAGGGGCATTTGTCTATAGGTCTTACCCATAGTCCCTACTCGAGGAGGTTGCGGGAACTGGGCTCGGGGAGGAGCCCCCCCCCCTTTGAGCACCTTTCCTTGGTATGGCGTCACCCCTCTTGTAGGCGCGCTCTGGACCTCTTCCTCCTCTATCTCTTGTTCTCCTATCTCTACATTGTAGGGACACTCGCGTTTCCAATGCCCCACCTCGTTACACTGGTGGCACCTAGTCGTTTTCTTCAAGGCAGCTATGTCTATTCTGGGTCTAAAGGTGGAACTCTCCTCATTGCCCTTGTTCTGACTGTACTGCTTCTTTCCTCCTGTACCTGTTCCTTGCTGCTGTTGCTGTTGTCCCCCCTTCCCTGCTGCCTGCATCTGTACCACCATCAACTTTTCTTTTAGTTTCTTAGCCTTGGAGTCTATCTCATCACAGCAGTACCTGGCATATCTCAGTATTTCGTCTAGGGGTTTACTTTGCCAACAAATCGAGTGTTGCTGAATCATTAAACTAATATCCGGTCTCAGTCCCAGGACGAACTTGGACACGAATTGCCCTATGTCTTTTGGATCCATTACATCCAAGCCGCTATACTGTTTAAACGCCTTCAGCAATCTCTCGTAATATTCGTGGACGGTCTCTTTGGGTTCCTGTCTGGTTCGGTCTATTCTGACCCAATCTATGTCTTGCATTGGCACTTTCTCTTTCAGCCAAGTCATCACTCTCTCGAATTTTGCCATCACAATCTCGGACGGCCCATTAGTCTTAGCATCTCTCTCTGGCTCCGTTGTGGGCCACTCAGCGCTAACCTTGCATGCTGTCCACAGATCTCCTGGTACTACAATGTCAAACAGCGTGTTCAGATCTATCCATAGGACCTTTGAGATTTTTACAAATCTCTCGACTTGCTTGTACCACTCCACTGGGTTTTCCCGCAATTTGGGGAAGGAGGTGGTAAAAGCAGCTAAATCTCCCCTACTCCAAGGGACATGCACATAGTTCCCATTTGCGACTTCACGCAAAGGGTAAGCTTCTATTCCCTGCAGTCCTCCTGGTGTCATACCAAGCGTGCTTCTCCTGCCGGTCCCTTTCTTGGACCACCTCTCTTCCCACTTATCTAGTGCCCTCCATGTCCTTATTCCAGTAATCAGTTCCCTTATGTGCGTTTTCAGCCCAATCGTTCTCCTCTCATCTAGGTCTCGATCTGTATAATGTAGCCTGTGGTTACCCTGTAATGCTTTGGTTCTTGACAGGTCCACCATATATTTGCCTGCTAGTTCGACTAACTTCTCATGGATTGCTCTCGCTTTTCGAGTAATGTCCTTTGCCATATACAGTATTTCATCTTGCTCATACATTTCCATTCTTTCCAAAGGCAGGGTACCATCTATCATGTCATCCAGGTCTGACCTTAAGCTGGCGACATCAAGTCTCTTGGCTTTTATCTCAGCTCGCAATATGTCTTTCGAAGGGGGCTCACTGGTCTCCCTACCATCCCAACTTCGAGCTCTACGTTTGGGCTCAGGAGAGTTAATGAGTGGTCTCCCTTGCTCCCATCTCTCCAGGTCCCATGCTCGGCCATCCGATCTTGGAAGGTGATGGAACACGGGCCTGTTACCCCCACTCTTGATCTGCCCACTCTCTTCTTCTTCTCTCCTTTCACCGTACGCCTCTCTGTTATTTTCCCTCTGGTCGCTACTCTCCCTTTGCCTAGTATCGCTCAGTATCCGATACGATCCTTCCTGGTTCCCCATATTCCCTGGGCTGCGCTCATTTCCGTCATCACAGGGACTATGGTGCGACCTCTCACAACTCCCATTCAGTTCTCTGGTGCCGGGCACACAGTGTGGACACTTAAAGCTGTTTCTGTACTCTTGCGCTCTCCTCTCCTCTTCACTGAGTATTGGGCGCGCCACCCTCCCATTCCCGGGGCCCCCGTTTTCCAGGTCTGTTCTACCTCCACTCCGGGCCCAATGGGTGACTCCCCTACTATCTCTCTCTCTACAGTCCCACTCCGGGCTACTCTCCCCAGCCCCGCAGTGAGTCCGTGCTCTGCTGTCCTGACTTTCCCTTTCAGCTTCTGCAGCTATGATGCTCTTGTGAGCCTCCACTGCCTCATCCCACTTCTTCATGTACTCATTTAGCTCTTGAAAGGATTTTCGTCCAGATCCCCTCAGATCCACTGGCCATCTAGGGCCCCCAGGATCCCCTCCTGGATCCCCTGCTGTGTGCATCGGGGTGCTCCACTCTCTTGGTATCGGCATCTGACTTGGGGAATTAATCGTATCGTTCCTCCTTGCCGTCCCTGCTCTTTCTCTGTCCTTCCGTACCCGTTCTTCCCCTCTTGCTCTCTCTTGGTCATATATCGATATTATAGGACCTATGGTAACAGGTACCTGTAGTGCATCTGGTAATGCGTAGGATGTGGCGCTTTCCGTTTCCGGCGCTCTTTGTACCACAAACCTCCCGACTACCTGTTGCACCTGACTAGGCTGGGACAGCTCTTTCTTTGCCTCAGGATCCCACTCTGAACTGGGAAGCGGTCCATGCTCTCCTGCATTGCCCCCCTTTTCTCCTTCACTATGCTCGACCTCTCCCCCTGCTCTATTATACGGGGGTGGCCTGTCTGTCAATAATCTGTTTATCAGGCTGTCCTCTGTTTCGCTCTCATCATCTTCTTCTAGGGGGCTTTTATTTTCGGGCACCTCTAACACTGGGTACAGTTTATTTACTTCCATGTTATGCACTCTCCATCTTTTAGCATCCGCATCCCACCTGGCATCCTGTACTGCCCTTACCGATCGTTTCACCCTTTCTTGTCGTCTGTTCATATTCTTTTCATGCGCTGCCCTAATCCATGCATCAAGAGCTTCAAACTGGGTCGGTCTAGGCAAGGGTCTCATTGAGGTCATGACTGATTTTAATCGATGTAACACCTCTAATCTGAACGTCCCGTACTTCGGGAACGTCAGTTCCTCATTTCCTTCCGTAATCTTACTCCACTCTGATATCCAAAGGATCGTATGCAACCCAACATTTACTGCCATGTAACGAGCCGGCGTACCCTCCGGCGGGGCTTCTTCCCCTTCATACGATCCCCGCTTCTCTTTTTTAAACACCGCTCTCAGCCATTTAAAACACTTCATAATTATGCGCACAATATCCAGCCTCGCTACCCTGTTTACTTCCTGATGACAATCCACCAATCCTGTCGCGGCTTTGTTAACTTGGCCTATCGCAGCGCGGTCTTTCTCCGGTCGGCCAATCACGTCGCGACACTTTCTGACGTCTTTGCTAGCTGGCCTATCACGGCGCGGTCTTTCTCCGGTCAGCCAATCACTGCGCGACACTTCCTGACGTCACTTTTCTCCGCTTCGCAGCAGCACCCCTCCTTTCTCAACTCGTCTCCCGGTCATGCATGCGTCCCATTCATACACCGAAAAATGACTACTTCCGACCAAGCGGTCACTTCCCTCGACTGTACGTCCACAGTCTATATGTAATTGTCAACACAACTGACGAAATGTCTATCGTCTCTCTGATAGGTTGCTTACACACACAGTAACCTCCGACCAGCGTCCGTTACTCACGCACTCACTCTTACGTTCCCCCTATCTCGGTCTTTCGGGTGATCAATGGTACCTCATGACCCCCTTCACACTAGTTAACAATTACTCTGGGTGTCCGATACACCCGAACCACTTAAGCTCTCCTTGAACTTAAGATTTCCACCGGTTGCGCGCGCTCACAACCTGTTCCACAGTCACTCTACAGACATTCAACTCCGCCAGACATTACAACATAGATACAATACAAAAACACCGCAATCTAACACGCATGACCCTTTATACTCACTCTCGACCGATACTGCTGCTTTTTCTGTCTCACGTCATCCGGATCTTCTTCAGCGGGCGGTTCTTCCGATCATCGATCTCTAGGGGCCTTGGGGTAAGCTAACCTGGCCTAGGTCACCGTCCTCAAGAAGGCAACCATCCTCTATAGCTACCAACTGGAAGGGCGAGATTTTGATCGATACCTCATCACTATTGATCCAAACCTCGATCTGGTCGACTGAACCTTTGTTGCCTGTCTTTGAGGAAGAAAGTGCCCCTGTTACCAAACCAGTTCACCCAATAAAGGACCCTGCTCCCAAAGATCACAAACAACTTCTAGCTTTCAAAAGTTTATTGTAAAGATATGATAAGCTGCAAATACAGGCATCTCAGAATGAGATTCACGAGATACACAGGTCCAACTACATACATGTGCTCTCTGAAAGCCCTCAGACGAGCAACGGAAATTACTAATACAAGTTCTAAGAATAACAAAGCTATCAGCATTGACGCATATCTCTCCTTCATTTAAGTTGGAGGAAAACGCACAGGTTAGGCTGTCCCTACCCTGCTCTAGATGGTATCCCTACTTAACCAAATCCCAACCTAACAAAGGTGTCAGCAGTGAATGACCCCCAAGGGAAGTCACTCACTCTAAGTCTCTTGGTGAAAACCTATAGTTCTCCAGTCATGACCCCTCTCTGCCTACCCATCCGCTCTCTAAAGGGTCCTCAGGTATCTGCTCTAACTCCACCCAGGGGTGCTGTCCCTAATACAAAACAGTCAACAACATTTGAGACGCCCCTCGCGAGACGCCTCTCACGTGGTGTAGCTTCTGGCTTTTTCCATGCTGCTTTGTGTTGGGCCTCATACGTTGGAGTTGACCTTGCTTCTCAGACTCTTCTCCGGCCCGCTGATACCCCTTAAACATTCCGGAACCCTCCTCCATGTCTGGGCCCTCTACTGAACAGACCTCTATTCATTCATTTATAATTGGATCCCCCCTTTCCTTGCAGACAGACATCTGCAGCCAAGAACCCAACTCTCATAGACTTCCAAAAAGGCTTGCAACATTTCTTGGCCCAGACATGTACGTGTAAATCAATGTTAAAACATTTCAGGCCTACAATATTTCTCATAATGATTATAGCATTCAACTTCTTCATTAATTAAAGCATGTTAATACTCTTATTCTATTATTCAGTAAACACATCTATAAATCATGGCCCATTAATGCAATGACCAAAACATTAATACAATCTATGTCGTGAAAAGAAACACCTTCCCTTTTAGCTCTGGCCCTGAGGCCTACCACATTCTGCGTTTAACCACATACCATCTTACATTTTAACAGCTACACGACATGGATTCAGAAATAATCACATCTACTAAAATCATATAGTGTCACACATTTCTGTATTAGTTCCACTTCTACTTAAATCTCTACGTTAGCTATACATTCAGAATATAATTTCAGATACTATTAGCACTCATGGCATTTCTCCTCATGATTTGTGCTTACTACAGGTAAGTGTGATGCACTCATACATTTAGGTCAGTTTGCGCTCTCTCAGGGTGATGAAACCTAACCTGGATCTGGGTATAATGTAACTTCAGTGAGTTTTATAACAATGGCAGACATTTGGGTTTGGAGTAATTTGCTGGGATATTTATTTTCTAGTACTGTGACCCTAGAGGGACAATAGGATACAGGAGACTTTTAGTGAAGAATCTTCTAGAGACAGCAGGTTATGCATGGGTGTATGGGTGATGGACGATATGGCTTTGAGAGTGACAGGAGAGCTTTAGGCACTGATGTGTCATGGCTGTGGGTTTAGGGGAGCAATGTGAAACTTTAGGCCCTTGGGGGCGATGGGGCATAGGTTGAGGAGATGATAGGCCATGCAGGGTGGCTTGAACATGATGAGATCTGGGTGGAAGTTGATGGGAACCATAGAGAAAATAAGCGGTTTGGGGTGATGGGACATATGAAGGGTGTGGAAGCAGTGACATAACAAAGGCCCTCGCAGTTTGGCGGGCCCCCGAGCTCCATGGGGTCCACTCAGCACTGTACTCTGGCCTGAGAGCTCCTATGTGAGTCCGTACTTTTCAGAGGGGCCAACTAAAGTTTCGTTACCCACCACACACCCTCTCCCTCCCACTCCAGTGTCATTTGACCCCTCTTTAAGATCTCTGCCTGTTTATCCTTCCACTGATTGACATTGGAATGGGATCACTGCAGCTTCAGCCGCCCAGTTGTTGATTTTGTACCTTGCTGTATCTTACTGCACTGTTTTACTGGGCCTGTATCAATCATTTATGAAAACTTCAATAAAGATTTCTTTTAAGTATATTGTATGTATTACCCAGGTTCCTTTCATCTTATTGAGTCACTCTTGTTCCTTTATATACTGAAACTGTCGATATCGCAGCTCCATATCAAACAATCAGTGCAACTGGTGTCAGTAAGGCACAGACGAGAGACCTTTCGTCCCCGAAAAACAGATTGAAGAATTGCTGCAGAAGCTAGAAGCAGCTGATATCATCGAGTGTTTCAAAGGACTGAGCCTTCTGAGCCTTTTGGTAACATAATAGTAGTCATCTACGAACACAAGCAGCCGGATGAAGTCAGGCTCTGTATAGACATGCATCTCCCAAATCTGGCAATTAAATGTGAACAGCATCTCACACCGAAGGTGGATGACTGTAAGTAAGGTAATGTTTTCCAAGATGGACGTTAGGTGAGGATATCAACAGATTCTGTTAGACCCATGATCTATTGAATTCTCTTAGGAGCTTCCTTGCAAGGTAAATTATTGTGGTAGATTCATCAAGAACTTCCCTTCCCTTACAGGCCAACCGAGTGAACCCCTGAACTTCCACCTGAGCATGGGGGAAAATACATGAGGCGGCATTTCAAAACACAAAAAAGCACACTCACTGCAGAGACCACTCTAGCATACCTTGACCTTTCCATTTCTGTGCAAAGTGGGCAGCAATTGTATATGCAAGCAGGGTGCTCACCCCCACCAGAGAGATACTCCCGTATTGAATGTGAAGCTACTGCATTTCATTGGGGGTGCAGACCCTTTCATCGTGTCTGTATGGACATCCAGTCTAACTGCATACAGATCACAAACCCCTGATCCCTGTCTTACAGGGGTACTCCTCAAACCTCACATGAGGATCGAGGTGTGGATCCTTCAGTTTAGCAATACTTATTTCTTGTAGAATACCGCAAGTGTTCTCAAAACTTCACTGACCACCTGTCCTGGTACCAAAGGTCAGCAGAGGAAAACAGCACCCTAAACACAGTGGAATATGCGAGGTTCATAGTTGAACAATCATGACCCCTCCTCCCCATGTCCCCGAGTGTGCTACTGAAACAGATGACTGCCAACAGCTGGCTGTTCGCGTGGTGCAGAAAGGGAACTGGGCATCCTTCCAGACCCCTAAAGCTAACCAGACACTGACAACCCTGTACCAGTTATGATGTAATCTAGCGGCCTGGCCTGAGGGTTTCTTCTCCAGAAAAGCCGTCTTGTAATTCAGCACCTACTGACCTTGCAAGTGCCCTGCCTCACGCTTGCAAGTGCTCTGCCCCACCAGTGCATAGTCACATCCAAAGTTTGCCTCAGACACAAGGTGTGGTTCTCCCAACTACATGAAATGGTTGAGTAGAGTAGCAAATGTACCAAGCAACTGGGAGCAACTGGGAGCAACTGGGAGCCCTGAACACCCGGGAACCATAGTCACTGACATGATTTCTGTGGTACCCTGGATCAAAGAGAGAATACATTTGGGAGGTTAGCAGATGGTAGACACCTGATGGTGTTAATCAATAACTTTCGAAGCATCCTGAGACTGTACAAACACCTTTGCAGATGTGTTGATTTCCAAGCTTACAAAAATAATGTCCATCGATTACCTGGAGCAAAAGCTCCTAACAGCCAATGCCTTCCCCTTTCAAGGGTAAACTGAGACTTACTATCTGAAGTCTCCATTAAATATTGCAGGATAACAGCTCATGGGCTGCAGGCAAACTGAGAAAGTGAACGATTAATGAGGACATTGAAAAAAGTGGTTCAAAATGATTCAAGCAAATCATCAGTACATTGAGTAGACCCTCGACTCCTTCATAAAGTAATATCGACATACTCCCTATATTACCACATGGAGACCCCGAATCAGCTGTGTTTATGACAAATAGTAAGACACATGATCTACATTATCATGTGCTTCAGCTCTTATGGACATGGACTTAGTTGCGGAGAGAGAAGTAAAAGACAAAATGAAAGTTTCAGCAAGCGCTGCTGAACCATAACATATTGGATGCAAGAGGGAAATGTGATACTGGGGAAGGCTTGAGATCCCAGTAGCAAGTTCAGGCTTTCTTTTGAATCTGTGTCTTTGCAAGTGGTAGGAATTCAAAGTTGTTATGTTATGTTATGTTAAATTGTATTTCTATAGCGCACGGCTACTCAATAAGAGTGTCCCGGCGCTTTATTTAGGCAGCTCGGTATAAAAAACATAACACCTTAAAACAGAGACACACAGGGAAAAGAAAAACATCCTAAAGGTTAAAAAGCCAGGTCTTGAGTCTCTTCCTGAACAGGAGCAGATTAGATGTGCGCCGCAAGGCCAGAGGCAAGGTGTTCCACAACTGGGGGGCCCTCAAACTAAAGGAGCGTCCCCCGGTACGGGCCTTCCTCACTCGGGGAACCACGGCCAAAAACAGAGATTCCGACCGCAGAGAACGAACCGGGCGATAAAAGACGAGCCTGCGCTGTAAGTACCTTGCTCCAGTGCCAAAGAGCGCTTTGTGAGCCAGGGTAAGCGCTTTAAACATAACCCGCTTCCGGATGGGCAGCCAATGAATCGACTGCACCAACCCGGACGCTCTCGCTCGCCTATGAAGGCCGAAAATGGCACGAGCCGCAGAGTTCTGCACAACCTGCAGCCGCTGAACAAAATAGTCCGGAAGGCCTAAATAGAGGACGTTGGCATAGTCCAGTCTGGAGCCAATTAAGGCTTGTACAGTGATCTTTCTATGCTCTTCTGTGAGCAAAGGCAGGAACTTCCGGAGCATCTTAAGAATGCCAAAGCAAGTTCCCGTCAAACCAAGAATATGTGATCTCAGCGTCAGATTATTGTCAATCTTAACTCCCAGATTTTTTACCACCTGGGATGCCTGAGCGGGGGGACACATATCCATTGGCCACCAGGCCAGCCAGTCCAGGTCCAAGGAACAACCAAAGAACAGTACTTCTGATTTGTTGGAATTAGCTTTGAGGCCGTTCTGCTGAAACCAGTTGAAGACCATCCCAAAGTACCATGATGACTGCCTAGGGAGGAAAGGAAAAAGTGACTAGAAGCAAATCCTTTTGCCAACAGTTTAGGGATCAGAGTGGCCAGCATTTAGAGCCTGCTCTCATTTAGGAGACATGCAGAAGGGGCGTGACAGCAGTAGCCAGCCCCAGCTGGGAGACAGAGGAATGAGTAACCTGTCGCCCTCTGTGATAACCATAGCTGAGTCAGGGGAAGCTGCTCATGCCTTAGATCCTGGGTAGCCAGTGGTTAAAGAAGACCCTGATATGGTAGCTGCATCAGCTGTGGCTGGATCAAGAAGCAACCTATCCTGGTATCATCTCCGTGCCAATTTGGCACAATACCAGAAGTATTAACAGTGTACTGGGGGCTCATTTACAAGCTCTGTGCACCACCAGAACGTTACTTTTTGTGATGTTCGGATGGCACAAAAGGCTTAAACATATCTACAAGGCCACATAAAGCGGCCTTGTAGATATAGAGTGAAGTAAGTCACTCTGTTACCTCACACTATAATGGGGAGTTGTGCCAGAGACGTTACAGTGAGCGTTCCCACGTAACGCCCATGACATTTGACACGCTCACAAAGCATGAAACCTCATAATGCGTCAGATTCCTACGCTTCCCCAGGGGAGGTGTAGGGCTTGCACAACGAGGAGAAATAACATTTCTCCTCATTTTCCCCTCATTCTATGTGTGCTGCATTCAGCAGCACTTGTAGAAAGAGGAAATCGCCTCCATTGATTGTTTTTGTGCAGAACGGTGTCCTTTCCGGCACACAAAAAAACAACATTCCTACAACACAGACGCCCTTGCATGGTGCAAGGGTGCTTGCGTTGGCGCAAGCCAGCCCTTTGAGTGCCAGTGCAGGGATGAAAGGACTGGAATGTGCCGTATATCACAGATACAGCGCATTCCTGCCCTATTCTTTTATCATATGGCACTGCAGCAGTTAGACTTACAGCACTGATCTGTGCCAAAAATTGTAAAGGAGGCCCTGGATGTTCTCATGATGGTATGTTTAGAATAAATAGTGTGTTGTGTTTTGTTGGTCTTTTGGGAGGAATGTTGTGTTGGGCATGTGCATCTCTAGTCATTCACACTAATAGTTGCGCCAGGGTGCTCCACTCCCACGCATACCAACACGAGGACGAGGGAGATTAAGGAAAAAACACGGGCCTTTAATTTTGCCATCGATTTACAATTTTCGGCGGAAGACTGCTAGAATAAAGCAATCACTGACTTAAAAATTCGTGAGCTTCCCGCCTGGATCGGCATGTTTGTATCCTATTGAGGTTGTTGTGAACAGTTGGGTCCGTATAATGTCATAGGTTTAAATAAAGTGCCTGAGGGTCCAGCGGCAGCAAACCGCTGTGTTTCTGTCATCTGTCTCTCTGGGCCCTCCAGACTTAACAGTCAGCGTACAGTAACTGCACTCAGCATGGCCTATTGTTTGAAGACTCAGCTGGGGCAGGGCGGGCAATCACGCCCAAACGCGGAAGCCTGACGCCTATGCGTGCAATACTGCGTGTGACGTCACTGCCATCTTAAGACTCGACGCACTGGTTAAGACATCAGTTCCTGCCTCAAATCAGCCACTAAGAGGCAGTGTTAGAAGGCCTCAAGCATTATACTATACTGAGGATTGGGATTGCCTGCTGGAGCAACAGGCAAGAGTACCAATCTCCAGCAATAAGTGCCACTGGTGCCCCATTAAGTATAATTCCAGTATTTTGACTGAAATACCTAGTGCTCACCTGTGTTAAAACAAAGGGACCATTGGCAACATGTAAAGTTTAGGTTAAACTCCTTTGAACTTTCTCCCTGCCTTCCCACACCTCTCCTGTATGATGTTCCCCATTGGTGCATGCTGTATTTTTCTGTGCTGACTTGTATTCAGGCTCCTGTCTGGCTAATACAGGTTTTACGTTTGTCAGATCTATGCTCACAGATGGAGCATCGAAAAGGACGCAGTGACTCAATAAACTTCATGTAGAAGTTCCATAGTACAGAAGATAGCCCAATCAAGTTGAATTATATCCATTTTATGATCAGTCTGCAAGAATGATCAAAACCAGTGTTGTCTACTGGTCACCTCTATGGTGATCCTTGGCACATGATGCACTATCCCCAGGCACCTCCTTGTCACATATTTCCGCCACATTGGAAGCCATAATATAGCATACCATAACATAACACGTTCCTTTGTAAAGCACACGTTCACCCAGAAGGGTATCTTGCCACTGAATCATAGATATCGCTGAATAACAGATAACAGGCCTCATTCATGTTCAGCACTAGGGGCATATTTACAAGCCCCTATCCCCATCACAACATCCCTTTGTTGTGATGGCGATAGTGGCTGTGCCTTATTTACAAGGCAGAGTTAAGCCATTTAACATGTCTTAACGCTGACTTGTAAATGTCACTCTTTCATGCAGGGATAGCATGAAAGGGGAGGGCAATGGGTGTTGCGGTGGGCGTTCCACTGCAACATCCATTGATTTTGACTCTGCCCACTATTTACAAGGGCAGTGTAAATAGGAGGCAGCCCCACAATTAAGACCAAAATTAAGACCAGGGAAAACCTGGACATGACTTGGCGAAACAAGGAGAAATGCTTTATTTCTCCTCGTTGTTCCTGTTTCCATGTGTGCTGCCTAGTGCAGCACATATAGAAACAGCAAATTGCCTATGATTGTTTATGTGCAAAAGGTCACCTTTCCTTCACGTAAAAACTCATTTTTAAAAATGCTGTTTTGCAACTTCTATGTGTGCTGCATTAAGCAGCACACATAGACATTACAAAACGGCATTTCATGATTGTTTATGTGTAGGATGGGGGGTTTTCCTGCACATAAACAATCTTCCCCTCAACACAGGCTCCCCTGCACTATGGTGCAAGGGTGCCTGAGTTGGTGCTAGGCATATCAAGTTATCACCAGCGCAGGGGATAACGCAGAGGTGCACCATATTCTTGTGAATATGGTGTCGTCCTGCATTTCTAAAGATACAGAGCGTGTGGTTAGTCTTTTAGGCTTAACGACATGCTCCCCCACTTTCTTTGTAAATATGCCCCTCGGCTGCTTCGTAGCTAGGTATGCTCTCTATGTGTGCCACATGCAATTATATAGAGGTGTGTCCATCCTTATGCACGTCTTGATGTATTTATATCTCTTCTGATGCCACTGAACAGTACCGTACAGTGATTGTGCATTTCTGAGAGTTGCCAAGACAACCATGAATCTGGTCGAAATATTTGATTTTCTTACATTTGCATTTTTTTGTTGGTTAATATTAATGGTGTTTATACAGTTTTACACTAGGTTGGCTTCTACATTGTATTTCACCAAGCCCTCAAACAATTTTACTGTAATGAAATTTAGCCGTGAATTTGGTTGTCATTCGTGTAGTCAGAAATCATGACAATCGTTTTCGTTCCCAAAGGTTTTGGCTGCTTCAAGTTATGCCCTGAAATCGTTTGCCCCTTGATTTTTTGAGAGCATCTGGTTTGTTGTTGTTTTTTATTTTGCTATCTTTGTAGTTTAGACATTTCAATTATTTTTGAGGTGTTTGATAATCACCAACATGGGATAGCACATCACTGATTATGCACATTCGACCCAAGGAGTGAAAGAACTACCTCAACATGTCTGCCACTACACTGCATGCTAAAGATTAATTCCTTAGAAGACAATAAACAGCTTAATTCCACACTTATGTCCACCCAAACTTGGCTGGCAGAAAATCATCTCAAACTGAACGCTCTTAAGACTGAATTCCTCCTTATAGCCCTCCAAGCTAAAATCCCCTTGATGCAAAATTTAATCCAACATCTCACTGCATTTAACGCTCGACCAACTATTGTGGACTCAGCAAAATCCTTGGGAATAACTCTGGACAGCAATCTCACTAAGCAGAAACACGTTAGCAACGCTACAAAAGGAGCTAACTGCCAGATAAACATTCTAAGGAAGTTGAAGCCATTCTTGCCAGTCAACAACTTCAAACAGGCTGTACAAGCGCTAGTTATCGCTCGTGTGGATTATGGTAGTGTCTCTTTATGCGGCCTTCCAAAAGCGACTACAGCCCCCCTCAGAGCCTCTATAAACTCTGCCGCAAGACTCATCACGGGCTCGAAAAGAAGCTCCCACATCTCCCCTGACCTAAAATCCATGAATTGGCTCCCGTTTGAAGCAAGAATTCATCTAAAAATAGCTGGCATGACACATAAGGCCTTGCACCACAAGACCCCAAAGTACCTTGCACAGAAATTGACAATCTCCGGTGGCTCAAGGTCCTCTAGGGGTGCAGATAACCTTCTACTGAAACCTCAAAGATTCAGTAAAAAACACATATAAACAATCCTTCTCTGGGATGACTCATAGGATTTGGAATACTCTTCCCACAGAAACCAGACTGAATCCCTCCACAGTATCTTTCAAAAAGGAAGTAAAAGCGATTGTCATGGCAAAATTTACTTGACCACGCCACCCGGCCCTGAATCTTTGCCAACCGAGAAGCGACTGATTTGTTCTTCAATTACTTTTTCTGTGTTTTTGTATTATGTTTCCCATGCTTCGGTACTTTACAACTTTGCGTGCGTATTCTTATATGTAGCCCATATTCGTTCCTTCCCCCAATCTACTGCATTTATATTTTGTCATGTTATTCATTTTGTATAACAAACTTTATCCTTGTAAATCGCTCTGATATCCGCAAGGATCTTGTTCGCGCTCTATAAAACCCTCAAAATAAAATAAATAAATAAATCTAGCCACGTAAGTGCAAGAAGGATAACCTCTAATCTATTACTTTGTAATTTAAAGAAAAGTCACAGGAGTATTGCCAGTTCTGCATTGTTAGTGCACGGAAACATTTATTGTTGTTCCTTTACAAACTCCCATAAACTGAAATGGGTAATTTGGGAGATTAGTGAGTCAAATGCGAAACAGAGTCATAATTGGGTAGTTAGTTTCCTGCTTCCCAGTTGGAGATTCTCTTCTGTGAATTCGCAGAAAGCATTGCAGTCAGGCGATGGTTATTATGAGAACTAGCATGGGAACGTTTAGGAGAATTTCTTAATAGGATGAAGGTTTGAATTATTCATCTGTGTATGATTTCGCCCAGCATTCATTCTCTCATAATTATAATTAAATTTAAATTCAACATTTAGTTCAATAATAAACTGTTAAACTAACATTCAAGTTCATGGAATTTTTGCTCCTTTGTAATTCCTGACTCCTCCATCCCACGTGCTGCGCCTTCCAATCTGCTGGTGGTATTCGACTTTGCACTGCTGGCATGCTCAGCAGAGCTAATGGTGTGGGTGCATTCATTCAGCCGAGGCCTAGAGTCATGTATATCAGTGGCGACTCCTCCGGTATGGCGGAGGAGTGTTTCCCCACTGCTTTTGAGCAGTGCAAAGTAAAGGAATATAAAGTGATAATAACTTTGAGTTATTATCATTTTATGTTTCCTATGTGGGCGGGGGTATGGGCAGGGCTGCTCTGCTCTCGGAGCAGGGGAGGGGTGGTTTGCCCACTCGTAAGTGCGCAATGACTGTTTGATCGTCCCTCTCAGGTCGTCCAAACCAGTTATGAGTACTTTCCCCATTCTCCATGCATGCAGCATTACAGCCTGCGTGTAGAACATGCCCAGGCCCGCATTCCCTGCCTGAGCGTCCAATCAGGATGCTCAGACCAATCACCATGCTGCAATGCAGTGTTGGAATTGGTCAGGGAGCCTGGGTGCTTATCAATCACAATGCTGCATTGCAGCATTGTGATTGGTCACTGGGGCCTGCTTTCTGCTCCTCAAGTTCCACAAAGAGAACAGGAGCAGAGACGCAGAACCCAGCAGCAAGGTAGGTTTCTTTTTTAAAGTTTTTTTTTAATATTCGCACCATGCTCGACCCTCCATGCTGTGCGACCCCCCCATGCTGCGAGACCCCCCTCCCCTGTACGACCCCGCCTGCACCCGTCCCACCACCCGCACGGCATGCTGTCTGCCACTGATGTATATGTACACTGTGGAAGACCAAGTTCATGCATCCAGTGATCCCAGGAAAGCCCTTTGAATAGGGTGATATTCTAAAGTGCCTCTCCCTTTAATTCTGACGTTGCCAGTGAGGGCTGATTTGTCCCTGGCTGGTGGAGGTGACTGGAGTGATCTAGTTCACATGCATTTACAGTAATGAAATGCCAGGGGCTCCAATACATAACAACCATAATGACACGGTGAGATAAAAATGGGATTAAAAGTACCCATTTTAATGAGTATTGGGTCTTACTCTACGCTGCAGTGTAGAGATTTCCCACTTTGTCTCCTTGCCATTTCAAAGAGGGCTCTTGGATCAATCTTTCTGCATTATTGCATCCAATGCGAGATTCAGCAAAACACCAGAGGCAAAGGTATTATTGGTAGGTTACCTATTCCAGAAAGCTTTTTAGCCAACAGCTTGTAGCTCAAATGCAAATTTACGTGAAACAAATGTATTTATATGTTTTTTAAACTCACATTAGAGAAATGCATGTATTAGCAGCGTTTGCCATCTACTGCACAAATGGCACACTCATACATTAAAGCCTGCACACGTTAGTCACCACATGCAAATAGAATATACAATATTTACAAGTTACAGTATTGATTTCCAACATTACATAATGACATCTCCAAGCTGTCTCAGCTCCACGGAATATGCTGAATATTATCATTTGGTAGAAAAACAGAAAATAATCAATTGAGCCTGCCCGTACTGTGGAGCAAATGAAGAGACACCTGCCAGCCTTTTGCATGGAAGCCAATGTTCTTGAGTGCATCCTTGCAGATTCCATCTTTGTTGCAGTGCAGGCCAATGGATGGTTTAATCCTAAAATTGTCACAGTCGTCTTCTCAGGTGCTCCGTAATATGTTTTTGTGAGTTGGGTTAATTACTGTGTGCATGACGTATTTAAAAATAATAATAGTGAAGTGCTACAACGCACTGATGCATTCACTCAATGGTTTTCACTATGGGGTCAGAAATAAGGGGGGCATCCAAACATTAATTCATTTATAGGATTTGTTGGTTTTGAGCGTTTGTACAACAGGTTTTTTTCGGGTTTTTGTGTGTCACTAACAGTTACTGCAACACTGATTAACTTCGAAGCACTATGGGGCATATGTATCAAGCCCTTTTCCCATCCGCAAACGGGCCGATTCTCAGAATCAGCCCGTTTGCGACCGGGAAAAGGCCTTTTGGGCATCGCAAATTAGAGAATTGCAAAATTTGCGATTCTCTATTTTGCAATTACATTTAAGGAATCGCAAATTGCGATTCCTTAAATATGATGTAGAAAGCACCTAAGTTGTGCGAATTTGGCTAAGAAATCTCAAATTACCACCAAGGTTGTCATTTACGAATTCTTTGAAAAAAGCACTTTTTTGCTTTTTTCAAAGTGCCATGTGCCACCCATGCATGCCCTTATGGCATGTATGTGCGCCACATGTGCACACATACATATTTCAGGGGTGCAACAGGGTGTCCTTTTGACACCCTGGCACCCTTGAAATTGCATTCTCAATTTGCGATTCTCTAATTGCGAATCGCAAATTTACATTCCTAAGGGCTACATTCATTCCTATGGGCCTCCTAGCCCGTAGGAATGAATGGGAAGGTGTTCCTTAATTGCGATTCCCAATTTGCAAATCGCAATTAAGGAATATTAAGGAATCGCAATTATTATCGTGATTCCTACATACACAGCATTTTGCGATTCCTAAATAGCAATTCGCTAAAAATCACTATTAATGAATAGCAAAAGGGCTTGTTCATACATATGCCCCTAAACCTCAAGAAAAACTGCAAATGCCACAGCAGTAGTGAGAAACCACAGAGGGCATTATTTGGAGCCGCCAGGAAAGTGTTAAATCTTGCTGCACGTTTCATATGATTTGTCTATTTAAAGTAATGCAGGTTCGCCTCATTTAAGGCCCAGACCTATCAACTCACACAGACTACCAGGTGTATTATGAGGTCACTTCTTTCACACGGTCACCTGGGAGCATCCACTGTCACATGGTGTGCACATAGTGAGCTGGAAACCCCTGCCGAGAGCAGGTTTCCAGTCCGTTTTGTCGAGGCTCTGCCCACTGATGTCTATCAGGAGTTTTACAGCCTTCCCAGGAACTCACAGGCAGAATCAGAAGCCTTTAAAAAATTAGTTTTGGTGTATGCCCAAAAAACATTTCCTCAAGATGGCTGGCGGTGCAGGCTCTAATCCCTGTGCCCTCCCCTTTGCCTCCCCATCCACTTCATGGTTGTCCCAGCTCCTGAATTCACCCCTTCAAGGCCACGCCTCCTCCACCTGATGAATATAAACTGGTGTAAACATGAGTTCAACAGCTTATTCCTCTTTTATATTTAAAAAGGCTAAGTGTGGAGAAATGCATAAGTCTATGTAACGGATGAAACACGACTTTATCCCTGCATATACCGTTTTCTGAATGAAGGCCAGATAGTTGCAGCAGATGTTGCACCTTGTGTAAAATGTGTTAATGCTTCAGCCCTTATAAGACAATACGGACCAGTTTACCAGTTGGCTGTGGAGCTACGAGGCACAAAAATAATGATTTCAGTTAGTATCCCCTCACAGTAATTGCAAGATTAAGTCCCTAGAATGGGAATAAGTACTCTCTGATTCCAGAAACGATTCCACTCACATTTGTCACTTTTGTGAGTAGGGGTGCTGCAGTGGGTTGATGCACGAGCATTGCAGTAAAACAGGGCCCAATGTTCCTGTTCCCTGTAGGCCCTGGTGTGGGAACACTCGGCTGATTGTAATCAAGGGACAGTGTGTCCCTGGGCCCTACACCTCTGCCCAACTCATAATCGGTCGCTATACAGCAACAAAGTTTGTTTAGTTTCATTCTTTGCATTCTTAATCAGATATTCTGATAAATTGTTATAGCAATCATGCGATAAAGTATACAGTTCAATCTTAAACTACTGTGTGCATAGTGAAACGGGAGTTTATGGATGCCTTGAATAATTTTGCTGCTGCTCATATCCAGTAAGGATATCTAAACATAGATGAATCTAGGCACAGCGCTCCAAAGAGGAAAAACGTGCTTGATATTGCATGTGCAGTGGGCGTGTTCCTTTTACAATATAAGACATAAGTGGCGAGATCAGTGTGTTTAAAAAGACATACAGAACAAGAGCTCAATATGGCTAGCGTGGAGCAATGCCGCTCAATTTCCACTTCAGTGTGTCAACATTTCTACTAGGCCTGTGCGAAGTTGCTGAATTGTATTTAATAAGATTTCATGACCATTTCAGGAAATTATGCAAAATTTCATAAAATGCACATATGGTATTTCACGTAGAAATGCAAGAGTGTACGCTCTATACAATTACATACAATACGGAGACTTCAAGAGATTTGCAGCTTGAACTAGTCCAACACATTATATAATTGTAAGAAATGTTGTACCTGAGAAATTCATGGAGTGTCATGAATGTTTTGTAATGTGAAAACCGAACATTTTGTAAACTCTGTGGGCGTAAATAACATCTCATGTAGGCCTAGTTCCAATCTTGGTGCCAAAAAGTCCTCGACTCAACAAGAGAGCAACAATGAAGAGAATGATTTCAAAAAGGCGGAATCCACTAAGGCACCTACTTGAATACTGAGCAACCAGTAATTTGTGGTCTGGAATTTTTTGTCCTGAAAAAAAATCTTTTGGCTTCTTGATGAGCAATGCTCTGGAAAGTATCCTGAGATCACAAAGTATGTCATCCCCACGGACCATCACAGTAAAGACGGATTAATTGTACTCACTGTGAGAATAATACTTTATTGCCCAGTGTGCCTGCTCACAGCTACTGGAAGCTCTAGACTTTCTGTCTTGACCCTGACACTAACTTTCATTTGATATGTTTTTTAAATTCTGTTTGGACAAGCATTTATGCAAATGCGAAAGTCACAGACTTCTCATGGAGGTAGTGTGGAGGAGCAAAAGCTCAGACGTCAATGGTCAAACAACATAAACAATAACATAATATCTAGCCCAGTGCTTATCACACATGAAAACTAAATACTATGAAACACGATGAGAGCCTAATGCAGAGTTGCAATCAGTTGCATCTTCCATTGAAGTTCTACAGCCATTTTCTAGCACCCCTCTCCTTCCTACTATGGTTGAGTTTCTGACTCCACAATTCCCAGCACAATGGAGCGGATTACTCAAAGCAGAATCCCAACTTGGTTCAATCTTTTTTCTAACACTTGGTAAAATTCAATCAGAGCAGCAGTCTTGCCTATCCACATCAGTTTCCGTGACACAAACTCCTTGCCGCAAGTATCAACCCAAGTATAAAAAGTCCATCACATCAGCATGTTTGTATCAATGATGTTCCATTGCTTAAAGAAAAGATATGTTGTGTTACTGTAAATTCTTTATTGTTATTGTTTTATGTGCTGTAAGGAGCTTGACTATGTGAATCATTTGTTTGTACCGACTCCAATGATTCATTTGTTGTTTCCCTTTGGCACCAGGTGTCAGTTCTTGAACATGCTCAAATAACCTGCTGGCCCTGATGACTCATTTGTGTGTGCTGAATCTGGTAACGTCATTGATGTTTCCCTTTAGCAGCAGGTGTAGGCCTGGAACATGCTCAAATGACCTGCTGATCCTGATGACTCATCTGTTTGTGCTGACTCTGATGACTCCATTGTTGTTTTCTTTTGGCAGCAGGTGCCAGTTCTGGAACATGCTTGAGGGCACCACCTTCTAAGATTGCACCTCTATTTAAAAGGTTATGTCCTTTCAGCTGGGCATGCTATTCATGCTTAGTTTTGAAAGGAGCTGTCACATCAAAGACCCAAATACCCAGGAGGTTTTCTCAACTTCAGAGAGCTGTTCCAGTCTTCCTACAGATCAAGGCTGCACATGTTCCTGATACTATGCTCTCTAACGGCTTGCTTTCAGTCCATGTTCACCTTCATCAAATGTTTGTATGAGGTACCAGCTTTGATCACTCAAACAGAAATTCTTCTGGCCAATTGGGAAAAACAACTCTCCTGTAAAGTGGTGAGCTGGGGTGGAGGGCATGTTTAGGTCAGCACTAGTGGTTGGTAAAGGGAGATCAATCAACGAAAGTATGAGAGACACATTGGGAACATACTCCCAGTTCCCCCTCAGTAGAGATTTTGGATATATAGGCTTGTTTTGAGAACTGACAATGAATCTTGAAAAGAACTGTTAAAGCTTTTGATTCAGTAATGTCAAGAATTTTGTTTTATTTAACATAACAAACTGTAATTTTGGACTTTGCTCTCTCAGTCGAGTCTACCAGCATTTTCTTATGTGAAATGTAAAATAAATTTTTCCTTAAAGTAGAAATAAGAATTGTTGACTAACCTTTTTACTTCCAGGTCTTCCTCCCTGCAGTAAGCACCCTAAAGTCCCTTCCCCTCATTTGGCCACATTGATGCTCTGGTGAAATATAAAACTCAGAGTCAGGAAATCTTGAGAGCATCGCTTCTGAGGAACCGGGCCTGACACTCCGTCCACGTATGCAGCTAAGCCTCTTGATTACCTTCTCTTGGTTGCACTGCAGTTCAGGTTGCGCAGCGGTTGTGGAATGCGCTCCCTCCCTTATGTCGCTGATACTTTATTCGAGATGGACAATTTAAAGCCTTGTTCAAGTCACCGGTCTCAGAGAAGACTTGCTGATGAGATCTACGTGCTCACATCTCTCTGTGGCAGTTGCAGCCTCTAGTCTGATGAAGGTTTCCTGCTTCAGTGGCGATGGAGCTTTTGTTTTCTCTGCCAGCAGCGGCAGCACCAATCTTTCATGTCCTGTGGCAGAATGCCAGGCTACATGGGCATACACGCTCTGGTACACTCTTGGTGCCGCTCACTCCAGAATTATATAGAGAGACTAAGGGATTCCTTTTACAAAGCAGGACACTCTTGGGTCGCTTTCCCTCTGTCATTAACTTTCTCTGGGGTGCCTCATACCAGGAACATGCTAGGCTTCTCTTCGACTGTCTCTCCTCCTGCAAAGCCAGGTACTCTCCTTCCCTTCCCAGGGCCGGATGTGGGATGCAAACCGGCCCTGGCAATAACTTTGGACCAGCCTGTGGAGGGGTCGTAGGGGGGAGTGGTGCTTTTGGTAAACACTGCTGCTGTGCTTTTGTTACTGGGGTGCGATTTTGCAGCACCGCTGCAAAATCGCCCTCCATACCTAAAACGACACCCACTGGTCCAAAACCGGCCCCTACCCTTCCAGCCCACCGGGAAAATGCCCAGTGCCCACTATGGCCTGTTTGGCCCTGTCCCTCCCTCAGCATAGAGATAGACAGGCTTCTTGACTCTTTAGGCTGATCCTCTGGTCTTGTAGCAGAACGTATAGACTGCAGTTGATGTCCCCTCACTCCTGAGAGACTCACTGTCAGACAGATCCAGCCCCATTACAGATCAGTTCTTGAAGTGCACGCAGAGCACCCCACCACCCCCTCCACCTTGTTGAAAAAACACTTGGAACTGCAAACAAAGTAGGGTGCTTTGGATGCCATTTTTTTGGACATTTTCCAAACAGGGATGTGGATCTGCTGTCTAAGGTTTCAGAACCAGTTTGGTTTGCTTTCAAATGTCGTTTCCAGACTGCTCTCTAAACTAAGTCTTTGTGTTAAGTCATTTTCCTCACAGTAGGTAGCAAAATGGCTGGTTCCAAGCAGGTGTACCCACAACATGGGCACAGTGAAATGTGATTTCTCTGCACTTGGCTGTCATCAGTATTCCTTGAGCAATAATTTGGAGCAGGCCCTGCATATAAGCTTCCTCGCCTTGGGCAACAGGAACTGCAGTCCCAGCCCTCACCGCTACTGTCCATCAAATGACAGTCCATATGAAATGCTAATTAGCCATCCCTTGCTATCAAGGAGTTCATATACTTTCTGAAGGGTTCTCTGTGGCCACACTCTTCACATAGGTCTCTGGTTCTCCACCTTCTAGCCACAAGAATGTAGGCACCACACCTCCACAGGTCTTCATTAAAAGCCAGGCTGGCAACCCCTTTCTTCCAGGCAGACTATCCTCGGTCCAGCATCCCCTCTCAAAGCAGGCAAATATCTCTTCCTTGAAAAGTGGTTCCAGTAGTATTTGCAGTAGCATTCTTACCTCAGACTTTTGGGAGCGGTCAGGCGAAATCTGGGCCCTAGTCAGAGAAAAAGGTAAAAGAGTGAATGAAAATGTACAAATCAGATACGCTGTCAAAAAGACTAGAACAACATTCTACAGAAGAGAGTAATGTGGTTGCTGAGAGACATCATTTCTACGCAGAATGCAGAGCTGTCATGAAACTATTGATTAGCGCTGGCAGCATTGCACATTCTAGCCTGCACATGTGAGTCTAAGAACAGCAGCACACGATATCCAAGACATCAAATTATAACGAGTCATTGTTCCAAAAAGTGCATAAAATGTTAGTGTTGCTGGACATTTCTTTTGAAGAAACAATTACTTTACAGGCCTCCAGTGAGACATAAAAATGGGGGAACAGTGTGAAGCAGTTTTTTTATACACATGCATTAAAATTCTGATTAAAGTCGTGAAGTTGTATCATTCTTGTATATTTGTGTCTTATAATTTGGAGGGGCTCAGTGAGCACTGACAGATCAGAATTCACGCTCTGAGACGGGAGGGTGGAGTGCCACATGGGACCAACATGATTGGATAGGGCGCTTGCAGGTGAGAAAAGCAGCAGCCAGAGGGGAAGTCGAACGACTTCCCTGCACAGGACCAATGTTGAAAGGGAGCATCAGCCCCATTACAGGGAGCAGCATGGTAGCCGAGGACGGTTCCCTGAGACGAAGGGTTCACCACCTTGACAAACAACATGAGAGAGCTTTGCCGAAGCAGACAACACCCTGAGAGGGATCAGCAGCGCCATGGCTGTACTACCTTGCCTGGGAGCAGTGAACTGATGGCTGTCACTGGGAGGAATCGACACCCGAGGAAGGTAGGCCCTGAGAGGGTTTTCAATGGGAGGAGATAGCACCCCGAGAAGGGCTAGCACCCTGAGAGCATAGTGAGGGGGATTTTGAACAAAGTGCGGAGAGGGAGATAGAACAACCTAGGTGACAACAGATATATTGGGAGAGGATGTGGTTTAAAAGCTAGATCGGTTGACGTCGACGCTGAGAAAACGGGTTCGTGTCTCGACAGGGACGCTCAACATCCTGTGATTCTGAGCAAATCACGTAATCTCCCCGTGCCTAACAAAATGATGTTGTCCATCTGAAACGCAACTGGAGCCCATGTTAACCCCTTCCCTGCTGCGTACATTCCCTTGCTGCTGGGGGCAGGGGGCGCGCACAGCGCCCCCATGCTCATGACGAGCTCAGCTCGTCATGCAGTACAGCGCCCCCATGCTCATGACGAGCTCAGCTCGTCATGCAGTACAGTGCTCCTGTGCTCATGATGAGCTTAGCTCGTCATGGCCACACCCGTTTCTTTAGAACGTTTGCACAGCAGGGGAATTAGCCCAGCGTGTGAGCGTTCCAAAGGCCATGACGAGCTCAGCTCGTCATGAGCACAGGAGCACTGTAGCTCATGATGAGCTGAGCTGGTCATGAGCATGCAAGAGGTTAAGGGCTCTGATACTTTCGGATCGAGTTCACGCTACATCAAAAAGAGCAGCACCATGACTGTGTGACTGGCAGAACAAGTATTGTCAATGCACTAGGTCTCGCATTTGTGATTTTTTAAGCTTTGGCATTGTAAATGACAATGCCTTTTATTTATGTGTTTTTAAACGCAACACAAATATAAAAGGCATTGTCATTTCTAATGCTAATAGCTCAAACTCTCGCAAATGCGAGACCAATTTAATAGTGGCTGCACCCCTTTCCTTAGACACTGCTTGCTGTGTTCAAGTCAGGGCCGGTGCTAGGCATGGGCAGTGTGGGCTGCTGCCCAGGGCCCCGCAGCCTTCTAACTTCAATGGGGGGCCCCCACGAGCCCTTCATCCTGTTGAAAATGAGTCATTGTACGAGTTCCAGGTGGGCAGCCCCCTCCCTTGGGGTTCGCAGTCATAGTGAAGCGTAAAAGACCCAAGGCGGTCCCCCTCTCCTGGGCCATGCTGATATGGGCTGAAAGGACAATATTACTCAATCATCACTTTCAGCTGCAGCAGACTGGGCAGGGCCGGGTTTCTGGCCAGTATCTGCTTTCCTTTACTGACACCTCTTTCTCTTAGCCTAATCGCTGCATCTGCATGATAACAGTGGTTAGGCCGATGCTTGAACTCTCCAGAGATGTGAAATTAGCCCTGCCCATGCATGAATGAAAAGCAGAGCATCCTGCAGGGCTCACAACAAAAACAAGCATTTGCAATGCAAACAGTTATCGCGTTTTTTTGGTTTAGAGCTATTGGCTCTGTATAAAATAACCTGGTCAAGCAAAACATGACTGCTTAGTGCGAGTTTTGCTACTTGCTGATTTACCATGTGCGTGAATTTTAGAATGCATAGGGCCTTCAAGAGTGGATCGGAGCTTAAAAACAAGAAAGCAGGAGGGGCTGAGGGTGAGTGGAAAGCGGGGGGAAGGAGTTAGGAAAGCAGGGGCGGGCATGGTGGATATGAGAGCAATAGGGAGTAATGACAGAGCTAAGGCAAGGAAGAAACAAATGGCATTTGACTGG
This sequence comes from Lissotriton helveticus, assembly GCF_964261635.1. Taxonomy (NCBI): domain Eukaryota; kingdom Metazoa; phylum Chordata; class Amphibia; order Caudata; family Salamandridae; genus Lissotriton; species Lissotriton helveticus. Next base: position 1,357,367,689 of record NC_136065.1, read on the forward strand.
AGTTGTGTAGAGGTGTGAATTGGGATGCGGGGCAGGCAGATCAGGGCATTGGTGGGGGGCAGGAAGACAACTTCAGAGGGTGGAAGGATAATGTGAGAAAGAGGAGGAGAAAGGAGGGTACAGGAGAATGGAGAAAGACCAGAATTAGAAGAAACAGGAGAGGTAAGGAAGAAAGAGGTGCACGGGCGTTGAAGTGGAGCTATGGAGCATTATGTTTGGGAGCAGCAACACTCTTATTAATATACAAACTGGTTGTCACTCACCGTAAATCCATGCGCCTCGACCATGAAATAAAGCGCAAAGACCACTGTGCCGAGGCGATCGTCTGTGAAGCACCTGAAAACAACCATGTCTGTACCGGGGTTTCAGTCTCCACTTTCTCGCAGCAGGGAGGAGTTGAGGGCTGGGGCAAGGGGACGGGGAAATAAAGTACGATAGTCTGAGTCAGCTGAGAAAGGCCCTTCCTGTGAACTAGGTTTAAATGAGAACTCTGCACTCAGCTTGGATTAGTGACACATTCACAATTGGGCCCTATATATCCTGTTTTATTTATGATTATGGGGGCATCGTATACCTGCTTATTCCTTCGCTGGAGAGGAGCATGGATACTGTTACTGGCATCACGCTGGGCTGATGGTATACCCAGTTTAGTAGGCACTTGCCAGAATGGAATAGACACCTATGACTCGCATGCATTGAAGACTTGGCGCACTTCTTGCTCATATGGGTTGTAGTACACAGGACTATTCCTCTTACTGGCCATATACCTCATTAGGGCTACAATCCCCAGAGGGGCTTCTAAAGCTACTTTTACAGATGGAACAAGCTGGACGCAGTGAAGCATGGTGGTGTTAAAACTAACACGTGGTGGTTATGCTGCTAGCAAACCGCAATAATGACTGTCAGAATGGTAGCCATCTCAGTGATATCCACATTAGAGAAGTAGCTTTTTGCAAAGCTGCTTTAACAGTGTCAGAAAATGAATGGTCAGTTGACACTTCCTATGACGTCACTGCCTTTGACATTACATCTCATGCAAATTAGAGAGGCCTTGCATGTTCCTATCCTGCCCAGGGCCCCACAGATCCTAGGACCGTCCCATGTTCAGGTTACAGTGAGAAGTGTCTAAAGAAAGGGGCATGGCCAACATTAAAATGAAGGGGCAGTATGGGGTGCTTTCACCCAAAAAGAACAAATAAATTAATAAAGAAAGGTTCTGTAGCGCAGCTGCTAAAGTGAAAGTGAACCGCGCTGTAAACTAAATGAATAAATAAATAAGCGCAGCTGCTAAAGTGAAAGCGGAGGGAGTTGAAAAGAAGGAGGGTGACACTGCCAAGAGTCACTGCTGATATTGCTGATATTGCGGGACTGACCATATCGCCGCCACCGCCAGGAGTCACCGGACGCTACCACCAGCGCCGTCGCCGCTCCGGTGCTACAATTCCCGGTAGCTCTAGCGGCGCGGCATAATTGACGCCGGAAAAGCAGCGCTATGAGGCGCATTTAACCTGTGCAGCCCTCGGTGGAGCGGGGGAGTTGAAAAGAAGGAGGGCGACACTGCCAAGAGTCACTGCTGATATTGCTGATATTGCGGGTCTGACCATATCGCCGCCACCGCCAGGAGTCACCGGACGCTACCACCAGTGCCGTCGCCGCTCCGAGACTACAATTCCGGGTAGCACTAGCGGCGCGGCGCGGCGTAATTGACGCCGGAAAAGCAGCGCCAGGAGGCGCATTTAACCTGCTCAGCCCTCGGTGGAGCGGGGGAGTTGAAAAGAAGGAGGGTGACACTGCCAAGAGTCACTGCTGATATTGCTGATATTGCGGGACTGACCATATCGCCGCCACGAGTCACCGGACGCTACCACCAGCGCCGTTGCCGCGCCAGGACTACAATTCCCGGTAGCACTAGTGGCGAGGTGTAACTGACGCCGGAAAAGCAGCGCCAGGAGGCGCATTTAACCTGCGCAGCCCTCGGTGGAGCGGGGGAGTTGAAAAGAAGGAGGGTGACACTGCCAAGAGTCACTGCTGATATTGCTGATATTGCGGAACTGACCATATCGCCGCCACCGCCAGGAGTCACCGGACGCTACCACCAGCGCCGTCGCCGTTCCGGGACTACAATTCCCAGTAGCACTAGCGGCGCGGCGTAATTGACGCCGGAAAAGCAGCGCCAGGAGGCGCATTTAACCTGCGCAGCCCTCCGCGTCGCGGGATGAGCCGGGCGAAGCCCGGGCCAAGGGCGGGCCCGTTTTAGCCCGTTTTAGCACGGTCAAGGACGGGACGGGCTACCTCCCTAAAATCGTCAAATAAGGTTAGTAAGTGTCTCCTACTGTCCTACAGCGATTGGGTTCTACTGCACATTGGGAAGGAGGATATTGAGCTGTCTACTTGTAAAAGCATGCCTACTCTACCACCCATTGGTGGGAACCCTAGGAAATCCACTGGAGGGTCATTAATGGGCACGTTGGATAATTTCCTTGTTAGAGTGTTCACAGCATTAGCTAGGGATATTGAATTAACAGAGAGGAGACTATCCCTTGACATCGCTTTTGACAAGAGATCCTCTATGGGAAGTTTGGCAAAAGCTCGATCACCAGTTCCCCCGCAGATTAATATTCATGACTCACTATCCTCATTGGAGGATGCAGAGATAAGCCAAATAGCTCAATCTGTTGACCCCCTGACATGCAATTTAGATTGTCCAGTTACTTTAAAGGATGCAAGATCTATGGGAAACTGTAGCCCTACTGTAGTGACTGTGTGTTCGCCTAATATTAAGACCCGGTCAGCTAGTAATGCTAAAATGAGTAAATCGCATCAATCATTGAGTTTGGCATCAAAAAGGAAGCGAACCGGGGTGCAAATACAAGCGAAGGGGACGAAAGTAAGAACCATGAACGTGGCCTCACCTAAGGGGAACCCGACCCTATTCCCTTCCCAAAATTCTACTAGATCACAACCTGCAAATGAAGGAGATAACCGCCCACCATGTAATGGGGATGAAGTATTGACAGAGATGGGTCCGACTTTTTGGGCAAAACTGGAATGCACCATAAAGAGAGTATGTCTCCCAATATATGATAGATTGGACTTAATTGACATGAGACTTGTGTGCCTTGAGCTTTCGCTCGCCTTAATACAGGGAAGAGTGGGGAATCGAGCCAATGAACCAAAAAGCAAGCTGACAAATGGTGCGGGGGAACGTGTAGTAGATGTTATTCCTAATGTATCTTCCAATGTGAGTGATAATGTTAATGGGAGGGATAATGCTATTGTAACTACTGCTCTGACTAAGTCGCTAGGGCCCTGTTCTCTGCCCCTTCCAACTAGCTTGAGAGTAGCAGAACAAGAACTACAGAAGGATAGGACACAGTAAGTAGAGTACAATAGGCCAGTAGCCCAAAACCGAGTTATGTCTAAAACCCCCTCTGTCCCAACTGAAGGTAGCTTCCCAGTTTTAGAACTCCCCCCAGAATCATCCCCTTATGAGGTGGTTCTGGCGGGTGTTCCTCCATTGATTCAGGGTAGAAGGGAAACTTATGCAGAGCTCAAAAATAAGTGTATTTTTTGGCTAAATAGTAACCGCTCGCTGCAAACCCATGTATGTGCAGAAATTCTCTTTGCAAGAAGAGTGAGTTGGGTGGGAAAAAAGCCAAAGTCTTTGAGGGGTGACTGCATAATTATTAATTTCGGGGACAGGAAGGCTGTCGAATACATCTGTGACTGGCCTAGGAAGGACTTACTATCCACAATTGTATCTTTACCTTTGTCCTATTTCTATGCACCATCTGATTCCTCATATAGAGAAAAAAAACCAAATTGGGGGATTAACTAATTGGTGTGCATCAGGGAATATACTGTCAGCAAATAGGTTTGACGCGTTATCAGGTTTAGAAGAGTGTGGTTGACGGCAAATGTGCGCTTGTGGTGGGGGGGAAAGCATAGGGCCCTCTAACGACTATGATGCAGCTAAGAGGGCAAGACATCTGAAAGTAAGCCTAATGGGGGACGTTTTGCCCCCTAAGCCAACTGAAACCATGCAAAATGAAAGTAGTTTTACATCTAATGAGCAAGACAGAGAGGTACTGCCCCTCCATGCATCGAGAACGGAAAATTGACAATTACCCTCTGACCCAATGGTACCATCTCAGCAACTTTCCTCCATTATAGGGACAGAGATTACTGATAGTGCTCCCAAAGAAACAAGTTCAATAACATTGATGTCATGGAATCTTGCGGGTATGGGCCCAAAACTTGCATCCCTAGACTGGTTACATTTTGTTGATAGTTTTGATGTCTGTCTCTTTCAAGAGACTTGGACAAATGAACCAGTATTTAGGTTGGGCTTCCTTAATTTTCATGTTCCAGCTGTAAAAATGCATAAGGGACGTCCATCAGGAGGACTGTTGATTTGGGTTAAGCAAAACCTAAATTGTAATATCCAGCTCCTACCTGTGTCAAATAATGACATCTTAGCTGTGAGCCTTACCTCCCGCTCCATTCCTAATACTGCTATATTTAATGTCTATGCCAGGGGTTTACCTGGCGGGAAAAAGTCAGATGTGGTAATTGCGTTAGAAGCCCTAGTAGAGGCCTTACCAAGTAACATGTCCCCCTTAATAGCGGGAGACTTTAATACGACTTTCGAACTACTGGGGCAAGATGACCTAAGCTTAACAGAAGAAGAAGACTCTAGATGGGGAATTCCCCAACTCAAATTGAAACCCATAAAAAAATGGACAGAGGCCGCAATACAATTAAAAGGGCTATGTCTGGGGAACCAGCTTAGGGCCGCTAATGGTCGAACATCAAAAGATAAGATGGGTGCTAGAACATATGATAACGGCACAAGGTTTAGTCGTATTGACTATCTACTTGTCCACTTACATTTATGGTATTTATTGGTGGACATGGAGGTAAGGACTCGTATAGAGAGCGACCATAACCCTTTGACTGCATGGTTTAGGCTTGGATTAGATGGAGTAGGATCAGGTACTCGAGAAAGATTAGACCCAGAAATCGCCTTGGCAAATGATGAACGCCATCCTAAGTGGTGTAATGTCATCAATGATTCCGATGCCTTGACTGCTATTAAGAATGAGTTGGACAAGGCACTGGATATTGTGGGGGCGGGTGTGAGCACTGGGACAATGAACCCGGACTTCATGGAAGTCCACTCCAACTTATTTACTAATCTTAAAAGCTTTTTTTGTAAGCCGAGCATAGCTAGGAGAAAAATAAAGAATAAAACGGAGACATGGTATAATGATGCCTGTAGGAAAGCACGTGCCAAGCTGGGCCTCGCATTAAAAACTAGGGATCCTGTTGAAATAAGAGTAGCACGAATTAGCTATAGGAAAATACAGGCTGGGGTAAAAAGGGAATGGGAGGAGTGCAAATGGCGGGAGCTAAAGGAGGCGTGTGCATCGAAAAACCCAAAAGCTTTTTGGGATCTTTTTAAATGGGACAGGGATGGATGTCCTGAGTGCCTACAGAATAATGTTGCACAAAATTCATGGGTTGAATATTTTGGTACGCAATATGTCTGTAGTGAAAGTTATGAAAATGTCAACTTATCTCCTTATATGTTTTATAAAGATGCCGTTTTTAGCTTAATAGATGTTGATAGGGCACTTGCTTTGGTTACTGAGGTACGTGCACCGGGTATGGACTGCGTTCCCGCCGACGTGTTCCTAAATGATAAGCAACGTTGGCGACAATATATTGTCTATCTAGCAAACGCAATAGCTCAAGGGATGGCGGTCCTCGAGTCCTGGAAAGGTGCAGAAATTGTACCTGTGTATAAAAAAGGAGATACATCTTTAGCATGCAACTATAGGCCCATAAGCCTCATAGACTCTATCCAGAAAATTATGGGCCGTCTTGTTTTGGAGAAAATACAGACCTGGCTGGAGGATAATAACATCTTGAGCCTACTTCAGGCAAGCTTACGTCCAAAAACAAGTACGATTGATCAAGTTTTTCGGTTTATTATCCTCTACTGGAGGACGGTGGTCCTGGTAAAAGGGACACTGTATGTAGTGTTTGTGGATCTAAGGGCAGCCTTTGATCTAGTGCCACGCCGCAAGCTATGACAAGTTCTGGAGGGGCTGGGAATGGCCCCGGAGCTGCTGACTTTGGTCATGTGCCTACATGAGGATAACTTTGCCCGGGTTCGATGGGGGACGAGGGGAGAGGTTACGGAAACCTTCCCCGTTGAGCGGGGAGTGCGTCAGGGGTGCGTAATGGCACCGACCCTGTTCTCACTCTTTGTGAATGGGGTGGTGGACTACCTCTCCCTGGCCCCCACCAATGCCCCTATGTTGGCAGGTAACCACGTCCCAGTACTCATGTTCGCGGATGACACGTTGATAGTCTCCAAAGCACCGAGTGGCCTCCAGCGGGCTCTCCAGCATTTTGCAGATTTCTGCCTGCTGCACGGATTAGAAGTAAATACTGCAAAAACAAAGTTTACGTCCCTTAATGAATGTAAACCTTCTAAGCTTCTTAAACCATTTAGATGTAGTATATATATGAACAACAGCCCACTAGAGAGGGTGGACGCATTTACCTACTTGGGGGTGACCCTACAGGGGGACATGCGCTGGAACAGCCAACTAGATTTCGCTGTATTAAAGCACCAGCAGCAGTCAGGACTTCTCCTGAAAAGGTTTAAAGCGTCATTAACTAAACCTATTAGCCAGCTCATGGAAGTATATGGGACGAGGGTATTAAGTTCGGCGCTTTATGGGTCCGTACTATGGGGATTTGAAAACCTGAAAAGCCTGACACTGGCAGAAAATGAGTTTATGCGTAAAGCAACCGGTGTCCCGCAAAGCACTCCATTAATACCTTTGCTGTGGGACCTTGGGAGGAAAGCGGTTAATGATTTAGCTACTCTACGTCCTTTATTGTATTGGCGTAGAGTATGGTCTACTGAGGAACTCCTGCATTATGCTCAGGGCCTAAAAGATATAATTGACAAGGATTGCTTCCACAAAATAACCTGGTTGAAGGAAATCAGATCCCTGCTAGTGAGATTGGGAATGAGAGAATTGTGGGATGACCCATTAAATGCAGTTTTTCCCTCCGAAAAAATATTGAAGGCTAGATATTGGGAGATGATTTACCAAGCAACATGCATTAAGGGACGATTTCTGGAATTTAAATCTCGACCATTGTTAGAATTGTATTGGGATGCCATAGAGAACCCAGTTGACCACAATCTTTATTTCCAATTCAGGGTGGGTACCCTACCGACAAGGCTATTTACCGCAAGATGGGTAGGAATAACTGATGATGATAAATGTCCGAGGAGCAGGGAAGAGCAAGAATCAGAAAGTCATATTCTGTTCTTCTGCCCACTATATGCAGCACCCAGACAAAAATGGGTGAAACCAATTTGTCTTTTAATTGGAACCCGCCGACATGATGTGGCGCTGAGAATTTTATCCATAGACCCAAGCCCACCCCTTGCTATAGCTGTAGCAAAGTTCTTAAAATGGGCGTGGGTTATCCGCCTGAAACAGTAGGCATAGCAAAAATAAATGGTGCTGGATCCTGACCACCTTCGACTGATAACACAGAATAGGAGGGCATCTTTATAATGAATTGTGGATCACTAACTAGTGATTGTGATTTTAAAATATATAAATTTGTATTTTATGTCTTACTGAGTTAGTATATTCGACAATAGTTATGTGGTAGTTTAATTATTTTTTAAATAATTTTTTATTGTATTTTAAAGTGTATGAAATGTTATTTATGTGTCTTATTTTGTAAATATTGGATGTTTATGTAACACTTTTATGACTTAACTGTCGAATAAAGTTTATGAATTGGAAAGCGGACCACACTGTAATCTAAATAAATTACTAATTGCGTCCGCTAAAGTGAAAGCGGACAGCGCCAAAAATTAAATACATAAATAAGAATGGCCACTATAGTTAGAGGGGACTGCCCTGTAAATTAAGTAAATACATTACTAATAGCAATATAAAAGCAAGCTCCATGCTGAAAGGTCGTGGGTAGAATAGAGGAAGATCATTAAAGAAAATAGTGCTCACTAACCACATAAAGTAGACCGTGTAACAACACAAGAAAAAAGTCTAGTCCTGATGGGAGGTTACAAATGCGACAAGGCAGTACTAAAGAGGGACTACTAAATCTATTCACAAATTAAAATGAACGATTTCGAAAGGACAGTAACAGGATCCAATAGGAAGAATGGCGAGAAATGGGCGGTGCTTCAATTTCATACCTCAATACAGCATGCCTCTCAGAGCAGCGCATGTGCTGCTGAGGCTCAACCTAAAAATCAGCAGAGAGAGTGAGAGAGCACTACACACTAGGAGGGAGAAAATACATCGCTCCGAGAGGAGAGTGGAGGCTGCTCCTTATGACATCAAGGAGGTGAAGTACATAACAGCATACTAGAGAAGAGCAATAAGCTGTCAAGCAAAAGCGTGGATAAAACAGTGAGGAGAATAAACTTGAGCAGTCGTGAGGGTAAAGAGTGGGAGGCTGTCTCGGAGAAAAGAGTATGTATTACTTTGAGAGAGAGTAGTGGTACCATCCAGAGAGGGAGAGAGAGAAGACATGCACGTGACAGACTGGGTAGTGCCCTGAATAGAGAGGGGCACCATTAAGAGAGAGTACACTGAGGAGAAAGAGTGATCAGCACCCTGAATGGTGGCACAATGGGGCACATAAAGGGGTTGCAGTCTGAGAGGGAAGGTGTGGTATTAGAGAGAGTGTGACAGACAGATGTTTGCTCCCAAGCAAGACAGCTGCTTTCTTACATGGTTGGTGTTTTCAAAATTGTCTATTTTCAGATTTCCTGGCTGAGTCATAATAATATTGGCATTGTTGTTGAGAGTGAAACATTATGCATTAAAGCATTGTAGACCAGTTTGGTTGCTTGGAGAAAAGGTTAAAAGAGGCGCAGTAGCAACCCGCACTTGGATGAGAGAAAGATATATTTTGATTACATTTAAATGCCAAGTTGGGCTTGGGGTGGCTTCCATGGAAACATGTCCTTGCAACCCTGAAATGGTACAGAGGGACAGTATTGTATGGTGCCACAAAAATACTACAAACACACTGCTGTAAACGGCAAAATGTTCACTTTTGAGACACATAATTTTCTAATTTATGCAGCAATTTCCTGTGAGGTTGGTGGAATCGTAGTTAAAATTGTTGATTACCTTTATTGCACCTTAGGTCCATATACATAGTGTTCGACCCAGGATCCCTGGTTGGCTGAGGTAGGTACCAAAGGCCAAGTAGGGACCTGCGTTCCAACATCGTGGAAAGGAAGGTCACCTTCTTAGATAGCCCCGCTCACCCCCTCAGTAGCTTGGCACGAGCAGCCAGGCATATCTTCAAGGCAAATGTGTAAAGTATTTGCAACCACGCTCACAACAACCCAATGATGACACCACAAATAGACTCCACACGAGTTTTATAAAAACAAGTATAAACTTTATATAAAAAGATACGCGATAAGAACACACAATATACATCCAACATATGAGGTTGTATGCTATTTCTCCTGGCCAGTTGTTAGGCCAGCCAGCCCTTGTAAGTTCTGGCGGTAATAATGAGCACTTCTAAACCTTATCCTGTAATCCTAATATCATGTCATACAGTTCCTAATGCTAGAATCAGGCTCTTTTGCAATGTAAAAATACTGCAAGGCGTAACGCAGCAATCAGACACTCTGCAATGAAAAGAATGCAATGCGTAACACAACAATTGGGGAGAGGATGTAGCCTCGCGGGTTCGAGTCTCGGCAACGACGCTCACCATCCTGTGATTCTGGGCAAACCACGTAATCTTCCTGTGCCTAGCAAAAATGAATATGTCCGTCTGTAACGAAACTGGTGCTCATGTAAAGAGCTCTGATACCCAATGTCTCGGTTCTAGTTCGCGCTATATAAAACTCTTAAAAAAACAAAAACATTCAGGCACTTTGCAAGGTAAAATAATGCCATGCGTAATACAACCACCAGGTATGTCGTTATGCAGAAATAAGGCAATGTGTAATACACTAATCAGGTAATTTGTTATGCAGGAACAATGCAATGCGTCATACAACAACCAGGTAGTTTGTTATGCAGATAAAATGCCATGCGTCATACACTAATCAGGTATGCAGGAATAATGCAATGTGTAATACTCTAATCAGGTACTCCGTTATGCAGGCATGGAATATTGCTGTGGTAGGGCGGTAGGAAGTACAGAGGCTTTGCTTGTTGTTAACAGATGCTGTATTGGCCAAATTACACGCTTTTTTATAGGGAATGGGTCTGTAATATTGGGGAAAGGGGGCTCATAAGCCTTCTCAGCAGGGTTCCTGTCCCACGGCGGGGTCCATCCTCTCCTTTTGCACTCCAGTGCAGTGCTGTCAGTTCGAGGATCCAGGTAGGGGAGACGTGTAAAAAACACAAAAACAAAGGATCTCGTATGAGAACAGCGTTCAGACGCTGAAGCAGTGTTGAGGGAAGGACAGTGCAGGGACTCTTGGTGCATAACAACTCTAATTAAGTGAGGGGATGTGCTCGGGGTGGGGTTACCGGGAGGTTAGGTACAGGTTTGTTAACTCGGGGCTCTTCCCCTTTGGCCCGCCCAGCCCGTGAAGCGCTCGCGTACCTGGGTAAGCCACGCTCTTCCTCCTAGAGCATGGCTGGGCGACTGGTAGGGACGTTGGCCTCCTGGCTCCGGCGCGTCCTCAGACTCCTTTACTCTTTTGTATTCTGGATCTGCCCGTCTGTTTCTCGCGTTCTCCCTGACTCCGTCTCCTCCGGTGGATTTGAGGACCCAGCTCCTTCGACGTCATCAGATAGGGCGGGGCTTGTGGACAGCTCTCCTCAGTTAAAGAAACAGTGCCCTTTATCGTTGTCCTTGGAAAAGAGCGTTAATCCTGGGTCATTCCACTCATCCTGAGTGAGAGAAGAGGATGAGAAGGAGTTTTTAGGAAATTCAGTACTATAGTCTCGTTTTCCTTCTGCGAGCAGGTCACCCTTGTCACAATTGCATAATTCACTCGGGCCCCGATCACCGGGCCTTAGGCGGTCTCTCGGTCTCTCCTTCTGACTTCCAGTCAGCATCTCAACAGTTGCCACAACACGGTACGATGTAATCAAAAAGTGCAGCTCCACACTCCCCAGCCCCGTATACTGCCGCTTCCTTGGCAATATGAGCCGCGATACAAGTCGAAGCAGAGGCTTGCACTGCCGACACGAGGGAGAGGCTGAGAGCGTCACCCTCCGAGACTGTGCCCTACCCCAGGAGTTGACATACGTTACCTGGTGAGCGTGAACTCACTCTTCTCTAATAACATGAGTAGGGGACCCCCTCTAGGGTTAATTGAGGTCCGGGAAAAGAGGGGAAAAATTAACACAACATTAAGAAAGTTCCCGCAAGGCCTATATATTTTCCAAAATCGAATACAATTCACATTCTTTTTCGGAGAACTTTTCAGACACAACAATGACACATATGGTTTCCTTTGTTATAATGCTTCTTATTCATTTTAATTTTTTCTTATTATATTCATCTTTTCATTTTTTATAAATACTACACATAAAAAGTTCTGATCAGTACATATTTTATCACAATTCAACACAGTACATTAATTAATCACAACAAATTTATATCTTTCAAAAAGCAAAATTAATTTTCAAAAGACAGAGATAAATATATGTTAATCCTGGTTGTAGATAACCAAAAAGGACTGTCATACACCACTCACTCAGATTCATACACTTTCACACCAACCAAATGCATCCCGTATCTGTATACATCAAGGTGTATTAGATGGCAGGAACACCTTCTACCACAATGGAACCCACAGAGTGTTCTATAGGGTTCTACACAAGGTCAGAACCTATGCAGATACGCACTCTTCTTTTACTACAACCAGGGAATCTGGAATCACAAATGAAAACGCACTGTTGTGTATATACAAAACCAGCATCAATAAAACAATTTCACATTAATCAAACAAGTGTGGTAGAGACCCATATGCACACACCTCCATCACTAAACCGGGATACACTCCGCTAAAGATAATTTGTCTTGATATGCTTCAAACTTTAAATACTATTTACACAAACACCACAAAAATAGGAAGAAAAAAGAAAGAAGAAGGAAGAAGATACTTTCACTATAGCCAGAATTATCCTTCCAAATGTGAAGACATAAAGGTAACCGTCACCAGATACCATCAGCAAAAGATTCATAGGTGTCAGAGGGAAGGAAGAGCAGGTTACTTTTTGTGTTTAATTACGTGCCAAGTTACTTACAAACTACAATATATTTAAAGATCCTCATCAAAATTTCCAATTCTTTAGGATTGAGTACTGTTGTCCGAATGGGTTCATCCATGAGGTAGTCTATTGTCCTACAATTTAAGAGAACATTTGCTAAAGAGAACATCTTTCAGTCTCCTCAAGTGAAATTAATTGTCCACTGTGAGAATCCTTACCTAAGTACCTTCACAATTATTGCGAGGTTGCTGATACATCGGTAAGGGTCATCCTGGGTGTATTTCTGGGCAGATGGAGAGGACTGCCATGAGTTTCTACAAAGGGAAATACCAATAAGTCCATGTAACCCCAGCTTCTCGTGTGGCTCCAGTGTTCTACCCCAATATTATAAACCCATACTCACCTATATACAGTTTCCAAATCTCTTTATTCTTTTCCCGTGAGTGCAATTTTCTTAATGTCTGGTGCCCATAAAGGTGTTGATTTATTCTGCCTAAAAGACATGCAGATGTAAATAGACCATTTTTTATTGAGTTTCTAAAGTCGTGTTACTAACACCCATATTTATAAGCTCTCAACATTTATGTCCATCCTGTTAGTTAGCCTATTTACATATTGCTCCTAGGCATGTTCTACAAATTTTACGAAAAACTCCTCACAGGCATAGTACGTGTATGATATCTTTGACCCCTTTATTCGATACAATGACCCTGTTCAGTTCGGCATCCCTAACAAACACGTACAGAGTAACTGCACCCAAAGAAAGGGGTATTCATATTGCCGATAAAATATTTTCCACATAAAATAACTGCCTAAATCAGCAGCCCGATATACCGCGCTCAAACTTACATTTCTCCCCCGTTGATCTTAACATGAGGGAGAGGCCGCTCTTGATATTAACACGAAAGTGACCCCTCCCTAAGTTAGCAGTCCAAGACTCACTCGCTATCCCGTGATCACTGCCTATGTTTACGCTATTAATATATACCTATCCCGCAATTCTCACATTTGTTTTCAAAATGATGTTGTGGCGTTCCATCTGCCCATTACGCCCACTGCCAGGAGAAGTTCCCCGGGCTCACGGCTTTTAAATCCCGATAAGGAGCGGAAGTCAAATGTCTTCCCCGGTCATGTGATCTACAACAGCCGAGCACGATCGTCGACATAAAAGAAGGATTAAGGAAACCCTCACTCCAGTGTGCCCCATCATGGAATTCCCGGAAGCGCTGCAAGAATGTATCTATTGAGTGATACACATTTATTTAGAGACAGATTACAATTGAATCCATAATAACTGAAACAGCAGAGATTGCCTACCTCATTACCCGTTGTTTACTTGTTAATGCCTACTTGACATAAGGCAATGTATCACATCCTGCATTGACAAACATTTTTCAACAACAGGATTCCTGTGTGAACATAAATGAGGGTACGCTGGGCCATAGATACAGTGGGTGCCATCGTTCAAAAAATGCCAAATATTAGACAGGAAATAAATTCCTCACAAAGATTTATATAAACGTGTTTTTAGAAGCATTTACATAAATATTGCTTTGTCAACAATTGTTGTGCGAAACCGACATGTAGGTTTATATCATAGTGCTCCATGGCAAGCGTTTTCAAAACAAGGACCTAGATGGAAAATGAGCCCACATGGGTATCATAATGATTCTGTCTCCTTTGCCACAGTGAAAAACCATTGATATATGATACTTCTAACATCAATTAATATTTGGTTAAATGTGGAGGCCCTACCAAATTAAAAGTATCATAATGTGGCTATAGACAAGAGTTTTCGCATCTCATCATATACCCAGATAGGATCTAAGAGTTCAATTAGGATTCTGTATTGACTCTTTAATAACACAAATACAGTCTTGTGTAAAATAGAATTGAATCCTGCAACAAGATGTTATTAAGTCTTGGTCACATACCAGGCAATATCCTCATTCAGACCCTTGCGTATACAATCCAAATGGAAGATCCAAAAGGTCTCCCGTTTCTTCCGGGTTGTTTCAGCAAGTTGACCCATTCTGGATTCGATTTTCTCTAATATACACCATTTAAGGTCATATTCGTGATGATGACTATCTAGGAAGTGGTGTACTAAAGAGGCCGAAATTTTTCTTGTTCTTATCGCAGACTTGTGCTCACTGATATACACTAAGCCACAAGGGCACAAGAGTACATAAACGATGTTGCTGCTTCTACAGTTGGTGAGCGATCTCAACTTAACACTGACATCATTGTAACAAAAGGAGTCTGTCACCAAGGCTGCATCACACGCGTGGCACGAGCCACATTTGTGGTTCCCAAGTATCATAGGAAGACCAGTGATGGTCGTTTGATGTCCAGACAACTTAGGTCTATTTCTTGTATGAACCAACAGGTCCCTGAGGTTCCGATTTCTCTGATAAGCTATCAGAGGTTGGGGAAGCTGAATATCTTTGTCATCTGTGTTTAAAATTCTCCAATTTCTATTAATCACATTCTTGATTTTAAAGTTCAAAGCAGAGTGATTAATTACACAGGTAACTTTGGCATGAGGTTCCCGTTTTGTTCCTTTCAGTAATGCCTCTCTATCATAATATTTGGCTCTTTTGTACGCATGACGTACAAGACGGTGTGGATATCCACGATCCACAAGCCTTTTTTTGAGTGCATCACCATGTAGATGGAAGTCAGCCAAGTTCGAGCAATTCCGTCTGATACGGAGAAATCCCCCAAAGTAAACTTGAGATTTTTATCGCTTGCATTTAACCAACGTCTCTTTAAGGATGACATTTTTTTTGTATGGAAGGGTGAAGAGGTACAATTGCTGGACTACATACGTTGGTTAAATGCAAGCGATAAAAATCTCAAATTTACTGCAAATTATAGTTCCAACAAAGTGGAAGTGGTAGCCTACAGGTCAGCTTGTACAGAAAACCAACTGCAAAGAACACCATATTGCAATTTGGGAGTTTTCACCCCAATTGCCAAAAAGATTCTAATCCCTTTGGGGAATTTCTCTGTATCAGACGGAATTGCACGATCTTGGCTGACTTCCATCTACATGGTGATGCACTCAAAAAAAGGCTAGTGGATCGTGGATATCCACACCGTCTTGTACGTCATGCGTACAAAAGAGACAAATATTATGATAGAGAGGCATTACTGAAAGGAACAAAACAAGAACTTCATGGCAAACTTACCTGTGTAATTATTCACTCTGCTTTGAACTTTAAAATCAAGAATGTGATTAATAGAAATTGGAAAATTTTAAACACACATGACAAAGATATTCAGCTTCTCCAACCTCTGATAGCTTATCGGAGAAATCGGAACCTCAGGGACCTGTTGGTTCATACAAGAAATAGACCTAAGTTGTCTGGACGTCAAACGACCATCACTGGTCTTCCTATAATACTTGAGAACCACAAATGTTGCTCGTGCCACGCGTGTGATGCAGCCTTGGTGACAGACTCCTTTTGTTACAATGATGTCAGTGTTAAGTTGAGATCACTGACCAACTGTAGAAGCAGCAACATTGTTTATGTACTCTTGTGCCTTTGTGGCTTAGCGTATATAGGGGAAACAGGTCGGGTGTTTCGACTCTGGTTCAGTGAGCACAAGTCTGCGATAAGAACGAGAAAAATTTCGGCCCCTTTAGTACAACACTTCCTAGATAGTCATCATCATGAATATGACCTTAAATGGTGTATATTAGAGAAAATCGAATCCAGAATGGGTCAACTTGCTGAAACAACCCGGAAGAAACAAGAGAATTTTTGGATCTTCCATTTGGATTGTATACGCAAAGGTCTGAATGAGGATATTGCCTGGTATGTGACCAAGACTTAATAACATCTTTTTGCAGGATTCAATTCTATTTTACACAAGACTGTATTTGTGTTATTAAAGAGTCAATACAGAATCCTAATTGAACTCTTAGATCCTATCTGGGTATATGATGAGATGTGAAAACTCTTGTCTATAACCACATTATGATACTTTCAATTTGGTAGGGCCTCCACATTTAACCAAATATTAATTGATGTTATAAGTAAGCATGGGCGTAAAATCCGTTCCGTTCGCGGAATTTGCGGATTTTCTGCAATTTCGCGGTTCGCGAATCTCGCGAAATTGCAGAAAAATCCGCAAAATCACGTGCGGGACGGATTTTCAAAAATTGAAGTACATTAAGGACTTACACGGTTACAGCCGGTGCCCAAGTTGAAATTAATTTCTTTGTAACCATTTACAAAATGGTTACAAAGAATTTAACTTCAACTTGGGCACCTGCTGTAACACTGTAAGTGCTTCCTGAGTTGCGCCTCCAGAGTTGTTGCCTACTTGCAACTATTCTTTGACCCTGCTCTGACCCTCGAAGCAGGGTCAGAGAATAGTTACAAGTATGCCACAATGCTCCAGGCTGTCACAAAAATTAAACCACAACAGGAAGCACTTACAGATAAGGAAGCAGGTGCCGGACTTGAAGCTCAAATTCAGTAACACATTAACCAGCCCCCGGTTGAGGCTGGGCAGGTAAGCTTTCTCCCCATAATCTACAGTGGTGAACCAGAGGGTGCTGTGATGAACCAGAAGGTGCTGTTGTGAACCAGAGGGTGCTGTGACAAATCAAAGGGTGGCAGTGGTGAACCAGAGGGTGCTGTGATGAACCAGAGGGTGGCAGTGATGAACCAGAGGGTGGCAGTGATGAACCAGAGGGTGGCAGTGGTGAACCAGAGGGTGTCAGTGGTGAAACAGAGGGTGGCAGTGGTGAAACAGAGGGTGCTGTGATGAACCAGACGGTGGCAGTGGTGAACCAGAGGGTGACAGTAATGAACCAGAGGGTGACAGTGGTGAACCAGAGGGTGGCAGTGATGAACCAGAGGGTGGCAGTGGTGAATCAGAGGGTGACAGTGGTGAACCAGAGGGTGGCAGTGGTGAACCAGAGGATGGCAGTGATGAAATAGAGGGTGGCAGTGGTGAACCAGAGGATGGCAATGATGAACCAGAGGGTGGCAGTGATGAACCAGATGGTGGCAGGGGTGAACCAGAGGGTGGCAGTGGTGAACCAGAGGGTGGCAGTGATGAACCAGAGGGTGGCAGTGATGAACCAGAGGGTGACAGTGGTGAACCAGAGGGTGACAGTGGTGAACCAGAGGGTGCTATTATGAACCAGAGGATGGCAGTGATCAACCAGAGGGTGGCAGTGGTGAACCAGAGGGTGCTGTGATGAACCAGAGGGTGGCAGTGGCAAACCAGAGGGTGACAGTGATGAACCAGAGGGTGGCAGTGATGATCCAGAGGGTGGCAGTGGTGAACCAGAGGGTGGCAGTGATGAACCAGAGGGTGGCAGTGAAGAACCAGGGGGTGGCAGTGGTGAACCAGTGGGTGCTGTGAGGAACCAGAGGGTGACAGTGATGAACCAGAGGGTGACAGTGATGATCCAGAGGGTGGCAGTGGCAAACCAGAGGGTGGCAGTGATGAACCAGAGGGTGGCAGTGATGATCCAGAGGGTGGCAGTGGCAAACCAGAGGGTGGCAGTGATGAACCAGAGGGTGGCAGTGATGAACCAGAGGGTGGCAGTGGTGACCCAGAGGGTGCTGTGATGAACCAGAGGGTGGCAGTGATGAACCTGAGGGTGACAGTGATGAACCAGAGGGTGGCAGTGGTGAACCAGAGGGTGGCAGTGATGAACCAGAGGGTGGCAGTGGTGAACCAGAGGGTGGCAGTGATGAACCAGAGGCTGGCAGTGGTGAACCAGAGGGTGGCAGTGATGAACCAGAGGGTGGCAGTGATGAACCAGAGGGTGGCGCTGCTAGACTGCCCGGGAGCCCTGTGGGTGTGAGCCCCCATGCTGCTGAGCTGCCCAGGGGTTGGGAGTCCACACGCTACTGAACTGCCCTGGGGCCCAGTGGGTGTGAGCCCCCGTGCTGCTGAACTGCCCCGGAGCCCTCTCAGTGTGAAAATAATTTGTGCTCAATTGCCTGAGAGTCCTCTGGGTGTGAGCACACATTGTGCTAAGTGCCCCCTACCCCCACCATTACGCTCTTGCACCATGAAGTCTGGTGCCTGGATGCTCCTGATCCGTGTAGGTGGTACCACCGTCTGGTGCAGTCAAAATGTAAAGTCATAACTTGCTACACTGAACCAATAAACACGTGTCCCCCCTGGCACCGGTATGCGCATGTACCAGGCGTGGAGCACCCGCATGCCACTGCACCCTCCTGCCCAGCGCCAACATATACCTGTACGGGGCAGTTTAGTATGAGATGGGATATTGTCCAGCAGCAGTAGCTGCATGCGCCTGAACCCACTGAGCAGGATCAGAATTGCTTTGTACCAACACGCGCAGAAGAGCTATCTTGGACATCTGAAGGATTCTGGGGTCCTGTGCCAAACATATTTTGCATCCATGAGTTTCCCGAGCGCCATCCCCGTGTAGCTCCTGTGACCAGGGGCTGCTTTCTCCTCATCTGCTGCTCTGCTCGGTCTCTGACCCTTTATAAACAAGATGCATGTGATCTCGCATAGAAGCCCTGCCCGTTTGGCCCCGTCTGCCACACACTAGCGGTATGAAACATCTTCCTGCCCGTCCCCACTATAATGGCAATCTCACTCAAGCGACCGCTGCGCCTTTTGGCGCGCTGGCAAAGTTACAGGCACACGTGGTCACATATTTGTGCAAATGGCACAAAAATCCGCGAGTTCGCGGGAAAATTCGCGAACTCGCTGACTTTTTTTGCAATTTTGCACGAATTCGCGGACCGCAAATTCGCAATTTCGCCCATACTTAGTTAGAAGTATCATATATCAATGGTTTTTCACTGTGGCAAAGGAGACAGAATCATTATGATACCCATGTGAGCTCATTTTCCATCTAGGTCCTTGTTTTGAAAACGCTTGCCATGGAGCACTATGATATAAACCTACATGTCGGTTTCACACATCAATTGTTTACGAAGCAATATTTATGTAAATGCTTCTAAAAACACGTTTATATAAATCTTTGTGAGGAATTAATTTCCTGTCTAATATTTGGCGGTTTTTGAAAGATGGCACCCGCAGTATCTATGGCCCGGCGTACCCTCATTTATGTTCACACAGGAATCCTGTTGTTAAAAAATGTTTGTCAATGCAGGATATGATACTTTGCCTTACGTCAAGTAGACATTAACCTGTTCCATGCTCATGACAAGGTCAGCTCGTCATGCAGTGCACTGATCCTGTGCTAATGACGAGCTGACCTTGTCATGAACAATGGTAAATCTGACTTGTCAGCACCCAGCGGGAAAAGCCTTAGCAGCCAAGGTGTTAAGAAGTAAACGACAGGTAACGAGATAGGCAATCTCTGCCGTTTCAGTTATTAAGGATTCGATTGTAATCTGTCTCTAAATAATTGGGTAACACTCAATAGATACATTCTTGCAGCGCTTCTGGGAATTCCATGATGGCGCACACTGGAGTGAGGGTTTCCTTAATCCTTCTTTTATGTCGACGATCATACTCGGCTGTTGTACATCACATGACCGGGGAAGACATTTGACTTCCGCGCCTTATCGGGATTTAAAAGCCGTGAGCCCGGGGAACTTCTCCTGGCAGCAGGCGTAACGGGCAGATGGAACGCAACAACATCATTTTGAAAACAAAGGTGAGAATTGCGGGATAGGTATATATTCCTAGCGTAAACATAGGCAGTAATCATGGGATAGCGAGTGAGTCTTGGACTGCTAACTTAGGGAGGGGTCACTTTCGTGTTAATATCAAAGAGCGGCCTCTCCCTCATGTTAAGATCAACGGGGGAGAAATGTAAGTTTGAGCGCGGTATATCGGGCTGCTGATTTAGGCAGTTATTTTATGTTGAAAATCTTTTATCGGCAATATGAATACCCCTTTCTTTGGGTGTAGTTACTCTGTACGTGTTTTTTAGGGATGCCGAACTGAACAGGGTCATTGTATCGAATAAAGGGGTCAAAGATATCATACACGTACTATGCGTTTGAGGAGTTTTTCGTAAAATTTGTAGAACACGTTGATGAGACTCACTTGGATTCCGGTGCAGACGATAGCAAGGCAAATCCTCACGAAGGTCTCACGGTGCACAACGCACATGCACACATCATCGATGATACTCACTTGGATTCTGGTGCACACGATCACTGGACAATCCTCACAAAGGGGTTCAGGCTGCACAAAGCACACGCACACTGCGTTGCTGATCCTTGCTTGGACTCCAGGTACCCATGATCCCAGGGCACGCCTTACGAGGGTCTCAGGCTGCAACTACCACGCACACACAGCGCCGATGAGACTCTCATGGAAACTTTTATGTTCCTGTGTTTCTGAAACAGGGAGCCAGCTCACCTCGGGTCCTTGGGGATGAGTGACTTCAGGACACAGCACAAAGCAAAGTCCTTTCAAGCAGGGGGACAAATGCACACAGCAAAGTCCCTTTAGCCTTTCCTTGGTTAAAACAGCAAACTGAAGGCCTGCCCCAGAACACACCATATACGAAAGGAGGTTGGTATGGAGGAATTAATATAAAGTCTTTTATTTTTGAGTAGAGCACATTCAATTACCCTCTCATCAGTTTTTTATCCTTCAAACACATATTATTTAATTTATAAAGACACACATATACAATGACACGTGGTCAATAAACAACACGTCACTACAAACAAAATAACATCTTAAAAAGATATATACAAAAATCATACAATCAACTATACATTGCCAATACCCATAACAATTTGTACTCGTGTCCACCCTTTTAGTCTGGGTGATACACTTAGAGGTAGTCTGGATTAACACTTAAGGCAAAGAGGTTTATTCTCTATCACTCTTATTGTGTCATCAAAGAGTTATTAAACCACTCATTATGAATATACTAAAGACTCCTCCTTGACAGATGTAGAAGAGGACGCGTTTCAGCTTAGATGTTCTTCTTTTCCTCTTCAGGACAAGGGCAATGGAACAAAAACTAAACAAAATAAATATGCATATATTCATTAACCACCATTTCTGACCTTTTAATTGTATACAGCATACTGGCTATACAGGGCAGATGCCTGTGTAATTATAGTTACCACAGTGTCACCCGGAAAGTGGAGAGGATGCGAGGAATAATCAAGCCTCAGATCGATGAAAAATAAATGCAGGTTACAATGATAACCAAACACTAGCACCATGTGAATTCTAGAATGGAATCTTGGAAAAAGTGCAAGTGTTGTATAAGTATAGTGTCCCAAAGCACTTAGAAATCGAGACATGCCTAAATCGCAGGGCAAACTGAAAAAATGTATCCTATGTAACTTAAATCAATATTTACACTGGTCATTTGTATTAACAGACCACGTCTGTTACGTCTCTACGTGTATCCCACACACGTGGTAAAACCACCTAAAAAACCAAACATCCAGAAGCATTTGAAAAAGCTCAATCTATCAAAACGTGATTCACCAACCGTGCCTCTAATGTAGCTCTTCTATCATTCACCTCTACTTCACAGAGGTGGACTTTCCGTTGTGCGTGCCAAAAACTTCTCTATGCACCAAACCGACTCACTGTTTCCCTAAGGGTAGAAACTCCGGTTAGACGGAAATTTAGCTACGGACAATCACCTCTCTCTCCCCCACACAATAACATACCACCATATTACTCACTTAATGAGTCCTTCGTATTTCGCAGTAAATTCTCTCTCCCTTTCCACCGCCGCAACAGCCAGCATGTGCCACAATCACGCCTGCTGGTCTGCTGGTTATTTTGAAAGTATTACCGTTGACGTCACTTCAGGAAGTCAACAGAGTAAGCGGACTGGCCCATTCCTCCACTACTAGAACGCGCACTTCATGCGGCATCCAGCAATACCCAGTAAAGCAGGGCCAACGAAACAAATCAAACCCGTCAAAACTGGTACCACACAAGGCGCCCAATGGAAATTCCAAAAGTACTTACATGTTATTCTGAGTCCAAGGGTGTGAACCAAAGGGGGCAGATGAAGAAAGATTTATTAAAAAAACAACTGAAAAGCACATACATAGCACAGTAGACTCTACCAAGGAGATCAAATACTGTCCCTTGGCTCCTAATGTAACACAATGTGATACAAGCACAAAAAGTGTATCCTTATCCCAAATTCGAGTCTCGGGCAATCATGGCAAATTACACTTTAAGAATTCTTATAGCCAGCATGCCTAATACAAGTAAGGTTCACAATCTTCAACAATAGTTTATATACATATATACAAAAACTCAGTGATTAAATATATACAGTGTGATCATATACAGCGCAGAACAAACGGAAAAGATCACATGGTCTAGGATATCTAATTCAAGTCAGCTTTATCCTAGCATTTCTTCAATTTAATCACTTAGCATACATTTCCAGTCATAGTAAAGCCCAGATTTTGTCCCGATCATTCAGCCCTTCAATTGATGTATGATACTTCTCTATCATACGAGCCTCCAACCGATTGAGATTCATTTGTAAAGTTGTTTTGTTCTGTGCTTTAACTACTATTGTGCTGCAGTATTCTCATTTTAACAGCTTGGGTGGTCTGACCGATATACACTTTAACCACACGGGCATATCACAGCGTAAACTACATTTTTTGTATTGCATTTTGAAAAACTCAATTGTGTATGCTTTTTGTTATTAATCTTGATGGATTTCGAGTCACTTGTATGCGGGCATGCACGGCAATTATTACATCTATAGTGCCCCATCACTGCTGGTAGAGCTAATTGGCCCCTGAGATCCTTTCTGGTTGGTTGTGTACGTGCAGCTCTAACAAGATGTTGCCCTAAATTCCTCCCTCGTTGGAATGCAAACAAGGACCTATGGATAGTTAGATGTTCTATCAACCACAGATTACCTAAAGGGATTTGTTTCACCTTGTTTGCCTTAGGATTAAACGTTAATAAACAGGTCAAAATCTCCGAGTCTTTTTTAGCCTTGATAGTGAGGAGACATTCCCCAGAACACACAGCAAGGGTCAGTCCTATCCTTCAGTCCCTTCAGTTTTTTCTTCCTTGGCAAAGGACCTCTTGACCACCAAGTAGCTCCAATCTTGTTCACACTTGATCAAGCCATTGTCCAAAGTTCAGGGGCTTCAGCTCTCATAGTTATACCCCTCAACTGCTTTGAAGTCTTTGTGTTTCAGGGGGCACGGACCCCTGTTCAAACCAGCTCTGGGTGCCTCCCTGCCAGTGACACCTTTCTTCTTTTGATGAGAGGGGGTCTGGATTCTCAATCACTCAGCAGGAGATGGGACGACTGTTTTATAGCAGCAACCCAGGCCTCTTCACCTCTAGGGGCTTCTCCTCCCCCTACACTCCAGATGCAGGTCAGCCTGTTGCTGTCTCACCTCCTTCCCTGGGTCAAGACATTCCCCAGATCCTATCGCTTTCAATCCCAGACAATCAATCCACAGCCAGGCAGAGACACACAGAAATGTTCGAGCTACAAAAACTCAGCCACTTCTAAAAGAGTGGCTTTTAGCCACACAGTGCAAAAACCAACATCATAAAAAGATGTGTTATTACACTGTGAGTTCAGGCATACTAAACTTCACCTTTCCATCTTAAGCTTTTAGGACGATAGGGTGGAAAACATATTACACAGCCTCCCCATTCTGTCCTACGGGCAAGATGGCCTTTCAATAGTGAAAAACAAAATGGAGATTATTTCACTGTCAGGACATGGCACACACCTTGGTACATGTCCTATATTTCACATGCACTGCACCCTGCCCAAGGGGGGGTCCTAGACCTACCATAGGGGTGTCTGATGTGCATAGAAAGGGAAGGGTAAGGTCTGGCAAGTGAGTGCACTTATCAGAACAACATGGCAGTTTAACAAACTGCACTCAGACCCTGCAATAGCAGGCCTGAGTTCCATTTTTAAGGCTACTTCTGTGGGAGGCACAACTAGTGCTGCAGGCCTGGCCTACTAGTAGCAGTTGCATTACCAGCCCTGGCACACAGAGGGCCCTTTACTAGGGACTTTACTTAGTAAGGCAAACATACCAATCATGGACAACCAATTACCAATACACTTTATACAGGGAGCACTTGCACTTTGACACTGTTTAGCAGTGGCAAAGTGTCCAAAGCACCTACGTTGGCAACACAAAATCTATTGTAGCACCAAAAATAGAGGAGGTAGAGGCAAAAAGTCAGGGACAATTACGGCAAGAAAGGCCCGATCTAACACATAATTACACGTATCGTTTGGTTTGGCCTCAGAGGCAAGTGTAGTTTATGGTTCAAATGTGTTTTATTGTGCAAAACAGAAGTTTACAAAAGCTGACCTGTGCAAGTGGCAAATGTATTTTAAACACTGATGTATGTTTAGTTTATGTATATCCTTGATGTATGAGCATTCTATACTGATATACTTATATGTGCAACCTGTCAGGAACACCGCGATGGAACATTGCATAACGTCCTCAGTGTGCTGAAAGTTTGGGCAGTGTCTGTGAATAAGGAGTCATGCAAAATGCTGATTACTAATGTACATTATTTGGGGCATTGCATCAGGCCCAAGGAAAAAAAGCATAAATACGATCTAGTAAAAGCCACCTTTGAGGCAGCAGCTCCTAACAGTTTAATTGATGGAACAATTATTATTCAACTTTTATTGAACAATATGCTACACTTAATAACCACTGAAGGGAATATTAATAAAAAAACGTTTAATTTGGTAAGACAAAGAGAGTCCCTTCAAGTCACGGTCATTTTTGGTTGAAGTAAAGATATTTTTGGGGATTCTCTTACGATGTATTTTGAGTTTCGCACTGCATGGTTGAGTCAAGACCAAGTTAAAGTGGGTTACCTTATTTCTTCCTTTAGTGTGTCAGCACTGGCCGATGCAACGCCCTTATTAACACTTTTAAATGCTTATTTGCTCTTTTATTAAACCTTCTATTAACTTCTAAAAAGCAGTTTGAATGCCCCAAAATCTAATATTTTGCTGAGGAGCCTTGTCCAAAATTAACAAGGTGGAATGGATGTATTGATTTAAGTGACTTGTTTTCATCAATTAGCAGCTGAAACTATTTGGGCTGAAAAAACTAAGGTGAATCTTTCACGGTTGATTGAAAAAGAAATTATGGACAAATCGATCAGTTCACAATGTACTTCTTCATTTTCTGAACTTTTTGAATTAGCACTGTGGATATAACATAGATAACAAGAGAGATGAAAGGAAAAGTGGAAGCCCCAAATAATGCATTCTCATTTTTCTTTGTCTGGCAGATGAGAGGTTTCAAAGGACTCATTGTCTCAGCATGAGCCTATACAATTTACCATTTGTGAAAATTTCCCAAAGAATACACCCCAACGTGCCAATCAGGTTTCACCTTTCTTTTGTACGCAAGAATTTAATCCATGTAATTTCTGTCTTTGACTCATGTTAATCCTTAAAGCCTAGACACTACTAATTAGTTAAATAAGTTCAGAAGAGTAGGTGGCTTGCAAAAATGAAAGTAAAATGCTTTTTGATTTAAAAAAAAAGCTCTGTCTGCCTTCTCTGTTTATCCTGTCTGCACATTGGCAGTTCAATTTCAACCATGATTTTTGGTTAAAGTTGCCTTGTACGTGGAAAACGTATTTAGACCCTCTTTCATTCCTATTGAAGTCCTATGTTCTGGATCTATATCATCCGCATCCATGTGAAACTCCTCTAATTATGGTACAAAGTAACCCATAATATGAGATTCCCAAATATCTAAAGGTCATCTTCAGTTTTTGATCCCTTGACTACCCTTCTAATCTGCATGCTTGGGAGAAAGCTTCATCAGTTCATGATACCTTCTTAGTTTGGCAATATTTTCAGGTGCACCTTGTTGAGACCAGAGCTTCAAGAGGAGTACATCCGGTTTCATTTATGCTGGGAGCAGTGCAGAAACTATGCAAGTTCATGAGAGGAGGGAGAATTCCATGAACTGCTGGACAGTGCATAGTTAGGTGCAGTGATCAGCAAATAAATTGAATGCCCATGCTGCCCGGAGCTCACAATAGCCTCTGTGCTCCTTGTCAACAGGGGAGGCCCGTCTTACTGCCAGGTAGCCTGGCTTACAGGGCAGTGGTGGAACTGCGGATATTAGCACTGACTGATGAATGTACAACTTGGGCTTCTTCTCTGTGTACCAAGCAAACACTATGACTTTCTGGAAATTGCATGGACAAACCTTATAAGTTGCCCAAATCTTATAAGCTGCCCTCCCCAAGATGGTGGCATGTTCACAGGATGTTACAGAAGATTCCCATTCCAAGAAAAGAAGACCTTTTTCTGTGATGTTAGTGCCTGTTGAATTGTATATAAGGAGGTATTTCCAAGTAATAAATGTGTTGCAGCACACGTGTTCCCTTGTTCAATTATTGTTCATTGCATCCTTCAAGCCTTTGCAACTATTTTCATCCATGATCTTTCCTTCTAGCAGTTGGATCATCTATGGTTTCTGCTTCTGGGAGTCCTAGCTTTACACTTTTCTCCTTACTTTTGACTATTTTGAGATACAAATAATATTTTTTGCTGGTTTGAATTGTGGCTACTGCGAAGATTTGCCCTTTAGCCAGACATCCAAGAAAGGGACTCTTCTTAACATCCAATCCTTTACACATCTGTTAGAAATGGGGGTCTCTAGTTGGCAGTGGCTGGCCACAGCCCAAGTACGGACCCTTCTTCCTAAGTCAGAGTAAGGGGGCTACAACCTTTGATAACCCATGCTCAACCCTGTGGTAACGTAGCACGAGCGGCTAGGCTTATCTCAGAGGCAGTGTGTAAAGCATTTATAATCATACACAGTAACACAGTGAGGGACAATACAACGGGACACCACACAAGTAGTTATAAAAAATAAGTATCTTTATATATAGACTTAACACAAGACCAATAACGGTAAAAAGCCACAATACTGAAAAAAAGGGGGGTACTCTTTGAAAGCTGGAAAAAGAGTTCAAAGTGTTCAAATATTGGTTCAGTTCAAAGCAGGGGTCTCTGTGACGCTTTTACCTACAAAGTACATGGATTTTGTAGCACAACAAGCAAAGTGTCGCAAATGAGCTGTAGCGGTGATTTTCCCCACGCTAGGCCGGCGATGCATTGAATCCGTGCCACAAGGGAGGATGATGTGCCGGTCTGCGGGTGCATGTGGGACAAAGCGACAGACTTCTTCACGCTAGGCCAGCGATGCGTTAATTCCTTGCCATGAGGGAGGATGATGCGCTGTTCCTGTTGCGAGTGCGATCTGGTTGCGACGAAAGAAAATGGCGCCCCGCGAGGGAGCGACAATCCGGGTGCGATGCGAGGAAAATGGCAGACGCTCGGTGGACATTCTGCGATGTCGTGATGCGACGATCTCGATGCGATGATCCGGTGTTAGCGAGCCTTCGAAAAGCCCGCAAACGTGTGATGCGATGATGCCTGGGGTTAGCGAGCCCTTTGTGGCCTGCAAGCGTGTGATTCGATGATCTTTGGGTTGCGGGCGCTCAGCGGCAGCAGCGCAATGATTTTTCCTTTGCTCTTCAGCTGCGGCGGCTCACAAACGGCGTTAGCGACGATTTTCAGCACTCTCTTCTCTGTAGTAGAACTGGAGGCCCTGGAACTCACAGGGGCCTCACCTGCAGATAGAAATCCTCGCTGGGTGGAATCAGGAGGCTGGTGGGGGAATCAGATGTGCCTGTGACTCCAGCAGGAGGCTAGCTCTCTTCTAGCCCTTGGGTGACTGCTTAGCAAAATAAAAAGTCTCTCAAAAGTCCTTTTCCCTCTTCTTCCAAGTCCAAGGGGAACTACTGCAGGCTAATCCAAGAAACAGCACACAAGCACAAGGACAGTCCTCTCCTGCAGATTCCTTCAGTAACACAGACAGAGGTTCCTCTTGACATCCAGGAGCAATACAAAAATCAGAGGTATAGGCACAGATATTTATACCCCAAAAGTCTTTGTTCTCAAAAGTCTCTAGTCTCTGAACCCAGCCAGAACCAGTTCTGCTCAGGCCGGGAGCACTTTGTTTACCAGGCTGCATCCTTTCTTTCAGAAAGAGGGGGTCTGCCATCAGACGCACAGTAGGAGGTGGAGCCAGCATTCACCTTGCCAGGCACTGCCCTATTCAGGTCAAGGAGCTACCCCTCCCCAGTACTCAATGCAGATCTCTCTATTCAACCCAGGTCTGAATCAGCCTGCCTTGCCCCTCTAAACCCAGACAGCCAATACACATAACAGCAGAGTACACTGAAGGCTTAGGCAAGAAAATACCTACTTTCCAAAAGTGGTATTTTCAAACACAGAATATTAAAAACCAACTTTACTAAAAGATGTATCTTATTATTCTGAGCTCAGGCATACCAAACTTGAATTTCTACCATGTTCCCTGGGACAGTTAGGACTATAAAATGTAATAGCCATTCTGCCCATTCTAGCCTATGGAGAACAGGTAGCCTTGCAGCAGTGAAAATCAAAATGGAGGGTAGTTCACTACCAGGACATACTACACATATCAAGCCATGTCCTTCCTTACACACACAATGCATCTACCATAGGGGTGGCTGACATGATGCCAAGGGAAGGTTCAGGGGCTGAGAAGTGTGGGCACTTCACAGTCAAGATGGCAGTTCTGGACTGCACGCAGACACTACAGTGGCAGGTCTGAGGAACACTTTACAAGCTGATTCTGTGGGTGGCACAAACCAGCGCTGCAGGCCTACCAGCAGCATTTGGGTTACAAGCCCTGGGCACACACAGGCCACACTACTAGGGACTAACAGGTAAACCAAATAAGCCAATCAGGGATATACCAATTCACAGTTATATTTACACAAGGAGAGCATATGCACTTTAGCTCTGATCAGCAGTGGTAAAGTGCCCAGATTCATAAAACCAACAAAAATAGGTCAGAAAAAATCCAGGAGGAAGGCAAAAAAAAATGACCCTGCAAAAAGGGCTATTTCCAACAGGACCCCCTTCCAGCCAAAACGAAGGGTAGACCAATCAGTACCCTGATGGGCTTCCCTGCTTTGAGCGACAGAACATGGAACTGGTCCGCAACTGCTGGAGCACATTCCATTTCTACGCCCATCTGAACCCTGTGGGATCCCCAGGTCCACACTCTCAGGGCCCACTATGACAACCAATGGGGAACTCTTCCACTCACCTGTGGACACCACCTGGGCAGCACCTAACCCTAGCTCAGGGCCATTTCCAACAACATCTAAGTGATCATTATTTTGGCCAAGTTGCAACTGATTTAAGTTTAGCATGTGGCATCAAAATGAAGTCTAACAAGTTTGTGTCATCAGTAGGTTTGAGGAAATATATCAAATCACTGGCTGATGAGGGAAATCTAGGCAGTATTTCCACTAAAGAAATTGAGAAAATGTGTTTGGTATCCTGGCATAGATCAGCATATGGAAGGTTACTGGTGGCTGCAAGGAGTGTGTTTTATTGAGTAAAAATTTGTAATTGAGAAATACAGCATTTCAAATGGAACCCATTACCAAATGGTCAACAGGAAACAAGTGTGCTGAACTTTGCTGTATCTATGTTATTTTTAAGTGAACATATGTGTTAGTTGCCCGTACTTATCAATTACTTTCCCATATGGATACACAATTAATTTGTACTGTCTGACACAAATGAAGTTGTCGTGTTTTTTGGAAAGGATTTCGTACTTAAAGAAGCACATTGTGAGCATGTAATTGATAATGGTGACAAGTAGTCTCTGAAAAGTCGGAGCTATTTTTAAAAAGACTATGCTGTTAAGCATTTTACACCATCATTGTGAAGTCCTCCAAAACAATTATTACAATTCTGAAGAGGACAGTGCAAACAGCCTTGACTTATAGTAAGTGTTGGAAAACGAGGCAGTATCCATAAGGCCTGCACAAATAACATGAGTACATTTGTCTTTCACTGGGAACCAAACGCCAAATTGTAGCACCTGACTCTCAGAGGGTAGCGTTGCAGAGCAGTCAGAGGCTTACTCAAGGGAGGTGGTGCGGCTAGTAATTGCCATTACAGGTGCGCAGCAATAACACTCGACAATTGATTGTACAGTATGTACTTTGCTTTATAAAAGTGAGAGTACATTTATTAAACACACACACTACTCAATACTATGCACCAATTTACAAATATACATAAGCTGTTGGAATTACTTTGTGACATTGCATAACATCTCAACCCCTCCCGCGGGGGGGGGTCTAGTACCACCACTCCCATGTATACACAAGATCCTGCCCCCAAATGCAGTTAGTTGAACATAACCTGGAGGGAGGGCCCTGCGCACTGGCATCATCCCAGTGGTGACCCACCCCATTACCTCAACAAGCATTTCAAATTGGCACACCTGCCCTGGTGACACACAACTCTGACTGAGCATTTCTTACTGACCATGAAGTACACACCTCTACATCTTAAGGACTAACAGTCTGGGTTCTTCACCTAAGCGCAGCATCAAGAATACATGTTTAAGCATCACTATAGAATGACAGTACTCATCACATTTGTGGATCATTAGAATGCATTGCAATTACAGCCCATAAAGGCATCACAGATGAAATCACAGGATTAAGCATCTACAGCTGGACACCCTAGCAGGAATGTCTGGCAACATAATCCCACTTTGCTTATGACATCAGTTTACACCTGCGACCTTCAGTCTCTCTGAAAGAAATAACATTAGTAAATACACTATGGGTGCAATTACACATCTTCACCTCCAGGGGATGCCCTTCTCCAGCTATCTCCAGCTCAGTCCTTCATCCCATGGTACACTTCTCAATACACCCCCAGATGTAGAAGAAAAGTTAACGGTGTTGGATCTAGCCCTGATCTCTTGACTGGGTGAGAGTACTCTGCTTAATTCAGAGACTCTGTCCATCACCACCCCTTGTTGTAAATAATTTTGTCCACTCTAAGCGTGGAAGGGTATACTCAGATGTGAGTCCCTTGCTCATTGCACCATCAGGATTCAAGCAAGCCGGGCCGAAGACGCCTGAAATGGCAGAAACCGGTCCCCGGAAGCTTGTTTCCTTCCCAGTGTAAGAATTGGCTTTTGTAGTTTGGTCTGCCCTGTTCCCATGATGCACTGGGCCAGGGACAGACTAATTTGCATACAGCCAGGTTCTGAAACTGGGATGGTGCAATGAGCTAAAAAACGGTGTTGGATCTAGCCCTGATCTCTTGACTGGGTGAGAGTACTCTGCTTAATTCAGAGACTCTGTCCATCACCACCCCTTGTTGTAAATAAGAAGAAAAGTTCCAGCCAGGAGGTGTTCAAATGCTGGCTGGGCCCTTGTGGGGTTATTCTTCTCAAGTCCCCATGAGACTTAGGGAAGGACTCCTCTTCTCTGTGCTGGGTGAGTCTGCGTACTCCTGCAGCTCCCCTGGCACCTCGTCACACATGTGGTGGTGACCCCGTTCTCCTGGGCCCACCACAAGCAGAGGAAACGCTGTTTGCCCTTGCATTCAGGTCCGGGCCTGCATTATGGGACCTCTTGAATATTAGAGCAGCTGCTCTTCCGCTGCTTCAGGGAGAGCCGCGATGTGGGACTCCGGCCGCGTCGGTGCTGTGCTGGAGAGTCCGGTCCCATCTGGACCCTCAGGTGAGTCATACGGCTCGGGGAGCCCACGCCCAGCTGATCTGCTTATTTTCGGGGGCCCGATCTCACCCGGACCACTTGCGCCTCTCTCGCTCTTCGTGGCGGGGTCCCGGTCCCACCCGGGACACCCACCTGCTTATTTGTTGGAGGGTAGCCTGGGGAACCCACCGTTGGCTGCCACCTCTGGCTGCCACCGGCAGCTCCCCGCTCGCCCAGCACTGTTGTGTGCTGCCGTGGGAGCTGGCACTGCAGTTCGGGTCTGCCCGCGGGCAGACGCTCAGGCATTCCTCTACTTCATGGCCTGGAGATGGGGTCCCGTGCCCATCCTCCTCTTTTGTGGGGAGCGCGCCGGCGCTCCCTGTCTTGCGCTTCTTCATCGGGGGCCAGGGTGGGCTCCTGGCACCCCCAGGGGGAAATCTTCACGGGGAGCGCGAACCCCGGCTTTGCTTTGGGTCCCGGGGATGGGGTCCTCGGACCCTAGAGACCTCTTTACGGGTGCAACAGCACTCCATGCCCCCTGCTCCTCACACAAGGCCTGGAGTTGGGATCCTGGGCCCCTCCCCTTCTTCATGAGGAGCGGAACGGCACTCCCAGGGTTCATTTTTGGTGGGGACCAGGGCGGGCTCCTGGCACCCCATGGGGGCACCTTCACAGGGTGCGCAGCTGCGGTCCCTAACTTCTATCTTCACGGGGGGCCCGACGGCACCCCCTGCCTTCAGCAAGGCCTGGAACTGGGATCCCAGGCCCCTTTGTCACCATCTTCACGGGGAGCGCGACCGCGTTCAGCGTCTTAGCTTCTGTTGAGGGCAGTCCCCGGGATCTGACCCACCCCGGGGGCATATTCAAGACCGGTGACGGAGCCCCACATGCTTCGTTGTTGATCTTCTTGGAGGTCAAATGTTGCCTACCTACTGTGGGCATATCTCAGCCCCCAGGGTATCGGTCTGCACCTTTTTTGCCTCCGCTTGCTCCTGGTGGCGCTCCCCAGCCACTCGGAGCACTCTCCTTTGTCCTCTGCGTCTCACAGAGGGTGGATTCAGCAGGGAGCTGCCTTCACTGGCTCCCTGCGCCAGCCTTCCGCCTGGCTCTCTTCCTGGGCCTCTCTCCTCCCTGCGCAGAGGCCCCTGCTTCTGCGCACTGGTCCTGGCGCTATTCAGGATCCTGGGACAGTCAGGGTGTTCCTCCTTCCAACTGCCCATTGTGCCAGGCTCCAGCACCAGTCTTCCTCAGCAGACCACACCCCAGAGAGAGCTTCTTTTCCTATGCAAACACTTCTTAAAGTTTGGGGAGGAGGTTGGCAGGAAGTCTCTGTTTGTCCTAACAAACAGTGACACATCACTTCACTGCCCCTGCTCCCTCCTTCCTGCCAGGCCTCTGGGTTGGTTCAAGATGGTGTCGTCCAGGGGTCTCCTGCCACATGGTATCTGCAAGCCCCTTCCCCTGTGCTGCCTTCTCCCTTGCGCAGCCTGGTGCCTGGCACCCAGTGACAGCTGCTGATGGATGAATCTGTAGCTTCACCTATCTTCTCTTCTTTAGAGAGGAGGCCTTCACTCTTGGAAGAAAGGTTATTAATACAGCTTGCTGGGTCAGCCCCAAGCCAGGTCCTGGTTATGGGCTGACTCAGAGAAACATATGACATTCCTGGATGACCCAAAAGCAGTACAAATATGACTTTGGACTCTGCAGAATACTTCTTCTGACACAAGTTACAGTGGACTTTAGTGCGTGTCTGGAATTGGTAGGCCTTAGGAAAGGGAAACTAGCACATGGGCTCCACATCCCCACAGGAGAATAATTAAGTGGAAACAGTAAAACACACTGACTTTCCCTGGCATGTTTCTTCCCAGTGTATCAAGCCTATTCCATGTCACCACCCAATTCTGCATAAGTCCTGCCACACCATTCACTTTGTAGCTGCTCTTGGGCTGCGCACTCCAGGAATCTCCACTGCACAGCCTGTACACGTGTGCACACGCATGTACACATGTGTCTGCATGTAACCAGTCTGGTGCCCCTTACTCCAGTTGCGCAGCAGCAGCCTAGTCAAGCTAGGGGGACACCAATAAAATCCATATGCAGTCTCTTTCATCATGACTTCACTGTGGGTGAGTCCCAACATATGAGGCTCTCCCACAGTAAAAGTTCAACAAAATAGGTGCCCAAAAAACGAAAAATATGGGTGGCCCAGAGTGTCAGAACCACCTTCTAACAGTAAGGTCACTAAATCATTTGCAGACATAAAATATGGAGTTACCACAATACTTTTCAAGTCACCATTGGAGACATGATGTTCAGGTTGTTGAGATGGAGAGAAGAAAAGTCAAAGCTCGCACCTCTTTGACTATTTGATGTGACAGGGTCCGTGCTTAATCCTGTGAATGGAGAATATGTGAAAAAAGGGGTAGCTTTGAAGTAAACTCAAATTAAAGCACACCATGATGAAAAATG
Organism: Lissotriton helveticus; assembly: GCF_964261635.1. Taxonomy (NCBI): domain Eukaryota; kingdom Metazoa; phylum Chordata; class Amphibia; order Caudata; family Salamandridae; genus Lissotriton; species Lissotriton helveticus. The sequence goes on from NC_136065.1 coordinate 1,357,402,002, forward strand.
TCTTAGACAATCGCATGGTAATATTGGTATTTGGTTTTAATAAAGAAAAAGGAGATGATAACTCATAAAGGTGTTTGGGTAAGAAGGATCATTTTTGATTAGGAAGTTTAGGTCTGGGGTGGGTGTAACTCCTGTAACTATGTGTAGCATAATCAAGTGGAATTAACTAAAAAGTATGCGAGATTATGCAGAATTACGCATGAAGAGGAATTCTGCATTCAGAGCTATTTTCTTAGCACCAATGCCGCCGTGTGTCCAAAATGGACGTCAGTATGCAATTTGTGCCAAGAAGTATCACTCAAGGTGTGAATCAGGACACAACCACACAAACACTGAAGTGAAGAATCTAGAATTAGGAGACTGTTTTGGACTAAGCACCCCAAGCTATAGTTATCAGATACAAATCAATAAGGTTATCGAACAAGGATCAAAACACTTAGCTGATACAATATGAATTTAATATGAACAATAGTAACATCTGTGTCCAATAATGGCTCGCAATGGTTACAATGCAGTAAATCACAAACATAGCATCCCTTCTAAGCCAGATAAAGTGAGAGCAAAAGGCCATAAGTCCGTGGTCAACTTTGCTTTTCCAGTCCGCACTGGGAAGCCTACTCAAAACACACCCTCGGGACAGCGCAGAGAGACAGCGGCTGTGGTCAACAGCAGATCTGCCTGAATCATCTTCGAGCTTCCGCGAATGTCCCTCGCCCCGCCTTTTTATACACTAAAAGATAGCTTGCTCTATCCTGCAGTCCTTCCTTGTGCCAGCTGTTGTCCTGTCATGACCCCTCTGTCCACGCATCCTCCCCGTTTCCTTAGGCTACCAGCTGCTGGTTTGGGTCAATGTGACCTTATCTGTATACCTCCCCAGACTCTCCGCCCTTGGCGTGATACAATGCACAACCTTGACAGAACATATAACCTTGTATATTCAGCTAAATGTATCTATGTATCAAAATGAGTGTAGCACACACAAGGCCATTCAACATCTCGGTGCAGTGCGTGGGCTTTTGCATGCATTTTCATTCATCACCACTGCCGAGGCTGATTAACCCTGTTATGCCAGAAAGTCTTACACACACTAATCTAATTCCTGTATAGCACACAGACATGTACAGGAAATATTTGTATAATTTTCATGCCGACAATACAATCCTAAAAAGAAATAGTGGGACAAAAAATCAAAAGCAAAGAGTGAACACGTGATGAAAAATACTATTGACTGCAAGTACGACCATGACAGCCAGTATTTCTTATCAGGGTTGGCGAAGCAGTTCTCTTGCATTATTCAAATTCTGCCCTGACCCCTCCACTCAAACACTGTGAGGACACTGCATGATCAGCTAATGCCAGGGCCATAGATAACAGAGGCCTCTCCTGTGCTGGTTCTAACTGGTCATGTTACAGATGAGTATTAAAGCACATCTCTTTGACAGAGAGCTAAGGCAGGAAAGAGTGCAAGAGCTTAGAGTTGTCTGGCAGAAACAGAGCAGTAAGATTCCAAGGGAAGATGCCCTTTTACCCCCATTCACCAGACACAGTATTACTTAAGAGTGTAATCCCGGGAGAAGCAAGTGCAAAAAGTGAGGAGCTCAATAGTCAACGGTGCGCGAATAGCTTCAACCAAAGTCTGCCACCTTTCAGGTTGGCTCACACATGGAATACAAAATGGACTCCACCATTCATCCTTGCCAATGCACACACGGGTCCCAGAAACAACCTATGTGGTACACAAAGCGTACATTCGCCTTCAACGCATATTCCAATCATATTTATTTGAAAGACCCATTTAAAAGATATTGGCATAATATTTTAGATGGAGGAGGCCAGTATTTATTTATTTATTTATTTAATTCGATTTTATATAGCGCGAACATTACACGAAGGTGTCAGAGCGCTTTACATAAGAACCAGTTGCGATACATAAGGACTTAGGATTACATGCGTTACATAAAAGATACAAACAGAAAAAAATTGCAAATGTACAAGTTATAAAGTCACACAAGGAAGAGATATTCAAGGAAGGGATACGAATGGATATACTCTAAGAGTCACATAGGAATGGTAGATAGTAAAAAGGTCTACTGCATATACTAGTGATTAGAGTTATCGCTATATAAATAGGGAAGGAATGTGAATGGATATACTCTAAGAGTCACATAGGAATGGTAGATAGTACACAGGTCTACTGCATATACTAGTGATTAGAGTTATCTCTATATACATAGGGAAGTGATATGAATGCATATACTCTAAGAGTCACATAGGAATGGTAGAGTACAAAGGTCTACTGTATATACTAGTGATTAGAGTTATCTCTATATACATAGGGAAGGGATACGAATGGATATACTCTAAGAGTCACATAGGAATGGTAGAGAGTACAAAGGTCTACTGCATATACTAGTGATTAGAGTTATCTCTTTATACATAAGGAAGGGGTACAAATGGAAATACTCTAAAAGTCACATAGGAATGGTAGAGAGTACAAAGGTCTACTGCATATACTAGTGATTAGAGTTATCTCTATATGCATAAGGAAGGGATACGAATGGATATACTCTAAGAGTCACATAGGAATGGTAGAGAGTACAAAGGTCTACTGCATATACTAGTGATTAGAGTTATCTCTATATACATAAGGAAGGGATACAAATGGATATACTCTAAGAGTCACATAGGAATGGTAGAGAGTACAAAGGTCTACTGCATATACTAGTGATTAGAGTTATCTCTATATACATATATATACAAATAGTAGATTTTCTCAGGTCAAGACCCAAAAAACCAGGAGAGCAGAGTTCCATTAAGTGGGGTCGGAGGGGGGACGCAGTCACAACACCAAGGGAGGGTGGGAGGGATACAAGGGTATGGAGAAAAGGCAAATCAGAAAAATGAAGAAACATTTAAGGATCGTCAAGGGGGAAATGAGGGAGAAGGGTAAAGGACGAGGGAATGGACAAGATGGCGGGTCAGGGTCCAGAGAAAAGCGGCCTAGAACAGCAGGGCAAAAGAAAAAAAAACGTAAAGAAGTCCATGAGAGTGACCCAGTGAGTATGAGTTAGAGTGCCAGGAGAAGCCCGGAGGCGTTCATAGTTCAGAGATCAAAGTCAGGAAGGGAGAGGAGGCTTGTAGGCTCAGGTCCTCTGGAGTAACTTCGAAGACAATCAGCCGGTCATGGCTCACTCGCCCCCATATCTGGGAACAGTTCACTGGTTCCTCGCTCCTGCCCGGCTGCAGCAGCACTTTGTTTGACTACAACAGAAGTTGTTGGAGAGGGGGGATGTAAGACTGTGTGGTGCAGTCTAGTGTTTAGTGGGTGGAGCGCAGGGGAGGAACAGGAACGGGAGGAGTCGGGGGGCGAGCTAGAGGCAGTTAGAGTAGGGACAATGGAGTGACTGGAAGGGCTAAATAAAGCTCAGTGAAATCAAAGTAGTGTCTGCGTGTTATTATACAGAGGACACTACAGCTGGCGACGAGGATGGGATCCTTGCGTTGTGCCACTGCGCAGGACCCTAGGAGCTGAGTAATTTGTCCCGGAGCACGTGGGAAGTTTGCCGTCGTGACACAAGTGCCCTGAGCAAACACCGCCGCCGAAACTACAGTGGCCAGCGGTGGATGCCGGTAGCTCCGTGGATGGTTGGTCGCGTGGAGCCTAATTGAAGAAACCGCCGCCGAGAGTGAAGCTGCCAGAGGTACCTGTCTGCAGCTCCATGGCTGGAAACCACGGGGAGCGCGACCGTGAAAGCGCTGTTGAGCGCTGAGCCCGGGTGCTCACTCCCTGATGCGTGGTCGCGCGGCGAGTGAAGTAAGGATGTCGGGAGCACACCCAGGTCCTACCTGCAGCAGAGAACACTCCCGGGTGAATAGCGTCGACACCGGACGTCTGTGGGAGATTTCCAGGCCCCGCGTAGTGCGCGACTGTCGGGTGAGTGCCTGATGGAAAAGTGAAACTAAAGAAGAGCCCAAGTGGAAGAGCGCTGGTAAGCGCTAGAGATGCCCGTCTAAGAAGCGTGCATGAGCGCTCGACCGGGTGCTCACCCCGGATGCGGGAGAAAGAGTGGAGTGCAGCGGTAAAGTAAAGGTCGAGAGCCCACCCCGATCCTACCTGCTGGTCTGGCGAGTTGTTGGCCTGGTGACCTGGGAAGGTGTCATCGTTGGAGGAACCGGCTGTCGGTGAGTGCCGGTTGTGGCAGTGTGAGCCTGAAGTGTGGAAAGGCCCAAATCTCGTGGGAAACGGGATTCCCATATCGGTGGCCATCTTAAGGTCAGGCAGTGAGACACAGCCCCATCAGAAGCATAGAGCGGCCATTTTAGAGTCAGGCGGCAGAGCATTGAGCAACAAGCACAAGATAAGACAAGAGGTGAAACAAGTAAACAAGCCCAGGCAAATGCAAGTGGTGCAAGAAAACAAGCACGAGCAACTACAAAACAAGCATTGATAAAGACAAGAAGAGAAATAGCACAACAAGCATTGGTAAACGCGAGAGAACAAACATTGGTATATGTAAAGCAACAAGCATTGGTAAATGCAAAAGACCAAACACTGGTAAATGTAAAGGAGCAGGCATTGGCAAAGGTAAACGAACAAGCACTGGCCAATACAGGAAGTGTGATGAAACAAGCCTAAGCAAATGCAAGAAATGTGATCAAATAAGCACAAGCAAATGCAAGAAGTGCAACAGAACAAGCATAAGCTAATGCAAGCAGAGTAACAAAACGAGTATAAGCAAATGCAAGAGACAAATAAAGACGATGGTGAGCACAAACAAGCACTGATACCAGTAACAAAAGTGAGAGGAACGAAAGTTTCAATAAACACAACAAGCACTGGCAAGCGTAAGAGTTACACTGAAAACAAGCACAAGCAAACTCACGTTTCAAGTATAAGCAAGCCGGAGCGAATGCAAGCCTCGACGTAAACAAGCACAGCCCACACAAATCTCGAATGCGACAAACACAAGCAAATGCAAATCCAGAACACCATAAGCACGAGCCAATACAAACCCGAGCATACCAAGCACGGACGAATACAAGTTCCGAAGTCAGGGAGCACAAGCAAGTGCAAATCCTGAATGCACCAAGCAAATGCAGATTCCGAACATAACAAACACGAGCAAAGTAAACTTTCAGCACCACGCGAAGATAAATGATCAACAGCAAGAGAAGCTAAGAAATCAAATGATCCAGAAGCATGAGTAAACGAATATCAAGGAAGCCTTCTCTCATCACTTAAGTGACTGGATAACCTGCGCTAGGCCGAAAAGAAACACAAGAACGATATGTTACTGGTGTCAAGTATCATTGCGAAAGAACCCAATCACCTGCAGCTAGCAGGCAACCCTAAAGAAAGTGGGGGTTTGCTGAGCCACGAATCACGCATGGTGCAGCTGAGTGGTGGCCATTTCGAACTCAGGAAATCCAAGCTTAACTCACCGAGACAGTTGTACTAAAGGTGGACAGAATACAGTAGTCACCCAGGAGTGGCGAACCTTCCCAGAATCAAAGGAAACGACCAGACACAGGATCTCGGCCGAAGAAGGTCAGCAAATAAGACGGGAAGGAAAGTGAACAGTCCTGTGACAGTAGCAGACTAAAACCTCCTTTCCCATGGCAGTGGGAAAAGCAACCCACCGGTCCAATCCCTGCATTGAAGTACCACCCCCAGTGACGCAGACTGACAGTCAGAGTTTGGGTCCCAAATGGAACCGGTGGCTGGAATCACTGGACGATTTTCTTGACGCGATCCATGAACGAAGAGATGGAAAATGTCGGATACTACTCCTTCAGGTGGTAGGTCATGAGGGCCGACGCTTAGTCAGAACATTTCCTGAAAAGGACACAGAGACCTATGAAAGACTCCAAGAGAAGCTACGTGCCCATTTCCATGCCCAGGCAGACGTGGATCATGATCGCATCGCCTTCAACTCAGCACGGCAGGAACCAGGAGAACCATTGCCAAAATTCATCACCCGGTTGCAAAGTCTGGTACGATGCTGCCATTTCAACACATTTACAAATGAGGAAGCAGTTCGGGTCCGGATAATCGAAGGCTGTTCAAATTCTAGCACGAAGCCCAAGATCCTTCGAGGGCATTGGTCCCTAAAGGAAATCATCAGAAAGGCCGAAGTTGGAGTAGGGGTGAAAGCAAGAGACATATCAAAAGAATTGCACCCGAAGGCAAAACACAAAGATACCAGGAAAGAGACATCCTTCATGTCTGGGAACAAAGCCCAAGAAACAAACAAAACCAGAAAGAGGGAGGGTGAAGGCAGACCAGAGATAAGACAGAGGGAGAGTCAACAATACAAAAGACCGGGACAATCCAGGATTGTGACAGTCTCACTGACACAACCTCAAAGAGGTATTCAACCTCAAGGAGTCATTCAAAGTATAGCACAAACTATTCTGAAGAGGATGAAGCGTCAAGTGGGACAGATCGCACGCATAGACAAGATGGCAGCCTGCCCAACAAGCGGGCAAGAAAGACAAACTACAGAAGATGGGACCAATCCTGTCAACACTGGAAATCGGCGCACAAACACCCCCGGGCATCCTCCCACTATTCGCCAAATTCTGTAGATGAGTCCGAGGAAGCATCAAGCAGTGGGACACATCACCCGAATGTCACGGATGTCAGGGCACCAAACAAACGAGAAGAAGAAGCAAACCACATAAGGCAGAGTGATTCACTCAGACACCGGAGAGGCGAAGACAAACACACTCATGACACCCGAGACAACGAGGAAACTGAGAAGAGGCCATTATCATCATACGTGAGAGGCAGAGATTAAGCACCCTGGGATCAAACACAAGAAATAAACATGAGGTTATCAAACAACCCCTTCAGTGAGATGACACCAAAGCCACTTCGAGAAAGGTACCCGGAGAAATATCCCAAAGAAACCTCTGGCGCTAGGAGCAGCCCGTCACGGCCTACCTGTTTCAGAAATCTACCATTCGAGACACACTCAAAGGAACGTTCTCAAAGGAAATAAACAAAAGACTACTCCGATTCAGAAAGCACGTCTGCTCGATCCCTCGAGTCGACCGAGTCATGGTCCCGACAACGGCCATGGCGTCAACCACCCGAACACACCATAGAACCAAAGGACATTCTTCCCGTCAAGAGCAACATGTCTCACACCAATGTCTCTGAATACTCAATCACTCCACAAGACAACCTGTCATGTCAGTCGCAGGTATATCAAGACATAGATTATACACTGTCACCCCTGATGGGGTCAGCGAGGCTGACTCAAAGGGCCTACAAAAGGAAAACATATATAGTGGACATTAGTCACCGGATGGGAAGGGACCAGCCAGTCACTCTGCAAGGAGAGCCAGACATGTCAATAGAGACAGATCATCATCGGGTAGGAGAGAAACATGCATATGCACAGATAATCCAAGGGTTCACCAGTCCCAAATGCGAGCAGGAGTGGATGAGACAACCAGAGGCAGCGAATGAGTCCCCAAACCAAACCCAGACGATCTCTTCAGATAGTACCTTACTGTCTGGTATACATGACTCTGAACAGGAGTGCCGTGTTGCCCTCGACCGGACAAGACAAAAAGAAGTAAAAGTATATGCGAGTGCTCGGAAGAGAATCAGAACAACATCCCCTCATAAAGAAGATCGAGCGTCAATTGAACAAGGGCCACAAAGGACATCAAGCTGAGCCCTTCACAGTCACCTCAGGAACTGAGCGTGAGTGAATCACCCAGAGGCTGATTGAAAATCACCACGAATCTGAGCATACACAGATCACACAAGACGTCTCGCAATTGCAAAGAGGCACTCCTGTAGTAAAGGATGCTCTCGTCAAGGCGACAGAAAGCCACACAACGGAAATGGAGATGTGTCTCCATAGCAAACGAGTGGCCCGCAGGACCCGTGTGGCTGATTGAGGAACTATAAATATGTTGGACGCTAAGTTTGTTTTGTTAACAAGGGGGGAGATGTAAGACTGTGTGGTGCAGTCTAGTGTTTAGTGGGTGGAGCGCAGGGGGGAACAGGAACGGGAGGAGTCGGGGGGCGAGCTAGAGGCAGTTAGAGTAGGGACAAAGCCGTGACTGGAAGGACTAAATAAAGCTCTGTGAAATCAAAGTAGTGTCTGCGTGTTATTATACAGAGGACACTACAGGGCATACAGGGTTTGAGGGGCTGAAAGAAGGCTGGGCTCAGCTGTCCTCACGCTTCCAGTCCCGGAAGCGGGGCTGTGTGCTTAGACTCCTGGGTGGGGGCACCTCTGCGCCCCTCGATCCGTGGCGGGACTGGCTGCTCCAGGCAGCAGTAGACATCTCACGAAGAAGGAGACAGGTCAAGAGACCTCTCATTCAACTATGAATCACACTGCTACCGATGCCAGCCCCACCAAGCCCGCCTAGAGAGAGCAGTAGTCGCTCTCTCAAGAAGGCATGCCCTTTGTGTGACCCTTTCGACTTCAGGACACTGTTCTGGGGTACCAGCCAAATTAACAACAGAGGGGCACAGAGAGCGTGCATGATTGTTGGACTCACTGGGGCAAAACTGAACACCACAGAGACCACAGTGATAACAATATAGGGCTGAGAAATACCCTATTCATAATTATGCAGGAGATTTTCGATCCAAACAGATGGCACAGAGGCACTATAAACAAAACAAAGAGCCAAGAGACGGCTGGAAGATTAGGGTGTGCGAAATCCACATGATTAGTTTTCTGTAATTACGTGAATTTTTTTTTTTTTAAATACAAAATTTCACATAATATCGAACAATGCAAACTGGTATTTGGTGCTACATTTTGCTGTGAAATGCATCCTCATGTCCAGGACAGCCTCACTCTATGCTTAGCGGCTCATGCAGAGTCTGCTCATTTGTGGATCTTAATATTCCGACTCGGTGGCTATTCCTGTCGACATGATTGTAAATGTGTTAGATGTTAGTGAAATTACAAATACACAAAGTTGAGCCTAGCTTATTTGAAAGGTGATTACTTTGCATTTTGAGATACGCATATGTAGAGTCTATTTACAGTTAAATATAACCAGTGGTGTCCAGCACGGATTGGGGCAAGGGGAGAGGAGATTAAAAGAAAAAAAGAAAAAAGTACTCTCCTTATCTCTCCTCCGTCGTCTTTGCAAGCCGGAATGGGGAAGCAGGAAGCACCCGGCTCCCAGGCTCCCCAGAGCCAATCACAATGCTGCAATGCAGCGTTGTGATTTGACTGAGTACTGTGGTTCGGCACTCAGCCAGGGACTAGGGGCCTGGACATGTTCTCCACCCAGGCTGTAATGCAACCTGCATGGAGAACATGCAACGTGCACATGAATGTTTGGCCGGACCGAGACAAATGGCCGACCAAGCATTCATGCGCACTTGGAGTGGGCAAACCATTCTTCCCCTGCCCTGCTCTGAAAGCAGAGCAGCCCCACCCGGAGAGCTGCAGCACAAGGGAAACATAAAATGTTAATAACAACCAGTTATTCTCATTTTATGTTTCCTTTATTTACACTGCTAAAAAGCAGTGTGGCAACGCTCCTCTGCCGTAGCAGATGAGCCGCCACTGAATATCTCACGATAAAAAATGTGAGGTATCTTTACCCAACAAAACTGCTTTGGGTGGTCACTACAAGCCATTCATTTCAGTGAGTGAGGATCATTTAAAATATATTGTTTCCGTACTGGTCACCAATGTTTCTATTTGCAGTAAAGCTTACAATGAGTTAATTTGCACAGCAGTTTGAAGGCAGAGGTGAGGTTCAATTGCACAAACCTCAGGGAGGATTTTGTTACAACAAGCTCTAGTGGCAAAAAGTATTTGCTCTTTAATGCTGAGAATCCATGTTTAAACATGTGCGTCACAACGGCTTCTACAGAGTATATTTATCAAGACTTTGCACCAATGCAAATTGACAGAAAGAGGCAGGAAGTCTTGGGTAAAGTATTTACTTTCCAGTGCTAAGCTTTTTTGTGCAGGAAAGTTACCCTTAAAGCAGCACAAATAATGATTTGCATTGATTTGCGCAACTGTGCATCAAAGAGATGTTGAGATGTTCCATGGGTGGTACTTGGGTGTTCCAATGCAGTCACCCATTGACTTTGCTACATAGCCAAATCTACAAAGATTGTCGGACATTGCTTTTCGTAAAAAAAAAAAAAAACACCTGCTTGAGGCAGGTGCAAAGTCAGAGAAATGTTTTCATTTGTCCATATATTTCACTCATTACATGTGTGCTGCCCTGTGTAGCAACAGGCCCGGTTCTAGCGGGTGGGCCGGGTGGGCCGGGTGGGCCAGGCCCACCCAAACATAAGCCTGGCCCACCCAAACTGGGTCCTTGGCCCTCACAGTGAGGGCTTGAAGGCAGGCGAGCAATGGCATTTACCTAAAAGGGTGTCTGTGTGTGCGCCCGGGCTGAGACAGCTTCCCGGGGCGCATACACACACACAGACAGTTGTTGAGATTATCACAGCCACACCAGAGTACTTCACAGGTCTTTAAAAGACCATTTACATATAAACGAGGCTTTGTTTTATTCTTTTACCCCTTCATCTCCACATGGTTGAAAGGTGACACATCCTTTCTTTGACATGGGTAACCTTTGCCTACTGTTCTGCTGCGTGGATATTTCTTTTTCCATGCAGTGCAGGAGAAAATAACTTTTGTGTATTCCTATTCACCTTTCCTGATCCCCACTGCTGCTTATCACATCAGGCTGCCTGTGACACAAAGTTTGACTAATGGAGTAGGTAAGAGAATGTGTTACTATTTGGTTTTCTTTTAAAAATCTGCACAGGCCCAGCACAACACATACTTCATGCGCTTCATTTAAACAGTTTTTATTATTATCATGGCTGATGCAGGACAACAGTTAGACAATACAAAATACCCAGATAACGCAGGCGATTAATGATCCTGCTGGAGAGCAATCATTTGTCTGTTAGTAGTTTTTAAATGCAGATGAACTGTATTTTATGTGGAAGCTCAGTCGGTTACTGCCTTTGTCACAGAGATCCTTGTGTTACTTGCAGTTCAGAAGTTACAATCCTAACATAGGACAGTGACCAATGAACTGTCACCAAAGAGCTGCATACAAACATAAATGGTATAGTTAGAACTTTGCTTTTTTGTTTTGTGATATAGTTAGAACTTCCTCAGTTTCTCATTATTCTAATGTTGCTAAAATCAGTATGTTTGGGCAGATATACATTGCTATCAGTAAAGCTGACCCCCATGGAATACTCTTTAAATCCTACGGTTGAGTTCCCCAGACCAAACCCTCTTAAAATATACCTCCCACCAGTATGGATGACATGTGATTCCTATACCTTGTAATCCTCATTGGCTTATGTGACATTCCCTGTAGACTGATTTACATACTTGTATGATTCATTGTCTCTGTATAATGGGTTCGTGGTATAAAGTACTGACACACACTACACTGATATGAGTAGCGCTATACAACAAATGAAATACATATGAGAGAGGGGCTACATAAGGATGATGGGCACTGTTGGAGGGTGGCAGTGAGGGAATCCGAGGAGGTGGTGGTGGGAGGGGCTATGGAGCGAAGAGGGGCACTGTTGGAGTGTGGCAGTGAGGGAATACGAGGAAGAGGTCATGGGATGGAGGGGGGAGCTAGGGAGAGATAAGGGGCACTGGTAGAGGTGGTAGTGAGGGAGCCTGAGGAGGAGGAGGTCATGGGCAGAGGGGCTACAGAGAGATGAGGGGCACTGGTGGAGGGTGGTAGTGAGGGAATCTGATGAGGAAGAGGTCATGGGGTGGAGGGGGGAGCTAGGGAGAGATGAGGGGCACTGTTGGAGGGTGGCAGTGAGGGAATCCGAGGAAGAGGTCATGGGGTGGAGGGGGGAGCTAGGGAGAGATAAGGGGCACTGGTAGAGGTGGTAGTGAGGGAGTCCGAGGAGGTCATGGGCGGAGGGGCTACAGAGAGATTAGGGGTGGAGGGAGGAGCTAGGGCGAGATAAGGGGCACTGGTAGAGGTGGTAGTGAGGGAGTCTGAGGAGGAGGTCATGGGCGGAGGGGCTACAGAGAGATGAGGGGCACTGGTGGAGGGTGGTAGTGAGGGAATCTGATGAGGAATAGGTCATGGGGTGGAGGGGGGAGCTAGGGAGAGATGAGGGGCACTGTTGGAGGGTGGCAGTGAGGGAATCAGAGAAAGAGGTCATGGGGTGGAGGGAGGAGCTAGGGAGAGATAAGGGGCACTGGTAGAGGTGGTAGTGAGGGAGTTCGAGGAGGTCATGGGCGGAGGGGCTACAGAGAGATTAGGGGCACTGATGGAGGGTGGTAGTGAGGAAATCTGAGGAAGAGGTTATGGGGTGGAGGGAGGAGCTAGGGAAAGATGAGGGGCACTGGTGGAGGGTGGTAGTGAGGGAGTTCGAGGAGGTCATGGGCGGAGGGGCTACAGAGAGATTAGGGGCACTGATGGAGGGTGGTAGTGAGGAAATCTGAGGAAGAGGTTATGGGGTGGAGGGAGGAGCTAGGGAAAGATGAGGGGCACTGGTGGAGGGTGGTAGTGAGGGAGTCTGAGGAGGAGATCATGAGGGGGAGGGGCTACAGAGAGATGAGGAACACTGGTAGAGGGTGGCAGTGAGGGAATCCGTGGAGGAGTTCATAAGGGGGATGGGTTATAGTGAGATGAGGGGCACTTGTGGCATGTGGCGTTGCAGTGAGGGAATCCGAGGAGGTGGTCAATAGGGGGGCCATGGAGGGATGAGGGGCACTGTTGGGAGGTGGTAGTAAAGGTATTTACGGAGAAAGAGGTTATTGGTGCTGCGCCAAAAAAGACTTTCGCATCAGCGCTGGCCTGTCATGACCTTTCTGTTTTTGTTTATTTAATTAGCAGTCGGGTCATAAGGGCTACTGTGGAACATACTTTAAAGTGTGTGCTAATTATATTTACTGCTATATTCAATGTTTTAAGTTTGAAGGTGATTTTACTAATGCTTTTACCGGGAAAAATGAAAGTGGAGCCCGATGGTGCCTGATATGGGGCTCAGGCCCAAGGTCAGCTGTTAGATAAGGTGCACTGGAGAGGAGTAGTGCATAATCAAGCCTGTAAGTGAGTGCGTTGCAGAGTCCGGGGTCAGGTGAAGGCCCGTGAAGTGTCACTTGCCTGATACTCCCACCTCAGAAACCTCCTCTTCCCATCAAAGGAACAGTACATGGAAAAAACACTTTTTGAGAGTTATAATATTTAGAAAGAGATTTGGAAAATAGTGTGTTTTACTGGGCCTTGTAAGACTAAGAATAGATAAAGGAGGGCCCTGAATCAGGCCTGCCCAGACAGATATGTGACGAATCGAGCCTGCAGTGGCCCACCCAAATTCACCCTTGGCCCACCCAAATAAAAATTCCTGGAGCCGGGCCTGTGTAGCAAACAGCCAATGTGTGAAATGCTACAAAAAGTGTCTCACCATAGGTTTCTGCACTGGAAAGGTGTACTTCCAGTACAATATCCATGCACAACATTGAACACACACCTTTACACTTCTGCACACTAGTGGAAAGCTATGGGAGTAGAGCTAGGCATCCTGTTTGTATGCAAGCAGAAGGGGAAAGCGCAGCAGCAAGCCATATCTAGTAAAATAGCTCTGCACTGCACTCTCCCACTAAGTTACTCTCCAGCCCCCTTTCATTGCCTGGTTGCATTGCACTATTTTTCAATAAATGTGCTCTTTTGTGTCTATCTTGTTCTATCTTTGTTTTCTGGTTTGGTCTACCTTCACAACGTTTTGCTTGTCTTTCTGAACAGCAGAAAGTGGTTGAGTGATTATAGGTGAAATTAATAAAGGGAAGTCCTGAAATGTTTCGCTATTTTATGCTTTCAGTACATTTGCTTAATTTTTACCTGTGAGAAACTTGTGCAAGCAAAAAATGTATTGCAGGAACAGCTGAACCACTTTTGAGATAGATTTTCTGCCTGAAAGAATGTGCTGTTTGTCTCTTGTATCCCTGTATTAGATGACGTATGCTTTCATGTTTTTTATGCAAAATACTAAGTACATTTTATGCAATATCTGTGCTCTTCACAAAAATGATGCTCCTTCCTAAATTGGTGCAGCGTTAGGATATTCCTTATAGATAAGTGTATGGTGTTTCAGATCCTAGGTGAATAGATGAAAAAGGCCTGTTGCCTTCTTTTCACCTGTTTTACACTTCTTAGTCTCCAGTTTGATGGTGGTTTGGCAGCAAGTGTGGAAAGAGTCCCCAGAGATGATAAGTTTGTCCATAAGTAAGCAGGGTTGCTGGTCATTATGGTTTTGTAAAGGATCCAACTGGGTTTGAAGATTGTGCTGGCCAGCAAGGGGAGCAATTTCCATCAGGACATTTTCATGTCAAATTGTCACATCCGTTTCCAGGTGAAAAACCTTACATCTTAAGACGTTATTGTCGTCATAGTTCAAGTGAAAATGTCAAGGCCTAAGAAACTGATGGGGGGGTGCGCGGTCGACAAGCACAGTAATCTTAAGCTCCAATATGCCAATGCTAAACTATTGGTAGAAGGATGTCTGTATTTCTTAATACATGTTCCTACAATGTGTCTAAATGATACAGATACATTGTCAACGTTTTCTGAAAATGACAAGAAGACAAATTAGCAAACATTCATCAGTTTTTTCTTGATTTATTTTTTGCCTTTACTCCAGCTTTAGTATATCATTTAAAATATTTCTGCCGAAAGTTTTTGTTTCTTCCCTCATGTTTTTCTCCATTATGCCTCCCATTGTTTTGCTGTCTAATCATGATGTTTTTATTTACTATTGTAGTATTGGTCGGTGTGGCATCAGTGGTGGTGTGGGACCAACTTTGGTGCTAATATTTCTAACATGGCTTGAGTCACCCAGCCGTGTTTTCAAGTTGTTTGACCACCGTCCCCTAACTCATGTTTGGTGGTCATGCCCTACTCCAAACACGGCTGAATGCCTTACAAGACAATGTGTTCCCTAGTTCTTTTAGGTACGAGTTTGAGCCTCGTATGCATGTGAATAATGCATGTACCAGGGGCCTCATTTATGAAAAGTGACGCATCGCTGCGTGAAAACAGCGATGCGTCACTTTTCACTGCGCTCTCCCTGCGACATGATTGATGCGTCATATTTATAATATGACGCATCATGTCGCAAGGAGTTACAGATACGTCAGTATTTCTGACGTATCTGTAGGCGCAAAAGTGACGCATTGCTGGAGTGTGTCACAAAAGTGACGCAACTCCAGCAATGCTTCCTTTCACATGGGGAAAGCCCCATGTGAAAGGGCTTGCGTCAGTCTTACGCCTGCTGTGAGGCAGGCGCAAGATTTTGACGCAACAGCGTACTAAAAGTGACGCAGTGAAATCTCACAGATTTCACTGCGTCACTATTACGAGGCTTTTTGCGGGTGAACGCCCCCTCTGCATACATTATACCTGACGCAGGTATAATGTAGCACAGGGGTTTACAAAGTGACGCATCTGCTTAGATGCGTCACTTTGTAAATAGTGCGCATCAGGAGGCATGTTTTACGCCGCCGATGCGTCACAAAAAGTGACGCATCGGAAGCGCCAAAGTCACGCAAGGCCTCATAAATGAGGCCCCAGGAACACAGCAGTGTAAGGCGCCTTAGAGAACCCACAATTCAACCAGTAACTGCAGTCATTCTGCAGCCAGTGTTATTTGAAAATAGCAGACTCGTGAGGCAGAGCTTTTTATGATGGGGTACAAGGCATAATTGTATTCAGATTATTTTATAATTTATAAAATGGCCAATCTAGTCAGTCATGACGCCAAGGCCCCTACTACGCAACCAAAAATGGACCTAGCCACCTTCTGTGCACCGAAAGAGCCGAGCGAAGCGATGACTGTATTTTATGTAGTTGGCATGTCAGATGTCCTGCAAGCTGTATGCTCATTCTGGGATCCATCGAAAAGCATGTTGGGCCAAATATCTCAATAGAGCCAAAATATGCATAGGTCTCTCTTTTTGAGGGGGTTGATCATCCTGAGCTCAGCTGAGAGCTAACAGGCACAGTGACATGGCTGCCCGGGCACCTGGCACTCTCTTTTGCTGTCAAAGTGCACAAGACTCAGAGTTGTTAAGAAGTAGAGCAGCAGTGAGAAACCAACCTAAATTTTTGTTTAAAAAAGATAAGAACTGAAACTTGCCCAAACCGAAAGAGGAAAACACATGCAAAAGTGAAGAAAATGTAAGGACTCATTTAAGTCACTTTAATAGAAGAGCCAACAGGCAGCAAAGTGACATGATTTTGAGAACACTCAGGCCTGATTTCAAGCCTGCTCCCATAGCACGTAGGAACCAGCTCTCGGCTTCATTGTTTTTTACTCCTCACCCTCCTTTGCCACTCAAATTAAGCTGCGTCAGGTTGAGTCTCTGGCAACTTTCAAAAAGCTACTTAAAACCTGGTTAGCTTTTATGTTACTCGGCTGGCGTATATTGTTCTGCTTGCGTGCCAGATGCTTCTGTTTGAAGCAGCCCGTGCTTTATTAAGTGTCATTGTTTGATTGATCCCCAGGGATTCTTTGAAACAGCGGTAGCTACATTGCCTGTCAGTAGGGCATTTACTCTGACTACCCCAACCTAACAGACCAACCATACCAACACATATTAATAAACCTGTCTTGGTTAAATAATGTGACAAAACACCTGAGTGTGATCCGACATTCATGCACTTTGACAGTGCTTAATTTGTAAAAAAAAAAAAAAGTACCGGGGCTCTCGACGGGCGGCCCCTGCAGCTTGCACCACACATTGCCCCTGCCAGCTGCCAATGACAGTAAAGCATAGCTAATAACACTCACACTCCTGCTAGTGTGACGATTCATTATATTCCTGCCCCCCAAAGCTATAAGAACGGTTTGGGAGACAAGTATTAGTCATTGAAAATTTAATTTGAACTAATGAACAGCTGTTGTGCTCATACCTAAATTGGCCACACCGCGCCACTATGTGGCAGACTATCATAAGCCCTGGTAGTGGCAATTAGGTGCTGAGCTGAGCATCGGAAAACACTGGCTCAAATTAAGCCCTGTATACCCCTTGTGAGTTATTATTACTACTGGCAGAGAGTCCTACCCCTTTGAGGCCCACAAAGGACAATGCACTTAGGAATATCAACATAGCGCTATGTGACCTCATCTGTTGTGTAGCACATAAACAAAGCCCTGGCATTTCATCCAAACATCAGAATACAACCTGGAGTTCATATTCTCACTTTCACCATTATACGTGTTCAAGTATCACAACATGCAAACAGCAATTGCCAAAAAGGCAGTGTGTGGCTGCAGGTGCCACATGACAGAGACACATGAAAGTCATGTCCAAACGTTTCAAGTTGTCGTGTGCGAGGGCCCTTTTTCGACAACTACACAATTAATCTTTTTTTGTATGTTAATTTATTTTTGCAGGTGGTTGATCATCTCACTTTGTCATTACTGGCTGGCCTCTTCTTTTAAGGATAAGTGCTATGAGGGTCATTGAATACATTAGACGTAAAATAGGAGTACAACACCCATCATGCAATAGGCTGTCACATAAAACTCAGCACTAAAAAACACACACGACTTCTGACGATCAGTCTGTCATGAAGTAGCTGCAGGAAGTGAGAGCCCTGGTGTAGGCTGGTCTGAGAGGTGGGCTAGTGACCCCTGGCTGAGGAGGCTGCGACAGAGGTGCTTCCATAATGAGGGAGGAGGGGCTCCTCACTCTGAGCCCTTTTAAAGTGTCGCCCCACTTTAGGCCTACAACTGGGGGCCTCCATACATTTGAATGCACTGTTACACTACCTAGGGACTAGACTAACCCTCTTCTTGTGAAATTAATCGTTGCCCCCTCCCAACCCCTTTCATATGTAAAGGCGAGCCCAAAGCCTTCTACATTAAGTGACTGCTGCTCATGCTTGTGTTTTCTTCGCCCCCTCCCTTTTGGGTGGTAGTGTACAAAAGATGAGCTAACAATGAATAACTGCAGGACTAGACTGGCATACAAGGCAATTAACAACACTGGACCTGAGTTTCTAAAACATGCACTATGCCCATACACCCCTAACAGACCTTTGCGCTCCTGTGCAACTCACCTACTTACTGTCCCCTGCACTAAGAAATCCTCCTGGGGCGACCAACGCTTCACAGTTGCCATAGCCAGACTCTGGAACACCCTTCCTTTCCACATTAAAACCAGCCCTACACTTGTGACATTCAGGAAACAAGTAAACACCTGGCTTTTCGACCAGTACTCCCCACACTCAGCTGCTTTCCTCCTGATTCACTCCACAAGCGCTGAGACACCCCAGGATATTTGCACGCTATACAAGTTGCATAAATAAATAAATAAATACATTTCAAGCAATAACGCCCTCTTTTCACACACCCGTAGACTTAGAGCTGAGTGTGCTTAGGAGTTTTCTTTCCCTCCTCAATGGGTGTGTATAGGTTGTTATTATGCCTCACACTAAAGGCACAGGACTGAGCGAGAGCCAGGGTATATTCTTTACTCTGTGGGTGCTTGCGGGGTGTCTAATTATGTTACACCCTACATACAGTATGTTGGGTTTGTGGTGTATAAAGAGCACCGTTCCACCAAGTGTTGTTAGGGGCTTATTTTCCATCTGGTACATTTTCCACCCAGATCATCGTTACCACAGTAATTGGGTAAGGGTTTTGAAGTCGTCCTATACTATTGTCCCAGATACCCCGCTACGTTTCTTGTTCTCGGACTGCCTCTGTGCCGGGCCTCCAGCTCTTGAAGTCTTCTCCCCTCCTCCTTGTCAGACTCCCTTCAGCTCCAGACCTGGCTCGGCCCTTCCTTCCTCATCCATACTCTGGATGTCAATGTGCTACAGAACACATGGTGGTGAATGGTAGGGCTCAGGTCCGGAAGGTCCTTCAAGGAGGCTCCGTCTTAACCCCGGCCGGCTCTATCGTAATATAATGTGTACGTCGGCCGCTACTAGGCCAGGCACAGTGAATCATCGAATCTTGTGGCGCCGGAGCCATCACGCACGGTGCCAGACACTCCACCACGAAAAAAATAAAAAATAAAAGCAGCATTGATTTGGCAATGAGCATGGTGGGAGTGAGACGGGCGGCCGGGGCACTGCCTTTATTAACTGTTGTAGGCCTGCCTGTTGCTGCTGCCTCTGCTGCCAGCCGCCTGCCCTCAACGTCATCGGGCTGATGCCTCCTGGGGTGGGGGTGTGCAGGGCGTGGCAATCTGAAATCTGTGCACGCCGCCTGCGCCCAGCCCCTACTCCAGCAGAACCAAATCGAGCCCAATCAGTGCCCCGCCCACCGCTGGCAACACTGAACTAAGGGCCGCCATCATATCATATTAATGAATCTTCGTTCAAGGTCTCACAGCCACAAGACTCATCGAGACTCGGGAGATGAGACCAACACACTGCGTCGAATCAGTGAGGTAATTATATCATCATGCCATATGCAACGTGCAAACACATGTAGATCCTCCCACATTCTCTACATGTCCAGAGGCATTGGTTATGGTATATATGACTTTTGCACGCATGCCTTTGTCGCACATACTTTATCACGCATGCCTTTGCTACGCAGATGCCTTTACCACTAACACCTTTAAGACACTGCAGATGCCTTGAGACCCTCTGGGTCAGTAGCGCGCTATACAAATTCCAGAACTTGAACTTGAACTTGGTAAAGGCTTTGTGTGGAAAATACTGCATGGTAAAGGCTGTTTCCCTCGGTTATATACTAAACTGTGGCATCCGATAATCCTAAAAGTATTGCGTCCATTATAACTGAAGCACAAGATACTGTGTAAGTCGTGCTCATGGACTGGTCATTAGTAAGTGAGGTGAGACAAGTGAACTGTAGTCTCGGTGGGTCCAGGCATTGAGTGAAGAAAAAAACCTGTGATGTGTCCAGCCAGGAAGGAGACTTTTGTAGTGCGAGAACAAAGGTTCTACTCTCTTCATTGGAAGCACACTACTTCATAGCTCGGGGGCTGTGCAAAAGTTACACAAAAAATACTTTAGAAATGACTTGAAAAGGTTTAAAGCTTTATGAGCTTAACGAGTGCTCAGTTATATAAAAAAGAAATAAGGATGTAAATCCCACAAAAGAATGTTTTGAATATAATCCAGCAAAAAAGAACACATATGGTTGCAGAATCTCTTCTAGCAGATTTTTTTTCTTTATATTTTCAAAGGCAGATTTTGTGCAGAAGACAAACTTTACAACCTTTGTTTCTGGGAGCAGAACTACATTTCAGTCACCCATAATGCCCTACTCAAATGCTTGCCACCACCTGTGAAATACCACCAGTTAACCAAGTGCTGTTGAAACTTTTTTAAGAATAAATTGTGTGAAGTGCCTGGCAGGGTGACACGGCTTGATAGAGTATAAAGCATAACACCTTCAAGACATGCAGGCACCCAGCAGCCTTTAACTTCCGGCAACCAGCAACCAACAGCTTCAAATACAAAAAAAGCAACTGCTTCAGAAATTGACGAACATTATGAAGCTGCGGCATCTTCAAGACGGCAGCATGGCCGCCAGCGCTCCTTTCTTGGAGGACTGATACCTCCGCTGGGCCACAGCTTCAGAACTAGAACAGTCAACAGCTTTGCATTTCCCTTGGCATAATTACTGTCAGCACACGGCCGCCTGTGCCAGCGCTGGGCTTCGGCACGTCTCTTCTTGAATGCGCGTCCTCTATTGCGCCAAACTTCAGAGAGAACAACGTTAATATATACAAAGGCTGCAAAGAACGGAGTGCAAACATCTTGAGGATTGCTGCGTGCCGGACCTCACGGTGGAAAACCCGAGCACAGCAGCGGCCTCTCAGCAGCGTCGACGATAGAAGTTTCAACAGGGTCTGCTGCTTCTTGGCTGCCCTTGGCTGTGCAGTGCCTGGCATCACAGAGGGCTCTGCACTGCGTGCCACCTTCATGAGGATTTGATTATTGTCTCTTAGATACAGTGTCTTTCTGTGAACTTCTTTTAGAGGCTTCAAAGACGCGTCTTCCATCGAAGACACAGCGCTACTATACAATAGCGATGGAGTAGAATACACTTTCATGTTGCATTTAAATGGCAGCCCGCAAATATTTTGATGGACGTACACATTTTGTTGAATGTTTATTACACTGAGGCTGGATAAGATTAGAGGGCAGCCAGCGCCGAGAGGACCTAAGCTGGCTGCCCACCTGCTCAGAGGCATATGCCGGATATAAGGCACCCACGGCTCCGTTTGCTGTGGCTGGCACCCCTGGGTGTGTATTGCTGCGTTGCTTTCACCCACATACATATGCGGAACTTGCCTTGGGCACCTGACCTCACAAAGAAACTTCTAGGCAGCCGCGGTCAGTGCAGGTAACAGCGGTGGGGCAGGGTAAAGGGGGATTTCGAAGGACGATGCAGGGGGGGAATTAAATAAATAATTAATTTTCTATTGGCATCGTCCCTCGAAATCCCCCCTTACATGGCTCACCTCAGTTACCTGCACCGGCCGTGGCTGCTTCTAGGGGCAGATTTACTGTGATTTTGCGTAGGGGTTGCGTCACTTTTGTGGCGCAGCCTCAAAACAAAGGGGCAGATTTATGTTAACTGGCGCATCCCCAGGGATGCGCCAGTTAATGTGCGCCACAGTGCGCCACAGCTCCGCCACCCATGGTGCGCCGCATTTATAATGCAGCGCACCATGGGGCAAAAACGGCACAGATGCGTGACGCATCTGTGCCGTAAAGGTGACGCATTGCTGGAGTTGCGTCGCAAGCGCGACGCAGCTCCAGCAAGGCTCGGGGGTGCCCCATCTTAACAATGCTGCGTCAAGACCTACGCCTGCTTCAAGCAGGCGCAGGCTTTTGACGCAGCATTGGCCTGAAAGTGACTGAGTGAAATCTTATAGATTTCACTCAGCCACTTTTGCGAGGCGCACCTGCCCCGGAACGCCCACCCTGCGCCGGAACGCCCACAAGCGGCGCAGGGCTTTACAACGTGACGCATCTGCCTAGATGCGTCACGTTGTAAATCGTTCGTAGGGATGCGCCACGTTTACGCCGCCTTGCGTGACGCAACAGCGGCGTAAACGTGGCGCAAGTGCCTCATAAATCTGCCCCAAAGGGCCTCATTTATGAGGCCGTGCGTCACTTGTACGCCTCTGGTGCGTCACTTTTTGTGACGCATCGGCGGCGTAAAACATGCCTCCTGTTGCGCACTATTTACAAAGTGACGCATCTAAGCAGATGCGTCACTTTGTAAACCCCTGCGCTACATTATACCTGCGTCAGGTATAATGTATGCAGAGGGGGCGTTCCCCCGGAAAAAGCATCGTAATAGTGACGCAGTGAAATCTATGAGATTTCACTGCGTCACTTTTAGGATGCTGTTGCGTAAAAATCTTGCGCCTGCCTCACAGCAGGCGTAAGACTAACGCAAGCCCTTTCACATGGGGCTTTCCCCATGTGAAAGGACGCATTGCTGGAGTTGCGTCACTTTTGTGACACACTCCAGCAATGCGTCACTTTTGCGCTTACAGATACGTCAGAAATACTGACGTATCTGTAACTCCTTGCGACATGATGCATCATATATTAAATATGACGCATCAGGTATGTCGCAAGGAGGGCGCACTGAGAAGTGACGCATCGCTGCTTTCACGCAGCGATACGTCATTTCTCATAAATGAGGCCCAACATTTTTAATGGTATTTACTTAGCCATGCAATTCCACGTTGCATGGTTAAGAAATACAAAGTTATGCAAACCAGCGCATACTGCTGCGCCTTGCATTGGGAAGACGTTCCATGGATGCCGCATGTGCAGTCTCATGCTTCCACCCATAGATTTTGTCCATTCGTAGATTTACTAAAGCTAGTAAACAAGGGAATGTGTGAAAATGCCATGCCTTCCCCAGTGAGGCATAATAAGGAAAAATATATTCATTTATATGCCTTTAAGGCTTGTTTTACAGCAGGTAGGTATCCCTATAATGGGGCAAGGCTGCACGAGTTGGCTCTAGGCAGCCTCAAGTGCGCCAGCGTAGGAAGAGAGACGAAGAGCGCTACATCTAGGAAATATGGCACTTTTCAGCCCGCTCCTGTTCACGTGACGCAGCTCAGCAATTTGCCTTGGTGCACTGCAGTGCATGCATTCTAACTAGTTAATCTGCCTCTTAGTTTCAGAAGTAAAGATGACATTAGGAGGTGTTTATGACCTGTCTACCTGGCCATAGTACTTGGGTGGAATTTCTCAGCGCTTTGCTCCGTTACTAGACCTTTGAGGCACCTCCGCCGTCCACGCTAGATTAGTGAAATAAATAAACTGAATGTCCGGACATTTTCACTGCTTGCTGTATCAATAAAGATTATGCAGCGGTGAAACATAAAACGACTAAAAACATCAAGTGACATTAACGAGCAATAATATTTTAAGCATCCATAATATGCTTTTTTGACTGGTACATCTCCACTGTGTCATTTCCACTTAGTCAATGAGACTGTTAACAGAGAGAAATCACTTACAGATACTCGTAAAAACTGGTGGTGCACATTTTAAGCACAGCTGCTGCTCCCACAAAAAAACAATGCCCAGTAGGACAAGAGTCATCTTTCCTGGAAACAAATATCAAAACTACAGCTGGGCCTTATTTCCAACCTTGTGATTTGTCATTGTACGTTTCTTCTCTGTTTTAGGGGGGCCGCGAGGGCCATCTGTGGATTGGCTATTTTAATGTTTTGTAAGAACGTCTTCCCAGAATCCTTGAAAGCACAATGTGGGATAGGATCACTGTGTAATGGCGGCAACAAACGCCGCAGGGAAACTGACATACCAGTGGGATAAAGTAGGGTTTATTAAAGTTGACGGGTAA
Source organism: Lissotriton helveticus (assembly GCF_964261635.1). Taxonomy (NCBI): domain Eukaryota; kingdom Metazoa; phylum Chordata; class Amphibia; order Caudata; family Salamandridae; genus Lissotriton; species Lissotriton helveticus. Next base: position 1,357,425,850 of record NC_136065.1, read on the forward strand.
TTAAATCAGTCCTCAGAAATACACGGACTCCAATTTAGAAACCAACAGAGCCTTCCTGAAAACGCAAACATTCAAGTATTTTCGACCACCGGCACTTGTTTATGCCAATGACGGCTCCCTCGCACATTTCCCCTTAACAAGCAGCCCAAAGGAAGCACTGATCACAAATGCAGCCTGCGTTCAAGTTAATAATCACGTTTTTAGTGCTGTAAACAACGATTTTAATATGTCCAATTGATGGTCCTCAGCTCACTGACCATAAAAGGTTTAAGCTGGCTTTGCTGGATTCGGACTGTTGACATCACTGCATTTTGCCAGCGGCGGTCGTTTAACTAAACGAGCCGTAAGGCGGGCGGCAGAAAACAGAAACGAAACGTGTCAATGTGTGCACTGACTCAGGCGCGTAACGACCATTGGACCGAGGGCTGCCTCCTCCTGTTCCCTCTTCCTCGTCAATAATATTCCTCGCATGGACGTTTACGGCTCTGACGCGCCCCCGCCTGTGTTTCTCCATAATGCTGCTGCCTTCCTGTCTCAGCTAATACAAATCTATGTTGTAATTACTTCACTTGAGTGCTTGACGTCCATAATAAAGAGCTGTGACTTCGGTTATTGAATGAGAACAGGTGGAAGTCAGCAGGGTTCAAAGCTGTCGGTCAGAGCTGCCATTAACATACAACATATAACATCTACGTTAGGAATGTTTTGTTTTATTTTCTCGACCCTGAGAAACCATTATTATTGTGTGGCGCTATTTATCTATAAGGCACCCAAAAGAAATATTAAATTCTGGCCAAGCAGAAATAATACATTCTGACCAAGCAACAAATCATGTTCTAGCAATCTTTTTTTGCTTAATGTACATTTTAAAGCATTAAAGATTGTTGGCTTTCAATAGTCGTTTTTGTGGGGTGGGGTGGGAAGAAGAGAGTGAGGAAAGACGGAGGGATAGTGGACATTACTGCTGTTTACTCCAAACCTTTTTTTCAATTGTTGTGATTTAGCACCCATCAGTGCCTTTACAAGTTTTAATCACTGAAGAGTATGTAAGGGTGCAAAGTGATATGTGGGGGTTTCTAAAGTTTAGAAAACACTGTATAAACCATCCCTTGCATACTCCAAAGTTTTAATCACTGCAGAGTATGCAAGGGCGCTGAGTGGTAATTGGCCGAAATATTTAAAAAATTTATATACCTATTTTTGGATGTGAGGGTGCATTTTGCGCTGCAAAAATAGTGCGAAATGCCCACTCCACTTCAGAATTCCATGGACTCTTTGGAATTTTAATATAATTCTGCAAGATTCTGCAGAATCAAACTCCGCTAATTTCGCCTGCCCTAATATTGGGTCTTGTTAGAACTGAGGGTCTCTAGTTGGCTAAGGTATGTACCACTGTCCAAATAGGGACTCTTGCTTCTAGTCAGGGTAAGGAGGAACCACTCTTCAGAAAATCCCTGCTTACCCCCTTGGTAGCTTGGCACGAGCAGTCAGGCTTATCGAAGGCAATGTGCAAAGTATTTGTACCAACACTTACAGTAACACTGTGAAAACACCACAAACTGACTTCACAACAGTTTAGAGAAATAAAGGTATTTAATCTAAACTACACTAGACCAGAATGACAAAAATCCAACATGCACACTTCAAGAATATGGTTTCAAATGAGTTCTTAAGGTTGCGTAAAAATTGTTCACAGTTGTGTCACGTTTTAGCCAACAGTACCTTTAGTAGCGACAAAAGTTCCCAGTGAAAGCTGTAGCGTTGAAAAGCAAGCAATGCGTCACTCCTGAGACCCTGAGGAGGCGATGCGACAACCCCGCTGGACGCAGCGGGCGTGTTGCAGTGACTCCGGTCTGTATGGGGAGGGATGCGATACCTTGCTTGGATTCCGGTGCACAGGTTTCGGTGGAAGCGGCTCGCAAAAGGTGCGATGCGACGATCTTCGGGGCGGTGATGATGTGCGGCTCAGCACCGATCTTCTACTCTCGTGGCCCCTCGATGCGATGGCTCTGCGACGACTCTCGCAGCGACGTGATGTGGTCCGCAAGCAAGCGGTGCGATGATCTCACCCAGTGACGACAGGCTCTGCGACGATACTCGCAGTGATGGTAATCTTCCCGCACCAGATTGGTCAGCCCCGTCAACGAAGGATGCTATGACTCTGGCAGCGGCAACAGGCGCTGCGACGATCTCAGCCTTCATAGGAGTGGGAATTTCCTTGCACTGACGGGGATGCGCTCCGCAAGCAAGCAATACGATAAACTTTGCAGAAAGTTCTTTAAATCTTGGATTTTGGTTTCCGGCTTCCCCAACACAGGTACAACTTCCAGAGGCACCACAACTGGCCCAAACACTCTAGGAAGGACAACACTCTCTCAGCAGACTTCACGGAAGCTGGGGGTGAAGTCCTTTTGTTTCTGGGACTTCTTAACAGGGAGCCAGCTCTTCTTCAGGCCCTTGGAGATTCCTTCAAGCAAGGGGACACAGCACAAAGCAAAGTCCTTCCCCTCTCCTTGGCAGCAAAGCAATTGCAGGTTAGTCCAGCAAAGCAACAGCAGGACAGTTTTCTTTCTCCAGTCTTCCAGCTTTCTCCTTGGCAGAGATTCCTTCTTGATTCCAGGATGAGCTAATTGTCTGTAGTCAGGGGTCCTGTACTTATACCCCTAAAAGTCTTTGTTCCCTTTGTGCAGGAGGGCTCTGAGCCCGGTCTGACCAGTTCTGGGTGTTCCTTGAGAACTTTGGTTTCCTGGCTTCTCCTTTCCTTTCAGAGAGAGGGGCAGGGCCATCAGCCGCCCAGCAGGAGGTGGAGCCAGCATTGTGGAAGGCAGGCACAGCCCTATTCAGGCCCAGGTGCTATCCCCTCCCACCACTCAAGATGCAGATACAATCATTCAGCCTAGGGCTGACTCATCCAGCCTCCTGGGGGCTCCCCGCCCCTGTCACTCTCAAACCAGACAGTCAATTCACAAACAGGCCAAGGCACACAGAAAGGTCAGACAAGAGAACAACAACTTTCTAAAAGTGCTGTTCTCAAACACAGGATTTAAAAAACACCTTTCCTAAAAGATGTGTTATTAAAATCTGAGTTCAGGGATACCAGACTTTTATGTCCTACCTTGCTCCTATGGGAAGATATGCTAGTAGCCACTGTAGCCAGCCTTGCCCATGATAGCCTATGGGCAAGGTAGTCTTACAATAGTTAAAAACGAAAATGGCTGTCATTCACTACCAGAGCATGTCACCTGCACTAGTACATGCTCTACCTTTCACATACACTGCACCCTGCCCAAGGGGGTATCTAGGGCCTTCCATAGGGGTGACCAATGTGTACAGAAAGGGAAGGGTTAGGCCTGGTCAGTGGGGACACTAACCAGGAGGACATGGCATTTCACAGGCTGCACACAGGCACTGCAGTGGCAGGCCTGAGACACCATGTTAGGGCTACTCATGTGGGTGGCACGATCAGTGATGCAGGCCCACTAGTAGCATTTGTATCACCAGCCCTGGCACACTCAGTGCACTTTACTAGGGGCTTCTTGGTGATACAAATATGTCAATCATGTGATAACCAATTACAATCACAATTTACCCAGGGAGCACTTGCACTTTGACCCTGATCAGCAGTGGCATCTACCCAAAGCATCTAAACCAGCAAAAACGAAATCCTGCACAGCGTCAAAAATACAGGAGGCAGAGACAAAAAGACAGAGGAAACCACGTCAAAGATGCCAGGTCTAACAGGTCTGTTCTGTCATGGACTTCAAATTACTAAAATACCAAAGCTCAAGCAACTTTACACACCCTTTGACCATGAATAGCACTACAGAGTTAACGATTTAATTTATTGTGAGGACCTCAACAGCCTCCTGTTGACTGCTCATGGCTAGCTGGAGACAGAAGAGTGTGAACTGAAGACAGAAAAAATGTCTTTTAGAACTAAGTTTCATTTCTAATCTTGCCACTGCCTTGCTGAACCTAAGAACCAGCAGCAACAACCATTGCAGAGTCAGCAGATGAGAGCAGTAACAGGAGTCAATTTACCCTGAATTTAGAAGGAGGTAAATTATCTTGGTTAATCCTAATTTGGTTGATGCAGAGGGACCATGGATAATCACAGTTTAAGCACAGTTTCTGTGCTTGATCCTCTGGTAGCACCAGACTGTGTAAGCATTTCAAAACTATAAACACATAATAAGAGCTAGAACTCAGTGTTACAGTGCAGTACCATTAATTATGAATATGTGACGTTTTTCCGCATACAAATACCCCGCATACCATCACTCTGCAAAAATGATTCCGCAAATACTATCACTCCGCAAAATAACACAACGCAAACTTTTACAACTAATATGCCTTTACCACGCATGCCTTTACAACGCAAAGGCATGCATGTTAAAGGTATACTCATTGTAGAAGTTTTAAATGTAAGTGAGAGTACCCTGCAAAAAAACACTAACCTACACTATACAAACACTACCCTACACTACACCAACACCAAAACACTACCCACTACCCTACACTACCTTACACTACACTAACACTACCCTAAACCCTAAAACACTACCTACACTACACAAACACTACCCTACACTACGCCAACACTACCCTAAACCCTAAAACACTACCCTACACTGCACATATACTACCCTACACCACACAAACACTAACATAAACCCTAAACCACTACCCTACACTACAAAAAGACTACCCTACACTACACCCACACCACAACACTACCCTAACCCCTAAAACACTACCCTACACTACACATACACTACCCTACACTACACTAACACAAACCTAAACCCTAAAACACTACCCTACACTACATATACACTCCACTACACAAACACGACCCTAAACCCTAAAACACTACCCTACACTACACATACACTACCCTACACTACACTAACACGACCCTAAACCCTAAAACACTACCCTACACTACACATACATAACCCTACACTACATTAACACAACCCTAAACCCTAAAACACTACCCTACACTACACATACACTACCCTACACTACACAAACATGACCCTAAAACCTAAAATACTACCCTACATTACACATACACTAACCTACACTACACTAACACAACCCTAAACCCTAAAACACTACTCTACACTACACATACACTACCCTACATTACACAAACACGACCCTAAAACCGAAAATACTACCCTACATTACACATACACTAACCTACACTACACAAACACTACCCTACACTACTACACTACACATACACTACCCTACACTATACAAACACGACCCTAAAACCTAAAGCACTACCCTACACTACACATACACTACCCTACACTACACAAACACGACCCCAAAACCTAAAACACTACCCTACTCTACACATACACTACCCTACACTACACAAACACAACCCTAAAACCTAAAACACTACCCTACACTACACATACACTACCCTACACTACACAAACACGACCCTAAAAAATAAAACACTACCCTACACTACACATACACTACACAAACACTACCATAAACCCTAAAACACTACCCTACACTACACATACATTACCCTACACTACTTAAACACTACCCTAATCCCTTTAAAATTAACGCCCACCCCAGGCCCATTCCCCCTTACCTCTCTCTCCTCGTGGTTTCTCTCTTTTTCCCCCCGTATTTTCTCACTGCTTCTGCTTCTTCAATCACGTCCTCTCTCTGTCGAGGCGGTGCACGTCGATGTGAGGAAACGGAAAAGCCTGATTCCTCACAACGAGGTGGATCACCCAAATTATTTTTTTTATACATCGTATGTGCATTAACCATACTTACCTTTACAACGATTTTCGTTGTAAAGGCATGTGTGATAAATGCACATGCAATGTAAAAAAATGTGGAGTAATGGTATGCCGGGTAGGGGACAATGCGGAGAAAAGGTATGCGGAGTCAAAGTCCGCGTGATAAAAAATTCGTAATAAAGGATATTTACCATTAATTATAGCTTGAACATTCAGTGTGTGATCATACCTGGACGTGAGGAATACGTCCACTTGACACCAAGAGAGTTATCACTTTAATATGACCAACAAAATGCATTTAAAATGTACTAGTCGCTACCAATTTTGCAAAACTTCCATTGGGGAATGCTGTAAGCGTTCAGTATTGGAAAGATTATGAGGGCCCTGGGTGGCCGGGGGGCCGATATTTAACACATTTTTCTTTTTTTGCCATTATCCTTCGCGGGAGTGTACTCAACAACTTTTAACCATTTTTTAAAATGTTTTTTCTTCTTTTTGTTTTTTCTTCTTTTTTTAGCCAGAAACCTATGCGGGAGTGTACTCAACAACTTCCCAAAGTTTCATGCCGATCAGATGAACGGTGTAGTAATGCATAAAGGACAAACGGACATACTATGGTTTTATATATAGATTGTATAAAGACGAAGGTCTAAACATAAAAATGTGACTAGCAGAGAGAGGCTCCTGTTTGAATATGGGGTGGGAGTGTAAAAGAGTGAGGCTCTTCTGAGCTGAGGTTGTATCATCCACTAAGATTACTACTAATGTACAACTTCAAATGAACCATCTGATAGCCTTGTTAGGCCATGTGGATGAAGAACGTTATTACCATTTGTCCACCCCACAATGCAAATTCATTACTCAACTTTTATTTTCAGCCAGTTTAACCATAGCCCAGAAGTGGAAAAACACACAGACCTCACTACCTTCAATTGGTAGTGGTCAAAGATATGGAATGTGTACACTATGGAGAAAATAATAGCTGTCCTCAGGAACAAAAAAACAAAAAGCAAAACGTTGTGGAAGCCCTTTCAGATGTATATCAACAGAGAAGCAAAAGAGATGGAACCCACAGGCCACTGAAACGGATTCAAATGGCAAGAGTTTTATTCTCACCTCTAGCTACTTCAGATTGACTTTGTAAAGTAGACAGTATGTATGTTTAATTATTAGACTAAAGTAGTGTTGAGAGTCAGGAGTTCTTAAACCTGCAATCCAAATAAAATGTTTGGGGCCTCATTTATGAGAAATGACGCATCACTGCGTGAAAGCAGTGATGCGTCCCTTCTCAGTGCGCACTCCTTGCGACATGATTGATGCGTCATATTTATAATATCACGCATCATGTCGCAAGGAGTTACAGATACGTCAGTATTTCTGACGTATCTGTAAGCGCATAAGTGACGCATTGCTGGAGTGTGTTACAAAATTGACGCAACTCCAGCAATGCGTCCTTTCACATGGGGCAAGCCCCATGTGAAAGGGCCTGTGTCAGTCTTACGCCTGCCATGAGGCAGGTGTAAAATATTGACACATTTGTGTCCTAGAAGTGGCGCAGTGAAATCTCACAGATTTCACTGCGTCACTTCCAGGACCCTTTCTTGCGTCACTACGCCCCCCTTGCATACATTATACCTGGCGCAGGTATAATGTTGCGCAGGGGTTTACTAAGTGACGCATCCACCTAGCTGCGTCACTTTGTAAATATGGCGCAACAAGGCGCATTTTTTACGCCACTGGTGCGTCACAAAAAGTGACGCACCGGCGGCGTAAAAGTGACGCACAGCCTCATAAATGAGGCCCTTGGAATTTTTGGATGATGCAGGAGTGCCTTCAGTGAGTCATGCTTATGGATAACTGATAACTTCTAAGACCCAGATCAAAGGATCTAATAGTTGTGGTTGAGATTATTATTTTATCTGAGAGTCCCATTAGCATCTGTCACCCCATGATGTGATCTTCAGTAGTGAAGTACATTTTTATGATAACAGATTGTGGTCTAATACTAACCAGATGCTTGACCCCAATGCCACAGTCAGTTGTGGATAAGGGGCGGGGGTGTCTCTGAATATTCCCGCAGCACACATTTGCAGGCCTTGCTCCATGTCATGCCAGGTTTAGGTTGTGTTTAGTGGAAGGAGGATGCGTTGGGGATGCAAGTATTTTGTTGTATCTTGAATCTTCCTGCTGCTCAGCTTGATTGCATGTGATATAGAATGTTGAATGAATAGAATGTTAGTGTGTTGTGAATGTCAGTTGGGTGAGGGCTGAGCAGCAGGACAGCTGCTCCTGATGGGGTTAACATTATAACTTATTACTTATCATCTTAATTCAATAAAGTAACTTGCTAAGTCAATAAGAAAGTTCCAGCATCTTATTGAATACATCATATTTATTGGTGAATGGCAAGTATGACCTCCAGGTGGGATCTCTACTCTGGGCTGCTCCCCTGTACATGTCTTCATCGTGTGATCAGACTGATAATGCATGGAATGGCATGTCCTGGTTCCCTGGGGCAGCTGTGTGGGTTAAAAGCATGGAATCCTGTCCTGTTCTTCTTTGAGCTTGGGATCCTTCCAGCTATCAGACAGCACTTCTGAGGCTCCAGAAGGGACTTGTGGTCTAGGCACCTTCTGAATTTTTCCTTCCCACTTTGTCAATGATGGGGGAGAAAGGCAGAAAACCAGAAAGTATTCTTCGTGTTCACAGAGGGCCACCTCTTCCAATACTGGTATTAGCTGCAGAGGTCAATTATGAATCAGACCTGGTTCACAAAGTTGTACATCTAAATCCGTAGATCTTTGATTTCGCAGGGGTGCATATTTACAAAATTATAGAGTTAAAAAAACTTGTGAAAGTCATGGGCTTTTTTATTTTGGTTTTGCGTTGCATTGTTCCGGTTGTGAATGAAATATACTTGCACTTTTTGGAAACCCAGCGCCTAAGTGTAATGGCACACTTTCTTTCTTTTCTTTTTTTCTGCTCAGGAAAAATATTTCCCTCCCGGAAAAATCCCTCCTTTTTATACTATTGCCCCCATGAAAGTTTTGACTTTAGGTCCCCCTTCCCACCCTGAAAAGGGGGTTGTGGAGTTAATTTTCACCTTTATCAGGTCAAGCTCATGTCATTATGGGTGTTAACAAGCTCTGAGGGCTAACTATGCCTTGAAAAGCCCATTCCTCACACTGTCTCTGGGATTTAATTCTACATAATATCAATAGTTCCAGGGTAATATATTCCCGAATTAATATAATTTATCACTGCAAGGTCACCTTGTGCGAAGTCCTTGTAACTGCAACACCAGCCATTAGTGTTTCTATATCTGATTTACGCAATTAAATGGCTTTGGGCCAGATCTACAGTTTATCATTGCTCCTTCATGGAAGAACTGATCCATGTGTTAGGCCGGTGGTTAGGTGTCTGGCATTTTTACGGTTTGGGCAGATAGACCGCTATTTGTCATGACAAAGGAAAGCCCTTAGGCTTTATTTCTGTCCTCTTTTGTTAGCTCCCCATCCTCCACTGTGAGACAGCCCTTCGTCATCGCTGGTATGGCAGACCTCTGTTATATTTAGAGTTGTCCACCCTCAGAGTGGGATGGGATGGAGGTTCTTCTTATGATGAAGGACAGCAATGGTGGACAGGGGTTTTTACTGTGGACATGTGCAGCATCATTGATGGATATGTCTGTCAACAAACAATTGCCCAGAATTAACTCAGCAACAACACCTGCAGGCCCACTTCAAAAACAACTTCCCAAACCAATGTAAACTACTTATCACTCACAGCAGGCATCATCAGCAGAGCTCCTGAACAAAAAGTTATAAAGATGGCTGGTGGAAGAGAACCCAGTTGGGCCCAAACTGAGGTAGCATGGTGGGCAAAGGTAGATGGGTTGAAATGCTGCCCGAGCAATTGACAGTGATCCAACAAATTGCAAGCATTCTTCCCATCACCTTTTGTGTTTTTCATGTACTGCCCTAAGTGGCAACGGTATGCCCAGACTTGGGTCCCATGCTCACTGTGCCACTGGCACTTGATGGGAAGAATCCTTACAATTTGGCTAACCACTCGTAATCACTCAGGGTAGCATTCGATCCCTTCATTTTTCTGCCAACCATGCCACCTTAGTTTGAACCCAGCCGTATGCAAATCAGTCTTGAACCTGCTCCAATAGGAATAGTCCAGCCCGAACTGCCAAGGCTGGTCTTCCTTGAACTGGAACACAAGCAACACACGACTTGTTTAGCTCTCTTTGGGGCTCTTCAGTTGGGTGCATCTTAGAACTGGACGACAAACTTGATAGATATTGGTTTACATAGGGGAGGGTGATGTTACACCTGTTTGAATTGGTTTCTAATATGAGTTGTGTTAAGGAGAATGTTTTGATAAAATGGTAAATTGTGACTGGATTGGGAATATGAGTTGAGAAAGACAGGTAGCATATTTGTGCAAATAGGTTGGCATTAGTGAAGAGATCTGTGGGAGGGAATATAACCACCCCTCCAAGATCACAGGGTGGTTTGGACACAGGGCTGAGGCAAGACCTGTTGTGAGGAGGAAGGCTCATGGTATAGTCACCAATGTCAAGATAATGAATAGAGACCTGATGGGTTTAACTATGCGATGGAAGGATCAACAGAGCCATATTATTGAACTCATAAGGGCCCATAGGGTACCAACACATTTGGTGACTCTCATGCTTTTCACAGACATTAGGCCTGGATGTAGGCAAAAGTTACAACAAACTTCAAGAGAAAGGGTAAAGCTGACAGCATCAAATCTGAGTTCTAGGCTTTGAGACAACACACACCACGTGTCAGGTCCCTTTGATGCAACTCACATACATTAGCATCACTCAATGACTGAAAGCAAGTATACTGCATACAGAATCAGAACCATTTCACCAATGGTAAGGTAACTTGTACTGTCGATATTTCTAAACCCAGTTTTGTTCAACAGTCCAAAATTGCCCCCAGTGACTTGTTACTACCTCAATGGATGACAGGTTTGACATTACCTAGAAAGGTTTAAGAAAATAAAATTATGACTATTAGGCTAGTGTTATATTCATATTTGTTGTTTATACCTTCATTTCTACAAGGCAGCATACAATGTTCTACCTCATCACTTCTCATCATGCAATGCATGGTTTTGAGTTTGTTTTTGAAAATATAATAGTTTAAATGCAAACACCTTCATCTCAACAGTACGTTTAAAAACACAAAACAATAGACAATCAGAAAGTACCATTTTTGGGCAGTAGGTTCCATTGTCAAAGAGGATAAGTCCATAGCCCTGACCACCAAATGACACAGAACCTACCTAACCTCAGGTAATGGTGCCACTAGGGCATCAGAAGATGAGAAGGGGACTAGAGAATTTTTAGGGATATAGGATGCAGTCTCCCTTGTAAAAATCCTTCATGACACTATAGGGCATCCTATCACCTGTAAGTATTAATTCAGGTTAATCCCTAGCCACTTCTACTAGTTGTTTAGATAGACCCTCCTGCTGTTTTGATGGACCCTCATTAGTGGCATGCTTCATCATCAGGTCTCACCCTGGTCCTAAAGGCCAGGAGGGGCTCAACCATATTCCAGGGAGCACTTGTGATATTTTTTCCGCCAGGGTCTAAGCTAAAAATACCTACAGGGCATGCAGGTATCCCTTTGATTGCTGGTGTCCCTGGTATAGATAAAAATGTGTTTGATTCTAATAAGATGTAATTGTCCTTTCCAGTCGTGTCTAGGAATCTGAACTGGGTTTTATGGAGCCTAAATCCCACTCCACAAGACCCCGTGCTTGCACAGGGACCTTACTGAAGTGAGATTCCCTTGGCGTTGTTGGTCTCCTCAGAGATGTCAAAAGCCAGGTATGACCTGGATTCCCCATGTCCACTGTGCACACTGACAATAACAAACATAATCACTGAGACTTACCAGCAAAGCAAGTCCTCCGTGACACAAGTCCTGCCATCTGCTATGTTTTGCAGATATTACAAAGCACCAGCGAGTCATGGGTACAAAATCTGGCACAAAGACTGGAGATATAGAGGTTCAAAATGCAAGGCACCTGTAAATTGGTGAAGGGGAAATACTTCTTATTGTGATACACTTTCTGCTGGTTATGAGGTGCCCCTATGGAATGTGGATTCCAATTATGATACCTACCACATGTTGTATGCCTTACAACCCATATAACTCAGCCTTGATAATCTTCAGTGTAACATTAGCCCTAGGAAGTTGGATGTACTTATGCATACATCTAAGTATAACATCAGGACCTGGTCCAGGACAGCAGAAAAAGTAGACCTTCTAATAAACACAGGTTTTGTTCAAGAGTTGGTTGTTAACCTCCATACAGTGTGATAGGAAATACTTACAATTGTGAATGCCAGGTATGGGCTAGGAGTGTATACCATACAGGGAACATACCTGTCACAAAATTAAAACATATTGATGTAATTGTATGTATGATTGGTCTGACTTTGAGTTTGACAGATGAGATAATCTTTCACAAACTTGGCAGATCTCCCATCCTGACTATAACATATTGCATTTTCAATATGGAAAACGGGACATATACCGCATTTGTGACAGAATATTCCATCTGTCAAACTCTGAAATTAAGCCACAGTGCTTTTGTGTCCTAAACAATTCTGCTTAAATTGTCAAGTAGTTAGACTTTAATTCAGTGATTTACCATATTTAGTGATGTCACACTAGGTCAGTGGCAGCTCCTCCGCTAAGGTGGAGGAGCATCGCCCCACTGCTCAAAAGGAAAAATAAAATGACAATAATGTATTGTTATTATCATTTTATTTAGCCTCTTGCAGTCTGTTTCATGCAGGGCGGGGAGGGACTGGCCAGAGGAGGGGAGGAGTGGTCCCTAAGTGCACAACCTGGTGGGGGAATATGCACAGGCTCCCTGTCCCAGTCTGAGCGCCGAACCACAGCAGTGCTGTGATTGGCTTAGGGGAGCCTGGAAGCCCAGGTGCTTCCTGCGGCCAGGAATGGAAACAGGAAGAAGGAAGAGAACGGGGAGAGGTGGTGGGTGGCTGTTCTGAAGTACGTGGTTTTTTTCCTAATCCCCCAGTCCCACGCCCCCGTCCTAAGTAGCCACTACTGCACTAGGTGCTCGATCTTTAGAAAATTAATATTAATTGAAATGATTCATAGCATCTTTGATGTGTGTGCATTTTCATCATTCACTTTGCACAAAGAAACTGGGAGTGGTGGTGTGAGAAAGTAGTGTGTATGACATGCAAAAAAGGAGTGTGTGACTTAATATAACATTATTTGCTTGGGTGATAAAATGTAGGTGTTCAGGTTTACGTAACATACGTGCCAGATATTAAGTGTGCATACACCTAGGTTGTCTAAGTACAATGTTCGGCATATGGGTGTGAGTCCTGCACTTGGTATTATATGCAATATTTAAAAATGTATCATAGCAGTGAGTAGATTGTGGGAGGTTCTGTTTGAGGTATGTGGCTGACTCCTATGATTGTGGAGTGTGAGGGAATTGGTTAAACAGGAATCAAAGGTAGCCTTATCATAGCTATACTTAAAAACAAATGTTATTTATTATTAGACGTATTAATACCATATATATATTTAGTAAAAGAAATATAAAAATGTTAGTTATAGTGTGTTAGCATTATATTTGTCTAATAATTTATTTATTTTAAAGGTTTTATATAGCGCTGGCTAGACCCAGAGGTATCAGAGCGATTTACATGAGTATCAGACCATAGTTACAGGTTACATCGTTACAAAGGGAACACAGTTATTAGAGCATAGTTACATAGTTACATGTTAGGTCGAGGCAAGCAATAATGATAATATGCGTAAGGCCTTACTGATTTGAGATGAGGATGGGGGTAGTAAAATTATGTTCGGTGTATATTTTATTTGGGTTGGAAATGTAAGGCATGTGGACCAAGAGAGAAACAGGGTAAAGTGATGTTACATACAATTTGATGAAGATATACCAAAGTTAAGTCATATTGCTAGTTACCATAGTGCATTTCTACCAATTAAAAGAATTGCACTTTTTTATATTGTTGAGTACTGTGTTGCAATTCCATCACTGCTAGATATAGTATCAAGTTTTTGTATCAGGGACATGGGTGTTCTGGGCAGGGTTTGACTATTTATACTGTTTTCCTCCAACCTAGTTGTAGAGGATAAACTGCCATCTTTCCATTCAGGGAAATTATGCTCTAGGTCTGAGTATCGACTTTGCATCAATCCCTCGCCCATGTTTAAGGCATATGTTTATTAACAGTAAGGATAATGGGGCAGAGGTGGTAGATGGAAGACGGACCTATGTCAGTCAAACCACAAAACTCTTAATAGGATGGACGTACCTCTGTGGTAGCAGAGGTTTGAACTGCCGGCTTTTGACTCTAGATTAGGCCCTCTCTGACTTGAGTCGAGGTTTTTCAGAAAAAGGGAAACCTAGAAAAGAATGAAAGAAGAAAAGAGAAAAAGCAAAAAGAAAGAGGAACAGAAAGGGGAAGAGAAAAAGAGAAAAGAAAAAGGAAGAGAGAAAAGAAAGTCTCGATATAGTAGTATCGTCATCTAATAATATTTGAAAACTTCAATATTATAGTACACATAATGGTGCCTAACAACAGGATAATAACTGTACTCTTATCAAATAAAAACTTAAAATAACAGAAGAAAAGAAGGAGATACTCATGGAGGTTGGTAGACAAAGGAGCTACCTTGATTACGTAATGCTGATGTGGATAGAAAGATTGTAAGTGGTGACCAGAATGCTTCTTTACGATTGAGTTGTTGAGAAGTTTCAGAAGAAGCTCTATCCAGTCTGTGGTGATAGCAAAAAAGATTCTACCAGGCAGAGAAATAAACCTTAGAGGTATCTTTCCAGTTAGTGGTGATTACCTGAAAGGCAATAGCAATTAACAAGTCCACAAATGTGCCCACCTTGAGAGATCCGAGCCTATTTGCAGAGTTACTTCCCAAAAATATGGAGTAAATGTCAAAGGGAAATTCAATAGAACAAATAGAGGAGATTGAATCACATACCTTTGTCCAAAATTGAGCTATGTTGGGGCAAAGAAAAAAGGAATGCATTAAAGAGCCAAACATATTGGAACAGACCCAGCAGTTTGGGGATAAATGTGAACTATACTTGGAGAGAGATAATGGAGTTAAAAATAACCTTTGGTAAAAATAGTAAAGAGTATGAGTAGTGCTAGAGTTACAGGAGGTGTGGTGTATACGAGTCCAAATGGAGTTCCATGTGTGGACAGAGAGGGTATGCTGTAAATCGGATTCCCATAGGAGCTCCACTTTACTTTTAGGGCGACTAGGAGAAGAAAAATGGAGGTATTTGTAAAAATGAGAGGCCTTAATAAAGGGGGAAATGGATAGAGGTTCAAACAGAGGATCTTGAGCAGGAAGGGCGGGTCTAGAAAGTAGAGAAAGCTGATCCATCAAAAGCAGACGAAAATAATCATATCTGAGTAATGAGGAAACAGGTAGGTCAAATGTGGACTGAATTTTCTTGTGAGGAAAGACAGCAAGAGTCCTTTACTAACTGCTTAACCCGGAAGATCCCTTTGGCAGCCCAAGTTTTCCAAAAAATAGTGCGATTGGAAAATGTAATACGCTTTTTGTGCAAAAGAGGTGAATCAAGAAATATCTGTGAAGGGCTATGAGACTTACATCTCATAGGAAAAAAGGTAGAAATACATTTTGAAATCGTTGAGTCGTTAACCCCTTCGCTGCTAGGCCTTTTCCCCTCCTGTGCTGAGGCTTTTTTTGGCGTTTTGGAGTAGTGCGCGCTTAGGCCCTTGTAACTTTTTGACCACATAAGGTATTCACGCCAAATTTGCATCCTTTTCTTCTAACATCATGTGGATTCTAAAGGCGCCCAGGGTTTGTGGATTCCTTTGGAGGGGTCCCAGAAATTAACCAAAATATTGTGATTTTTTTGTTGTTTTCAGAAAAATGGGAAAAACGGGCTGCAAATGAAAGCCTCTGGGTTTTTCCCTGAAAATGGTATCACAAAAGGGTTTGTGGGGCTGAAATCTCCATTTTCTCAGCTTTCAGGGAATGACAATCTTTTGTCAGAGAACCGAAATTTTTCACTCAGTTTTGGCATGTTTCTGGGACATAGTCTATTTTTGCTATTTTTAGAGCTTTCCACCTCCTTCCAGTTAATGGTAGAAATGAGTTTGAAAGCAATAATGGATCCTGGAAAGCTTTACATTTCCAAAACGTAGACAAAATTCTGAATTCAGAAAGGGGTCATTTGTCTAAATCCATGAAGGTTTCGTTATAGAAACTAACAGTTAGATATTGGAATAATTGAAAATTTGTTGAAAAAAACAGCCTTTTGTCTCAACGTTTTCACCTATAACTTTTTCTAATTTTGACAGCTCTTGGAAAGCAATATACCGTTACATCCGTTAGACCTTCCTGGTTGTGGGGATATATAGGACTTGTAGTTTCACCAAGAACCCGACGAACCCAGATTCAAAAACTGAGCAGCAACTTGCAATGGTATTTTTTCATTTACTGGGTATAGTGTACTTTGTCTTGGAAAATGTATACATGGAATAATCTGTATGAAAGATACCTATGTATTTATGAATTGGGTACAAATTATAGAGTTCAGAAACAGTATGTAATTGCACAATTTCAAACTTGGGAATACTCATACTAGCATGAGAATTATTGGTCATTTTTCATAAAGATTTTTTTTTACACAATGTCTTTCATTCAAAGGGAGAAATGCATGAAAGCTCAAATGGTAATAACAGTTGATTTACAAATCTGAATTACCCCAAGTGTCCCGATAAAAACGGTACCTCACTTGTGTGGGTCGGCCTTGTGCCTGCGACATGAAACGGCGCAAAATGCAACGTGGTCACACCTAAATTTTGCAGTTACAAATTGACCCTTTTTTGGCAAAGTGCCTACCTGTAGTTTTTGCACCCTAGCTCTGCCGGCACCTAGGGAAACCTAGCAAACCTATACATTTTTGAAAAGTAGACACCCAGGGAAATTCAGGATGGGATGACTCGACTGCCTACCACCAGGTTTTGTTACCCAGAATCCCTTGCAAAGCTAAGATTTTGACAAAAAAACACATTTTCCTCACATTTCTGTGGTGGAAAGTTCTGGAATCTGCGTGGATCCACAAATTTCCACCCACCCAGCGTGCCCCCAGGTCTCCCGAAAAAAATGGTACCTCACTTGTGTGGGTCGGCCTTGTGCCTACGACAGGAAACGGCACAAAATGCAACGTGGCTGCACCTCAATTTCCCAGTGAAATCTTAAGCTCTTTGGACAAAGAGACTACCTTTTGTTTTTGAGCCGTAGCTCTGCCAGCACCTAGGGAAACCTAGCAAACCTATACATTTTTGAAAACTAGACACCCAGGGCAATTCAGGATGGGGTGACTCGTCTGCCTACCCCCAGGTTTTGTTACCCAGAATCCCTTGCAAACCTAAAAATTTGACAAAAAAAACACATTTTCCTCACATTTCTGTGGTGGAAAGTTCTGGAATCTGCGTGGATCAACAAATTTTCACCCACCCAGCGTGCCCCCAGGTCTCCCAAAAAAAATGGTACCTCACTTGCGTGGGTAGGCATAGTGGCTGCGACATGAAACAGCGCAAAACGCAGCATGGTCGCACCTCAATTTCCCAGTGAAATTTAGCACGTTTCGGACAAAAAGACTACCTTTTGTTTTTGCGCCGTAGCTCTGCCAGCACCTAGGGAAACCTAGCAAACCTATACATTTTTTGAAAACTAGACACCCTGGGCAATTCGGGATGGGGTGACTCGTCTGCCTACCCCCAGGTTTTGTTACCCAGAATCCCTTGCAAACATAAAAATTTGATTAAAAAAACACATTTTCCTCACATTTCTGTGGTGGCAAGTTCTGGAATCTGCGTGGATCAACAAATTTCCACCCACCCAGCGTGCCCCCAGGTCTCCCGAAAAAAATGGTTTTGTTACCCAGAATCCCTTGCAAACCTAAAAATTTGACAAAAAAAAACACATTTTCCTCACATTTCTGTGGTGGAAAGTTCTGGAATCTGGATCAACAAATTTTCACCCACCCAGCGTGCCCCCAGGTCTCCCGAAAAAAATGGTACCTCACTTGCGTGGGTAGGCATAGTGGCTGCGACATGAAACAGCGCAAAACGCAGCATGGTCGCACCTCAATTTCCCAGTGAAATTTAGCACGTTTCGGACAAAAAGACTACCTTTTGTTTTTGCGCCGTAGCTCTGCCAGCACCTAGGGAAACCTAGCAAACCTATACATTTTTTGAAAACTAGACACCCTGGGCAATTCGGAATGGGGTGACTCGTCTGCCTACCCCCAGGTTTTGTTACCCAGAATCCCTTGCAAACCTAAAAATTTGACAAAAAAAACACATTTTCCTCACATTTCTGTGGTGGAAAGTTCTGGAATCTGCGTGGATAAACAAATTTCCACCCACCCAGCGTGCCCCCAGGTCTCCCAAAAAAAAAATGTTACCTCACTTGCGTGGGTAGGCATAGTGGCTGCGACATGAAACAGCGCAAAACGCAGCATGGTCGCACCTCAATTTCCCAGTGAAATTTAGCACTTTTCGGACAAAAAGACTACCTTTTGTTTTTGCACCGTAACTCTGCCAGCACCTAGGGAAACCTAGCAAACCTATACATTTTTGAAAACTAGTCACCCAGGGCAATTCAGGATGGGGTGACTCGTCTGCCTACCCCCAGGTTTTGTTACCCAGAATCCCTTGCAAACCTAAATATTTGACAAAAAAAACACATTTTCCTCACATTTCTGTGGTGGAAAGTTCTGGAATCTGCGTGGATAAACAAATTTCCACCCACCCAGCGTGCCCCCAGGTCTCCCGAAAAAAATGGTACCTCACTTGCGTGGGTAGGCATAGTGGCTGCGACATGAAACAGCGCAAAACGCAGCATGGTCGCACCTCAATTTCCCAGTGAAATTTAGCACTTTTCGGACAAAAAGACTACCTTTTGTTTTTGCACCGTAGCTCTGCCAGCACCTAGAGAAACCTAGCAAACCTATACATGTTTGAAAACTAGACACCCAGGGCAATTCAGGATGGGGTGACTCGTCTGCCTACCCCCAGGTTTTGTTACCCAGAATCCCTTGCAAACCTAAAAATTTGACAAAAAAAACACATTTTCCTCACATTTCTGTGGTGGAAAGTTCTGGAATCTGTGTGGATCAACAAATTTCCACCCACCCAGCGTGCCCCCAGGTCTCCCGAAAAAAATGGTACCTCACTTGCGTGGGTAGGCATAGTGGCTGCGACATGAAACAGCGCAAAACGCAGCATGGTCGCACCTCAATTTCCCAGTGAAATTTAGCACTTTTCGGACAAAAAGACTACCTTTTGTTTTTGCGCCGTAGCTCTGCCAGCACCTAGGGAAACCTAGCAAACCTATACATTTTTGAAAACTAGACACCCTGGGCGATTCGGGAGGGGGTGACTCGTCTGCCTACCCCCAGGTTTTGTTACCCAGAATCCCTTGCAAACCTAAAAATTTGACAAAAAAAACACATTTTCCTCACATTTCTGTGGTGGAAAGTTCTGGAATCTGCGTGGATAAACAAATTTCCACCCACCCAGCGTGCCCCCAGGTCTCCCAAAAAAAAAATGTTACCTCACTTGCGTGGGTAGGCATAGTGGCTGCGACATGAAACAGCGCAAAACGCAGCATGGTCGCACCTCAATTTCCCAGTGAAATTTAGCACTTTTCGGACAAAAAGACTACCTTTTGTTTTTGCACCGTAACTCTGCCAGCACCTAGGGAAACCTAGCAAACCTATACATTTTTGAAAACTAGTCACCCAGGGCAATTCAGGATGGGGTGACTCGTCTGCCTACCCCCAGGTTTTGTTACCCAGAATCCCTTGCAAACCTAAATATTTGACAAAAAAAACACATTTTCCTCACATTTCTGTGGTGGAAAGTTCTGGAATCTGCGTGGATAAACAAATTTCCACCCACCCAGCGTGCCCCCAGGTCTCCCGAAAAAAATGGTACCTCACTTGCGTGGGTAGGCATAGTGGCTGCGACATGAAACAGCGCAAAACGCAGCATGGTCGCACCTCAATTTCCCAGTGAAATTTAGCACTTTTCGGACAAAAAGACTACCTTTTGTTTTTGCACCGTAGCTCTGCCAGCACCTAGAGAAACCTAGCAAACCTATACATTTTTGAAAACTAGACACCCAGGGCAATTCAGGATGGGGTGACTCGTCTGCCTACCCCCAGGTTTTGTTACCCAGAATCCCTTGCAAACCTAAAAATTTGACAAAAAAAACACATTTTCCTCACATTTCTGTGGTGGAAAGTTCTGGAATCTGCGTGGATCAACAAATTTCCACCCACCCAGCGTGCCCCCAGGTCTCCCGAAAAAAATGGTACCTCACTTGCGTGGGTAGGCATAGTGGCTGCGACATGAAACAGCGCAAAACGCAGCATGGTCGCACCTCAATTTCCCAGTGAAATTTAGCACGTTTCGGACAAAAAGACTACCTTTTGTTTTTGCGCCGTAGCTCTGCCAGCACCTAGGGAAACCTAGCAAACCTATACATTTTTGAAAACTAGACACCCTGGGCGATTCGGGAGGGGGTGACTCGTCTGCCTACCCCCAGGTTTTGTTACCCAGAATCCCTTGCAAACATAAAAATTTGATTAAAAAAACACATTTTCCTCACATTTCTGTGGTGGCAAGTTCTGGAATCTGCGTGGATCAACAAATTTCCACCCACCCAGCGTGCCCCCAGGTCTCCCGAAAAAAATGGTACCTCACTTGCGTGGGTAGGCATAGTGGCTGCGACATGAAACAGCGCAAAACGCAGCATGGTCGCACCTCAATTTCCCAGTGAAATTTAGCACTTTTCGGACAAAAAGACTACCTTTTGTTTTTGCACCGTAGCTCTGCCAGCACCTAGAGAAACCTAGCAAACCTATACATTTTTGAAAACTAGACACCCAGGGCAATTCAGGATGGGGAGACTCGTCTGCCTATCCCCAGGTTTTGTTACCCAGAATCCCTTGCAAACCTAAAAATTTGACAAAAAAAACACATTTTCCTCACATTTCTGTGGTGGAAAGTTCTGGAATCTGCGTGGATAAACAAATTTCCACCCACCCAACGTGCCCCCAGGTCTCCCAAAAAAAATGGTACCTCACTTGCGTGGGTAGGCATAGTGGCTGCGACATGAAACAGCGCAAAACGCAGCATGGTCGCACCTCAATTTCCCAGTGAAATTTAGCACTTTTCGGACAAAAAGACTACCTTTTGTTTTTGCACCGTAGCTCTGCCAGCACCTAGGGAAACCTAGCAAACCTATACATTTTTGAAAACTAGACAACCAGGGAAATTCAGGATGGGTTGACTCGTCGGCCTACCCCCAGGTTTTGTTACCCAGAATCCCTTGCAAACATAAAAGTTTGACCAAAAAAACACATTTTCCTCACATTTCTGTGGTGGAAAGTTCTGGAATCTGCGTGGATGAACAAATTTCCACCCACCCAGCGTGCCCCCAGGTCCCCCGAAACAAATGGTACCTGACTTGCGTGGGTAGGCATAGTGGCTGCGACATGAAACAGCGCAAAACGCAGCATGGTCGCACCTCAATTTCCCAGTGAAATGTAGCACGCTTCGGACAAAAAGACTACCTTTTCTTTTTGCGCCAAAACTCAGCCAGCATCTAGGGAAACCTAGCAAACCTATACATTTTTAAAAACTAGACACCCAGGGGAATTCAGGATGGGGTGAGTCGTCTGCCTACCCCCAGGTTTTGTTACCCAGAATCCCTTGCAAACATAAAAATTTGACAAAAAAAACACATTTCCCTCACATTTCTGTGGTGGAAAGTTCTGGAATCTGCGTGGATCCACAAAATTCCACCCACCCAGCGTGCCCCCAGGTCTCCTGAAAATAATGGTACCTCACTTGCGTGGATAGATATAGTGGCTGCAACATGAAACGGTTCAAATTGTACGGTGGTGAATTTACATTACCTTATTGCAAAACGTCCTTGATTTTGGGGGGGGCATCTGAGTTTGTGGCCCGGGGCTCGGTGGTATTCTTTGGAAAGTAGCAAACCCAAACAGTTTTGAAAACTAGACACCCGGGGGAGTCCAGGGAGGTATGGCATGCGTGGGTCCCCCAAAGTTTTCTTACCAAGAACTCCTTGCAAACCTTAAAATTAGGTAAAAATAGCACTTTTCGAAACTTTTTGGCGTGGGATCGCCGTGCCGGCAAAAAAGTCCTACCACCCTGCGTTCCCCTTGTTCTCCCGAGTAAAAGGATACCTCACTTGTGTGGGTGCCCCAAAGCAGAACACCCCAAAAATGAATTTTGAAAAAAGTAGTTTTTAGTCATATTTAAGTTTGACAAATTAAGCCCCCCAGCCTGAGTCACATGCCTCTGGCCCACCCACACAAGTGAGGTATCATTTTACTCGGGAGAACAAGG
Organism: Lissotriton helveticus; assembly: GCF_964261635.1. NCBI lineage: Eukaryota > Metazoa > Chordata > Amphibia > Caudata > Salamandridae > Lissotriton > Lissotriton helveticus. The sequence goes on from NC_136065.1 coordinate 1,357,448,143, forward strand.
GAAACGCTGGGTGGTAGGACATTTGTTCCGGCAGCGAGATCCCACCCAAAAAAGTTCGGAAAAGTGTTTTTTTTACCAAACTTTCAGGTTTGCAGGGGTTTCTGGGTAGGAAAACATTGGGGGACCCACGCATGCCATACCTCCCTGGACTTCCCCGGGTGTCTAGTTTTCAGAACTGTTTGGGTTTGGTAGTTTCCAAAGATGCCCGCCAAGCCCCGGGCCAAAAGCTCAGGTGACCCCCTCAAAAAATAAGATTATTTGGCTAAAGGTAAAGTTTTGGTCGCCACAGTATGAATTGGGCCTTTTCCTAAAGCAGCCACTATGCCTACCCAGGCAAGTGAGGTACCATTTTCATCGGGAGACCTTGGGGAACGCTGGGTGGGTGGTAATTTGTGTGAGCCTAGTGATGCCACGCTTTCCCACACTAAAACATGTGAAAAAACTGATTTTTTCCAAGCACAAAATGAGGTTTGCAAGGGATTCTGGGTAAAGGAACGTTGGAAGATCCACGCAAGCCATACCTCCTTGGAAGCCCCCGGGTGTCTACTTTTCAGAAATGTGTGGGTTTGGTAGGTTTCCCTAGATGGCTGTCTCGCACGGGGCCAAAAACCCAGGTAACCCCTCTTGCAAAAGCTGGTGAACTTAACATTTTCACCATTGTTCCTCAAAGACACACACATACAGGTTGGATTTGGCACGAGGGCGAGTGATGGTTCAGTACATAAAATTTTATTAACAAGATATTTCAAAAAAATGAAATGGTCTGTCAATAAATAAATGCATAAAAACCGAACCAGTGACTCGCAACTCGTGAGCTGTAAAGCCACGACAAGGCACCAACCGTTTTACAGGCCATTCACGCACCTTTCATACCTGATACAAACCAGACCATTGACAGCATCCGAATGGAAAAGCAACACATTACATCAATCACAATAATGGAAAAGGTACACCCTAATGCAGAAAGAGAAAAAAAACAACTATTACTGCACACCCATCTAATCCGCAAGCACACACACATACTGGTTGGATTTGGCACGAGGGTGAGTGATGATTCAGTACATACAATTGGATACGCAAGTAATTTCATCAAAAATGAAATACACTGCGTATAATTGAAAGTATGATAAACTGAACCACTGACTCACAGCTCGTGAGCTGTAAAGCCACGTCAAGGCACCAACCTCTTTACAGGCCATTCATACACCTTTCGTACGTGTGACACATACAAAACATTCACACCGCCAGCCGCGGACCCATCACATTTCAACACTCACACCAGCAAACAGCGCCATTCAAGGGCCCATCACTTTCACACGCCCACATTTCTGACACTGCAACTACACAAAATGATGGACTGTGTGGAGTGTCACTCAACTAGCAGTGTGTGTAGTGACCAACAGAAAGTAACTACTCACACACCGCCTGCCGAGCGCCAGTCCACCCACACCACCATCCAAGCACCAGACCATGCACACTGCCAGCCAAACACCACTCAGCGCACACCGACAGCCAACTCCCACTCCACACACACCACCAGCCAAGCATCACTCCACGCACACCACCAGCCAAGCGCCACTCCACAAACACAACACCAGCCAAGCACCACTCCACACACACCGCCAGCCAAGCATCACTCCACGCACACCACCAGCCAAGCGCCACTCCACAAACACAACACCATCCAAGCACCACTCCACACACGCCGCCAGCCAAGCACCACTCCACACACACCGCCAGCCAAGCACCACTCCACTCACACCGCCAGCCAAGCACCTAACCATGCACTCCGCCAGCCATGCAAAAATCCACGCACCCCCCCAGCACAACTCCAATCCATGCACTATGCCAGCCAAGCACCAGACCACGCACACCACCAGCCAAGCGCCATCCACTCACACCACCAGCCAAGCACCTAACCATGCACTCCGCCAGCCAAGCAAAAATCCACTCACCCCCCCAGCACAACTCCAATCCATGCACTATGCCAGCCAAGCACCAGACCACGCACACCACCAGCCAAGCGCCAGTCCACGCACACCAACAATCCAAGCACAATCCTGCACACACCACCATCGAAATTAGAATTTTTTAAAGAAATACCACAAATCAAATGTAGAAACCTACAAATCTGCTAACACAAATTCAAAAACTAAATGCTTTGCACTAATGCAAACCTAAAAGCAAACTAAAAAATATTACAGAAAACAGACCAGACAGTACACTTACAAGCTCAATGAAACTCCCAAAACTTCTTTTGTGTGTGGTACGATTTAAAACAAGCTGGCACACACAATCCAGGATTTGAAGGACAGTCAGGACAGTGCATACGAGACTCCCTCCGCACTTCTCTTCGCCAACAGACTCTACATCTTTTAGTGGGATTGTCTTTTGCAGTTGTGGGAGGAATGTATTCTGGAAAGTGGCGATCTTTCAGTCTAGCCACTTCCTCCACCACTCCAAATCTTGGCACAGTTGCCTGTTCCACTAGTACAAGGCTGCCTATTATAGTCTCCTGAAACTTAACAAAAGGCATCTTTGACTCAGGACAAGATTTCTGGAAAACAACAAAAGCATTAAAGGATGCCAAGTGGAAAAGATGGATAGCCAACTTCTTGTACCAAACGTAAGCCTTTCGAAGAGCAGCATAAGGTTCCAACCTCTGATCTACTCTGTCAACACCACCCATGTGCCTATTATAGTCTAAAATGCACACAGGTTTACGCACTTCAGCAGTCTCACCCCGAACTGGCAGAGCTTCAGTGCTTTCGTCATGGATAGTAGTCAGCATGTAAACATCTCTCCTGTCTGAAAACTTCACAGCTAGAAGCTTCCCACATCGCAATGCAGTAAACTGTCCCCGCACAAGCCTTTTGCAAACAAGTTCTATTGGGAAACCTTTCTGGTTACTGCGCATCGTGCCACATGCAACAGTGCCCACTTTGGCCAACTCCTTGAACAAACGCACACTAGTGTAGAAGTTATCTACATATAAATGGTGGCCTTTGTTAAATAATCGTCTACCTAGTTCCCACACAATTTTCTCAGTCACTCCAAAAGTGGACGGACAAGCAGAAGTGTTAATGCTGGAATCCTTACCGGTGTACACCCTGAAATTATAAACATATCCAGTATCACTGTCACACAGCATATACAGTTTGATGCCATAGCGTGCCCTCTTACTAGGAATGTATTGCCTAAAAACCAAGCGGCCCTTGAACAATACCAAAGACTCGTCCACAGCTATTTCTCTTCCAGGTGCAAAGATCTCAGGAAAACGATCAACAAAGTGATCAAGGACAGGCCGAATCTTAAAAAGACGGTCACAATCAGGGTGATCGCGTGGCAACGCTAAATCATTATCAACAAAATGCATCATGCGAAGAAGAAGCATATATCGATCACGAGTCATAACTGCTGGAAATATAGATGTTGCCATCAAGGGACTAGTGGACCAATAAGAAGACATTGATGGCTTCCTTAGCAAGCCCATCAAAAAAGTTAATCCCAAAAACTTCTTCATCTCTTCAACATATGTGGGAGACCAATGGGTAGCTCTAGAATGGGGCTTAAGGCTGGCACTGTGGTCCCTCAAATACTGCTCTGCATACAAATTAGTTTGCTCCACAATCTCCTGCAAAAACTCATCGTCAAAAAACAACTGAAAAAATTGAATTGGCAAAAAATTGTCAGTATTCACTCTACACCCTGGAACACCAGTGAAGTCTGGCAATTCCGGCTGCACCATGCCAGGGGCAACCCAGACGTCATCAGTAACATCAGAAGAAGAAGCCACCCTAGCCTGCAGGCCAGATGCCTCTTGCTGCACTACATCAACAGGAACACTAGCATCCCCAGATGCCTCTTGCATCACTACACCAACAGGAATACTAGCATCCCCAGATACATTTTGCATCTCTACACCAACAGGAGAATTCACATCCCCAGCTGCCTCTTGCATCTCAACATCAACAGAAGAACTCGCATCCCCAGATGCCACTTGCTGCTCAACAACAACAGAAAGACTAGCAGCACCAGATGCCTCATGCTGCTCTACAACAGGAAGACTAGCAGCACCAGATAAACTTTGGCGCACCACAGCAATGTGAAACCTTTTGGGCGCAGCCTTTACCACACTTGCCTCTTCCCGACGAGAAAAAAAGGGAAACCTTGAGGACCTAGGCTGCCGCTCACATGGCTCTTGCCTCTCTACCGGCACATCAATGTCCCTCTCTACCACAGGCACTTCATCAGCACTAGAAGAAGAATCATCATCCGATGATACCATGCGAAGAGAAAACTCACTGCCTGAATCTTCTGCACCTACCTCATGCTCCGAATCGGAGTCAGTGTCTGGACCATGGTCAGAGGAAGACTCAAAAAGCAAACTAACAACCTGCCTAGCAGTCATCCTGCGAGCAGCCATTATCCTTACAAAGCAAGAAGACTACACACACAAGTGAACAACAACCTACACTGTGCAAAGTAAGAAGTAAACAAGGTGGAGTTTTCACACAAAAATCAATACACTCAAAAACAATTCAAATCTAACCAAATATAAGAACACTCACCAGCACCTACTCTGCTGAAACACAGCAAAAAGAAAGGAAATCCCACTGGAAAGAAAAAAAAGTATAGATTAGACAAAGTACACATCAAGCAGCAATACAAAACAAAAGTTAACAATCAAGAAACACAAAGCCACACAAACAGCAATAACTTCACTTTTCATAAAAACACATTCATCTAGGAAGAGTAGTACAAAAAACATTTACTTACCAAGCACATGCAACTACACAAGCTGCAACACCAGCATTAACTGTACCACAACCTACACCAATACAAGCAGCAAAAGCCTGGATCAAAAACAAAGAAGAAAAAAAAAATTAATACTACATTTCACAAACAACATAACAAATGAATAAACAACACACAAATTTACCCCCAAAATCACATCCACACAGATGGGCCATCAAAAAGGGCAAAACGGACAAAAGTACGGGTTGATTTGCCCAACGGGGGGGGGCAGAAAATCTAAATTTAAAATCCGACCCACCTGGAAGCGACCCTTGCCCAATGGGTCACTTCCTACAATGTAAAATAAGATCCCTGGTGCTAGTGGGGGCATTTCCACCGCACAATCGCAATGCTGTGCGTGACCGTGAGGCAGAAATGCCCTGCAAAGAGACATCAGAAGAGAGGAAATTTACTTACCTCTCCCCTGATGCCTCTTTGCAGCCCCAAACCCCCCCAAATATCTCAAAACCAACCTAACACCTCCAGGCGCAGGAAGCAAATGGCTTCCCGACCGCCTGGGAATCCCTGAAGATGTTGGCGCGTGCTGTGCGCGTTGACGTCATCAGGGATTCTGGTGGGGAGGGGAACAACAGAATTACTGTGGTTAACTGTGATGCTGGACAGAGGAACTTGCATCCTTGATTTTCACAAGCGCAATCCAAAAACAATTCCTATGACCAGGAGCTTCTTTCTCCCCATCTGCTGCTCTCATCAGTCTCTGACCATTTATACACATAAGAGGCATGTGAACTCACACAGAAGATCCCCGTTTGGCAACGCCCACCAACTAGCAGAGTGCACCATCTTTCCTAAATTTACCCACTATGATGGACAGCTCACTCAAGGGACCCCTGCGCACATCGGTGCAATGGCATAATAACACACACAAAGGTCACTAGAGACAAAGCAGGTGATCGAGTTGCAGCACAAATTCAGGAAAACATTCATCAGCCCAAAAACATTTGTGACCTTCCCACTATGATGGACAGCTCACACAAGGGACCCCTGCACACATCTGTGCAATTGCATAGTAACGCACACATGGACACTGGAGACAAAGATGGCGCTCGAGTTGCAGCACAAATTCAGGAAAACAATCCTCAGCCCAAAAACATTTGTGAGCTTCCCACTATGATGGACAGCTCACTCAAGGGACCCCTGCGCACATCGGTGCAATGGCATAATAACACACACAAAGGTCACTAGAGACAAAGCAGGTGATCGAGTTGCAGCACAAATTTAGGAAAACATTCATCAGCCCAAAAACATTTGTGGCCTTTCCACTATGATGGACAGCTCACACAAGGGACCCCTGCGCACATCTGTGCAATTGCATAGAAACGCACACATGGTCACTGGAGACAAAGATGGCGCTCGAGTTGCAGCACAAATTCAGGAAAAAAATTATCAGCCCAAAAACATTTGTGAGCTTCCCACTATGATGGACAGCTCACTCAAGGGACCCCATCGCACATCGCTGCGATGGCATAGTAACACACACATGGTCACTGGAGACAAAGCATGTGTTTGAATTGCAGCACAAATAAAAAATAAAAAAAAAATCAGCCCAAAAACAATAGTGAGCTTTGCCTAGGCAGGACAGGTGTGTTTTTTAACCACTTCAGATAAACACAAACTAATAGAAATGAAGGACAGAGGCACTTGCATCCTTGATAAATATTAGCACAATAACACTATTTTCAAAATGTCCCCCATAAGCATTTTCTTTTGAAAAAACGACCATTCCTCAACATATGAGGCACACAAACACATCTAAATAATGATCCCCCAAAAAGGGGAGCGACCCTTCCCCAAGGGGCCGCTCCCCGAACAACCAAAGTGGCAAAAAAAAAAAAAATTTAATCCCTAATATTCAATATTCCAGCTGCACGATCGCACGATCGTGCAGCAGGAATGCTCTAAAGTTGCATCGAGGGAAAGGAAAGGCCTTTCCTTCCCCTCGATGAACGTTTCAAAATATTCCCCCCTGCCCCAGCCGCAAAACAAACCTCTTTCCAATCCGACGCGCAGGAAGCAAATGGCTTCCCTGCGCGTCGGTAAACAAAAGGAACCCCCAGTGACATCAGCGCGCCTCGCGCGCTGACGTCATTGATGACGCGGGCGGGGAGGGCGGGGGGAGGCAGAGGAAGGTCTTCCCCTGCCATCCCGGCTGAAAAGCAAAAAATCGGGCAGACTCGGGGGGAGCGCTGGCGCTTCCCCCGAGGGTGGGGCTCATGACGAGCTGGGCTCATCATCAGCTTGCGAGCGCCCTGCTCCATGACGAGCCCAGCTCGTCATCAGCCCCGAAGGGGTTAAAAGAACGAGGGGGAGGATTAAAACTGGCTAAGAGAGAAAATGGGAAAGGAGAAATCAGAAATTCTTCCAACTTGTGCCATACAGAGGAAAAAGTTCCATCCGAGGTAGCTAAATATGGTAACATTTGGCTGATTAAAAAAGAGGAATGATACTGCTGGAAATTGGGGAAGTGAACACCACCCTGTTCCTTAGGAGCAGAGAGTAGGGCCAAAGAAATATGTACCTTCCGACCGTTCCAAAGAAATATACTCAAAATTCCATCAAGGGTTTTAAAAAACTTCAATGGAAGTTTAACTGGTAACATAGACAAATAAAAGTTAATAACAGGGAGTACCATCATTTTAATGGTGTCCAGTCTGCCCCACCAAGATAAAAGGAGGGTAGACCATCTGTCAGTCATATTATTTATTTTTATTAGAATTTCATCCAAATTTTTTGTAAGAGAAGACTAATATTTTATCCCCAGGCAAGTAATATTATTAGTATTCCATTTAAATTCAATTCTTTCAAACACACTCTTTAGGCAATACTTATTTAAATGACGTACTTCAGATTTAGAAAAATTCAACTTATAACCAGACAAGGCCGCATAGGAAGAGAGAAGTTTGGTAAAAGCAGGTAAAGACATAGAAGGATCCGAAACATATAACATAATAACATCGGCGTATGCCGTAAATTTAATTTCAATAGTTTTATGCGTAAAGCCTCGGAAAGTGGGGGAGTGCCTTAGAGAATGAAGAAAAGGCTCAAGAGAGAGAATAAAAAGTAACAGGGAAAGAGGACACCCCTGACAGGTACCCCTTTTTAAAGGTAAATAAGAGGAATGAGGTCCATTAACGAAGACTGAAGTGGTTGGGGAAGAATATAACAAATTACTAAGAAGTTACACTTGTTTTGTTTGTATTTCTCTTTTAAAAATGTATTTCTATAGCTTTTATGACATTTTCTGTCGAATATAGCTTATGCAATAACAACAACATAAAATCACAGTTGAGACCAACTTCAAAATGTTGTTCATAATGTTAGGCCTAATATCGTGCCAGATTGAAGTATGGATTGTGAACTAAATCCCAACCATAGAGTGACATTTTTCTAATCATTTGACCTTTGTGAAAAATACAGCAATATGTATCTGCAAACCTCTTGCTTGTTATTGACCAGATGAAATGAATTCTTTGAGTTAAGGTTGTTCTGGATAGTAGGTTTGAAAATGTAAGATCTCTACTCATCAGCCAGGTCAGCCTACCCCTTATTTTCCACCATGGCTAGAATATATCTAAGGATTATATCCTCATTGTCTATTGTTGTGTCTGCCTCTGAAGAACGTTCCCACTTGGGAAGCAGAACCAAGAACTCACTTTCCTTCACCACAGAATTCTAGTTAAGAGATTCCACATTTTTAGTCTTGGAAGAAACAGAGTCAACCCGCCCGTTTTGAAACGTCTGCTTTTGAAGTACTGATACTTAAAAGCAACGTGTAGCTCGGGCTCTGTAATCTCCATAACTCCCAAGTGGTAGCAGTAATCAATAAGTCTGAAGCTGGGAACCAAATAGAGCATAATAAAGGTTGTCAAAGTTCATAAACCTTTATATTTTTAATATAAACATAGACCAGAAAAATAGAGAACTGAGCTATTATTTCTTATTGAGTCATCAGCAAGATCTCTAAGCATTTTTATCACTCTCTTTGTTTTCCTCTGACCTGTGGTTTGTGGTTAGTTGAGGTGGCAAGGAGTAAGTGAAAATAAATGTGTTGAAAGCACAGGTGGATTTATGATTACACTTGAGGGTGTCCAATCCTACGATAAAAAAAACACTGATAAACCTTCCTCTGCAATCCCAGGCACCACTTGATCAAGCCTGCAAACTCAAACAGCACCGCTATGTGACACCTAGGTTTTAGCACTCATCACAGGGCCCCCTGATGAACAGCTACTGTCATACAGTGAGCTAGTTACCCTTGAGCAGAACAGAGTTCCAACTCATGCTCTGAACAGCTGGGCTCCATTTAAAACATCCTACAGACATAGGTGGTGGCTCCGAGTTAGTTCCTGTCTGGTGTGGGGGAGAGTTGGTCCAGCTGTTTATGCAGTGAAAGGGTCCAAACCCCCACTCTTTATGGCACTGCCCCCTCTCCATGGCCCCGTCCCCTCTTTCTGTACCATCACATGGTGAAAATTATTCTAAGGTTTGCAGGCGTGCTAGAAGCTACCCCTCTGAGAAAGACACCAGTGGAACCTCTCAGGCCTGCCCCTCTTCCAATGCAGAACAAGAAACAAGATTCTTGCCTAATTCATGACTTTTCAGTCCCTGCTCTGCTGCCTGTTCATGGTATCACTATGATGTACCATTATTACTGCTCCAGCTCCCACTCCACTGCCTCTGTTCAGGTTTTCACTATTGTGGCTAGAGCGAACACTGGCTCTCAAGCAAGTGAACAAATACACTCATAAGCATTTTTTGCCTATTGGTTGATGCCAGAAGAACTGCTCCAAACCAAGTAAAAACTGTAAAAGTGCTGTGAAATGGTTTGCTAGTTGGTACCCAGCAAAAAACACATTTTCACTCCAGTGATTGTTTTCCCTGTGTTTTATGGTTAAACGGAAAATATAATTTTGAAACAAAGATTGTTTCATAGTAAGTTAAACTTAAGTTCAGCTTTGGGTAAAAGATAGACACTAAAACTGGTAAGCAACCCAGGGGTGTTGTCATTAAGCTGTTTCGTATGTCACCAGAAGTTAGCACATAGAAGCAAAGAAATAATATTTTTGAACAACGCTAACTTTTCTCTATGTCTATTTTAAAGTAGCACAGTGAGTGGCAGTGGCGTAGTGCTAACCCACAGACGAATGTTTTAATGTTAATTTTTAATCACAGTGATTAGCTTAAGGAACAGCAAAGAACTAGCAGATCTTGAGGTAACTAAGGATCTTATTTTGACAACTGGGACAAAAGATGGAGGGAGGACAAGAGTGGTATATCTGAAATGAAGAAGCACAGTGGTCTAATGGAAAGATACTTGGAGGAAATATCTCATCAGAGAATGTGGCTGAATAGATTGAATAAATATTTGCAACAGTAGAAAATGGTGATAAGTAAACACATAGGGGCTTATTTACAAGTCCCTTGCGCTGCCGGAACGTCACTTTTTCCCATATAAAAAGTGACGTACCGGCGGCGCAAGTGGCTTGTAAATAAGCCCTATAGTTGTTAGAAATGGGCTCTGTAGTTGGCAGGGGTATGCACCCTGTTCATTCAGGGACGACCACTAGCATCAGGGTAAGTCAGATACACAACCTAAATTAAACTGTGCTCACCCTCTGGTAGCTTGGCACACAGCTTCCAGGCTTAACATAGGAGGCAATGTGTAAAGTATTTGTGGAACACATTATTTACAGCAACCCAATAAAAACACCACAAAAAACTCCACACCCGTTTAGGACAATAGAGAGTCTTTAAAGACTTGGGGGCCTGTTAGGATGGCGGGTGGACTTACGTCCGCCCGCCACCCTAGCGGTGCTGGGACCCGCCGCCGGTGGTGCGGGGGTCCCACACAGGCAATTAGGATGCCATGGTGGCGGTAGCATCCCCCGTCCACATCATTGTGACGGGCGGTGCACACAGCATCGCCCGCCACGATGCTGTGGCTGCACATTGTGCATTTGCATGCACAAAGTGGAAGGCGCCGCGTGGTGCCTGCCACGTTGTACATGCAAATGCAGGGGGTTACCATAGGTACCCCCAATGCGCCCTCCTACCCCCCAACTTCCTGGGGGCCCGCAACGGGCCACCAACTGTGAAAACCGCATGCCTTTCCATGGCGGCAACGCTGCCACAGAAAGGCTGCTTCCCGCATGCACGTAATATGGATGGCGGTATCTAGCAGACTAATAATAACACAAAAGGAGGTACACTCAAATCAAATAGGGACAGGGTGATCACAGTTTGAAAGACATGAAAGTCCCTACTAAAAGGCACAATTCTTACCAAAGTTATGTCTAGCCCACGTAATGGGTGTTACAGGTTTCACAGTACATCAGTAGAGCACAGTGAAAAACAAACAAAATAGTTCCATTAGAATTTATTCTATGCTATGCTAGACATAACTTTGGTAAGAATTGTGCCTTTTAGTAGGGACCTTCATGTCTTTCGAACTGGTATCTAGCAGAAACCGCCATCATATTCAACCCTTTTCCGCCGGTCGAGTCGTCGATCAGGCGGAAAACCGGCAGGCGGTCTTCCCGTCCACTGCAGTACCCCCGCCATCATAATATGGTGGGGGAATGGGAGGCGGTTGGGAGATAATGTCGGGCAGATCACCACTGCCATGCGGGTGGTGGTGATCCACCCGACATCGTAATAGACCCCTAAATGTATAAACAATGCTTAGAAGTCAGTAGCGATCAAAAGGTTACTCGAGGCTGCGAGGGACCAGTGCAGATCTAAAGTTCAGGCCAACCGCAATCGACGGAAGGCTAACTACATGACCTAGATAGGTCTTGCTAACAATGTACCTTAGATGGAGCTTTTGGTGACGTCGAAGAGGCGCCATGTCGGTGTTGATCCGTGGATGGAGGCGAGTGGGGGTACTGATCTGTGCCTTCGATGGAGCTTCGGCGTCTAACCCTTTTTCGAGGCAGGCGCTAAGTGGAATTTGAGCAGCACTATCGTCGTCAAGCAGCTTTGGTGGGTTGATCTCTGTATTCGTCGAGCTGCATTAGTGCTGGGCACGCTGTTGTCGAGCAGCTGCTGTGTCGGCATCAAAAGGCGATGCAGCACACGTTGAAGCTGCAAATCGTAATTTTTTAATGATTGTTTATGTCCAGGAAGGGACTCCTTCCTGCACTTTCCTGCATATAAACAATCATTCATGACAATTCACTGTTTCTCTGTGCACTGCACAATGCAGCACACATAGAAACATCAATTACAAGGAGAAAGTATTTCTCCTCGCTACGCCATGTTAATACCAGGTTTTCTCCTGCCTTAATTTTGGTGCTGCCTCCTATTTACGCCACCCTTGTCAATAGTGGGCAGTGTCAAAATCAATCGTGTGTTGCGGTGGAACACCTACCGCGACACCCATTGCCCACCCCTTTCACACTGAGTGTACCGTTCAAGAGGGCTATATTTACAAGTCGGCATTAACCCACTTTAACCCCTTCGATGCTCATGACGAGCTCAGCTCGTCATGATGCACGATGCTCGTGTGCTCATGACAAGCTGAGCTCGTCATGACCACACGAATTACATTGACCTCCAACACAGGAGGAGAATAGCCGAAGCACCCAAGGTGTTAAGTGAATTTACGGCGCATTGTAAATAAGGTAAAGCCAATATCGCCACAGGAGCATCACAAAAACAGAAGTTCCTGTGGCGATAGAGGCTTGAAAATATGCCCCATAGTTTGGTCTTATTTTATCTCCACTGGGAAATGCCAGAAGAGTGTCTGTCTCCATTAACAGCCCCTGACTGTTTTCGTTTTTTTTTAATCACATGGCTCTTTGATTAAATTTAAATGACAGTTGTGCTGTAAAATGCACAATTTGGCCTTTCTTCTCATCAAATACCTTTCTTGGGAGAGAACTCGCTAGCACTTCTAAGGAACTCTGAGCATACTGGCTCACTCAGAGCAATCCCGGATGTGGTTGAAAGTAGGGGATTTACTTTCTGGCTACTCCCTGGATCTCTAGTAGGTCCAAAAGGCATTAGGGAGGTCCATAGAAGGATGAGGGCCAGGAGGCAGAGTAACATCGAATGGGATGAGACATGAGAGACAGGCACTGGAAGGAGAGATACAAAGGCTTAATGTATTCAAGGGATGGTAAATAGATGTATTTTTGAGTTTAATGCTGAGGGCTAATATTAGTGTGAAAAGCAAAGGGAAGAGGATGAAGTTTTTGTGAGATGAATCTCCTCAAACAATATGAACTTTTATTATCTGTATAAATAACACCCAAGTCAACTGTGGCAGAGCATGTGAATCCATCTGTGATTCAGGTCACACACACCGGTGCTCTGCGTTGTGCATTCAATGAATATTCTGGCACTAATCACTCACAGCAGTGAGTATAAAGAACCTCCCGGCAGCAGGCACGATCTGTCACGACTTCAAAATTCGTAATATTTTCACATCTCAGCTTCAAATTAATCTTTTTTTTCTGGCAACGGCACCAGGTTTGCTGGCTTTTGTTTATATCTGGACTCAACAGTTACTCTTTGGCAGCAATCGGCACTGTGTAGCCCCTAAGAAAATATAACCATAATGCAGCATGAACTTAGGGCCGAGGCTCTGCTGCCCCACGCTTTGTCCTCGAATACAAATGCCCAAAAAATACGCCGGTTATTTCGATGCCGCCATATTACTCCTACGAAGTATCCCAAAAAAATCTAATAATGGCGTATATGATATTGGGGGATAATACGGGGCAATCGGGGTTCCCGCATTCATTCCGGCATTTTCCAAAGAAATGTCAGCTGCTATTAGTAATATCTTGTAATTCCGATGGGCCCGGTAAAGAACCCGTAAGATCCCTGGGCCTCATTTATGAAAAGTGTGTGAAACAGCGATGCGTCACTTTTCACTGCGCCCTCCTTACACCACCAATGATGCGTCATATTTACAGTATGACGCATCATTGCACAAGGAGTTACAGATAAGTCAGTATTTCTGAGTGTGTCACAAAAGTGATGCAACTCCAGCAATGTATCCTTTCACATGGGGAAAGCCCCATGTGAAAGGGCCTGCGTCAGTCTTACGCCTGCTGTGAGGCAGGCGTAAGAAATTGACGCATTTGTGTCCTAGAAGTGGCGCAGTGAAATCACATAGATTTCACTGCGTCACTTTTACGACCCTTTCTTGCGTCAATACGCCCCCTTGCATACATTATACCTGGCGCTGGTATAATGTGGCGCAGGGGTTTACAAAGTGGCGCATCTACCTAGATGCGTCACTTTGTAAATATGGCACAACAAGGCGCATTTTTTACGCCACTGGTGCGTCACAAAAAGTGACGCACCAGTGGCATAAAAGTGACGCATTGCCTCATAAATGAGGCCCCCTGTCTCCTGTCTCAGTACAGAGCACGTGCACTGTGCGCCCGCTTGCAGCAGCAGCAGCAGACTGTCGTTTTGGCTGTTGTACAGTGGATTTTATTTTCATTCATGGATAAGTGAACTGCATGAAGAAGCTACAACCACACCCAGCGCATGGAGAGCAGAAGCCCGCGCTTGCATCATGCATGTGACAGGTATAGGACAAGCATCACAAGTGCAGTGGACGTAGCTATAGCAGGGTGTTTCGGGTGGGACACCCCCCAAATAAATACAATCTAGGCTTGGTAGTTTGGTCTGGGGGCCCAGAGTTGGATCTGCCATCCCTGTATCATGTTTTTTTTTCGCCCTGAGCCAAGAATGAAAGACAAAACATCTATTTTATATGTAAATGGGAAAGAGTGAGATTTAAATATACATGTTGGTCCGTAATATAGAAGTGCCCCAGGGGCGCAATAGTCATTTGCTCCCACGTTGTGCTCCCCCAGTGTACACCTTGGTATTATAGAAGGGGCCACAGACCCTTGTGCGGCCCCTTTTGTAATACAGATGGCGCTGGTGCACATGTAGTACAAGAGCTATTGAGAGAGGGCGTTCCCTTATTTGCATGGTAGCGTGGCCCCATGCAAATGAGGGAATCTCTTGCTTCTGCACTTGCGCTGTATTACTGACATGGGTGTAGAAGCAAACATGCCTTTAGGAAGTGCGCCACAAAACAGTGGCACTCTTTCGGTCAGTGCTCCTCCTAAAGGCAGCCCTCTAAAGCAGAAAATGGGTGTCCCATGGACAACTCAGATATCTGCTTGCAGGCGGGTGGACTCACTAATTACATCTGCCTGCACATGAATCTCTCTCCCCTCTTGAAAGTGCAGGCGGGTGGCCGCCTGCACAGAGAAACACAGAGCAGCTTTTAAACAGCTGCTCTGTATTTTTCTTGAATGCGCTGCCCTCGGAGCAGCTGTAGTTCGAGGTTGTCCTAAGGGCTGCGTTTTCTTCCTAATAGGTGCACTTTCCCTGTTTGCACCTGGCACACCTGCTTTAAGAAAACAAACAAGAAAAGTACCCGCTCTCTTTAAAATTGCCATTGGTGGTGGAATTTCAAAATTTGAAACCTGATAACCTGGAATCACTGCCAGCATCCCTGATTGTCCAAATTGTGTGATCCAGGGCAAATATTTTATCTCGTGGAACCTACATTTCTATATTGTCACATCTGAGGGCACTTCTAAATGGTAACTACACAAAATATCGAATTCAAAATATCGAATGGTCAAAATATCGAAGTACAAATATAGAGTGGACAAAATATCAATGGACAGAATATAGTGGTGAAAAATATCGAATTGAAGGTAAGTAACTTAATATCGAATTTTAAAATATAGAAATTCAAAATATTGAATTGTTAATTATATCGAATTTTTTAAAGTGTTTTATATGTTAGTATATGTGTGAAAAGTGTATGTTATTTTTGTAATTTATTTTAAGTAATTAATTTTATGTTATTTAATTTTTACGTAATTTAATTCTGTAGCGGATTGTGGGTTTATAGGGGAATAGGGTGGAAAGTAATTTAATTGTAATGAATTAAATAATTTAATGTATTTATTGGTATACATTTTGAATTAATTGGTAATTAATTTTTATTAATGGATTAATTGATAATGATGTTAATTTTATTAATTTATTTTCTGTAGCGGGTTGTGGGTTTATAGGGGAATAGGGTGGGAAGTAATTTAATTGTAATTAATTAAATAATTTAATTTATTTATTGGTATTCATTTTGAATTAATTGGTAATTAATTTTTAAATGGTAATTAATATTTATTAATTGATTATTTGATAATGATGTTAATTTTATTAATTTATTTTCGGTAGCGGGTTGTGAGTTTAAAGGGGAATAGGGTGGGAAGTAATTTAATTGTAATTAATTACATATCAAAAATACTTTTTGTGTATTGATAATTAATTTACTGTTAATTAATTCTTAATTGGTATTAATTTTTTTGAATACCTGAATTGTGAATTTATAATTACTGGTGATTTTAACATTAAGAGGTCGGATGAGAAGTCTAATGGTGGTTTTAAGGAAATGACTGACTTTGGAATTAATGGTTTTATGGATAACCACAAGTTAGTATCTGCTCAGGCAGAATGTGAGTTGAGAAATAAGGAGATGATATTCAAGCCAACCTGTAAAAATGTATCAACTATTGATTACACCTTTGTATCTACAAGCTTGGCTGCACGTTTACATCACTACGACATTATATTTAGAGCAGAAAGTGACCACAATCCTTTAAGAAGCATGCTGAGCCTTGCCTTGAAACCAGCTTATAAAGCCATTAATGTGGGTAATTTATCTGGAGAGGAAGGAGAGATGCTGGTTAGAAAAATCAAATGGGTTACTGCATACAAAATCCATGTCAGCACATTGCTACAAGATCTGGTGGCTATTATAAGTACAAAGTATTTAGTGGGCTCTCTACATAAGTGGGGAAGGCTTATGGAGAACTTACGAATGCATATATTGGAGCAGGAGGGCGGGCCTAATCTTCAAATGGGGGGCACAACCCAGTAACGTCAGGCAATGTTTGTAAGGCAATTATAGTATCCAGACAAACGCTACGTAAAGCACAGCGTGTGCATCAACGTCATCCCTCAAATAAAACAGCTGCAGCAGTTAAATTGGCAAAAAGGTCACATAACAAAATTGTTTTGGAGATTCAGAAGGAACGGAAGAATAAGGAATGGGTTACAATCTTTCAGCTATTAAAGGATTCAAACCAAGGGTGATTTTGGGCCCATATTAATGAACTAAAAAATTTAAACATTGGCAGGGAAAATGGGATTTCAGACACAGCCTGGTTGCGCCACATCGCTGAGCTGTATGTGGCACAGACGGATAAACTAACAGGGATTAGTGGGCCCTCCACTCCAATTTTACCAGTTAAAGAAAAGTTGGGGGTAGCCAAACTAAGCCGACCACACCAAGCGGTTGTGGAAGAGGGATTGGGCCAGCCCGAGGAAGAGATCCAGGGGGCTGAGTGCAAACTAACAGATAGGCAAAATGTCGCACGGGTATTAATAAAGCTGAAAGCCATTGGAGCCCTGGGGCCTGAAAGGGCTGCCAGCTGGACTTTTCAAGGAGGCACATGAAGTTTGGTCACTAGTGTTGTCAGCGCTTTATACCCACTGCTTTCTAAGCGCTGATATACCAGACGGTTGGAAAGGATCAATTTTATGCACTATATGTAGGAGCGGAGATCGGACCGCAGCCACAAACTATAGACTGGTTGCCTTACTGGATAGTGAAGCAAAAGTCTATATGTGAATTTTACAAGAACATTTAGAATCTTGGGTGGTAGAGGAGGGAATATTTCAATTTTTTCAAAGAGGGTTCAGGGCTGGAGTTTCCTCGGTAGACAATACTCAAGCTCTCTCTGTCCTTAGGCATAAGCCCATCCAGAAGAAAAAACCTCCTCGCCTGTGCTGCTTTATAGATTATAGTGCAGCTTTTGATAGGGTAGATAGGGCCATTCTATGGAGGAAGCTTGCGGGCTGGGGTATACCATTGAACTTGTTATAGGGCCATTATATCACTATGCACAGAGACATGGGTTCGAATAAAAACTAGTGCAACAACAGTAACACAGAAAGTAACAATTAACCAAGGGTTAAAACAGGGTTGCGTGTTGACACCCATGTTGCTTAATCTGTACACAGTGGATTTAGGGAAAGCTCTGGAGGGCTGTATCTTGGTCCCACCTAAGCTAGGTTTGGTACGATTACAAATAATCGAATAAGCTGATGATATTGTGGTCATGAATCACTGCACGTCAGGGTTGCAAAGGGCTTTAAAAGCTTTGGGTAGTTAAAACAAGGCGAACCATTTATTGGTAAATCAGTCCAAAACTAAAGTCCTGATATTCAGGAGTTACCGTAGGAAGAAGTCTCAACCTGGTAGTTGGGAGGTCAGACCATCACCACTGCAAGGCATTATAAATATCTTGGCATTTCGTTTAATGAATCTGGTTCTGCAGCAGCCCAAATTAAAGATACTAATAAGAAAGCTGCAGCTATTACTTATGGAATTAGCCAGCTGAATCATCGTGATTAAGAATTGTAAAGGCAACCTTACTCCCAGCTTTGCAGTTCGGGCATTTTGCCTATCCAGTCGTGATGGACGAAGCGTTAGAGCTATGCTTCATTAGAGCATATAAAAAAATATTCCATCAACCGCGACATGTCCAACGCTTCGAGTTAAGACTTGAGCTGGTGTTAATAATTCAATCAATAGATTGTAAGGCTTCCTTGTTAAAATATTATAGCAGGTGTAGAAGGGCCCCCAAGCATTCCTTAAAAAAATATTTGCAATTGATTTATGAAAAATTGGGTAATCCATGGTCTAGCCAACTTAAAGAGGCAATTGTAAGGCTTCCTTGTTAAAATATTATATCAGGTGTAGAAGGGCCCCCAAGCATTCCTTAAAAAATTATTTGCAATTGATTTATGAAAAATTGGGTAATTCATGGTCTAGCCAACTTAAAGAGGCAATTCGGTTATTCAACATTGAGGAGTCCTCTTTTGAAGTTGGTGCCATCCTTTATCGGGTTTGGAAGACAGCCATTAATAAGCAAATGAAAGAGTCCTCATAGGAACAGGATTTACTGTCAGTTGAGTGTCAAGGATAGGCTCAGCCTATCGCGTTGGGAAGCCACAAAATTATTTCTAAGATCTCATTAACGCAAACACTCGGGATCAAATCCTATTTATGAGAGTGCTTGCATTACCAATAAGAGATTTTAACTCGCGTTGGGCAGTCTTTACATGACTCTTGCCTTTTTCCCTTGATGACGAACTTGCCAGCTAGACGGTTTGGAGCTGTCTAGTGAGAGACTAGACCTGAACTTTTCCAATTAATGCTCCACTCCCCTTGCCCATGGACCTTTTTCCTTAGTGGGCTCTAACTTGATCCCTTTTCTCAAGTTCGGAGAACATTTGGGAACTATCCTCAAGCCTTTGCTGGTGGTAGAAATTTCTAACTCTAAACCACCCTCTTATGGATTCTTTTATTTAGAAATAGATTTACTTTGACTAAATGTGTGGTTTTATACTATGAGCTGTTAGACTCATGACAGTGCTTCTTAAAATGTTGCTTATATTGAGGGCCACTGGAATTATGTGATTCTGTGGCTGTGGTAATTATTGCATTATTGAGTTTTTGCAGTGGGGACTGCATTATCACCCTTTGGTCTACATAATGGGCCATTGAGCATTAAGGAGCGCGCCCCTCCTCATCCCCTGCAAGGCATGTTTGCAGTCCATCCTCTTAAATCGTCCAAGAGACCCTTTTGTTTCACCCCTTGCCATGCTGAAAAAACCAGACGAGCTGTAAATGATTTCCCCACCCTCAGCTTCTCTGCTCTGTCCTTATGGAAGCATGCTGGCAAATGCAACAGAGTAGGTAAAACGGAAAAACCTGACTATATTATTTGTACAAAGTTACAGAAGATAAAACTTTGTACAAATAAGAAAATCTTTTCTAAATTTTATACACTCTTTTCTCCATTTGCATTTTCAGGTGTAAAATGTCAACATGTGTTTACAAACAGAAGACTGATGTACACAATGTGGTAGCTCTCAGCTAGAGATAAATTAAAGAGAGTTCGGCAGTTCAAACAAGGCCAGAAAAAAACAGACAATGGAAAAACCTTTCGTCTGTATGCCTTTATTATAATAGCTCTCCTGCGCTCAACATACAGTTCACATAAAACCCCTTCCAATGTCTCTTAGTGACTGCAGAAACATGTCAGCATTTTTCTATCCACTAGCAAAAAATAAAACACACATTTTGTGACAAGATGGTAGTAATGTACACCACAACTTTGTGCAAATGACAATGAAATCAGATGCTTGTTCTGTTGGGTGTTAATGCAATGTTACTGTGAAAATAAAACACCCAGGGGCATATTCTCAAGGAGCCATCGCCAAGTTATCAGCACTTTATCGCAGCCAAAGTTGCAATAAATGTAACTCCCCATTCACAAGCAAGTGCTAACAGCCCATATCACCAGTTTACCTGCGATAGCAGCTGCAAAAAATATCACCACAGATGACCCTGGCAACTATCGCTAATGAGATGCAGAGTAGGCATTCCCGTGCAAAAAGCTGTGACAAAACCACGTCACAGCATTCTCAACGACCAGCCAGATCTGCAATACGATCAGACAACAGGAGATAAGGCGCGTTAGCAGCAGGAAATTAACACCTGCTCTGGCCTGGTGTAAACACGGACTGCAACCTGCACCAGAAAAGAGAGCCCAGCCCAGAGCCACACCCGAAGAACAACAAATGCCATGGAGCCACTGATCATGCTGCACGAACACCCAAGAGGGCCACAACACCCACCGCCACCACCCCCGGAGCATCATCTTCTTCCCTGAGTCCTACCCCAGGCACCCCCCACCTCCTCCGGACCAAGAAATAGCACATCAATGTCACGAAATCATGAACAAAAAAATTCGCCAGATGTCGCACCTTTACCACGATTAACATACTTGTGAGTACAGAAAATATGATGCATTCATTCCCCATTGAAAGTCCAAACAAAATATCACAATCAAATTTGTCTCCAAGCAACTATTTAGAAGTGTCATGGCGGGGCATCCCTGGACAATCTGTAAGTCACAGCCTGCAAGACAACATCGAAGATAGAAGTTGTGTCAGGCACTCATCAAAGGAGAGAGAGTGAGAGAGAGAAAGAGAGAGAGAAAGAAAGAGAGAGAAAGAGAGAGACTGAACAAGGAGAGCAAGGCCAATCGGGCCCTTGGCTCATTCATACATGCCAACTGCTGCATGTGTTTCGCAAAAGGTGCACCCCGAATCTAAGGCCTGGCATCAATGTCAGCGCGAAGGCCACATCACATTCAAGAAATGCAAGCAGTAGTCAGTCTAAAATTAGGTATGAAAGCTCCTTTGTCTCAATACACAAGGTGGAAGGACAACCGAACCCCCGACCTTGGTCTTGAATGCGGCTGGCACACCCTGCATGAGATACCATATCAGGCTCAAACGACTCCCACAAAACAAACTGCGCTAATGAAAGACCAACGTGTCCACAACCCACACACTTGTCCCTGCCCGAGCTACACCTGCAAGGGCTGCCCTTGACACATTGGTAAAAAACAACCCATACGTCCAAACGTTGCTCTTACATACGACTCATTGCCCAGAGCTGTGGCATTTCGTCCACAGAACTGCCGCCGGTCTGAGGATTGCCTGTGCTACGAGACCAACAAATGCAATGGCAGCCCATCCCGGGCACATACACAACACCTGTCACGTGGAACTGTACCATGCAGGAATGCTGCATCTGGTGGCATCACTGCCAATGGAAGAGTTGCGAATCAGTTTCCGTCTGAGTTTCCATCTTGTCTACGTCACATGCGTCCAGCCCTGGTTCCACTGTTGATCATGCATATTCGAATGGTCCATGGAGGTCTACCTATCCAACACAACAGTAGCAGAATTGGATTATGACTTGACTGTGCGCCCCCTGTTGGCCCACGAACAGGAGTGTCACGGGGATACCAGTGCATGGGATGCTTTGATCTTTGGTGTATGTGCTGGCAGTTGTACATTGGAGATTGCACAACTCCTCGTGTGCAGTGACCACATCGAGGCGCTCCCCTAATGGTCTGTGGTGCGGATTGGTGAAACGGCATGGACGGAGCACATCTGCCCGGACCAGGTAATTGGATTGGCTCTCCCTTGTGTTCTTGAACTCGACAACGACGTACTCTTGGAACAGATTGCCCATGAAGCTGCGCTCGCATTCATGGACGAGTAACTACGTTCCTGCAGCCACATCTGATTGTCACCCACAGCACCGGTCCCCACACCTTGTTGTGTCTTGGGAAATGCTCACATAACCCACAACAACAGTGGACGTCTTCCTTTGCCTAGACTCAGACTGCATGTGTGTGGAACTACCCATGTGTACACACACCTGTGCAAGGTGATGCAGTCCCATGGGCGGAGCTGCACAGCATCGTTTGGCAATGTTCCCGATTCAGACATACTGCTGGGGTGAGAGTACACACATGGCAATGTAGTACGACATGTGACCTTGTAGGACCCTTTCACCTGCTCACTGTCAGCAGAGCAGACAGTCGGCGCAGTCTGGTGGTACAGCACCCTGCAGATCCCATGGGCTGTGAGACGTGTCCCCTGACACAGGGAACTGAGCATATGCCAAACAGCACATGACTCGTCCAGCAAGGCAAGGTGGGCTGAGACCGTTGCCATCCGTAATGATTTGTGCTAATTTTTACATCCCTATTTCTTGGACCTCGACATGTCCCTATGCTGCCTGTAAGTGTCTTAAGCATTTCTCTGCATGTTGTGGCTCTTTCCTTGCCCATACTGACACGCACATGCTAATAAAGTCTACGAAACTTCACTAGTGTTCAGCTGTGATGAGTGTTGATTAGAATGTCAATTTGTGTGCCTCAATGAGCATTTTCCGAACACAGGGGTCGATTGACTGAATCATGCACAATGGGGGTGGGTCCCTTTTGACAGCTCCAACTCTGTGAGCCAGACATTGTGTTTGGTATAGTTGCTGGCAGACCTGTGCACTACGTGTCTTCAGTATGATGTCCAACTTCTGGCCATGTAGAGTAATGTTATCCATCCAAACAGATTGTGTTCATAAAGATGTGTGTGAGTATGCATGCGAAGAGACGTTCTCTTGTCACATGTGATGGGGGTCACCACTTCTGGCGTGCTACCGATTATGTAATTGCTACACACAGCCGTATTTGAGACATCGATGTAGGGCTACATTGGGGGGGTTGCAAGATAGTTGTTCATGTGCAATGAGGCCGCAGCTAGTTCACACCTTCACAGTCATCTAATTGGCCATGTGGCTCAGGGTCAAACATGTGCATTGTTATCATTTACCAGGGTGTACCTTTCAGTGCAATCAATGTCCCTACATTCATCCATACTTTTATACTTGAGTGAACATAGACGTGACACATCTGTGTGATTTTGAATGTTTAATTCACATTCTGGGGAATTCCGGAGCTGGAGCAGTACATGGCCATCCAAAGCCCATATTACATGGTTACCCAGTGGTGGGCAAACCAAAGTCCTTTGGGAAATGAAAAGTGCATTGGAAGTGGAAGAGTTCAGTCTGCAGCCGGTTTGCTGTGCCATAGGTAACCAGTGCAGATATGGCAGTCCATGTCCGGGTCCAGGTGAATGTCGCAGAGTATTCCGGGGGAGAGTGGGAGGTGTTGTCCCAGGGCATGATGCATAGGGCTGAACCAGGCAGAGACAGGCCATATGACAGGGATGGATGCTACTACCTCCTTCCTCACACAGCCATTACCATCCACATCTTACTCCTCTGATACGTCTTCTGTTTCCGGTGTGTTAGGTGTGTGTGATGGTGCAATGGCTGCATCACTGGATGACACTGACACATCAGGGGTTGGAGGTGATAGTGATGCATCACTGGGTGCCACTGACACATCAGGGGTCGGAGATGTGTGTGTCGAAGTTCCCGCAGCAGTCATCTGGGACAGTGGGTGTCCGTATGGACTGGAAGTTGTCCCCGATGGGACTCAGACTCCCACGTATGGCATTGAGTTTGGCTGCCACGAGGTTGAAACCCACCCACAGCTGATCAGCCATCTCCTCCTGGCAACCCAACACACAGCATTGGAATTCCATGTGTTGGTCGTGGGGGTCCTGGGAGACAGCTGTGGAAGTGTGCTTCCTGCTGTCTGGTCTGTGCAGGGGGTGGGATCACCTCGAGGCAGCTGGGCTGCCCTGCTCCTGGGGGTGGGGTGCGGAGGCTGTCCTTTAGCCATTGGACAGTGTCTGCGCATATGTGCAGGGTGTCCTCTTCATCATCACTGATGAGATGTGTTGTCTGCTCTGCAGGAGGTGTTGATAGTCCCTCTGCAATGTTAAGGGGAGATTCAGGTTAACAGAGTGTCCCATGTATGTTGATGCTTTGTAGATGTTTACATACAGACTGCAAGACAATGTACATTGTGACTTTTTTGGTGGAGCTGGCTATTTGATGGGAGACAGTGGACATTTTGAATACATGACAGATGTGTGGTTGTACTTGTACATTATTATCTCACAGTGTCATGCAATGCCAGATGTGAGTGGTCAGTTACTATGCACATGCGGTACCAGTTGGGTCCTCTGTCCTGTGGTGTAAGTGTTGCACTTTATACCACATTTCTGTCAATGTTGATATGCTGTGATTGCTATGTGTGTGTGCTGCATTGTGGGAGAGTCGCCCCTGCAGCTCTGATTTTGTGGCCCCTTATCCCTTTGAGGCCGTTTGCCTTTGACTTGTGTGCTTTGCGGGTGCTGAGGTGTGGATGATTTGGGTCGTTTCTGGTCTTGGACGTTTTTTGTACTCTTGTGCATTATTTGTCTGCAGATGTGTTGTTGACGTCAGGGGTTGTATGGGCATGTGGATGTGTCAGAGTTTGACCTGCTACTTTGATGATGTGATCCACACTGGGCCACCTCAGTGTCGTGTCGTGCACCATGTCATGTATTTTGACTGCAGCCATACTATCGGTCATGCAGTGTCACTTGCATTGTCAGAGTGGCTCACGGAGCTGCTGCTTTTCTGGATTCTGCACATGTGCAAGGGTTTGAGTTGAGTGCTCACTGACGCACTGAGAGACGTTGTACTTTCTCCAGCCGAGAAATCCAACTCCAGTGTTTCCAGGCTACCCTTGCGGGTTGCTGTAAAATTGAGTTCTGAGAGAGAGATACAAGACCTCCTACATACTAAACTAAGGTACGGAGCTGATTAGACCCTAAGAGAATTCTTGGAATAGATTCTTGGCAAAGAATACTAAAACTAGGCTACACCTTACTTACTTCTTCCTTTGTACAAGACCTAGGTTAGGTACACCGGGGTAGGCGTATTTTAGAATCACCAGTTGAGTACTTTTAGTCCTTATTTATCACTGTATGTATTTTATGTATTTTATGCATTGTAGGTATTTTATGGCATTGTTGATATGAAGGGGGCCCATTTGTGCACATTGTGGATGTGGGCCTACTTGGTGTTTCTATGTGTGCTGCAGTGTGCCAAGGGTATCAGGGACATGTTTCACTATCATTGTGCACATGCAGTGTGCTACACATGCTTGTGCATGTGTGCCATTGTGCCCATCTCCCTCCGACCACCCAGTCCCTAGTCGTTACTCACCCTGTTGCTGTTGGTTCAGGTTGTTTTGAGCTGTGTCCAGGCCCCCAACTCTTTGCAACATCTCCACACTGATGGCTGTGGCCATCATTTCCGCCAGCTCATCCAGCTGCTCCTGTGGCACAGGACTCCCACCTCCAGTCGCCTTCGCTGCCTTCCTGTTGGCGGCGAGTTTCTGTTTGTTCTGCCTTTGCACATCATGCCAGCACCCCTTGACCTCCTCCATTGACCTCCTCATCACTCCAACTGCATTCATGTTGCTGACGATGAACTGCCATATTTCCGTATGTGTTCCCAATGACACAGTGGAGGTGACGAACAGTTGTTGGTAGTGTTCTATCACCTCTGTGACGATGATCCGGTCTTCCTGTGGACTGAACACCATCTTCCTCTTCCTCTTCCCCTTCCTCATCCACAGTCCTCCATGGGGCTTGTGGGGCTTGTGGGGTTCGGGTTGTCCTCTGCACTTCGTCCGGGTGCATCCATGGTGCTACGCAGTTGGCTTTGGTGAGTTTTTTTTGTTGCTTTTATAGTGCATTTTCACGCCTGACGCTTGGGAATTGCAAGCCTGTCGCTGGTTGTCGCTGTGTTGTATAGCGTTTTAGGACCCTAGTGTAATTTTCCCCGATTCATGGCCTGATATAGGTATAAAATATTGTATCCTAATATAGGCATAGAAATCATACCCATATTAAGACGTAGCTCAAGTAGTCCTAATACGGCTTGGCTACTTTCACTAGTTCCGAAAATCTACAATGATTTCTTGGAAAAACCCGCCTTCAGCAGTCAGGGACTTCCCCCTGCATGAATATTAATTTATCCAAGAACTCATGGAGTTTTCAGAGAATTAAGTCTCCAATGACGTTATTATGTCCAATCTTACATCAAACTCGGCACCTTCAAGGTATAAGTATGCCCACACGTGTCCAAACAAACACCCAGTGGTTTGGAGCAGTTCGACTATCTACTTGCCCGACGCGCCCTGTTGCAGTAAGTGCCAAAGGAAGCTGACCCTCCAGCTGATGCACTGGGAGACGCTGTACTTTCTCCAGCCGAGAAATCCAACTCCAGTGTTTCCAGGCTACCCTTGCGGGTTGCTGTGAAATTAAGTTCTGAGAGAGAGACACAAGACCTCCTACATTCTAAACTAAGGTACGGAGCTGATTAGACCCTATGAGAATTCTTGGAATAGATCTTGGCAAAGAATACTAAAACTAGGCTACACCTTACTTACTTCTTCCCTTGTACAAGACCTAGGTTAGGTACACCGGGGTAGGCGTATTTAAGAAGCACCAGTTGAGTACTTTTAGTCCTTATTTGTCACTGTATGTATTTTATGTATTTTATGCATTGTAGGTATTTTATGGCTTAGAAACCATATCATGCTTTTACAATATTACTTTATAATACTCTTCGTACTGTCCGCTTTGAACTTTACCGCAAGTATTACGATTGCAGCAGTTCATTTCTTATGCTTGAGAAAGAAGACTGTTCAATAAATACCTTTTTATTGAAAACGCCCGTCTCTCTATTTCTCTACACCTCTGGTGAAACGAAGCATGCACGATTGACTGAGTAAAAAAGCTATCTATTGTTTCCGCGACTCTAGAGCTATATTTCTTTTTCTTGGGAAACAAAGTTGTCATGTTTTAAGCGGTTGTCAGAAAGGAATCCCTTCTTGTTCATTCGAGAAAGTTTCTAGTGACCTCTGAGCTAGCTAGCACACACACAATTAAGTCTAGTATATTCGGTAGAGACTTAGTCGACTTCAGTCCTACGTCTAAACTACAGGATATATGATTCCTTTGCACAGAGCCTATTGGGAATATAGGAACTACACTACACTGATTCTGTATCGCGATTTGGGGCATCACATCTTTTTTCGCTTTCGTGTTTCACATTTTTTCAGGGTCGCGTTACTTTTTGGGCGGTCATTTGGTGCATTATTCTGCTACTATCTCATGGTGCCGCCGGGTTGGAAATACCACGTTAACACAGTGTTATTTTGTCACAATAGACTGTGATGTGAAGAGTTGCGCCAAGTTAATTTGGCGATGGTTATCAGCTGTTCTTGAGAATATCCCCCAATGAAACTTTGACTTTGGTTAATTCCTTGTGCATAAAAATCATTGACTGTAGCAGAAAATGTCATTCATTTCCTT
Organism: Lissotriton helveticus; assembly: GCF_964261635.1. Classification (NCBI taxonomy): domain Eukaryota; kingdom Metazoa; phylum Chordata; class Amphibia; order Caudata; family Salamandridae; genus Lissotriton; species Lissotriton helveticus. The sequence continues at coordinate 1,357,475,725 of NC_136065.1, forward strand.
TTGCTCCTTTCTGATAGAGCCTTTCACTGTTCTCTATATACTTATACCTGAGTTGGCAGTTCTTGCCCTCATATGTGTAAACAGTGTAAGAAACTCAGGTAATGCAGAGTGCAGCTTTATTGTACACAAAACAATTTACTCTGAGAGACCGGGAGGGCTTTCCGAGGACAGAATTAACACTATTAGTGTTTCCGTGTTCAATGCCAGACGAAGATATTCATTAAGTGCTGATGAATAACTTTATGTCCTGTGTCTATTGTATATATTAAAATGTCAGACTAAATAATTGCATTATTTTTCTATCGCTATTTAAGAGTTAACATGCAATAATAAGTAAACAATGATGCTACTATAGGTGTCAAATAATACATCTTTGGATGCATAGTCTGCCACATAGATTGATTTTGCCACATAAACTGCGGCATAATTTGGACTTTCTAGCTGCATAATTTAGCCATCCCTGCCACATAATTTTGTATTGCGCTACTCCATAATTCCAGTGGCCCTGCTTATAAGCATTGATTTTGGATCTTTACAATAACCAAATTATCTAAATTTGTCTTAGTCTTTTATTGTGTCTTAATGTTCTTTCTACAGAAATGGTACTTACAACTGTCTGATTTTGAAATGTATGATACAGAGAGTCGTGAATTATATTCAGAACATCAGGTTCTTGTTAGATTGAACTTCTTTAGGAGGTTGGGTCTTCCAATTGCAATACTTAATTTCTAAAGCATGGTTCTGAGAGAAGCAGTGGCACATGCAGGTAAGAGCGGTGGGGCTGGGTGGGGGGGATTTCGACGGACAACGACAAGGGAAAATTAATTATTTATTTCATTTTCCCTCATCATCGTCCATCAAAATCCCGCCCACAACTCTTACCGCGGCTGTCTGAGAGTAGTGTATTTGAACCTGATCTCTAATTTGTGAGAAGGCTACCAATTATTGGTCTATATTCATCAGTTAAGGAAACGGACACTAGTTACACCTTATGACCATTGGTACAAGGAATAAAGATCAGAGTAGCCTCAAAAAACTCTATGTTATAGTTGGAAAAAGGTGCGGTATATCTGGTTCATCCGCCCCACATTAGAGTTGTGGCAGTTATCATTGGCTACTCCGAAGTGGTGAATTTGCCAGCCTCACCCGAGGCGCCTCTGGTCTAGGGTGCAGCGTCCAGAGAAATTGAGTGAAAAAAGGTGTAAATTAAATTGTGCAAAAAAGGAAAGAATCGTTAAAAATGGTAAACGACCCAAAAGTTCTTTAATAAAGGTTGTTTTGACCACCACGTTAAAAATGAGTAATACGCCTTTAGACCAAGTTACTGGGTCTAGTAGTATAGTTAGAAGAATACGTCGACATGTTTCAGCTCCTTGGGCCTGGATGGGTCTATGGAGCTTTCGTCAGGACTAACAAACATAAAAAATTGGTACTCACACAATTAGTGTAGTAGTTTTTCAGGTATAGACACACTTTGTTTGATTATGTAGTTAGGAAATTCTCCTTCATAATCTTAAATCCAAAGGTGCTTCGCTTCATCGGGGTGTCGCTTTTTTAGAATTACGAAGCCCAGAGCCGCGTGTTTGGAAGGATTACTGCCTTGTGCTGACTCTGCCCCGGGGTGATTCGATTACAGGCCACACCAATGGTGTTTTCTTCCTCACTGTGATCTATCTGTCAATTGGCCGAAGCACAGATTGGCTGGTCTGTGCACAGGCTTGGGCAGCAAAGTATGCTGCCACGGTGTAGCCCTTCTGTTTTACTTCGCCTCCCAACCGTGCTGCTACCGTCCTGCTATTTCGCTTCCTTAGACTTTCTCATCAGTTACTCAATTGTGTTAAGTTGTGCAGCCCTGCAATTTTTTATCAACTTATTGCTGTAGCTACTGGGTTGGCCGCTGGATTGACCTCACAATTCATCCCCCTGAGACATGGGATTCCTGTAAAGGAAACTGCATTCTATTATAAGGAATTATTTCTAGCTGCCACCATCATACTCCATGCTGCGGCCATCCTTTTGGGTACCTGCCCCCCTTAGTCTGTTCTTTCTTGCCATACCCCATCCCTGGCCCAGCTACCTGGGTACCCAGGGGAAGGAGCAGTTAGCTTTTCAGCTGGTGGGGTACTGTGGCTAACTGAGGGGACAACAACACAATGGCTACGTAAGAATCCACCGCTGTGTGTTTGCTCTTCTTTCACTTTTAATTTTGTGTGGAATTTCCTATTACTTACTCCCTTGCCTTGAGCCATTTGTTCCCTAAAGGAGCGAAACTGCAGCTGCACCCTTTTGCAGGGCATGTGAAGACAGCAGAAGGCGGCAACAGTGTGGCTTGCTGCTCCAGTGAAGGAGAGCTAACTTTCTACAAACTCACTGTATTGTTTACCATTTGTTTTTACTTATTATTCACTCAATCTCATGTTCCTTCAAAGAGGTTATTGGACAATTTGTATCTAAATATTGTGGTAACTCCCTAGTAGTCATGTCTGCCCCATATGTTCTCTGCTTGTGACAGTGAACGAGCGTCAGGGGGCTGGACTTCCACTCGGTTTGTGTCGGAAAAATTCCCTCTAAGGTTGAAATACTTAGTGGAAATACTGCTGCAAACTTCTGTTTAATCCAGAGAGGATGAAATAATGATTACAAAATTAAACAGCCAACAATTGTCACCAAAAGAGCCTCGTTATACCATTTTCTAAAGACTTCTAGGCACAAGTCCTCCTGTAAAGGGGTTACATCTGCCTTATCTACTCTCCCATGTTTCTTCCCAGAATTAACTGAATTATCAGAATTTCATGACCCAACAGGCACAAGGAAAACTTTGGAACATCCTGTTTCACCAGCAAGACGTTTAAATCAACCTCAAAGCTTGTTGTTTATTGCGGAAAAACAGAAGTTTTGATTCCCCAACATACTACTCGAATTAAACATTCAATAGATTCATCTATCTAGGTAAAAATTGATTATATACTTCCCACCATAGAAATTGTACATAATATTTATTTTATTAATTTATAAAGTTTTATATAGCGCAAACTTGATCCCAAAGGATATCAAAGCGCTTTACAATTTGAGGCATACATATCCCTAATGTAAGGTAAAACTTAATATGAAAAACTGTAATACTGTAAAACTGTACTTGAGACATTTATGATTGCTACATACTTACTGAAAAGTGATTGCCAACATAATGCCAATGGCCCAGGAATTTAGCGAGAGAGAAACAACACGGACCAGAAGAAGAAGTCACTTATCTAAGCCCTTATTAAGACGGTTCCTGGATGAAGCTCTCCAGCCATGCACCAGGAGTATTTCATGAGCCAGATCAAAAGGACAAAATGGAAGAGTCATAGGCTATAGAACACCACCATCAGTTACTCAGATTACTGTCTCAGATTTGTTGTGTTCCCTTAAAGAATTTGAAATTGCCAAGCATTGGCATTGTTGTGGGCATGGAATGTCCAAAGAAAGGGCTGGAATATGGTAAGGTTACCAGCATTGCCACATGAGGGAAAGACGTTTGTCAGGTTGTACATTAGAGTGCAAGTATAAGCAGACGAGGCAGGGAACACTAGGAACTGTACAGTGTGTTGAGTTGCATGAGGTAGAAGTCCACAAACATAACAGTCAGTTGCACCCGCAACTTGATTAAACTGGTGCAGCATTTGGATGAAAGTATTTTTACTGAATTCAGAATGTCTGTTGAAGTGGGAATCAGGCCACGGAACATGCGAATGTTCAGGTACTTGCCATAATATAAGCTGATGCCCCAAAAGAAACAATGTGGTACAAAAGGGGGTGGTGATGGGCGGAGCATCTGAACCAATCAAACACTTACACCCAGTCAAGAGATCTGGGTTTAATCCATCACCGTTCTTTAGCCCACTCTGCCACCCCAGTTCAGACATGGCCATAAGCAAATCAGTCTGACCCTGTGCCTCATGGGAACAGTCCAGCCCGAACTGCCAAGCCATGCCTTCCCTGGACCGGAAACAAGCTTCCGAGGACCGGTTTCTGGCATTTCAGCCGTCTTCAGCCCGGCTTGCTTGAATCCAGTGGCAAAGTGAGCAAGGGACTCACGTCTGAGCATACCCTGCCAACTTATGGCAAACAAAGTGGTACAAAAGGGGGTGGTGATGGACGGAGCATCTGAACCAATCAAACACTCACACCCAGTCAAGAGATCTGGGTTTAATCCATCACCGTTCTTTAGCCCACTCTGCCACCCAGTTCAGACATGGCCATATGCAAATCAGTCTGACCCGGTGCCTCATGGGAACAGTCCAGCCCGAACTGCCAAGCCATGCCTTCCCTGGACCGGAAACAAGCTTCCGAGGACCGGTTTCTGGTATTTCAGCCGTCTTCAGCCCGGCTTGCTTGAATCCAGTGGCAAAGTGAGCAAGGGACTCACGTCTGAGCATACCCTGCCAACATATGGCGAACAAAGTGGTACAAAAGGGGGTGGTGGTGGACAGAGCATCTGAACCAATCAAACACTCACAACCAGTCAAGAGATCTGGGTTTAATCCATCACCGTTCTTTAGCCCACTCTGCCACCCAGTTCAGACATGGCCATATGCAAATCAGTCTGACCCTGTGCCTCATTGTGGAAAAGTAAATTTTGCCATGTTCTGTGTCCCTACGTGTTCCCCATCTCATGTTATGTGTGCATGATTAATATGCATATGTATTCCCCATGTTCGATTAAAGACGCAGTTACAGTTGTGTCCATCTCTAGTATGCTAGTTTCCAGTTCTCGTGAATACTATGAATATCAGGCCTATGTAAAGTTACGTTGCCACGTTTCTCAGTGTGCACGTTATTTCATTGAAAAGTCCCCGTTTCTAGGCCTCAAAAGGGCCTGGACACCAGATTCAGCTCCTGTCTCCTGAGCCCTCGCTGAGGAGAGATACAGCCCCCACCTGTATCCTCGACCCTTCACTTACTTCCTGCCTCACAGTGCCCGGCTCAGCCTGGCTCTGCCTACGAGTCTGCCAAGAGTATGTTATGATTCTAGTTATCAGTCCAGCCCTCCTTCACTGCATTCCTAAACTACTGAATCGCATCAATAGTTTCCGTCATTGTCTAGCCCTTACGTCTCCATGCAAGAGAAATACTGTATTAATGGTCATTTAATATTCTTCATCACGCACTACATATAGAATAATGCATGCTCCAGTCTTAGAGTCTGTTAGCCTCTCCCCTCCTGACTCTTAGTTTATATCAACATGTCCTCTACACATTAGATACTAGATAGGGTTTAGGTACATGTCGCCCTGACTCCCCAGACTTCAGTCTCTACTCCTAGCACAGAGTTCATAGCCCCCAGCTTCTCCTAGTAACACGTCATTGTCAGTTTGCGCGCACCACTAGGTTAGAGGTCCCGGCTCCTCAGGTAGCCCCCTCCATGTTTCCGCCCCATTTATGACATATTCTGTTACGTTTACATCACATGTCTATGTACACGCCTCTTGTTACACCTACTTTCACCCTTATCTTTCGCGACTGCTATTGACCACACCCACTGCTCCGCCTATTGTATTCACTGTAATGCAACTGTTTTAGTATATATGCTTGTGTACTGTTATTAAAGTTAGCGCGCTCATCCCAGATCCAGCCCCGGCAGCTGCCGGGCCCTGCCATCCTGTTCCCGTGCAGGTTGTCCTGTTCCTGTCCTTATGCTGTATTAAACCTGCAAACTCCTACTACCTCGAATCTTGACTCTTATTTATTGAGCTATCTGTTATTGCTATGTCCAGTAAAACCTAGATCCGGTATTATTTATTTATATACCACATAATGGCGCCCGAATAGGGACTTGCCCTTTCCCCACGCGCCGGCGAAGCCACGCCGGCCCCCTGACCCTCTGCAGCCGTGACGGAACTCTTCTGCGCACCGGCAGATATTTCTGCTTCAAGTATCCCTCAGGCCCACGGAGGAGACGGAGGTGGCGGTCCAGCATCCAGACGAGGCGGTGGAGGAACGCGGCGAGTCCCGACCAGAGCCCAAGCCGAGAGTCCAAGGTCCGAGGTATCCGGAGGCCCACCCGTAACAGAAGTCCGAAGTTCGTCCGTCCGGCGTCGAAGCAGTCCAGTCCAGTCCGAGGCCTTCCGTTCTTGCTGCCCGGTGAGTACCATTGCTGGGGTAGTATCTAGACAGGGTCAATCTAATTGACTCTGGTCCGTGGGTTGGTGGTACACAGACCCAAAACGAAGTGTCCACTTTGGTGGATGCGGGTCCTGACGTGTCTCTTTATGAGACCGGTAAGTTTCGTACTGTTTTAGCAGTACATCTAGTTTCTGTTCTAGTCAGTTCTGTTCTCGAGAAGATTCATGTATTCTGTTTTCAGTATTCCAGGTAGTATTCTGTTCGAACTGTTATTTTAAACGTTCTTCATGTATTTTCATGTCGTGGTATGAATGTGGAGTAATTATCGTGTTCATTGTGTATTGTAATTACGTATTGTGTCTAAGTTACAGTTCAGTCATGCCCTTATTTTCTAAACTACGTCAGCTAAAAACCAGAAAAGGTCTGCTAGAAGCAGCAGTTCCTGTCCCGCCTAGGGACAGTCCAGGTCATTTTATGTATCAAAAGCATGGCATAAGTGCCATATTATATCTAGATTTATGGGTAGAGTATACCAAACAGTTAGAGAAAAAGTATAGATGGCCTGTATCAGGCACATGGGATGCCGAGTGCATCATGCGAGTAGAAGAAGCATTATGGAAAAAGAAAGCTAGACAGTCACAGAAAGATGCCATCGAGTTATGGCGCAAAGAATCTCATAAGAGAACCGAAAAAGAAATCAGAAAGTCAGAATTAAGTAGAGAATCTTTAGAACGAGCCCAAGAAAGGGAATTAATCGAGATAGGTGAACGAGTCAAAACCGAACAGTCAGACAGACAGAGGCATGCCCTCACTAAGGGTATGTATCCTCTTCTTGCCGAGGGCCTGCCAAAAGCAACCCCGGAGGCATCCAGTAATTTTCCGCCACCATTAGTTCCGATCAAGCTACGTCACAAACCGACCGCAGCTGATATTTTCATTTCGTCCTACTTGGACGACACAGTCCCAGAATATGCGAATCCTGTTCCGCCAGTCCCTGTAAATCAGGCAATTCCTGCTCCCCCAGACACCGGGGCACCCTTTGCAGTACCCGCTACGGTACCCCCGGTCCAGCCTACATTACAATTTCCCACCGCACCGGTACGACGAGTATCAGTCGACGATACCAGTTTAGGGGCCGCAGGAGGAGGTCCTCCTGGTACCCCGCCACCACACCAACGTTTAACATTAGTCGAGTTACATGAATGTGCGTTACAGCGTACGCCCAAATATAAGTCCGTTGCAGATATCCGACGAGCCCTTACTGAATGCCGCTATGATCCAGTTGCAGGTGATGATAGTACAGTTATATATTCCATCCGTGTAAGACGGGTGACCGGGTATTTGGACACCCTACCAGATATGAAAGAAGATCTAGACAGAATATATCGTTTCATCCGTACAGGGGATGATCCAGAAAGTATTGGTGAAGCCATGTCTCAAAGGAAAGCTGAGATCCAGCTCATGTTATTAAAGTTTCTGATTAATTGTTTAATAAGGGAACAAGATTATCCGACCAAAGATCCGGCCGAAATGAGAATCCTGACAAGGTGGAGTGATAATATAGCCGAGGGTAAACACAGAACTATCAGTAGTATAGAGAGTATGTACAAGAGAATCCGTAAAGAAATAATAAAGTTACATGAACAACGTAAAGCAGCACAAGTAAGCGAGAAAGAAAATGACTCTTCTACTGAAGAGGTAGAGGACGAGAATCCCGCCAGAATAGCGTATGTAGGTAGAACTAGACTTTCCGACCGACATTCACGTCTAGACTACAAGAAAACTGTTCCTCATCCAGCACCAGAACAAGGTTCTCTAGAACAAGTATTTCAAGCTACCGATCATATTCTGAAATCACGAATCGGTTATAGTGAGTTAAGTACTATGCATGAACAAGAACTAGCCCGATCAGCAGTCCGATGGATTACTGATTCTACCACTTTTCCAGATGAAATAGTGGCACAAATGTTTCTGAAATTGCCCCCAGCCGAGCAGCGACTGGTGGGTATGTATATGATCCAGCACCTCATTACTCTGTATGAGGGTCAACATTCTGATCCAGGTCCGTTACATGATGTCCTGAACGAGTTACTCCAGTATAGATGGAAAGGTCTAGGTACCGATTTAATTAGTGTCATTCTAGAACAGCGCCACAAATATAGAACGTTTCTGAACCCGCATTTTGTTCATGTCTCACCCCCAGAAAGTAAACCGTTTTACATAGACAGACAGAATCCGTTACGAGAAGTACACCCAGTTAGGACAACAGATGGTGAAATGCAAAGAGTGTTTGTTTACACCCCGATTACAAAGATGGAACTCTTAGAGATGAAGAAATTAATTCCCTGTCATGACAAAGATCCAGCAGGGTTCCACCGAGAATTAAAAGACATGCTCCGTATGGGAGAATACACGTATCCAGATATTATTAAAATGCTAAAGGTCCTGTTGCCCGCAGGGGTATACGAAAAACTCAAGGAAAAAGAATGGGAGGTGGGAGAGAAAAAGATTGATTGGGCAGTTCTAGAAGCTGAAGATAAGATACGAGTACCAGGTACCGGTCTTGGAGAGAAATGTAAAGAATTACCTGAACTGTTAATACAAGTTTTGCCCAGATTATTAGCCACTAAAAAGGAAGACTGGGATGCAATCTCAGCATGTAAACAGAAACAAGACGAAGACACTAGTGATTTTTATTCTAGATTTGAGAAATGTTTTATCATAAACAGTGGCCTCAAGACGAGTAGCGAGTCATACCCTCATCTTTTTGTTACTAAACTAGTCGAGAATTCAAGTCCACAAGTTAAGAATCGAGTTTTGAAAGTTGAAAGTACATGGCAAGCTAATACCCCGTCCCAGATGTTACAGATGCTTCAGTATCACCAGAATAGAATCAGAGAAGAGCAAGATCATGAAAGAAAACGTATGAAAGACACGAAAATGAAAGTACTAGTTGCACAATCTGTTCCTCAAGACAGTCAGAAGAGGGGTCCGATTCAAGCCAGTCATCCTGCAGCTCCCGTTAAAGGGACATGCAATTATTGTAAACAGCCAGGTCATTTTATAAATGAGTGTGCAGTTCTGAAACACAATATAGCCACTGGTAAGACTAAAGAAAGACCACGTCCGCCTAGACAAGAACAAGTTTCACAGATTTCTCAGCCACAGAATGCACAACAGACAGTTACAGCACCGCAGCCTATTGCTGCAACACAGCATGTTACACAGCAGATGTACCAGTATGCACAGTCCGAGTATCCAGAGTATCAGCCATATTCATGAAACAGCCTAGAGAGGGAGGTAGGCTTGCCTCTCATCGAGATTCCTGTAGATCAAGAAGGTCCCTATGTTCATAGTCAAGTACTAGGGAAAGACAGAAAGTTCCTGATTGATACAGGGGCAAGTAGGACCACCATTAGTCACGCCGAAGTTCCAGGGGCTCCGCTCTCAGGCTCTAGAAATGTTTCCCTTGGAGTTTCAGGAAAGCCTATTGTAAACGAGATATCTAAGCCAGTTACTCTAGAAGTAGGTCCATTGTCCCGCACTACTGATCTATTACTTACAAAGTCATGTCCAGAAAATTTGGGCTGTATCGCTCCTCAGCGAGGGCTCAGGAGACAGGAGCTGAATCTGGTGTCCAGGCCCTTTTGAGGCCTAGAAACGGGGACTTTTCCTGCCCGAACTGCCAAGCCATGCCTTCCCTGGACCGGAAACAAGCTTCCGAGGACCGGTTTCTGGCATTTCAGCCGTCTTCAGCCAGTCTTGCTTGAATCCAGTGGCAAAGTGAACAAGGGACTCACGTCTGAGCATACCCTGCCAACTTATGGCAAACAAAGTGGTACAAAAGGGGGTGGTGATGGCTTGGCAGTTCGGGCTGGACTGTTCCCATGAGGCACAGGTTCAAGGCTGATTTGCATATGGCCATGTCTGAACTGGGGTGGTGTGGAGTGCAAAAAAACGATGGATTTAGGCCCAGATCTCTGTACTGGGGTGAATGTATGACATTGATCTGCATTCTGTCCATCAATTGTTGTTTTTGCTTTTGTCACCCCGAGTGGGATGGGTATGCTGAGACGTGAGTCCCATGCTCACCACACCACTGGAGAAAAGCTATCCTGGCTGAAGACGGCTGATAGCCAGAAACCAGTCCTAGGATGCTTGATTCCGGTCCAGGAAAGACATGGCTTGGCAGTTCGGGCTGGACTGTTTCCATGAGGCACAGGGTCAAGGCTGATTTGCGTATGGCCATGTCTGAACTGGGGTGGTGTGGAGTGCAAAAAAACAATGGATTTAGGCCCAGATCCCTGTACTGGGGTGAATGTATGACATTGGTCTGCATTCTGTCCATCAACTGTTGTTTTTGCATTTGTCACCCCGAGTGGGATGAGTATGCTCAGACGTGAGTCCCATGCTCTCCACACCACTGGAGTCAAGATATCCTGGCTGAAGATAGCCAGAAACCGGTCCTAGGATGCTTGATTCCGGTCCAGGAAAGATATGGCTTGGCAGTTCGGGCTGGACTGTTCCCATGAGGCACAGGGTCAAGGCTGATTTGCATATGGCCATGTCTGAACTGGGGTGGTGTGGAGTGCAAAAAAACTATGGATTTAGGCCCAGATCTCTGTACTGGGGTGAATGTATGACATTGATCTGCATTCTGTCCATCAATTGTTGTTTTTGCATTTGTCACCCAGAGTGGGATGGGTATGCTCAGACCTGAGTCCCATGCTCTCCACACCACTGGAGTCAAGATATCCTGGCTGAAGACGGCTGATAGCCAGAAACCGGTCCTAGGATGCTTGATTCCGGTCCAGGAAAGACATGGCTTGGCAGTTCGGGCTGGACTGTTCCCATGAGGCACAGGGTCAAGGCTGATTTGCATATGGCCATGTCTGAACTGGGGTGGTGTGGAGTGCAAAAAAACGACGGATTTAGGCCCAGATATCTGTACTGGGGTGAATGTATGACATTGATCTGCATTCTGTCCATCAATTGTTGTTTTTGCATTTGTCACCCCGAGTGGGATGGGTATGCTCAGACGTGAGTCCCATGCTCTCCACACCACTGGAGTCAAGCTATCCGTGCTGAAGACAGCTGATATCCAGAAACCGGTCCTAGGATGCTTGATTCCGGTCCAGGAAAGACATGGCTTGGCAGTTCGGGCTTGACTGTTCCCATGAGGCACAGGGTCAAGGCTGATTTCCATATGGCCATGTCTGAACTGGGGTGGTGTGGAGTGCAAAAAAACGATGGATTTAGGCCCTGATCTCTGTACTGGGGTGAATGTATGACATTGATCTGCATTCTGTCCATCAATTGTTGTTTTTCCAAAAGAAACAATGACATTATTTTAACCAATTACCCATATGATAAATCCTCCCATAAGATAAATCTATCTGCTGCCCCAAACCTTTTTATGTGGCTTTTATTATCTCCCAGGTGATTATGCTCAACTATCCGAAGTTCTTGTAGCTTTAAATTGAGCTTTGTGATCCCCCCTCTATCTACTAGAAATATTTTTTTCTAACTCCGATCATGTGTTAGAAATGCTGTTTCAGAATTTTATATATTTTTTCTGGTGGCAAAAACAAGTATTTTAACCCTAATAATAGAGATAAGAATTGCAAAGTGTATACCCTCTCCGATGTTAAGGAGTAAATTCCCAAAGAAGTACAACCAAGTCTATCCTTAAGTAAATGGAAAACACCAAAGTCTTCATGGCAATCTACATTCATGTTTATTCTCTAAAAACAAGAGAAGATTGAATTGCATACTCATTGACAGAAAAATCCAAGAAAATCCCATTTCACCCAATTTTTATTAAACAAAGAATGGAGAGTTTGTCTGATTTTGATGAACCCTCTGATGCAAACATACGTGATTAGGCAGAAAAACTTCATTAAAAATAGTTTGGTATGAGTTTAGGATTTTTAGTGTACTGTGCCTACAACAAAGGACTACAAAACACAAAGGTACTGAATAAAATGAGTAATAAGAAAAGAACAAAACATTTTTTTAAATATTGACCCCCAAAAAAATATCAAAATGTTCCAAAACCTATAGACATTAATAAGGAGAATTGTCTCTTTGTGTACCTTTTTGATATTTCTCCAGTTGTGGTGTTACCATCATCGAGGTCTAACCTATATATATTGCCTACTATAATTGAATTTATTGATATTTTTGGATCTGAAGACGTACCCCTGAACAGATTTTGAACTTTATCTCTTTTACATATGCTTCCCTTCTTACAAAATATTGACAGAATTTAAAGAGGTTAATATCCAGAAAAAATTCTGTCACCTTTCATCTTCTAGTTGAATTTGTCTTTAATTTCCTCTATTATTCTGGATCGTAGTCTTTTCTCAGAGCTGAGGAACAGATGTATGCTCTCTAAATACTCACTATGTAATCACTCCCAAGCCATCAACAAAAGTAAAGTAAATAGTAATTCAATTAAAAACATTGCACCTATTATTAACCATGTACCTCACTCGACGTTATTCATGACTCCACTAGTTCTATGAACCCCTCACTGTAGCTTTTGGCCACTCTTGGGAAGTTTCCCATATTTGGATCCACAAAGAATTGTGAATCAGAAAATCAAGTAGACTGCTTGTGGCTTGTGGGAACAATTCATGCAAGGAATCCAACAGCTCTTAAATATCAATATTGAGCTTAAGTCTAATTTACTAATTTGATCTTGAAATATGGCTCACCTTCACAATACTACAGAAACTAAGGGCCTCATTACGATGTTGGTCGGAAACTAAACCGTCCGACTCGTTGTCGAATTCGGTTCCGACCGGCTCGCGGTTCCGCCCGACCAATTAGAATGCCTCCAAACATTATTCGGAAGGACTCCCATTGACTACAATGCCCGGTGGAGCTGTTTAGGCAGCTATAGAGGAGATTGGCTCTGGTTTCACCTCCTCAGCCGTCACCTACCCAGTCGGACATTGGATATCATTTTTCCTCGTCTCTCCACTGTGTTTCCTTCCCTCCCTCGCCTCCTTCCTCCATGATCCGATGGCTGCCTATCCCTTCCTGCCCTGCGTGGAGCCATGGAGTCAGTTACCTTATGGTTTTTGCATTGGATTTTTGTATATCCCGCCATTTTGAGATAATTGCTATCAGCTCCTGTGACCTCTGTCCTCCTTCTTGGAGGTTTCGACTGATCCTCATTTCTGCTGGTCTGTTCCTTTGTTCTTCTGACTAACCTTTTTCCTCTAGTCGACCCCCACCCTTAGGTCTCCAACACCCCTCCCTTCGCATACTTTCACCAATACACATGATGTTTTTGGATTGTTTGTCCCCAGCCCGTTTGTTTGTTCTTTCACTTTGACTGTTTTGTCCCCCTGATGTACTGTCCCCCTTGCCGGTCTGCCTGACTTGATATGCATTCCTTACCCCTTTTTACCATTCTCCCTCTACCCTCCATGCCCCATTGAACGTGTGTCTTGACTATGCTAGGCGTTAATAACTCATGTTATTGTTTAATCACTGTTGTTTCTCCTATGTTATACTTGGCTCCTGTAACTGATGTAATTTGTTTGTAACTTGTAACTCGGTGGTCCTCATGTAAAGCGCTCTGATACCTCTGGGTCTAGCCAGTACTATATAAAACTCTGCAAATAAAATAAATAAATCCTGTGTTCTGACTGACAGCACAGGCTTCTATGGGGAAAATGGGTGTCTACGAAAAACCTTGCACTCTGTTGTGGGCACCCCATGTTGCCTGCCATACTGTGCATGGTTTTACAGGGAGATCATTTGGGTACCCGCTCGACCCCAAACCGGAGGACTCAGGATGAAGGGGGGCCTGCTGGGGGCCCCCAAAGTCAGTTTGCGACAGACTTTTTGTGTCGGACAGACCATGTCAGGAAGGCTGTTGGAATCCAAGATCGCAATCGGTCGTTCAGAAATGCTGACCGTTGAGCTGTATGAATCGGCTCCGACCGGCTCGACATCTCCGAATGCCAGTGGGGACCGATCGGAATTCTCCTTCCAAACACTAGCATCGTAATCAGTGAGACGGAATTGTTTCCGCTCAAGCCAGGCGGAGGGCTTCCGACCAACATCATAATGAGGCACTAAGTTGTTATTAATCAATGCTCACATCCTTTGCTTGCCAGAAATATGGCCAGTCTCAATTTTCACATTAGATAATTATTATGTTTTGAGTAATTTGGCTACATTCAATACAAAGGTAGATGCATGCAAGGCTTGGCTATTCTCCTTTTAGTCAACTGGATTTGGAACTATGAAATTGTGCCACTAAATGATACACAGGGTCTAAAGCTTATCCTCAATACTCCAGTGCCCAATAAAACATCCATGATTATTATTCAATGTTTATTTTTCACCAGTCAATAGAAACATTGAATCTCACAGATATTTCCAGTCCATTGTCAAGCTTTTTCTCTCAAATCTCAAAGTTATTGGGGAATCGAGTACAAATATTTTGAATTTTTATCTGGATGTATACACTCACAAGTCCCTGGAAGAAACGTAGTGAATTTTTGAGGCCTCTCTCCCATATTATTGTTAGGCAGATACGCGTGGTTTCCTCCCAATTTCCAAATTTAGAGGAATTGGGATCATAATTAGTAATGGCCTACCAGCTAATGATATTCCAGTCTCAACTACCAGACGTGGGTCCATCTATCCTTTCATTAATAGACTGCATTACCAGTGATTAACCCTCTCTGATTAAAGAAGGTCAGGGAATCAGGAGTTCTTCAAGTGATTATTCTTTTGTTTCTTTCAAAGTGGAACTCTCTTGAAAGAAGATCTGTTCTGGTACTCTAAAAGGTAGGCGAATACTAGAGATTAAAAAAACAAATGGCCGGTGTTCCGGAACTCCAAAGCAGTTCACACTGCTCGCAAATATTTAACCACTTACACAGATCTAATTCAGTGAGCCACAAAGAATATCACCATTGAGACATTTGAATATTGCCTCCAGTTCATAGCATCCATTGCATATAGCCAGAGAGCTACAGTAAACAGAATATAGCCTCCTCAGAGACATAACAGATAAAGGACCCGATTTATGGATCAATTCCTTTTATTGGTGGCGCAGTACAGTTTTAACACAGTTAAATGCCTACAACCTCAAGGGGTCAGCAGCATGCAGTACTCAAGAAGGAGTTTATGCACAATGTCTTGCCTAGTTTAGTTGTCATTGATAGGTGTCTGTGGATTAGATAGCTCAAGGATTCTATACACAGGAAACCAAGGGATTGAAGTCTCAAATGCCCCTTTAATGTTGTCTAGGACCTGGTCCCAGAAGCAAGTGAGTTTGGGGCAGTGCCATAGGAGGTGTAGTAACAAATCTGTCCCCCCATAACCCCTCCAGGATTCTTTAGAGCGTTCAAAGTTCCAAATACCAATTTGTGCAGGGGTCAGATAAAAATAAGACACCATTTTATATGCTGTTTCTATACTAGACATATTGTGCGCAGTATGATTGGCCCTGTGAAAAATGTCAGCCCATTCCTCCTTGGTGAGTACTCTGCCAATTTCCTTTTTCCCATCTCCTCTGTCCCGGAGAGCGAGTGGCTGCCTCTCCTCGACTGAAGATAGCATATATCTCAGTGATGAGTCACCTGTCATTTGTGGTATTAGCAATTTTTCAAAGGATTTCTTGAGTCTTTCTTCATAGGGCCAGACAGAAGGCTGCATCACCCTGTGATGGACCCAAAGTTATTGGACGCAGTCTGCCTCTTCCAAGTCGTAGTCAATTTTAGTTGGTCAATCTGAATTATCCCTTGAGAGTCACCATGCAGGCAATCTGCTTGCAGCTGATACCGCGCAAATGTCGGGACTAATCAGGGTGGAGCCCTCGAGTAAAATCTGGACTATTTACGATGGTAGTCATTGGAGAAAGAAAGGATGTTAACCCCATTCTGGTCACCACTGTATCCCATACTCCAAATACAGAGCTTGTGGCCAGGGAAGAGTAAAGTCTCCAAGCCCTGCGCTTTTGAGGAAGCAAGGGTTCCTTCCACATGTGGGAAATCACCAATGCCTGGTCCAAGAAGCACCAGTGCTTCTCGGTGTGCGGCCTGCTCCATTCTACTAAGTAACATAACTATGAGGCCTGATACGCCGAAGCAGGGAAGGCATTGCTAGGCCACCCTTGTATGTCGGATGGTAAATAAGATATTAGTGGCTTACCCACCCAAACAAGCCTATTAATGTCGACTTGCATTGATCGAAGTGCATGCTTGGGCAGGCTCAGCGGTAGAGCTTGGAACAGGTAGAGAATGTGTAGAATGTGTAGTAAAGTTGTAATTTTGAGGGCTGCAACCATTCCTAACCAGAAGAGTCTCAGGCACTTCCAGTTGTGTATTCAACTGGATTTTCCTGACCAACATGTTGTAACTAATGGAAATTGTCTTGGGAATGGAATTTGCTAGTTTGATCCCGAGGTAGGCGATAGAGTCAGAGGCCCACTTCAATGGAAATTGGACATGCAGGCAAGGTTCAGTTGAAGGCGAGACAGATTCAAGATTTGTGATTATTTCATGTTGACGTTGAAGCCAGAGATGGCACCAAAGATCTGTAGTTCTGAAACCAGGGCAGGGAGGGATACCTGTGGGTTTGAGATGGCTAGGATCACCTCATCAGCATATAATCTGATGAGGTGCTGCTCATCACTGAATCAGATCTATTATTTTTTTTTTATTTCTTATTTATTTTATTTATTTCATTTTTTTATTTATTTTATTTGCAGAGTTTTATATAGCGCTTTACATGAGGATTAGCGAGTTACAAAGATTACATCATTAGTTTCTAGAGCATAGCATAAAATAGACACATATCCCATAGGGAATAGAAGGTAGAGGGGGAAAAGTAAAAAGTGGTTGAAATGCCGATCGGGTCAGGCAGACCAGCAAGGGGTAAAGAACTTCAGAGGAACCAAAAAGACAAAGAGAGTTACACAAACCAGCTGGGGACCAGAAATCACCACATCCAGTGTCACGGTGACTGTGCAAGATGAGAGGGGTGGAAGAGAACAAAGGGGGGGTTGACTAAAGGTAAAGGGCAGTCAGTCGATGCAGGGAGCAGTCAAACAGCCGAAGCCGCTAAGATGGTGGCCCCGGGTCATCATCTTGCTCTGCCATCGGCAGATCATCTGAGAAATCTTCGGAAAGGTGGCGGAGGAAGGAGATACATCGGAGAGACGAGGAAACTATGCCCAATGTCCGGCTGGGTAGGTGACTGCCGAGGAGGTGCTCCACATCCAATATCCTCTATAGCTGACTAGGCAGCTCCACCGGACATCGGCTATGTTACTAGGGCTCCGTGGCCGGTAACATTTTTTACTATTCTTCAGAGGTTTTGAGATCAAAAGCGGGAGTAGGAGAGTTGAAGCACCGCAGTTAATAAGGTGAGTATGAAAGTCAAAAGGAGGGGGTATATTCAAGAGGGTTACGGCTAAAAAGGCAATCCCTAACCAGGGAGCTCCCGGCCAGAGCTCCTCACCTTGTCTCTTGTCCCCGGGAACGTGAACACCAGTGGGGGTCCCCTCCTCTGTCGTATGGCGCAGACAATTGCTGATGCCGATGAGTCTCCCGTGACCATGCCGTGGGCCCAGGTCTTGACCGAGGCGCCATGTCGCTCACCCTGGAGGCCACTGTGGGCCAGTAGCAATCTCCAGGCCATGGGCTAACTTCTCACGTGTCCCTTCCCGTGGTCCGCTCACCCACATGTCCACGCTCAGGGCCGGGCCAGCACCCAGGCACTGATCTCGGTTTTGATGTGGGGGCTTTTGCTGCTTAGTGGCTGGCCGACTGCTCATCTGTTTGATGGGTGCTGTACTGGCGCTCCAGTCCCAGGAGTCCGTTTGGGGTTCGCCTGCACCTCGCTTCGCACGTCGCCGAAGACTCCAGGCAGCCTGTCGCTTTGGATGTGGCCCAGGCATGCTGGTATGAAGCCAGTCTGGTCTGGAGAGATATTACTACTAGCATGAGGAGGTGGGTCAATATGCTTGTGAATAATTTGTCATCAATGTTTAAAAGGGATATGGGCCGATAAGACCCACATAACATTGGGTGTTTATACGGTATAGGGATTACCGAAATCAAGGCTTCCAACATGGTATTGATGATGGAGCCTGTAGTGGGAAAGGAGTTATATAGTTGGGTGAGGACAAGTTTCAGCTCTTGACAAAATAAATGTAAAAAGTTTGAGGGGTAGCCACCTGGCCCAGGTGATTTAATGAACTTCAGGTGGGCTACAGCCGAGGTTACATCCTCAATGCTATATGTTTGTCCAGGGAGTCTACTACCTGAGATGGGAGAGGGTTGGTGGGCAGTTTGTGAGGTAGTCCGAAGGATCAGAGGGGGCACCTGCTTGTTCTGTGTAAGGGCTCTATAGACATGTTGGACTGCATCTGTAATCTGTGGGTAAGAACGTACCTGGGGGCGGAAGACTTGGATGGATGCACGATGTATCTTGGCCCACAAACGATGTGCTAGCAGTTGTCCACAATGAGTGCTGCGCAGTTAGAAGTTGTGCCTTAACCGGACTAAGGCATACACTGTTATGTCGAAATCTAAATATTTGAGGAACAAGTGTGCTTGTTGATGCTCTCTCCAGACCCGTGGTACCCTGGTACCCCTATGAGTTCCCTTAAACTCTAGTACTTCCAGCTCAAGGGTCCTCTGTTTTTCTTTCTAGGAATGATTTTCAGAAGCAGATATGGCAATAATTTCCCCTCAGAATACTAGGTTCAATGCTTACCAAAGGGTAGCCAGTGTGAAGTGGTCTGTATCATTGGTCTGTAGGTAGTCTAGGATTGTTTTGCGTATGGCTGGGAATATCGAGGGAGACTGAAGTAAAGATTCTCTAAGGCACCAGCATGAGGGGTTCGCCTGTGTCCTGTCAATGCTTACAGTGATAGATAGAGGTGCATGATCTGACAGTAATCCGGGTGCTATAAAGGAATCTCTCACTAGCATTTGGACGGCTAAGGACAACAGAAAGCCATCAATATGGGTGTATGTTTTATATGCTGCAGAGCATTAAGTATAGTCCCTCATGTTAGGGTGTTTCATGCTCTAAATATCACCCAGACCACAATCCGTTAACCAGCTATGATACCCTGCATTGTGAATGCCCCAGTTTGAGCTAAGCGTTAGGCAGAGCAGTCTAGATCATTATCCATGACCAGGTTTAAGTTATCTCTGACCAACATAGCTGCATATGAGGACTGAAATATGGGAAAGAGGGTGTTAATAATGAAGGATTCTTGCTGGTCGTTGGGTGCATATTTGTTTACCAGAGTAAAGTGGAAGGAGTCAAGTGGAAGTCGGTATGCAAGAAAGCGTTACTTATTTCTAGTGACTTTAGGGACTATCTCCCCCCTAAACCTAGTAAAGAAAAAGATAGATACCCCCCCCCCTAGCAAAGAAGAGTTGGAAGACCACAGTTGGTGGGGAAACCAGTGGGAGTGCATGCTGTGGATGTCCCTGGGAATTAAGTGCATTTCTTGGAGTAGGCTCTAAAAATGAGAGGATTGCCTTCCGTTTGGTGGGGTTATCAGCAGGGAAGTGCTAAAGCCAGGCAAGCTGCAGGAAAGGAGGAATGTGCCTTCAGAGTGTGAGCCCCAGGAGAGATGCTGGCATGGACCTAAAACAAATAAGTTCTAGTCTGACAATGGAATGTGAAGGAATAAGAACCCCAAGAACATTTACAAAAACATAACGTCATAATGAAAACAATTCATTTGGGGATGGCTTTCTTCATAGACGACTAGGCCAGGAACAGAGAGACCAGGGCAGATCGCCAAGGTGGTGAATGTCTCCCCACCATCCAATGTCGCTGTCCGTATTGAAGAAGTACTGGCAGATTATCATATTCAACAGAGAGTAATCACCGAAGGGTGGTGTCAGTAGGGTTCGCCACCGGTGCCGGAGATGAGTCTATCTAGGACATCTTGGCACTCCTGCACCACTTCTCGGGGCCAGGGCACAGGAGCTGTTTGAGCCTCCCCACTGTCTGCCACGCTGAGGGACGGGAAAGCCCTCAGTATTGGGGGATATGCCCTCAACCGGGAGGCCCAGAGCCCGGCAAGCCTCTTTTAGTGATCACAGATATTGGAGCTGGCCTTCCCAGTGGAAGATCAGTCTGAAGGGGTGTACCCACCCATAGGACATCTCCTTCGAGAGTAAGAAATCAGTCACTGTCCTGAATTCTCTGCGACATTGGAGAGTAAGTAGAGAGACATTCTGTAAGAGGTTTGTGGTGTGCCCTCTTAAGCTGGTGGGATGTTTTGTTCTGGCGGCTCTTAGGATGTCCTCTTTTGTCTGAAAGACGTGACCACAAGCCAGTATGTCTGATGACTTCGATCTGTGCCACCGGGCCGGCTAACCTTGTGGACCCTGTTGAGACGCAGTTCAGTGTTGTCATCCCACTCTAGGATGGAGCAGAAGAGCGCCTGGGTGTATTCTCCTATGTCTAGGCCTAGGCGTGAAATTCTGCTCTGCTTGCAGTTTGTGGAGCCAAAAGGCCAGATTTAGATCCAGATGCATGGGTTACTCTGTCACAATGGTGACAGATATCCCATGCAGCGATATATAAAACCCATAGGATATAATGGGATTTATATTTCGGCGGCAGGGATATCTGTCACCGTTGTGACAGAGTAACCCATCCGGCGAGGTCTAAATCAGGCACAGAGTGCTTTCAATGGAAAAAAACTAAATGATACAAAGCTAATTCCAGGATCCCACAGTATAGACAACATGTAATATAAATCAATTACAAAGATCTCTAAAGCAATGCAGACTTCAAATTCAGAAATTGCAATGTGATCGCCTTTGGAGTGATTTGTCTGCTACTGCCAGGAATAAACACTCTAGATCATTTTGGCAAATTATTGCTAGACAGTGTTCTGTAGGAACAAATCTCCTGGTAGTCAGTATTGCACAGCAGGCATTCCTATCCTATATTTCATCCCTTACAGAAAGAGCCCAGAGCAGACATTTGCGGAGGGGTGGTTCTCACTTCTGAGCTGTTTTAGCTCAGATCTGGAAATTTTCTGAAAGTTTGTGTGAACAATTTGGTTTTAAACCTGAATGTCCTACAATCGAAAATATAAGTATTTGTGAATCAATGTTAGATAAATAAATATGTGCTACTTCAGAAGCAATCCAATTATATCGCTTTTATTGATTTTCCAGTGACATTCAACAGTGTTGACAACTCACACTTGTGGAAGAAACTTTCAATCCTGGGTATTCCCCCAATGCTGGTAAGACTATCAATAGATCTGCATGCTCTACCACGTGTAAAATGTAGTTAGGAAGTGACTCCTAATGGTTTGAAATGGGTGTGTCTCCTTGCCCCTTTAATTTTTCCATTAGATCTGCAAAATGTACCTTCCTCGTTTCATTGGATTCACAATGTTATTATATGGAGTGAAATACCTCCCTCGCTGTTTATGGCCTTCTCTGCACATAGTAGAAGGAAAGATTTTGTGGTTTTTATTCACTTCAACGCCAGTACAGGTATAACAGCTCGAATTCGACCTCACAAGTATTAATTTATTGGTATGCATTACAGTAGTACTATAAACTACTGCATTGAAGTTAAAAAGACTCAAATGGTTCTTACAAAATGAATTACTTTCAGAGGGGAAATCTATGTATACTTTCTCCCTCAGAATTTCCATTTTGCATTAACTAGACCTCTGCAGGGATCATCAGCAGGACTGGCCATATAGTCAAATACAACTACCCCATAAAACAACGACACCCTTATGAAGCTTTGGAGCGGATCACTTCCACTGTTACTCCTGAATAGGAAACTATATTATTGCTCATTCCACTATTTTAAATAGGATGCAGCTCTGTTTAGTCCTTTCACTCAACCATAAATGCAGAAGATTCCTATTGAGATCTGATAGGGTCCACATAGAATCGGTGCTAGGGGCGTGGAAAATGTTACCCCTGAAGAAAGGCCCACACCACCTGCTCACCCAGAACATCCATTCCCGGTTATAGACTATGGCCACTATATGTCCATCCATTCAGGGGCCTCTGTTCCCGGATTTCGCCTCCACCCCCTCCCTAGAAGGGTCCCAGTGCAAGAAATGTACCCCACCTTTCCTCCTCACCAGAGGAAGGAGACATCGCTTTAGATTCAGCCATGGACCATATCGGCACTTCCCTCCACCACCCCCTAACGGAGGGCGTGCTAGCCGCCTTCCAGGCCATGTCGATACGCTGGCTTGGCAGCAGAAGACCTAAGTCTATGAAACGGCAGACATGTTTAGAGGGATTCGACCTGTCCCATTAGGCATGGCTCTGGCTCCTTCCGCACGACCCAGTCAGTTACATCCTTCATCCGCAGCAGCACCTCACCCTAGAACAAAGAGACAGACGAGCATCCTCAAATCATGTGCAGGAAATTTACATCCAATTCTGACATCTGGGGCAGTCAGTATAGGCTCCAGGGTACATGTCGTCTATGCATTTTGGGGATAAGTATGTGTGGCGAATATCATTAAATTGAGTATATCAAAACCTAGAGTTCCTGGAAACCTCTTTCACATGTTCCACACAGGCATTCCATTGTTTGCCACTGAACTCTGTACCTAACCACTGCTCCCACCAGACCTTCAATACCCTCATGTTCAACCTCATTGACTGCTGCAGGGCTACGTAGAGGCAAGTGCCTGCTCTTCTGTGGGCCCCATGCCTGAGAATGACCTGTAGTGACAGGAGCACACTAGGTTCAGCCGTTCCCGTCTTTCATGTGTAATGGGCCTGTCGCACCAAGGCACTGTAAAGCAGGAACTGGCCAGAAGCCATCCCACGTACTTCTTATATTGTATCAAAGGATCCCAATGTTCACTCCTCATGCAGAGCCTCCCATGTCTGCAAGTCCGCCTCGTCCCAAGGACAGACATTATACATCTGGGCTAGAACTGCACATCGCGTGATCACCCATAACAGGAGAGCTGGGGAATATGGGGGCACCCAGAGCCCTTTCTGGACATACTTGTTCCAGCACCAACATGCCACTCATGCCCAGACATTATCTTTTGTCACCCCACCATCGCAACACCGTCATGTTCCCAGGCTGACTAACAACATCTCTCGTCTCAGGATCGGGGGTGTTAATGACTCATCTAGATAGCCATTGGAGCTGGGCTGCTGCATAATACAATTCATTATTAAGAACTCCCAAGCATCCCTTCGTCAGGGGAACATACAATTTAGACACCACTGTCCTCCTACCAGTGCTCCATACCAGGAGCCAAGGAGAGACAGCAAGTCTTGATAATATGGCTACGTAAGAACCATAGGTGAGGCAAAGAAGAAATACAACAATATTGGCAATACCAGCATTTTGAAGATAGCAACTCTAGTCATTGTGGACAATGGGAGTGCATTCCAGAACTGGATTGAGTTTCTGATCAATGTTATAGCCTTACCCAAATTTCCATCAATGATATCGCTCTCCTCATGGTACACATTCACCCCTAAATACTTTACAGTGTCCAACGTCAGACCAGCATGGAGGGGAAGGATCTGTTCCCCGTTTGGCCAAGGGCAACAAACTGGACTTGTCCCATGTGACATTCAAACTAGACATGGAGCTAAAGTCATCCAATAATGTCATTAGTTGGGCTGAAGCAGTATGCACATCACCCAGATATATCAGTGCGTCGCCCGCGTCCAACGTGTCGTATTTTGTGTTAATCTATATACTCCAGTCCTCGCCTCTCAAGTGAAGCACACAGGCCAATTTCTCAAGGGGCAAAGCCAAAATAGTAGGCGACATAGGGCAGCCTTGCCTGGTGCCCCTCTTAATGCATAGCACGACAGACACCTCTCACCCAGTGTACAACATGGCTATCAGATCCTTATAGAGGAGCTGTATCAACCCCAAGAATCCCTCTCCCAAGCCACTAAAAAGGTCCAACATCAGATGTCCAAGGCCTTCTCAATATTAAGTGATGCGACCCAGTGCCAGAGACCATGCTGTTGAACCCAACCCATAATCCAGAAAAGCTTTTCAGATTCATAAAGGTTTTTAAAATTTGCCAACACTTTTCCAAGAATTTTATAGAGTAAATTAATACGTGATAACGGCCTATTTGACCTGACCCTCAGATATGGGCACCGCAGTTATCAGCTCCTCCTACACAGATGGAGGCTCCTGTTATGCTCGTTGGGAGTCCTCATAAACGTGCAGCAGATGAGGAGCCAATTTATCACTCTATGCTGCATAAAATTCTACTTGCAAGCCATCAGGTCCCAGTGTCTTAGCCCTTGCTATCTATGAAATATCCAACTGTATCTCATATAGCTTCAGGTACTCTTCCAGTTCCAGGCTCTGCACAGGCTTTACAATCGGTAGAACGATATCCTCTACGTAACGGTGTATGTCAGTGAGCCTCACCTTTTGCAGCTTGTTATATAGATTTGGGTAGTAATTCTTAAATATGTCACTTATGAAGCATCCCCTGATCATCCTGGATAACACAATCTAAAGAACACACAAGCAATCCTCTACTTGAACCAGTTCACGCACCAGCGTTCGCTTCTCCCCATGTGCCTTGTGTGTAAAATGTTCCTGGATTACTACTTTCAAAGCATTCCATGACACAACCTCATTGGATGCTGTCCCAGCATTGCCCACAAAGTAGTTCTCTATGTGTTCTGATATCTCTTGTCAGAGGACTGGGTCATGCAACATAGAGGGTGTAAGTCCCCACATGGGGATACAAGGTGTTGCCCAACCACACTACAGTGTGAGCTTGAGAGGATTATGATCCTACAAGGTACATCCCAAAGATTCCATTCGATCCATCAACCTCATCTGTGGTGTCCACATTGCAGTAGAGTAAGTAAATAATTTATTGCTTAGTTAATAAAATACAGTGCATTAAAGCAGGCAGCTTTAAACCAATAAGGATGCATAAGTTTAAAATGTACAAGTTTAAAATAACAGTGAGGACATCTTCATGCTTAAGTGATAAATGCTGAGCACACAGGTGTATGTGTGCTACTGGTGAGCTTTAGGTCACTGCTTGGTTAGGTGCAGTTTTCAAATGTACCTACAATCACTGTCTTAGTGTGCCTTCAGCTTGCCACTTGGCATCTTTTCCGGTCGGAGGATGGTTGCGTTTCTTCTTCAGGTAGCATAACAAATCTTACCAATCTGAAGTTCAGCTGTGGGTCCCCCGGACCAAAGCAGGCCAACGCTGATTGCCTCTGCCAGCGAATCCCCCTTTAGTTAATGGCAGCCTTTAGCAGATGTCTCCTTTCATGCAGCAGCTGCTTGTAGGTGCAAAGTAGATGCAACATATCTTGTGTTCCATTGTCAAAAACGTGGCAAGAGGTTTGAGTCAGGACCCTCAGCCAGGGTGGGAGGTTTGGGGCACACGGGTGCCTCAATAAGTTTGTTTTTCTTAATTGGGATAGCCTTGGCTAACATATTTTAGAGATGCAAGTGACTTATAGTTATTTAAAGTCATCCAGGCTTGAGCTCTAGCTGAAAAGGTAGTTTTGTCCTCCACAAGTAAAAGCTGTTTTAATGATTTCAGTACCAGTTTCCTGAAGATTGAGCGGTGAATTTGTGTGTTCCAGAGATGGGAGAGACCGGTGGCCGCCAGGGATTCCTGAAGATAGGTTCTTGAGTGAGATATGTCTTTTTGCTGAAGGTCTTGCAATAGTCGTTGGTTTAAGTGATTTAGAATGGCGGTCCCGATCTTATTCCAGCATATAATATATGCGCCGTGCCCGGACAAGGATTGTTTTAATAGGGCTAACTCCAGACTTATCTGGGCTGTTTAGGTATAATTGGGAAGGCAGAACATGATTCTATATGCCTTAAACATGATGCTATCCAGTAATTTGGTGTTTCTATCACGAATTGATTCACTGTTGTAGGTTATTGTTGATAGAATTTTGGTTTGTGTACCTTTAGTAGGGGGCTTAGTGTGGGCCAAGTCAGTTTTGATACAAGGTTTTTTAATGTTATTGCTAGTGCCAGCCCCTTACTTCTAATTTCTTCTTTTCTGACGAGTGAAGGATCTTTCTTTGTCTATACTGGCGCCTAGATACTTATAGTCCACTGTTGACTGAATCTGTGTGTCACCCAAAAGCCAGAGCCTCTGCCTTTTCCTCTCATCATTGATGATCATTGATCTTGTTGACTTTTAGGTTGTTCTCCGTGACATAGTTCTACATTTTATTATTGAGAGATGTTGCAGGCCAACCTGGGTGTGGCTAAGCAGGACTTTATCATCAGTTTACAGTCCCAACTGGTTTATTGGTATTATCACATAGCAGTAGAACAAATGTATGCAGGTGTGTAGCATGTTTACACATGAATAAAATTAGTATTCCCTCTCCAACAGGTGCTGATCCCAAAAAATCTCAGTCAGCAGTGAGTCCTTCGTCCATTGGGTCAGATGTATCATTGCCACTATTGATTGTGCACCTGCCAGTGTCAGAGATGCCTATTTAGCTCCACGTTAGGAACACTGTTAAAATCAGCACCCCTTAGACACGGCCCCATCTGATTAGAGAGCAGTGATGTCACAAGAGTTGTCAAGAAATCTACCAAGTTTACATTTGAAGCATATATCGCAACCAAGCTAATATGGGAGGCCTCCAGCACCTCAGACCTACCGTAAGCATCGCCCTTGGTCCATGTATGTGTCAATGGTATTCTTGGTAAAATCCATATAAGAAGACCCCTGGCGTAGGTGGAGTATGTAGTATCCACTGATGTGCCTTGCCATTTTTTCACACTTTGCCCTTCATCCGACATATGTGTTTCCTGCTGACATGCAATGTGGATCCCCCGCAGCTTAAGGCTTGCATGTATCCTACATCTATTCACAGGAGAGGCCATGCCCATGATGTTCCAGGTGAGGATATAATAACTGTGAGACAGTGTGTCATTTCACATGGCCATTAGTAAGATGCCAGTAGAGTACCCGGACTGCCCACCCACAATCACAGCAGTGCCCCACAGGTATTCAGACAGAGCAGAAAAACATAGAAACAAGAGCAATCAGGCCAAAACAGAAGAAAAAAACAACTCCCCATCCCAGTTCAAGGCTCATAGAACTACCTCACCACCAAACTGACCACACAAATGTGCCCCATAGAAAGTCTAAACTGTTACTTATAGGGCTCCAGTAAGGCCAACCCTCGGCTAGGTGAGACCACAGTCAATCGCTCATCGCCACAGTTGTGTATAGGTATATTGTGGCACCCTCATGTCCCCATGATGAAAACTACACACTGCCAAACCCACACCACAACGGCCATAAGGGATATATGGAGGGAAAGTCAATACACCAGATCGGCGGTCATCGGTGTGAGGGTCGAGTCCTGTCGAAGTGCCAGTCCGATCTCAAGTAAGTCAGCAAAGTCCTGGACATCCCAGAAGGCCCTGGAATCAGTATCACTCATTGCCGAGTACTCGACAGGACAGCTCCCTGCTCCATCTCTTCCACCACGATTGCACGTTCCCTGAACGCCTGTTCACACGTTGGACAGCTCCTCAGGTTCCCAACGCCGCCATTGTAAGACCTGCCATGAGTCATCTCCCAAGCCGTGTTCTGTCAGATCCGTCTTACCCTTGGATTTAAGCCAAGCACATGCCTCAGCAGGCGTTGTCAAGAACTGCGTGAGATCCCCATCGATTATCTACAATTTAGCTTTAAATAACAAGGAGTAACGGAAATTCATTTTCCACAGGCGATGCTTAATCGGGAGGAAAGAAACTGTCTGCCTTTGCACCTCTGCTGTATATAATATTGGAATATGTTCACCATACAGTTTTCCACTTTCCATGGCCTCTTCCTGGAGTCTTGAAGAATGCAGTCTCGATCCCTGTTGTTAAGGAGGCGTGCCACCACTGGTCTGGGGGGTCCCCCTGGTGCTGGGGACCCTATGCACATGCTTTGCTGAGTAAAACGTAGACTGTTTACTGTCCAGCACTGTTTCCACTAGCCTTTTCTCTACATACAGCTCCATGCTATGTTCCTCCGTAAGTTGAGGGAGACCAATGATCTGCACATTATTTCTGCCCTTCCCCATCGTTGGACTTCAATTGAATCAATTGCACCTCCTTCTGCAGATCCTGCAGCTGTGTCTGTACATTACATCACCTTAGGGCGCATTGAGCCAAGCCTTGACAGATCAGTGTGCACCCTGCCGACCAGATTTCTATGGTCCGCATGAAGCAGTCCTAAGTCTATAGTCATTGCGTCTATCTTGAGTTCAAGAATGGACTTGACATCTTTTACGGCTTGAAAAATAGCTTCAAACCTCCCACTGTTCTCGTGCTGGGGTGGTCGCCAGTGTGCCGGCATGAGATGCAGTGCACTCCTTTTGCATGCCTGTGCGGTCTCCTTGGTCAGAGAGTTTAGCCCCTCAGGGCTTCCCCATCCTCCCAATACGTTTGAGGCACCAGAGGATTCACGTCGCTCCTCCTGGGAGGCACTAAGGGGCATATTAGCAAGGCGGGCGATATGATTTGTCAGAGAACAATGGGAATGTAGAGGTCGCATTGGAATATTAAAATCTGAGGGCATATTATCAAGAAGGGCATTAAAATTATCGCAGCTTTAGCGGCAGGAAACTGCCGCTAAAGCGACGATAATGGGCTTGATAATATGCCTTTGAGAATTCCCATAGAACCCTATGTTCACACCAGAACATGGGCTTCTATGGGAATTCACAAGGGCATATTATCAAGTCTATTATCGCCACTTTAGTGGCAGTTTCCTGCCGCTAAAGTGGTGATAATTGTAACGCCATTTCTTGATAATATGCCCCATAGTGTATCTCATTTTATGCCCCTGTAACCTGGGTTACATTGGAGAAACTGGCAGAGAGTTCAGAATTATATTCAGTGAGCATACTTCTGTAATTAGGACCAAAGAATTTACAGCCCGATGGTTTAGCATTGTTATGAGAACAACCACACACAGAATGACCTCAAATGGTTCATCCTAGAAAAGGTTAGCTCTAAACCAGGCTGCTCTGCCCTTGAGATACAGAGACAAAGAGGGACCTTTTGGATATTTTTATTGAACACAGTAAAAGGCAGCCAAAACGAGGAAATAGTGTGGAGAGTCACATGACCTACAGCAACAGACCATACTCTGTCTGGGAGCATATCTCTGGCTTAGTTTATTTTCCTGTATTATGGACAAAATGCTATTATCTTATATTGCCAACATACCAGCTCCATTTGTTAGTACAGGGGTCTTTTACCTTACTTGTTCTTGATAACCAGTATTTTGTATTTGTAAGACCAGCTCCGATAGCCCCCACACCAACCCATCAGGTCTAATGTGTCTTACAGTATTCTTTCACACTGTGTATATCACCCCTTATATGTGATTTCTTAATTTTAGGATTTCTACTTGTGTAAACTAACTAGAATTTAGCATACATAAGATTAGCTTTGGCAGTTATGACAACTGTCTGTCAGGCTTATACTGTTTTTATATACTGTGCATATCATTCCTCTTATATATAGGCTTTCCCATTTGATGGTCTTTCCCTGACATTAGAACAACAGGCCCCACACATGGGCGATGGGATAATCTAAGATGGCATCCACGCTTCGCTGCATATCCTCCTTTACTTTCCCACACCGTGGTAGGTCCTGATATAGTAGTCTTCCACATCTTGGCATGACCGCTTCTCCGGAATTACTGAAAGGCTCAAACTATATATCTCTACAGACTGTCAAGACAGAAATAGATACATACATTTCCTTATATCTTGTGCCCAAGCGGTATTTCTATTGTTCAATCATTAAATGGTGCGTGGGGAGCCCAGTTTTTGCGTACTCTGAAATTATTATACCAGTATACCAGTCATAAATAATTTAATATCTTGCAGAACAGGATATTGCTGCATAAACTTTTTTACATTCAACCGGTTAATAGTGCCTGTTCTATAGGAATTCTTACCAACATAGACCTACTACAAGATAGTGGCCACAGTTTTGAACTCTATCCCCTCCCCGCGGCAACGATAGGTCTTTATTGCGAGAATGCAAGCCATCAGTAGAGAGCATCATGGCTACCTTTAGGGCAATAAGGAAGCTTGGTTAACAATCTTTGAATCATGTGGGAGACCTAGGATGCAGCTGCACTGAGGTATCTTTCACTCTGTACCTGTGTCTGCAGCTTGATGTTTTAAGGGACTTTGAGGGGTGTAATCGACATAGCAGAGTCACGTAGAGCGCATTTTGTTGTGTGTGGTAATGAGGATTTATCGGCTACATGCGAGTTTTTTAAGAATTTGTAACAGACCACTTTTGGCACCCGTAATAGCAGGTAGCGGGTATAGATTGCTTGGCCATTTTACTGCAAAGTCCTCCTTTGCTTCTAAATGCAGGGACATTGTTGAGGTCAGTTTAGCTCGCTCATAGTATATGGCTCACGGTAGGCGCTTTGGGCGTGCATGGACAGATAGGCTCGCAAATTACATGCCATACGCATTATAATATATAAGATGATATTTCTGGTGCTCACATTAAGAGAAATATATCACTCAGCTTCCGTGTGACAATGTTTTTCTCTCCAAGACATTTGTCCATCAGCATAACATTCATGTTAAGTTTTACTGCCTTCCACCTGCATATTGTGCCCTACTTAGTTGGGGCTACCAATTTTATACTGACACATTGTGCAAATATGTCTACCAACAGTAATATTAGAGTCAGAAATACTATAGGTAGCTTTCTTCTATTCCAGTATAACATAATATCATTTAGAGCCATTTCTCTTTGTCCATTTTTTGATTTTTAGAGTATTAAAATTCAACATGAAATGTACTTCCTTGTGACTACAGGGATTGGGAGAGGTGAGGTGGCGCGGCCAGGGTGACTGACTCCGGAATCTGGGGAGCACGGTTCGATCCTCGGGGCCGGCAGCAGAATAGCCCAGCACCATGTGACTCTGGGCAATAGCTTTCTTAATCTTCCCGACGGTCCCCAGCACCTAGAGACCCTAACGGGTGATGGTTCGCGCTTTACAAATGTGGATTATTATATTATTATTATTGCGGCAGAGACGTTTGTCACTTATGTGAACTATACCCCAAGGGTCTCTCATCTAAGTAAGATACACTGCAGAAATAATGCAGGCACTAATATATGCCAAAACAACTGTTGATGAGCAAAGTTAGTGGGCAAAATAACGATGGATTTAACCCAGATCTTTTACTGGGGGAGGATGTTTGCACTGTCAGTATTCCGTCCATCATCTGTTTGCTGTAACACTAATATATGCCATACAAAGTGCACTGTTTGTCATTTTGAAGGTATCCAAGACACATGTTCAGCACATAAGATCGCTCATGCAATTTCATTTGTAAACAACATACCTCACTAGTTCCTCCTCTTATGATTACAGCTATATCCCAGGTGGAGCCTTGCTCCGTTGCGGACCGGACTGCTATTGGCTAACCCAGTGTACCGTATCTTAGACCTCTGAGTGAGACGCCCTTTCATTGCTGTGAGCCATAATTGGCATCCCATAGAAGCATCAGCGCTTTTCATGGTCAGTTGGTGACATCCAGCTTTTTGATCACACACTGGTTTCTCTACTACTCTACTATTTTGGTAGTCTGTGGCTGCATCTATAAGCACTTCTTACACTACCTCTCCAATGATAGGGTTATAAGGATGCACGCAAAACAGGCCACAGTCTCCACGTACATTTCCGGGGACAGCTGCCCATCACTTGATTGGATTCTATTTTATTTTTATTTTCTTTCAATCACCCTTCTTTTCACATTTTTTGATGGTTTGCTATTTTAATTGGATAAACTCGGGAGATATATTCATACTAAGATTATAAACAAGTAATCATTGTTGGGGCAGCCCATGAGTGACGTTACATTCTCTGTTAACAGATTCCCCCACCACTTACCTTTAAGGATTTAAAAAGGGTGGTCCTGATGAAGGTGGATATAAGTCAAAATCTCCACCGAAACGTGCATTGACCAGGTTGTTGTGAAATCCCAGCCTGCAGCACGATCGCAGATATCTTCTGAAGTGTTCTCTCCGTGATTTCTATCGGTGTATGCCACTTTAGATTGGGCAGGTTATGAATGTGATGTGTGAGTGTGAGTACGGTGTTGTGCGATAGGTGAGGATTGTTGTGTGGTTGATTCAGGGGATATATCAAATGTTTCAATAAACATGCACTTTTATCACATTGTGACAATGCAGCAAAATATTTGTGCCATGTATTTCTAAATAGAACAATTGTACATTTGCACTAATGAATTTCTTGTGGCTTCACAAATATGTTTTTAACTTTTGTATAATCAGGGAAATATAAAAAAAATAAGAATGCATTTAATAATATAATAAAATGATAAACACTATCAGTCGTTACGTCCAGAGATGGGCAGCCCATAGAGCTCTAGTGAGCCTATAGAGAAACGATATCGGTCATGTGGGAGCCCCTTTCATATTTTTGTGGTGTGTTCCCCTTGCTCCCAGACCTAGAAATTAATTTCAGGGGGTACCTCTTTATATTTTGAGCACCTATGCAGATCCCATCATTGTCTGTCCTGCTAGGGAAGGCCTAGTTTTCACTTCTGAATTCACCTCTGTTTCTCTCGAGGAACCAAGGCGTTTCTTATGCAAAGTCCTCCTAAGCTGAAACTCATCGCAGTAAACACCGCATAGGGGGTTTTGTGTATGCTCAGACCTGTAGCACCATCTTGCAAGCCAACAAGCCAGAACAGGCTCCACCTATATAACCAAACTTTCCTGCCTTTTCCGACTACTTAACTGTGAAGTTGCTTTCTGCTGTGGAGACAGGAGTGGGGAAGGGTTGCCAGGCACCAACAGTGAGGAAACGAAATGTGTTTTGAGATGGATGTTCCCCTTTGTGACTTTACGAAGTTGGAAATGTTGTGATCTTTGCACAACTTCAATTTTCGTGAACATAAAATGGTTCTATAGAGAAACAAAAATGTTTTTGTAAAAGAATCCCTCATCAAAATGTAGGTATTTCAGTTTTCTTCCACGTGTGATGGCTACTTTTTGGTGATTTTAAACAGGTTTTTTTAGAAGTTCATCAACTTCTTGAATTTGACAAAGTTGCTAACTTTTTTAAAAACGCTTCATAATGTAGGCAAGAGGAAGTCTCTAATGCTTAATTTGTAAAACAATAAGTGCCTGGGCTCTTGTCAGGAGGCCACAACAGCTTGCATCACACATTGCCCCTGCCATGCTGCCAATGATAATAACACTACTACTAACCAACACACTCCTACAAATGTGAAAATTTGGACCATTGCAGGCCCCCAAAGCTATAGGAATGACTTGGGCAGCAGGTAATAGTAATTTTGAATGTATATTGAATTAATGATTATCTGTTGCTGTGGTCATCTCTAAATTAGCCAGACAGCGCCACAGTGTTGCAGACTGTCACAAGTGCCAAAGTTGACAATTAATTGCCAGTGCCGAACACCGGAAACCACCATCTCAAATTAAGCACTAGCAAGACTCCTAAGTACACACCACTAGTGTGTAGATGACTAAACTAGCGTGACAGAGCAAAACGTGGCTGCATCACCATCTCCTCAGCTAATGTCCTTGTTCTCTTGCAATACCAATAGTCCCAGTATCCGTCCTCCAGCACCCAGTACTTTTCACTGATAGAGTGAGTTAATATATAGCAAAATCTGAGCCTGTTTCCAAGGAACTCCAACCTTCACAAGCATCCTGTCCAATCCCTCCAATACTGATCAGAATCAGGAGTGGTGTGAGGAGTGTCTCCCTAGGAGAAAGGAAACAGTGATACCCTTTCTGTCATGGAC
The DNA here is from genome assembly GCF_964261635.1 of Lissotriton helveticus. Lineage (NCBI taxonomy): Eukaryota > Metazoa > Chordata > Amphibia > Caudata > Salamandridae > Lissotriton > Lissotriton helveticus. Next base: position 1,357,509,675 of record NC_136065.1, read on the forward strand.
ACCCTTCCGCCCTGATGACTCATTGTCCAACCTATGTAAATAAAGACATTTCGTATTGCACCACTCACTTCTACATTTATTGAATTATTACATTTGAAAGCCTGGTACAACAAACTAGTGCATAGACGTCTGCGCTCTCTCCCCGCAGCACACAACAGATAACTGAACATTAAGAAATATTTCATTATGTCCTCTGGAGTAATGTACTGCACTGCATAAACTTTTCTGTTTCACTGCATAAATACATGATTTGATACGATTTCTCTTATGGTAATAATAACAACATATAGAGTTTATGGTAATAAAATGTCCCAATGAAGTGTCTGCTCTGCATATAATTCAGTTCATGATGTGGGTTTGCTCTCTGTGAATGGCCAGGTCCTGCTCTGTGTGGTTCATGTCTGGGAATAGGGAGATAACAAATGATGAATGATGGAGGGAGCAAGAAAGTAGGAGGCAACTTACCGACCTGGCATCCGTTAGCTTTAACTGAGCTGCACGCCTGGCCTAACAATGAAGTCAGCTTAAGCTCTCCACCTCATGCAACTACCAACCATGGCCCTAGGACCCAGGCCTAGCACCAGCACCAGAGCTTAATTTGAGCAGGTGGCTTCTGTGCTCAGCACCAGCACTTAAATGTCAACACCGACTCTTGTGACAGTCTGCCATAAGGTGGCGCTGTCTGGCTAATTTAGAAGTGACCACAACAACAGTTAACTATTAATTCAATATACATTCAAAATTACTATTACCTGCCACACAAGCCATTCTTATAGCTGTGAGTGCCTGCAATAGTCTGAACTGTCACACATTTAGGAGTGTGGTGATTAGTAGTTGTGTATTTATCATTGGCAGCATGGCAGGGACAACGTGTGATGCAAGCTGTAGTGGTCTCTTGACAAAAGCTCTGGCATTTTTGTTTTACAAATTAGGTACTGACCAGCATTCGTCAGAACTCTTTAAGATGAAAGTATTACATTACAGGATGGTGAACACAAAATTATTTCATGGACATATGATATAAACCACCAGGTAAATCAAATGAACTTTACTTTATTTGTTTAAGTAAGCGCAACGAGCCACTGACGTGTAACCGACTCAGGACTGCCACCAACTGTCAATCGTGGAATCCTCCCAGCACAACCACAGCAGCGGAGTTTTCAGGGTGAACATTCCATTGCCTCATAACCACAAGGCCCCAATCACCACATAACATCTCCTTTTTAATTAAAACAAGCAATCTATTATAACTGGTAACAAAACAACATACAACAGTATTGAAATAAGGGAAACAATAATACAGAAATAAAACGTTAAAAAAACACAATACTAAATTATAAATCCAAGTAAAGCATACAAAACATGGTAAACATTTGATAATCAGACAAAGTATCAAACTATGATGTGCTTTGCTGTACACAGTCTCCTTACTAGTAAAACATTGAATACCAAACTAGAGTATTGCATCCCTTCTACTTCCTTATCTGTATTTCGAAGGCATGAATTTTTTCTTGCATTGACCTTTGGGGCTAACCATTTATTTTCAACACTAGACCTCTTCTGGTGTTCGGGACTTAAGATGTTGTCTTGCACCGATCGTCAAATGAAAAACTTGCTCCTCCCCCAGCTTTTTAGGTCTCACCTGAGCCAGCTCATTCGCTGCTCTGCGAGGCTTTTAGTAAGGGCTTTTAAACTCTAAACACACGCTCATGCGTGTGCTTTTTTTTATCACCCGCAATTGGCCTTTGCATGCTTCTTTCTAAGAAAGACAGCATGCAATTTGGCCAAGGCAGGTACATGTCCCGCCTTCTCTGCCCCCGGCCTAGGGTGCACGGGAGTGAGCAGCAGCGCCACCTGTTTCCAATTATCGCGCCCACATCTCGCGGTCGCGTTCATTGAAAACAGATGTCGGTCAACGCTGGTCGCGCTGGTTTTCATGTTTTTTCTTTCCTTCTCCTCTCTCGTGCTTTATACTATTTTCTCATCTCTGCCCCACTTGCTTTTTTTCTCCCGTAGCCTTATCTTCCCTTACTGTTGTACTTCCTTCTCTCTCTGCCTTTTTTCATCACTTTTGCTCTTCATCTGCCTTGTGCCTACCAAGCAGTCTTTATATTTAGTTTAAGATCGTGTGTGCGTGTGTGTGTAAGATTGTAAAACAATAATTGATGTCAGATGCAAGCGTTTAGCTCAAAGAGTCGTCCCGTGATACATTATATTTAACTCTAATTACTGATATACTAAGCGCTAGGATCTGTATGACGTGAATTTGTGCACTGCCAAGTCTGTATTTGTCTTTCCGAAGTTGGTCAATTGAGTACCCTTAAACTTGCCTGCACTGACAAAGATTTCCTTGCTCTGTGTCTCCACCAACACCCCTGGATGTTCAGGACCTTCACAGGGGTCAGCCTAGCGGCCTTCTGAAGGACGAGGGCCTCCTGGATCGTCACCAGGCCCAGGGAGCTCCGCATTCACGTGTCCGCCATTGTTGGCGGTGAGGTCCCTCCCACGGTTTCAGAATGTCATGTAAGTTGAAAATAGTTCAATGAGACAAGGAATACTTAGTTACAATATAGAGGTGGACAGGACAAATAAGGCTCACGCCTGTGTCTATGCACATTATGCCGGGTGGCTCAAACTTAGGTCTTCCTTGTGCTCGGTGCCATAACGAGCTGTGTTTTGGATGGCTGTCAAGCTCCTCTTTGAGAATATAGTTGAAGGCAGGAAGAGAAAGTTAGGGGGTATTTGTTAAAATGGTTTAAAAGATACACGCCCTCCCGTTCTTTCCCTGCTCGCCATTGCACAGGGGCTGGTTGGAGCGCCAGCATTTGCCAAGGGAGGTGGTATGCCGTCCAAGCAGCGTATCGCTAAGTGCCTGGACTACTAGGATGGAGACTAAGATCACAAAGCAGACTAGGGTGAATTTGGGGCTTGGTGCGCATATTTTCTTCATGGGACTCTAACCACCAGCCCTATTGGAGCAAAAGGGGACTGCCATCTCCCAAGGGGCCTGCTCCAGCTCTAAAGTGCAGCCCTGATAGTCGCTCAGACCCTAGCGCGCGTGAAAGGGTTATAGGGGTGAGGGAACACATTGGTATATTACAAAAGATATGTGAGAGAAAGAAGCAAAAAAACAATAGAAAGAGAAAGATGAGTGGGAAAGTAAGAAAAACAAGTGCCTTGCTATACATGCTTGGTACCACTGTTTTGCCTGCTTAAGCTCTGTAAATATATTGCTATCATCCTGGCAGTAGGGGTGGAGCGGTGAGGTGGCAGAGGTGTGAGCTCACTGTTGTGGAGTGAAAGGTGGGGTGATATGGCTGCCAGGGCAGGGGGGGGATGGGGAAATAGACGAGAAGAATTATAGACCAATCACGCCCATCCGTACCGGATCCTTTAGAGATGGGCTTTGGGGAATTTCTAGGTGGCTGCGTAAAGGACATTCAGTAGAACAAAACATGTTATTAAAGTATTTTTACGGGTAGGTGTGATATCTCTATGAAGGCATTTTTATTTTGTCCGGATCTGCTCCTTTTTGGAGTTGTTGAAACTTTTAGATGTGATGTTTTGTTTGTAAAGTTTAAGTTTTTCTTTAGGTGGAGGTACCTTCTCCAAGTCCCTTTCGTTTCGTTATATTATAACGCCTGCATTGGCTAGCGTAGCATTGTGTTCAGTTCAAAAAATGTGTTTTCATTTTTTAAAGTTCTGTGTTTTTTATTTTTACTTTTGTGTGTTATCAACAGAGTGGAGTCTGAATGCCTATGTGAGATAAAGGGAATCTGATTCAGTCCTTGGTACAAGGATGTTTTGCATTACATATACCAGAGCTTCAGTACATTTTATCCCCCTTCCCATGTGCAGTTTCTCAGCCATGCTACTTTCCATGGCTCATCAAGGAAATTTATGGTGGCATTTAACAGCACCTGACATTTTACTACTTGCTTGTATACCTGCCTACAGTATTGAATTTTCACGCTGTTGCAACTACTGCACGCGATGCCCTGTCTTGCCACACTGTGAGTTGGCGCAGCCTTTTCCCATCACATGCAGGTGATTGGCACAGCCTAGAGTCGAGGCATGCTTCTTGTCTTTACAGAGCCTTCACCGTTGCGGTCTGTTCTAGGTTGACCCTTCCTGCATGGCTTGCAGCATTTGCACTCCTCTTTTATCTCACCCCTTCTACTCCCACTCAATTCTCCTCTCTCCTCCCATTCTCTGCTATTCCATGTGTCTTCTTTTCACTTCACTGTCTGACGCACCCATCCTCGTGCCGTCCTGCACCTTCACTTTCTCCCTATCTTCCTCTCACTGCGTTATTATGTCTCGCCCCACCGCATCCCCGGCCTTCACTCTCTTCCATTCACCATCTGTCCTCCCTCCTTTTCCCTCCTCATTTGACTCAGTCATTCCATTCTTACCCCTCCTTCATTCACCACTGCCTCTCACCCTTCTGCTATTTTCTTTCCTACTCTCACCTCTATCAGTTCGCTTCTTCTCCAGATCTTTCCGTCTTTGCTATCTCACCCCTCACTACTCTCCTGTCCTCACCTCCATTCTCTTCATCCGTTCTTACTCCAATGTCCCCTCTCAGTTCCAGTAGGTGGTATTTGCAGCTGTGTCGCTTATGTCCCATGCCTGGACGCTCTTTCCCTTGTCTCATATAATATAGTTTTTTTTAAATTCTATGTGTTTATTTCTAGAGCGTCCGTTACTGCGCGCGACCCCACGTCAGTGGCCTGCATTTGTACCTGGGTGCTGTGTGAGCAAGGTGTACACTTCACAGCCTCTTAAAAAATTAATTTTCTTTTCCTCCTCACATGCAGTTAGGGTTTCAGTACCATCCGTTTGAAGGTGAAATGTATGAAACAATTTAAGAACAGTAGCTGTTGTAGCACCCAGGATAATGTACGCGCTTCATGGCTAAATACTTATAATATCCCAAAGGCGAGACCTATTGGCTATGCCAATGCTTGTTTTATGTGCAATATTCCTCACCTCAAGAAATGAACAACCACTTCTTCCAACATAGTCCTTAACAGGCACACCAAAACTGTGACTGGGTGACAAAAGCTAGCCGATGATGTTATGACAAGTGGGTACTTCACAGTAGCTCAACAGCAGCTTGTCGCCATAACATACCGCGGATATATAATATGAACCACCAGGTAAGCTGAATGAACGTTCCTTTTTTTGTTTAAGTATGCGCAATGAGCCACTGCTTTATTGCTGACTCAGGAGTGACACCAACTGTCAATCTTGGAATCCTCCTAGTACAACAACAGCAGTGGAGTTTTTCGAGTGAACATTCCATTGCCTCATTGCCACGAGGCCCTGATCAACACACATTGCAAGTAGGGATATCCAAATCCTGATGGTGGTGCCTGTCTCGGCACCACCGCCATTGAGGGCCATGCCTCTGACCTCTCCACTGTCTGGATATGAGATCCTGGCAGAGGTGTTGACTCCAGCCATTTGGATCCGACTGCCAACATCATAATGCGGTGGTCAGACTGAAGGGCTCACAGTCATCCGGTCCGCTACCAACGACCTGTTGGCAGTGGACCGACCAATATCATAATCAAATCCTCAGTCTGGGATGTCAGAGGCAACAACAGCAGGAACATTTTGAAAATTTAAACCAAAACAAACAAGCCCCTGTTTAAGTGTTGTGTGGATCTGCAACTACAGAACTGTGCTTTCATATCGGGAGGCTTGCTCGGTAACTCACTTGTGGGGAGCCTGCTTGTCCCACTCAGCAAGCCTCTACTTCAGGACATCCTGATTACCCATCACAGTAAAGGGTAGCAATAACAACGTGGAAAAGACATACCCCCACACACACCTTCCTTTACAGAACACTCCTTTCCAATAGGCCAATATTCTGCAGCATTTATAAATTATTGAATACGGAAATTGCAAGTAAGGGGGTGTTCCTTTTTGAGATCAAGAAAGTTCCTAGAAACGCACGGTAGGGAGTAGTTCATCATCTCTTATAATTTCTGTCACACATGTCACCACCGATTCTCCAACTCATCTCTCTTTTAAACCCTTGATTTACTGCTCCCTCCAATGGAAGATGTTCTCTGGTTGCAAAGATTTAGAATTAATGCGAAAATATGACTGTAAAAATAGAGGTATTTTGTTTTATTATTTTATTTTAAGGTTTTATAGAGCGCGAACATGACCCGTGAGGGTATCAGAGCGCTTTACATATTCAAAGGGTAATATAGAGCGTAGTACATCACAGGAGACCTGTACATCATTGAGATTACAGAATTGCGGGGTCATAAGGTAGGCAGGAGATCACAACAAATAATGTACATTTGGGGTAAGGAGAAACATCGGGGCATTTTACAGAGACAAGAGTCATACAATAGGCAGGAAATCACACGAGTCCTGTACAAGGTCGCAGGATGAGGCAATAGTCTCTTAGGTAGCTGAGGAGAAGGTTTAGCCAAGGAATTTACCCATGAGGAAGGATTTAGCCTCTTTTTTGAAGCGTGCAAGGGAGGGGGTTGTTCTGATGTCAGGAGGGAGGGAGTTCCATATTCTTGGTGCAGATCCGGCGAAGGCTCGATTGTAGGTTTTTGTTTTCCTAAAGCGTGCAGGCCGGAGGAGGAGGGTGTTAGCCGATCGTGAGTTTCTGCTTCTTCCAGATATCACAAGCTTCTGTGCAAGATACGCAGGGGAGTTAGAGTGTAAGGCCTTGTGCGTGATGCATGCCAGTTTGAGGTGGATCCTAGCCTCGACGGGAAGCCAGTTCAAAGCTTTCAAGTGAGGAGTGATGTGATCGAATTTTCTAGAGCCTGTAAGTAGTCAGGTGGCTGCATTGATGCTAGCTTTTCAGGGAGCCAACGAGATCTTAGGTAAGCCGGAGAGGGTGGAGCAACCATATTCCAGTCGAGAAATAACTAATGATTGGACTGCTAGTTTTAGGTCAGGAGCGTCAAGAAAGGGTTTCAATTTCCATAGGTAGCTCAAGTCGAATCTGTTCAGATTGTGGTCCAAGGTAATTCCCAGAGATTTGGCCGAATCCACAATGGGTGGAGAACAGTTTAAGGCTGTGATGGCTTTAATCCATGTCTGGATCTCAGTGTTGCTCTTGGGCAGGGAGATTAAAAGGAACTCAGTTTTCTTAGCATTGAGTTTAAGTTGGTTTGAGGAGAGCCATCTGACGGTCAGCTTCAGGGCATCATTGAAGGTGAGGATCTCCGCAAGAGAAGAGATTTTTATGTAGATCTGAGTGTCATCAGCGTACATATGGAAGGAGATATTTGCAGTGCGAAGGACTTCGGCAAGGGGTTCTAGATAGAGATTGAAGAGGTTGGGGGATAACGTTGATCCTTGTGGGACACCCACCATGACCACGGAGGGGGTGGACAGTTCGCCGTTGATTAGGAATCTCTGAGAACGGTTTTGGAGGTAGGAACTTAACCAGTCGAGGACTGTGCCATCTAATCCCATTCTCAGTTTAAGGCGTTCGAGTAGCATCTCGTGGTTGACCGTGTCGAAGGCGGAGGATAGATCAAGGAGGATCAGGAGACAGGTTTTGTCTTGGTCAAGGGCTAGAAGAGCATCATCGACAATGTGGAGCATGGTGGTTTCAGTACTGTGTCCCGGTCTGAATCCGGATTGGCAGTCGTCGAGTAGATGGAAGTTGTTGATGTGGTGACTTAGCTGTATTTGAACACACTTTTCCAGCACGTTGGCCAAGAAAGGAATGTTGGAAATCGGTCTAAAGTTGTCTGGGGAGGCTGGGTCCAATGACGGCTTTTTCAGAATGGGGAGGACTTGGCCAGCTTTCAGTGAGGCCGGTATTGATCCCTGTCGGAGAGAGGCATTGATTATCGCAGTCCAGCTGGGAATAATAGATTTGGCAATGGTCGCGAGACAGTTCGAAGGGAAGCGGGTCGTTGAAATGGTTGTTAGGGTTCAGGGTGGAGAGGATTTTAGCGACAGTGTCTTCATCATAGGGTGTGAATTCGGACCAGTGTGCTAGATTCTTCGGTGAGGACCATGGCGGCAAATGGAGAGGCGTTGGAAGGTCAAGGTTCAGAGGGGGGAGTGAGGCAGCCTTGAGTTCGATATCTAGGGCTTTAATTTTGTTTGCGAAAAACGAGGAGAAATCCTCAGAGGAGATGAGAGACTTGGGGGTTTCTTTTGTTGTTTTGGATAGTTTGTTCAATTGGAGTTTGACCATCTCAAAGAGTTTGCGAGGTCTGTTCTGGGCATTTCCTAATTCCGCTCTGAAAAACTCCTTTTTAGGTCGAGCGACCTATCTCAATGCGCATGCGCATTGAGAGCGGGAGCTCGATCTATTGCGGCTTAAACAGAGCTTACCGAGATCAGGCGATTCCCAGGCGATTTCTTCCAGTGCACGTGAAAGCGCGTGCACAATGCCACCAGCCGCTTGCCTCGCATTACCACATCAAAGGCAAGGCGGCCTCGTCTCAGGCCCCTGCTGCTTCACACCCTCATGCCGCTCTCCCCGCTCCGCCCCCTCCCCTGCCCGCCGTGTCCACTTCACTTTGACGGCCGCAGGCCGTCTCTCGTGTTTCTGCTTGTTCAATCTTGCATCGCCCGTTGTATACTTTGCATCCCTCCCCATGTAATGCATTTTGCCCCCTCTAATTAACTTGCTTATTCACGACAGCCCTTTCTCCATGTCTATTTGACTTCAGATGCCTCTATCTACGGCATCCTTCTACTACACAACATGGTGTCTCTTGTGCGCCCTTGCAGCTTGGCCCAGGTGCACACCATGCCCTATACTAACTTGCACATGTGCATCGGCCTCTGCCCCGACTCACTCATGTGCCTTCCACCCGCACCTCCCTATTTCTCTTCCGCCCTTGTAGAAGAGTTTGTGAGGATTTCTCCCTCGGTGACACCGAACCCCTCCGGTGCACCACGCTCACTAACCCGGCGCCACTATAAGTAATTTCGGCTGAGCCCAGCATCCCCTGCTGCGCTCATCACATCTACCACTAATCGTCTTCCATTCTTTTAGAAATTGTAACACACACACGCCAGTCAAGAGCCTGTCCTCCCCGGTGATTTATGCAACATGGGACCTGAAGCACCTCGTGCATGGCCCCCTGCGGTCTTTTAAGTAAGTCCCCCGCGCTTCTTCACGCAGCCATCCTCGGCGCCTCGCATACCCTCATTAATGCTGTGCCTCCTCCCCAGCTTGCCGCCACCACACTTGGATTCTTTCCCTAAGACGCCTCGGTCTGATTACATTAGACACCGCTACAACCTACTTGAGTCCCTGCTGCTCGTCCAGTAATTTCGTCTCTGGTTCTCTTCAAGCATGCCCCTGCTGTTGGTCAGTCACATATCCTAATCCTACTTATTATCCGCTACAGATCATTTGGCAAGCTAGACCTGCGCTACACTCGCTCCCACTCACTGATTGCTGCCAGCCCCAATCTTTGGAACGACATAGCCTTGACAGTAAGAACAGCACCCACGCATTTTTCTGAACTGCTTGGGCAATTGGGGCTGCATCAAAAGAACACTAGATTGGGGTTTCCTCTCCATGATCCAAATATTTTTGCTTTTTTTTTACGTTGAGCCTGGTAGCAGGCATGCGCTGCTCTCCGAGGTTTGTTGTATTTAGTCACGTTGGTCAGCCATGCCCACCACTTTCCATTTGTTCCTACTTGTCCATTTCTAACAATTGCTAAGGCATACAATCAAGAAATCGCTGTAACAAAATGCCCCTACACTTGTGTATCGGATCTTTCCCTGTTTGCTCGCATACTATGATTACTTTAAGGTACACGCAAATAGGAAAACAAACAGACTGCATTTTTACTTATGTTTATTTTGTACGGGTTTCCTTTTTACTGTATTTACTGAAGATTCATAAAATATTCTGAAGAAAAAAATAGCCAGGTTTTAAGGGATTTTCCAAATTTAATTTGGGATTGTTTCTTGGAAATTACTATCACAAGTTTATTCCATTGGCTATTACTTTTTTTGCATTACTTCTTCCCTATGTCTCTCTCCCCCACTCTCTTTCTCTCTCTCGCTCTCTCTCTCCCCCTCCCTCTCTCTCTCTGTCTCTCCCTCTCTCTTTCTCGCCCGCTCTAATTCTCTATCTCTATTCTTTCTCTCTCTCTCCTTAATTCTCTGTCTCCTCCCTTTCTCTCCTTCTCTTTCTCCCCCCTTCTTTCTCTCTCTCTCTCTCTCCCCCTTCATTCTCTCTCCTATCGTTCTCTCTTCTCTCACTCACTCCCCCACTTGAGTTCAATCTGCCATTGCTTCTTCCATTCTTTCTCTCTTGTATTCGCTCCTTCACTTTCCTCCTCTTTGGCATGCAGGTTGTAACAAGCATTGGCATAGCCCATAGGTCTCGCCTTTAGGACCTTATAAGTGTTTAGCCATGCAACAGTTAATGTCGTTGCAGTAAGGATATTGTGCTGCATAACTAAATACTTATAAGGTCCCAAAGGCGAGACCTATTGGCTATGCCAATGCTTGTTTGAGTTGACGATATTCTTGTTGTAAGTATTTCTGGCCTGGCGAAGAAGTTTTAGGTGATCTGCCGAGGGGTGCTGTCTCCAGATTCTTTCGATTTGTCAGAGGGATCTCCTCTCGTTGTTGAGGGAACCAGTGAACCATGGGTTTCTATCTTTGACTTGAGTTCTTTTTAGTTAAAGAGGGGCTAGGTCATCCAAGATGTTCGACATTGTAACAGAGTAGTGATCATTTAGGTCACTGACCGAGGTGATGTGGTGGGGGTAGGGGGGGGGGTTGGTCGGATTTGCAGCGAATCTCAAATTCATTGAGGTCTAGGTTTTTGGTGTCTCTGGCCCAGCGTTTAGGGAGCACCGGTTGTGGTGTCCATGTCCTGCGGGTGCCAGGTAGCATGAAGGGTGGTGGTCTGACCAGTCGCAAGGGTCGATCGATATAAGTTTGACGGTTGTCTCCTTGGAGATGATCCAGTCTAGAGTGGCCCCTTTCGAGTGGGTTGGGAGGGGGCAAGCTTGGGTCAGGGCTAGATCAGTCATGAGGTCTATAATGGTGTTGACATGAGGGTCGTTGAGGTCATTCCAGTGCAGGTTGAAGTCGTCGAGGAAAATGTCTTTGGTGTTGGGGGAGTACTTGGTCGTGATGACTTCCATGAGGTAGTCAGTGAAGGATTCGTTAGTGCCTGGGGGGTGGTAAAAAATGTGTAGGTTACATAGGTGGGTGGTGTTACTACCGACTAAGAGGGCTAGGTATTCGCAGGAATCAGTGGAATCTGTTAGAAGCTCTGTGACAAGGAGGTTAGAGCGATGGATGAATGCGATTCCGCCACCTTTTTTGTTATGTGGTCTGTCTAGACTTGTAATGTTAAAGTTGGGGAGGATTAAGAGGATCGAGGCATGGGGATGATGCATCATTAGGCTTTGATTCTGTTAGAATGGCTACGTCGGTGTTGTTATTCAGAATGAGAGCAGCGACATCGGCTGCATGCTTTATTGCGGAGCGGCAGTTGATTAAAAGCCCAGACAGATCAGGGAGGGGGGTGGTAGCAGAGGTCGGGATGGACAGGGGTACAGGTGCAAGGTTGCTTGTGATCGCCCTTCTATTACAGAGGGGGGCTGATCTGTATGGGTCAATAGGGACCGTGCAGATGGGGTCAGCGGCACTCACGTCAGGTAGACAAGGAGAGGTAGGGGCTGCGTTATGGTCATTGAGAAGATCCTGGATTTCCTTTTCAGTGAGGTCTTGTGAATTAGTTGTGAAGAGGGAAAAGTTGTAGGAGAGGGCGAGGTCAAGGGTTTCCTCCTCTGATAGGCAGCTAGTGTGCTTGCGGGGGCGGAGATGTCTCAAGGTTGTCAGTAGAGGGCGTTTGGGAAGCTCTGGGATAGGAAGGGAGGACAGCTGAGGCATGAGGTTTGAGAGAGAGTTCGGCGAGGTGGAGGAGGTTTGTTAGATCGAGGATGGAGGAGTGGAAGCTCTGAATTATTTTGGAGGCTCTGGAATGCAGAGAGTGGATAGCTGCGGAGGGGGGTTAGAGGGTAAGGGTGGGTGTGCAATGGGTCGTGGGGGGTGGCTTGAGTGTTAGCAGGGCTGGCATGACCTGCAGCAGCAGGAGTCGCTGGGGAGGGGGGGTTAGGGGGCAAGGGTGGGCTGTGTTAGGAGCCGTGGATGGGGGGGCTATAGTGTTAGCGGGACTGCATGACCTGCTACAGAAAGAGTCACTGAGGAGGGGGCATTGGAGGGCAAGTGTTAGCGGGGCTGGCATGACCTGCAGCAGCAGGAGTCGCTGGGGAGTGGGGGGTTGGGGGGCAAGGTGGGCTGTGTTGGGAGCCGTGGAAAGGGGGGCTATGGTGTTAGCGGGGCTGGCATGACCTGCTACAGGAAGAATCACTGAGGAGGGGGTGGTTGTAGGGCAAGGGAGGGCTATGTTGGGGGTCATAGAGAGGGTGACTTGAGTGTTAGCAGGGCTGGCTTGATTTGCCACAGCAAAAGATGGAGATGACGTAATGGTCTTAGCGTCCGAGCGGGGAGCATGGCGGGAGGAGACCAAGGGTCCAGGGTTTATTTCGCTTGGGGTGGTTGTGGGAGGCTTGATGTGTATGAGGTGTGCTGTGATGGAAGCCGTGGATTCCGATTGGGGATCAAGGACGAGTGGAATCACGGGTCTCAGGTCCGAAGTGTTAAGGAGGTTGGTAGGAGTAGTGAGGGGGTTGTGGTGTTCCATGTTGGGTTGGGGATCATGGACGGGTGGAATCATGGGTCTCAGGCCCGAAGTGTTAAGGAGGTTGGTAGGAGTAGTGAGGGGGTTGCGGTGTTCCATGTTGGGCAGGGGTGTTGGAGTAAGGTTAGGCCGTGAGTTGTTCGGCGTCCCGGTGATATGGTTTCAGAGAGTGGTAAAAAGATCTGAGAATTTGTCAAGATTTTTTGTTGAGGCTTGGATCAGTACAATGCCGCTTTTGTAGAGGGTGATTGTGAGGGCAGCAAAAGTAGGTAAATAAAGACATACACACATTGGGGCCGATTATGATGGCGGACGGACCTGAGTCCGTCCGCCACCATAGCGTAGGAGGGAACCTCCGCATTGCCTGGGGAGTTCCCTCCTGTGCAATTAGGATGTGACCGCCACCCTGGCGGTCACATCCTGGATATTTAACATTGCGGAGGGTGCTGCTTCAAGCAGCACCCGCCGCAATGTTAAAAGTGCATGTTTAACATTTACATGCACAAAGCGGCAGGCACCGCGCGGTGCCTGCCGCTTTGTGCATGTAAATGCTGGGGGGTACCATAGGTACCCCCCATGTGCACCCCCCACCTGCCAACACCCTGGGGGCCCGCAACAGGCCCCCAAAATCAAAAGTACACATGCTTTTCCACGGCAGAAAAACCGCCGCGGAAAAGCATGTTTAGAAATGCATCCTAATTCGGCTGGCGGTGTCTGATAGACACTGCCAGTCAAATGCGAGCTTTTCCGCCGCGGTTGTAATCCGACCGCGGCGGAAAAGCGGCGGACAGAAACCAAGACCCACCAGCCATCGTAATGCGGCGGTGGGTCTTTGGTGAGTCCGCAGAGGATTTTCCGCCTCCTCCGGGCCGGAGGTGGCTTCCGCCGGCCCGGAGGAGGCGGAAAATCCTCCATCATAATGAGGCCCATTGTTTGTAACTTGTAGCAAAAACGTACAAAATGCAGTTTAATCTAAGTATCTTTCAAAATAAACTTTGAGTTACACTTAGGCCTATGTGAAATTCTAATTGTGCCAGCGTAATTTGCGTAGTTTTGAAAATTTCACATTATGAAATTTACACATAATTATTTAGATAATTACATTTGCCACGTTGACTAATGAAACCTCTGTGCAGGGAAGAATCGGAACCTGGGACACACAGAAATGACGTGTTCAACACAAATGTGAGCAAAATCTTTCCAATGTAAGTGGCAGCTCTTAAATGCGCCCGGTTAACAAAATGTCAGGTTGGTTTTTTGGCTGAGTTAGCCGTTCAGATCGTTTTTTTAGAACAACACTACAATTATGAATGTGAGCAGCAGTTCTTTTAGCATCACCAACTAGAAAATCAGCTTGAAATTACATTTTCAAATTGAATTTTCACCTGAACACATGCTGCGGCTAATTTCTTGAGCAAGAAACACATTTTTGATTAAACAGGAAAAAAAGTGCCACAGAGACTGTGATGCTGGTGTACATACAGTAGCAACTTCCACTTCCTGTACTGAAGACTCCCCCCTCTGTTTTGTTCAGTCCTTCGTCATTTTGGATTATGATTTTAGAGAGAAAGCATAATTTGCAATCTCTGCTCCATCCAGCACTTTTGTGTTTCTTTTCTTTTTGTTTCTTTGTTATTGAATGGCCAGAAGTTAGGAGTTGGGACTGTTGAGGAATTAAGTTGTCTTAAGAAATAAAGTTTGCTCATTTTTTGGAATGGTAGCAGCCTGAAGTTGTAAACACATTTTCTTAATTTCCTTATGTTTTTTTGTAAATTTAGTATGGATGTGTCAGTCATTTTACTGTTTTGTCGTTTTAATGTTTGGGCATGCTCTGCCCTGCAGTAGGACTTGAGTGTATTTTTATTTGCATTTCTCACATTCTCACTGGCACTGTGCTTTTCATATTTTAAAAAACCTTTTAGGGGCTTGTGGATGGTCTTGTATCAAATGCGAAATGTACGGTACTTTTCGTCTGCATGTGCTTGTTTGTGGATAGCATCTTGGTAGCTGCTGAAGTTCAGACCCATGATGTCAGAAGCTGTTCATTTGTTCCTACCTACCTTCTTCCCCATGAGCTTGTCAACCGTTGTTTTAGTTTATCTAGATGTGACATGGTTGATATTGTGCTTAATGTTCATTCTGCAGCTTTTAAAATTATGTTGGAGGGGTAATTGATGTTGCCTTCGACTGATTGTGGTTGGGGAATTTTGAAAGTTTATTTCATTTTCTTTTATGACATTACTGTCTAAGTCATTGTGGGTGAAGGGCAGTCCCATGTGTGGGCCCAGAGCACATTTTGGGTTAATAGCATGTATTTTCCCAACCCTTTCTCTGCAATGTTAGAAGATGTTTTGGAGGGGTGGAAGGGGTGTGCTCCAAGCCGGACTGGGCAATCACATTCCTTGTTTCCCATTTCTCCTTCTTTGCTGGTCATGCAGCAGTGGTCTTCTTCTTTTCTGGTCAGGCAGCGGTGTAGCCAGGGTGTGTTTGTCATAAGTCGCCATTTCCAGCACATGTGTGCACGTGTGTGTGTGTTTTGTCATTGTGTTCCATGCCTCTTTCTTAGCTGACCATGCGGCGACCACCATTTTGTGGAGCCAGTGAGTGTGTGGTGGATCACTTTGTCTTTGTTTTCCATACCTCCTCCTTCGCTGGCCATGTGATGGATTGGTCAGCTACATCATTTGGTGCAGCAAATGTGTGTTTCAATATTTTTATTTCACTTTTAAAAGCCATTTTCAGGAAACAGTGATGACAAACGTACAACATTTTTGTAAGAAATGTTTTTTTAAATATGATACATTTATTTGTGCTTGTGGCTGATTGTAGTACAGTGTTGTTGTTTTTGATTTATTTATTTGATAGGTTCCTCATGGGTTCTGGAGAGACACCAGCAATTATTTAATGTATTATTTGATTTTTATCTACAAACCCTTGACTCCAACATGGTTGCGTTGGGCAGACAACAAATTAGCTTTTCCTGTGTAATGTCTAGCAAAAAATGATTAACTTATACAGGGGTACAATACTGATAAGCATTTGCGATTATGTCTTGTATTACATTGGCTAGATTTCCCAAGTCTCACTGACTTTCTGTTTCATTTTTATTGCCTGTAGGTGCACGAGTCATCATGTCAAGCACGTGTCCACGCTGGTGACCTCTCTCTCCCACAAAGCACTCGTGAGGTGTGTTTTTATCTCTCATATTTATTCCAGAGGCCATGAGCAGAGTTTGTCTTTTCTATCTTTTTGTTCATGGTAAAAGTTGATGTCTTTTTTTAAATTTAAATTGGCTAGGTATGTAAATCTAGAGAGTATCTAGTCACTTTTCTTCAAATCAAATTTCAATAATGATATCGCTCTCATCATTACTTCTCAACTGATGATTTCATCCCCACAATTTCAGTTATATAAATTATTAATATCTATCATCCCCTCAATGATTAAAAGGAAGAAAAACACTGTTATTATTTCATATGTATTGCTCTATATAGAAATACAACCAATACAAATTTAGAAAGTGTCTTTCTTTTCCATATCCCAGGCATCTCTTCTCATTGACAGATATCTACTTAGTAAGTCCTGGTAAGGGGAGACAAAAGCACCAAGCAATATGAATTTCATCCAGTATTCCCCTCTTTTTTCTAGATACTTTTTCCAACAATTATCAATTTTGTACACAACGTTTTGACTCAGAGATATGAGGGAGAGCATGAGATATTGGCTAAAAATGGACCTCAAGATAAAGTGTCAGGAGAGGAGTGTGTGTAAATGGAATAATTGAGTTTTGGGTGGTAATCAATGTAACTGACCAGGCAAGCAATAAAAGGCTTTCTATACCATAAAGTTCTCCTAAAAGTATCCCCTTCATACTAAAAAAGTGATGCTCCACAAAAGGTTGCAATTCGCAAATGTGAGCCACTTTTTTTTGTAGGTGGCCGGGCCAATTTTTTGTCGCAATCCGACTTACTAACCGCTTTCACAAACTAATTTTATCATCTTAAATGCAAAAACAAATGCATAAGTTGCTGATGGCCATATACTGGGTAATATTGAAAACAACAGATAAATAGGAAGTTTATAAGTTTTTGTGAAGAACAAAAAGTCAATATAGTTTATATGCTGAATACACTGAGCACTCCTTCTCTACTGAACTCAAGTTGTTGCCTTATTTCCAGGAACTTAAGAATTTGAATGAGAACGAGTTCCAAGGAATCCCAGCACGGTACGTAACACATCCTTTCAAAACAGAGCATTCACACCGTACCACTTTAGAGATTCAGGACCTGTTTGGTAAAATGATTTTTCGTTGCCTATGTTTGCAGGTTTCTGCTCTGTTTCAATAATGTAACTTGCAGGTGGCAGAGAAAAAAAGGAAGAAAACAAAGTCAGCAGGTGAAGATATTCCAAGGATGGAGCCCTTCCGAGCACTCACGCAAAGAAGCATTGGCGGAAGCAGGATTTAGAGGTAAGAAACAAATTTAAAATAACTGGAAATCGTTCATGCACGGACACAGCTTTTGAAAGTAGCTATATCTGACAATTTGGCCGCCATTCCCACGAAAATGTGGACTTGCGGGTGCAACGTTCTAATGCATTGGACGCAATCGGCGTACAACAGAAAACACCACCCGTGCTCCACCACTGGTGCTTTTGCAATTGTGACAATACCTATGTAATTTTCTAATTGGAGAAAACTAGTGAGGTTACAGCTGGAATATATTAAGGGCAATGGATGCCAGCTTTTATGCAATTCCTATTTGCTTCATTTAACCAGAAAATAAGTCAATGATTGTTTGAATAAAAGCAAAAATGAAAGAAATTCAAAAGGTTGCAAAGCCCGCTGCGTCCCAGCTTGCGTATCATTACTTAAACTTTCCCCTGAAGTGATTTCACGTTTAGCTGTTTAAACATGCCAATTTCTGAAAGAATACAGAGGATTTTTTCAACATTTTTTTTCGAGAAGAGGTTAAAGAGAAATACATGATGCACACATTCAAAATTGTTTTCAAAAACTGAAAGTCTACTACAGGGAAAGTCTTGAAGGCAATGCGCATTTTTCAATATCAAAAATAAGCCAAAAAGAAGTCAGGAGGACCTCCACCCACAAACTTAATCCTGGTTCATGTTCAGAAACAAATTCTATGAAATATAAAGGATAGGTATTCTTCTACATGTCAATCTTATACTAAGTATGAGACGCCCTTCAGTCTCCCTTCTCTCCCCTCTCTATTCCTTCCTGCCTACACATAGCTAGCTTCTTGTTATCCATATAATTCTTTCTCAGACCCTTAACCCCACTTTCTAGTTATTTCTTATTACCAACGCCTCCACCTTTACACTCCCAGCCTCCATCTTCCTACCTTTCTGCTCCCTCCCTTCAGATATCATTACTTTTCTTGCTTCATTTCCCTTGCTCTCCACCGTCTCTTCCCTCCCTCTCACTTCCTCACTACTCTACGCCTGCCCGTCTTTCTCTGTTTACCATGTCAGTCTTCTCCTTCACCCCGATTCTTTCAACACCTAAGCTCCATGACCTCCTTTGTCAATCATTGGGGCATATGTACAAGGAGTTTACGCCATCTTAGCGTCAATTTTTTGACACTATGGCTGCTTTTTTTATTGGTTTATTTATAAGTTGTGTAACTACAAAATCCAGACTGAATCTGGGATGAGGGAACCAGAGGAATGGGATGCTGGGAGCCGACAGCCTTCAACAGAAACTGTTCACCACAATGAAGCCGCTCCCAGTGGGGTGTTGCTAGTGCTAGTGCAGATCAATCTGTGAGTGCAGGCATCTCACAAAAAACTGAAGGACTGGTCTCACACACCACATGATGTCGTGCTTCATCATTGACCTTTCCTCGCCCTGTAAAAACTCGGTTTGATAGAGGGCGGGCATAGACCTGATGACAGGGATGCACTTCTAAAGTAAGTGGGGGCCCATAGAAAAATATAGTGAGGTTAAAAATCCATTACAGATGTCAAATTAAAATTTAATATTACTGGCATCTATATGGTAGATAAAACAAGGGGATTGGTGTATTGGGGATATTATTGTCCCCCCATCGATATTAATGGAGTCGACATGTTTCTGCCAAATGGCCCAATTGGGGCTGTGGCATTCATCAGGACCGAGACAAACAATTAAACTGCAGGCTCCACTCTTACCAGACTGTGGTGAGAGGATTTCCACTCAGTGGGGTGATGTAGATCACACTCCACCGTGATATGGCCTATATCTAAAGCCCTATAGTTGGGACACTGTGCCCCATAGGAGGGTGAGGGCAGGAGACCCCTTAGTTCAAACGTAATTTGTGACGTGATTTCCGCCTCTGTACCTATATCTGTGATCCTCCGCTCCTCGACATCGGGCTTTAGATGCCAGCAATATTAAAATTTAATTTGACATCTGTAATGGCTTTTTAACCTCACTTTATTTTTTTTATGGGCCCCCACTCAGTTTAGAAGTGCATCCCTGTCGTCAGGTGTATGCCCGCCCTCTATCAAACCAAGTTTTTAGAGGGCGAGGACTGGTCAAGATGAAGCATGACACCAGGTGGTGTATTTACAAGTTGCCACTAACTGCAGTTAGTTCTGGCGTAAACATGCATTTTTCAGATCGCCACTTCTGTTAGCGGGACGTAATGAAAATGAGATGCAAGGTAGGCGTACCGGTGCAAAAACTGTCACTAACCCCACTTCCCAATATTTACAAGGAATTCCTTGTATGGTGCAAGACCAAAAAACTGCCTCTAACTCCAGTTAGAGGCAGTTTTTTTTAAGACAAGAAAAAAGCTGGTCTTAAAAATGGTGCAAACACTTGGGGCTTAATTTCAGAAGGTTTTGGTGCTGAACAGCACTGCAAGGAATGTTACTGCGTTGCCCTGTGACAAAACTACAGGGCAGGAATGGGCACCATCAATAAGATAGGATGCATTCCTGGGCCTCATTTATGAAAAGTGTTGCATCGCTGTATCAAAACAGCGTTGTAACACTTTTCACTATGCCCTTCTTGCGACACCATGGATGCGCTGTATTCACTGTATGGCGCTCCATGTCGCAATTAATGGCATAATAATTAATAATAATCATTGCTGCAGTTCTGGCACAAGCATGAAGCAACTCCAGCAGTGCATGGGGCCAGCCTATCCCTGTGGCACTGCGTCACTCTTATGGGGTAAGGCGTAAGGTACTGATAGAGTGGCGTCCTACAATTGCTGCAATGAAATCTGATGCCTTTCACTGCACCACTCCTATGAGCCTTTGTTCCAGGGGAACGTCCACCCATCATACATCATACCTGATGCAGGTATAATGTGACATAGGGCTTCACAAGGTCACGCATATGCCTAGATGTATGTGTTCTGCTTGTATGGTTTGTTCTACAAATCGAATAAAAGCTTTTGAACTGAACTGAACTGAGTCACTTTGCAAATACGGCGCGTGCTTGGTGCAAGAATCATGCTGCAAGTATGTCAAGAAAATGACGTACCAGCGGGGTGAAACTGTAAAAAGGGGCTCATGAATAAGCCTCCTTTCTTTTTCCCCTACATTGGCGCACAATGGCTGCCATGCGCCAACACAGGGACCCTTGTGCCATGGTGCAATGGTGACTGTGTTGTGGAGTTGATTGATGTTGTGGCTCCATCTCTTCACGAGACGTCTGCAGGTGGGGCTGGACTAGTGGAGGGTGGGAGTGAACCAGTTGGCCTTCTTGGAGTGTTGTTTACCTGGTCTTTTCTTGAGGATGTCAGTGTGTCTGCGCAGTTGGAGAGCCATCGGTGGAGGTTGCGCCCTGCGGTTTTGACATCTGTAAGAATTGACGGAGTGGTGGTGCTGCAGGATATGACGGGAAGTTCTTCTATGGCCTTGATCCAGCTGTGGCGGGAGGGAGCAATGTTGGCAATGGTGTACAGTGGGCGTGGTTAAGGTGTGATGTAAACAATGATGGTCGGTACAGGAGAGTCCTGTAGTGTGGCTGTAGTTGAAGTTCTCGCTGGTGGAGTAGACAGGATTGAGTGCGTGTCAGGCTATGTGGGTGATGCGGTGACTAGCTGCTTGAGTCTGACGTTTGTGAGGTTCCCCAGGAAGGGGGTGGTGTTCTGGTCACTGGGGTTGTCCAAGTGGAACTTGAGGTCTCCGAGTAGGATGTAGTTGGTGGATGGGAGAGCCTGGGGTGCGATGAGGTCTACAATCGCATTGGTGAATGTAGGTTCATGGCCAGGGGGGCCTGTAGATGAGGGTGCTGCAGAGGATGGTGTTGGGGTTGGTCCGGATCTTGAAGGGGAGGTGTTCCATTGTAACCGTTGGGTCATTTGAGTGCGTGGTCAGTCGGAGTGTGCTTTTTTAGATCATGGGAGTGCCTCCTCCTGGGCACTCGTGGTGGACCGTGAGCGTGAATTTGTAGCAGTCATGGATTTTTTTGTAAACAGATTTTATTGAGCTTCATGACAGTTAATGCCATATTGAATAAGTACAAATTTAGATTCATTTGTCCAGTCCTTACTATAGTATTACAAAGAAATACCCCACAATAGCAAGGCATCTAGCGGTGTAACCTAACAACGTAGATCCCGTAATCTACTACAAGGGCAGCCATATTTGCATTAATATCATGGTAATCACTTATTTGCTTATTTGCAACTCTACGGTTCCCGTGTATCTATTTAAACTATCCCCAACTGTTCCCCCTACCCTGCCCTCCCACCCAGGCATGTCACATTAGTCACCTCACTAAGCAGCCAATTCAGTGGCAGTCCTTCTCTACTTTCAATGTTCTCTGGTACAAATTCAGTTAGTATCATTACCATCAGAGAGGGCCCGTCAATCATGAACTTGCTGCGATTGTTTAGTTTGGTACAGGGTAATCAGTCATTCGTAACGTGGACCTCTCCCACCTGTTCCACCTCTCCCATATTTTCGGGGTTATTTAACAAGTCCAGCAACGCTGCCCATGCTCTAGCTGACTCCAGTGTCTTCTCTTTCCCCGTCTTTCTAGCTATCTGCAATCAAACAGAGCTGTCACACTCAGCCCATTTTATAAACTCTTTTTTCCACCTAGACATACTAGGGTCATCTCTCGACTTCCAGTGGCTGGTGATATCTCTTTTGGCCAAGACCAACCCGCCTTCCTGGAACTTACTTGTTATTTTATTCTTAGCAGTGTGGGGGAACCAGTGTAGTAGGCAATAATAAGGGGTATTTGCTATCTC
This sequence comes from Lissotriton helveticus, assembly GCF_964261635.1. NCBI lineage: Eukaryota > Metazoa > Chordata > Amphibia > Caudata > Salamandridae > Lissotriton > Lissotriton helveticus. Next base: position 1,357,531,584 of record NC_136065.1, read on the forward strand.
TTTTTCAATCATTTCCACCATAGCCGTGGTTACCTCCTCCCAGAATGTCCCTATGCATGGACATCTCCAAAACATGTGTAAGAATTCTGCCCCTATTTTATGGCAGCGCTGGCATGCTGCTCTTTGCATAGTAAAGTATTTATTGATTCTATCCGGTGTAAGGTAGGCCTGGTGCAGCACGTAAAATGTTTACTAATTGAAACCTTGCGTTCCTGGTTCTTTTTCATGCTCTTTCCATCAGTACCCCCCAGTCCTTTTCCGCTATGGGTTTGTCCAAGTCTGCCTCCTACTCCCTATGTACCTTAGTCAGAGGGGGGAGTGTTGTGTATGTGAGACAGCGATACAGACATGTGACCGCCTTAAAAGGTACCAGCTGCAGAGACCATATAATGACACCCTTTCTTATGGCTGCTATATGGGCAGTGTGTAACAGAAAATCTCCACCCGGTATGTCATAGCGGTCTCTAAGCTCAATAAATGGGATATATTGCCCTCGATGGGCCTTGCATATAATTAGGGCTCCCGGTTTTCCGTTTTTACGGATTTTTACATATAAATACAGACGGAAAACGATATTTCCTTTGTCTGTATTTATATGTAGAAACGGCAAAATACTACCACATTTTGCCGCGCTGCCGAGCTCCAGTTCAGTTTCCTTGCCACGAACTGTTTATCCCTCTCGCAGCCGCTTAACCATCTAATCAGCAGTAAACTCTCTCACCCGCACCACTTTCGTCCCAGTTGTCCGACTCACTACACATGCGTGAGTCACCTCACTCATCCCCACTGCAATTGTGTAACATTAGCCCCCTGAGGCTGAGCACGAGCAGAGAGCAGCGAAGGTGAACCCAGGCTGATTGAACAACCCAGGGGTAAGAGGGACGCAAAGGGTTAACAGACTCCAAGTGGCAGAAAGAGGCAGAGGGAAACTTTCCCGGAACTCGACCACGTAGTGCGCCTGCCTCAGCTTGTCACAGAAGCCTCACATCGTATGCATATTAATTGAACGTGTGTGTGTTCATTTAGACTTCCTATTCACTGCGGAGTTGTGGCTTTTCGTGTTGCTGCAAAACCCATAATCTGAGGCCAAAACATCAAGGCTCATTTACACATCAGTTCCTGGCATCTTTTTGAATAATACAGTTTTCCTCTGCGAAGGTCCCGACCCTGGGCCCCACTAACTCTGAAGTTAGGAAATTCTTATGCCTGACTGCAGAGGCGGCGCAACTAGAGGCAAATTTCAGGGTCGGAGGGGGAGTGGGCTGAAAGTTTAAGCAATAGGTAGAGTGGCGCTGCAGGGGCTCTTAGAGGGGTTGAAACAATAACAAAGCCTCATTAACATGAAAATGGTCTTTTAAAGACCTGTAAACCTGTGAAGTGCTCGGGTGCAGCGGGGTGTGTGCCCAGGATGCTGTCTCATCCCGGGCTGCCACACACGAGGAGGGGGGGTGGGGGCTGAAGCCCTTTGATTCCAATGGGCCTGCCTGACTGTGAGGCTCCCTCCACATTCAGTTCCCGTCGTTGGTGTGACAGCGGTTTGTTTAGAGAGTGTGGCTGTCTGGGTCACCAGGCACTGGGGTGGGCAGAGGCCACTGATGACCCCCGGAAGGTGGAAGGTGCTTGTGTTGTGATGTCTCATAGGTTTCTTTTTTTTGTTATTTTTCTATAGTGTTAAGATGCTTAATGTGGGAGTTGTAGAGTCCACAATGTAATGTGACATTCACCAGCATGTGTTTTTGCAGTGTGCCCTGAATATTAGTTTGGGAGTGGGCACCATGGAACAAACCTCCCCATGCACCCTCGAAGTGTAGACTCGTGTCATTGCCACATTCCATCTACTCAGTTAAACATTTCACTTTGCCCTAGAACCTGCCCCATCTCACTCAGAAATCACTTCTGGTCAACACTCTCAAAGGTGGATTTGGGGAGTATATATTCATCAAACCCTGCTCTTTATTACTTTCTAATGTCGTATTTCATGTATCCCTTGTGCAAGAAGCTTATCCATGCTTGTCTGCTCGGTGCCTGCCCTGGGGTGTACAGAATGCCCCAACTGCTTGATCGTTTTCTTCCAGTTACTCCAATTATGCATTTCATGTGAAGCTCACAGAAGCATTCAGTTTTAGCTGGCGCTATAAAAAAGATTGGACAACAATGGAGGTTTACCACTGTACACTCCTCTGAGAAGTTGGGGAAAAATGAAGGATAATGTTGAATTGTCTGTTTCTCATTGAGATTTATATACGTTGTTGCATTGTTGTTATTACTTCCTGTTATACTTTGTTGAATTCTTCTATCAATGCTATGTCTTGTAAAGTGCAATGATACCCTAGGTTCTAGCCAGCACTATATACAACTCCCAATTAAGCCCCAGCGGTGCAGTGCCCCCCCTCCCCCCCAGCCTAGTTAACAAGTGAATGGCCTTTTAAAAACCTGTGAAGTACTCGGGTGCAGCTGGCAGCTCAAAAACTATGTGTGTTCCTGTCAGTATTGCCACTTCCCCCCTCTCTGCCCAGGATCTTCTGTGCCCGCCCAAGTTCATCATCAAATGATTAAATATTAGGTGGACATGAAACCTGCATTCATACATCGTCCTTTCTGTCGGTGTATCTCCCTGTTCCTCTCTACGTGCCTGAGTGTGCACTGTCTGATTGTTTTTGCATAGGGTGAGACTGAGTTCATGCCTGTCTGTACTTTGTCTGTGTGTATCAGCCTCTGCGTGTTGGGTTGTGGTTATAGGTACCTGATTCTCCCTTGCTTGACCTGGCATCCCTCACACTCCTTGCCCTTCCCCCAGACTTAAACCTCCTGCAAATATTGAAGGGGTTTTCAGTGGTCTTCATTTCATTCACAAACCAGAAAGAGCCTCAATGTCCTCAAAGTCTCTTGAAATGCACATGTGCTTGTACTACAATGGCAAAGTTTTCAGATGAATGTATTGTGTTGACCAATAACAACCGGGCGCATGCGTGCATTGTCAATTAAAATAAATGTGGAAAAATACTAGCTGTAGCGTCGTCTTTTGCTTGTGGCAAAAATAAATGTGGATAAATACAGAAAAAATGCCCAAAAAATAAATATGGATAAATACAGACGGAAATGGCAAAAAAATAAATACCATAAAACTGGGAGCCCTACATATAATCAATGGGATTTCTGGCGCGTAGGGGCGTCTTATTTTGGAACGTCTCAGGCTCCTGTTCCAGCATTTACGTGCTGTCCTCAGGTCCGTAGGGATGTCCCGGTCTCGGCAAGGAAGTCTCAGTATTATTCTTGATAAAAGCCCCAAGTTTGAGGTCTTCTCTCTTCGCTCTCCTGGCCTCTAAGTTTGTCTCCCACCCATTTTGTGAGCCATTGCAGTTGTGCTGCTATATAGTAGTTCTCAAAGTCAGGAACTGTAACCCTCCCTCAGTCTCATGAGAGTAGTGAGTGCTACCCTGCATCTACAGGCCCCCCAAATAAACGCTGGCACTAGTGACTTGAGTTGATTAAACATTTGCAGTGGGATCCGAACCGGCAGCACTCCATAATAATACAGTAGTCTTGGGAGTGTCACCATCTTTAGGAAGGCAACTCTACCCACCACCGATAGAGGCAGGGACCCCCAGAAGTCGAAACTACTCTTAACCCCTCTCAGGGCTCTCCCTATGTTCCCTTCCAATAAATCTCCATGAGAGTGATATATTTGGGTGCCTAGGTATGTCAAGCAGCGAAATTCCCATTGTACTACCTCCATTTCATGTGGGCCAGCTCAAAGAGCTCGGACAGGAAGCAGAGATGATTTGGCCCAGTTAACTTTTAGGCCCGCTTCTCTCCCCAGTCCATGAAGACATTCTTTTGCCCCTCGGGGTGCCCTACCTGCATCTTCCAGAAACAATAGCAGATCATCTGCATATAGTGCAATATGGTGGCTCTGGCGTGCCGCCTCAAAACCCTGGAAATAGTGACCTGTACGAGCCCCCGGCTGCCAGCGGATCCCTAGCCAGGGCAAACAGCAAGGGTGACAATGGACACCCCCGTCGTGTACCTCACTCTATTCTGCAGCTTCCAGAGATAAGCCTACACGTCCTGACCCAGGCAGTAGAGTATGCATACAACAGTGTCGTCAATTATTGAATGCAGGACCCAAGCCAAATCTCTTCATGACCTTGAATAGATAGGTCCATTGAAGACTATCAACGGTCTTTTCAATATCCACAGCAAAGATGGTCCAATCATCTGCACAGTTGAATCTTGCCTCCAAGACCTGAAGAAGCCGTCTGACATTTAAAGAGGTATTTCTGGCGGGACTGAAGCCTGCTTGGTCACTGTGTATTAATGTTGACATATGGAAGAGAAGACGAGTTGCCAGTATCCGACTTAGAATTATATAGTCTAGCTCAAGCATAGACAATGGCCGGTAGGCCCCTGTGTCTCATGTAGGTTTCTCCAGTTTCAATAGTGGTATAAATAACGCCTCTCTCATTTTGCAGGGAAGATGTCCCTCTTGTTTCGCCTGATTGTACAGTTCTACCAGTTTAGGAGCGAGTAGGTCCGCATAGGTCAAGTAGAACGCCACCGGGAGTCCATCTGTACCCGGCGTTCTATTTCGGGCCATATTCTTTATGGCCCTTGCACATCGTTCACCTCTTTATCTCTTCCCAAAGTCTTTGCTATTTCTTCTGACACCACCGGAACCTCTACAGCACTCATAAAATCAGCCAAGTACTCAGGCATTGGGGACTGCTTGCTCTTATAGAGATCAGTGTAATATTCAAGAAATCTTTTGTTAATGTCCTCAAGGCCGGACTGCCTACCAGGCATTTTAGTGTGCTGCCAAGTTGGGGACTGACTTAATTGATGGGGACCTGTGTGTGCTTAAAACCATTTGTTTTGCTTTGTTTATTTAGAAGCACACGCAGGTCCCCATCAACGAAATCAGCTCCCAGCTTGATAGCACGCCAAAATGCCTGGTAGCCAGTCCAGCCCTGAATGTCCTGCTGGCGGTATAATGTTTCATCCCCTTATCCCTTTAATTCCAATATCACTGATCTCCTCCTAGCCGGATTGGCCAATTAGGCCAGCAGAGCTCCAGATTTGTCCCTTTCAGAATGGGCCTTGGTGATATAGGTTTTATAGTCAAAGCAGCGTAGCCTTTCAATTTGCTCAGCCACTGCTTGCCCAGCTGCCAGAAGCCCCACCTACTTATCTCTCCTTTCTGGTCTTTCCCTCTCCAGGACCCAGAGTTTCTGCTCTGCTGTTATCGCGTCTTGAAACAACGTCTTGCGTACACCCATAGACTCCGAGATACACCGACCTCTAATAACCAAATAAATTGCATCCCATTCTATTAATATAGATGACGCTGTATTTATTTGCATTTTCTTCAAAACATTGCTTGATTGCAGTGCCCACTGTCGTTCAGAAGACCTGATCCTCTGAGGCTCCTGGCTTCAGTCACCAAGTTGGAACTTTAGGCCTCTAGCGGGACCAAATTATTCCCAGTAATACTGTATTATGATCCGAGATTGTTCTAGAGTGGTATTCGCTAGTTTGTACATTTTTATGAATGTCCGGGGACCATAATATAGAATCTAGCCTAATATGGAGCTGGAAGGAATAGTCCCTGTCACTAGGGTGCCGCGCCCTCCATGAGTCTACCAACCAACAAACCCCCACCTCTGTTGCCAGTTTCGGTGCACTTGCGCTGTTTTATGTGTAAGAGCATCTGGGAGAGGTGGATGCGATCTGTCCAACTCAATATCAGGGATGCAGTTAAAGTCCCCTCCCAATAATATCGAACCCGTCAGTACGGGGGCCAACGTTCTGGAGAGCCGGGTCAGGAATGCAGCCAGCTCCGTATTAGGTCCATAAAACCTACCCAGAGTAATATCTCTACCATTAAATTTACCTGAAAGTATAAGGTATTGTCCCTCCGGGTCAATCATTTGGTTGGTACACTAATAGGGCACCCCTGCCCTCACCCAAATCAGGACTCCCCATGTGAAGGCCGAATAATTAGTATCAAACACCTGCCCTCTGCATCTATGCTGAAGTGCAGCTCCCTCTTTTGCCAGAACATGCGTTTCCTGAAGGAATGCAATCTCTATTCCTCTCCTGACTGAATAAACATGTATCCTATTTTTCCCTTTGTTTCGGCCCATTCTTTTCTCCTGCAGTGTGTATCCTGTCTCTCGTTTGCTTCCCTTTCTCTCCCTCCTCTTGCTCTGTTGCTCACATGACCTTGTCAATTTACAATAACGGCCCACTAAGCCCTGATATTGATAAACAGTATACTTAATGAGCATGTATTGAACAGTAGCAGTGGTGTAACTCTAAGGCACTCTATTTCTTGGGAATAAATAGACTGCTCTTTCAGACACACAAACCCAGCGGCTCGGGTCTACCCTACATCAGTCCTATAAAACTCGAGGCCTGGTATGCTGCATTCCTGACGCACCTCAGCCTTCACCCGCAGCACTTTTCTTTACTGTAAAGAACAACAATGCCAAAATGAAGGGCCTCTCAGAGTCAGTAAGAGATCGACATGAAGAAGAATACCTGTCCTTTCTATTTCCAGTCTTTGTTTCTGAACCTGGATTACGTTTGTGAACGGTGGTCATCCTGACTTCCTTTTGTCTTCCTTTTGTTCTTAGAAGGCATGCATTGCCTTCACGATTTTCCCTCTAGGAGGCTTTCACTTTTTGAGTCCTAGACCCAAGTCTGCCCACAGCTGTCCTCATTCGCCTCAGTCCTCATCTGCAGAGTCACTACATTCCAGAGCTGGGGTCTGCAGTAGATGGCACCGACATGCTGTTAAATCAGGCTTTATTCTCGCTTCAAACGCTCAAACTAAAAATATATTTCAGCATGAACTTGACTCCCGATGATTAGTCATAGTGGCTATTTCTGGATAAGTGAGGTGCTGTATCTTACTTGTATAGCAGCTGCTGCAGCTACAATCTGCTAAATCATCCTTTCTCAGCTCAGTGGAAGGCGGTAACCCCTTGATGCTTTAAGGCAGCGGCACTTGCACCCTTTTCTATGTGGTGTCTCACTTTTGTGCTAAGGCCATATCGTTTCCTTTGACTGCTAATTTAGGCTCATCAGAGTCTACCTAACATCATGAATCGTCACTGGTTTGGGGATTAGTCTTTCAGAGTAACGTTTGCAAAGCGTAGGTGAGCCCTGGCAACCAAAGTAGTCTATTTTAGATGGCTGCTTTGGGTTAATTTGTTCTAATGCTATTGCTTACAAACGTGCCTGCTGAAGGTAATAGGGAAACACTAGGAGAGTGTGCCCCGGGACATGTATACTAACTGGACACCTAATACAGCCTGCAGTGCTATAGGTCAGGCTATATATATAGATTCCCAAAGAGACTTCAGTAGGGGCTGACGCTCCTGCTGGGGTTTATGGAATTACTGCATGAATACTAGGGGCCATGTCTTCAGCAGACTGACACAGACATAGTAAACCAAGAGTGGAGGTCATGTCTTCACATGACACAGTGAAACTCTTGCTTCCTCAGTCTCACAGTTGTCCTGGCACGAAACTATGAAAGAAAACACAGGGGAAAAAGAACTCCCAGTGTGCATATTAGGAGAAAAGGCAGATACATGAAAAGGGATACAGGCGCGGCAGTAGAGCACACTGGGAAAAAGGAGACGCACTAGGAACAAAGCAAACAAGGAGACAGCCTACGCCTTTAATTCATCTTTTTGCATTGTTCCCCCATTTCCGCCTAGATTCACTAATGGTTAGCGACTCTGGGTACTGGAAGGGGCAAACACCCCCCTCACCACCACAAATAGGATACATATTTGGATAAATTCAATTGGCATATCAGTCTTTCAGATAAGGACAGTGGTACAAAGATGTCACCAGTGCCTAAAAGTAAGATGCCACAAGTAAGTTGAACATTGCAACTGTACCATCATAAGAGCCTAGATAAAGTATACTTATTTTATTTCCTTAAAAGTGACACAAATCGAAGTTGAAGTTTTGTACACTATGTTAAACAAAATGGATAATAAAAATAACCTTTGGCAAACAAGTAGGTCTGGTGTTGACTGACAGCTTTCGGCTTTGTCAATATTTATTTTGTCATGTTAAAAAAAAAAACACGTTATTGTTGGGCTAATCACCAGGCCCTCATTAATCTACATATAAAATTGGCTAAAGGCAGAAATATTTTTGGTGTTTCAAAAAGCACACATTGACATAGAGAACCCTGGGACTTAAGGGAGCTGCTTTTCGTGTGGAGGTGCTGCTGTGCGGGGACAGAATGTCATCACTCAAACTGAAGTAGTGGGCTGTCCCCGGCCCTGTGCCATTTGCTTTAGTGAGTGGTAGAAAAATGTGAATGACACAACAACAGACCAATTGATGAAGAGCGCTGACAGAAAGCCCCTGTAAGTAATTATATAATAATTTTAGTAAAAGCAAAGATCTTGGCTAACGCCAGGCCTATTCACAGCAATTTTGCAGTCTATTAGTATATAAAAAAAACAAACGATTGTAGCACCATAAATAGCAATATACGGTTCTGAGCTCTCATGGAAGTAGGACCAGTTTGGGCATTTAGAGTGGGAATGGTATACATTTTCACGAGTTCCACGCCTCTGAATGCAGAAAAACGCGTCCACACAGCACATTTCTTCCTCTACAAGCCGTGAAACTCAGATTGTTGCCATTATTGTATGCACTAAGTCCCTCAGGTTTTACCTGGTGAAAATTGTGCTTCAACAAAGCGTGGTATTTTTTCACTGCTTAGAATCCCAATTAGACACAAACTCCTGTTTGCACCTGAAGGGGCTGGACAGGGCACACAGATCGAGACCCATAGCAATGAACCTTGGCAGGAGACCAGAGAGAGAAGTGTTGGGGATATGGCCATGACAATGATCTGCCATTGTACCGCCACGCAGCCCTGCTGCCCACAGTGCAGGAATGCCACTGGAAACCCCTCCATGCCCAATGCACGTGTGTATCCGTGCGGCGCCCGTCTCACAGCCCAGATCCTTACAGCACGCATGATTCCAGCAGTGACGCCCTGCAGTGCCGGGGCGGGCTCCCAGGTGTAATTGGCGATGTTTACTGCTGTCACAGTGAGCCTCGCGCTGCAGAAAACAAACAAGCAGGTGGATTGATCGAGATAAACGGAGATTAGAGGAGGATGTTCAGTGCACAGTGAAAGTGTCATTACCATCATTTACATATCAGATTTTGCAAACTGACATGCCTTCTTGTGTTGTATGAGCCATGCGGGTCCTGACCCACGCTGATTCCGCTATAGCTTAGACCTTAGTATACATCTGTCACAAATGCAAACCATATGTGCATGAAATCTCACTGACACATATATGAGTTGAACCACTAGCATATGTCCCTACCTGCACGCCGTTAATCTATGCGTTGTTTGCTCAATGCTTATGTGTCTTCAGTTTCCGCTACACTGCAGCACCACTGGCACACTGATGAGGTGAGGTTGACTGGATACCCTAATTTTGGCCTGCACGTGCATTTCTACTCCCAGCAAAGGAGATCCGGACACTCATGGCGAAGCCAAGGTAGGCAGCACTTAGCACCATTCCCTGGAGTTCGCACATGAGGCTTCATGGCCAGGTGTGTTCTGAGGAATAACTCCACTTGGGCTGCCTCCATTGTAAAATAGAAAAGGAAGGGGGCTCTGCTGCTTCCCCTATATTGTCACCTCATGTGAGATGTAGTCGGCTTCATAAGTCAGGGTGTTTCACTATGCTTAAACCCAAAGGCCCATAGATGCTTCTATGTGCTCTGAGTAAGAGTCGATTTGCGATGTTTATTTTCAAACAATCTGGGGGCATATTATCAAGGACGGGTGATACATTATCGCCGCTTTTATCGGCAGGCAAAGCGGCGATAATGTATCACCCGTCCTTGATAATATGCCCCCTGGAGTCCTATGTAGCATCAGTGTAATTAAAAACAATGATAAGTCAGATAAATAAAGGTAACTAGTTATAGCAAAACATCGTTTAAATCAGGCAGGAGAACATGGTACTCTGGCAAGGAGGATCAAATAAGACAAGGTTTAGGATAGTCATTAACAAATATACTGAATAAGTAAAAAATAAATAAAGGGTTAACTGATTTATGGGAAACCCCTATTAGATATGCCAGGTATTAACTGCTGTCACTGTTTCACTATGGAGTTAGACAAGGTTTTGGACTTTGACTGTGGATGTGAAGGCCAATTAAAGACTTAAGATTGAAAACATTTTGAGGCAGATTTACAGGCCCCTTCCGCCGCCATTGCGTCACTTTTTTTGAGCAATGTCAACGCAAACAATGGAGCCAATTTACTACCTGACGCACCTAGGGAGATGTGTCACGGTATAAAGCCCTGCATCACATTATACGTGCGCCAGGTATAATGTATGTTGGTTGGGCGTTCCCACGCAAGAAGCCATGTAGAACTGACGCAGTAAAATTTACATTTCACTGCATCACTCTATGCCTTCACTGCGTCAAAATCCATACGCCTGCTCAGACCAGGTGTAAGGAATGATGCAGGGCTTTTTGTATGGGATTCACCTATTTGCTATGGCACATTGCTGCAATGCGTCACTTTTGGGCCAACAGGTGCATCAGTATTTCTGACGCATCTGTTAATCCTTGCACCATGGAGCACTTTATTGTAAATACAGCGCATCCATGGTGGCCCAAGGACATTTGGCACTGGTGTAAGGAAACTGACGCATCTATGCAGATGCATCAGTTCCTTGTAAATCTGCCCCTTTGTGAGTTCATTGGTTTTCTAACAAATTTCCCTCTCTGGCTGCACCCTCCAGTCATTTAGTCTCTTGCAGGATTTCACTCGAATTGTAAACTTTCCTGACCCTTCTCAGCACCTGGAACATCTGCTAGGAGACAGGCGGTCCAGCTTTAGGGCAGGGCTTGGCACAGAATAATGCTTCTCAACATAAGGAAGCGTATGAAAAATGGTTTGGTTATTTTATGAATACTCCTGGACCTTTTAATACCATTGATCCTACTACTCCTCTGTAAAGTGCCACAGCTCCAGTTTCCTGATGATATCCTCCCCGCCCCCATCTGTGGTCAGCTGTGCAGTTATTGCGCAAGCTGTTGGTTGAGTTGCGGGAGAGTGGCCCACATTTATGAACACATTCTTACACAGGTAACATTAAAGAGGGCACAGAGGACGTCAGGAAGTTACATTACCAATCAAGGATTATCTTGCATTATCTTGCATTAAGGACCCATGTTTTTTTCCTAAACACAACAAAATGTGGGGTCATGTTAAGATGCTCATTAAAGGGGCCGAACTGGAAACCAAAATTAGCCCCTACAAAATTGTTCCAACCAGTCCCACACCTTCAGGAGACCGCAATTAGAGTGGGGCTCTGATGGCATGGTTGGTCTTGACAGTCCTTACTGTTCTGAACGCATTTCCCTAGCATGCAGCCCACCAAAGAAAGAAAGACCAGCACAATGTCTGATCTTGCCCTGCCAATCAATAAGCTTCGCACAACTCATGACCTTGTGCATCAGGTTGTAGTCATCACCTCCCCACAAGGTTAAACCATTGTTTTCTATTTTGACCAACATTTGACTATAACAAAACAGGTAATGCAGGTCCTACCAAACATTTCCCTCTTTTGAAGAAGGGAGATAGGGCAACATTTGCAAGGGAACAACATCATGCGATCTCGAATCAACTGAAGAAGTTAGGTTCTGAATCCAATCAAACCAGGTTTAGTGGTTTGGTGGACTAATGCATCCACTGTAGGGCCCTGTGTTTGACCTCATGGTCACAGACTCAGATCATGGCGTGGTACAACATCTCCACTAGTACCCCATTAAATCCAAGATTTGATTTAGAGCATTGGTGCACTTGCATAGAGCTTCGCTACAAGGTGACCTCAATAATGGATAGAAAACATTTTGTGGTATAACTCTGACAAGGTAATGCAGCCAGCACACAGTAGTTTAGCTTGTGTTGTGCTCTTTATAAGAAACTCACTGAATGGCACAACTAGCCACACTGTAGGTCAACTTTTACTGAAGGAGCTACCTAACCTGCTTGGCAGTCCATAGTCTCAAGAGTCTTTAAAAGGTCAAAAGCCCACCCTTTTCATGACTTCTAGGTTGTCAGGATACTGCAGCCCACCAGAATACTACTCAGTTCATGTGCTTTCAAAATTGATTTGCATTAGTATTTTCAAGTTGTTCAATCGAAAAAGCACTGGTTTGCCTTTGTTGCTTAACCAGAGTTTTTATTCTATTCCACAACGCCTCCCCAGATCAAATTTTAAACTACAGGGGCATGAAATTTAATTATGTTACTGGTGTACCAGTGTTCCTTGCTATGGGAATTACCCTTCTAGCTCTCACTATATTCCAAAGGTACAAATTCAGAATAGCGGATTGAGCATTTAAAGTCAACCTAAAGATACTCACAGTTGGACACAAAAGTTTGCCTGAGCCCGGTGCTCCTTTTTACAGCAAGACAATTAAAAGCATTAGGTTGCAAGAAGTAGGCTGGGTTTTAATAAGACTTGTACTTTGAACTGATATGGACCTCTTATTATTAGAAGTTGGGTCTTAGTGCTTGCATGAGGGAGGTAGGCGACCTTTGCTTTAATACTCAAGGTCGAGTTTGTCAGAACAATTTGTGTCAATCTTGGCCTCTGAGATTCTAGAAAGTTCTTTATTCAGCTTCTCTGTTCAATCCTCTATTGTTGCACGGAGTCTTTCATATCTTCATAAGGTGGAGAGCTCCAACTGATGAGAATGTGTTACTTTCTGAGCTCATTTGCAATAGAAAGTGAAGTCATGGCTCTTGTTTTGTCCTGCAAAGCGTTGAAGCAAAGTTATAATGGATTGCCCCATGGGACTAGGCATTCTAGTGGTGGTGCTGATGGTACTAAGTGGCCCACTTTTTCCACTCAGTAACTCCTCCCAGGTGTTGCAGCTACAAGTCATTACTTTTTAGGGCACTTAATTGGTCACTGGGTCCATACTGACCTCAGGATTATCATCTGCTAGCCATCTTATCACTTCTACTGATACTTAAGGTTTAAAGCTGTATTTGAAAAGGTAGGTACGGCAACCACTTCTGGAGGCTTGGTTGAACAGGGACTAATGAGAGGCTAAAACATAATTGAGAAACACTACAAACAATAATTTTAAAAAATGCAACGCAAGCATGTACAAAAAATTTAAATGTTTCTTGATAAAAAACACAACTCTTTTATGTGGTTAACATAATCAGTTTATAATTTTTGCTTCAGAAGAACTTAGTGTCCACTGGAAAGTCTTCATGCAGTAGCCAAGATAGGTTGTATAACTCTATATCTTACTTACGTGTAAGGCAACAACAAAGGATCTCCACTTCTGTCTGCCTTGGCCAAGTTTTTGAACGCTGCCCCGGCTGTGGATTAGGTTCTTAATTTATGTTTCCACAATTTGCCTCCAGGTGTTCCTTGACCTGCCTCTCTTCCGTTTGCCTTATGGTTCCAGTGGAGAGCTGTTTTTGTGATGGAGTCTTGTTCTCTTTTGATGGTGTGTCCTATCCATCTCCATCTTTTCCTTGTAATGATGGTGTCCATGCTCTTTTACTTGCATCAAGTGAGCAGTACCTGGGGATATGGTTCGCCTGCCAGAAAATGCACAAGATTCTTCTCAGTTTACTACATTAGAAGGCTGAAAGTTTGGTGATGTCTCTTTTTGTCCCATGCCAGCATTCTGATTCATTCAAGAGTGTGGACAGAATGCCTCTCTGGTAAATCCTCAGCTTGTTGTTAGCGCTGTACTGAGATGACTTCCCCATATTGCTCAGCATCCTGAAGGCATTCCTGGCCATGTTCAGCCTGCTATTGAAGTCACTGCCTACTCTCTATCATGTCTAATAGTCCTATCTTTGTAATAAAATTCTTCAGTCATGGCTAGGTTCTCTCCATCCACCTTGATTGGGGAAGGGTTTGGGATGTTTGGCATGACTTCCGATTTCTCCACTTTGATCTTCAAATCCATTTCCTGTGCATAGATTTTGAGGTGAGACATCTTTTCCTGCATATGCTGGTATGTGTTAGAGAACAAGGATTGGTAATCTGCACAGGCACAGTCCTCCATTGAAGAGAATTATGTCCACCTGAAGCTTCTGGCTTGGTCTTCAGTTTGTTTCACCTCACCCAGTCACAAACTAGACTACAAAGCAATGCTTATATCATGCATCCCTGTCTTATACCGTTCTTGACTTCAGAGCTATTTCACTATCTCCCTCTCTGCAGGTAAATTTGTGATAGAAGTTATTGATGAGAAGAACTATTTACTGCGGTAGGCATAGGCTCTCACTATGTGCCAGAGGCTGTCATGGTGGATACTGTCAAAGGCTTTGTCAAAATCAATGAAGTTGATGTATAGTTATCTCTGCCACTCCATACACTACTCTATGATGATCTGTAGAGGAAGGATCTGATCAACACACCATCTGCCCCTACAGAACCAAGCCTTTTATTGTCTTAAGTGCTTGTTCATGTCATCGGAAATGCACTTTATATTGATTTTTTCCTGGATTGTACTTGAAATTGACACAATGATGATTCCATGCCTGTTGTTATAGTTGGTAATGTTCCCTTCTTTGGAGTCATGGTGATGATGCCTTGGTACCAGACATCTGGTAGTTTCTTTCCCTTCCAAATTGATGTCAACTTTGGTTGGAGTATCTTGGCTGATGTTTCAGGGTCTTTCTTGAACATTTCTGCATTCAGATTGTAAATGTAAATGTAAATGTATGAAACTTATATAGCGCAGGACTTACCCTGGGGCATCTCCGCTCTTGCTTAGGGAACCCGTCCTGGTATTCCCCTGTGAGAAACCCCGGCAGGGTATCCACAAGGTGAAAGCCAGGCATCCCGCCGCGAGGGGCCGATGTGGAGATTAAGCAAGCTATTGCCCAGAGTCGCAGAGTGTGACGCCGTGAGTCGAGTAGGCACCGGAGCGAGAATTGTCGAGACCGTGGAATTTATGAGCCCGAGACCCGCCGAGGTGGGGAATCGAACCCTGGTCCACGGTCGATCTCAGATTCCGGGTCTGACGCCTCTAACCACTGAGCCACACTTCTCCATTGTCTTGGTCAGGAGCATTTAATATCTTGAAAGATCAGATGACAGTGACAACTTCTTTCTGTGGTAGATTGATGTTCAGAACCAACCCGTCTCTGCTTCCTGGATGTCCACTTTGTTTGTTGGTACTGATCTGTTCCAGATTTCTTTAGAGTGCTCAGCCCAGCATGCGTCCTGCTCTTTCTCAGTTGTGAGTAGTTTGCCTTGCTTGTACATGATAGGGGTGTTGTATATTGCATGGAATTTACCACGGACTATCTTTGTGATCTTGAATACCTTCCCCTGTTCTTAGCTACTGTCTGCTCTCGTCATTCTTTTAACGTCAAGGTTTGCATTTATGTACTGTTGCCTGTACTTCTCTGAGGAAGCTTTTCAGGTTTGGCCCCAAGAAGTTTAATTTTTGCTGCCCTCAGATCTTCAATAGCTTGCTATGGGCCAGATGTAGGTAGGGTTTTACCGGTCGGTAACGGCCGAATTCGGCCGTTACCGACCGGTATTTGGCATTTGATATGTAGGGGCAGGTAAACAGGGAAAATCGGTAATTTTACCGATTCGGTAAATATACCGGTCGGTAAATTTACCGACCGGTATATTTACCGAATCGGTAAAATTGATATGTAGGTGGGACTCTTCTGAGTCCCACAAGGCCTACAAAATCGGTATTTTACCATCAAATTGTATTTGATGTTAAAATACCGATTCAGGTGTGCATGCACATGTGTGCATGCACACCTGTGCCATATGACAGGCAGACCTGCCCTTAGGGCAGGTCTGCCTGCCATATGGCCCCCCGAACCTTTTGTGGGGGTGCTACAGGGTGTCAAAGTGACACCCCCTGCACCCTTGTCAAAATCGGTATTTACCGAATCGGTAAATACCGACCGGTAATGCCCCATTCATTCCTATGGGCTTCAAAGCCCATAGGAATGAATGGAGCATTACCGGTCGGTATTTACCGATTCGGTAAATACCGATTCTTAACGATTCGGTAAATGGAACATCTGGATGTTCCTACATACCCCCACTTCTTATTTACCGATTCTTAATTACCGAATCGGTAAAATTCGGTAATTAAGAATCGGTAAATAAGTTTTACCTACATCTGGCCCTATGTGCCTTGCCTTATCCATTCTTGGTGGCCTGCATTTGGGCCACATCGAAGCGCTGTCCTAGTGTATTGCATTCCATTTTTCTGAGCGTCTGCTTTACAAGAAGCAGTCACTAGATGGTGATCATTGCTGGAGTCTGCTTCCCTCCTCACTCTGACATCTTGCAGCGAGCATCTACAGGTGTTTTGCTTTTCATTAAGTGGTCAATCTGGTTTCTGCCTCAAGTTTGTTTGTGAAAATCACAGTGGGGGAAGAGAATCCTTCCTATGACCATATTGTTTGTGATGCAAAATCCAAAAAGCCTTTCTTCATTGTCGTCCAATGTTCCACAACCTTAATTTCCCATGGCTCTATCATAGTTCATGCTGTCATTTCCCACTTTAGCATTCAAGCCCATCATCACAATCTTCAGGTCATGGTTTGGCATGGTTTCAAGCTCAGCTTGGATCTTTTGGTAGACTATGTCCTTGACTTAGTCATTTATTGGAGCATAGCACTGGACAATGGTGGTGTCGATGTGTCTGGCTTTTAACCTTGCTGTCATGAGTCAGCTGTTGACTGGCTTCCACTCAAATAGGCATTTTCCTAGATGATGGTCATATTCCCTTCACGAGTACAGTACAGTTTCCCATGTGGTGGTTTTCCTTCTAGCCGATCCAGTCCATCTACTTTCGCTGACCCCCAAGATGTGTAGATTGTAGATTCTGATCTTGCACTTGGGACTCAGAACTTCCATCATTCTATCAGTAGTTTGCTTGTGGCTTTGACTACTGTCAGTCAAGCATGTCTCATGTAGAGACTCTGGAGGTCCCTCATGCCCAGAAGAATTAGTAGTTCTTGTTCCTATTTTCATAGTAAATGCTTTTTAATAGGATACAGTTATTAGCCTTATGCCCAACCTGGAGGACCCGTAGATCCTGCATTGTCTGGTCTCTTCCCTTTGACCTGGCCTTCTTGATCGACTCTGCCAGGAGACTAACTTCCCAGCAGCATAGCTCTCAAGGTCAATGAGACACGCAAGCCCATTGACCAGTCCAAAGTGGTGATTTTCCGAGGAGCTTGGCTCTATATTTAGAGTGATACTTGCCATGATTGGTATAGGTGGAGGCAAGAATAGTAATAATATACTTGCCATGATGCTTTAGTGGTAGAGTATATACTGTTTGCAGTATTATTATAGGTCATTATTATGACCCTATCAGTCTATATGTAGGGTGATAATCATGACCTACAAAAATACTGCATCCAGTACACCTTCTACCACTACAGCATCATGGCAAGTATAGGGTTACTATTCTTACCTCCACCTATATTTAACTTGTGGAGTAATGACTAGGTTGATGCAATTGACACAATATTATTGTCATGCAATATAAGGCGTAAGGTAGAGCAGGGGTATACTCCAAGGAACAAATAGGCTGAAAAAAGCTGCCAATCTTCCACAGTACAGATCCTGTAGTTGTAGTTAAGATATATAAGGGTGAACAAATGTGTTGTCCTCCCGCAATGCAGTTTTTATGTCCTCTGAAATATCACCCTGTTTATTTTCACCTAATGGTCTCGTATTCTAAACCCCCCAGGGCATCACCTCTAGTACTATTTGGCCAAATTCAAGAAAGCCTGGTCGAGGAACCCCAAAAGTGTCCCTCTTCTTAAATTCTAGGACATGGGTGTGTGTAACCAAGATGGTGGACTGCTGGAGCAACTTCACAAATACACTGGTGTTCAGTGCTGCCCTGCCAAACAGAGTGGGGGCGATGTTGGTGGTGCTCTGAATGGGAGAAGCCCTCCTTGGAGTTCCTCGGCATGCCCAAGGTCCACGGGCTCCTCTTGCAGCAAGAAGGAGAGCTGCCATTTGGAAACAGGCCAGACGGGGTGCACTGCTGCTGCCTCTGCCCCCACCTGCTCTGTCACACTTATGCAGCCAATCGCTAGGATTTGGGGATTTTGCTGCCAGGAGCCCGGCTGCCACATTCACCCTTGCCTGGTGTGAAGAGGGGCCAGAGATGTGAAGAGAGACGATGCCTGAAGGGAGAGCTGCACCGCCACTGCTGCCGGGACCCCCTGCCCACCCTCATACACTTGAGCAGCAGCCAATTGAAGGTGCTGGGCTTCTCACAATAGGGACCTGACTGTTGCGGTCACCTTGCCCCAGGTGGAATGCAGCCAGAGGGGAAGTAGCTGACACCCACCAGATTGTATAGCGTGGTGGAGCCCCCTCTGTTGGAGCAGATACCATGAGCCAGAGGGTGACTTTGTGGGGGGATTCATAGCTGAGGCACACGGGGTCCTGCCAACATATTGACCTGGAGTGCTTGTGGGCCGGTGGGTTACTGGGCCCATAACAGCCCAAGGGGTGATGTAGAGAGCAATTGCACTCCCATTCATCTACTATCGAGGGTGAGATTCCTCTGGCATTTCCCAGCATACCATGCCACCCCTATCTGCCACAAGTGCGTTGTTGGAAGCCCACCCTTGGGTCTACCTGCGAGCTTTTGTTAGAGATAACTGTGACAGCTGTCTCTGAGCTCAGGGATATGCATGGAGTGTGGTTGTGGAGAACCATGAGCACCTGGGAAGAACTCTTACCATCTGGGGCTTCTCATTTGTGCAATTGACGCCCAGACAGGAGTGGCCGTCCTCTGCATGGGTTGACCCAGGAGTGGGGTTTTCCCGCAGAACAAAGAAGGACTTCACAATCAAGGACATGCTCTCTAAGGCGGCTGAGAAAAAGAACAACCCCAGGCAGAATAGCCCAATGTGGACCATTAAGCAGCACAGGAGGTGGCGCTGGAGTGGATGATCTTTTAGCTCCAGTTACTGGACCATTCATGGAGACCGTCTTTGCCAAGCTATGTGAGGACATAGCAGCACTCCTGGGTGATGTGGCAGCGGACATCAAGGAGGCTAAGAAACATGTGATTTGCCTATGTCAATGGGTGGAGATGCCAGGAAAGAGGAACTAGAGAACCATAGACAAGATTTGGTGGAATTCTGCAGTATATATTTGGGCCTGCAGCTCTATGTAGAATGCACCAATCCAACATTTGCATTAAACAGGCCCCTATGCAAGCTGACGCAGGGTACCTGGAGAGCTACTAATTTGCTTATTCCACTACGTGCATCCGGGGCTGGCTGAGAAAGAGATTGTGCTTGACCACATGCATAGAGCGGTCTGCTCCGCTGCTACGCCTGGGCAACCTCAGGACATTTTATCTTGCCTCCACAGGTACAGGTTGAAGGAAGCTATAATGGCAGCAGCTAGGGACTAGGAGCCCGTGCTGTTCGAGGGAACCAAATTGTGGCTCTATCAGAATCTGTCTCCCATCACTTTACAGTGATGCTGCTTCTTCACACTGATCACTACTTTCCTCTGGGAAAACGCAGTAAACGATAAATGGGGTCACCCATTCCTGAACTTTGTATAGAATTGTGAAACACATGTGATCCGCACAGTGGAGGAAACCATAGAGAAATTTGGGCTGCAGACATCTCCGGGACCACCCCCACCCCACCCAGGGGAACCACGGCCATCCCTGTTGCAGCATTCAACTTCTAAAAGTAGGCAGCTCTGCCACACAAGGGGGACAACCTTGAGCCCTTACTGGATGAAAGTCAACGAGAATGCAGCGCACTCAACCAGCCACTTGAGGATGCCACCCGGGACACATCAGATTGACCCTGACCCACTGAACTCCAGTCTATGATAGCCCCTAACCCCTATGAAGATGTTAAGCCCGAATAAGAGGGCGGACTGGCCAACATAGCTATTCAGGACATGCACCAGGCTGATGTGGCCTCGACCCAACCAGGCTCACCTACAAACTTTAAAGCAGTTGCCGCTGGGACTCCAAACCCACTCCCAGGAAGGGAGTGGTTGTTTCTTTAGTTGTTCCACCTAAGTTTATTATCCTCTCTGGCCAGGAGATACCCCTCATTGCTACCTCTGCACTGCTACCTGTGCTGACTCGGGACGTCATGTCTAAACTTAGACTTCAGGTCTACAGTTAGATTTAGGTCTAAACTTAGACTTCAGGTCTACATTTACCTTTGTGAATCAGGCCCTCTGTCTGTGAATAAAAGCTGGTCTAGCATGAAGAGGAATCACTGGCCAGCCACAGGACTGCCTATTTGCATCGAACCAAAAACCATATTGCCTGTCAGCATGAATATCAGAAGACGCAGATCCAGTAGACCAGGACATCAAAAAAAGAATGCGAGCAGCTACGTGTAGTGATTGCCAGGCATGCTAACTCACCTAAACCAGTCAGAGGAAATATATTATTTTCCTCCCTGAACCACCCAGTTCCATGGCGCATACATTCGACATTAATGGTCTTGAGTTCACATCTGTGACTTTCACCACCCCAGCTCCATATTATAGTATATTGTGAGAAGGCCCAAAGATATTTGGGATTTCATTTTAACCCTAGCCCAGCGTGGTGGTCCCGCAACTGTTAATCAAGAAT
The DNA here is from genome assembly GCF_964261635.1 of Lissotriton helveticus. Taxonomy (NCBI): domain Eukaryota; kingdom Metazoa; phylum Chordata; class Amphibia; order Caudata; family Salamandridae; genus Lissotriton; species Lissotriton helveticus. The sequence goes on from NC_136065.1 coordinate 1,357,552,272, forward strand.
CAGCTCTTAACCAAGCACTTCTTTGACCCATTTAGTGGGTGTCAAGAGCCACTTGCCCCTGAAACTCCTTATACATGGCCAAATAATATCACAGGACAAAAGGGCCATATCAGAGAAAGAATTTTCCAACCATGAATTGTAGATCCTGAAAAACAGCCTTTAACAGTTGAATCATTATCACTATAATAAATTCACAATGGGAAATGACTGAGACACCACAGACTCATTCAAGACCAGTGATACAGGAATGTGTGAGACTAAAACAAAGTGTATGAGGCAATTTATTCAAGAATGTTTTACACTCCATTGAAAGGGGTTATGCAACTAATACCCTCCACTTTGAATATTTAATTCAGCCTCACGTGTAAAAAGCTTGGTTTGAGTGCACAAAACACTATTATTATTTTAGCTTTGAGAGTTCTCATAAGCCTTGAGTGCTGGAGTCCTGGTTTGAGCTTAATTCTTCGACTTCCAGAATATGCTGACCCACAACACAAATAGATACAAATCAACTGGTCTCAGTTTGTTTGGTCACCCTGTTAACAGTGTCAACCAGTCGGAAGCTATACATTACAGTTTCCATCTTCTCCATAAAAGGTGAATAAAATTAAAAACCTAAAATATTATCATGCTCAGTTAAAGAGTCAAATGAAAAGAAAGGTAAAATATGAAATAATCTAATCGCTCTTGAAAGCGGCAAATTATTTCAGAGAAAAGACAAGGCACTTGTAAAGTCTGATACTGGGAGCACAGTAATAAAAAGCTGGAACTACTTTGTTAAAGAAAGCAATATCCTTTATTTATGAGGAGAGTTCCTATTTCATTATCTCCTGTTACAAACTTTGTAAAGTCTCTGTAAGAAAGTGGGCTATTAGTTGCAAAGGATGTGAGCCTTTACAAGTAATAGGTCCACAATTGTGTGTTTATAGGAAACTAAGTACCCCATTGTAGCACTTGACTCTCTCAGGGTAGCAAAGCAGAGTAGTACAAGACCAACTGAGGGGATATGGTGTGAGCCAGAAAGCCTAATGCACTGGAACACGATAACAACACTCCATATGTTATTGCCTAGTCAGTATTTTTCCTTTAAAAAGGGAAAATTACTTTTAGTACACACTCACTGCTAAATACTACACCTTTATTTACAAATATATACACCAGGTAGATGGCAATACCTTTGGGGACACTTTAATATCACCTTATACTCCTAGGGGGTTCTGAATCCCATAATCACTATACCTCCCATCTCTGCCAGATGAAATAGAACAATATAAGTCTTTTGTCATAGTCTATAATGTCATTTTAAATAGGGACGGTCTACTAACTGTCAGAGGGTTGCCACATTGCTAATAATAACTATGTTCTACTGTGTCAATATAACATAGTATCAGAGGTGTCAATATATAGAAGGCGGGCCTACTGGCATTGTCATCGTTTCATCACATTACTAGAATCAACCACATGTCATGTTTATACCTTATAATAGCATCAAGGAAAACAGTACTACCAGTTGTAAGCTTTCATTATAATGGTAAACATTCATTGTTTAATATTCAGGTAGTCAATAAAGCATTTGAAGTCAAAACCATGTGTGGCTGTATGTTTATTGACTTGCTACATGCCACATGATGTACCATAAAACCAACCGCTCGGAGTCCTCACACTCCAGAGCCCAAGAGCAAAAGCTCCAGCTCTGGGAGCCTTTAAAACAAAAGAAAAGCTCTACTGTGGGCAGGGATTCTAACACTTTCAGCTGTTTTAAATCTGCCCTCAGGGTGGTGTCCCAAAAAAAACCAACCGTGGTGGTGCCCCTGTCTGTCCTGGGGCACCCACATGCAGGAAAAATATGCAAATTAGCCTTCATGGGGCAACGTGGGGTGCTCCAGGCTCTTTAATCTGTTTTTTTCCGCTGTCTTTCAAGTTGCGGCCTCTTGCAGTGTGCCTTTTTGTTAGTTGTCCCTTTCTTATTTTTAGGTGCCCCGGTCGCACCCGGGATGCCAAAAGCCTGATTATCGATGGGAGCTACAGCTGGAGTCCCAAGGGCCCCATGACCCCCACAGACTCCCTATGTGCACTGCACTCCTTCGTGCGGTGTGCGATAACTGGCTTGTGTGTCTTGTCTCCCACCGTTTGTCCATGGGGGCCCCTTCTGCCACAGGGAAGGGGTCCCCTGGAACTCCTTGGATCACGTCGGACAAAAAGGGTTGTGGTCCTCAAGTCTGTGGACTGTCTTGGAAGAGGGCCCTGTGCATGCCACTTACCCAAGAGGAAATGAAAAGAACAGATTGAGCCAGGCCCTGACCCACCCTGTGGCGATAGTAGCAGCGAAGCACCATGCAATGCTTTTCTTTTTCAGCAAGTTTTTCAAAATAAGTAAATCTTTGAAAAGGCATATTTTGGGCACTACTCGTACACTTTTGTCCATTGTGGGCTCACTTTGCTCCTGGTGGCCAGACCAAGTCACAAGGAGCATTATCATTAGGACACCTGGCCTCTAAATGGGTGCATTTAGCAGGAAACTGGATTTTCTGGCTCCTTACACCAGTCTTCTCCACAGTCTGGCTCCTTGTGCTCTTCTCCTGCTGGTAGGGGCATACTGTGCGACCCCTCTGCAAACAACCTGCAGAATACCCTGCTGACCGCACTTTCCAGGCCCTATGGCCTCCTGGCCATCATGCAGGGCACTTTGGGGGAATTGGAGTCCAGGTCATTTTCACCCAACTCATCCTCAAGGGGATAAAGGGGCCAGCCCTACTGTCCCTGGAGAGATTCATTCTAGACCTGCGGTTCAGCTGGGGTCAACGAGGCCGATTCACAGAACTAATCTGTGACAAAATCCTAATCTTACTACTTCTGGTATTCACAGAAGGCACTTATGATTTTTGGTGTTCACAGAAATCACTTATGACTCCTAACTTTACGTCTGCAGTCGGGCCTGAATCTCCGCACCTGGACCGTACTCTCTGCACCTGGACCATACTCTCCTGCTGAGGCCATACTCTCCGGCTCGAGCCGTAATCTCTTGCTCAGGTCAGAAAAAGTGTAATCAATGGGCTGGAATGCAATTTTTACCAAAAGGAACATTAGGAATGTGTGATAAATGGTAGAGGAGGTGATGAAAAATAGTCTGGGCCGGAAAAAGAATATGGCCAGACACTACATAACCCAGAATACGAATCCTTTGTTTCATGGTACAATTTGCTCTCCCCTGAGTGTTGACTGTCGTGTCAACAATGAGGGTCAACACTAAGGGCACTCCCCTTAGTGTTGACTGTAGTGTTGACACCGCAGGCAAAACTGAGAGGAGCTCAAATTGTGCACTGCAAGTACCAAGATGCAAAGGAGCAAACTTTTCTGGGTTATGTCTGGCCATACCATTTTCCCTGCCCAAACTATTTTTCATTACCTCCGCCACCATTTCACACACATTCCTAATGTTCCTTTTTGTAAAAATTGCATTGCAGCCCATTGATTAACATTCAATAAAATAATTTCAAATGTTGGCTATTCCCGAGCCTAGTAAATGAAAGATTTGCACAACCTTAAAAAACTGAGGTGTTTCCCATTTTTTTATACATATATGCACACCCAATCAGTGGTGTAGCTAGGTCTTAGCTAGGCCTGTGTTTGCCACCTGCAGCGGACGAATGTACGAGCGGGGGTGGCAATTTCTGCGGCATCAGGTAAGAGTCGGGGTGGGAGAAGGCTGCTGCCCCCAATACTCGTGTCCCTCCAGCCCTACATTGCTACGCCACTGCGCCCAATCGACCCTGTCTTTGACCCCCTGCTGTGATCATCGTTCACCCTCCCTGTGGGAATAGGAATACCTTTCACCAGAGGCTAAGAGCTTCAATGACACCATAGAGGCAAACTAGCACGATTAGGAACTAAGTGCCTTTATAATGTTCATTTAATTAATTTTTATTAGACACTGTTTGCAAAAGAGTCTGTGCTTCCTCTGCCAAAAATCAGAGGTGGGTGTAACTGCCATACTTCTCTTTAATGTAATTGCTCATAATTACCGCAAAATGACTCGTAATTATGTGTCACTGAATGAAAAACATAATACAGCTTTTAGCCCTATTCTCTTGTGGCAAAATGCACCCTCATATACAAATGTGGAGAGGATGCATTTTGCACTCAGGAAATAGCATTAAATGCTACAGGACATGAACAACAGCAGCCAGCAGCTGCTTGCTCTTTCTTACCTTGTTGTTCCTACGCACCTGTGGTAGGATTCGTGCCCCAAAGTACTCATAATTACTCAAGCTGGCATAATAATGTCATTTTGCTAACTTCACATCACAAGAGTAATGTGTAATTACTGAAATTACTCCAATTACTCTGACGTAATTAAAATGTCTCTGAGGCCTACTGAAATTACTTATTTTTCTTTACTGTCTATACTCATCTTCCATTTTGAAGGGTGCTGCAGGAAAATTGCATAGCCTAATACCCTATATCTGGGAATAAACAGGCACAGCTTCCATCTTCTCTAATCAATTCTCTTTGATATATATGGCCTAACCTGAATAAGTATGTAGTTATATTGGATACATTTACACAGGTCCAAGGGTATTTTCTCAATCAGAGAGTATAAAAGAATATTAATTAGAAACAAATCAGTTCTGGTATCTTTTCTAAATTTAATTAATTAAAGGTGAATGTGTTGCATTTTACCGACCAGATTCTTCTAAGAAGGAAGATCAGGTAGATTATCCTGCAGAAATTGCACAGCAAAACTTGAAAGGTCATTGTTGATATTTGCATTTTGTGGGACCCCAATCAGTCTAATACTGTTTGCTTCTGGATTTTTAAAAAAACTTCTAAAGATTAGCCCCTATTTTCATATGCACCTCTTGGATTCCCCTAGGCTGTATGTGCGATGAGATATGTAAATCCTATACCTGACTCACATTTGAGTAATTGAATCCCCAAATCTTGTTTCTTATTGCTGAAATTCTAAACTTAACCAACAATTTGGGTGGTCAATATTACTTCAGAGTTTTGCATGTTTTCACTCATATCTCAATCTAACTCTTCTACCTCTTGACCACTCACTTGGGAAACTTGGACAACGTTTTCTTTTTTTTCCTCCTGGTTCTCCCTCTATTCCACTCTTTATGACAAGGATACTATTTAAGAAGGTGAAGTTTATGCATACGTATCGGAGCAAAATTAGAGACAGGTTCCACTAGAGCCCTTTTGCTACATATATTTTCAGTTTCTCTTCTGCTCCCTCTTTTCCGATTCAGCAGTGTTACCATTTGGCATCTCACACACCTTCATGCCAGTGTGTTAGGCTACACAGAGCCTCTCCCAGCTGGAATAAGCCCACTGCTCTCACAGGCTGCAAATTACCTTGGAGTTTTGAAATAAGGTTCCATGTAGGCAGCTGGGCATTACTCTTCCGGCGCCAATTCTGCATGTTCCTCTGCAGCGTTTATGTGGAGAGAAGCAGGTCAAAGTGCCATGGAGGGAGACAAGTAAACGTCTGGCAAAGGTTCAAGCCTGCAGCGTATCTTAGGCTCCAGTCTGCCTAGGGGTTCAGTGGTTCAAGCACTGAGCTGTCTGTACATATCCACCTCCCCCTACACAAAACATTGTTCATATTCAACAAAGTTAGCTTTGCACTAGTAAATCTGCTTCTGTGGCTGGTGATCTTCTCACACTGGAAATGATCAGACATTTACACTGTAAATGACAGCAGCAGGAATATATCCCTTTTGAGAGTGAGAAGGGAACTCCCCCCTAAAATGATAGGGAGTTGAGGGAAGAAAAAAGTTTCATGTGTATTTGTACCTGCTGCAGGGGGCATGGCTAGCAGCCCAAGATGGCTGCCGCTTAACCAGAACTCTCCCAGACCCAGGACTGGTTATCCTGCTACCATCCCCATTGACCTGCTGTGTTGGCTTGCTGGCTGGCTTCAAGGCGATGCCCAGGGGTGGGGTGTGATGCCTGATGCGAACCCAGGACCGATGAGGACCTGTACTGTGGACGCGACTGTCTGCAACATCATGGTGGGCAACTGGCGAGGCGTGAGGCGAGGGAAACACATTGGCTGCATCTAAGCTGGCGAAACACAGTGGCTGCCCCTGGGTTGCAGGAGCCGGTGTGGTGCCGGACACGAGAGAGTGCCTGATCGGCAGGAGCCGTGACCACGAGGACGGCGAAGCTGTGTAGCCGCAGCGGCCCCCTTGTGGAGGGCACCAGCAGGATCGTATGCCCTCCATAAACTTTCCCTACCTGTGCTTGGTTGCTAATGAGTGGAGAGGAGGTCCATGAAACGTGGCTGCCTTGACTGCCCCTGGTCGGTGTTGTGCATTGCCCTGTATTGCAACTGCGGAGTGCTGTGATCTGGCGCCTGAGGCCAGAGCGGTGTTGAGACCGACCGCGCAGCCACTCCTTACAGATACGTGGTGGGGAGATGCTGAGGCTGGAATCTACTGGGCCCCCTGGCGCTTGATGGAGGAGTGCTGCGCAGTGCAATGGGGCTGACATTGGAGCCGGTGCTTGGCTAATGCGTTTGTGGTTTCTTCTGGCGACAGCCTTTAAATGAAGTGGGTGCCGCTTGCATACTTGCAGAGCCTCATTGATTTGCTGGACGTGTTGCATGCCACAAATGATGAAAAAGGTAATTTCCTACAGCTTGCACTTCACAGACAGTGGGTACGATAGGGCACATACCGAGTGGGGGCCTGCCCTGTTACCAAGAGGCCTGTCAACAGAAGATCTCTGGGGAACAGAAATCAAAAGCCTAGCCACTAACTATAGTACCATTCACAACATTCATTGGAGTTGGACTGGTGGGTATAGTAAATAGAAAAAGAGAATTGCTCTTTTTCTTGGTGTCCCCTCACTCACCAGGGTTGCCCCATGGTGACATGCTTCATCATAGGGGCCATCCCAGTCCGCTGCGGACTAGGGTGTGCTGCGACTGACGAATTACGTAGGAGCACTTATAATTTGACTATGTGTGGTGCGAGTGTGGTGATGGAGTGGTATAAGTGAATGGTTAAAAATACCTGCCTAGTAAGCTTTTAATAAATTCTATTCTTGCTTCCAGGTGGTAACATTAAAAGTAGGGGTGGAAAAATCAGGATACCTAAAAGCAATGTATTTAGGTGTACCTATCAACTCCTGTCAACATGTTTCGTGCGTACCCCAAGCACTTCCTCAGGACTACACAGGGACCAGCCCTGTGTTCGCCACTCCTTAACCGCTACCGCGGTCTGCCGCTGTATGCGGGAATTTCAAAAAATGGCTTGATCGTGACAAAGCCAGCTCGTCATCAGCGCACCGCAGGTAACGTTGATGACGAGCTGGCTTTGTCATCAGCATCGAAGGGGTTAAAAAACGCTACAATGAGCTAATAAGTGAAATGCTGCAATCGAAATTAATGCATGCATGTAATACCTACGTATTCAATTGAATCACGTGGTTCCTGTAAAACAAAAAACAACTTAAATAGTCAAGGGGTATGACCCCCAATACATACACACATAAATCACATATGTTGGAAAAAACGAGAAAAACGTAATTTCATTTCCCGTGGTCCTCAACAGCACGTCTTTATACATAAAAAACGTGATTGTTTTCATGCATAAAACGTGGTTGTTCTCATGCATAAAAACGTGGTGGGCACCTTGCTGTGAGAAAACAGTCACTCATCTTGCTTACACACTCGTACATATTTACATACATGTAGTGGGACCTAACTGCGCCCCATGGACTCGAAGGGGTTCAGTATCTAAAAGAGATGGAAGTAAAAGGCGGATAATTCATCTGCTTGTCTTGTTTGTTAAGACCCACAAGATCGTGTGTCACGCGCTTGTAGATCAGCCCACGAAGCGGGATAGGAAAAGGCACTTCGTCTGCCACATACTCGTCTACTTGCACTTACTTGCTAACAGGATACCTCCCACATTTGGCACCTAATCGCGCCTCTTCGGTCCGAATGTTGTTGGACCGTGAGCGCCGGGTTAGTTTTAAGCTCTTTGCTGGTCTCGTACTTCCCTGTTGAGTGCTAGAACGCCCCAAGAGACACCGCGATCGGTACTGGCAGCCATCTTAGGTGTATTGGATTGAATTTGACAATTTTAAACAGCAGATTATTCTAGAAAGGGGCGACCATTGCTGTATTTAAAAAATGTTGGGCATAGTACAGCTATTCTTTATTATTATCAAACAGTTAGCGAACACATTTTTGAAAAATACAAAATATCAGGATTCGTGGTTCAATATGTACCACAATATCCCAAAAAACTTCCAGACATTGGATCTGAGTGTCTATTCCATTCATTTGTGGTTTTTTGCTAACATATTGATGGAGTTAGTATTTAGTATTTAGCTCACTCGGTTAAGTCACCTTTCATTTCAGTTACGTGAATTGTCCCCAAGGGATTTCATCGTTCAAACCCACAATATGAGAACGGAGTTTAAAAACCCAACGCTGTTCTTTCCCTAGTAGTTTTTTCTCCATTTCTTTGTGTGGCTGTTGTGTTTCAAGGACCACCCAACGCATGTCATTGGGGGTGTGTCCCTTTTCCAGAAAATGTGTGGTCATTTTAGTGTTTGAGTGTTTACACCTAAAATTACTACGGTGTTCCACCATCCGTGTATTGACCTTCCTGATGGTCATGCCTATGTAGTATAGATCACATATACATGTAATCATATAAACCTCCCCAGATGTGTTGCAATTGGAGAAGGATCTCAAGTCCCATGTCAAGTCATTGTTGAATGTGATTTGTTTTGTTGCATTGGTTAGATGACAGACACTACAATTTGAACATGGGTAGTGTCCCATTGGTAGTGGGTGTAAACGACGAACAGGGCCTTCTGTGACTATGGGGCGTGTATGGACTACTAAGTCCTTTAGATTTTTACCTTTGCGGTGGCTGAACATAGGTTGGGTCAGATTAAGGCGACCACTATTGAGTGTCCTCCAATGTTTCTTGACAATTTTTGTCACTTTTTGTGAAGCCACGGTGTAAGTAGTAACACAGATTGGCCTCCTGTCACTATCATTCTTGGGCTCAGCTCTAGGCTTTGTTTCTAAAAGTGCGTCTCTGTTATTATTTGACGCTCTCTTTTTTGCTTTTGACACGATCTTGTGTGGGTATTGTCTCTGTAGTAATTTAGTGCTCAATTCTTTGGCTTGTATCTCATAATCTCGTTTCTCTGAGCAGTTTCGCCTTAGGCGTAAAAACTGTCCGAAGGGTAAATTCTCCCGTAATTGCCGTGGGTGGAAACTTTCAAAGTTTAACAGACAATTTCTGGCTGTGGGTTTAAAATGTGTAGTTGTAGTCAGTTTCCCATCTTCTGCTATTATATTTAGGTCTAAGAAGACCAGTTTTTCTCTACTCATTGTGGAGGTAAAGTTCAAAAAGGGATCTTGAGAATTTAACCTACTATTAATAGGTCGACTTCCATTTCATTTCCGTTCCAGATGAGGAAGACGTCATCAATGTAACGCCTCCACATCTGGATGTGTGTTGAGTGTGGGTTGTCAGGGACTAGAATTCTCTTTTTTTCAAGTTGGTAGACATACAATCCTGCCACACTCGGCGCAAATGTACTTCCCATGCTGATACCATGGGTTTGCCTATACAGAGTATGTTGGAATAGGAAAAAGTTTTCAGTCAAGGCTAAGCGGCAGCATTCCAGAACAACATGTCTGGGTGTCTTGTATTGCCACTCACTTTCAAACAGAATCTCCTCCAGGATTTGTAGTGTCTCTTTGTGGGGCAAGCTAGTGTACAGACTCTCCACATCGAGTCCGACCAGTATTTGTGTGGTGGGGTCAAAATCCAGGTCCTTGATTAGGCATAACACTGCTTTGGTGTCTTGTAAGTATGTTTCAGTTTGTTGCACTCGAGGTCGTAAGAAGGCGTCTGCAAATTTTGACAGAGTCTCCAGGATCGACCCAATCCCACAGACAATCGGCCTCCCTGGTGGATTCTCTAATCTTTTGTGAATCTTTGGGATGGTGTAAAAATATGGTGTCCTTGGATGTTTATTTTCCAGAAATTCAGCTTCTTTTCTAGATAGCCAATCGTTTATTAGACATTCTTCCACCATTCTCACAATTTCAATTCTCAAACATTCTGTAGGATCCACAGTTAGGATCTCATAATTCCGCTGGTCTGCCAAAAGTATGAGACACTCAAAATCATAGTCTTTTGAGTTCTACACCACCGTCGCTCCGCCTTTATCAGCCGGTTTGATTGTAATATTTGTATCATTTGCCAGTTCTTGTATTGCCTCCTTTTCGGATCTACTGGTATTGTAAAAGGTTCTCAATGACCCAGTATCCAACTCCATCACCTCCTTTAAAATTGCTTTCTCGAAGGCTAGCAGTTCCACTGGCAGACCTGCTGCTGGGGGGGGGGGTGAATGAGGATTTTTTCTTTAATCCTGTATCACTCAAGGTTCCCACTGTTTGTGGTTTATCTTTGAAATACACTTGCAATTTTATACTGCGAACTAACTCCTTCAGTTCACAGTATAACTTGAATTTGTCCAAATTGGTTGTTGGGACAAAACCCAGACCCTTTTCTAATACGTTAGTTTGGTCTTGTGTGAGGACTTTGTCTGATAGATTGACTACTAGGCTCATGGGTTGCTGGTTGATGGTGCGCTCACCGGGCCTTGGCTCCTCGTGTGGGTCCTGCCTGTTTCCACTGGTTGTGCCCATTGCACCTGTTGGCCTCTCGTTTTTCCTCTTCCCGGCCTTTTGCCTCTCCCTAAAAAAGGCTGCTGTTGCATGCCTGATGTTTGTGTGTTATCCCAGAAAGGGAATGGTTGTTGGGGATATGGTTGGTGAAATGGGGGAGGGCCATAGAAATATTGGGGTGGTGGTCCCTGGAAAGGTGGCCAAAAATTTCCTCTGTTTCTCATCCTACCCCCTCTATTTCGTCTGTTTCTTGGTTGGTTACGGTTGTAACTTGAATCGGAGGAATCAGATCCTGAGTCTGAACCTCCGCTATCTGTGTTATAAGCCAGGATTTTTTCCGGAAAGGACATAGTCAACCTTGATATATGGATAAACTTTTTCATGCGAAAAAGATTTCTTGTCTTTTTGAAATTTTACATATTTTGTATCATTCAGTGAGATTTCAAAATCGTTCATTGATTTATTCAATTCATCCAGTCTTTTCTTGAGTTCTGCTGGTGTTTGGTAGGATTTTAATTTAACCTCTAAGTCATGAATCTCAATTTTCATCATCTCTGCTCGGCGTGCCGCTGTTTTTACAATAAGGACTAGCCAGTCCCTAGTGCAGTGCCAGCTAATCAATGACCAGTCTTTCTTAAAGACGGGGTCATACTGAAAAATGAACGGTTCGTTGTTTACTATCAGGCCGCGTGGTGCTGCATTGGCCCTATGATATTCACTCATCATGATCCCATGTATTATCGTTTTTACTAAGTTGCGTTTCAATTCTGTAAGTTCATCCCAACACTGGTGGGCCTCACTTGTATCTCTATTGGGTATGCTAGTATGGGGGAGCATTGATGCTATTATCCTGTCTGCCTCATCTTCAGTGAAAGAGAGTCCTGTAATTTCCGCCATGATGGTATCCACTGTGTGGTAATATATTTATTATGTTCTTCGTATGTCAATCGATGTGTGTAGTTCCAGTCACACAGCAAGGTGTGTTTAGTTAGATATCTCCCGCAGCTGCACGCTGCTTATATATTAGCACAAAAGGAGAGGGAGGTAGAGGGAAGGAAAGGCATAGGCTCACCCTCCAAATACTTTAGTCAACAGAAGATCTCTGGGGAACAGAAATCAAAAGCCTAGCCACTAACTGTAGTACCATTCACAACATTCATTGGAGTTGGACTGGTGGGTATAGTAAATAGAAAAAGAGAATTGCTCTTTTTCTTGGTGTCCCCTCACTCACCAGGGTTGCCCCATGGTGACATGCTTCATCATAGGGGCCATCCCAGTCCGCTGCGGACTGGGGCGTGCTGCGACTAACGAATTACGTAGGAGCACTGATAATTTGACTATGTGTGGTGCGAGTGTGGTGATGGAGTGGTATAAGTGAATGGTCCCGTCATAACAATCTCTGCACTGTGGGACTCCCTGAGGGAACAGATGCCAACTGCACTACACAATATATTGAAGACTGGCTCAGAACAGTGGTAGCCCTGACTGGTCTCTCCAAACTGTTCCTCTATTTCAGGGACTGTGATGCTAACCTAAAAGCAGCCCGCAATAGAGGCCCTCTGCTGATCAATGTTTCAAAAGTTTCCATATTTCCTTACTATACAGTGGCTGTACAACTCAAACATTCCTCATTCCAAGATGTTAAAACCCACTTATGTACAGCTGGCCTTACATATCCCCTTCTTTTCCTGGCTAAATTTAAGATACTCCATGGGCAAAGCTTCTACTTCGTTGATACCCCGGAGAGTGCCTGGGAATGGCCAAAGCAGAACTTTTTGAACTCCGTGAGGCGGGGTCTCCGGGATGCGGAGCCACCAAAGTCTCAGTGTATCCCATAGATACAGGACAGTGTCTGGGGAGCGCCTTACCCACGTCAGGCCCTGGAGTGGCAGCAGAAGGCGCTCTGCTCAGCATCAGTGTTGAGGTCTACCCGTCCGCCCATCAGTTCAAGTTCCTCGCAGAACAATGCCTCAGACTCTGATTCAGCTGGTAGTGTGGCTCTGTTCCCTACCGTTTCCCCCCAGCTAAGTAATGATCCAATGGAATGATCACTGAATATGGATCCTTTAAGCTAGAGCCTAGCAGCAGTCATTTGATGACAGGGTACCACCCCCACCACCAACCCACCCCGGGTGCCTCGATGATGCTTGTTATATGTTACAGACAGATATAAGAAGAGTGAACTGTCGCAATGTGCAACACATGTCACGTCCAAGAAGAACCATATAGGCCATGTATACATCCTTGCCTGTTGTACACCTAAATGTTGGCCATGTGATTGTACCTGTATTCTGCATTTATTCTGGCCCTGGGTCCTAATGGTTTGGGTTCTTCTACTCATGATTGTACCCCACTCACACCTGATGGGAGGGTCTGCCTACCTGCCACTATGGTGAATGCACATATTATTTTACAGTTCCTATTGTTCCTATTTAGTTTCAAGTTTGCCTGAACGATGAAGAATTGCTGAAATGAGTATTGTGTTTTTTTTTCTTGTTTGCTGTTTGTGGTGGTCATTTCTCGTACTAACACTAGGTGTCGACCCTGGCCCTGGGTGGAATATTTTTCTCAGTACTGTTATGTTGACAGTAACAAAGGTCTACAACCTTATCACTTGCAATGTCTGGGGCATGGGTTCAATTCACAAAAGGCACATGTACTTGCTCAACTGCACAGGTGCCGCGCACTGATAATATTCCTTCAGGAAACACACCTGGTGTCCTCTGAAGTGCATAAACTCAGTAAGCATTTAAGAAGGAAACTATACCAGACCACCTATTCCGCATTTTCCCGGGGGCGGCTGTGTGGATACCAGTTGGAGTCCCATTTGTAGTCTTGGAATCCAAGATAGATTCTCAGAGATGCTATGTCCTCCTTCGGGGCACACTTGACGGGGAACAGGTCATTCTGGGAAGTGTATAGGCACCCAACTCGGACCAGGCGGAATTCCTACCTGCCTGTCATCTGCAATGGCGGATTGATCACAACGCCCCTGGCTCCTGGGAGGGGATTTCAATACAGTGTTAGACAGAAACCTAGACCGCTCCAAAACCCCCTCTCCCAGCTGTTGTAATTTGGCAGCGATCAATGTTAGCATTTAGCTGAAGCCATCTTGTTTTCGGCAGCCATCTTGTCTGCCATGTGCTCACCATGTGCTCTGTTCTTCCTTGCTGTCGTTTACTCTTGTACTCTGCTTATGCACAGACTATATTTAGGTTCTGCTACTCTGCACTTGCGCAGAAGAAACTGTAACTGTTTACATATGTCTTAGTTTTTAACTGTCAGGGTATTTTTACAGTAATTAGCAAACTGTTAAGCTCCGCCCTACTGTTGACTGTGCATTTCTGTATGACCTTTTACGTATGTAAACCTTCTCTTCTGTACTTGTACCGCCTTCTTCTGAGCCCCTGTGTGGGTATAAAAGGACCATGTTCCTTCTATTCAGTGTGCTACTTCGCACAGTACTGAAGGGTGTTGTGTGAATGTAGTTCCACTTCTTGAGGTTAATAAAGTACTTTGTTTTATATTTCAGTTTCCGTGCCAACTTCTATTCTAATGGTCTGAGGACTTGTTCAGAGAAGGGTGAACCCCTAGCACTGGTAGGCCTAGCTGAGGCTCACCACAACACAGGTGCGTCTGTAGTACAACATGATAAGGAATTGCACTGCTGAGTAGGCGAGTGGGACTTACCGCTATATGTATCAAGCTATTTAGCATTCGCAAAGGCCGAAATTCTGCGAATTTCGGCCTTTGCGAATGCTAATTAGACAAATGGAATGTATCAAACTAGTTTGATGCAAAATAAGGAATAGCAAAATTTGCTAATCCTTATTTTGCGATTGCACTTAAGGAATTGCAAATTTTGCGATTCCTTAAATGCAATGTATCAAACAAATAAAATGCAAAAAATGCCATTAAGGATTAGCAAATTACCACCAACTTCTAGTTGGTGGTAATTTGCGAATTCTTATCAAAAATCTTTTTTGATAAAAACCAAAGGTGCCATATGACGCCCATACATGCCCTTAGGGCATGTATGTGCGCCATATGCCCCCAAATGTCTTTTTCAGGGGTGCAGCAGGGTGTTCTTGAGACACCCCTGCACCCTTGGAAACATCCCTAATTTGCGATCAGCAAATTGCTAATTGCAAATTGCACTTTCATTCCTATGGGCCTCCTGGCCCATGGAAATGAAGGGGTAATTTGCGATTGATAATTTGCTAATCTCAAATTAAGGAATGCTAAGGAATCGCTATTGGAAAGCGATTTTGTACATACATACCGTTTTGCATTTCCTAAATAGCGATTCCTTAAAATTCGCTATTTAGGAAATGCAAAATGGTTTGTTGATACATATAGCGGTTAGTGGCTATATGGAGAGACCGTAATATAGGTCTCCGTGAATGCTCCTTTTATTCATAGCCCCATGCCTTACACTCTCGTTTGGATAGGTTCTTCTGTACACACTGCTTATCTTGGTAAAATACTATCTGATCATAATCCCCAGGAACTTGCACTCACTTGGGGACGTGTCCCTTCTCCCATTCCAACATGGCATTTGCAACCTCAACTACTAGAAGACTCAGTGTTTAAGACCACATTGGCTTCTACCATCACCACATATTTTTCTGAGAACACTGATATGGCTCCCTCCCAATTAACAAAATGTGAAGCCTTTAAAGAGCTGATCCGCAGTGCATCGCTCAGCGCGGTGGTTGGAGCTAGGGACATTACAAAACTTGAGAGCAGACTGTGCCCTCTAGAGGTGGCAGTACAAGACAATGCAGGATATGCAACAGAGTTAAAGGAGGCTAGAATCCAGTATGCTGAACTTCTACGCTTAATAGATCAGAGGGCATATATACAATAGACACATTCTGAAGCAGACAGGTCGGGAATTATATTGGCCTAATTTATTAGGCCAACTCCTTCCTCCACACCTATATTGACCCTTGCTACACCTTTACAACAGTTAGTCACTATGCAGGTAGAGATTAATACAATGTTTCATGATTATTATGCAAAACATTACCCAGCCCTGCTGCCCCACAACGCTGAGGAGCTCTCTGACTTCTTATCTCGTGCTTCACTACCCACTATTGCACACACTGATAAAAAGGACCTAGTGTCCCCTATTATGGTTAATGAGATAGGCGGGCCATCAAAGACATGCCTCGTAACAGAGTGACGGGCTCGGACGGTCTCCTAATAGAATTATATTCCACTATTGTGACAATTGGGAAAATCTATAATGAGTTCCTCACGGAGAGGGCACTGCCACCTAATACCAGAGAAGCACTGGTGACGTCTCTTCTGAAGCCAGGCTAACCACCTGCCAATTAACCTCAATCAGACCCCGTTCATTTCTTAACACTAAGTATAAAATTCTCATTAAAATCCTAGCCAGCCACCTGCTTTCACTCCTCCCATGGTTGATACACATAGACCAATGTGGCTTTGTGCACTGTAATAGATCTTTGAATATACGTAGACTGTTTGGGATAATGGATGCAGCCTATAACCAATTCCCCTATGCTGGATGCCTCTCCTTGGGAATCCAGCACGTTTTTGACACGAGTTTTGAGAGAACTTTCAGTGGGTAAAACTGTTATATTCCTTGCTCACAGCCAGGGCCAAAACAGGCCAATACATTTCCAATTGCACTAGATACTATGCAGACCTGTCAAGGTTGTACCCCGTTCCCACTCCTTTTTGTATTGGTGATAGAACCACTCACCCAACATCTCCGTCACGCTATGCCTAATGTTGGAATTCCAATTGGTCAAGTTGTTCACTCAGTGTCTTTATACGCCTATGATATGGTCCTATATCTTAAAGATTGCTGGATGAATAGAGCCGAATTGGCCCAACTACTTACCCAGTTTGCCAGCATGTCCGGCTCACAAATAAATGCTAGTGAGTCCTGCGGGTATTCCTTCTATGACACTTATAAGGAACCCACTCTTCAGTTTCGTGGGCTGCTATTAAATATGGAACTTGCCTCCTTCCATTACTTAGGAATTCAAATGTATCCGGAATCCTGTGATATACTGGAAGGGAGCTTGGTACGCACAATTAATTCCCTGAGGTCTCAGGTTTCCTTCTGGATCAAACCACCCATATCCATTGCAGGTCAGTAGGGGCGTGGCTTGGAGATCAAGGATGGCAGACAGGTGAGACTGCTGCTCCGTGCCAGCCCGACTATAATCCTGCGCTATCTGATAACAGGGCGAGCAGCAAGTCATGTGCAACTTGCATGCGATCTAAGAAATCACCGTACCCCAAATGCGAGAGGTTGAAGCTATGAGATCGACTCACTAGCAGAGACAGACCAGTGAACTGCAGACAGCCAGGATCTGCAAAATGGTGTCCCAGGGTTGTGAGATGCAGTCGGCTTGATGTACAAATGCATCCAGCGCTCCACAAAGTAACCACAGCCGGCGAACGGTGGAGGAGCTGCAGAACATAATGAAGCCTGGGGAAGGCCCCCCTGCGGAACCTAAGGAAGCCCAGGGTGGGCACCCCAGGCCACGGCGCTGCAGGCCCACAGGATGCAGTCGCGCAATAAACAGACCACGCAGGTGTTAAGCGTAAAAGGCCATTTATTAGACCAGGCTGCACAACTAACAATAAACAAAACATCAACTTTAATAACATCAAACCCCCATATCAACTCTTCTTGCCTCACACTTTTCACCCACTCTGCCTCATGTCTCCAACCACTCCATGCCCATACCGTACCTCATCCATATCCACAAATCACCTCTCGTCCTACCCCAATCTCCTCGGCATTCCAGCCATGCCTCCAGCTCCCCCCATCATTCAAACCCCCCCCCCCAAGGGATGGGTACGCCTGCTCTTGACCCCCCCTATCCCTCCAAAGTACCGCCTACCCGCAGCCCTGGCCTAAACTGGCACGCTAAACCAACCCATAACCCCAACCCTATGAACTGCAGGGTGGGTGGGTGGCCTTTCGTATAATCCCTCCCGATGGTGCTGAGCGCAGGAAGAGGAAGTTGCCTTCCTCCCCTGCCCTCTTATAACCTCACCCTAACTCCACCCTTTCCCCCTAGCTACCCTGATCTGACGCGAATGACCCCGGGGGAAGACTAGTCTGTGACTCTGCTTCCCCGGGGCCCGGCATTGAAACGGGCTTGCCAAGTATCACGCATCAAGAGTGACACTAACACATTTCAGTGTGGTGTTCCGCAGCACCGCACTGAAATGCATTGTCACGCATTTTAATGCCACTGTCAAGTGCTGTACCAGCACTGAAACTGACTACCCTACGCCAGGCTGCTAGCGCGCGCGTTAGTGCCTGTAACACCTGTGTGCAGGCTCTGCTGCTCCCCGGACTTGACAGCAGGCTCAGTAAACAGTTAATCATCTTGCACTGCTGGTTGCTACAATGTAACATCTTGCTGCTGCATTGAAATTTTGCCCGCCTCTATCACTCTCCGGAACTCAAGGGAGACCCCCCAGCTTCCTGGTGAGCTTGTGGCATGCAGGGACCACCCCTCGCTGTTGTCCTGTTCTCGCGGTGTGATCCTTAACGTCTCGGGGGATGCCTGGCTCCTCACAGTCTGCAGGGCCCCTGACCATGGATGCAGATTTGCCGCCTTCCTCACCTGCTCATCTCCCACATGGCGGGCCTGCTCAGCAGGCTGCGCGGTCTTGTGAGGCTGCGGTTGAGGAGACTTCACCAACGCTGCCATAGGACCCTGCAAAAAACCTTAAATAACACCGTCACGATCACCGCACCACAAATCTGCCCGTGTTCCAACCACCATGTGCAGATTGCGGCAGGTGTCGGGTCATGGCATGAGGAGCCACTTGACTATAGTAACCTGTCCTCCGTCAGAGCGGCAGCGGGGAAGACCGAGAGTCTGGATGTGCAATCTCCTACGGCGGGCAGCTCCCAGTGCATTGAGGCACATGGTTGGACCACCCGAGAGTGTAGACCGAGGGAGGTGGTCCATCAGGGGGGCCCCAATGCCCTCGCGGTGCTCCTGTTGATGGACTGCACCCGTCCAGCCTACAAAATTAAGTAAGTGTTTCTTAGCGTTTTACTGGCCATGTGCTGCTATTGACAGATGAAAGCTTTCATTCGGATATGTTGCCTATTGTTTCATTGCACAGGGCCTCTGTCTCTGCAGCAGGCGCGCCTCACTTAGCAAGCTACTTCAGCATGCAGCAGAGGTGCGAGTCCCGGTGGTCTTTGTCGTTTGCGATGCCTGCTTGAAATTACAGGTCACTTTTTAAAGCAAAGTGGTATCTAGAATTGCTGTGCTGCCTCCAATAAAATATACTTACTTCATTGATTGTTTGTTGTGGGAGAAATGGTGCACCAGAGGCTGCCATATGTTCAGTATGAATGATTCACCCAGGCGTGGAATTTTCTCTCCATTCTAATATTAATTGTACAAAAATGCAAAAAAACAACAAAAAAACAGACCAAGTGGAGACACAGTGAATAAGTAGGTAATAACTTATCCCTACCCATTACAAGGGCACTAAGTTAGTGCCCTTCCAATGCTAGTGCTTTGCAGATGCTTTAATATCTTCTTAGTGTTTTTTGTTGCTCAAATAGGTATAATTTCTGACATTTATATTTGTCCCTCGTCTTCATTGCTCGATTTTGCTTGTGAGAAAGTGTCACTCATTGTTGTTGAATTGTCACTCATAATTGCACTGAAATTATGAAAATGTGACACATGGCAATCTGAAACCTTGGCAGCTATGGATGGGGCCTCAGCTGAGATCCGGCCTAGCCTGGGGGCTCTCCCTGGGAGCTGCGGGGCCTCTTTCAGACCGTGATTGCCTAGGCCTTGGAGTTAGTAAACACAGGTGAGGAGCTGCATATGCCCTACAGGGAGTGGGGACCTAGGTTGTGTGCGGAGGGGGGAATGGCGGCACCTATCCTCTCTAGCTAATTGGGGCCAAACTCAGGCCATTTATGATCTGGAAAAAACAGCCTTCCCCCACCTGGTATTACTCCTGAAGGAGTTGACTCTATAACACTGGACACTCTGCCCGCCCTTATAGTCTACCAAGCCTGGGAAGATCACGCATGAACCGTCGTCTCTGGATGCATAGCTGCTACCTGGAGACAAGTAATATTGGCCAATGTTGGAAGCAAGATGGGCGGAAGGTGTGTGCCCTTTGAAGTGTGGAGGTGATTGGTGGCTGGCTGAGACTGCGTATATCCAGAGCCCAGATCGGGTGGTAGCTTGGTGACCTCTCTGAGATGAGGGAGCTGTAAGTAAGGCCCCCTTGCCCTCACCTTTTCTCTTCTGGCTCACCTGAACCTGCCGAGGGACGCCGGGGGCTCTAAGCCCGGTTGCGAGCCCTGGATACTCTTGATTCGAGGTTGGTGTACTGGGAGATTGCTGGGTTGAGACCATGGAGGGCTTCATACCATTACTGTAGGCCCTAGACTGCTTTTCTGGATGCGGTGTACCTACCCTGTGCCTCCTGAGATGTTTTATATGCCGGTTTGGGTCAGCAGGGTTTGCACCGATCTAGTACCCCATGTGGCTCCATGGGAACCCCAGACTAAGATAAGGGTCCAGCTTCTTGGAGGCACTCTGTACCAACCTGCTGTTGGGTGGTAAGATCGTCAATACCCCTAGAAAATAGCTGGTTATCTATAGTATAAGAATGTAACAAAGGAGCGATTGGGAACAGGCTGAGACTGACGATCCACTATCCACAGAATAACACTGAGGTGGTGGCTCATTTTGGTACCCTGCAAAAGTTCCTGGAGAGCGATCTTCACTTTGATGGGAAAGGCCAGAGTGAAGGTGGCCGGAGTGCCTGCAGATTGAGGAGAGGACATGCTCGAACAACACCAGAAGTTCTGATGGACCCGTTACAGCAGCAGCTTGCCAAGATACTCATTGCAGATACTAACTCCACCTTCGATCAAGATATTAGCACAGTGTCAGTAGGGCTGGGTCAACTGCTTCGCACAAAACATCATACATTTGCAGCGAGGGTAGGGGTGGCAGAGGCCTCCATTGCAGAACTTCACCCTGCACAATAATCACTGACACCCCATGTTAAAGAGCTCACTGACCGAGTCCACACCCTGAAATGGAGGGCAGAAGACGCAGAAGGATGTAAGAGGACCAACAACATTCGAGCGATTGGGCTACCAGAGGGGACAGAGGATAGAGACATGATAACTTTCCTTGAAACCTGGCTCAGCACTGTGGTGTCTCTAACAAAAGAGAGGGACCCCAACGTCCAAAAGGGTAGGGTGCCTGAAGACAATTGTCAAAAAAGATTCCCTTTTGGGTGCAACCTTATATCATAGAAACAATTTTAACCACAACAACTCATTCAATCCGGAGCAAAAAGGAAATATTAATTAAAATAAAACAGTTTATTCAGTAAGGTATTATTCTTTATAAAAAAAGCGTATCGCTTTTTGTCGTCAGACATGATTAAAAAAATATATAAACACAGGTTATACACAATAAAATATCATTGCAGTATACAAATAAATATCACAAGTGGGAAATAAAACTTAAGGAAAAGATGGATCCTATTGACATGAGGTAAGTACAATAGCAACACTTGTAATCACACTCTGATATCAAACTAATTGTTCAATCAGAGTTTTTGTCACCAAAGCTTAAAGTACTTCAACTCAAGAGGAGCATCGACACGTTTCGGTGGGCACAATGTTTAGGAGCCAACAGCTGCTTCAGGATTTAATGATTGGATCCCCATTAAATATAAAAAATCTCATTCAGTGAAAACTCGGAATCTCAATTTCCCGATCGGTAGTTTGATACCACTAAAGTGGTTATCTTTCAGTTTGGTGCAATCTTTTATTCGATTATTCTGTGACGGCCATACTTGCACACGTCAGCGATATTTTCATCTGAGCGGCACCGTTTCATCAGGGAGGAGAAGGAGTGGGCTTGACAGTTGAAGGACATGTCACTCCCGCACCTACGCGCCTGAGTGGTACTATACCTGGCAGATATTGGCAGCCATTGGCAACCCCAGTACACGGCCTATCCCTGCTGATGAGGGGTAATACCCCGAAACACGTGTCCAGGGATGGCGAAGACAGCGAAGATAGCAGAAGATCGAAAGATGATGCATCGCGAACACTTTACTACATTGACCAGAGTCCTTAGGGGCGACACCGCCGGTGTGTGAGTAGTGTGCGACCCCACCCCCATTTGTGACATGTCCATAATATCTCACTTTATGTTGACGACCTCCTGATCTATCTTGGAGATGATGTGCATGGCTCTGCAGTGGCACTAGACCTTGAGTACATTTGAATACGTGTCAGGCTTAAAGGTTAACAAAAACAAGACCTACCTGTTTTCAGTGGCCCCAAACCTCCCCCACCCCATAGACCTTCCACTGGATCTTATTGAGCCCTCTCCACCTATAAACACTTAGGGATCCACATCTTCCATTCACTAGAGGATCTAAGAGAAGGGAACCTGGGAAGAGCGCTGAGATCCCTTCATGTGTTCCATTCTGGTGCTCCTTGCATCTTCCAATTATGCCCCGAGTTTCCCTTTCAAAGGTGGTCATGTTGCCATGTCTACGTTATTTCTTTATTAATCTCCTAACCATAATTCCTGCTGGGTGGTTCAAGCAACTAGATGCCTTGTTGGATATTAAATGGGAAAAGGGGCGTCTGAGGGTTTCCTTGGTGATGCTGCAACATCCCATGATGGATGGTGGTCTGGGGATGCTGAACTTCGAACTCTACTTCTTGGGTTCTCAATTACAGTGGCAGGCACAGTAGTTGGAAGACATAGGCCCTGAAGGGCCCTGAAGGGAAATACCTGATGGACTCTGGTGACCGCACAACACTATTGCTACCCAAAATGCTAGACCAAGTGGTGGTAATCCCTCACCAATCCTTGCTATAGAACACTGCTCTGTAGTGATAGAAATGCTGTGTGGCTAAAAAGACAGGGACTGCCTTGTACAGCCCAGCCTTGCCCCTGATATGCTTCCCACATGGCAATCCCAGGGCGATATTCACCTCTGAACAACTGGCAGCCTGGACTGAGGTTGGACTGGACACTCTGGACGGGGTGAGACACCAGGTGAAATGGTTTTATTCTGTACTTTCTGAAATGTCCCATACCTCATTACAAAAATTCCGTGGCAAATAGGAGACAGAATTGAATATTGAACTTTCAGATCTGGAGTGGGGCAGAATCTTAGCATACCCTAAACAGGTTTCCCGCAACACCAGGATGAAATATGCACAATTCAACTACACCCATATGACATATATGACCCCCCACAGGGTCCGTGTCATCTATGGTGGCGAAATACGTAACTGCTAGAAGTGTAACTATAGAGACGCGGACTTAATTTACATGACCTGAGGTTGTACTACAGCAAATAGGTTTTGGGAGGAAGTGTTGAAGATAGCAGGTGCAGTGGTGGGGCGCACCCTAGAACCCACAATTGGGACTGTTCCCCTGCACACCCAAGCGGAAAGTGGGTAAAAAAATTCTGTACCTAGCCTTAGTCGTGGATAGCATTGACTTGGAAATCAGCTTCTGGCTCCACAATTGAAGACTTGAAGCAGGACGTAACTCACTGGACGGGAGCAGAGGGGAGGGCCTTGGCCAGGGAGGTCGCGCGGAGACAGAGATGACATCCCATGGCGGAACCCTGGAGAAAGTTTCCTGAGAATTAAGAGCACCCTGGGAGATATTACAGTGGGGTGGAGGACAATGGAGATAGGTCTCACTCAGATAGAGAACAAAATTAGATAGTTTGAGACACTAATAGAGCCAAAGATGTATATTGGAAATAATATAATTACCAAAATGGGAATTAGAGATGCCTCGGCCCTATGAATAAAGTTGGAGCTGACTCCGAGCTGAAACACCCAATTGACCTGCCTGCGCCATAAGTAGACTGACCCAACAACAAGTTGTCGGACCGATGTGCATTGGAATTGACTGGCGACCAGCGCCCTTGCCCGATATTCCCCCGGGCCTTTTACTGTCCCCCTGATGGACTCCTGTGTTACTGCACTACCCTGCACACAATAATAGTTAATTGTTCATTCTTCTTTGAGTCATAATCTGGGTCACCTTCCCTAAATGCCCCCTTTTTCATATTGGGTTGCGTATAATCATAAATTACAAATTGCATAAATACTAGACAAATGTTCGGTGCCGTTACGATTATACAAGAATTGCCATGACTCTGACTACTGAGTTTCTGTCACACATTAGGCTGTTGAGGATAGCACTATGTTAAACGTTGGAAATGGCAGCTTAGCCATACCTGGATGCTGCAAAGACATACTGTTTTTTGAATTGTACCTCATGGAATTTTATGAGCTGGTATATCTCTCAGATATTGAATTTAATGGTAATAAAAATTTGTTTGAAAAAAAAATCCATTGCAGGTCAGTTGGCGCCAGCAAAAATGGTGATGCTACCTCGGTTGTTGTATCATTTGGGCAATCTTCCATTGGTGGTCCCAACCTGGGTGTTTAAGTTTGAGAATTCCACGCGGACTGATCTTGTATGGGGAAAAGGGCGTCATAGAATTAGCCTGTCTAAAATGCAACTACCGGTATCCAGTGGAGAAATGGCAGCTCCTGATTTTAAAGCCTGTTGCATAGCTGGACAGTTGCAATGGTTATCACATTGATTAGCCAGCCATAACCTGTTTGAAATAGGGTACACAGCAGTACAACTACAGCAAGGGAAGCTCCATACACTTCTATGTCCAGACTCTCCAGTGTTACATGAAGACTTATTATTGCTGCACACTGCCCTGATATACTGGAAAATGGCCTTAAAATACTGTAACACCCGTAAACCGATAATGGCAAATAATATGGAACCTGCTACTTACAAATTACTTTGAGCACTGCATACAATGGGGCACGAGAGCCACCTGGTACCATGGCTCTACCAAGGCATGAGAGAACATCTTAAGATATCGATCGCTCCCCGGAAACTCAAATGGGAAACCGATTTAGTGAGGGGACTAACTGACAATGAATGGTCCTTCATCTTAGAATACCCCAAGGGTATACCCCGTAATACTCGATTTAAATGTATCCAATTTTCTATCCTGCACAGGGCATACTTAACACCACACAAACTACACGCAATGTACCCAGCGGCCCCTTCAGAGTGTCCGTGTTGTCGTTCTCCCAATGCAGACATTCTACACATGTTTTGGTCTTGCCCTTCCCTGGCAGGGTATGGGGGGAGATTTTGGGGGTACTCTCGCGGCTTACGGGTGTGCAGGGCTGGACATTGGCAGAATTTTGTATACTGAGTCCCTCCCCGCTTCCCCAAAAGGCTAAAGTGATGCAGAACTTTGTCAGTCTTTTGTTGGTCCTGGCCAAAAGATTAATTACACAGAGCTGGGAATCTCCACGGGTTTCTGGAATAGGGCCCTGGGGGAGGAGGTGCTACATTGAGGCACAGCTGAAGGCGAGGCACTACGGCGGTAGGGGTATAGGGGCCCCGTAAGAAACATATCTCCTTTGATTGGAATGTCCTTCTCGAACAGTTTCAACTACAAGTGTCTGAGAAATAATGGGGGTAGAATAAACTCCACTAGTCCACTGGCAAAAAATAAAGGTTTGAGAAGGCGGGATTTTCATTCTGGAACCCGCTTACCACTTTCCAGAATCCCGTCACAGGTCGACTGGACCTTTTTATCTGTCATAGAGTGAATTAGGCAACCTATTTACCAACAATCAATACTTTCTACACATCCCAGTTGCTTCCCCCAAAGAACCACTGACTAAAACTATGTTTGAAGATTTATGACAGAAATAAAAACAGCTGAAGTTACAAACACCTCAACACGAGGTTCAGAAGATAAACAGGCACTAATACAAACATAATCCTATGGAAAAGTCTTAGGCGGCTTATGAATAATACGAGAATCAATTCCAGAATCATCAGGCTAACAAAAATTGCTGTAACTTGCGTTCTGGTATGCATTGAAAAGAAAAAGTCAAGTTAGTCTATCCCTACACTATACTAAGTGACATCCCTACTCAACAATAGCCCATCCTAGCAAAAGGTGTCAGCTGTGGTGACTTCCAAAGAAGTTCACTCACTTCTCTTCAGTCTAGAGAATCCTCAGTCCTAGCTAAGCTCTTTGCCCATCCAACCGCTCTCTCTAGCTCCTCAGCCCATCTGCTCTACGTCCACCCTCGGGGTGCTGTCCCTTTTTTTTTTTTTTAAATATCTTTATTCAAAAGTTTTCCCCCCCCCCCCCCACTTTTTTCTTTTACATCCGGTGTATTTACAACGTTACACAGTTTTTTACAACGAATACAGATTTGTATTAATAAATAAAAAAAGAAGAAAAAATGCAGATTTAAAACACAAAAACACTGGGCATAAGTATAGTACATCCTACATCCTATCTATTAATCTTATAGATCTAACAAATTTCTCAATTACTGCCACAGATAATTTTCCTACTTTTCCATTGCTCAATGGGAAACCATATCTTGCCCCCCAGAGCTTTTGCCTTCCTTCCTTTTCTGTCATATATGGCCCTCTCTAAGTTGTATGTAGATAATAGTCTTGCTACCCAAGTCTGGAATGACGGTGCTGACTTCTCCTTCCACGCTTTTGCGACAACTATCCTATATATTGCTGTAACCATGAATAAGAATTCTGGATAAGTTGTATTTTCCTCTAAGCTTACCCCAAGAATTATCAGCTCCTCAGTTAATTTAGTTTTTATTCCCAGTGATTTCTCCAGAAACTCTTCTATTGCCAATTTTAAAGTGTATAATTGCGGACAATTTGCAAACATATGTGTTATATTAGCCTGTGTTGAATTACACCTTGGACACGTTATTCCAGTAGAGCCTCCCCAGCTGGCTATTCTGGCCGGTGTGAAATATAGTGAGTAAACTGTTTTATAGTGTTGGGTTTGGAGTGTAGCTGAGCATAAAATAGTTCGACCAAAATCTAAGGAACTTTGTAGGTCTTCCGGTCGTGCCTTTACCTGTTCTCTCCATTTATTGCTATATTTCTCTCTGTCATCTATTTTGTAAACTTGTAGCTCTGCATACAACTGTCTTATTGAACATAAGAGACTACTTCCCAGGTAATCCATTATCCTACAGCTCTCCATCCCTCCTGCACCCCCTGTTTTTGTATGAAAGTAGCTCCTCACTTGTAGATATTTAAAGAAGCTGTTCCCAGCTATATTATACCTATGCTGTATGTCTTGGAACGTTAAGATTACTCCCCCTGCATCCATTAGGTCCCCCAATTTCTTAATCCCTTTCTCATCCCATTCCTTCATAGCTGTGTCGCAGAAAATTTCCATGGGGAGATCATTATTCATATAGAGCCTTAAGTACCTATTATACCTTCCCAGTCCCAGTTTTTTCTTTATTGCTTTCCAAACTTTATAAATCGCACTCAGGGTCTTAAATCTTGTATGTTTAAAGTATACGAAGTCCACAGTTGTTACTAAAGCGTTTTCTGCCGCTTTACCTAGGAGGGCTTCATATACATTCGCCGGACACTTTCTCCCCTCCGCCTCCTGAGCACTTCCGCCTAATAATCCTTTGGAGTATTGTAGAGCTGTTGCCCAGTAATAGAATCTAAAATCAGGTGCTCCCCAGCCTCCCCTCTCTCGTGGAAGAGTTAAAAACCGGTACGCCCTACGTGTCTTCCCCTGTGCCCAAATTAATTTATTTATTACTGATTCTATTTTGTTAAACCATATACCTTCAATAAAGAGTGGAATTGCCCTGAACAAATATAAAAATTTCGGAAAAGTAACCATTTTAATAAAGTTGATTCTGCCCATAAGAGTCAAGTGTAAGTTATTGACCCTCTCCAGGTTACTTTTGACCTTGGCTAGCAATGGTTCCAGATTTATCTCTACTAATTTTTCTAAATCTGCCGTCACCTTAACACCCAAATATTTTGTGTCTGAGACAACTCTTACATCTACAAATGTTGTGTGTCTATTCTGAACTACCTGTGTTTTCCCCCTATTTATTAAATATCCAGACACCTCTCCAACTTTTCTTGCCTCCTGTTCTATTTCAACCAGTGACTCCTCTGGTGTCGGTGTTATAACAGCCACATCATCCGCATAGGCAAATAGTTTATACTCTTTTCCGTGTAATAAGACTGGATTAATCCCCCTATTTTTTGTAAGCCTTCTCAGGTAGGGATCTAGATATATTGCGAATAGTAGAGGTGAAGCTGGGCATCCCTGCCTAGTCCCCCGTCTGATCTGTACTGCGTTGGAATATGATCTGTTAATACGTATCCTAGCGCTAGGATGTTTATATAGTGCCTGGACTGCAGTTATATATCCTTGCCCTATACCAGCCCACTCCATAGCCTTCCATAGGTACACCCATGAGACCCTGTCGAAAGCCTTCTCGGCATCCAAAAAGATAGCCGCGACAGGATCACCTAAGACCGCTGCAGCATCCAATATAGTAATCAGCTGTCTAGTGTGTTCAGTAGTTCCTTTACCTGGTATAAATCCATGTTGTGTAGGGGAGACCACCCTCTCTATCACCTTACTCAGTCTGTTGGCCAGTGCCTTAGAAAATATCTTTGCATCAGCATTAAGCAATGTAATGGGTCTATAAGAACCCGGCTCAGTGGGGGGTTTATCTTTTTTCAGGATCACAATTATATCAGCGCCCGCCCAAGATTGAGGAACTATTCTGCCTCCCTGTGCCAAACAGCAAATTGACCAAATATCTTTAGCTAGTACCTCCCAAAAGGTTTTGTAGAATTCTACCGGGATCTGGTCTTGTCCCGTTGCTTTGCCAGATGGTAAGTTGAATATTGCATCCCTTATCTCCTGTACCGTTAGCTGCATATCTAGTTTATCCCTTTCTTCTATGCTCAACCCCTCTTGTAGGCCTTGCCTTAAGTATTCCAGACTTTTCGTCTCTATCTCTTCATCATTTTTATCTTGCTCATATAGCCTCTCATAAAATCTTCTGAACACCTCCTGCACCTCTTCCACTTTATTGACGATTATCCCATTGCAGTCCTTAATTTCTTTAATCTCGCCTGCAGCTAGCATTTGCCTAGTTCTAATTGCAAGCAGATGTCCCACCCTCTCGTTACATTCATAGCATTTTTCTTTATTTACTAAGTATCTTCTTGCTGTTTTTTGTGCCAAGGTGGTCCCTGTTTCCGACTTCTGCACCTCTATAGCCACTAAAATCTGTTCGATAGGATCTTGTCTTTCTATTGTTATGTTATGTTATGTTATGTTATTAAAAATTTATAAAGCGCGCATACGCCCGAAGGCTTCTTGGCGCTGGAAAGAAAAATAAAAAACATAACACGGGGTGAGTCTGCAGAGATCTTTATTTCAAGTAAGCCTGTGTGAAGAGATGAGTCTTGAAAGCCTTCCTAAAGGCAAGGAGGTCCTTACTCTGTCTAAGGGCTAGTGGCAAAAAATTCCATAGGGTAGCTGCTAAGAAGTGGAAGCTGCTGCCACCTTGTCGTTTTTTCTTGTAGCGAGGTACTTCAAGTAGGTCTTTGTAGGCTGATCTCAAGTTACGTGAGGGAACATATCTTCCGATCAGCTGCCTGATGAATAGAGGTCCCTTGCCTTGCAAAGCCTTAAAAATGATGCACCCGGCTTTAAATTCGGCTCTTTGAGCCACTGGTAGCCAGTGCAGGGACTCTAGGCCTGATTTAATCGATTCCCATTTGGGTACGTTGTAGATCAGCCTGGCGGCCTGATTCTGCAAGTACTGCAATCTTCTAAGTTGTCCTACAGGAAGGCCAAGGTATAGGCTGTTTGAGAAGTCGATATGGGAGAGGACTAGGGCAATGACCACCTGGATTAAGGCGGAAGGAGTAAGGAAATGGGCGATCTTCCTAATTTTCCTCAACTGGAAAAATCCAGATGAAACCACGGTTCCAATTTGGGATTTTAGGGAGAGGTCCTCATTGATGGTTATCCCCAGACTCTTTACAGTCAAAGATTTCTTAGGGGGAAGGCCCATATCAGCAGGCCAAAAGTTAGGGCTCCAACTGATTTCGCTCTTACCGGGCAGGATCAGCTCAGTTTTCCCTGGGTTTAATTTAAGATGATTTGAGGACATCCAGCTCTGGATTAAAGTCATAGTGGCTTGGAAGTCCTCCACAGCATTTGGGGAATTAAGAACGAAAACTAGCTGCAAGTCATCTGCATAATTGTATACAGTGACTTTGTGCTTTCTCAGGGCAAAAAGAAGGGGCCGCAAGTACAGGTTGAACAATAGGGGAGATAACGAAGAGCCTTGGGGCACCCCGCAGAAAGACTTAACCTTGGCAGCAGAAAAAGAGCCTAAACGGACAGACTGAGTACGTTCAGAAATGAACGATTTCAACCAGGCTAGGGCAGAGTCTCTAAGGCCAGCCTGTTCGACACGGTTGACCAGGATAGAATAGTCAACCGTGTCGAATGCAGCGGACAAGTCAAGAAGTACCAGGGCTTGGTGAAGATTTTTGTCAGCGTTGGACCTCAAGGTGTTCTGAACGGCCAATATTACTGCCTCAGTGGAGTGACCAGGCCGGAATCCTGCTTGGTTGGGTTGGAGATAGTCCGATTCCTCCACGAAATTAGAGAGACAGTTGGTGACATGCGCCTCCAACATTTTGGATAGAAAGGGCAGCAGGGATATGGGCCGATAATTCGTGAGGTCCAGCGGGTCAATACCAGGTTTCTTGGTGAGGGGGATCAGTAAGGCCTGCTTGAAGCTACTAGGCACTATCCCTGAAGTAAGAGAGTCATTGAGCAGGGGTATCATGCTGTTGGGCATGGCTCGACCGATTTCTTTCATGATTTGGGGGGGGCAGACATCCATAGGCGAGCCTGATTTGACTCTAGACAGTAATTCCAAGAAAGTTTTCAGATCAATGAGGGGGAAGGAATGTAAAGTTGAGGGATTAGAATAGATGTCGTCCACTGGGGCGCAAGCTGGAAGTGTAGAGATGTTCTGCTTAATCAATAAAATCTTATCGCGGAAAAAGTCATTCAGGGAATTGCATAGCGCTTGTGTGGGAACTACCGGAGGGGAAGTTCTATCGTTATTGCGAAGGTCGTTTACTATCCTGAAGATTTCTTTTGACTTGTTAGTGGAGTTGAGAATTTTGGATGAGTAATAGGTAGTTTTATGTTTTTGTAGAGAATTTTGGTATGTCTTCCTAGCTAAGCAGTATGCGGCCAATAGCATTTTTTCCAGCGCATTCAGATTTCTAATCTCCTCTTCCACCTTTTCCTTTTCCTTTTTACTTCTTCCCAGGGTATAGCTTAGTGTCTCCCCCCTTACTCCTGCTTTAAAACTGTCCCACACCATATCTGCTGAGGCTGAGTATCTATTTATGTCCCAAAATTGGGCGATCCATTCTTGCATCCTTATAATATATTCCTCCTCCTTCAGCAAACCTCTCTCAAACGTCCATGTCGAATTTATTTTTTCTGCTTTTTGTGTCATTGCTAGACTTAACACCAGCGGGTTGTGGTCCGACATTATTCTTGGGAGACATTCTATTTTGGCCCTGCTGACTAATGAACTAGAAATAAAGAAATAGTCCAGTCGGGCTACTGTTTGATGTGGCGCTGAATAAAAAGTGCTACCAACGCCTAGGGGATTAAATTCCAACCATATATCCACCAACGCATTATGTCTAGCAAGGTTTTGTACTGCTTTATGCACCTTTTTTTTCCTTCCTTGGTATATGCCTCCACTTGCATCTATTACTCCATTCAATCCATTGATATTAAAATCCCCACAGCAGATCACAGGCTCTGGCCACAAGGCTAACTCACTATCAATAAAATCTAGTAATTCCGGTTCATCTTCGTTTGGGCCATATAGTGAGACCAAAGTGCATCTTCCCGCAGCTGTTTCTATGTCTAGCATCACCCATCTCCCTTCAGAATCCTCTTTTTTCTTTTTAATTTTGACAACGCCTTTTCTGGCCAGAACTGCCACCCCCTTATTTCTTCCCTCTTGACCTGTGCTAGCAAGAACCTCAAATCCCATCTGGCCAAGCAAGAATTTATCTTCAGCTGCTACGTGTGTTTCCTGTAGACAAGTTATATCGATTTTCCAGAATCGCAGCAGTGAAGAGAGCTTCTGCCTTTTCTCCATGTTATTTAGCCCACAAATATTGATCGTCATTATCCTAACTGCCATAATTCTAGTTTAGCATTTGCCGACCCCACACCTACTTTTTTATCTTTTTCTGTGCATTCTTTATCTGCTTCACTACAAACTTTACAAATCTGTATTATTTTACACCACCACCTTTCACCCGTGACTTCTTCCCTTCCTTCTCCCCCCCCCTTTAAGCCCCCCCACCCTGATTGCTCCCCCCCTGTGACAGGCAGATAGGTCATCCCTGACCTATGCGTGTCCGCTTAACGCTGTAGCGCCGCTCCCCCTCTCCTCCCCTCTTATCATCTACTACTTTAGCCTGTCGGGCTTAGTAAGTTATCCTTGATTATTTCCTTCGAGCTCCCCCTTGCTCTTTTAGTTCCGTCAGAAATCCCCCCGCTTTTATTTCAGAGAAAAACATTCTAGTGCGCCCTGCTACAATAACCTTCAGTTTTGCTGGAAACATTAGAAATGCCTCTGCTCCTTGGGACTGAAACGCATTAATCAACTGTCTTAGTCTCCAGCGCCTCTCCACTGTTATGTGACAAAAGTCAGGTCTCGCAAAAAAAGTTATCCCTTCCACCGTTTTTTTGGCATCAGGTCTGGCTCTCTCCATTAGTTCTTGCCTTGCCAGAAAGTTTCCGAAAAAAACTAACATAGCCCTGGGTAGCGTTCCTGAGCCTTCCTTGTGAGTTTTTCTTACAAAAATTGGATATCTATGGGCTCTCTGCACTTCTTGTTCCCAGTTCCATGGTACCTCTGGGAATGCTCCCTTTAGCAACTTGACGACAAAGCCTCTGGGGTCTTGGCCTTCAATCCCTTCCTCTATTCCAAGGAGTCTGGCATTATTGCGCCTCTGGCAATTCTCCAAATCCTCCACCTTCCACTGTAAATCTTCCATGATCTTAGACTGTCCCTCTCTAGATGACTGCCACTCAGTTACTTCGTCTTCTAGACGACCAGTTCTTTCTTCAACTTCAATGATTTTTTCCTCCACTTCTTCAAACTTTTTATTTATTTTCCTGATTGAGGCTTGGATTTTTTTCGTGTCATGCCTGGCCCTCCGACTTTCAACCCTTGCCTCCATTTGTATCTGTTTCAGCGTGGCAAACATTAAGTCCAGCTTCCCTCCATCATTTTGTGTCTCTTTTTCATCTTCTTTGTATATACTAGAGGTAGCGGAATAGTCCCAGACTAGCCTTTTATTTGTTCCCTTATGCATGTTCTGGGGGGGGCCTGTTCTTCTGGATGTTGTTTTGCGCTTTTTTTGCGTGCCTCTCCCCCTAGAACTATCGCTAGCTTCAGAGCTCGAGAGTGAGTCTGAGAAGTCTCTCTCTTCCTCACTGCTTGCCAATGTTGATTCTGACTCTGTTTCCTCAGGGATAGAAAAGAACCCATCTCCATCAACCCCTTCAGCCCCTTCTGCGCAAGCCATCCCTGCCAGATTATCATTGCGTGTCCCCAGCACAACATTCTCTTTATCCTTGGTTTGTAGCTGTTCCTCCCGTATTTCAGCTTCCACCTCTTTAAGGGCCTCAAGCATTTGCCCTGTATTCGACATCACATCCCCACCGTTGGCCTCTCTCACCTCTTTATCCGGTTCTTGGTTTCCATCCTGTAACCCCTGCGTCTGTTCTTGTTCCAGTGCGACGCCGTCTGCCTGGGTGTGAGCCGCTGTCTGACGCTCCGCTAGATGCTCCGCGGGAAGCGTGCGCTCCGTAACCCCCAGTTGCTTAGCAACGCTTTGGCTTGCGTCCTCGAGGACGCTCTGAGCAGAGCCTACGGGCGGCACGATTGCCGTGTTTTGCAGGGTTCCTGATGGCCCTGAAGCTCCTGATGCCTCCGCTTGAGTTTTGGCGCCGAAGACCTCGGATACTGAGGGTTGCCGATATACGGTATCGTTTCTCTTCTTTTCTGCTGCATCCCCGACCGTTGGTGCAGTACTAGCGCCTCTCGCGTTTTTGTTTTGATTCAGCGATTTCTCCTTTTCGCCGGCTCTCTCCAATTTGCGTAGCTGTGTTTCGGGGTGCTGTCCCTAATGCAAAACCCCAAAATACTGGCGACACGCCTTCAGGTACGCCCCTCTCGAAGGTGTTGGTTTCCAGAATTTTCCATCATGGCACCTTTCCATCCTTGTCGGTTCAAACGTCCTTGGGTCCCAGACTCTCCGTCGCTTCAAGTTGTATCTTTAAATTCCTCGGCTACTCCTCCATGTCTGAGTCTAACATTCTAACACTCATACACAATGAGCCCTTCTACTCTACTGTCTACTTGGTCCGGCACCTGCAAGGAAATACATGAGAATCGGCTCACACATTCTTTAACGTTGATTAGTTTTAGCCAAAGGCCGCTTTTACTAAACATTTCGACCATTTAATGCTAAGCAAAACATTTCCAGTCAGGCCTACACGATTTCCATGGACTGAACCTCTGCACGTTCTATAGGCCCAACATCCTACATTAACAATCTTTTCGTTCTTTAGGCCTCCAACCTTAAAGTAAATGCATTTTCTACTTTAAGCAAGCTTATCATGAATATATATAAATGCAAATATGAATTTTAATAAAGCAGACCTAAACACGCAATGGTAATCTATTAAAACGGCATCATTAGTGTTTCAAAACCCTTAACATTCGTTCTGCATGTAGTTCTGACATCAAATACGTCAGTTATCAACCCTACATCGCATTTGAACATGACTAGTAAACCCTTTATATATACGGGTGCTGACTACTTGTACATATGATGCACCCCTACAATTTTTCTCTTCAGTTTAGCGCTCTCTCAGTCCCCCCCTTTGATGACTTGTGTCATCATCACCATCACACCATCCCTCAGGGTAAGAACCGAGCTAAACAGAACTTGTGGCCACTTGCCCTCTCTTAAGCATCTCCAAAGCTCTCAGGCTGCGACATTGACCATCCTGCAGTCTTTCTATTCTTTGTTCTTGCACTCTCATCGATCTTTGCAATCTAGTTGACCTATACCACTTGTACAGTCTCACCAAACCCCACAGCCCAATCACACATGCCACAGCTATGATGAGGGGTTTCAGTACAAACCCAAGGAAACTCCTTCCCAAATTTGCAAACCAGTTTCCCACTGTTCCAAATCCCTTGCCAGCCTTCTCCCACACGTTCTCTTGTGTCAAATCTTCAATCTCATAATGAATGGTAGTAATGTTACTGATATATTTCTCCAGATCCTTAGAATTATCTGGAATATATGTGCAACATTCCTGGACCTTCAAACGTTTACAGACTCCTCCCTCTTTGGCTAGAAGGACGTCTAAAGCAAGACGGTTTTGTAAAATCATTGTCCTTATCGACAACATCTCACCCTCAACCAACACTGGTGATTTTGCTGTATTCATTGACAGTTCATCCACCACAGTTGCCAATCGCCGTATCTTCACGTCATTCAGAATGACTCCCAACATGGGTATCATTGCTCCAAACACATCTCCCACTATCGCACCCGCACTTTCACCTCGCTTTACCCTCGTCTGATGTCCTCCCTCTAGGAGAGCAAAATCCTCAGTATGGTAAATTTTGGGAAAAATGATCGCTAGGTAACACGTCCCGTACCATTTTTCCGGCAATCTCACATACGCATTTCTTCCACAGACAAAGTACACCGTTGGAATCACCTGCACCACACTCTTCAAGAAATCTTTCGTATAATACTCCAGTGTGAAAGTATGTTCACATGTAGTATGACCCACATACACATTTTCATAATACGTCTGTGGTCTGTGAAGGCATAACTTCCCTTTCTGCACTTCATCTAGGGCTATCGGACCATAACTCCCTTTAGACTTGTGCTGCTTCTCCTCCTCGGTCCAATCAACTTTACCTTGCCCTGAATCTCGCAACTGTTTTTGCTTCGTGTACCTGTCCTCAACCTGTTCTATGAACCTCTTCTCTGTCTCTGATAACAAGCACGTCAAATTGTGTCGGTGAGCATATGAGGTGTCTAATTCTTGTGTCGGAATGAAAAAATATCCAAGTCTGTCCTCTGACTTATAATAGTCAAACTTACTCAAGTGTTTATAAGCAGGGACTTCCGGTAACACAGCATCATAATTCGAAAAGAAATACTTAAAATGGTTACGCCTATAAAGTATGCTAAGCAGTATACTACATGAGATTCCATATGTCAATGGAAGGTGATGGTAACTAATACCCTCATCTACTGAAGCCGGCAATTGCATACACACATAGCAGTCTTTCGCATCCATCACATCAATGTATTCATACAACAACTTTGCATACGCATTCTGTCCAAAATTGCCCTTAGACAGATCTGCGTGTAACCTACGGCTTTCTTCTGCTAACAAAGCTTTTTCTACTCCTACTTTGACCTCTTTCTTGCTAGGAGTGATGGGTGTCGGTGTTCCCTCAACCTTCACTGCCTGCTCGTGTGGTACTAAATAGGAAACTGCAACTACTAATGCTATAAGGAGTATCACTCCTCCTAAAAGGGTACCTATTATACACTTAGCTCTACGAGTCGGGTTTCCAGCCTCCATGGTTTCAGGACAGGGTAGTTCGTTCTCAACAACTATTCAAAGTCTCTTTTTCTTGGTTGTTTGAGTCTCCCGAACCACACCTCTGAAGGCAGAAATCCCCGTTCTGCTTTTCTTTTGCAGCCTTTTCTTCTGCAGCAACAATAGACAACCCTAGCCCTTCTCCGTCCTCTGTGGAAAGTCCCTAAATTTCTTCTTCCTCCACTCGGCGCTAGGTTGGTCTTGACAGCTATTTACAAAGTCTCTAATAATCAATGATGATATTTGCTCCAACTGCACAAAGCACATAATCCAACAGTTCCATGCGAAGGACTACTGCTTCATAAGATGGTATTTCTGGACCAAATGTAGGAAAAATCAATCTATCCAGGATTACATCACGTATCTTGCTCAGGTAAGGGGGATTGGGAATGGTAAGTGTCAGTACGCCTTCAATCTCAAGTCCAGGTACCAACAGTATCACTTCCAACTTAACATTTGGGATTGTACTGGTCACTGCCACCGACCTCACCCTCCCTGATCTCAGTACACCTGGCATTTGTCAAAGGGTAGATCCACTCGGGAGTGGCGTATCTTTGACAAGGTACTCTCACCCTCCTTTACCTCCTCGGACCTCTTTGCTCCGTCTCCTGTTCTCCCTCGTCCTGTTCAGACTCTTCAGACACAGGAGCGAGATCCCTTTCTGAGACCAATCGTACGTTCAGGCCCCTCCGCCTTTCAGGCCAATGAGCCTCTGCACTCTTCACTCTTCTGCTTCTCGTTTGCACACCCTGTTCATCACCACTTTCAGCTTGTTCTGCGCTCAGATCACCTTCACAGCCACTTCCCCCTTCAGAGGCAGACTCAGTGTCACTGTTGTCGTGATCTCCTTCAGCTCTATCGGAGGAGATACCAGCTTCTTCGGACTCCCCCACAGCTTGACTTGTCCCCTCCTGTGGATCTTCCTCTTCGTCAGTGTTGCCCTCCACGAGAGGAGCTGTTTCTTCCAAGGGTGCTGGTACTCGTCGGGTGTGAGAAGCGTGGACCCAGTTTGGCAACCCTCCACACTTCACAGCAGTGTTCGTCACCAATATAACTTGAAAAGGTCCTCTCCAGCGCACATCCAGGCAGCTTTTTCTGACGTGCTTCCGCACCAGGACCCAGTCACCTGGGCACAGGTCGTGACAAAGGTCTCTGGAAGCCGGAATTTCAGCAGCCCGCACCTGAAGGGACACAGAATGAATGACATCAGAAAGTCCCTTGCAGTAATCAAGGATCAGATCATCTGTGATATTTAGCAAGGCGGTTGTAGGAATAGATGGCAGTCTCATAGCCCTCCCCATCAGTACTTCGTGAGGTGAGAGTCCTGTCCTCCTGTCTGGTGACTACGCATGCTCATTAGTACCAACGGCAAAGCATCTGGCCATTTCAGGGACGTGGATGAGCACACCTTCGCCATTCGGGCCTTGAGGGTCCCATTTATTTGCTCCACTACGCCGGAAGCCTATGTCAGGTAACTACAATGCAGCCTTTGGTCAATGTTCAGTGCAGAGCAGAGCATTTTCACAACTTCGCTATTGAAATGTGTTCCTCTGTCCGATTCCAAAGAGGTCGGAACCCCGAAACGTGGCACTAGCTCCCTCAGCAACAACTTTGCTACTGTGAGTGTATCACACCTACGAGTTGGGTATGCCTCAACCCACCTGGAAAACACACACACGATCACCAGGACATACCTAAGGCGGTTACACCTCGGCATCTCAATGAAATCCAGTTGCATCCTGTAGAAAGGTCCGCCGGACCTCCCAATGTGACCCATAGTAACTGGCGTTCTTTTCCCAACATTCATTTGTTGACATGTAACACACCTTTGACACACTGCTTCCGCAGCTGTCCTGAATTGTGGATTGTACCAAGTTTGTCTGAACACACGCATCATGGCATCTCTTTCCAGATGTACAGGACCATGTATCTGTCGTGCCATCGGACTCACCAGCTCATTCGGCAACACCGCTCTCCCATCAGCCGAAACCCATAAGTCCAACTCTCCTCGGACACAACCAGCCATTTCCCACACTCTCTTCTCATAGTCGGACACCTGCTCCTGCACGCTCTTCAATTCTTCCCAGGTATCTGCCACTTCAAGCATTATGCTTAACTCGGTTCCTTCCTGCACCCCCTCAACTGTTTGTTCAGTAAATGAGTATCCCTGCTCGGCACATTAACGTGCAACCTCATCAGCATAACGATTTCCCATGGACACAAAGTCAGTATTCTTTGTATGTACAGTGCATTTCACGACGGCAATTTTGGCTGGACCTTGCAGAGCCTCCAGCAACAACCTGATAAATTATCCATTCCTGATAGGGGAACCTGATGATGTCATGTAACCCCGTTGGGACCACAATTGACCAAAATCATGAACCACACCGAACCCGTATTGGCTGTCTGTATATATGGTGATCCGAATCTTGTTGGCTGCCAGGCAGGCACGCGTCAACGCAATTATCTCAGCCACCTGCGCGGAGTGTACTCCTTCCAGGCAGGCCGCTTCGACTATTCCAGAGATAGTACAGACAGCAAATGCTGCTCTCAACTGACCAGTATTGTCCCTTACACATGAGCCATCCACAAAGTAAATTTCGTCTGGGTCTACCAGTGGCTCATCGACAATATCCGGTCTGGGTTTGGTGCACAGTTCAGTCACATCAAGGCAATCATGGTCTTCCCAATCATCATCCAAGTCATTTGGTAAGGGCATCAAGGTAGCAGGATTCAAGACCGAACACCTCCTAAGGGTCACATTCTCCGCAGCAAGTATAACCTGCTCGTAGCGTGTGAGCCTGTTATTGGTCAGGTGTTGTGTCTTGGTCCTGGTCATCAACAATTCCACTGAGTGGGGCACATGTACTATCAGTGGGTGACCCATCACAATGCTTTCACACCTCTCAATGCTGACACCTGTTGCAGCAACGGATTTAAGACATCCGGGCAACGCTGCGGCTACTGGATCTAAGGTAGCCGAGAAGTAAGCAACTGGTCTACAGACTCCTCCATGATCTTGTACTAAAACTGCCAACGCACACCCTTCCCTTTCACAGCAGAACAGTGAAAATGATTTGGTGTAATCTGGCATTCCCAGAGCTGGAGCGCGACACAAGTCCTCTCGCAACTCAAGAAAAGCCATCATACAATCTTTGTCCCATGGTACCGGATCACTGACATCCTTGTGCGTCAGTTTCTGCAATGGCTTCGCCTTCAGGGAAAAATTGGCAATCCACTGGCGACAGTAGCCAACCATACCCAGGAACATCCTAACCTCCCTCTGGGTCGTAGGCACCATCATTTTCATGATCGCCTCAATCCTGTCCGGCGACGCTTTCCTCTTTCCTTTTTCTATCCTGTGACCCAGATACTGCACTTCAGACAAACAGTACTGTAACTTGTTTGGGGATACCTTATGTCCATTCTCGGCCAAATGGTTCAACAAAGCAATGGTGTCAATTCTACAAGCATCTTCTGTGTCTGACGCAACAAGGAGATCGTCTATGTACTGTACCAGAACGGAGTTCTGTGGCAGCACCAGATTCTCAAGATTTCTCTTCAGTAGCTGATTAAAGATCGATGGGCTCTCTGTATACCCTTGAGGGATACGACACCATTTTAAGACGCGGTTCTCTATTTTGAACGCAAAAAGAAATTGGCTCTCCTCATGCAATGGGATCGAAAAGAAAGTCTGACACAAATCTATCACAGAAAACCATTCTGCTTGGAACGGTATCTGAAACAGTATCACTGATGGATTCGTTACCACTGGGCAGCATGGAACAACTATGTTGTTCACCTTTCACAAATCTTGCACAATCCTGAACTTCCCGCTAGGCTTCTGCAAGCCCATGATCGGGGAATTGCAAGGACTGCCCATGACTTCCTTCAAAATTCCCTGTCTGATCATGGATTCGATCACAGATCTTATTCCTACAATAGTCTCTGGGGTCAACTTGTATTGAGGTGTCCTTGGGAACTCAGCATTCGGTCTTACTTGAATCTTAACTGGCTCTACCCCTTTGATCAACCCGATCTCCTCTCCTGTGAAGTCCCACACTTCCGGTGAGACTGCATCCCTCAGGTCCCAAGGGAGTTCCTCCACAGTTAAAGCAGGGTACAA
Source organism: Lissotriton helveticus (assembly GCF_964261635.1). Classification (NCBI taxonomy): domain Eukaryota; kingdom Metazoa; phylum Chordata; class Amphibia; order Caudata; family Salamandridae; genus Lissotriton; species Lissotriton helveticus. Next base: position 1,357,592,771 of record NC_136065.1, read on the forward strand.
CTCTATACACACATGTGTATTTGCAACCTTGAAGGCAGCATCATCATCATTCGTCTGTAACTCTACTCCCTGTGGGGTACAGTAAATGGTACAATTAAGTTTACACAGGAGATCCCTCCCCAACAGACACACAGGACTGGAATCACACACCACGAATTGGTGGTTATCCCTGAAACTCCCGATCTTGACTGGGACTGGTTCAGTCAGAGGGTTTGTCATTCTTCTGTTCGCAACCCCTACCACTTGGATAGTTTGTCCTGAAAGGGGCAAATTAGGGACAACTGCAGACCGCACAGTAGACCGGGAAGCACCAGTGTCAACCAAAAAGGTGGTGGGGTGTCCAGCTACATCGGCCTCTACGAATGGTCCCCTCTGATCTACCTCCAGCACTGCCTGAGGGTGCAGTCCTCCTCCCCACTCAGGCACCGTCCCGTCACTGGATCAAAGTAATAATACTCATCCTCTTCAACTATGAAGGGCATCTGCTTGTAAACCTTGTTCCCTGTCGTAATCTTCGGTGGCTGGGGAACCGGAGCCCTAGGGGCTGAAGTCCCCCCTTTTGTCGTCTTAAATTTAGTTACTGTTACTCTCGGTTCCGGAGGGGCTTGGACCTCCTCCTCCTCCTCTTCTTGCACTTGATTGTCTGGGTTATGGGGACACTCGTGTCTCCAATGTCCGATCTTGTGACACTGGTGACACCTTGTCGTCTTTTTCAGAGCCGCTAAGTCTATCCTTGGCCTTGGGCCCTCCTCATTGTCCCTTTTCTGTCCCCCCGATTTTCTCCCCAATGTGCCATTGCCAGTCTGACCCTGCCCTTCCGATTGCATCTGTACTAACATCAGTTTATCCTTAAGCTTCCTTGTCTTGGAGTCTATCTCATCACTGCAATACCTCGCGTACCTCAAGATCTCATCCAGAGGCTTGTTCTGCCAGCAAATTAAATGTTGCTGTATCATGAGACAGATATCAGGTCTCAGGCCCTGGACAAACTTGGACACAAACTGTCCCATGTCCTTTGGATCCATTACATCCAATCCACTGTACTGCTTAAAAATCTGCAAGAGCCGCTCATAATACTCATGGACTGTCTCCTTCGGTTCCTGGCTAGTCCGATCTATCTTCACCCAGTCTATGTCCTGTGGTGGTACCTTAGTCTTCAACCACGTGATCACCTGCTCATATTTTATCATCACCTTGGGTGAGGGTCCATTCGTGCTAGTGTCTCGATCCGGCTCCTCTGTGGGCCATTCGACACTAACCTTACATGCTATGCTATCCACAGGTTTCCTGGAACTACAATGTCGAACAGTGTGTTTAGATCAATCCACAATACCTTTGAGATCTTAACAAACCTCTCTACCTGTTTGTACCATTCCACTGGACTCTCTCGCAGCTTTGGAAATGAGTTCATAAAGGCAGCCAAATCTCCCCTACTCCAGGGTACATGTACATATCCCCCGTGAGCCACCTCCCGTAAGGGGTACGCTTCTGCCTGCATCAACCCTCCTCCCGGGGATGTCTCAATAGCGCTTCGTCTAACGTTCTTTCTCTTTGACCACCTTTCCTCCCATTTGTCCAATTGGGTCCATGTTCGGATTCCCACTATCAGTTCCCTGATGTGGGTTTTTAATCCGATCACCCTCTTTTCTTCTAGGTCTTGGTCTGAGTACTGGTCTGAGTACTGTAACCTATGGCCACCCTGTAATGCTTTTGCCTTTGTCAAATCCACAACATACTTGTTTGCTAATTCAGACAGTTTCTCATGTGCTGTCCTAGCCCTCCGAGTGACATCCTTTGCCAAAAACAACAGTTCATCTGGCTCATAGATTTCTATTCTCTCTAGTGGCAATGTACCTTCCACTATTTCCTCCACTTCAGATTTTAGTCTCAACACATCAATCCTTCTTGCTTTTATTGCCGCTCTCAATGTTCCTTGGCTAGAATTTCCATTAGAGTCCCTCCCGCCACCGTCCTGACTCACTCGTCTGTTTTCTTCAGGTGTGTTAGGGGGAACCCTCCTGTTTTCCCAACCCTCATGGTCCCACTCCTGTCTATTATCGCCAGAGGTGTGGTGGGACACCCCCTACTTTCCACACTTCCGCGTTCCCATTCCTGCCTGCTTTCGCTAGGTGCGCAGTGAGACACCCCCCTAATTTCCTGGGTTCCATTGTCGAACTCCTTCCTCGACCTGTTGCTCTGGGTATCCACAATCGTATCCCAAGTTCTCAAGTCAGGCCTTAATTCTCTAATGGACCTTGGCCGGGGTCCTCTCAAATCCATCGGTCCTCTCAAACCCCCCTGTTCTCCAGAGGAATCTGCCGATGCTGCCAAAGGGGTGCTTCTTTCTACCGGCCTTGGCCATTGGCACCATCCGTCCGCCACATTACTCCTCCCTTCACTGACACTTCTCTCTCTCTCTGTTTGTAGCGGACCCTTGCTCTATGTCTGTTCTGGATTGTATACTGATACTATGGGACCTATGGTAACAGGCACCGTAAGGGCGTCTGGCAATCTCTGTGAATCTACACCCTCTTCAGTGTGCACCTTTTGCACCCTGAATCTTTCCACTACTCTCGTTGTGGGGGATGCTTGGGGTGCCTTTTCTCCCTCTGCCGGGCCAAACTTGTCCCCTAAGGAGCTCAAACAGCTCTCCATCGGGACACCACCGTCTATGTCGGGGTCTCCCTTGTTCCCCGTCGGTGCTGATTATATGGAGGTGGTCTCTCCGACAACAGTCTCTCTATCAGGCTGTCGTCTGTCTCACTGTCCTCATCCTCGGTACTCCTTCTCTGCGCGTCCCCTTCCTTGACCAACAACGGGTACAACCTGTCCCCTTCGATGGTCTGCACTCTCCACCTCTTGGCTAATGCATCCCATCTCGCATCTTGAACCGCCCTAACTGATCTTTTCACCCTTTCCTGTCTCCTATCTCTGTTTCTTTCATGGGCTGCCCTGATCCACGCATTCAATGCTTCAAACTGCGTTGGTCTGGCAGGGGCTGCAAAGAAGTCATAATCGCTTTTAGCTGATACAGCACCTCCAGTCTAAAAGTTCCATATTTAGGAAAAGTCAATTCCTCTTTTCCGTCAGTCATCTTGCACCAGTTCTCAAGCCACAATATGGTATGCAACCCAACATTCGTAGCCATATAATAGGCTGGGGTATCCTCGGGTGGAGCCTCTTCCCCACCCCGAGGTTCTAACTTCTTTTCACCTCTAAAACAATCTCGCAACACTTTTAAACATTTCATGATGAAAAACAGCAATGTTTCTTTGTTTACAGCGCTCTTTTACTTCCCACTGACAATCCACCAATCCCAGCGCGGCTCCTCACTAGCCGCCCTATCCCAGCGCGGCTCCTTCTGGCGTCACTCGCCTCCGTTTCGCAGCAGTTCCCCTCCTCTGTCCGCTCGTCTCCCGGTCACGCATGCGTCCCAATCATACACTGGAAATGATCACTTCCGACCAAGCGGCCACTTCCTTGACTGTACGGCCACAGTCTAACTGTAATTGTCACCGAACCGGCAAATGTCTGTCCGCGAACGACCGGACAATCGCCTCACTGATAGGTTACAGACACACGGCAACTTCCGACCAGCGTCCGTTACCCATGCACTCACACATTCATTCCCCCTATCTCGGTCCTGCGGGCGATCAATGGTACCTCATGACCCCCTTTTCAATGGTCGACAATTACTTATGGGTGTTCGATACACCCGAACCACTTGAACTCCCCTTGAGCTTAAGATTTTCTCCGGTTGCGCGCGCTCACAACCTGATCTTTCTCACACACTACAGGCACTCAACTCCGCAAGACAATACAACACAACAATACAACCGTATCACCGCAATCTAACACGCATGACCCTTTTTAATACTCACTCTCTTCCGAGCTGCTGCTTTCTGCCGCACCGTTACACTCCGTCAGTTTCCATGGAACGCCATCCTCCGTCCGCGATTTTCTGGATACTCGTCATTGGTTCTCTATGGGCCTCGGGAAATCTCAACCTCCTCTAGATTACCCTCACTCCAGAAGATAAACCATCCTACTCTGCTACCAACTGAGAAGGCGGGATTTTCATTCTGGAACCCGCTTACCACTTTCCAGAATCCCGTCACAGGTCGACTGGACCTTTTATCTGTCATAGAGTGAATTAGGCAACCTATTTACCAACAATCAATACTTTCTACACATCCCAGTTGCTTCCCCCAAAGAACCACTGACTAATACTATGTTTGAAGATTTATTACAGAAATGAACACAGCTGAAGATACAAAAACCTCAACACGAGGTTCAGAAGATAAACAGGCACTAATACAAACATAATCCTACGGAAAAGTCTTAGGCGGCTTATGAATAATACGAGAATCAATTCCAGAATCATCAGGCTAACAAAAATTGCTGTAACTTGCGTTCTGGTATGCATTGAAAAGAAAAAGTCAAGTTAGTCTATCCCTACACTATACTAAGTGACATCCCTACTCAACAATAGCCCATCCTAGCAAAAGGTGTCAGCTGTGGTGACTTCCAAAGAAGTTCACTCACTTCTCTTCAGTCTAGAGAATCCTCAGTCCTAGCTAAGCTCTTTGCCCATCCAACCGCTCTCTCTAGCTCCTCAGCCCATCTGCTCTACGTCCACCCTCGGGGTGCTGTCCCTAATGCAAAACCCCACAATATTGGCGACACGCCTTCAGGTACGCCCCTCTCGAAGGTGTTGGTTTCCAGAATTTTCCATTATGGCACCTTTCCATCCTTGTTCAAACGTCCTTGGGTCCCAGACTCTCCGTCGCTTCAAGTTGTATCTTTAAATTCCTCGGCTACTCCTCCATGTCTGAGTCTAACATTCTAACACTCATACACAATGCGCCCTTCTACTCTACTGTCTACTTGGTCCGGCACCTGCAAGGAAATACATGAGAATCGGCTCACACATTCTTTAACGTTGATTAGTTTTAGCCAAAGGCCGCTTTTACTAAACATTTCGACCATTTAATGCTAAGCAAAACATTTCCAGTCAGGCCTACACGATTTCCATGGACTGAACCTCTGCACGTTCTATAGGCCCAACATCCTACATTAACAATCTTTTCGTTCTGTAGGCCTCCAACCTTAAAGTAAATGCATTTTCTACTTTAAGCAAGCTTATCATGAATATATATAAATGCAAATATGAATTTTAATAAAGCAGACCTAAACACGCAATGGTAATCTATTAAAACGGCATCATTAGTGTTTCAAAACCCTTAACATTTGTTCTGCATGTAGTTCTGACATCAAATACTTCAGTTCTCAACCCTGCATCGCATTTGAACATGATTAGTAAACCCTTTATATATACGGGTGCTGACTACTTGTACATATGATGCACCCCTACAATTTTTCACTTTAGTTTAGCGCTCTCTCAGGTTCATGTGGGAAATCTTATAACTAAAGGCGACACTGTTAGATACATAGGAGACCGCGACAAGTGCCTGTTGTCGACTCAGTGCTGCCTCCATATCTCTATGGGTGATTACACTCCCTTCCCCGATATTGATATACCCCTACATATATTATTTGGGTTCATGTGCTTAGACATTTTCTCACCTCCCGAGCCATATTAGGCCACCCAAGCACCCTGTTGCTTAATTCTTAGTCAACACCAGGACCACCAAAACTTGTTCAGGGGTGGGTTAGGGAGTTTTTGGAATTGTTACATATTCCCCTCTTTTTTGTCATTGTCATCTTATGCCTATGATTGCTGTTTTGTACAAGACTCAAGATGCTTCCCTTTTCCCATTTATCCATACCTGCAACCATATCTGTATCACCAAAATAATGTGTATAATGACAAATACAGATTATTGCTGTAAAATGTGTTACACATTAAAAACAATAAAAATATGTTTTTTTTAAAAGGTGTATTTGTACATGCTAATTTTTTTCCCCATGAGAAAACAGACTTTTATATTCTAGATTGAAAAGGTGGAATTCATAAAACTCTTCCAAGATATCTTCAAGTCTAGAAAGCTGCAACAGGCTGAGGTATTCAGGTCTATGCTGCAAAGATTTTGTGAGTTCCAAAAAGTCTTAAATCTACTTCCATGAAAGGCAGTAAGCCTGCGGGTGCATGTATGCGATTTTATAGGTTGAGCCTAGGCAGTGCATGCCCTTTCTCTCCGAGACCTGCTGTAATCAGTCTGTGGGCTTCCAGCCAGCCCATTGCCTTCTGATTGATCAATTCTTTGTTAGTCAAAAAAGCTTCTTTGCTACTGGGTAATCTGCCCTTTTTTTCCCCTTCATCCTGGGAGCACTGGCCAATTACCACTAACCTTGCGCTTTGCTTTGTATCATTGTAAATTGAAGGTTGTGCAGAACTCAGCTGCTAGACTACTGCTGGGTATACCTCACAGATGTAGTGTGCATACCCACTTGCGCTCTTTGCATTGGCTACTGGTGGAGGCGCAAATACCATTCAAAACCCAGGTTATTGCCCACAGGGCCTAATAAGGCCAGGGTCCTTCCTACCTCCAAAAGAGGTTTGCTTTTTATAATCCTGTGAGACAGCTGCGGTCATCCTCTCAGCTTCTGATGCAAACCCCTAGATTCAAACGCCAGAGGCTAGGTGGGAGTTCCTTTGTGCACAAAGCTGCTTTGGCATGGAATGCTCTTCCCCTGACTTTACGCAGTATTCAAGACTCAATGATCTTCAAAAAAAGTTTAAAACCCTCCTTTTTGAATAATGCTTTGGTCAGTGGTTCCTTTTCTTGAGTTCGCGCAGGGACACTCTTCTGAGTATCTGTGCGTGGTATAAATGGATTTAACACAACATAAGATCCTGGGGGTGACCGGCACCTGCTTCGGCCTCTTAAAAATGTTGCGGAGGTTTTTGCCTCTCTTGTCTGAGGAGCACAGGAGGCTGACTGTACAAGCTCTGATATGCTCCAGGTTGGATTATGCCAACATTCTTTACCTGGGCCTACCAGAGTACCTGCTGCAGCGGCTTCAAGTTGCGCAGAATGCGGCGGCCAGGGCCATTTTTGGCCTAAACAGACGTACCAGCGTCTCCGGGTTACTGGTGACGCTGCACTGGCTACCCATTCGCAAACGGATTGCCTTCAAGGCTATGACTTTGGCCTACAAGGCGCTCCACGCCGTGGGAGCAAAATATCTCCAAAAGAGATTGGCCTTTTACCATCCGGCTCGTTCGCTGAGGTCTGAATCTTTACTTTTGGCGGCTGTCCCTCGTGTTAAGAGAGCCCGCTTGGGTGGCCGCTCTTTCAGTCTGCTGGCGCCACAGATGTGGAATTCGCTTCCGCTCCCACTTCGGGGGGCTACTACTCTCCTTGATTTTAGAAGAGGCCTCAAGACTTGGCTGTTTACCCAGTAGGCTTCCCAGCAGTCCCTCTCTTTTTGTCTGTTTGTTTTCTACTCTTTTTAACTGTGTTATGTTATTCTGAATTATTTCTCCTTACCTAAAGCGCCGGGACACTCTTTTTGAGTAACCGTTGCGCTATACAAAAGAATAAATAACATAACATAACATAACATAACATCTGTTCATTTTTGGGACTATTTTCTTTTTGGGTTGCGGGTCCTGTTTATTGCTGCTTCCTTTCACCCATCTCCACAAACCCCTCCAGCAATACTACTTGTCCGCCCCCACCATCCCTCCCAGGATCTCTGTGTCCCTCCTCTCACTGTGTGCTTGTGGTGTTTATGTGATTGCACTTGCACAAAAGACGCAGCATGGCGACTGATCAGCATGCACGGCCACAGAGCAAGGAGGAAGGTAACTATTGTAGATGTAATTCTGTAAGTGATTGGTTTTACCTCCCAAACATATCTGAACATTTTAATGTGGCCGTCTCGTGCAAACCCTGGGGCATATTATCAAGAACCAGTGTTAAAATTATCGCTGTTTTATCGGCAGGAAACTGTCGATAAAACGGCGATAATGGGCTTGATAATACGCCGTTGTTACTTCCCAAAGAAGCCCATGTTCTGATGTTAACATGGGCTTCTATGGGAATTAACAAGGGCGTATTATCAAGCCCATTATCGCCGTTTTATCGGCAGTTTCCTGCAGATAAAACGGCTATAATTTTAACACCCGTCCTTGAAAATATGCTCCTCTGTGACTCACCCTTTTCAATCTTAGTGGCGGATTTACGATGGCACTTTTCTTTGTAAAAACGTGGGCAGCTTTAGCCTCACTTACGATGGCGGCCACACTTTGTCTATCTGCAGTCTAGACTATATCTCCTTCCACGGTTCGGGCCGACCAATGCATTGCGTGGAATAGACTTCGCCCTTCTGACTACGTCACCAGGGCTGCTAAGTGCATCGTTCGCATCTGCGTAGCCTTCTTTTCCAGTGGTGAACATGGCAGTCATAGATAGAGTGAGTTTATTTTGGTAGCTTTTCAATCCATTGCCATGGGCCCCTAAAACCTTCCATAATTCTAATGCTAGCTCTTATTTGGGCTCAGCACATTTCCACGTTCAATAAGGGATCGCTATAGATGTACAAAGAGTTGAGGGAGGCTTCTTGTTATTTATTACTCTATCGTGACTACCATATGCTATATAGTCTCTGATTGTGTCCAAAGTAAATAAAAACACTGCGCCCCATTTCCTTACAAACTGCCAAATGGCCCCGTTCCTTGTGCCAAATAAATGACTGTAAAACGTTTTTTGAGAAATTCTCCAACACCAGGACAATGGATATGTAATTTCCATTCCGCTTCTGCTGAGCCGCTTGCACAGGCTCCAGCTGGAATGAAGAGCTGTAAACATGACCGCGCTGCCACCGAATGCACCAGGATAGACTGCATGACATCACTGCCCTGCATTCCCGCCATATCTTCACAGCAGTGCAACCGGCCCGTTATGCTGCATTTTTGTCTCCACATATCCCACTCATTCACCCTGGTCATACAAGCATTTGCCTTGCAATATTAAAAGTTTGAGCTATTGGCGTTGAAAATAATAATGCAACGCCAATAGTTCAAACTTTCAATATTGCAAGACCTATTGCATTGCAAACGCTTGTTTTCAGAAGGAGGCCATACACATGTAAGGCCAAAACTGTGTAAATTATCGATACTTTAATCAAGTGTGTGAAACCACACTACAGTGAGTGAGACCAGTGATCAGGGCCGGACTGGGAACTTCAAGCAGCCCTGGCAAAAATGATAAATTCAGCCCCTATTTACACCAAGTCAGTCCTCCCCTTACAGTACGTCTCTAAATCCTGCTACTCCAAATCCAAGCAGGACATTTATTATCTACTAATGATTCCTCCAGAATAAACAACAAATCATCAGGTACACACATTGTGCATAGCTGCAATGTTTGTTTTTCAGATACTTGCATAACTCTGATTCAGGCCACGATTTTATATTGCATTCTGGGACTTGAAGTGTGGGTATTTTAACAGATTAACAAGGGTACAGGTTCCACAGTATCAAATCTCGGCTTGGCAGAAGGAGCACAAGCAAAAGACAAATGTTACCACACATACAAACATTTCTCTCTAAAGCCGGTCGTTCCCAATCTAAGCAAAATGTTTTCCTTTACAGTTGCTTTCAAACGTTCACACACGCTGGTGAAATAAACAAAGCTGCCTGCACGCACCTAAAAGATGCAGAGAAGAGAAATGCTTCTCTTAAAAAATAAAGGTAAATACACTTCAACCTAATGCCTGCTGCTCCTCTCATGAAAAAAACACTCGCAGATACATCGTAACTCATCGTCTTTTAGGTGCGTGCAGGCAGCTTTGTTTAATTCACCAGCGTGTGTGAACGTTGCTGCAGGGCTGCGTAACTCATACTCATCACCACTTCCGTCGAGTGAAAACCGGCCTCCTGGGGACCGAAACCGGCCTCCAAGGGTCCAGCCTCCCGGGGGATTGCCCGCTTGCCCGGCTGGCCAGTCCGGCCTTGCCAGTGATTTGAAAATGTATAAGACTCCACACTGTGTGAGGTTAGTGATGTGGAGGTAAGTGGCGTGCAGTAAAGTCGTCCTCTTGGTGTGCATGTGTATTATTCCATTGAAGCAGAATACACAAGACCATCTTTCATTCACCACAAATTGATTTTCATTATCAGCTCAACATATTTAAATGAGTACATTTCCACCAATTATAGAGCAATCATGAGCTGCTCTCTTCCTTGCTGCATGATCAATTAATCAGGGTCTGAGACAATTACAGATGCCCAGGTGCTTCAATATTGATGCACAGTGGAAGCTTAGCATTTGAATGTTCTTCTTTTTGTGCATAAATACATCTCCAACACCAGCAAAGGGATAGAGGTGCTGTTCCTGTGGCTTGTTGCACAAATTTTATCTAAACATCCAGGGGGAACAAACCGACACTAGAGAGTGAAGGTGGTTACACGTACTCTGTAATCATGGCTCACAGAATTCATATCACCAACGTTTTTATGTAATGTACAGGGGCACTCTGACCATAGGTGACTGAAAGCAATCAGGATATGGCATGCAGAACAAATCTCTCATGATAGCTAAGCGTTGGCACAGAGCTTACAAGTGATCCACCCCTGACCCCATCTTCACTGCAAGCAAGAGTCAAGTACAGTCATGTCACCAAACTCACTTGGACCGACCATGTCATCATCCACTGCACCAACACCAGGCCCCACAGCACCACCCACTGCATCTGGAACAAAGTGACACAGACTTAATGGACAGAGCCCTCAACTCCATCCAGCCCAACTTCGCAACCAACCTGGAACAGGCCATCTAGAATTTCTCCAACGGGATCACCTACTGTACTGACAGTCACCCCCATCAAATCATCCAAGACCAGCGGACCTGCCAAACAAGCCAGCTGGTATATGCCAGAATTCAGGACTATAAAATGCAACTGCAAGCAACTAGAAAGAAGATGGCGCACCAGCAGAGATCCTGCAGACCGAGCCACCTTCAAGTCAGCCCTCAACAAATACCTCCCACGCCTCAAAGACATGAAAGGAGGGGCCCTGACAGACCGCATCAAAACAAGCTCCGACCACAGCAAGGAGTGCTTCGGCGTCATGAAAGAGTTCTCCTGCCTGACAGCCACGAAGAACATGATCTCCCCCTCCAGGAATTCTGCGACACCCTGGCGGACTATTTTCCCAACAAGATATCCACCATATACAGTAACTTTGAACTACAGCCCACCAACTTCCATAACCTTGTCACAGCTATGGACACCACCTACAACCAACCGCTCACTGCATGGGAACATTTCATCACACAGAACACCACAGCAATCATGAACTCCATCCCCTCTGTAGCACCCATGGACCCCTTCCCCCACTACTTCTTCAACTTCTGGAGCAAGGAAATCAACTGCAAACTCACCTCCATTCTCAACGCATCCACCATCATAGCCTTCTCAGATGGATGGAAATACGCAGAGGTCAGACCCTTCCTCTAGAAACCCTCAGTCGACCTCAACAAACACAAGAACTAACACTCCATCTCACTGCTCCCCTTCCTGCAAAAGTCCTAATGAAGGCCATCTCCCACCAGCTCTACAAATACCTGGAGAGAACAACCTGCTGGATGCCTCTCATTCCAGTTTCCACACCAACCACAGAACTAAGACCGCCTTATTGATTGATTGAGCCACAGTATACATATATTGCCACAAGACGGATGAGTGGCCAAAAGTAACAAAGCACAGGGCATGGGCCGGCTCCCCAAAGAAACAAAGATAGGTACATGTTTGTGTATATGGGTGAAGAGTTATGGGGCATATTTACACATTTTGTATGCAACACAGGGCAGCAAGCAAAGTCTCTGGATTGAGCTGCATGAAATGGAGATAGCAGAAATGTGCCACATCTGTTAAGATATTGCACATTTCTGCTGACTCCAGGCGCTGAGGCACTGTGTGCTGCCTAGTGCCCATGCTGGCCTCCTTATATCATGGTGCAAAAATGCCTGTGTTAAAGGCAGGAATTGATCTTGTACAGGAAGGGACACCTTTCTGCACAAAAACAATCAATACACATATATTGCCCAAGAGAGGAATATGAAGGGGTGGGGGCAGGGTGTCAGTAGAAGGGGGTAAGAAAGAAGAGGGATATTTCAGTTGGATCCATTATCCAAAGGCTTAGAAATAGACCATTTGCTTTCAGATAAGAAGTGTTGGAACTGGTAACTTCTGGTTGGCTGCGGCGTTGTTCATGCCAGGCAGAATCTACCACTCCTATCATGGTTAGATGGCTACACTCAGGGGCATATTCTCATGAACGTGTGATAACCATCGCAAAAGTAACTTAATGCAACTTCCAACATCGCAGTCTATTGCGGGAAAATAACGCTGTGTTAACGAAGCATTCTTAACACGGCGACACCATGCAATATTCCCCAGATAACGCGTCAAGTGACTGAGTTAAAATCAATGCCACGCTAAAAAAATGCGCAACAAGAACGCAAAAAAAATACGACGAGGCCAATCGCAATACAAAAATCTGAGAAAACCAGATACAGGCCTGCAATTCACACGTGTCAGGCGGGAAAAATCACCATAAAACTAGAAAAAAAACCAGACAAACATATGGCAAACAACAGCGAAGCACAATGGATGTTGCCGGAGCAAGTCGAGAGGAGAACCAGAACCCCACAAGCCTCTGGGAGGACCTGCCTGGGACCTCAGGATCAGGAAAGGCCAAGGAGAAGAAGAGTAGGAAGAAGCGCTTCTGTCCGCAGGAAAACAGGATCCTGATAACGGAGGTGATCGAACACCATCAACAACTATTTGTCACCTAAACTGTGTCATTGGCAATAAAAAATGGACTATGAAAGTCCATTGTGGACAAGGTGAATGCAGCCAGAGTGCTGAAGCGGACAATGGAAGAGGTCAAGATGCGCAGGAATGACATCAAGCTCAAAACGAAGCTGAAACTCGCCAACAACCGGAAGGCAGCAATTCAGACTGGAGGTGGGAGTCCTGCGCCACAGGAGGAGCTGGACGACATGGAGGAAATGGTGTCCACCGTCATCAGTGGGAAGACGGTGCCTGGAGTCGGGGGACCGGACACTGCTCAACATGACCGGATACAACCGCACAGGGTGAGTAACGACCAGGGACCGGGGGGACGGGGGGAGATGGCCACAATGACACACATGCACAATTGAGCTGAGCACATCTGCGGACAAACCATGCCCAAGCCCCCAACTCCCACCAAGAGACCAATGTACCCAAGTATGCAACATCTCACCACTGTATAAGCACAGAAGGCAAAGGCACATCGCAGAAAAGGTATTAGGGGTAGCAAAACAGCAGCAGGGGCCACCCCCCCAAAATGCGGCACACACACATAACTTGCAGAGCACGTCCACAGTGATAACAATGTGGCACAAACCGCAACACGTCCACAACAGAACACAGGACACAACTGGTGCCAACTGCGTGTAGACACTGGCCAATCACAAGTGGTATTGCAGGGAAATGTGAGATGATAATGTACAAGTACAAACACACACACGTCTGTTGTCGAAATGTCCACTGTCCCTCATCAAATATGCAGCTCCTCCCAAACATCCACAATGTACACAGTCATGCAGTCTGTATGTAAACATGGACAATGCGACAACACACATGTGAACACATTGTTAAACTGCATCTCCCCTTCACATTGCAGAGGGACAGTCAACAACTCCTGCAGAGCAGCCCAAACTTCTCTTCTCTGATGACGAAAAGGACCACCACAGCTTCAACTCCGACGCCCTCCAAGAGTTCATTGACTGTCTCCGCAGCCCACCTCCAGGAGCAGGGCAGACCAGCTGCAACGAGGATACCCCACACCCTGCATAGACCACACAGCAGGCAGCACCCACCACCACAGATACCTCCCACGACCCCCATGGAGAACACATGGCCTTCCAACGCCGTGTGTTAGGGTGCCAGGAGCAGCTGGTTGAACAGGTGCGGGTGGGCTTCGACCGCATGGCAGACAAACTAAATGCCATACGTGGGTGTCTAAGTCCCATCAGGGACCACTCACAGTCCCTAACGGACACCCACAGTCAGTTCCATGCTCTCCAATGAACCATGGTTGAAATTGTCAGAGTCCTGACTCAGAGACAAGAATGACTGTCTAGTCAGAGTGGCTCCAGGGAGCTCGCCCGGGAGGTGGGAAACAGACAGAGGCTCATGGAGACCATGAAGCGGGCCAATGCGGAAAGAGCAGCTGCCATGGCTGCACACCAGTGAGTGGTAGCTGGGTTCCTCAGTGACCTCAAAATCATCCTCATGGCATTGCTGCCACAAGGCCTGGCGCTGATGCATGCTGCTGCATGCTGCTGCTACCACTACATCCACATCTCCGCCCCCTAAAATGTCTGTGCCACATAGTGCAGCAGACATTCCACCTCCGGCCCCTGAGGTGTCACTGCCACACAGTACTGGAGAAAGGCCAGCACCACCCACACGTGAGGCACATGAAACAGTAGAAGACAAACATGTGGATGAATCTGCCATCATGGTGAGAAGGACGCAGTAGCATTCATCTCCGCCATATGGCCGGTTTCAGATTGGTTCTGCCCTCTGCATCATCACCTTCCACTGTCCCCTGATACACTCTGCAACACTCACCTTGCACCTCGAAATGGACTGCCATATTCTGTTTGATCGCCCATGACACTGCAAACAGACTGCGGACCGAACTCTTCCTCTTCCTTTGGAATTGTTATTCCCTGAAGAACTCTGGCTGGCCCTCCACGGGCCAACATTGTAAAGTGGGTTTGCATGGCCTTGTACTGGTCCAGATGCAACACTCTACTGAATGTGCATTAAACATTCCGAATCACACAAATATGTCGTGTCTATGGTCTTTCAAGTGTGTTAGTATTGATGAATGTAGGGTAATGTATTCCTCTTACGTCCATGGGGATCATGTCGTTGGACTTGGGTCACAGAGTGACACATTGCTGAATGTTGTCCGGGTGGTGCCGACACATCAACAGCGACACACACATTTCTTACTTCCTTGTCCAGCCCAGTACGGAACAACGCCCAGAGCCCCAGGGTCATTGTTCAAACCCTTACGCTGGACTGGCTTACGCCAGGCCAGCCCACAGTGGGGATCAACAACACTACATGTGCCTGGACTTCCCTGTAGTGATCTGCTGCTCACAGGTCTAGTTGTCAGCATGCCACAGCCACTCCCTCACGGCTGGTGTACACCCATACCCCACCCATCCAGCACACGTGTCACAGCACATGTGACCCTGCCAATAAAAAGGGGCTAGGCGCACTTGCTCGACACGATTTCCAATCTCCCTCCGGGTGTATCCGTGTGGTGAGCATGTGGGCATGGGGGCCCAGGGACCTGCGACATCACATTACGGAGGCCTAGAGGTGACATCATGGTTTCCCCACCACGATACCCAATCATAGAGAGTCCATAATTAGCGTGGCACAGACTTGGTGGCACCGGATACACTGTGGCCGGCACAGGCACACCGCCACAGGACGGTGACTTTCGGTGCACTGAGGTAGGGGCACCGTAAGTGCTGAGCGGATGTGAAGCCTATGATGATGCCCCATCTCAGCAGTCCGGACTACTGAGGTTTTGTGTGCCCTGCTGGACCGCAGTGTAGGTGTGAGCCAGCGGACAGCGTGGGCCTACCGCCACGGGGCTCGCGGGTCACAGTGTTAGTGGCACCTCAAGGGCTGAGCGGGTGTGCAGGCTGCAATAATGCCCTCTGCACTGGTATGTCCTCTGCCATGATGAAATCAAGACCCAGCATCAAAAGTGAGACCTGGTGGCCCACGGAGAAGAGCTGCATGATGTGGAGGGGGCCATGTCTGCGGGCCCCGGGCTTGTGGCTTGCAGCAGCAACTGGTGGTCCCTCTTTTCTACACGCCGGTGGCGGAAAGTGAGCAGTGAGGACTGGGTGCACAGGGGCGGGCATATACCGCTGGGCGGCGGGAGGGGCTGGGGTGCATCTGCCTGGGTGCACAGGAGCAGACAGGCGATGATGTTGTGTGAAATTGTATGTTCTATGCCATTCATGTATCTGGATTCTGTTTCAGATGACGGGTCTGTCTCAGATGTGGCACCTGTTGAACTGCACTGCATACCAGCACGTGGTTGGAGACACCAGTGGCAGCAGGTGAGCAGTATGGCCTGGGTGCGCAGTGTGGGCACTCTCTCTCCCCGTCTCTTTTTTCTTTTCTCTGTGTCTCTCTCCCCGACTCTATCCGGCTATCTGTCTCCCCCCTTCTCTGTCCGTCTATCTCTCTCTCCCCCTCTCTGTCGGTCTATCTCTCTCCCCCTCTTTGTCCGTCTATCTCTCTCTCCCCCCTCTCTGTCCGTCTATCTCTCACTCCTCCTCTCTGTCCGTCTATCTCTCTTTCCTTCTCTCTGTCCGTCTATCTCTCTCTCCCCCTCTCTGTCCGTCTATCTCTCTCTCTCCCTCTCTTTCTCTGTCTCTCGTCTTCGCTCTCTCTCTGTCCATCTATCTCTCCCTCTCTTTCTCTCTCTCTCCTTCACGATGTCTCTGTCCCTTGATGTGCGCAGGACAAACCTTCTCATCATGATTTTTGTCTTGCAGGCTGTGACCTACGGATTGGCTCAAGGGAAGCCGCCATGTGTCTTCATTTCTGTTCTGTGTTTGTTTTAATACATTTTCATATGTTGCTTCGAAGGTGAATGTGTGATACTCATTTTGGTGACGACACATGCATGTAACCAGATGTGATTGTGCGACATCATGCAAAATATTTGGTACATGATTCCGTGTAGTTGATGTGGCATTTCTTTGGCTGGGGGAGCGGGGTCTTGGGAGGGGGGACCTGGGGTTGGTGGTGGTGGGTGTTGTGGTCATGTTGGGGCTTCGAGATGCATGATCAGTGGCTCCATGGCATCTGATGCCCTTCAGGTGTGCCTCAGGGCTGGGCTCCCTTTTCTGGTGCAGGCTGTGGTCCGACTTTGCACCAGGTCAGAGCAGGTGTTAGTTTCCTACTGCTAACGCGCCTTATCGTATGTTTTGTGGTCATATCGCCGATCTGGCTGGTCCTTGAGAATGTTGCGGAGTGTTGTTGCAGCTTTTTGCTCGGGAACGGCACTCTGCATCTCATTAGTGATACTTGCGGGAGTCATCTGTGGCAATGTTTTTTGCGGCTGCTATCTCAGGTAAACTGGTGCTATGGGCTGTTAGCACCAGCTTGTGAATGGGGTAATACATTTATCGCAACTTTTGCTGCGATAAAGTGCCGTTAACTTGGCGATAGCTCCTTGAGAGTATGCCCCTCACTGTATAATCTGCACTCATCCTTGGGTAGCTTGGCACTCAGCAGTCAAGCTTATCACAGAGGCAACGTGTAAAGCCTTGTCACAGCACTCTCACACAATAAATATAGTGAACGTCACAAAAGAGACTTCACATGTGGTGTATGTAAATAAAGATTGCATTCAATATACACAATTAACACAACCTGAACATCATGTATTTCTAGGCCTAAATCACACTTGGAAATATTACTAGCAGAACTAGACCTAAAAACTTTAAAATTACATCAACTATTTGTACACTTGGGAAAAATCCTATTTTACCCCCGCACTCTTACGTGGTGTGATATGTTGTCAGAACTGGGCCCACTCTGGCAAATAACACAACTTAAATCCACACATTTCTAGTGTGTGCCCCAGGACACAACAATATTAGGAATATGCACACACAGGAATTTATAACACTTTTCTGCAGCACGCTGGGCCAAGGTAAAACTAATGTCAAAACTGAGTATTTATTATGTAAAAAAAACAACTAGCAAAACAACACTGCTGCACGATGCCACTAATAGCAGGCTGTTCTTATGTAGCACACTCTCCAACACTCACATAGCACTGTAACGCTGTGCTAAGGTTATCGGTAAGTCCTTATAAGGCACATTCACACACGCAAGCAGTCAGCACTGTTATCCAGTACAAATGGTATCTGTCAAGTCAGAGTGGATAATATGAATGCAGACCCCGTGGCACAATTCCTCCGGCACCTCTGTTACTCCCCCCACTACTCTGCCCACAGGTGAGAGTAAACGAAAAAACACCCCTTACTATACTGGTTTAAGGCCAGAGTCACACTTAGTCAGGAGCCTAG
Organism: Lissotriton helveticus; assembly: GCF_964261635.1. Lineage (NCBI taxonomy): Eukaryota > Metazoa > Chordata > Amphibia > Caudata > Salamandridae > Lissotriton > Lissotriton helveticus. The sequence continues at coordinate 1,357,610,875 of NC_136065.1, forward strand.
GGGAGACGGCTGGAGTAGGTTTGGTTGTTGTAAAGTAACTAGGACCCCCTGTTGAATTGATATAGCAATTCCTAGGGCAGGGACTATTCAATCAAAAGTAAATCCCTAGACAATTTTCCTAATAAAAGTATGTCATAGATCATTTATTACTCAGTGCTTATAAAAATGCAATACAATAAGAAAGTAACTGAAGTGTAACAATCAAAACGAAATATTACAGATTAAAAACAATGTTATTCAAATACAACACAATTAAAATATTTTATATTGGCATATAGCCATCAAGTATTTTTTCAAAAAGGAAATTATTTTCAAGACCTGTTCAATTTTATTTATATCCTGGAAACCCCTACATCTATCATTGTTGGGGACCTATTTGAGAAAACTAATACGCATCTGAACGAGCATATACCTATTGGACCTCTATCTATAAGAAAATCCATGGTCGATATAAAAATATAAAGATTTTATATAAAGTTTACATGGCCTTCCTGACGAAGACGCAGTTTGCGTCAAAACGTGCGTCGAAGAGTGTCATTTCCCTTGCTACAAGGAATATTGTTATTTACTAGAATTGCTTTTAGTATTGTAATAGGAAATATTGATGTTTTTACATATATGTATATGAGAGAAAAAATACTTGATGGCTATATGCCAATCTAAAATATTTTAATTGTGTTGTATTTGAATAAAATTGTTTTTAATCTGTAATATTTAGTTTTGATTGTTACACTTCAGTTACTTTCTTAATGTATTGCATTTTTATAAGCACTGAGCCATACATGACATACATTTATTAGGAAAATTGCCTAGGGATTTACTTTTGACTGTAACTATCAGGTCAACCAGGCAACAGTCAACAATTGGGGGTTGGCTACCACTCGTGAAGGTCACCCACTTTATTTGGAGCATAAATGGGCTAGAGGCTTTCCCAGTTCAATTAAGAGGTCGCTCAATTCGCCTTCCGGCACCAGCCCACTTCTGCCAAGCACAGGGGCGTCACGCAGTCTCTCGACTCCCTGCCGATTGCTCTTGGAAGGGTTTCTCAGCCCAGTCACTTACTCTCACCACCCAGTGATACTACCTGGTACCACAAAGTCATCGGACCGGGTGAGGAAAGGGTAGTTGTTGCCACACTGAGGGCAAGGCAGAACAATTGGTGAATGGGGGGTGCAGTTGCCACTGCACCCCACGAGAAGTGATACACAACTTCTGGTTCACCTTGCTCTGAGTCGCACCAGACAATCCGGTCACAATGAACCACAAGTCGGGTTCTCCATACCTCCCCAGAAATATGGCACAATGTCTGGTGCGCGTTGATGTGAGTTGCACCAGACAAACTGGTTCAAATCAACCCACAGTTGGGCTCGCAGTACCTCTCTGGAATGAGGCACAACATCTAGTGTGCGATGATGCGAGTCACCCCAGACAATCCAGTCCCACACACACAGTTGCAAGTTCAGTAGCACTGCACAAGGTAAAATGAGGCGTTACTATGGATGCGCCTTCCCTCCAAGGGTTGTAACCTGTAAATCAGACACCACACAATATGAGCAATTAGCTATCATGCCGCATGAGAGATGCGGCACGGACGACGAAGTGGGCCACGCTGAGTCCTGCAACCAGTGAATACACTCAGCCACAACAAGAAGCGTTTGGGTGCTGAGGCCCCATGATGGAGTGGCCACACTCCTTAGATTCCTACTCTGTTTGGGGGCTCCATACAAGTCAATCTGGTCTCCAGGCACAATACTTAGTTCCATGCTCACACTTGGGTTGCAGTCAGGCTGCAGTAGATGAAGTAGGCACTTGAGAGGGCACCGCTCTCTAGGTGAAACATGTATGCAGTATAGGTCAATCACTGGAGGTCATTGATGTACCTGAGACTGTCATAAATAACAGAGGGCAGGCCAACACGCTCTTGGATAACACACTTCAGGGTGCCACGCCACATCAGAAGGTAGTCAGCACAGGCCAGGCACTATTCAGGCATGATGCACGGTCATTTACAATGGCAGTCTCCTCCTTGTGCACAACAGATTCCTCCGCCACTGTGTACCACACAGTCAGGGTGTCTGCTCCCAGGTCCCCACAAGTGTATCTCTGCCCTGCTGAAGTATGCAGTAGTTATACTGTGGTGTGCCTTTGAAGTTGGGGGTGGTTCAGAGGGTTCCCATTTGAACCACAAATGTCACCCCTACATTTCAGTCCTGTCTGCCATGAGGCCTTAGAATGCAGATGTTAATCTTTAGTGGGGCCATGATCTGTGCCCGGCCCGATAATTCCGGAATTATCGTGCCGGGAGCAAGGAGTACATTGCGTTTCTCGAATACATTATTCTGACAGATATTATAAGAGTATAACAACTTGGAGTTTAGTGAATGAGCGGATTGGAATTTACCGTAAGGGAGACAGGCGGGTGCTGAGAATTCTTTTGAATGGAGTTGTTGAACGTTGGGGTATTTTTGGGATGAAAGGATTTGGAATATAATTTGAGATTTAATGAAAACCATTGTGGTTGTACTCTGGAAGGTGACTCCAGTTGATTGGAATAGGGATTTGGGCATATACAGGATTAAGGTGATCTACTGTTTGGGTCACCCTGAAAGAAAATTGTGGATATTGGAGGATCTATTTGAGATTTTGATCCTAAGGGATTTATGATGAAGCCCTGATGATGTTCCGGATGTGGACGAAATGCGTCGGCTGTTAACTTTGTATTAAAACCAATTTAGAGCTGACTGACAGCAACATATGGCTTGAATAAAGAAAAACGAATTATACAACTTTCGTCTCGAAGATTGTTTCTGGAATTGATTGTATTAATACAGATGTGATATTTGAATTACAGCAATTAGTTTTGTATTATCACGTTCCTTCTTTATTTTGATTTATGTAGTTGCAACGGGGGTTATTGACGATGCCCCTCTTGGGAGTTGAGCGTGACTTTTCAGCCTGAATTATTGAATATGAGATTTTGTTTAATAGCTCTCGAGTGCACTAAGTAGTAGACCCCACATCGTCAAGTCGTAGATTTAACATACTTTCTGATGTTACTAAATAGTTCTGGGATCATTTACTGAGAGGTTTCTTGATTCTGCTGTTGTGCTTATACTAATAGTCGATACCAAACATTTTCCAAAGCAGCCTTCCAACTCAAATCTGACTATTAAGGGGTAGACAAAGCTGTCTTAGAGAAACAGTGTTTGCCTGACTATGTCAGGCATAGGACTATGTGACTCTAGGAATTACCCCACCAAACGCCTGGCTTCCTAGACATCTTATACAGGGTTAAAGTCTTTGATCTATTCTTTTTCTGTCCTTCATTTCATTATGGGTCCTGGGGCTAACACAGTTAACACAAAACAGACTGTTGAAAAATAACAACCAATGAGTCAGTAGTTGTGTTGTTTTTTTGTATAGTGAAAATGGTTTTTCAAAGTTTCAAAAAGGCGCATAAATTATAATTAACAGCGGAGCAAACTTCTCTCACACGCATAAAAGAAAAGACCTGGCTCGTGAAGTGAGTACCAGGGAGCCGGAGCCATTCCTTTGTGGAAGGCCCTGGAAAAGGAAGTTCACAAAACAGCCCTTGAAGTCCTCCTGCTTCAAGATCAAAGGAGCACACACGGTCCCAAATGGAAGAGTAAGGTCTACCAAACTTTGTGTCAAAGCAAAGCATCATCAGAAGTGAGGAGAGAGGACCAGAGAGAAGGACATGGAAAGGTCATGGCTGTAGGAATTGTCGAGCAGATGAGCTTGGTTCAAATGATGCAATAAGCCCACAGCAAATAACAACACTATAGATAAAGGCCCTCCCTTCCGCATTCAGGGATGAGTGCTCCACTTTGCAGAAATGTTATCTTCTTCCGATGCACAGCAACATTTCAGGGGTGGCCTCTCAGTTCAAATCAGCGATAGCTCAGAGTGTAAGAAAACAGCAGTGAAGGACCTGCATCGTGGCTGCAGGAAGTATAGTGTCACAAGAAGAGACGAGGTAACCAGATGCTACTGGAATAAGGGTCATGTCTGGCTCCAAGGGCAGAGAACAAGCAGCAGCGATCTTAAAGGAGAAGCCATCAGGAGCACCATCCAGTGGCTAAATATAAGCATCCATAGTACCCGCGTTGTCAGGGGGGGCAAGCTCCAAGGGCCCCCTCAGGACAATACCCTGGCTGGAGAGCTCCCGATTGAGTCCAGAAGGGTCCCTTTCACGTATCTTGCAGGGCGGTCCTCTCAAGTTTTTTTACGCCACTGGTATGCACCACTTTCTAGCTTGTGTAGGAAGGAGCACACACTTTCACACTGCATTAGAGTGGAAAAGTGTCCAGAGTCCTAAGACCATTAAAAGAGAGTCAGCAAACAAAAATCCCCTAAGGAGGGCCATGTCCAACAAGGAGGGCTTCAGTTATTTTCTAAAGTAGAGATGGTTCTAGCTGGATATGTATGGGGAGGGGATCCTAAGACCAATTGCAGAAGAAGGCTTGGCATCTTGTCGTCACCTTTCTACAGCTTCTGGCTTTGAGTCTAGTGTTTGGGGCACAGATATCTAGCAACCCCTCTCTCAGTTCATCCATAGGTGTCTTGTGCACTATACTAGGAACCAATTGTCTTGCAACCTCTCACTAAAAATATTCATGGGTGTTTTTGCTTCAAACAGGCAGAGCTTGTCTCTCAACCAATCAGCTCTACAGATGATTTTGTGGAATTCGCAAAACCTAAAACCCTAACATGTAACTAAGGAGTCTAACCCCTAATTGAGAATCACCCTCGAGCAACAACTACCAATGTCAGGTTATCAAACCAGTTGCATGGCCCTGGAGAGTCCTGATTATGGCCATAGCATAAGACTGGCAAACTGAAACACATTTTGACTGCAATGTAAGCGGATCCTCCCTTCAGTTTATCTCAGTATAGGTGACCTAGCTCTGTAGTGCTTATGTTATTCTAAGCCAATTCCAATTTCCAATTTATGTATTTATTTTGTTTTGGAACTCCTACGGAGGTCCACAAAAACACACCAACAATTTAAAAAGACAAACATTGCATACAATACAAAATTCCTTCCTTACACATTACTATAACATTATATCAAACACAGTAAAAAATGTGCAAATGATACTATGATTAGGGGTGGGCGGCCAGCTACGCTCCGTGCACGGAGTGCACGTAGTGCCGTCTCCTACGCATTTTGCGTAGCGGGCGTAGCCAGGCGGCACTACGCACGCTCCGCAGACGGTGCGTAGCCGGCCGCCACCCGCCTCCCTCCCGCCCTCCCTAAATACCTAAATAAAACGATAGAAAGCTTTTAAAAACACTTACTTTGTCCGCCGCGTCCCCGGGGCTCCCTCTCGCCGTCCCTGGATTCGCGCCGCCATTTCGGATACTAATGCGCATGCGCGGGCGGCCGTGCATGCGCATTTCTCATGAGGAATGCGCATGCGCGGGCGCCCGCGCATTAGTATCCGAATCGGTGGCGGCGCGAATCGCGGGACGGCGAGAGGGAGCCCCGGGGACGCGGCAGACAAGGTAAGTGTTTTTAAACGCTTTCTATCCTTTTATTTCAGTATTTAGGGAGGGCGGGAGGGAGGCGGGCGGCGCGGAGTGGGGCTACGCGGAGTGCGCGGGTGGGCGTAGTTTTGCGCCCACTTCGCGTAGCTCCGCGGAGCCCCACTCCGCACACTACGCCCAGGGTTAACTATGATACGTAAAACAATCACGTAACCGACTGATAAAAATTCTTATATCAAACATACTAAGAGATGTGCAAATGATGCTATAAATATATGAAACAATTAAATAGCCAACCAATTGGTATTAAATCGAAACCAGAGTACTACTGTTAGACAAAATTCTAATAAATAGGCAAAAATGTTCTAAAAAATTGGTATATCTTAAAACAATTTGGGGGGGACAAGACCAGAGAACATGCGTCCTGAGCAGAGTGAATACTAAATCTGATAAATACTGGTTTTAAAAACACTCGCCTGGCACTTTGCAGCTTTGAACATACAAATAGGACATGGTTTAGATCTTGGACTTGCAACTGGCACAATTCACAAATTCTCTTCTCTCTAGGTGTTTTATCCCAGATGCCAGTGACATCTCTTAAAGGCAGCAGATTGAATCTCAGTAGGAGTAGCAGCCTTCTAATTCCGTGGCGGATATTCCAAGTTAAATAAGGCTGTGGTTTATTCCCCAAAGCACTCCCACTGACCGCCACGTTACTGGGCCTGGATTTACTTAAAGCTTCGTCTCTCGCCAAACTGATAGGGGATCTGAATTTCTTTAAAAACTGTTTCAAACCAGATTTAGGCATTGGAGAAGCGGGAGTTAAACTAAGACCGAAACTGTCAATTGCACATGTAAAAGACCTAAAAACGTGGATTGTTCTTTTAGAGTGCAAAAGATTTCTGTTCTAAGAGGAGCCCTAAGAGTACCCTCTTCCCCCAAGAAGAGAGAGTTACCCCACCTAAGAACTGCTGCCTGGGCTAAGATGAAAGATGAGACTAATCCAAATTCAAGGCACAGAACATGTGGGGCAGCCAGAGAATTTAAATTGCAAATTTGGCACATAATTCATCCTTCTGCCTTATCAAACAAAAGAATGTATGTCGTTACAACGCGTGGTATTACCACGCATACCGTTACAACGCAGGTTTTACAATGCAAGTCATTACAACGACTTGCGTTGGGGGGCGCTGGATAGAGGAATAGTTTAATTTACTATTCCAACTCCAGTCCCTGTGGATGGTAGGGAAGGTGTTGGATAGTAAATTAAAATTTTCCCTATCCTACAGCGCCCTCCAGCGCAAGTCGTTGTAACGACTTTCGTTGTAAAACCTGCGTGGTAACAGAACCGCGTTGTAAAAGATTCATGGTAAAGGATGTTCCCCAAACAAAAGCCAATAATGCATGTCCACCACCTCAGGAGCATATATTGACGAGGGTGCGATTTTAACCTTGAAAACAGATAAGACATGGCTAAAATGGCATCTCCCGCAAGTTTTATAGAATCTGTTTAATGCACTTGCCTGGGAGACAGCTTTACTAACAAAGTGTTTAGTATGCTCCAAGTCACAACCTGTGTTGGAAAAAACTTTCCCTAAATATACATACGAGTCAACCACTTCCAGTTTTTCAAAACCAGGCATCCATCTTAAACATCTCTTTATTCCGAGCCCCTTCTTACGAAAAACCAAGATCTTGCTTTTTGCAATGTTAATTTTTGAAAAATGAACCTCTGCATATTTGTTTAAAACGTCCAGACGGCGTTGCAGGCCAATAGGTGTTAAATCAAATATTGCAACATCGTCTGCGTACAATAAAGGCCCAACTGACATTCGACAATTTTGGGGACATCCCCTCTCACCAAGTTCAAAGCGCCAGGAAGATCAGTGATATACAATGAAAATAAAAGTGGAGCTAATTGACAACCCTGCTTAAGCCCATTATGCGTTCTGATTTTGCATGTTAACCCCTGCGAGCCTCCCATCAGAACCTGGCACCAGGTGTCAGTATGCAATTCCATGATCAGACCCAGGAGATGATTTGGAATGCCGAGGGAGACAAGTTTTCTCCACAGGGTCTGGCGGTCCACCTTGTCAAACGCCGTGGAGAAATCAGTAAAGGCTGTATAAAGTGGCATCCCTCGGGTGAAAACGTATTTCTCCACAATTGTCTGAACAACCGCTATATTATCTAAGGTGCCATGTTTCTTTCTGAAGCCGGCTTGTTCCGGTGGAAGGATATCCTGGTCATAAACCCATTGTTGTAAGTGGCATAATATGCTTTTGCAAATAATTTGCCTGAGACATCCAGGAGGGCAATCTGTCTAAAACTAGTCTGCATCGATTTTGGTCCTTTTTTATACAGGGGTACTATAATGCTCCCCTTCCAGGAGGGGGGATTTTATTCATAAATAAGCAATATTTAAAAAGTGATTCCAAAAAATCACCCCATACTTCTGGCTCCTTTTTAATTAGTGCAATTGGAATACCATCCGGCCCTTGTGCGCCGGAAGTTCTAGCAATCTTTACGTACTTTACCAATTCCTTTCCTATCGGGGGACCAAATTCAGTGAAAACAACAGCAGACGCAGGTTTAACCCCATCAGGCAACTCGGGAGAAACTGGACTATTATTTCCATATAAAAGAGAGATGTAATCCACCCATTCCTTTTCGGGAATCTGTATCGGTGTAGCTCTCTGCCTTGAATAGCAATATTCAGCGATCAAGTGCCAATATTTTCTCGAATCCTTGGCCCTTGCAGCTTCCCTCAACCCTATCCACTTCGCATCGAGCTCCTTCTTTTATCATTGATCATGAGGTGTCTTCTCACTCGCTTGAGGCGATTGATTTCCTGCTGTCGACCATGGAGGTAATGTATGAGCTATTTTCAATCAATCAATCAATACATTTATAGAGCATGCTACTCACCCGTGAGGGTCTCAAGGCGCTGAAGGGGGGGTCACTTACTGCTCAAATAGCCAGGTCTTGAGGTGTGATGGTGAGATGGTCCTGGGTCAGTTGTAGGTGTGCCGGGAGGGAGTTCCATGTTTTGGCTGCCAGGTAGGAGAACGATCTTCCTCCGGTGGTGGTTCTGCGGATTCGTGGGACGGTGGCGAGGGCGAGGTTGGCGGAGCGGAGCTGGCAGTGGGGGTGTAGAACGAGAGGCGGCTGTTGAGGTATTCGGGGCCTTTGTCGTGGTGCGCTTTGTGTGTGAGGAGCCTGAACGTGATCCTCTTGTTGACGGGGAGCCAGTGCAGGTTTCTCAGGTGGGCGGATATGTGGCTGTGGCGGGGGATGTCGAGGATGAGTCGTGCGGAGGCGTTCTGTATGCGCTGTAGTCGTTTCTAAAGTTTGGTGGTGGTTCCTGCGTATAGGGCGTTTCCGTAGTCCAGTCGGCTGGTAATGAGGGCTTGGGTGACGGTCTTTCTGGTTTCGGTGGGGATCCACTGGAAGATTTTAGGGAGCATGCGCAGGGTGTTGAAGCAAGATGATGAGATGGCATTGACTTGCTTGGTCATCGTGAGGGAGGAGTCCGGGATGAATCCCAGGTTGCGTGCGTGGTCCCTTGGTGTTGGTGCAGAGTCCAGTGCTGTGGGCCACCAGGTGTCGTCCCAGGCCGATGGGGATTGTCCGAGGATAAGGACCTCCGTTTTGTCTGAGTTCATTTTCAGGCGACTGAGCTTCATCCATTCTGCGACGTCTTTCATTCCTTCCTGGAGGTTGGTTTTGGCTGTGGTTGGGTCTTTGGTGAGGGAGAGTATCAGTTGGGTGTCGTCGGCGTAGGAGATAATGTTGATGTTGTGTTTGCGTGCGATGGCGGCGAGGGGGCTCATGTAGATATTGAAGAGGGTTGGGCTGAGCGAGGAGCCTTGGGGTACGCCGCAGATAATCTCGGTGGCTTCTGAGCGGAAGGGAGGGAGGCAGACTCTCTGGGTTCTGTCGGAGAGGAATGAGGTAATCCAGTCTAGGGCCTTTCCTTGGATCCCGGTGTGGAAGAGGTGGGTTATTAGGGTGGAATGCAGACGGTGTCGAAGGCTGCCGAGAGGTCTAGGAGGATGAGAGCGGTTGTTTCTCCTTTGCCCATCAGGGTCCTGATGTCGTCTGTGGCTGCGATGAGGGCAGTCTCGGTGCTGTGGTTGGCGCGAAATCCGGACTGGGATGGGTTGAGTGAGTTGTTTGCCTTGAGGAACGCAGTCAGCTGTTTGTTGATGGTCTTCTCGATGACTTTAGCCGGGAAGGGAAGACGAGAGATGGGGCGGAAGTTCTTGAGGTCTTTGGGGTCCGCTGTGGGTTTCTTTAGGAGGGTGTTGATTTCTGCATGCTTCCAGCTCTCAGGGAAGGTGGCTGACGTGAAGGATTTGTTTATGACGTTCCGGAGATGGGGTGCGATGATGGTGTCGGCACTGTTGAAGATATGGTGGGGGCATGGGTCAGAGGGGGAGCCGGAGTGGATGGAGTTCATGACGCTGGTGGTGTCTTCGGTGCTGGTGGGGATCCAGGCGCTGAGGGTGTTGGTGGGGTTGTTGGTTCGGTGTCTGGAGGTGGAGTCTGGGGTCCAAAGCTGTTGTGTATATCTACGATCTTCCAGTGGAAGACCGTTGCGAGGGAGTTGCAGAGGTCTTGCAACGGTGTGATGTCGTTGTTGCTGGCGCTGGGGTTGGAGAGCTCTTTGACGATGTTGAAGAGTTCCTTGCTGTTGTGGGTGTTGTTGTCCAGCCGCTCTTTGAACGATGTCTTTTTGGTGGTGCGGATCAGATGGTGGTGTTCGCGAGTGTCGTTCTTGAGGGCTGTCATGTTTTCTGTTGTCCGTTCTTGGCGCCATGTTTTTTCGAGGGTGCGGCAGGATTTCTTTGAGTCTTTGAGGGCATCTGTGAACCACGGGGGTTTCCTGTTTCCGGTCTTGCCTGGGTGGTTCTTCAGTGGTGCGAGGTCGTCCGTGCATTTGGTGATCCACTGTGCGAGGTTGTGGGCAGCACCGTTGATGTCGGCGGTGTCGGTTGGCGGGTTCTGGTTCAGTGATGCGAGGAGCTGGTCTGTGGTGATTTTGCTCTAGCATCTGCGGGGGATTTGTTGCGTGCGGTGGTGGGATGTAGTCTTTTTGAAGGTGAAGTGGATGCATCTGTGGTCAGTCCAGTGTAGTCCGGTGGAGTGGCTGAAGAAGACGTGGTTGCTGGCGGAGAAGATGGGGTCAAGCGTGTGGCCAGTGAGGTGGGTGGGGGTGTTCACCAGTTGTTTGAGTCCAAGGTTGTCAAGGTTGTCGAGCAGGGTGGTGGTGTTGTTGTTGTTGTTTTTCTCCAGGTGGAAGTTTAGGTCCCCTAGGAGGATGTATTCTGGTAGGGCTAGGGCGTGCGGGGTGACGAAGTCGGCGATGGTTTGGCTGAAATGTGTGCGTGGGCCAGGGGGTCTTTAGATGAGCGTTCCTCTGAGGGTGGTCTTGGGGTCGGTGTGAATCTGGAAGTGTAGGTGTTCGGCGGCAGGGAGTGTGTCTTCGGCGTTGGTCGTGATGTTGATGGTGTTTTTGTAGATGATGGCGATTCCTCCTCCGGTTTGGTTGATGCGGTCCTTCCGGGTGATCTTGTAGCTGTTCGGGATGGCTATGGTAATGTCGGGGGTCGAAGCGTTCATCCAGGTTTCCGTGAGGAAGGCGACGTCTGGTGCTGTTGTGTCGAGGAGGTCCCAGAGTTCGATGGCGTGCCTGTGGACGGAGCGGGTGTTGAGGAGGATGCACTTGAGGTGGTTGTTGTTGATGTTAGGTCCGGGTGGTGGTCTGCAGGTTCAGAGGCAGGTGAATTTGCAGGCTTGACAGGTGAAGGGTCCGTGTGTTCGCTTCGGGGTGGCTTGGTAGCAGGCGGGTGGTCATCTGAAGTTGAGTACGTTGAGGGCGGCGGTGTCATATCTCAGTCGAGGTCCTTTGCTCCGTCCAGAGCCAAGGGTTCTGGCGTTGGGCGCGGTCCAGGCGCGGACGGGTGCAGACGGGCTTGTGCGGCCTCCATATGAGGGGCTGTGGGAGGGAGGAGCAGCTGGGAGGCGGGAGCGGGGTGGCGAATGGGAACAGCGGGGGTGGGGCCGCAGGGGCACAGCAGTGGGAAAATGGCTCAGAGGGAGGTGGGGGGGAGAAAGGACACAGAAGCAAAAACGGGGGAAGGGGGCTCAAGGGCACAGAAAATAAAAACGAGGGAAGGGGTGTTCAAGGGCACAGAAAGCAAAAACGAAGGGAAGGGGGCACAGGGCACAGAAGCAAAAACGAGGGAAGGGGGTTCAAGGGCACAGAAAGCAAAAACGAAGGGAAGGGGGCACAGGGCACAGAAGCAAAAACAAGGGAAGGGAGGTTCAAAGGCACAGAAAGCAAAAACGAAGGGAAAGGGGCATAGGGCACAGAAGCAAAAATGAGGGAAGGGGGTTCAAGGGCACAGAAAGCAAAAACGAAGGGAAGGGGGCACAGAAGCAAAAACGAGGGAAGGGGGTTCAAGGGCACAGAAAGCAAAAACGAAGGGAAGGGGCACAGGGCACAGAAGCAAAAACGAGGGAAGGGGGTTCAAGGGCACAGAAAGCAAAAACAAAGGGAAGGGGGCACAAGGCACAGAAGCAAAACAAGGGAAGGGGGCTCAAGGACACAACACAGCAGTACAGGGGAAAAGCGAGATGCAGTTGGCAAGGGCTCACGCGGCAACAGGCAGCGGGAGCAGGCTACAGCATCACCGGAGGTCCGTGTGGCGGCTGGGGAGGCGACCTACCTGTGGACAGGTGAAGGGTCGCTCGAACATGATGGTTAATTGCCTGTTTTAAAAATATAATTTGGGACCTATCTTGTTTATACGTGAGAGGTTCAGAAGATGTGGTGCTTAAATTATGAATCATCTTCATTTGAGCCTCAAAGAAGGATATGATGTTGGAGTGAGTAATACCTTGCTTTTCGTCATACACCGTCTTCACAAGGGAGCCTACTTCAGCAGTGCTTTTTTGCGTTCAAAAGGGCCGACCATTTCCTTTGTTAAAAGTGGCCAAGCCCTAAAAGGTATTCCCCGAGTCCAGTGTGGGTAGATCAAAGGCCACTGTTATACCCACTATGCAATGGTCGCTCCATAACGAAGGGCTAACAAAAAAGTTATCACAAGCCCCAAACATTTGGTAGGAAACAATCACATAAACTAAAAGGCTCCGAGTCTGTTGAGAATGAAAGGTAAAATGGGCTGTTTTATCGGCGGGCACTCTCCTGTTTAAAATACCAAGATCCAAACTTCTGACTCTATCAAGCAAGAGGAACCCCCGCTTGTCTGTTTTTACTTTATTTGGTAATAAAATCTCCGGAATGTGCCAAATTTCCTCTTAGTCAGTATTGGCATAAACTCAGAGGCAGAATTTGAAATTTTAGCATTTAAGTCCCCCGCTACTATCACTAAGGGGTAATCTTCCCTATATCCTGAATAAAAGAAAAAAATACGGGCAAAAGATGATCAAAATTTTTCCCAGGGGGGACATACAAGTTTGCCACAAGAAAGGAGGTGGGTGTGTCAGAATCTCCCAAGCATGCCAACTTCAAGCATATACAGAGGTTTGAGGGGTGGGGGAAAACCTTCTGATTCGATTTAATGGAGTTTTTAAGCAAAATAGATACCCCCCGTTGGCATGTCCCCTTTCCAATCACTTCGCATAACACAAATATAGAAAGTGGCCATCACATTCAAACTCTTTACAAGACCACGTTTCTTGTAGACATATAATTATGGGATTCATACTTTTTAAGGAATGTAATTTTGTTTCATTGGGTCCCAGGCCAGCCATATTCCAGGACACGAGTAGCCCACCCAGGCTACCTCAATGGAGCACTCCTTACTGCATCCACATGGGTGTTATTTAGGGCTCTTGCAACCCAACTCCACTGGGCAAATTCATCTTCTATGTCTGGAGTCTGAGGGGCAGCTACTACGATGGGTACAACATTTATTAAACGCTCCCTCAAGTCCACGGAAACCACTATATCTTTAGGATTGACCACAAAATACACTATTTGGGGGCCCAATGCGTCTAGTGCCACTGAATTAGTAGCCTTCGAAACTTTCAGGTTTTGGCTTTTGGGGCCCGCAATTTGATTTTCCTCATATTCATTAACAGATGTTACATTAGGCCCTCGTCTAAAAAAAAACTCACAGTTCTTCAAAACCAGGTTGGCCACTATCAGGGAACAAAAAGTAAACTTGGAGTACGGGACAATGTCATGTACATAAATCATCACATTTAAGATATCCTTGCTAGCTATCAGCTTTAGTGACTCCAATCCTGAAAATAAATTGAGAATGAAACCTCTATTTACCGGGATGGATTCAGTTTCAAATAGCCAGGTGACATCCACCATGGGAGATAAACCGGGCTGTGCCCCGCTAGTATTCTTTGGGGCATCTCTCCATGGGATCCATAAGGGAACCCTATCCGTGGAGCAGGCAACTTACATCCCACCATGTTGTTGTTTATTCGAGTATGGGACTGTATTGGGTATTGGGGCCTCGGTGTTTCCAACAGGCTGAAATGAGGCCCCTATGAGGGTTCTATTTGGCCCAACCTGCGATGTGATTGGGACTTGGGGCCCTCCCTCTTGGGTACCAGCCCCCCTGGAATCAATAGAGTCAATGGCCCCAGTCCCTATGTGCAGCGAGGGGACCCCGTAACCCATGTGCGTTTCTCCACCCAATGGGTCTAGTAACTCCTTAGTGGGGGGCTGGGTTCCTTGGAGGGACTGCAGTGACCGGGTTAGAGGAGGTACTTCCGGTCCTGAGTCCCCCAAACTCCCAGCCAATCCTGTGGGTGCTATTATGGATTCCCTTGGGTTGCCATCTGCTGATGGAGTTTTCGGGCCTCCCTTCTCCGTTATTAAGTGGACATCGCTCTGGCTTTCCAAAATCCGGGAAAAATGCAGTTTTGACGCTTTCCATTTGGAGAATCGTCTCATTTTTTTGTGTTTCTTTTTCATGTTTTCCCCCTTATGTTTTGATACTGGGCCATCCCTCTTACCTACTTTCTGTCCTCCCTTCCCTGACAATATAGGAGAGTACACCTGAGAGGTAGTCAGAAGGGTTGATGCCTCCTCCTCCCCCCCACCCTCCCCACCTGTTTGGATTGCTTGACAACGGCCCTGATTTTCTCATTTCTCCATTGCCCTCCAATCTACACTTTTTAAACAGGGGGAAGAATTTCAAGATGGATTTTTCCAAAGGGGGACTCAGTTCGACCTCCTCAAATAATGTGATTAAGCATAGCTCTTCCTTTTCAAGTTTACATACAGGGGCCATGGGGGGCACCAGGGAGAGAACAATTCCTGCCTGTACAGAAACATCTCTCGAATCTCCAGAGGGAAGGACTAATACCGGCCTATCCCTTGGCCATCCATCCGTGTGGGGGAGAATCATGGGGATAGATTTAGGGGTAAGAGACTTGTTTCCCTTTTGGATTTCAAATAGCATTACAGAAATCATTTCCAGCATATGATCAGAACTCAAAAGAGATTTCTCTAATAAGGATAATATGGAGTTTAAGATGTTTTCAATACACACAAGGCATTCTGATGGCACCGCCTCTCTCTCATTTCCCCATTTTGGTTGCGAATCAGGCAAGAATACATCATGGCCAGAATCCATGGAGGTACCAATCAAATGACTTGTGCTACTGTATAAGAGAGGCATGGAAAGGCGCCTTGGGGAGGAGCTTACAATTGGAGTATTGACATATCTGTGACCACTCATTAACTGGACGTCTTTATGCTCCGATCGAAACAGTGTCCCAAGACCCTTTTTTGGGCTTCTTTATCAATGTCTGGGAGTGTAAAGTCTTCCCCTAGCGATGACTCTTCGCATGGTATTGCCTTCTCCACCAGGGGAACACCAAGGTGGACATCCGGGATGCCGTCCCCGCCTGATCCTTCATACTGTCAATAGTTGATTGCTTTGACGGCTTTGACCCATTTATTAAAATAATTGACTGACTCTGCTGGCTGGCAAGAAGGTCCGAGTCCAAAGGGGCACCGGTAGGTGCATCAAACTGTTGCACACTGGATCCGACCTCCACTCTCTCAGTAATCTGATCCACGGACCGAGACCCTCCACTAGACTGCACCTGCCCCCCAGTCAGGCTGCCTTGGAGCTCCAGAGAATCTGTGGGGGGCGATAAGGAAGAGATTAACGGTAGTACAAGATGGAAGTTAAAAGTCTGGCCTTCTTTGGCCACAACTGCCACCTCCGGATCCATCCAAGGCTTTTTACGGAAAAAACAGTAATAACAGGGTGGGATTTATAGCAGAGATGTTGCAATTGTCTGGTACCGCTGAAAGATCTTCTCAATTTATGACTGGGTGAGGAGGAGAGCACTCGCCCTGAGCGCAATTTTCTAGATGTCATCTCACTGCGGATGTCCAAATACTGGGTCCGGATAAAGGCTCCCTTCCATGAACGAAAGGCTCCACTGTAATGGATAAGGGGCTTACGTTTCCTGGCGTTTCCTGGCATATAGCAAGGGCACTGGTGTGGCTCCTGCTGCTGCGGGGGCACTAAGGCAGCTCCCGCCGCTTTAGAGAAAAACTCTTGTGACACCTGACCCCTCCCCCCCGCGGAAACGCTGGCTCCTGCCGCTCCAAGTAGATGGTATTTTGCGATTTCCTTTAAAAATGCATTTTTTTTAAACATTCAAAGTGCCATGTGGCGCACAGGCATGCCCGTGTGCCACATGTACTTACAGGCACATTCCAGGGGTGCAACAGGTGTCCTTTGTACACCCTGGCACCCTTGGAATTGCGATTCTCAAATTGCGATTTTCTCATAGAAAATCGCAATTTGAGAATGTATCCCCCTTCATTCCTATGGGCCTCTTGGCCCAGAGGAATGAATGGGACACTCATTCCTTAATTGCGATTCGCAATTTGCAAATCGCAATTAAGGAATATTAGGTAATCGCAAAAATATTGCGAATTATTACCTACATTCCATTTTGAGATTCTCAAATAGCGATTCCTTAAAAATCGCTATTTCAGAATCGCAAAATGGAGATTACCTACATATGCCCCCAAATGATAAGTTCTTGCAGAAACCTGTAGTCTGCATATAAATAATGCAAATGTGTCAACTGTCAAAGAGTCTGCAGAATCGTGTTGCCTGCCTCTGAGTCTGAGGTGTGTCACTACAATGCAGGTCATCTCTGGTTGCAAGGGCATCCAGTGGGCAATTGATGACACGTTGGCTGATGTTCTGCAGGGTATCTGCCTCTCCATCGCAGTGAAGAGATGATAAATGCATTTTATGGACACTCAGGGGCAGATTTACTATTCTTTTTTTACACAAAGCAGCAAATCAACTTGCTGTGCTGTGTTGTGTGAAAAGGAGAGGACAGCAATGCTCCATATTTACAAAGCCATGAAACATTTTAGCTCTCTCCTTGGGCTGGTGCAATGTGTGTTTCCTAGTGCCAATGCAGGCACCTTTGCAACATAGTGCAATGGTGTCCGTGTTATGGGCAGCATTTTTTGTGTATAGAAAAGGAATGAAACACACATGAAATTAATGAGGTGAAATAAAGATATTCTCCTTGTTAACCCTCTGTCTAGCAGTTGCTCCGTTTTGGCCCAAAGCCAGATATACAAGTCTTTGTAAATCAGGGTTGGCATCAAAATACATGGTTGAATGGAAACGCCCATGTTCCACCCATGTAACGCCTACCTGATGCAAAGTACAGAAGCTCTATGCACAGCCGTGCTTTACTTTGTATTTACTAAACCACACAAAGTGGCTGTACATGGCTTAGTACATCCCAGTGATGGAATGGTGTTTCTTTGTTACAACTTGCTTCATGCAAGGGCAGTGCATTTCCTTAGTAAATCTTCCTCTCAAGGTTAATCAGAATATGCCATTGATCAAGGCTCCAGGAGTGGACTGTAGTCTGCATTCCGACATGTGTCCATCGAAGAATGAATGTTCTAATGTAAGGTTAACACTAACCATGATGTTTCATAAATCCAGAAACTGTGGTTGGGATATGCTGCTTATTTTGTAGAGGTTAATGTAAAGTTTGATAGATGTTTGACAAATATCACTTAAGAACAGGTCTCACAAGTGTGTACCCGTCTCAGGATAAAATGTGGAATGTATTAAAAACATGGGAAATATTTACAAGGAAATGGCAGAGCGTGGAGCTGTAGCAAATTGTGCAGTGCCACGCTCCGCCATTTCCAAAACGCAGTGATGCACCGTATTTACAACAATACGGTGCACCCCCGTGTTTTCGTTAGCGCTGGCGCTAAATGTAGCTGCCTAGTGCAAGGGTGGATGCGTTGCAGGGAAGGTGTTCCTTCTTGCACATAAACAATCATTAATGGCGTTTTGCTTGTTCCTTTGTGCAGCACACATATAAAAAGCAAACATGAGGTGCAATAAAAGTATTTCTCCTCGTTGTACCATTCTAACACTTGCTATTGCAAGGCCTTAGTTTTTGGCGCTACGCCCGATTTAGCAACACCCATTGTACTCCCCTTTCACGCAGATAACAGCGTGAAAGGGTACCATATTTTAAAAGCGGCATTAAGCCATAAAACGTGGAATTTTTTAAATATGTGCAGGACATTGCGCCACCGCCACGTCGGTAAAGTGACGCTCCATTGCTACAATCCCCTTGTAAATATTCTCCCTTGTGTTTTTTATAACTCCATCCACACAGATGCAACCTTCTGACCAGTCACCATTGACCTCTTTAATAATCATGCAGTACATTCTGTTGACTGGGTTTTTGCTTTAAATGATGTAAAAGGGTACATTTAAAAACATATGCGGGGGCACTCATGCAAAGCAATGCAATTTGTACATCACTTTCTACCTTTTATAACATATAGCTAACAGACTCTCTGGTTTGCCTTGTGTCGCACAACGTTAATAAATGTATCCTTTGGTTGGCAACAACTTAGGGAATGTCCACGTGATTCAGTGCTTTGAAACCCTGCGAAAAGACCACCCAAGCCCCTTCACAAAATGCTATCATTCGATGAACTGCTGGCCCCTCTCTACGTGGGGTACCTACCGCACGTCGCACTTCATAGAAAAGAGCACCGAGGGCCTCATAAACTACCCCAGACATCGACTGCTCGCGACTCTCACTAATTAAATAGAATTCTTCTGCAGCTGTAATTGTCTTTCCAGCAGCCCTGAAAGAGTGTACCGTGCAGGAAACCTAATGAATGCCCCCATTTGCATCCCCTTATGTGCCTCTCCGCGACGCGTACATGTCTGCGAGGATTCCCATGGCAACCATCACAAAAGAAGCTTTTTTGAGAAGTTTAGCTTCAGATTTTTTTTCGAGTCCCTTTAATTCTCTTTGTTACAAAAAGCGACGATGAGTAATTTGCAATCAGTTCACATGATGGCGGAGCCTAGATGAAGGGAGCCTGTGCTCTCTATGAGCTGGGCAGTCAGGCGCAGAGGTCTTGGGACCCTGAGGGGAGGGGCTTGACGTATTAATGTCAATCACAGGGGGATCTCAACGAGAAGTGAGGAGAGAGAGGTTACACTGTCAAACCTAGAGACTCCTCCACCATTGGGTGGGGATGGTGATGTGGGAGGGAAGTCCTGGAAAGAAAATGCTGACAAGACCATTAAGAAGAAAGCCTGGACCTAAGCGGAGTGAAGGTGATGACATTATCCCACATGGGTGTTGCATTGCCCTGGTGGCACAATAGATGTAAAGTTCAACAAGCATTTGCAATGCAATAGGTCTCGCATTTGCCTTTTATTTATGTGTACCACATGCAGGTTTTTACAACACATAAATAAAGGAAGTGTCATTTACAATGCCAATAGCTCAAACTCTCGCAAATGTAAGACCTATTGCATTGCCTATATAAAGTAGATACCTTATATACATTAAAACTTACTGTAAAAACGAATGTTATAATATACAAGAGACAGAGAGAATTTGCGAAAACAAAGAAACTGCATTTTGGTTATATGTACAATTAGTTTTGTTCTGATAACCAGTAAGATTTTAAAGGGACTGCTGTGATAAAATCACCATGCAGAGGGATACTTATCAACTATGGCTACAAAGTTATAATGCCTCCTTCCATGGTATATATTATTTTTCCCCTTTACATAAGTTGGTTTAACACAAGCTAACACATTTGTTTAAAACCAGCTCATGTTCCATCTTCAGGAGGGTATACTGATGGGGATTTTTTCTCTCTTTGGTAAACGTATATAGTGCCCTCTAGCACGTTATGATACTATAATAGTGTGCCCCCTTTTTGCCTTGCAACTGATTTTTATTTATGTAGTGTGAGAGTACCTCTAAAAGTTATGTCCCCGGTGATCATACCGTGGAATGGTCATTAGCATATTGTGTTTGGCTGTAAGAGGCCTGGGGTAGGTACAGATGTTTAATGCAAATATAAGTCCAACACGGGGACAAACACTCAGGACGGCTCCCCGAACCCATGGGTCCCTTACATGCTTTGGACGCAGCTCTTTGGGTGACTGCTCTGTTCATCGATGGCAGCGGCTACAGTGAACAGCTCCTCTGCTTCTGTTTCTGCTTACAGGTGACCGTTTTGCCCTTTGATGGCCAGGGCCGAGGAGAGCAGCTCCGCCCGAGCCTCCTGCTTCTATTACTGCTTTCAGGGCCAAAGCGTCATCACAGAAAGGAGCACATTAACAGCGAGCAGAAGCTACGAGCTACGCTGGGCACCTGATGTATGTCACGCTGCAGCACCGGGGCCTGAGTAAAACGGGTGCTGTGGTTATATATAAAAAAATATATATTGATCCAAGCAGGGTCAAGCCTTCTGCTTATATTGCTGCTTTGCGGTGACTGCTGTGCCTGTTGGTTGATGGTAGTGGCCAAGGACAGCAGCTCTGCCCGAGCCTCCTGTTTCCGTTGCTACTTTCAGGGCCAAAGTACCATCGCAAACGGAGCAGATGAACGGCGAGAAGCAGCTATTGGCTACACTGGGCCCCTGATGCATGTCACACTGCTGGACCCACCAGGCGGCAATAGGGGCCATGGTTATAATTTTTTTTTTTTTATTATAAATGCAGGGGGCTCACTAAAATGGTGCCCCTGTATGTTTCGTCTATGTGCATGGTGGCCCGTGAAGTGGGCGCCATGGTAAAAAAAGAAAAAGAGGAAACCAAGGGTGAAGAAGCTATGGGCAACGCTGGGCTCTGAATGTCTGTTGCGCTGCGGCTCGGGCCTCAGTAAAATGGGCGCCGTATATATATATATATATATATATATATATATATATATATATATATATATATATATATATATATCCAGCTCATTATTTTCGGCCTTAGCATTACCTACTGGCGGTCGCCAGTAGGTATATATAGTTAGGATTTTTTCTCTATGGGATTTTTGAAAATTCTATGTCTAATAACTTTGGCGTTTGTGGACGGAATTGGCTGAAATTTTCAGGAAAATGGCACATTTTGTTTCTGAGCAGCCCTTGAAAATTTGGGGGGGGTTCGTCAAGGGGGGGCCGAGAAAAAAGGGGGGTCCCAAAACGTGTTTTTAACATTGAGTTTTCCATAGGGCGGTTGGCCTCACTTTTAGCCCGAACGGCTGAATGGATTTGCACGAAACTTGGCAAAATTGTAGGGACTGGTAGCCCGATGTGCCTTTGCTAGGTCTCAATATATGTGCTCCAGTGGATTTTGAGAAATTAACGTTCAAAAAAAGATATATATCTGTAACAGCGGACCGGGCAGCGCTCCGGTTCGCGGACTTTACGCGTAACGGAACTTCGCGTAGCGAAGCTGATTGGCTCTCCGGCGTCTGTGAACATTCCAAACAGTCCGTAGCGGCCGCCATCTTGTCTCTCGGTAGGATCGAGAGACAAGAGGAGGCCAAAGCGAAGGGGCAAATGACCATAAGGGGGCATAGTAGATCCTCGCTGACCCCCTAGGTTTGATGTGGAGGTTTTAAAAGGGTCCCGCGGGGCAAAAAAAAATAATAATAATAATAATCGAACGGCTGAATGGATTTGCACGAAACTTGGTAAAATATTAGGGACTGGTAGCCCGATGTGCCTTTGCTAGGTCTCAATATATGTGCTCCAGTGGATTTTGAGAAATTAACGTTAAAAAGAAAAGATATATATCTGTAACAGCGCTCCGCTTCGCGTAACGGAGGTTTGCGAAGCTGATTGGTTCTCCGGCGTCTGTAAACATTGCAAACAGTCCGTAGCGGCCGCCATCTTGTCTCTCGGTAGGATCGAGAGACAAGAGGAGGCCAAAGCGAAGGGGCAAATGACCATAAGGGGGCATAGTAGATCCTCCTTGACCTCTTAGGTTTGATGTGGAGGTTTTAAAAGGGCCCCGCGGGGCAAAAAAAAAATAATAATAATAATCGAATGGCTGAATGGATTTGCACGAAACTTGGCAAAATTGTAGGGACTGGTAGCTCGATGTGCCTTTGCTAGGTCTCAATATATGTGCTTCAGTGGATTTTGAGAAATTAACGTTCAAAAACAAGATATATATCTGTAACAGCGCTCCGCTTCGCGGAGATAAAATTATATCTGTATTACCTAGCTGTTGCTAACACCAGTTAGCGACGGCTAGTAGGAGATAGCGACCATCTTGGGCCCCACTTTGCATGTGAGTGATATTTATCACTAATGACATGCAAAGTGGGCATGCCAAGATGTTAGCGACTGGAAACAGTCGCTAACATCGCTATCTCCTATTATCAACTTTTGGAAATATTCGAGATAAGCGCGAATATCTCCAAAAGCTAGCACCTGCCCTGAGCAGTTCTTAGCCATGTTATCCAATGGGAGGTGGATAACATGGCTAAGAGCATTAGCTCGGTAATGCATGAATATCGCTGAGTTTTCAGCGATATTAATGCATTGCGGTCGTTTATTATCGTATTTGCGATAAACCTTGATAATAGCAAGGTTTATCTGCGATAATTTCTGACGATGCTTAGCGGTAAAAAAATCGTTGCTAAGCATCGTTAGGGATAAATATCGCTTAACTTTGGTAATATGCCCCAACGTCTGTTAACGTTCGATTCGAAGGAAATCAGGAAGTGTTGAAAAACATTGTCTGCGCCATCTTGTCTTTTTTCAAATGCCACACTTTTGTCGTGCACGGCAGCCATTTTAGATGCCTTGACCAGACCCACTCTGTGCACGCTGTCGATCCTTAGCATGGCTCCCCACCCTCGCAAGCATCTCCCCCAGACAGTGGTCACCCCCGCTCTCTGTCTTATGCATGGGTAATAAACCTCCCCCCATCTGCGCTGCTCTTCCCTGAGAATCACACCCTGTGCCCGCCCGACACCTCCCTTTCGCCCTATTCACTACCGCACCCTCTGACACTCCTTTTCCTCTGTGTCCGATTGTCCAGGCTGGTCCTAGGGTATCAGCTAGCCCTGCAGATGTAGTTTATGGCCCCAGCTGTAAAGAATCACCCCTCTTCAAAGGAGTTATAGTAGATCAAGGCCCACACTCGATGAGATCCGTCACAGCAGACGCGTTCCTATTATCTGAAAACCATCCTGTATTGTGATTGGGGAGGGGACCGAGCCTGAAGCGGAAGATTCCAGGGATGACTCTTTGTACATCAAAGTTTTTACAATTATGTGTCACATTAAAAATATATAGCACTCCGACAAAGTAGTAAGATTATAAAACTTTAATAACTTATAAATATATACAAGAAAACAAAAATAGTAATAACATATAAACATTTTTAGGGAAAAACAACGAAGTAGCGGTCGGCTGTGCGAATAGTCCCAATGCAGCACAACGTCCAGATTTCCGGCGTGGGGCGTCGCGGGGGGTGGGTCATCAGTAGCAAACTGTTGTGCGAATAGTTCCAAGGCAGCAGAACGATGGCACCAAGGTGATGTCCAGTAAGTTGCCGCACTGGTTTTGGTATCCTACAATGCTGCTCCGAATAACGGCGTGGGGCGCCCCGGGGGAGGCGGCGTGAACGGGCCTCTCCAGGTGGAGTGTCATCTGTTGTAGTGGGGTGCCCCTTTACCGTTTCAGTTGCCATTCCGTCCGTTTTTGGTCCACTGTGTCAAAAGCCGCAATTCAGCTGAGTTGCGCCCACTCTTGCGGTGCAGCGATAGGCGGCTGTCACAGGACTCTCAAAATGGCGACAGGCTCTTTCCTTTTTGGGCCTGGTCCACTGAAATGGCCCTGGGACACCTTGGAAATCGGACGCTTGTCTGCTAGGTCTTGGACCCCATTCTCGAAAGCGTCCCCTCCGCCTTGAGGATTCATCAAAAGTTTTGGGGGCCCCCGACTCCTGTAGGCTTCTGGTGGGGAGCGGTTGCCATGATTGCTCGCGGAATGACCACGACGGAGCTACGAGATGGTGGTGCTCTCATGCTGACGCCAGCTTCAGTCTGAAACATCCAGAAACAAGGTGGGGCTTTCATCGTTTGGGAAAAAAAAAAAGTTTTCATCCAATGAAAAGTGTTGTTTTTAGGTCATATGATCAAGCCTTCCATCATTAGGAAACCAAAAGTAAAATGAACCAATGAAAAGTTTTATAAACAAGTCACATGACCTGTTATGCGGCATAGGGTATAAAATGCGGAGAAAATACGTTGGCACGTGAGGCGGCGTCAGTAGCGGACCGATGTGCGAATAGGCCGAAGGCAATACAACGCGCCAAGATCCGGATGGCACCGAGGTGGTGTCCAGCAAGTTGCAGCACTGGTGTGGCCATCCTACAATGCTGAAAGTCGGCGTGGGGCGCCCCGTTGGCCTGTGAGTTTGCGTCAGTAGCGGACCGATGTGCGAATAGGCCGAAGGCAGCACAACGCGCCAAGATCCGGATGGCACCGAGGTGGTGTCTAGTAAGTTGCCGCACTGGTGTGGCCATCCTACAATGTTGAAAGTCGGCGTGGGGCGCCCCGTTGGCCTGTGAGATGGCGGCAGTAGCGGACCGATGTGCAAATGGGGCCAAAGGCAGCGCAACAATATTTTCGGAATAGAAGACACCACAAGGCGCTGAGATGCCAAGATCCGGATGGCACCGAGGTGGTGTCTAGCAAGTTGTGGCACTGGTGTGGCCATCCTACAATGGTAAAAGTCGACGTGGGGCGCCCTGTTGGCCTGTGAGATGGTGTCAGTAACGGACTGATGTGCGAATGGGGCCAAAGGCAGCGCAACAATATTTTCTGACTGACACCACAAGGCGCTGAGATGCCAAGATCCGGATGGCACCGAGGTGATGTCTAAGTTGCGGACAGATGTGCGAATGGGGCCAAAGGCAGCGCAACAATATTTTCTGTATGGAAGATACCACTAGGCGTTGAGATGCCAAGATCCGGATGGCACCGAGGTGATGTCTAGCAAGTTGCTGTACTGGTGTGGTCATCCTACAATGCTGAAACTCGGCGTGGGGCGCCCTATTAGCCTGTGAGATGGCGTCAGTAGCGAACCGATGTGTGAATGGGGCAAAGGTAGCGCAAGAATATTTTCTGAATAGAAGACACCACAAGGCGCTGAGATGCCAAGATCCGGATGGCACCGAGGTGGTGTCTAGTAAGGTGCACTGGTGTGCTCATCCTACAATGCTGAAACTCGGCGTGGGGCGCCCCATTAGTCTGTGAGATGGCGTCAGTAGCGGACCGATGTGCGAATAGGCCGAAGGCAGCACAACGCGCCAAGATCCGGATGTCACCGTGGTGGTTTCATAGTTGAGAGGCACTTCATCTGCAGTGGGGCGCCGAGATCCGGATGGCACCGAGGTGATGTCTAGCAAGTTGCTGTACTGGTGTGGTCATCCTACAATGCTGAAACTCGGCGTGGGGCGCCCCATTAGCCTGTGAGATGGCGTCAGTAGCGGACCGATGTGCGAATAGGCCGAAGGCAGCACAACGCGCCAAGATCCGGATGTCACCGTGGTGGTTTCATAGTTGAGAGGCACTTCATCTGCAGTGGGGCGCCGAGATCCGGATGGCACCGAGGTGATGTCTAGCAAGTTGCTGTACTGGTGTGGTCATCCTACAATGCTGAAAGTCGGCGTGGGGCGCCCCATTAGCCTGTGAGATGGCGTCAGTAGTGGACCGATGTGCGAATGGGGCCAAAGGCAGCGCAACAATATTTTCTGAAGAGAAGACACCAAAAGGCGCTGAGATTCCAAGATCCGGATGGCATCGAGGTGGTGTCTAGCAAGCTATGCAGTTGAGTTGTGTGCGCACTTGCGGCGAATAGGTCGAAGGCAGCATAACAATGTTTTCTGAATAGAAGACACCACAAGGCGTTGAGATTCGGTTACCACCGAGGTGATGTCTAGCAAGTTGCCGCACTGGTGTGGCCATCCTACAATACTGCTCCGAATAACGGCGTGGGGTGCCCGAAGGGGGGGTGGGGGAGGCGGCGTGAACGGGCCTTCCTAGGTGGAGGCTCGTCTGCTGTAGTGGGGCGCCCCTTTACCGTTTCAGTTGCCATTCAGCTGAGTTTCGGCTGCTCTTGATGCTACAGCGACAGGCGGCTGCAACAGGACTCTCAAAATGGCGGCCTGGTCTTTGGATTTGGGCCTGGTCCACTAAAATGGCCCTGGGACACCTTAGAACTCGGACGCTCGATTTTTTTTTCCTTTCCTGTACATGCAAAAAAAGGTAAATGCCCGGTACGTTGCACGCTTCATCTGCCACGATGAACTCTCCAGAGGAACCGAAAAAAAATATAGTTATGGTAACTATACCATGCATCGTCATATGGAGAGGTGGCACCAATTAATTATAGTGCTGCATAAAAGAGAGATTTGGAGGAGAACCCCTGACCTGCTAGTACATTCATCAAAGAAGTGGCACTGACAGCATCAGAGGCAAGGGAAACGGTCCCAAATATTTAGAAGAACTTTGGAAAGATTAAAATGACATGTTTAGATTGTGGCAAATTAATTTCATGTGGACAGATGAGTGTTACTCTAATAAATACAGCATATGAACATCATCATAGTCGATGGTTGGTAGAGACATTTTGACTATATCCTGGACCTGCCCGTCCTCGCCCAAAATGGCGCCGGAATAAATGGGACTCGTAACTCCTTGTTGTGTACTGGTTGCAGAACCTTGAAATCACGAGATACGTATGCAGTTTTGAACGCCCATGGCGGGCGGGGATGAGAATTGATTGAATATTTCGACATCCCTATTGATATTAAGTTCTGATGTGTTATTGATTACTGTACTATTGAAAGTTCGAATTAACGTCACCCATGGTACTTGCCCGCAAATGTATATCTAGATAATTTTATTGTAACTGGCCCTGTCGTATTTTAATTATAAAATGTACGTCCACCGATTCCGTAACTGTTAGACACCTTAGTTCTTGCAACCTAATGGCCCGCCCGTTACGTTCCTCTACAGTGTAAATGTCTACTCATCATATACGATTACAGTTTGCTCTGTGGCAGGCCCACGTGGTTATAGGCTCGTATTTGTATAATGAAATTTTCACAATAAAGGTTTTTAAAAGAAAACATGGTAGTAGTATATACATTGGTAAAGTTTTTAATAATAGTCACTGTTTTAGAATCATTAAAAGGCAAGTGAAATAAAGCAGACCAATTACATGAAGGGTAAAAGGTATAATACGAAGGAACGCAGTAAAGATAAATGGTCAAGGGCTGTTGTGTTTTCTATTCCTGCAACATAAAGTGATCGATAAGAATCTCATATTCAGGCGTATCGGCGACTAAGACAGCAGGTCGACCCTCTTTTGCTCAACGGCTCCGTCATGGGACGAAGAAACGCTCTTTTTTTCGAAAAAAGAATATATTTTACTTGCAGGACAGTTGTAAATTTTCCGGGAAAGTACATTAGCCTGGAACATTATAACATATATTTAAGAAAAAATAATGTTCGGAAGTAATAAAAAGCGTAATTTTTAGGTCATATGACCAAGCCTTTCATCATTAGAATAAGAAAAGTAAAATGAACCAATGAAAAGTTTTATTAACAAGTCACATGACTTGTTATGCTTACGTTACGCGCTGCGCGCCCCGGATGACTTCCGGATGCGCTAACGCGGCACGTCCTATGACGCATTACGCGACAACGCAGGTCCAGAATATAGTCAAAATGTCTCCACCAACCAGCGGTCGGAACACAACCCCTTTCAGCAGGCTAAATAGTTCTGTTAAATGACAACAGAAGGGACAGGCAACAAGAACCATCAGTCAAAGAGGGGAGGGCTAGTTCTTCTCTACCGGGTTACATTGGGGCGCTACCGGAACTGATCGAATTGGTAGTCTACAGTGTTTCTGGATGTTTCAGACTGAAGCTGGGGTTAGCATGAGAGCAGTACCATTTCGTAGCTCCGTCGTGGCCATTCCGCAACCAATCATGGCAGCCGCTCTTTATCGTTATTTTGGGCGGGGTGGGTGGCGGAGCCGAGCTGTTTTGCAGCCATCATTGTGTGGAGTTCAGTTCATTTCACTAGTTTTGTATTTGTCATGAGGGGTTGTTCCTAATGTTTCTATTTTAGCGAGGTCAAAAAGAGATCCCGTTAGTGGCCTACTGATTTTGCTCGATTCCTTTTCTTTTTTTTTTTACACGATTTTTCGTTATCTGCAAAGACTAAACAGAGTATTGCGACTCTGTGTTTGTTTGTAAATAGAGAATAAACGAAAGAGAACCAATTCTAAAACAGTAAATACTTGGATAACAATCAATCAAATGGAGAGAGAAGCAGGCACGACGTATTACAACGGGGGCAAAGGCCTGCGTTAACTACCCTTCACTATGTGCAAAGAGAGAGTACTCCTAATAGAAATGAGGGGGGGGGGGCACCATTCAAAGCAGATCAGTGTGCATAAACACGAAAATGTTTTCACTTACCACGTACTTGACATTCGACAGCTTATGATATTTGCTATTAAAAAACCATTGAAATTCACTGAAAAAACCATAGGTTATAGATCATATATAGTTAGGAATTAGCATTTACAAAACCTTGAAAATTCACTGAAAAAACCATAGGTTATAGACCATATATAGTTAGGAATTAGCATTTAAAAAACCTTATTTTACTCACACAAAACCATTGAAATTCCATATATAGTTAGTTGCACTAACTATATATCGCGCACCCGCAATCCACTGCTGATGATGTCACATATTACATCATTCATGACATGGTCAGTGACATCACTGATGACATCACTGATGACATCTCAAATGACATCACTGATGACATCACTGATGACATCTGAAATGACATCACTGATACCATCTCAAATGACATCACTGATGACATCTCAAATGACATCACTGATGACATCACTGATGACATCTCATTTGACATCAATGACCACATCACTGATGATATCATTCATGTGACAATACAATGCATCTCCTCACACTTTAATATAACCTCTGTTACACCCAGTGTTAAATACAGAGTATAATTTTTGAAACCATTGACACACCAATACTAGTTACTACATACGCACTCAGTGATTCCTATGTTTACACACACATTCACTCATTTACCCATACAATCATTCATACATACAATCACTCATCTTTACAACACTATCATATGCACTCATACACCTATACAGACTCTCACACTCTGTCACTCATCCATGGAGTTACTCACACACCTAGTCAGTCCTGTAAATAATCAATCACACTTCCATTTTCTAATCTATACAGTTAAACATAGAGCACCTTACATTTTGAAACATATACTAACACATACTTACTCTCTTATACAATCATTGATACAAGTACACATTGATCTGCACAGAGTCACACACCTCCCAGCCAGCCACACACACACTCAGTCTCCCATACAAATACTTGGGCAATCAATCAATAACCCATATAGTTACTCATATAGCTACTGACCAACACATGCAGCAGTTTACAGAACAACAGACATAATGATGCACAAATTAAGACAGTTTAGTCACTAACCCATGCACTCAGTGAGACACATTTAATCACTCACTCATACAGTCAGTCACGCACCTACTAAATCCTTCATCCAGACACTTCTACATCTACTCATTCTTCAATATGTAAAACATATTTAAACTTTACAGAAACACACAGTCACTGGATGATGTCATCAGTGATGTCATTTGAGATGTCATCAGTGATGTCATCAGTGATGTCACTGACCATGTCATGAATGATGTAATATGTGACATCATCAGCAGTGGATTGCGGGTGCGCGATATATAGTTAGTGCAACTAACTATATATGGAATTTCAATGGTTTTGTGTGAGTAAAATAAGGTTTTTTAAATGCTAATTCCTAACTATATATGATCTATAACCTATGGTTTTTTCAGTGAATATATATATATATATATTGAAGAAAGCAGGGGTGAGCCTTCTGCCTCTGTTGCTGCTTTCAGCTGACTGCTGTGCCCGTCGATGGCAGGGGCCGAGGAGAGCAGCTCCATCTAAGCCTCCTGCTTCCGTTGCTGCTTTCACTTTGTGAATATTTTTTTTTAAAAGTGCTTACCCAGTAATTTAAGAAGACCGTCTAACGCCGCAAGTAAACAATCAAGTCCAGATGGGCCATCGGAGGAGGACACAGGGCAGTAACCAAAAAGCCTAATTTACAATGGGAAACCAACGTTTATCGTAAACAGTGACGCAAACCAATCAGAATAATGGGTGGAGCTTAAACTCAACTTCCAAAATATACCGATTACAGGAAGCCTCGCAGAGAGAACAGCGCATGCGCGCTGCAACGCCGGTCTGTGAGACCTAAAAAGGGGGAGTTATATGGTGATGTACTGAAATTGTTATACAGAGAAACACACTTAAAAGAAGGATAAAAGGAAGAAGAAAGGGAACTGGCCAGAAGATTACGAGTCCCAATTTACATTGACATGTGGCGGTTGGTTTGACTATTGCAGTACTGACCTTCCAATCAGGGGTAGTGATATTCATGATTAAGGTTCCCAGTTTTCCATTTTTACTGATTTTTACAGATAAATACCAACGAAAAACAATGTGTTTCCTGTCTCTTTATTTTTAAAAGTGGAACAATACTGAAAATTGTGATTTTTGTGATAGTTCTCCATGCTGTCTTTCATGAATTCCAGGCAAAAGCTGAGCAGATAGAGAGAATGGGGAGTTTCAAAACGGGATCAGATTTCCTTAAATAAAAGAATATACTAACATATATTTGTAGTATAACACTAACATGCACCTGTGGGTGTAGTGTTTTGTTATATGTGGCTGCTGAATTTGCTAAAAAGCGACAGGCATCCAAGTATGAGTAAACACCTAGGAGTTAAATAAATGTAGAAATGTACCATTTTATGACTCCATTTATTCTAAAAACACAAAGTAAATATGGATAAATACCAATAAGGCAGCTAAAAAATAAATAGAGATAAATACAGATGGAAATGTTATAAAATAAATACCATAAAACCAGGAGCCCTATTCATGATTCACTGTAATAAAGAGCACCTGCAACATGAACACGGCCTGCCCCCATAGGATCCTGGCAGCAACTGACATACCGATCAATGCTAGAACCCTAGAGCACCCACATTTCACAAAGAATACACTGACCCCACAATGTAATCAATACTGCAACACCTTCAACTTTATACAAATAAAAGAACAACAATAAAAAAGTAGAAGAGAAAAGTGAAAAAAAACAAAGGGAATAAATAATGAATCTGTAAAATATGCCTATTTACAACATGGATTAAGCAAATTAATACACCAACTAATCATTAAATTTGCCTGGCATTTTTACACGCGTGATTCAACTTTCCTCAGCAAACCTAGAGATTTATTTCTTGCCCCTCCCTGCATTATTGGAAATTGGGAGTCATAGTCTTTGTCTCCTGCCTGAGCATTTCCCACATTTTCTTGATTGCAACTAATTACACTAATTCGATTCAAAATCTACACCTCTCCTTTGATTGACAATACTTACATGTTCCGATGAAATCTTGACAAGTCGTCTTCTACTTCACCAACCTTAACCTTCTATTAACACAACACTTTTGGTGGTTCAAGTAACCCATACTGGTAGGGAAAATTGAAACTCTGCTTTTCTAATCCTTCTTGGATTTTGATAATGACCCAATCTCCCTTGCTAAAATTGTGGTCATGAGAATTGAGTTTCTCCTCAAAATATTTCTTGATGTTAGCTTGTATTAATGCCACAATATGAGAAACACTTTCACTAGACTGTTTCAGACCCTCCCTCTCAGTTTTATCCCTTAATCAATCACATAATAACCTAGTGTTCACCCTACATCCACTTAACAATGTAAGCGGGACTTCCTCTGTAGTACTATGCGAAGTGACATTATAGTTCCAAATTTAATTTCCCAAAAACTTGGACACCTCCTGACCTAAGGTTACAGCTGTATGGATCACAATCCTATTAGCCCTTTCTTCTAAACCATTGGAATTTGGGGAATATAAGGCAATTTTCAGGTGTTTTTTATCATTTTGTTAAAAAAAGTAAACATATACACACTGACACGAGATGAGTACCACTATCTGTGATAATTTCTTTAGGTGAACCCTCCAAGTTAAAGGCATTTTCTAAGAATGGTATGGTGGCATTGGTACTAGCTGACTTCATGAAAATAAAATAAATCTACTTGTTTTAGTAGTCAATCCACAAATACCTCATCTTGTCTGTAAACAAAGAAAATAGAACAGAAAAATCCAAGCCTACTTTGTCGTAGGCAGCACTGTGGAACGGTACTGGATGCAAAGGAGTTTCTCCAGTCTTCCAATGCTTGTCTGAAAGAAGACATTTGGGGCATTCATCAAGAGATGGTGGCATAATGTCCGGAGTGGCCAACCTTGAAGCTGAGGAACCAGGTTCGAGTCTCGGCGTTGGCTGAAGCATCCTGTGTTTCTCGGCAAATGACTGAGTCTCCCCAGCCTGAAAAATGAAAGTGTCCCTCTGTAATGGAACTGGTGCTCATATAAAGCGCTCTTATATACCTTCAGGTCGAGTTAGCGGTATATAAAACTGCAAAACAAAAAAGGCATTTATCTTATTAGCATCTAATGAGGGCCACCAATTAAACTGTTTCAGTCTTTTGCAAGTCTTAGAAATTCTCAAGTGCCCATGATGGA
Organism: Lissotriton helveticus; assembly: GCF_964261635.1. Classification (NCBI taxonomy): domain Eukaryota; kingdom Metazoa; phylum Chordata; class Amphibia; order Caudata; family Salamandridae; genus Lissotriton; species Lissotriton helveticus. Next base: position 1,357,643,470 of record NC_136065.1, read on the forward strand.
CTAACAGTATCACTTCATGTCTTAGACTTTGAGGTGGTACAAACAAGTTGCAATGCATGATTAATCCAAAGACAATTGATAATTCTTCTGAAATTTTAGAAAAGGTACTTAACTCACCAGATAAGCATATACTTTACGTCCACCCATTCATCAAAAAATCCATTATTTACTTTAAATTCTCATCACTATTACACAATTCAGACCATCTTTTCTCTGATATTTTGTTACTACATTCAGTGATGGCATCAAAATAGCCACCACACACTCAGTATCATCCAAGATATCTTCATCATCAGTATCCAACGATATTTGAGACAAGCAGTCAGCTTGAAAAGTTTACCACCAGGAAGATGTTTAACATCAAAGTTGTATTCCTGCAGCTAAGAGAACAATCTTGTTAATCTGGCAGACGTATTACCAAAACCTCTCCTGTTAGGTATATGCACAAGTGGTTTGTGATCAGCATACATATCAAACTGACATCTCCTAATATACATTTTAAATGTCTGCACTGCCCATTTGCATGCCAATGCTTCCCTTCTATGGGACTCTAACACCTTTCAGATTATTCAAGTGATCTTGAAGCAAAATCATATATTTGTATATTATCATCTACCCATTGACTGAGAACTGCCCCAACTGTGATCATACATTTGGTTCCTGCTTTATAAGCACAAAAGACTGATGCCTCAACAGTTCACTTTTTATCTCTACAAAACATTTCCTGCAGTTCTTTGGACCACACAAACTTTACTCTTTTTTTAAGTAAAATTCTTAATGGTAAAACAATCTGAGCTGATCCTTGTACAAAGCGTGCAGAATATTTAGTTAGACCGAAAAAATAATTCAAGCTGTCTCTATTCTTGGATGCTTTTGCCTCTTCAATGGCCTTTTTGATGGAAACCCTGGGTTTTATGCCAGCAGATTAAATACTCTAACTCCTGTATGCCAAATTGACACTTATTGCATCTAATTGTCATTCTAGTCTGAGTCAATACTCTAAATACATTCTTCAAAATGCAGTCATGAATTTGTTTGTCCTGCAAATATCAGGGCATTGTCCTGATATGCATTTCACCCTGCATATCACCAAATAATTTGTTCATCATCGTTCGGAAAACACCAGCCACTGACACTAAACCGAATGGTAGTCGGAGGCATTTGCAAGCTCCAAGCGGTGTCACAGACTTGGTTAGTTCTTGCTATTCTGGCATCAATGCGATTTGGGGATATGCAGTACGTATATCATTTATAGAAAAAAACCTCTAGTGTATGCAGGCGTAAACAGTCGTCTGTGAAGGAAAGGGGTGTTTCCATAAATAGGAAAAGATCTGGGGAGATGAAATGAAAGTAGGGGAATGTTGTGCACACCTATGGGTGGTTCCACTGGCTTTGGAGTGAATGGAATAACATGACAATACTAGCTATGGGGTCGCTTTGTATAGGGCTGTTGTATGAGGACAAAATCGCAATGGACATGTTTACTGATGTAACATATATGTCTACAGTCATCGTTGTATTGTACTTTTTTTTGCAATAAAAGGAGCTATAAAAAATATGGATTTTTTTTAGCACTATCCAAATTAGCCAATTAGATTTTGTTTGCACAAGTTGATGCACAACTTTATATCGACAGACCTTTTCCTAGCCACTACAATGGGGGAAACCCACTGAGAAGACTCAGTAGACTCAATAATGCATTGGGAACACATCTCTTTTATAAACTTCCTTTAAGTCCTCCTTAAAACTAAGAGGAACATTCCTCACTTTATGGACCACAGGCTGAGCATAAGGTTTAAGCTTGATGCGATGTTCAAATCCTTTAACGTGCCACTAGTTCCCGGAAAACTTCTCTAATTTTTGCAAAAGGTGTTCAACATTCTAAGTGTTCTTATCCACACAAGCTATTGGTACTTGCTCTTCGATATCTTCTTCAACATAATATTTCTGCAAATCACCAATGAAAACGGGGTTCTCAGCAGCAAGTAAGAAACATATATATGAGACCATCATGGCTAAGTCTTGCCACACAATAATATTCTTCCCTCTCACAACTACATAAACCTTGGTAGTATGAATTCTTCCTAAACAGTCTACTCTACTTGTGAAATACCCAATCATGTTGATATTCTTCCCCCTGAAAGCTTTAGGGTTAACATGATGGCACTAGATCGCATTCACTATCACAGTACTCATAAAAAGTAGAATCCTTTTAAATTGCTATGGGAGACCCTGCCATGACTTGAAGAGGTATACTCTCAATAGATAAAATACCATTGTTAAGTTTCTCCACACATACATCCTCTGAAACATCCACATTACTGATTTTTACAGGGTTCTTGTTACTTCTACACACAACCTGAAAATGACTAAGGGGCATATTAGCAAGGGCGATATCGCCACTTTAGCTGGACTTTTTCCCCGCTAAAGCGGCGATAATTTTGTCGCCCTATTGGCAAGCTGGACCTAACTACTGTTAGCGACAGTTTTCCGGCGATAGCTACCATTCCAACTATCGCCATGCATGGTAGCGATAAATATCGCTAATGATATGCAAAGTAGGCGTACCCTCGCTAAATTGCACGAAAAAAGTCGCTAACGCACCATCGCGCTATTAGCAATAATCATCTGGACCTGCTTAGCGATAAAAAAAAGTCATGCTAAACTAAGTTAGCGATAAATATCGCCTCTTGTTGGTAATATCCCCTTAGGTTTTTTTTACATGCCTTGCAAAGTTTCCCACAAGCTGGACAAACTGGATTATTTCCAAGATTTCTTTTAGAACCACATCTGTAACACAGTAAATTGGGTTTCCTTGTTGGATGTTTTCCTCCTCCTTTCTCCTGTTTGTTAACCAACTACACTGCTCCTTTACAGGACTCAGTATCTGCATCAGTAGTTGTTAAAATGCTGACAGGAATGTCAACATTTAATGCCTTTGACAAAATCATGGAGAGTTCAATGCCCTAAGGCAGATTGATCACTTCCATAAGTGTTGGATTCCTACATTCCAACAATCTTGTATTTTTCTCAAATAACAGTAAAACACAAAGTAGTCATGAATTTACATGTCAATATCAGATCCAAGCTTACAAGTAGCTGCAAAGATTCTCAATGCTGATATATACTCCTCCACACTCTCTTCAGCGTGTAATGCTTGCATGATCTCTCCACGACCTCTTTGTATGGATCCCAGTCACAATCCCCAGATAGACCTTTAGATGGTATTAACACTAGCAAGTTATCAAAAACTTCTTGTGTAACTGTTCCCAAACTACTAAATAGTAATGCCAATTTCCATGTTGCGGAATAATCAGAAGATTTAATTGCAACCAGGAAAAGTTTACAGTGTTTTACGGTGCATGCGCAAAGTAGAGATGAACCCACAGTATATTTTTTTATCAGTGCACACTGGATGAGCGTCTCTTCAAGATTTAAATCACCAGGATGTGTAGCACGGTGTGCAGGTAGCACATTTCCACTGCCTACTCTTAAAAAACGAAAAGGTAGCTTTTCATTTTTTTATTTCTTTTTATTAACACAAAAAGGGGAGCATCACATGACAGTTGTTTGACGTATCATGAACAATATATTGTATACCTTTGGTAACATGTAGTATCACATTTCTGGGTAAACTTTGTTTCTGACCGTTGACCTGAAAAGAATTCAGGGACAGAAGTCCATTATATACAGTATTAACAGTTATTAGCAGTGTCAGGTGATTGTACAACCATAGAATTACAGCCTATAATGTCATCTTGTCATGTTGAGCTCTTGGGGCCGTACATGGGTGGCCTCTGTATGTGTTCCATCTACCTCACACCCTCTCCCATTTCCTGGGGTATCCCTTGCTCTCGAACACTGATTTCCCCTCCACCATCCACCACTCCATGTCTCCCTTCCAGTTGTTCAGAGAGGGAGTAGTTGTCACTCCCCACTTTTGCACAATATTGTGCTTAGTTACCATCATACCCAATGTTACCCACATTCGATCTGCTCGTGTCATTATATTGAGTAGGCATAGTTTGGCCGATGATCTTATAGGAGTATCAGTGACTTCACTATTGCATGCTAGCACCCCATTACAGTATGTTTGGACTATTGGGCATTCCCACAAGATGTGAAAGAAAGTCCCCACCTGGCCACTTTCCCTAAGGCACCCCATGTCTATTTTTACCCGTGTAATGCAGGAGATGTAGACTTTGTGCAGAATTTTTAACTGTACTAAGCGGAAGCGGAGTCTTGAAGCAAACACTCACAGGGAGGCGAGAGCCTCAGCCCAGTCCTCTTCCTGTAGGTCTTCTATGTCTGCATCCCAGTGTTGCTGGAGCTGGGCCAGAGTGTCTGGGTAATTGTTTATGAGTTTGCGGTATATGAGTGAGGCTGCCTTGGTGGAAAAGTGTTCTTCCAACAATCTGTCCTCCAGAGGAGACGATTATGGTAAGGCCTCATCGGGAGTAGTACTGCCAGAAGAGCATGCCGACCTGTAGATAACAAAAAGCCTCAGTAGGGGCTAGTTTGTATGTACTTTGTAACTCCATAAATGGAATTACCCCCTTAGTTGTGCATATATCTCCCACCGTGGAGATCCCTATCAGATCCCACCTGTCACCTGTTCGGGCCATCGTGCCCAAGAGTTCCGAATCCCTTAAGGGAATGGTGCATGTGGGTCCTTTCTCCCACCCTAATTTACGTAAGGTTGAGTGCCAGAGGGCGACTGTTCGGGCAGTTGGTCCCTCTGAGGATTAGTGACATGGACTAGTGTACAATGCACAACGGTAAACCCCAGTCTGAAGGACAAGATGGTCCATGCGATAGGCTGGTTCGTCTCTGGGGGGAAAATCCACGACAACGCAGTCAAAACACCGCGCTGCCATTACCACGCGTCTTTTACAGCGCAAGTCGTTACCACGACTTGCGCTGGAGGGTGCTCTAGACTAAGGAATAGTAGATTTACTATTCCAACACCTTCCCTACTGTACGTAGGCTGGAGTTGGAATAGTAAATCTTACTATTCCTAAGTCCAGCACCCTACAGCGCAAGTCGTGGTAACGACTTGCGTTGTAAAAGATGCGTTGTGATGTACCGCGATCTAAAAGATCGCGTTGTAACATCATACAAATGTCTCTGGGGTGGTGTGCCCAATAGTTGATTGTTGTGAATTGGGCTGCTGTGTACTACGTTTGCAAATCAGGAAGGGAAATCCCCGCTTCGTATCAACCTTGGGTCAATTCTGACAAAGCTATATGAGGGAAACCTCCATCCCAGACAAAAATCCTGAGTTCACTATTGACTGTTTTGTAAAAAGTATCTGGAATTGGGACACAGGAGTTCTGCACGATGTAAAGGGAACGGGGCCATCATCTAAAACAGTGCTGGCCTTCCCAATAAGGAGAGAGGAAGGGATCTGCAGTGTCGAGCATCACTTTTGAGACATGTCAGGAGTCACATAAGGTTTTTGGCAGTAAATACCTTGGAGTCGGTGGTCATGTAGATACAGAGGTATCAAAAACTCTCTGCAGCCACTTGGATCTCACTGCCAGGAGGAAGGTAGGGCGCCAGTCCATGGAGGATAATCATCACAGATTTAAACCAGTTAATTAGGTACCCAGAATATTCCCCAAAGATCGAAAGGATGTTCATTAGCCTGGGGACAGTGGATCTGGGAGAGGCAATGTACTGGAGACTGTCATCAGCATACAATGATATTCTATCCTCCCAGTCCTCCGTCCAACGCAAGCTTCGAATCATGGGGTCCTCTCTGACCCATACTGCGAGCGGCTCGAGATCAAGGCTAAAACCAGGGAAGAAAGGGGGCAGCCCTGTCATGTTCTTCTGTGGAGAGAAAAAACCTTCGGACCCTGCCATTAACTACCACCCCCACCATAGGTTGTGAGTATAGTAGTCATAGCCAGAAAAGGAATTTTGGGCCAAAACCCATATGTTAGAGGACAGCAAAAAGATATGGCCATTTAACCATAGCAAATGTCATGCACGAATCAAGTGACAGTATCCTTGCATCTTCTTTGATTCTGTGCGCTCACCCCAGGACTCCATGGAGTCGCCGTAAGTTCAACATCGTACTTCGGCCCGGAATAAACCCAGATAGATAACGATGGACCAGTTTCATCATTAATGGAGTCAAACGGAGTGCAAGAGATTTAGCTAGTATTTTTGGCTCTGCGTGGAGCAAGGATATTGGCCTGTAGGCGGACCACTGGTGCGGGGGCCTGCCTTCTTTATGAATTACTACCACGGAGGCCAGCCTCTGTTCCTTCGGAAGTGTGCCTACTTGTCTGCTCTCTTCGAACATTTTCAAGAGATAAGGTACAAGATAAGATAAGATACAATTGTGGATGCTGTGAGTTTGTACAATTCTACAGGCATCCATTAGCTCCCACAGCCTCACCAGGCTTTAGTGATTGGATGGCTAATTTAAGTTCCTCCACCGTGAGGTCACTTCTCAAAAGTGCTGTCTCATCCGGAAACAAGGTTGGGAGGGGTCTATCCACTACAAAAGTCAAGAAGTCTTTCTCAGATGTAGGTACATCAGAAGAGTATATTTGTGAGTAGTAGGCAGCAAATGAGTCGGTGATATCTTATGGGTCTTTCAGACGCTCTCCATCCGGCGACTCCATTTCTGCCACCCATCTGCTAGCGCGGTCTCGCCTGTCTAGCCAGGTGATCCATTTCCCTGATCGGTGTCCAAGTTCATAGATCTTGTGCTGGGTGGCTTTATGCTTATTCCTAAATGCATCTGTCACTAAGTCCCTATATTCCTGCTGTTTCAGTCGCAGGCGTTGTTGTGTGTCTGCTGGTGCATTTTGTACCACTTGTTTTTCCAGCAATAGGATTTATTGTTCGAGCTTCGCCACTGTCCCATTTTTATCTCTTTTGTGTCCCACCATAAGAGACAGGGCTTGTCCCAGGATCACCGCCTTATAGGCTTCCCAGAGGGTTCGGAAAGAAGTAACAGAGTTTTGTTTTCTTGGAAATAATGGATGGTGTTTTGTTGAAGCCCCTTTTGTATGGCTGGAGTTTTCAAAAACCACAGATTTATGGGAATTGTGTCCCTTGGATTACCTCCACAGCAATGTGCCCAAAAGGGGGGGGGGGAGTGGTCCGATATTCCTCTCGTTAAATATTTCACCTCTCTAAATTTTGCAAGAGAAGAGTCAGTGGAGATGAGGAGGTCAATTCGAGACCTACTACCATGGGCCCCTGAGTGAAAGGTGAAATGTTGAGGGTCCTCCAGACACCTGCCAGCCCCATCACCATTAGAGAGTTTGCTGGCTGAGTTATTGAGGGGAAGGCCTGTCTGGAGGGGTGCCACTCCATATTATTATCCAGAGTCATGTTGAAATATCCCGTCATTAGGACCTCCCCATCTGGTTTGGAGCAGGAGTGCTCCCAGATCCGCAAGTGTAACGGAGTGGAGATCAGGGGGCACTTATGCTGATATTATATTGATCGTCCCCCCTCCCAAATGCCTGTTCATGCGGGTAACCGGTATTATCTGTCTGACCACGTCTTTTGAATCATTATTGGGAAGCTCTTCTTAAAGAGGATAAATGCCCCGGGGGTGCCAGAGGTATATTCCGCGTGGACTGACATTTTGTATCCCCATCAATCGAGTGCCTTGCATTTATTTCCAGGAAGATGTGTCTCTTGCAATAAAACAATGTCTGGGGAATGTCGTTTGATGCACTGTGACACTATCCCCCTTTTAATTTTGTCCCCCAGTCCATTTACATTACATGACAAAATGGGGAGCCCAGGGAGCTTTGTGTCTGTTCCCGTTGTCATTCACCTATATGAGAGTCATATTCCTCCACCACAGACCTATCCCCAGATCACCAACACTTTCATTTCGTGCCTGTTGTGAACCTATCAACCAATATTTATACAGAGAACTGATTTTTCTACCCAAAGATGTAAACATCCATGTAACGAAATAGCATTCCCCGGAAAGAAGATATGTGAAAACTTTCAGAACGAAAAAAGTCCCCTTACCCCCCTCCCCGCTTCCCTTCATGACTGACATAGAACTGGCTGCCCCCCCACCCCAACTCAGCACAATGCTTTTTGCCCCGACCCAACATCTGAAACTTTAGGTCTCGTAGGCCATCCCCACAGCCCGCCACCCAGCCCCAAGTTTAATATAGTGAATAGCACCCATTAAAACAAAAGTCTGACCTTTGAAGATCATGTTGGTCCACAGTGAAGCTTTGAGGGCCACCTGCACCTCCCAGGCCAACCTGCAAGTCTCTATGTCTCTTGTAGAGCTGATGCTGGGCTCTTTCCGATGGGACGTGAAGTTCTCCGGGATCGTTCCCATCTCTCTCGTCAGTCTTTATGCCTTTGCTCTATTTCTTCACCTTGTGCCAGAAGGTTTCTTTCAGTTTGTGATCCTTGTATTCCCTTTATCCTCCCTTGATTCTCATGGTGCACTACACATCTTGAGCCACCGACAGATCGCCGGCACTCCAACCATTACCAAGCCTCCTCTGGGGTGGTAAAGAACCAGATCTTGCCCTCTGATTCAATGAGTAGTCTCACAGGGAAGAGCATGGAGTACTTCACTTCCTTTTCTCCTGCAACACTTTCTTGACTTCAAGAAAATTCCGTCTTTGTCGCTGGACCTTTAGCGTGAAATCTCCGAAGAAGGTTATGCATACAGTTTCATATAGGACTGGTGGAGCTACTTTCACCATTTGAAGAATGCTACTGTGGTCTCTTTGGTGAAAGAGCCAGATGAGCAGTGGTTGTGGTGGGGCCCCCGGCACTCTATGCACCCTCTCGACAGAGATAAGTTTGGAAACTCCACGGGGAGATACTTGAGGACAAGGTCCGCCACAATTAAATCAACTGCAGATCCCTCAGCACGTTCTGGAACCCCAGGATTTGAATGTTGTTGCACCTGGATCTTCCTTCATAGTCCTCAAGTCATTCCTCTAGGAGTTTATTAGAAGCCTCTAGGTCCTTCACTTGTGTTTAAAGGTTGCTGGTGTCTTGCCCTATGGTGGACACTGAGTCCTCGATTTCTTTAACACAGGATCCTAACTTGCGGAGGTCTGCACACATCAGAGAGACTTCCATTGTGATAGTGTCTATCCAGACTTCCAGGGCAGTATGGACTCCTTGTATTGCGGACATGATGTCCTGTGAGGAGACCGAGGCCTCTTCTGGCTCCTGACGAGTTGCGGAGACCTAGTGATCCTGAGGGTGTGGCAAGTTGTCCACCCTCCTAGACTGGGCAAAAGAGTCTATTTTTGTTTGATTGAATCCCTTCATTGCCTTCCCGCAAGTCATTCTGCTGGGATAAAGTGCCTGGCCGTGGTGTTGTAAATCCAGTTAGACAGCGCAATGTCCTCAAGGGAGAAGGAACAGGATTGTGGCACCTCAGCACCTCCAGGCCAACGCATCACCACATCTTGCCACCCGAGACCTCACTCCTCCATCCAGTGGTTTCCGGTCTGGCCGTATAGAATTTCATTTTTATTTTTGAAATGCATCCCGTTTTCCTTTAAGGAAAACAGGTTGCATTACAAAAAAAATGTTTACTTTATTTAAAAAGCAATCACAGACATGTTGGTCTGCTGACCCCAGCAGGCCCCCATCCCTGTGATTGTAGCCCTTCACAATGGGCCGCAAATTGTGACCTGCCCCATGAGCATTGATGAGGCAGATTCATTTGCGACCCACTGCAAATTGCTAAAAGTGTCAAACACACTGTTGTACATAGCAGTTTGCTATTTCCTAACAGCGAATTGCTAACATCAGAAAGACGTGACTTCGTACATCGGGCCCTAATTAACAAATGTAATTCGCATAAACATCACAGGAAATTATGTCACAAAACACAACATCACAGCTACATGTCATCACAGCAAGTAATGTTACGCCTTTGTAATATATCTCACTTACACAGGAATATGCCAATTTGAAAAACAACAATAAACTAACAAAATCACGAACGAATATGAAAAAATATTTTGGGTTTGTTTTACTATTTTTTTTAGTAAACCACAAATCTTTTCTGCATATCAATGTGTATTGGTGCTCAGAAATGCTCAAATTGAAGAGACTATGGAACCTGATAATAAATGTTTTAAATGCAACTAAAGTGTAATCAAAATGTGTTGGGTGTATTTTTTAAACAGTTAAGCATTCCGTTAATACATGTTTGTTTTCTGCCGGTATTCTACATATCCAGCTTTAAAGCACTAAAGCGTGGCAAATATGCTATTCATTAGGCAACAAAAGGGTTGATGGGGTTTATCTCTCTCTGCTTCCTCAGATAACAAATTCAAATATGGCGCCCTACTGAGCCTTTCTAACACTGAATAGGATGCTGCCGATGAGAAGGGTTTTAAAACACTCTGATGCCTGGTTCCATGCTCTCAGTGTTTATAAATGCAAGCTGCTTCAATGTTGGGACAAAAGGGAGCACCTGTCAGCCTCCTTTGACCTCTGGTAAGTAAAACGGAGTCCCGTCTCTCAAAATAATGGGAGGGAGAGTCTGTAAACCTGCGCCCAACCGCGACTGGTGTAGAAAAACAACGTCTCAACCGGTATTATTGAGAGAGCTAATTAGTAAGTATGTTCAAGACATTACTACGAAAGTGAAATAGGGAGACTCGTAGTTGAATTCATGTTTTTGGAAAGCATAAGTGGTCTGAGGATTCTTTTGGTTATTTTATGATAAATGTTTTATCTGGGGCAAGGACGAACTTCTGTTTTCTTAGGGCAAGGATGCCCTGGTGAACATTGTACACTTTACACCCGCAAGTATTATGTTAACGTGTGTTCATATTTGTTCATATTTTGGGGGCTAATTTCTCGAGATGTTGTAATTATATGAAGGAGGATTGGAACATATTATTCAGGATTACTGGTCATTAGGTTGATGAACTAATTATTCTGTTTATGGAGAAATACGTATTTATTCCTTATTTATGTTCCCCTGCTTGATGGAAGGTGGGCATTTATTTTTGTTAGAGAAGTCATCCTATTTTTCCTTTACTCAGCAGGATTATCTTCAGGGATTAAATAAGGGTGCTACGGTGAATTTACAGTCATTTCAAATGGCAGGTTGGAAATTGAAAGGCTGTTATACTCATCTCCTAAGGTCTTAGATGCATTTTATTTTTTAAACTTGTGCCTCAACCTTCTCTTGTGCTAGAGGTTATGGCTCTATTAATGCACTTATTTGAGCAGTTGGTGCTTTTTCTCTTGACGCAAGTTCGTATCTCGGTTGGTGCTTTTGGCTTTTCATCCTTTTGGTGTCGATCCAGAGGGTACCTTAGGGTTAGTAACAACAAATCATCGTTAAATATGACCATGTAGAGAGTTACAGCAAAGGAAGCATTGTAAGAGCCATTACAGAGTACAATTTGTAAATGCGATGTGAAATTAGATGATGTTTCTCACTCTTAAGTCAAATATGTGTTTCAATCCCTTTTTGCGATAAAGAAAAAAAAAGGTGTGAACTGTACGCATCATTAAGAACAACGGGGCCTATTTGCAAGAAATAGCGATATTTATCGCTAAACGTGGTTAGCGACTTTTTTTATCGCTGGCTATCGCTGGATATTTTAGCGGAGAAAACATGCTATTAGCAACGTTTTTCTCCATTGTGCTAAAATATCCAGTGATAGCGGCGAAATGCGAGAATATCGCTGGATATCCTGTAGTGTAGTTCCTATATTCCCAATAGGCTCTGCGCATTGGAATAACATAAACGATAGTTTAGACGTAGGACTGAGGTCGACTAGGTCTATATTGAATATATTAGACTTAATTATGAATGCCAGCTAGCTCAGAGGTCACTAGAAACTTTCTCGAGTAAACAAGAAGGTGTTAATTTTCCTGAATAGGCAAGAAGGGTTAGTTTCTGACAACCGCATAAACATGACAACTTTACTCCCTCCAGAATGAGGAGTATATCTCCAGAGTCGCGGAAACAGTAGACAGCTATTTCACTCAGTCAATCGTGCATGCTTAGTTTCACCAGGAGTGCAGAGAAATAGAGAGACAGGCGTTTTCAATACAAGTGGTTATTTATTGAGAAGTCTTCTTTCTCATGCAAGAGAAGTGAATTGCCACAATTACAATACTTGTCATAAAGTAAAGTGCGTACAGTAAAAGAAGTATTATGTAATAATACTGTAAAAGCATTTATATGGTTTCTAAGCCATAAGATACTTAAAACGGATAAAATACATACAATGATAAAAGTCGGCTAAACGTACTCAACTGGTGTTTCTAGAATACGCCTACCCCGGTGTACCTAACCTAAGCCTAGTACGTGGGAAGGAGTAAATGAGTTGGACTTTTAGTTAAGATAGTTTTTGCCAAGAATCTGAATCAAGAATTCTCTAAGGCTCTAATCAGCTCCGTACCTTGGTTATAGAATGAAGGAGGTCTTGTATCTCTCTCTCAGGACTCGATCTCCCAGCAACCCAAGAGGGTGACAGGGAAACATTGGAGCTGGATTTCTCGGCAGGAGAAAAGACAGCGTCAATCTCAGTGCGTCAATGGGAGGGTTGGCTTCCTCCAGCACTCGTTTCAGCAGGGCGTCGGGTAAGTAGATAGCCGATCTGCTCCAAACCACCGTGTCTTTTGCTAAGGCAGATGCTGGTATATTTATACCTGGAAGGTGCCGAGTTTGACGTAAGGTTGGACATAAGACGTCACTAAGAACTCGCAGTTCTTTCAGGACTGCAGGAGTTCTTGGACAAATCAAAACAGAAGCAGGGGGAATTCCCGGGCTGCTGGAGGCTTGGTTTGTTTTAAGAACGCGTTGTACTTTCTAGGAGTCTATGGGAGTAGCCTTGCCGTAGTTGGACTGCATTGGCTATGACTAAATATGGATATGATTCTTATGCCTTTATGAGGATATGATTTGTTATAACCACATAAGGGCATACATCGGGAATATTTAAATAGGGTCCTAGATACGTTCACAACACCCACTCCACGTATAATGTCCATCATTACTAAATACTAAGCAATATTAAACATATAACGATGCATGTGTTTTCCAGCCCACCCCAAAATACATAAAAATGCATTTGAAATGGTATATACACGAAAATTGAGAATTATACTGTACGTTTTCAAGCAGTGGTATCATTCAGATAATGCATATATAGTACATTGAAATATTGGCTGAATGAATTGCGAAATTTACATTTATGAAATGTCTCTTAATACAGAAGAGAAGGTCGAGACCATTTCATCACATATTTATACAAGACTGTACATGTGCTAGAGGCTAAGTCAAAATATTGTCTCTAGAGACTCTAAAAATAGAAATCTTGTTCTCTAAGAATAGTTCTACTTTAAGCACAGTATCATGTGCCAAAAAAAAAAAGGTAACATTTTGGGAACGGAAAAATAATTTTGCTTTCAGGGAAGAAAAATAGTTCCAATGTTGTTTAGAAGTTCTGTTTATCAAAACTGAAGGCCAAATTCAGAGTTCAGGAAACGCTGTGTGCTTATGTTTTCTTTTAAAAGTTATTCTCATTGTTAGGGGAGAACATTAATTCAGATAGGCTGGCAATGAATTCGTCTACAACAGTAGGTGAAAGTTGGACCAAGTCCGAAAAAGTAGAAATAGTGCAGATGTGAGATTCATTGCCATCATCGATGTCTAGATCAGCAATGGTCACAGAAGGTTGTACCTGTGTGCCACTTTCATCTCGTACCTCACCGCCAACTAATCGTAATGGTGAGGTCTTAACGAATGCCGTCATCAGAATAGGTAGCCGCTGGGGACAACACGTTGCATGAGCCGTTACCGAACCAAGCAAAGTATCGATATCCATAGGTACTGCTGATGGTATTGTGAGACAGATGTCCAACACGCATTCTTTTCCGCATAGCAGGCATCATAGAACAGGTAAGATGCAATCTTGCCAGATTGGCCTGAATGAAAGAAACCAGGTAGTATTCAGATCTCTTAGCCGAGCCAAGCCGAGGACTTTAGTATTCCGCTCTCTGTATCTCATTGCTAAGATCGTGCCTGAGTTTTGTCTGTGACTTGACTTGCCATATCGGAGCAGAAGGAACAAAAATAAAATTCCTGCTATGAGTCCCAAGATGAAAGGCAGGCCGCCGAACACAGAGTGCACAAAATTCGGTAAGATGCTCAGGACTGCTTCAAAGGGTGCTAATAGTCCCGAAAAAATTGTCTTGAATACATGTGCGATGCCACTGGTATCTGACATATTTAAGATTTGACCTAACATTTCTACGAAATGCACGGGGTAATTTGTCGATAATAGTGTATGTATCTCTGCCGCTGTCCTTGCAACTTGCAGATCATACGTTTCCCTAGACGAGGTTAAAGGCACAGTTGTCTGTAAAAGATTAGACTTCATTCTGCTTAAAGTATCAATTCGAATAGAAGAGATATTCAGAGAAGGCCATATTGCTGCCTCCTTGTCTGGTTTGCTGTTTGTATACAATACTTGCGCTGGGGATGCCCAGACGTGGGTCCCAGGCACTCCACACCACTTGGAGTCAAGCTAGCCGGGCTGAAGAGAGGTGTTACCTCGAAACCGGTCCGGTCCTCGGATGCTTGATTCCGTTCTGGGAAGGACATGGCTTTTGTAGTTCGGACTGGACTGTTCCCATGGGGCAACAGGGTCAGAGCTGATTTGCATATCGCCATTGTCTAACCCAGGGTGGTGTGGAGTGCAAAAAAACGATGGATTTGGGCCCAGATCTTTTGACTGGGGGAGTGTGTGACATTGATCCACATTCAGTCCATCACTTGTTGTTTTTGCAATTGCCGCCCTTAGTGCGCTGGGGATGCCCAGACGTGGGTCCCAGGCACTCCACACCACTTGGAGTCAAGCTAGCCGGGCTGAAGAGAGGTGTTACCTCGAAACCGGTCCGGTCCTCGGATGCTTGATTCCGTTCTGGGAAGGACATGGCTTTTGTAGTTCGGACTGGACTGTTCCCATGGGGCAACAGGGTCAGAGCTGATTTGCATATCGCCATTGTCTAACCCAGGGTGGTGTGGAGTGCAAAAAAACGATGGATTTGGGCCCAGATCTTTTGACTGGGGGAGTGTGTGACATTGATCCACATTCAGTCCATCACTTGTTGTTTTTGCAATTGC
This sequence comes from Lissotriton helveticus, assembly GCF_964261635.1. Taxonomy (NCBI): domain Eukaryota; kingdom Metazoa; phylum Chordata; class Amphibia; order Caudata; family Salamandridae; genus Lissotriton; species Lissotriton helveticus. Next base: position 1,357,658,603 of record NC_136065.1, read on the forward strand.
CGCCCTTAGTGCGCTGGGGATGCCCAGACGTGGGTCCCAGGCACTCCACACCACTTGGAGTCAAGCTAGCCGGGCTGAAGAGAGGTGTTACCTCGAAACCGGTCCGGTCCTCGGATGCTTGATTCCGTTCTGGGAAGGACATGGCTTTTGTAGTTCGGACTGGACTGTTCCCATGGGGCAACAGGGTCAGAGCTGATTTGCATATCGCCATTGTCTAACCCAGGGTGGTGTGGAGTGCAAAAAAACGATGGATTTGGGCCCAGATCTTTTGACTGGGGGAGTGTGTGACATTGATCCACATTCAGTCCATCACTTGTTGTTTTTGCAATTGCCGCCCTTAGTGCGCTGGGGATGCCCAGACGTGGGTCCCAGGCACTCCACACCACTTGGAGTCAAGCTAGCCGGGCTGAAGAGAGGTGTTACCTCGAAACCGGTCCGGTCCTCGGATGCTTGATTCCGTTCTGGGAAGGACATGGCTTTTGTAGTTCGGACTGGACTGTTCCCATGGGGCAACAGGGTCAGAGCTGATTTGCATATCGCCATTGTCTAACCCAGGGTGGTGTGGAGTGCAAAAAAACGATGGATTTGGGCCCAGATCTTTTGACTGGGGGAGTGTGTGACATTGATCCACATTCAGTCCATCACTTGTTGTTTTTGCAATTGCCGCCCTTAGTGCGCTGGGGATGCCCAGACGTGGGTCCCAGGCACTCCACACCACTTGGAGTCAAGCTAGCCGGGCTGAAGAGAGGTGTTACCTCGAAACCGGTCCGGTCCTCGGATGCTTGATTCCGTTCTGGGAAGGACATGGCTTTTGTAGTTCGGACTGGACTGTTCCCATGGGGCAACAGGGTCAGAGCTGATTTGCATATCGCCATTGTCTAACCCAGGGTGGTGTGGAGTGCAAAAAAACGATGGATTTGGGCCCAGATCTTTTGACTGGGGGAGTGTGTGACATTGATCCACATTCAGTCCATCACTTGTTGTTTTTGCAATTGCCGCCCTAAGTGCGCTGGGGATGCCCAGACGTGGGTCCCAGGCACTCCACACCACTTGGAGTCAAGCTAGCCGGGCTGAAGAGAGGTGTTACCTCGAAACCGGTCCGGTCCTCGGATGCTTGATTCCGTTCTGGGAAGGACATGGCTTTTGTAGTTCGGACTGGACTGTTCCCATGGGGCAACAGGGTCAGAGCTGATTTGCATATCGCCATTGTCTAACCCAGGGTGGTGTGGAGTGCAAAAAAACGATGGATTTGGGCCCAGATCTTTTGACTGGGGGAGTGTGTGACATTGATCCACATTCAGTCCATCACTTGTTGTTTTTGCAATTGCCGCCCTTAGTGCGCTGGGGATGCCCAGACGTGGGTCCCAGGCACTCCACACCACTTGGAGTCAAGCTAGCCGGGCTGAAGAGAGGTGTTACCTCGAAACCGGTCCGGTCCTCGGATGCTTGATTCCGTTCTGGGAAGGACATGGCTTTTGTAGTTCGGACTGGACTGTTCCCATGGGGCAACAGGGTCAGAGCTGATTTGCATATCGCCATTGTCTAACCCAGGGTGGTGTGGAGTGCAAAAAAACGATGGATTTGGGCCCAGATCTTTTGACTGGGGGAGTGTGTGACATTGATCCACATTCAGTCCATCACTTGTTGTTTTTGCAATTGCCGCCCGTAGTGCGCTGGGGATGCCCAGACGTGGGTCCCAGGCACTCCACACCACTTGGAGTCAAGCTAGCCGGGCTGAAGAGAGGTGTTACCTCGAAACCGGTCCGGTCCTCGGATGCTTGATTCCGTTCTGGGAAGGACATGGCTTTTGTAGTTCGGACTGGACTGTTCCCATGGGGCAACAGGGTCAGAGCTGATTTGCATATCGCCATTGTCTAACCCAGGGTGGTGTGGAGTGCAAAAAAACGATGGATTTGGGCCCAGATCTTTTGACTGGGGGAGTGTGTGACATTGATCCACATTCAGTCCATCACTTGTTGTTTTTGCAATTGCCGCCCTAAGTGCGCTGGGGATGCCCAGACGTGGGTCCCAGGCACTCCACACCACTTGGAGTCAAGCTAGCCGGGCTGAAGAGAGGTGTTACCTCGAAACCGGTCCGGTCCTCGGATGCTTGATTCCGTTCTGGGAAGGACATGGCTTTTGTAGTTCGGACTGGACTGTTCCCATGGGGCAACAGGGTCAGAGCTGATTTGCATATCGCCATTGTCTAACCCAGGGTGGTGTGGAGTGCAAAAAAACGATGGATTTGGGCCCAGATCTTTTGACTGGGGGAGTGTGTGACATTGATCCACATTCAGTCCATCACTTGTTGTTTTTGCAATTGCCGCCCTAAGTGCGCTGGGGATGCCCAGACGTGGGTCCCAGGCACTCCACACCACTTGGAGTCAAGCTAGCCGGGCTGAAGAGAGGTGTTACCTCGAAACCGGTCCGGTCCTCGGATGCTTGATTCCGTTCTGGGAAGGACATGGCTTTTGTAGTTCGGACTGGACTGTTCCCATGGGGCAACAGGGTCAGAGCTGATTTGCATATCGCCATTGTCTAACCCAGGGTGGTGTGGAGTGCAAAAAAACGATGGATTTGGGCCCAGATCTTTTGACTGGGGGAGTGTGTGACATTGATCCACATTCAGTCCATCACTTGTTGTTTTTGCAATTGCCGCCCTAAGTGCGCTGGGGATGCCCAGACGTGGGTCCCAGGCACTCCACACCACTTGGAGTCAAGCTAGCCGGGCTGAAGAGAGGTGTTACCTCGAAACCGGTCCGGTCCTCGGATGCTTGATTCCGTTCTGGGAAGGACATGGCTTTTGTAGTTCGGACTGGACTGTTCCCATGGGGCAACAGGGTCAGAGCTGATTTGCATATCGCCATTGTCTAACCCAGGGTGGTGTGGAGTGCAAAAAAACGATGGATTTGGGCCCAGATCTTTTGACTGGGGGAGTGTGTGACATTGATCCACATTCAGTCCATCACTTGTTGTTTTTGCAATTGCCGCCCTAAGTGCGCTGGGGATGCCCAGACGTGGGTCCCAGGCACTCCACACCACTTGGAGTCAAGCTAGCCGGGCTGAAGAGAGGTGTTACCTCGAAACCGGTCCGGTCCTCGGATGCTTGATTCCGTTCTGGGAAGGACATGGCTTTTGTAGTTCGGACTGGACTGTTCCCATGGGGCAACAGGGTCAGAGCTGATTTGCATATCGCCATTGTCTAACCCAGGGTGGTGTGGAGTGCAAAAAAACGATGGATTTGGGCCCAGATCTTTTGACTGGGGGAGTGTGTGACATTGATCCACATTCAGTCCATCACTTGTTGTTTTTGCAATTGCCGCCCTAAGTGCGCTGGGGATGCCCAGACGTGGGTCCCAGGCACTCCACACCACTTGGAGTCAAGCTAGCCGGGCTGAAGAGAGGTGTTACCTCGAAACCGGTCCGGTCCTCGGATGCTTGATTCCGTTCTGGGAAGGACATGGCTTTTGTAGTTCGGACTGGACTGTTCCCATGGGGCAACAGGGTCAGAGCTGATTTGCATATCGCCATTGTCTAACCCAGGGTGGTGTGGAGTGCAAAAAAACGATGGATTTGGGCCCAGATCTTTTGACTGGGGGAGTGTGTGACATTGATCCACATTCAGTCCATCACTTGTTGTTTTTGCAATTGCCGCCCTAAGTGCGCTGGGGATGCCCAGACGTGGGTCCCAGGCACTCCACACCACTTGGAGTCAAGCTAGCCGGGCTGAAGAGAGGTGTTACCTCGAAACCGGTCCGGTCCTCGGATGCTTGATTCCGTTCTGGGAAGGACATGGCTTTTGTAGTTCGGACTGGACTGTTCCCATGGGGCAACAGGGTCAGAGCTGATTTGCATATCGCCATTGTCTAACCCAGGGTGGTGTGGAGTGCAAAAAAACGATGGATTTGGGCCCAGATCTTTTGACTGGGGGAGTGTGTGACATTGATCCACATTCAGTCCATCACTTGTTGTTTTTGTATACAATACTTGCACACAGCAAATGACCCTGGAAATAACGCTTACGAAATAGGCCGTTCCTGGCACCATGCCACAACAGCTGTGGTCACTTATTATAACGTAGCTGCCGTTGGAAAGCTGTCTGAAAAAAGGCTCTATCTGTGTAGCAGGGTTGCCATGCAGGTGACATGAAAGGTTATTTGATGAACCTTCGCAGGCTCCATGCAAGTTAATACCTTGACACAGAAGTGTACCGCTTAGTGAATTTTTACAGTTGTTACCACTAAGAAATACCTATTTTTTCCCTTCACTATAACATCTATGTGTATTAGGTAAATTCCAGGTTGACTTGATGTATCCTTTACCCAACCTTTCATACATGCCTGCTGGTATATGTTTTGGCAATATTGAAACTGAAAAGTCGTTATCGGAATTGTAATTGTACCATGTATTATCCATTCAATGACAGGTCGTTCTGACATTGTCAATGGTAATTTTTCTAGTTTTTCAATGCTCAGCACCGTATAGTCTGCTCCTTTTTGTGCCAAAGACATTTGTTTATCTGTAAGGTTAAAGATAGAAAATAATGACGTTGTGTTGATTAGACGCCATGGCACGTAGCCTGAACGCAGATTTTGTAATGTCCAGACTAACTGTAAAATAGAACGTAATTGGGACTGGCCATGTTGTAACATTAGCATATCCTGTTCTATTATATCAATAGCAGATGATACAATGCTGTCCAGTGAATAAATTCTGGAGGACAGAGTCGTTAACCCATTGTCCACTACAGTCAGTGATTTTTCCAAATTAATACGATCAATTTCTCGTATTTTTTCAGCAGTTTCAATTTGCGTTACTTTCCAAGCTTCGTTGTAAGCAGCGTATATACCGGCGTATATGAAACATTTTTTACGCTGTTTGCGAGGTCCCACTAAGAAATCTCGCAAGTCACCACCTTCTTTAAGTAAAGTCAAGTGTTGCTTAATTTCAGTTAGTGTGGATTTTTGTAGCCATTCGAGGCATAGTTTTCCTACACTATATGTTGTTATTATCCCTGGATGTTGTCTCTGGGAATATCTTGGGTCTGGCCTGGTCTGTTTGAACCCCTGTGTTTTGTTCAGGAATCTATCTTGACAGTTATTAGTGTCTGTGGGCCAGATCAACCATTTTTTCCAATCAGGATTTGTTCTGTTTTGGTGTAAAATATGGGATACGTCTACCTCCACATCTATAGTGCTATTACTGTCAGGTATGGGTTTTGGAATAGACGGTTTGTTCAAGTTTTTTATCTTGGTTAGGCCAAGACAGGTTGTTTGTTGAATGGTGTCATTCAGGAATATTATTTGTTCTGGGATCATGCAGGCTCTGAATAATGATTCTAAACCTTGTACCTGCCAGTCTTTTGTACCCCAGATGGTTTTTGTCTCAATGTTCTTTTTCCAAAATTCAAAACCAAATCTAGACATTTTTTCATAAAATCTTTCAGAATAAATCAGTTTAGTGTTTGTCAACATGTTTTTCATTCCTGTCTAATTCATAATTTTAAAATAAAACGTTTCTGGATCTGAGTTATTAAACCCTGAGAAGTATGGAAATTTCTCATAAAATGTTTTCGAACTGCCTTTTGGTGGTGTTGGAAAATGTTCCCATTGATTATAAGTAAAAATATTTTTAGGATTGGCAGAGTTATGCAAATAGTGATGCCCATAATGATTAAAGCAATACATTTCTTCATAATTTGATGAACCTTGTAAATAATCATGTTCTGTAAATTTTGCTGACATTTCTAAATCTGACATCATATTATTAATATTTTCAAAGTCCCAATCATCAGAGAAAGTACTAGGTGATACAAAGTCACTTAAAGAAATCTTAAACTGGTGTAGATATTTCAAGAGTTCAACCGGGCCAAAGATTTCGTAATCAGTTGTGTCCCATGCTACACCACCAGGTATAGGAAGGGCTGTGATGTTCACTGATGACAGTTCTCTTTTTTCGATGTGAGAAGATCTATGAGGTTTTAGAACCAAGTTGATGTTCTGACTTGGTGTGTCCATTGTACTATATTTTCCATCAATAAATCTTCCCAAGCTTAAAACCAAAATGAGCCAGAGCAGCAGGGAAAGTACACCTAACACAATCCACAATTCAATCCATGGTGAAATCAGATATGTTTCTCCAATTTGATGAAAGAGTTCTGTTATTTTTTCTATGAAAGTTTTATTTGCTGGCTTTTCTTCATGTTCACTTGGATCTTCAGAAAAGTCATTGAAATTGATAAAGTAGCCAGATGCAGTTCTGTCAATAGTTGGAATAGCTTCCGGATTTTCATTAATCTTTGGATTTGTATGGTCAGAGCCTACATCATTGTAGACAGGTGTTTCTTGACGAACTGTTGAAATTTGGGTCTCAAGAGGCACAAGTTCCATGGGTTTGTTGCATAGTCCTTTTTTATCTACTGCAGGTTTATCAAATGTGATTAGTCTCTCAGTTTGAACCTCTTGTATTGTAGCAAGGTTTGGTCTTCTGTTACTTCTTGGGAGTCCACTGGGCCTACTACTTATTATTGGCCACATGATTGTGGTTTTACCAGGTCGATTGACACAACTCTGTTCTCCTTTTTACCAGCAAGCGGCGGTAGTACTAATGATCTTGTTCCGCTGATAGCTAAGACAGGTACTGCTTTTCTGTAAGAAGGCCCAAATTCCTTCTTCACCGCGATCTTTTCTCTGACCAGATCCCCAATCTTTGGAATCCAGACAGGTCTTGCTGGGACAGGTGGTTTTTCTTCAGTGGCCGTTGGCTTCTGCTTTGTGTTACTTAGACTTCTTCTTGTTTCATTTAAGTCCTGTAAAACATCCAAACGATCTTTGATATCAAAGGGTTTTTGTTTCACCACTGAAGTCTGACAATCGAGGTCTTCGATTATCATTCTTGTACCAAACAAAAGTTCATACGGAGTGATTCCACCCAGAGAATTTCTTGGCAGATTATTAAGACTACGTTGGACACTTATTAGATGTTTAACCCACCCATCACCCGAACCTAATACCCTCGCTGTTATAGATTGCTTTATGTCCCGGTTTTTTCACTCCACTACCGCATTTCCCTCGGGATGGAATGGACTAGAGTATCGCAACGCAATGCCCATGCTGGCCATGGCCTCCTTGTAAGCTCAAGAACTAAACGCAGGACCCTGGTCAGAATGTAGCATGCCAATTGCGTATGTGCCGATAAAGACTCGCAAATCTTTTATAACAGTTCTGGCGTCAGCCGAGCGCTGGGGCCACATCCAAATGAATCTCGTGCAGGAATCCACTGCGACCATGATATATTTATAGTTGCCATCCCTTTGTAAGGGACCACAGTGATCAAGGTAAACACATGCTAATGGTTTATCTGAGATTAGAAGGGGCGTCTGTGATGGTCGTTTCACTATTGATACTGTCATTCTTTGGCATATTTCACATTCTAGAACATAGTTTCTAGTCTGTTTTGTCATGCGTGGCCACCAATATCTCGGTTTTAATAATGATACTGTGGCGGAAACACCAGCATGTGCAGAAGCGAGCCCTTCATGTGCCGCTAAAATTAGTCCTAACCTGTGTTCCATGTTTGGAATTGCTCTGTCCCCCACTCCAGGGATTCGAGCAAAAGGAACATTATTTGCATCAGTTTTGTATGAGTACTTTACTGGAAAGCCTTTCGGGAGTGTCTTATCACTGTCTTTTACTGAAGCACTGACAGCTTGCATTATCTCGCTGTCTAGTTTTTGTTTTTGACCGGGTAAGGGAAGCTACGGAAGCCGTTTGCACAGCTGCCTTCACGGCCTCATCAGCCAATGAATTCCCTGCAACGTGAACGACATCACGTTGATGACTCAGTGTATGTATCACGTGAGTCTTTTGTAGTTGTTTTTGTAAAATAACTACTTGTTCCCAAAGCATTTTATGCTTGATTGTGCCACCTTTTGCATCTTTGAAACCGTTTTGAACCCAGGTCTGCAAGTATTCATTGTAAAACTGGACGCAGTTATATGAATTGCACACTATTAGTGTGGGGAATTCGTGATCGGCATTTTCAAGTGCCATCTTAAAAGCCTGTAGTTCAGCTCGGTGAGCTGTACAGTCTTCGAGTGATTGAGTTTTAGTGACCAGTGGTCTGAATTTTCCTTTGTGCCAACGACCTTTAACAATCGCGCACGCAGCACTATATGCTTGTTTACCCCCAACTGCGGGTTGTGCTGAACCGTCTGTATATATTATACAGCCGTAATGATCGAGAGGCAGGATTTCGGTCGGCAGAGGACATGGATATTCGTATTGGAGAAATTTCTGTGTTTTTAAGTTAGGATCGAATTCGTATACTATGTCTGATGCAGCAAGAGAATTAACCCATTGTATGCATCTCGGATTGCTTTAGAATTGGGAATGCTTGCTCTTGTTACTGCTTCTAGGGCAGGTATTGGTGTAACTATTATTATTCTTTTACCTTGTGCTAGGGCTCTTTCTTTTGCTATAGCAGTTTGAGCCGCAGTCAGAATTTTTTCAGTAGAACTGAATTTTATTTCAGCATGTGTGTACAAGTGCGATTTATAAGCTATTGGTACCGTTTCTCCCTCATTAGAGGTCAGGTATGTGAATCTGCATCTTCCTGGGATGACTCGGATTACTAGGTTGCTTAAGTTTGCGCGTGTTTGCAGTTTTGTTTTAGTTAACATGTCTGTTTGTAATGATCGTAAAATTTCTGTATGTTTCCGAGTCCAATTAATTGGTTTGAAATCAGGTTTTATTAATTCGTAGAGAGGTTTAACCCTCTCTGCATAATTTAGAATGTAAGTTCTTCCGAAATTCAGGAAACCTAGAATTGATTGTAAGTTCTTCAGCGTTTTTGGAGCTTGGAGTACTGCACACTTCTCTAAGAAGTTGTCTGCTAGGCTTTTGCCTTCACTTGATAACTAATTTCCTAAAAATAGGACAGTGAGGTGGGCAATTCGTGACTTTTTAAAGTTGAATTTGTACCCTTCAGATGCGAACCCAAGTATGATGGTGTTCACTCTTTTCAAGTGTGTCTCCAGGTCATCGTCTGTAAGATAGATGTCATCGACATAAGATGTAGTAACTGTGTTACCCTGACTGAGAATAATCCTGGGCTATTCTTGAATCCCTGTGGGAGACGACAAAATTGCCTTGGGCCCCCATACTGGAGAAAGCTGTCAAATACCTGCTTTCTGGTGCAATGTTTTGACAGAAGAAACCATTTGAAATATCTAATGTCGTTTTATATTTTTTGCGCACAATGTTATTCATTAGTGCTGCACTGTGTGAATTTTGTACTGCAAATGTTTTGCAACAAGAGTTTAGGTGTCTGTAATCCACGACGATATGAATTGTCTGGTTTGGAGACAGGAAACAAAGGATTATTCATTTGTGAGGTGCATGTTTCAATCACCCCCTGATATTCTAGTTGATCTTAAATCTCCCTGACTTGTTTTTTTAGCTTCTTGCTTAACAGGATACTGCCTCTGTGCAGTAGGTTGATTTTTTAACTGAATTTTTTGGTGAGGAGAATCCTCATCCCATACTACATGATTTTTATATAATGCAGGGGCTTGGGCCACTGCCCATTTTCTAGCATATGTGTATTTTTTATGAATTGGAATGTGATTTGAGAAGGCAGGCATAATCATTTTTTCACCATGTGGGCACTCCCTGACAAACTCTGGTGGCCAGACTTTTTCTGCTAGAAGGATATCAAAGCCTTTAGATAGGCTATCCCAAAAGAGACCCCTTATTTTCCTAGTTTTGTCCCCCTCTATACGTTATGTTATTTCATATAATTTATGGGGTATGCTAACTCTGGTGTCTGCAGTTTCTACTTGAATGTATTCATTCGTGTCCACTGTCTCCAGAAGCTTCATCAGGATCTTGCGAGCTACGGTCACTTCTGCTGCACTGTCTAGCATTGTCTGGGCCCATTCTCCGTTTTTGAGTTGTGTCCTCAGAATCCTCAGCATGTTTTATTTTAATACTAGCTACCTTCTTTTTTGGAAATTGTATCTTTTTACTTTGATGAGCGGGTTCCTTGTCTTTGGACTTGACGCGCTCTTCTTTATGTTCTGACCGTCCCCTTCTTTCCGATTTCTGTGAGGAATTCTGAAAAGATCGAGAGGGACGTGTATCCATATCTTGATATCTGTCAGGTTTTCTCAAATTGTCCCTATTTCTAAGGTTGTATCTTTTTTCAGAGGGTTCCCTTTGTGGAGACTTGCTCCCCCTTCTGGAGATCTATCTCTTCTTCGAGGAGACCTTCCTCTGGACTGAAACTGTTTTTCTCAGGGAGTGGTTTGTTTATTACCCTCCCACCTCTTTTTTGGAGTATTGAGATTATTTTTGAAAAAGGTTTTTTCAGGATTTTCAGTTAGTTGCGTTTTTAGAAGTGTCCCACCCAAACTATCTCTACCTACTTCTTCATAGGATTTTTCAATTATTCTGGCAAGTTCAAAAGGTTGTTCTGCTATATCTGTTTCTTTTAATTTTTGGCGGATCGCTACAGATGCTGCTGCTCCTTTTATGTTGCCTGGTAGTATAGCCGAGACTTGCTTAAAGTCTTTCAGTAACATCATACCTAGAGTTAAAGCAGGTTCTGGACCGTATTAATTTTGAATCTGTCTTAGTACGTCTGGTATAACCGCCATAGATGGAACACCATGTGTTTTTGTGTATATTGAAGTAAAGACTGTTCCCCAAGTGTCACAGTCCTCCACATGTGGTGCGATCCCCATTGGTAGGCAGATTGTCAGAATTCTGTGTTTTTCATGAGGGGTAGTATCAGGAAATACTGCCTCTATCTGAGTAATTTTCTGAGCTAACCAAAATGGAACTTGTTCCCGTTTTGTGGGTAATTTGCCAATGACTGATTGTATAGTCTGTGGTGTAATTTTATTTGTGTTCCCCTGGTGAGGGGAGTGCTGTGGAATTTTCATTGCTGGTTGGACTGTTAAAGTCTGCATGACATATTGGACCAATTGTATTTTAATTAGTTGTTTTAGCTGAACTAAAAGTTCTCCGCCTGACATTTTTTCAATGTCGGGATGTGGTGTGTAGCCGGCTAGAACTGGCCCTGTGGCTCCTGGTCTACCTAGAGGACCTAGCCTTGTGAAGTGATATTGATGTTTTAGGGCACCATTAAACCAGAGTTGATGCTCTTGGTATGTTATCGGAATTTCAATGTCCTCGAAGGGGACGTATTCCTCTGGAGATTCATCTATTTTGTAGTAGTGAAACTCGTGTGTCACAGCATTTGCTGCTGGAAAATGTATCCATGAATAGAACACCTCTGTCTGCCGATTTTCATGGACCTCGACAACAAATATTACTGTACCACCTCTTGGTGATACACCATTATTTATAAGTTTGTAAGTTACACTCTTCCTTACATTGACTGGGATGATTATAGCATTCGGGTCATCTTGCCGGAGACTTGTGTCCTCCGCTAAAAGTTGAGTTGCTAATGCTTCTCTTTCGTCTTCACTTCCTGTCATTTTACTGACTGAGAGTTTTGCAGGGCAAGTTTTCAAGGAAACAAAGATTAGGTGCACAATATTTTGGAACACTGTATCCTTCAACGTTGACTAAACCAAAAACTAATACATAGGAATCTCTTCCTACTAAGTTCTGGTGGATATTAACCTTTTACCCACTCCAGACGTCTATTGGAGTTTTTACGGGAAAAGGGGTCTGTGTAAAAAGCACGACTGAGTTACTTTAGCATCTAGCGTTAAATTATTGCCTTACCAAACGTTGGGCGCCATGTAGTGTAGTTCCTATATTCCCAATAGGCTCTGCGCATTGGAATAACATAAACGATAGTTTAGACGTAGGACTGAGGTCGACTAGGTCTCTATTAAATATATTAGACTTAATTAGGAATGCCAGCTAGCTCAGAGGTCACTAGAAACTTTCTCGAGTAAACAAGAAGGTGTTAATTTTCCTGAATAGACAAGTAGGGTTTAGTTTCTGACAACCGCATAAACATGACAACTTTGCTCCCTCCAGAATGAGGAGTATATCTCCAGAGTCGCCGAAAAAATAGACAGCTATTTCACTCAGTCAATCGTGCATGCTTAATTTCACCAGGAGTGCAGAGAAATAGAGAGACGTGCGTTTTCAATAAAATTGGTTATTTATTGAGCAGTCTTCTTTCTCATGCAAGAGAAGTGAATTGCCACAATTGCAATACTTGTCATAAAGTAAAGTGCGTACAGTAAAAGAAGTATTATGAAATAATACTGTAAAAGCATTTATATGGTTTCTAAGCCATAAGATACTTAAAACGGATAAAATACATACAATGATAAAAGTCAACTAAACGTACTCAACTGGTGTTTTTAGAATACGCCTACCCCGGTGTACCTAACCTAAGCCTAGTATGTGGGAAGGAGTAAATGAGTTGTATTTTTAGTTAAGATAGTTTTTGCCAAGAATCTGAATCAAGAATTCTCCAAGGCTCTAATCAGCTCCGTACCTTGGTTATAGAATGAAGGAGGTCTTGCATCTCTCTCTCAGGACTCGATCTCCCAGCAACCCGCGAGGGTGACAGGGAAACACTGTGGCTGGATTTCTCTGCAGGAGAAAAGACAGCGTCTCTCTCAGTGCGTCAATGGGAGGGTGGGCCTCCTTCAGCACTCGTTTCAGCAGGGCGTCGGGTAAGTAGATAGCCGATCTGCTCCAAACCACCGTGTCTTTTGCTAAGGCAGATGCTGGTATATTTATACCTTTAAGGTGCCGAGTTTGACGTAAGGTTGGACATAAGACGTCACTAAGAACTCGCAGTTCTTTCAGGACTTCCGGGGGTCTTGGACAAATCAAAACAGAAGCAGGGGGAATTCCCGGGCTCCTGGAGGCTTGGTTTGTTTTAAGAGCGCGTTGTACTTTCTAGGAGTCTATGGGAGTAGCCTTGCCCTATTTGGACTGCATTGACTATGACTAAATATGGATATGATTCTTATGCCTTTATAAGGATATGATTTGTTATAACCACATAAGGGCATAAATCGGGAATATTTAAATAGGGTCCTAGATACGCTCACAACAATCCCGCATTATTCTTGCATTAACGCCAATGGGGGCTTAATCTGATAATCCACCCCCCTTGACTATACAGGTAAGTCAACTTAGTTTATAGCGATAATTGTGCGAGCGTGATTTTTTTTATCGCTTCGCCTGCCTTGCTAATAGGCGATAGCTGTGTTAGCAACTGTTTTCAGTCGCTAACAGTTTGGGTACACCCACTTTGCATGTCATTAGCGATAAATATCGCTGACATGCAAAGCGGGCCCCAACCTGTAGCTATTGCCTAAAAGCTGTCGCTAACCTCTGTTAGCGACAGCTTGCTAATAGGGCGATAAAAATATCGCCGCTTTAGCGGGAAAAAGTCCTGCTAAAGCGGCGATATTGCCCTTCCTAATATGCCCCAACATTTCAGAAATGACTGCGCGGTGCTGCATTAGTGGCCTTAACTTAACAGTTTTTAATGATGGGCCAGAAAGAGCACCAAGAAAGACTGGTCATTGGGACTGATATTTCTTGTGAGTATAGGGAGATTCTGTATGCTCAGCTTTGCAGTTATAAAGACGTATGTTTTGAGATAATAAAAAGAAGAGAAATCAACCGTTGAAAATGTGAAACGTTCTCTCTGTTTTTTTACACATATCCTGCTTCTGAAATTTGCTTGTTCAGAACAAGAGTTTCTTCCTGTATTTCCAGGGTAAGAAAACGAGTGGGTGCCCCTGATTGTACTAATTTGGAGTTGAGCTAAAGCATGTCGCAGATATATGTGTCACTACTGTTTCTAATTTTCAGACATAGCTTTTTCTGATACCTGATGGCTGGGTTGGGTGGTTCAGTGGACTGATGCATCTCTCCAGAGACTTATGTTTGACTAGGGGGGCATGGGTTTGAATGCTAGCGGGTTCGGGTATGCTTGGCCTTTCTTCCTTCTGAGTTCAATTGAATGGGTGACTTTGGGTTGGGTAGTAATGGACGCCTGATGTTCAGCACCGGGATGTGCCCAAAGGGTGGACGTGTGCTTTGCAGGTAAGTGTATTATGTTGTGCTTCACACAACTGAAAGGTTTTCAGAGGGAAATGCTTTGGAATTGTGGGGCATATCATCAAGAGGGGGCAATATTTATCGCTAAGCTCACTTAGCTCTAGGATAATTATCATCACCCAACTCTGAATTTTATCGCGGAGATAGCGTACTATCAGCAACGCTTATCTCCACAGCGATAAAATTCAGAGCGCAAGCTGCCTAACTGTATGATTATCGCTGGAAATTCAGCAATAATCGCACAACTTGAGGAGGTAGCTTGCTGATAGGGCAACACGTACTTAGCCATAATATCCACCTTCCATAGGATAGCATGGCTAAGTCAGTTTCAAAGCAGACGTAAGGAAAGTAGCGATAACAGAGGTTATCACTACTTCTCCTGTTGCTATGCTGCTTTGCGTGATGCTTGATAATAGGAGAAATGTCGCTTGGCAACATGCTTCTCCCGTTATACTGGGGAGGTGATCCCACTTTGCATCTCATTAGAGATGCAAAGCTGGGCGTTGAGGAAAAGTGTGAAGAAGCATGGATTCACGCGTGTCCTTGCTAATAGGGCGTTAAAATTATCACCACTTTTCGGTGTTGATATACAGAACCCTTAGCATATATTTCTAGGTGGATGTGGGATTATTCTATACCAATGCTACTGAAATGTTTATTTTTTATATATGATTAAATTCCTACTTCTTGGTCATCTCCAGAGTCAGTGCCCTTCATGTTATCGGACTTCTTTGGCGGAATATAATTTGGTTACTTAAGGACAACTGCAGTTCCTTTTTTAATAAACAAGGAGAGTTTCTTTGGGTTCCCAACACAGACAATTATTGCATTTAATTCAGGATATAGTATTGTGCCTAGAAAGAGTTTTGCTTTATTTTCCTTGGCATCAAGAGAGTAGTGGGGAAGCCACACAGAGCTAATAATATTGAAGTCAAGAATGTAGCAGGGGTAAGCGACTGATCACGTTTTAATCATTGGATAAGATTTCATCCAGACCTAGATACTCATAAACCTTTCTCATAATTAGATGAGACAGACCTTTCCAGTCACACACAGTGTTCATCAATGGTTACTCTGCCAAAGGTTCAAACTACAAGATATCCCACTTCGATTGATAATTACTTTAGAATGGTTATTCTAGGGCATTTAGGTGTTGATGAAGGAAGAATCTTCTTATAATTTGTGGATTTCTGGAATATGCAGTCCCACAGCAGAAACGTATGACAATATTTCGTTAAGTGGCCAATTTAAGCCTTCATTTGAACGGCAGAGTAGTAATTTTGCGTTTAATAATATGGCTATTTATAAAGTGCAAAACAGTTACCTCCCAAAGGAGGTGTCTTGGCGCTAAAACAACAAAGCAACAGCACAATAAAAAAGACATGGTCAGAATCAAGTCCCCTTTCAGAATCAATGTAGGTTAAAAAGCCAAGTCTTGACTGCCTTCCTAAGTAGGCATTCTGAGTCAATTTGCCTTAAAGCTGGCGGCAAGGAATTCCAAAGTCTAGCTACTCTCACCACAGAGGATCTACGACCCCAGCTCTCTTTCCTGATTCGTGGGGTTGCCAGTAGGTTCTGATTGCTGGACCGCAATAGGCAAGATTGTTTGTAAACAGATAATCGCTGTTTCAAATAATTGGGGCAAAGCCCATGGAACGAACGAAAGGCTAAGGTCAGGGCCTTCAATTTAATTCTATTGGCCACTCGAAGCCAATGCAGTTCTTTAATGTATGGGGAAATGTGTTTTCGCATGGGCACGCGTCTAATCAGACACGCTGCCGTTTTGAACCAGTTGCAGTTGCTTAACCAAATAGGCCGGTAGGCCCAAATAGAGACCATTCTCATAATCCAACCTGGACGTCACAGTTGCATGAGCTATAGTACGCCTGCAATTTTCTGATAGCAGATGTAAAAAATGTCTCAAGTACCTCAATTTTCCAAAACAAGTTGATGTTACTTGCTGAATTTGAGTGGAAAACGACAGGTCAGCCTCCCATTGAACTCCCAAATTTTTAACCATGCCAGTTGGGGTGGGTGGTGTCCCCATTTCCTGCGGCCACCATAGGTCTGAGTCAGGCGGGTTAATTGTTCCAAAGAACATCACCTCAGTTTTTTCAGCATTTAATTTTATTTTGTTGTTGCTCGACCAAACTGCAACGTCTGAAAGCCAGCAAGGTTGAAGTTACCTAAAGACAAATGTCTATGGTTTTATAGCAAACCTGCATTGTGCAACCTGCTTTTTCTCTTCCTTAAGGTGACACAGAGATTCCTATCTCTAATGAGTTTCGTCTTGGTAGCTAGCATTCTTCACATCATGGGATCTAAAGAAAGGGTCCTTCGCTATTGTTATCTATATTTAAGTTTGTATTGTGGTACATTTATTTTTTTGTTAAAATAATACTTTTCAAGGAGTTATTTGAATAGTTGCTAGAGATTAAGAAATTACCTACTCATTCTGAAAGTCAAAGTGTCATCAGAGTCAAGGTCTTCGATTCACCCTTTATAGAGACTAAGGCCTTTTTTAATATTTCTTCAGGGGCTGATCGATCTCAGAGGGACTAGATGCTACCAAAGTTTGAGACAGCTAAGATAGTCTGCATCCCTTTTGTATCTATTTTGAGCAAGTGTACTGTACATTCTCAGTTTTTTGTTTTTGGTTACTTTGCATTTGGACACAGATCTTCTAAGCCCAGTACCAGCAGTTGTAGTCCATTTAAAAAAGCATGGATCTATAATGTTGCATGCAATGCGGGCAGGGTCAGTGTGCAGGGTGGTGGTGGTGGTGGTGGACGGGCGGTCAAGGTCAAATGTGCAGCTAAACAAACATATTCTGTATGTTTTTTTTGGGGTCTTTCACCTTCAGGTAGCTACTTTTAAAATAGCGTGCAGCTTAACTGAGACATTCATTTAAAAAAGTTTTGTTAATTAGTGGGAAAAACACTATAGCACATTATGAACCCTCTATTAAGTCCACAGAATTAACTATTCGTTGGTGCAGTGGAGAATAGAGACGTGTGTATGTTTAGTGCTACAAGGTCCCAGCCTATGACAGAAAGCACTGTGACAATGCATTTTTTGAAACATAATTTTTATTGATTTTGATCAATTCTTCTAGCATATGGAGTTCACAGCTACACAGAAACAAAAGAGAGATACATACAAGTTGCATTTCCTAGGCATAGACAGATATGCATATTTTCATTTTACATTGCAGCAGTGTATCGAATATAATGAATTAAAAATGCTGCTGTGAATAAACAGTCTCATATTACAATAACTCCTTTTTATGCATCTACTTATAAACTATTGCAACTTAAACTGAAAGTACCCCCCCCCAGGTCACTGGCTTCCCATGTACATGTGATTAAAATGAAGTGTGATAGTCTCTCGCGTATTAGATTGTTGGTAATAGTATACTTGTATGTGCTTGCAGGAGGTAAGGCAATGCAAATATTATGGCACTAGATGGGTTAGATTAAGTTAACTAACGTGGGTGTGGGAGGTGTAGTATGGACCTACGACATTGGGATATCTAATGGATCGATGGGTTTTAAAGCTTCCATCATCTGATCCCATTCCATAGAGATGGGTATTTTGCGTAGTCCACCAAATTCTTCTTGTCTAATAATCGCACTTTCTGCGGTACCCCATCGAGTCATTTCTGTATGCCATAATAGTGGTGTAGGGGGAGGCAGTTTTCCATCTCATGGTAATGGCGCATTTTGCTATTAAAATAGCCATGTCCGCAAATCTATAGTAAACTTTCTGCCCTTTAGGACATCTTTGCAGGCCCAATATGCAACTCTCTCCAGTCGACCAGACATCAGTATTAATGATTACTCATACTCTGTATCGTATTGTGTACCATAATTCCTTTAATCGCGGACAACCCCATAACATATGAAGTAGATCAGCATCAGCTTCCTGACAAGGAGGACAAGGGAGTTGAGCATTTGGGTATATCCTATTAAGGCAATGTGGTGTGAGATATGCCCTGTGCAAAATCATGTATTGTATATTTTTAAATGTAGCATTCCTAGACACTTTCTTAGGGAATGCCAATATGGATGCCCACTCTGTATCTCTGAGATCCTTGCCCAGTTCTGTGGTTCACTTCGCTCGGAGTGGAGCTAGTGTTATTCCTGAGTGTGCCCTGATACCCCTATATAACCAACGGGTAAGGTGACGTCCTTCTTCCATGAAGTGCACTGCATGGACCAGCTCATTGGTAGGGGGGTTCAATCCCGTCAGGGGACCAGCAGCGCCAAACTATATGAGAACAGTGGCATGGAGGAGAAATAGTGTCGGGGGAACCCCATGAGTGCAAGCGAAGTTATCGTGGTTTGCCAGTGTTCCGTCTACAAACAGTGTTCCAATTGATGTCACTCCTTCCTGTATCCATTTGGACGAAACACGTTTAGAAATCAGTCCCATATTGGTAGGTATCCCCAGCAGAGGGTTATTAGGAGAGTATGAGGAGACTCTTGTAGTGTATTGTAGTGTCCGCTTCCAGTATAGAAGGGCTGTTTTAAGCAAGGGGGGAGTAGGAGGCAGGATCCTAGTGTTTGGCAGTAGTAACATATGGAGGGTACCCTGAGTGAGGAGCTGTGCTGTATAACTGATTTCATAGATATGATTGCCCTGCTAACCAATAAGCCAGCCACTGTAGTTGGCTTGTCCTACAGTATACCTGGAAATCCGGAGCACCCAGCCTCCCTCCTCCTGTCGCAATTGTAGTTTAGACAAACTCACTCACCTGCGTCCCCTACCCCAAACAAGTTTTAAGAGGAGTCTGTCAAGTATACGAAATATATTGAGTGGAAATATTATTGGCAGATTAGCAAAAAAATATAAAAGGCGAGAGAGCATTACCATTTTGGAAATGGCCACTCTGCCCATCACCGACAAGGGCAATGAGGTCCAAAATGAGACCTGCATCAGCAAGGATCTGATCGTATTTAACAGGTTGCCATTTATTAAGTCTTGGGAAGAGCTATAGATTTGGATGCCCAGATATTTAAAAGTGTGTGGAGCAGTCACTAATGTTGAAACACCCAATTTAGTAGGATCTGGGTTGTCCCTATATCGCATATAAAAAGCGTGTGATTTTGTCGCGTTAATTGTCAGCCCTTACACTTGTTCGAATTGTTTGAATATGGATAGGATAGGTTCCAAATCTGTAGTAAGGTCTTTTAGGAAAAGTATAATGTCATCAGCATAGGCGGACACTATATGCACTGAGTTCCTTAATAGAGTCCCCATATCTGTGGCCTCCTTACGAAGCTTAATGAGTAGGGGTTCCAGTGCCAAAATCAATAGCAATGGTGACAGTGGACAACCTTGTCTAGTCCCTCTCGCTACTGAATAAGGATGTGATATATGAGAGCCAGTCCTTGCCCATGCCATGGGGGTGGTATATAATAATTTAACCCACCTCAAATATCCTTGTGGAATGACAAATTTTTCCATGGCCATAAACATATACGTCCAGTTAAGTGTATCGGATGCTTGTTGCATATCGAGGGAAATAGACCGTGCTTTACAAGAAAGATCCGCTGCAGAATTCATTATGTAATGGAGATGTCTGACATTCAAAGAGGTGTTGCGACCAGGCACAAAACCGCATTGGTCAATGTGGATTTGTTTGGGAAGGTAGGGAAGGAGACGCTTGGCTAGTACTTTAATGAGTATTTTATACTCAGTGGGTAGTAATGAAAGGGGCCGATAACCTAGCATATTACGGGGGTCCCTATTTGGTTTAGGGAGGGACGTAACTAATGCTTGCATAGTAGTTAGTGGAAGAGTGCGCATCTCATAAGCTGTCTTATATAACTTCTCCAGGCATGGGGCCATTGTATTATCGTATGCCGAATAAAACTCAGAGGGCAGTCCATCCAAACCCAGGGTTTTATTCCGCGGGAGGTTCTTGATGGCTTCTTTTATGTCAGTTTTAGTAATAGGGGCTTCCAAATCTTTTTGGGCGGCAGTCCTCAATTTAGGATATATGAGGGTATTCAAAAAGGATGAGATGTAGTCATGTGACGTACTAGGCGGAGCGCTATAGAGATCTCTATAGTAGACACAGAATGCTAGGTTAATCTCTGCTTGGGTAAGTACAACAGTACCATCAGGAAGAGCTATTTCCAGTATTGGGGCTGGGGGGTGCATTATGCATAACACCCGCTAGAAGGGTAGCAGATTTATCCTCCTCTTTATGACTGTGTTGGGTATATGCACTCTAATCTATCCGGCGGAGCTGTTCTAGGAGTTCAGCATGTCGGTTTCTGGCGTCTTGTAACTGGGCTTGTTAATCTGAGTCAGCAATGGCTTCCGTTTCCAATTTATTAGGAGTGTCCTCTACCATAGTCAGGTTTTTGTGGGTTTCCTGTAGGGCTCCTACAGCCGTCCCTATTGCTGTGCCCCTGATCACTGATTTAAAGGCATCCCATTCAATCAAACAGGACAATTCAGAATTATTGTTTTCTATGAAATAATTAGTTATGGCAGTGTTTAATTTATTCGGAAAGACCGAGTCCTCCAGGGTGTGTGGCCGTAGCCTCCATGTCGGGACCGGGGTGGGCACCCTCTACCATTCAAGAAGTAGTTCAAGCGGGTTGTGGTCAGAGAGTGTTTTACCAAGGTATGTAGACTCAGAAATCTGGGATATTAAAGACGTTGAACAAAATACCCTGTCTAGTCTAGTGTGCAACTGATGTGGAGGGGAGTAGAATGAGTATTCCCTACTAGCCGGATGCTGCCCAAGCCTGTAGTAATATCCATATCTGATTCATATAAGTGTCCCTCTAGCAAAGGCTGAGTAGAATGTATTAAATATTTGGCCTTTCCACTTCATTCGCATTTTGGTCACTTCTGAATCGGTGAGATGTGTTTCTTGAATAAAGGCTATTTGCACTTTCCGCCTAATTAGTTGGGCATAAATACAGTGGCGTTTGTGAACTGATCCCATTCCCCTCATATTCCATGTGAATATTTTGTATTCACCCAACACAACCATTCGTCGGCAAACAGATAGAAAAATAAGTCTGAGGGAGGCACGAGAATTACAGAATATCGTAGAGAATAGGGAGAGCCAGGAACGCATGAACCCCCAATAAACTACAAAACCCAGTACTAGGGCCAATGGTTAAACTATGTTGGTCCAAACTTTCCCCATGACATACTAATTCCAAACAGTTATACAATGTAGTATCTGCAGGGGGGGGTTCCTATACTGTGCATGACTTTATAGGTCTGGCCGGAGCTACACTTATGGCAGGACCCTACAGCATAATAGAAAATGTAGCAGAAATCCGGGGGAAGAAGCCCAACCATTTACACATTACCAATATCTTACTTCCTACTATCCGGCTGGGTCAGTTCTTTAATCTTAGCAGTCCTTTGTGCACCGCTCCGTTGTAGTTTTACCCAAATAAATCTTTTACAATCTGTGGAGTGATTGAGGGGAATAGAATATCGTTTCTTTCAGAATCCGAAGGCATCAGGTTATATTCTGACTGTACTGGAGACGGTACCTGGGTAGGATCACGCATTGAGGCAGCCACAAGTAGTGCCGACTCCTGTTTGAGCAGGTGCCTGTTCCGGGGGTGGTTTCTGTGTAGAAGTTTTTCATGCTGGTCTGTTGCGACGGAGTCCAGCTTTAGTTGTCCATGCAGAGACCCGCCTCAGTTGTTGATCCATAGCGTCTAGTGTCTGAGAAGAAAGCGTAGACTCTAGCCCGTCATTTGCCATCTCAGGGCATCCAAAAATGTGAGATTTCTGGTTGTGTATAATTTTAAGTCATGCGGGGAACAGTAGGGAGTATTTCAAATTGAGACCTTGGAGTTTCTGCTTGAGTGGCTGATAGGATGCTCTTTAGCGTTGCACTTGAACAGTATAGTCCGGATAGAGATAGATTTGAGTGTTCTCATACTGTATTGGAGCATTTTCTCTAGCCTTTTGGAGCAAGAAATCTCTGTCCCTGATATTCAGGATACAGGCTATTAATGGGCTGGGTGGCATTCCTGTTGTTGGTCAGCCCGTGGAGTTCCCATGTGCTCTCTCCACACAGAAAAAGGCAGAAACGCCTACCGGGGCTATGTGCTCCTTTAGCTATGTTTCCACAAAGTGGGTCGCATTGGGGCCTTCCAAACCACCTGGCATTTTAATAATGCGAACGTTATTATGTCTGGCTCTACAATCTGCATCTTCGGCTCTGTGAAGCAGGGTGATCTGTTTTTGCATTTGCGTTAACTGATCGGTATGTTTGCTATGCTGTGGTACTAGTTCCAACAGCGTTTGTGTATGGTCCTTAACCACATCGGACAGCTTGTTATGGTCAGCACGTAAAAGGGTAAAGCCAGTGGTAAGCGTGCAAATTTGATGTTCAATATATTGGCGTGAGTCCCTTATTTCCTGTAGAATTAGATCCAACTTATCAGGAGAGGGGTTGAGATTCGTCGGTGGGACACAATTTATGGAGGATGATAGCTAGGCCGATTTAAAGTCCCCCAAGACTGTGCATACACTGATGGCATATCAGGTTGTTTACCCTTTGTATGACCCATTTCGACACGTATGGGAGAATTATGTGCGATGAAGAGCTTCCAAGGGTATGGCCACGGGGTATAGCGCCAACTTTGAAACTGGCAACAACAGGAGGAACCAGCTTGAGGCTGTGAGTGTCAAAATGCCCTCACACTAAGGGTGGGTATGTGCACTGGCCCCTCTCCCAGCATCGCAGCGATACAGTCCAACAGCACAGTTAGGAAGGAGGCCACACTAGCCAAACACCCTCCCACATATTATTGAGGTAGTAGAATTGTACTTCCGCTGCCAACAGTAATGGAATACAACAGCTGACTGTGAGAAAGTGGCTATATATATACTGGACAATAAGGCAGTACAGTGTGTATAGAGTCCACAAACCCCAAAGGTATAACAGAGGTTAAAGTCAGAACTGACCTTACTCTCCAAAGTGGTAGCTTGGTCGAGCAGTCAGGCAGTACCAGAGGACAGTGTAAAGCATTTGTTGTGCACACTCCGTCAGCAAAAGGTTTCACACACTCAGGGACTGAACTCCAGGCCAATTATTATTATATCCTCAGATATAGTTGTTTTAGTTTTAGAACCAACAGTTATAAAAATATACTTTTCGAGATACGAGTATTCTCATGTAAATACTTTGCAGAGGAGCAATAAGTTTGTACACATAATACTTACAGGATAGCCAATAAGCATTACAGTTCTGAAACACACTCTAGCATTGAGCTCAATGGGTTTTTCATGGGAAAGTACAGTTGATTACTTTATGGATTACTTTGGCAGTTCCAGAACTAGAATTTAGATTCAGTCCTGGGGTCTAAGCTGAAACAAGATTAGCAAAAACGTTTTAGTTGCTGTGATGAATTTCCCTGAATATAAAGCTGTTTTAAAAGTTCACACATAAACTTTTCAAGATGATTCTGACATTGTTATCCAATGGGAGGAAATTCAGGTTACAGGTAAAGTACGATCGCGTTACTTTTATACTCCAGCACTAGTCTCCTTGGGCCAGCACTGGGGGCTTAACTCAAAACAGGTAGGTAATTGCGTTTCAGTATTTCGTACAATTTTGAAAGAATGTTTGCAGTTTTCAAAAGTAGACACATAGAAGAAATTTCATAGAAAAGCAGACAAAGGGTTCCTATGGAGAAAATACAGGTTACAAGTAAACCCACTAGGGATTACTTTTGCGGTTCAGTACTGGGCTGAAAGGTACAGTACTGGCTTCTCCCCTGATCGCAGGTGAGTATTTTCGAATTCGTATTTTGGCTGATTTTATAGTAATATTTTCAGTTTTCAAAACTTCACACGTAGATCATTTTCGAGTCAAAATCGGTCAATGTTATCCAATGGCAGGTAAGTGAATTACCGGTTTCCAGGTGAGTACTTGATTGGTAAAGTTAGGGTTCTGGGAGTAGACTCAGGGGTCCCCCAGGGTCAGGTGAGTACAGTTAGTTCGGTCCCAGTGGCACAGGGGCGGCCGAGTGCAGAGGTAGGTAGGCCCAATGTTATCCAATGAGGGAAAGGGGGCCTTTGGTTGGTGGCTGCTGGCTAGCAGGTCACGCGGCTCTGGGAGCTGGGCTCCTGGTCATTTGCTCTGGGCAAGGGGGAAGTAGGATAGGGCGAAGAGGTCACAGCCAGCGGCACTCGGACGGCTGGGTGCAGGGTGCTTTTGAGCCGTCGGGCGCTCAATTTTATCCAATGAGGATCTTCAAAAAGGAGCAAAGGCTGCAGGCTCGGGGACGGTGACTCTCCAGGGGCAACCAGCACTTCGAGAGGTAAGTTGGGATCTTGGAGCACAGGTAGGTACCCCAAAGGGAGGTACAGGGGGCCGCGGGGCACCGGGTGCAGGGGTGTCTTTGGCGGTCGGAATAGCTTACCCTCGACTGGTCGCGGTTGGGGTGGCCCCTGGTTCTGAGTCTGCAGGCGTCAGCTGGTTCATCGAGGAGGGTCTTTGGGCACTGGGCTTTGGGTCCCAGTCGCCGGGGGGACGTCCTCGTGGACTTGGTTCGGGTTGGCCCGGCCCGGGCTCGGCTGGTGCAGAGTGGGCTAGTCCGGGGCTTCCGGGTGAGCACCAGGTGGGTTGCTGCAGTAGAGCCTCTGCTGATGGGAGTCCCAATCTTCGAGAGGGTCAAGGCAGGCAGGTCCTCTGGGTGTCCCATGGTTGCTGTCTGCGGAGGTCGCCGGGATTAGGCAGGAGCAGGTTCCAGGATCAATAGACCGGGAGGGCTGGGGCCAAGTCAGTTGTTGTTGTCCTGTTGTTAGCAGCTGCGCTGCGGTTCTTCTTCTTCTTGATCTTCTTTCTTCCTTTGATATCGGGATCTGAGGAAGGGAGGTTCAGGGAGATCCTAAATACTAAATTTAGGGGCTTTACAGGTAGGGCAAGGGCAGGGACCAATGGGTCCCTGTCCTGGGGTGAGTACACCCCCTAGCCTGCTCCTCGCCTGTGGGAGGGCGGCAGGAGCCTAGCTGGGATTGGGCAGGACTCCCCATTTACAAGATGGCCGGAGCCCGGGATCGTGCTTCACCTCGCCTCCTCCACCTGAGGGGAGGAGTTGTCACAGGTTGGCAACCCCCCTTCCTGATGTTGTTTTTTCCGCCAGTCTTCCCACCAGAGATGGGGTAGGACTGGTGGGGGGATGGTTGCTGGGTACAGCAAATGGTCTGGAGAAGCTCTCAGAGGCGGTATGCCTTTGAAACTACCCCCTGTCCATCCTCGGGGAGGAGACATATCACCTCGCCCAGGATGTGCTTTGTTGCAGACCCAGGAGAGCGGGGAGCTCTCCACCCAGGGGTCCAGCAACATGTCTGCTGTGTGGCAGCCTCTGCAGCCACGCAGCCCAGACGTGGATTGTAGGTTCAGGTTTTGGAGGGCATCTCTGAGATGCCCTCTCGTGCATGTTACATTAAATCCCATACTGGGAGCAGTGCGGGTTTAATGTGCTGAGAAGTTTGATACCAAACTTGTCAGTCTTCAGTGTAGCCATTATGGTGCTGTGGAGTTCGTAATGACAACCTCCCAGCACCATATACTCTTAAATGGCATCACTGCACTTACAGTAACCAGGAAGGGCCCTGGGTACTGTAGGGGCACAGGGTTCATGCACCTGTGCCCTCACCTCTGGCATAGGGCACCCAGCTAGAGGGGTGACTGAGGTAAGCCAGGGCAGTGGGTACTGTGGGCAAGGCACACAGGGATGTGTGCCATTTTGACTCTTGTTTTAGTTCTGTACCTAGGCACTCAGCCTGCAAAGGCAGTGTGTGAGTACCAGGGTACAGTGCCCCTGAGGGTGGCACAATCAGTGCTGCAGCCCTCAGGGGTCTTCTCTGGTCACCATGCCCTGGGTACCTAGGGTACCATTTACTAGGGGCTGACAGGGGGCCAGAGATGCCAATTGGGTATTTTGTTTCAGCATAGTTTTTAGGTAAGGAACACAGGCCCTGGGTACCTAATTGGCAGGGACTCAGGGCACACTCAGTCAAAGCACATCAGCAGTTCAGAAAAAAAGTGGGGGCATACCAAGGCAAAAAAGATGGCACTTTCTCACACAACCCCCCACACCCCCAAACGAAAGGTGATGAGTCTAACCTTGCCTGGGGAGTCTTCATTGACTAAGTGGAAGAACCTAGAAAGTCCATCTGCATTGGCATGGGCAGTCCCTAGTTGGTGTTCCACTTCAAAGTCCATACCCTGTAGGGAGATGGACCATCTCAGTAGTTTTGGATTTTCCCCTTTCAATTGCATTAGCCATCTGAGAGGTCTGTGGTCAGTTTGAACCAGGAAGTGAGTCCCAAACAGGTAGGGCCTCAACTTCTTCAGGGACCAAACCACAGCAAAGGCCTCCCTCTCAATGGGACTCCAATGCTGCTCTCTGGGGAGTAGCCTCCTGCTTATGAAAGCAACAGGTTGGTCTTGGCCTTCCTCAGTGATCTGGGAGAAGACTGCTCCTATTCCCAGCTCTGAGGCATCAGTCTGCACTAGGAACTGCTTGGAGTAGTCTGGTGCTTTTAGAATGGGTGCTGAGCACATTGCTTCTTCAGGGTGTCAAAAGCCTTTTGGCAGCTAACAGTCCAGTTCACTTTCTTGGGCATTGTATTGGAGGTGAGATCTGTGAGGGGAGCCACAATAGACCCATTACCTTTCACAAACGTTCTGTAATATCCAGTCAAGCCAAGGAATGCCCTGACTTGAGTCTAGGTGGATGGAGCTGCCCAGTCCAGGATGCTCTAGATCTTGGCCTGTAAGGGTTGGACTTAGCCTCCACCAACAAGGTGGCCCAAGTACACCACAGTGCCCTGCCCTATCTGGCATTTGGATGCCTTGATTGTCTGTCCCGCAGTTTGCAGGGCTTGCAGAACCTTCCCAAGGTGGATCAGGTGATCCTGCCAGGTGGAGCTAAAGACAGCAATATCATCAAGATAGGCTGCACTGAAGGATTCCAACCCAGTCAGGACTTGATTCACCAACCTCTGGAAGGTGGCAGGGGCATTCTTTAACCCAATAGGCATCACAGTAAACTGATAGTGCCCATCAGGGGTGGAGAATGCTGTTTTCCCTTTGGCTCCTGGGGCCATGCCAATTTGCCAGTACCCTGCAGTCAAGTCAAAGATGCTTAGAAATTTGGCTGCCCCTAGTTTGCCTATCAACTCGTCTGCTCTTGGAATGGAGTGAGCATCTGTCTTGGTGACAGAGTTGAGCCCTCTATAGTCCACACAGAACCTCATCTCTCTCTTTCCACCCTGTTAATGAGGTTTGGGGACTAGAATCACTGAGATGGCCCAGGGGCTTTGAGAGGGTTCAATCACCCCTAGCTCCAGCATCTTGCTGACTTCAGCTTTGATGCTTTCCTTGACTTGGTCTGATTGTCGATAGATCTTGTTTTTGACAGGGTTACTGTCACCAGTGTCACATCATGGGTACACCAGCTGGTCAGACCAGGGGTCAAGGAAAAGATGCTAGCAAACTGCTGCAAGACTTGCTTGCAGTCAGCCTGCTGTTGGGGAGTGAGGGTGTCTAAAAAGACTACTCTATCCACTGACCCATCTTTTGGGCTGGTAGAGAGGAGATCAGGGAGGGGTTCACTCTCTGCTTCCTGTTCCTCATCAGTCACCATCAGCATGGTGGGGTCAGCCCTGTCATTGTAGAGTTTGAGGCGGTTCCCATCGATAACCCTTTTGGGTGTCCTGCTGGTGCCCAGGTCCACTAAGTAAGTGACCTCACTCTTTTTTTCCAGGATAGGGTAAGGGCCACTCCATTTGTCTTGGAGAGCCCTTGGTGCCACTGGCTCCAAAACCCACACCTGTTGCCCAGGTTGAAATTCAACCATGGCAGCTTTTTGGTCATACCAGTGCTTCTGCAGCTCCTGGCTGGCCTCAAGATTTTTGGATGCCTTATCCATGTACTCAGCCATTCTGGACCTTAGGCCAAGCGCATGGTCCACAATGTCCTGTTTGGGTTCTTGGAGAGGCCTCTCCCAACCCTTCTTTACAAGACAAAGTGGTCCCCTTACAGGATGACCAAACAGAAGTTCAAAGGGTGAAAACCCCACTCCCTTCTGTGGCACTTCCCTATAAGCGAAAAGCAGGCATGGCAACAGGACATCCCATCTCCTTTTGAGTTTTTCAGGGAGTCCCATGGTCATACCTTTCAATGTCTTCTTGAACCTTTCTACAAGACCATTGGTTTGTGGGTGGTATGGGGTATTGAACTTGTACTGCACCCCACACTCCTTCCACATGTGTTTCAGGTAAGCAGACATGAAGTTGATACCTCTGTCTGAAATCACCTCCTTAGGAAACCCTACCCTGGTGAAGACACCTAGGAGGGCCTTGGCTTCTGCAGGAGCTGTAGTCACCCTAGGGGGAATTGCCTCAGGGTACCTAGTAGCATGATCCACTACTACTAGAATGAATTTGTTCCCTGAGGCTGTGGGAGGTTCTAGTGGACCCACAATGTCCACACCTACCCTTTCAAAGGGCACCCCGCCACTGGGAGTGGTATCAGGGGGGCCTTTGGCTTGGCACCTGTCTTGCCACTGGCCTGACAGGTAACACAGGAGCTCACAAACTCCCTCACTTTTTGGTTCATCTGGGGCCAGTAAAAGTGGCTAACCAACCTTTCCCAAGTTTTGGTTTGCCCCAGGTGTCCAGCTACGGGGATGTCATGAGCCAAAGTTAGGAGGAACTCCCTGTACTTCTGTGGCACTACCACTCTCCTGGTAGTTCCAGGATTGGGGTTTCTTGCCTCAGCATACAGTAATCCCTCTTCCCAATAAGCTCTGTGGGTACCACTGACATCTCCCTTGGCTTCTGCAGCTGCTTGCTGCCTCAGGCTTTCAAGAGTGGAGCAGTCTCACTGGCCCTGGCACAGCTCTTCCCTAGTGGGTCCCCCTGGGCTCAGGAGTCCAGCCTGGTAAGGCTCAAGCTCCATAGGCTCAGTTCCCTCTAGGGTTTCCAAGTCCTCTCCCTGAGGAGAGGGGTCCTGAGAGGCTGGCTGTGTAGAAGCTGGTTCCCCAGTCGCCTTGCTTTTTCTCTTGGTTAGTTGGGCCATACTTTCAGGCTCCAACCCCATTTGTTCACCCTTCTTTTTGCTTTGTGCTCTGGTTTGGGGACACGCCAGTCTAGGGATACCCAGCATGGCTGCATGGGTTACTTGTTCAACTTCCGCCCAGGCTGAGGTCTCCAGGTCATTTCCAAGCAGACAGTCAGCTGGCAATTGTGGTGAGACCACTACCAGTTTCAGGACAGTAACCTCCCCCCATCCTAATGTTAACATAGCCAGGGGGCTTGGGTGGTAATGCTGTCAGCATTGGTGACTGGGTAAGTTTTCCCAATCAGGTATTGCTCTGGGGAAACCATATTTTCCCTTACCATAGTGATGCTGGCACCTGTATCCCTCAGGGCTTCTACTCTGGTTCCATTGATGGAGGGGTATTGCATGTATTTGTTACAGTTGGTTGGCCACCCAGCCACACTGGCAACCTCCATATTCCCCAAGCAGACTAGACTAGCTTGAGTGTATTCCCAGATTTGCTCTGGGCACTCCTCCGATCCCATCTGTAGATTTACTGTCTCTGGAATAGCTGAAATGGGTGCCTTAGGGGCTTTGTTGTAGGGGCAGTTCTTGTATACAGTTAAATGTCCCAACGTCTTACAGTTGTTACTATAGGCCTTGTTAGGATCAACGTTTCTTCCCCTATAGGGCTGAGGCACATAGGGAGTAGATTGGGAACCACCCACCTGAACAGGTTTTTGGGGCCCTTTGGAAGACTCAGACTTTTTATCTTGGGGATTCTCACCACCTTTCCCCTGGGGGGATTTTGTGACCACCTTCTTTTGGTCACCCCCAGTGGCTGTCCTTGTCACCCTAGTCTTGACCCAGTGGTCTGCCTTCTTTTCCAATTCTTGGGGAGAATTTAGACCTAGGTCTACCAAATGCTGATGTAACTTTTCAGTTGTGCAATTACTCAAAATGTGTTCCTTCATAAACAAATTATACAGTCCAGTAAAGTCATGCACATTGTGTCCAGTTAACCAACCATCCAGTGTCTTTACTGAGTAGTCTAAAAAATCTATCCAGGATTGGGTCTGGGTTTTGTGAGCCCCCCTGAACCTAATTCTGTATTCCTCAATGGTGAGTCCAAATCCCTCAATCAGAGTCTTCTTCATGAGATCATAGGACCCTGCATCTGGCCCAGAGAGGGTCAGAAGTCTCTCTCTGTAGTTACCAGAGAACAGTTCCAACAGGAGTGCCCCCCGGAGAGGTTTCTTTAGCTGTCTGATATCACAAGCCCTCTCAAAGGCGGTGAAGCACTTGGTGATGTCATCACCTTCCTCAAATTTAGGGACAATCCCTTTGGGAATTTTAAGGTCATAAGATTGCTCTCTACCCTTGTCTTTGGTATTGCTGCCACCAGAGATGGGGGCTAGACCCATCTCTTTTCTTTCTTTTTCTAGACCCAGGAGCCTGGTCTCTAGGTCTAATCTATTGGCCAACTTTGCTAGGAAGCTGTCCTCTTCACTGAGGCTTTCCCTAATGGGTTCCCTGGGGACTAGTCCACCTGTGTGGTTCCTAGGCTCCCAGAGGTTGATTCTTGGAGTTAGGGGTACAGGGACCCCCTCCTCCCTAGGAATGATGGGGGGATTATCTGTGTCATCCTCCTCATCCACTCCTTCTTCCTCTGGCTGGGTGTCACCCTGCTCAGAGAGGTGGTCTTTTGCATACTCAGCCAGGAACTCTGGGAGCTTTTGTTTGGTTTAATGCAGACCTACAGTTATTTTCTTTACTTTGCATAGGGCCTTCAATTCCTTGAAGTCCAGGTGCAAGTGAGGTGTGAGGTCGAGTTCCTCCACCATGTTTGTATTATCTTCACTAACAGCTGGATTCTGTTGAGACATTCTAACCTGATAGTTCTAACCCTCTACGCTAGCTTGTAGTGACTTTTATTTTCACAAAATTCTAATGGGACTTAAGCAAGGCCCTACCAGATTTTTAGTATTTTTGGAAAAGACCAATTTCAGAATTCTAAAGGCAATTTATGGGTTCTGTCGTGTGATCAGATGGTAACCAAGTAGTCCAACAAATGCAAGTTTGTATCCCACCGCTGATCCACCAATGTGAGAAAGTGGCTCTATATATACTGGGCAAAAAGGCAGTACAGTGTGTATAGAGTCCACAAACCCCAAAGGTATAACAGAGGTTAAAGTCAGAATTGACCTTACTCTCCAAAGTGGTAGCTTAGTCGAGCAGTAAGGCAGTGCCAGAGGACAGTGTAAAGCATTTGTTGTGCACACTCAGTCAGCAAAAGGTTTCACACACTCAAGGACTGAACTCCAGGCCAATTGTTATTATATCCTCAGATATAGTTGTTTTATTTTTAGAACCAACAGTTATAAAAATATACTTTTCGAGATACGAGTACTCTCATGTAAATACTTTGCAGTGGAGCAATAAGTTTGTACACATAATAATTACAGGATAGCGAATAAGGAATACAGTTCTGAAACACACTCTAGCATTGAGCTCAATGGGGTTTTCAAAGGAAAGTACAGTTGATTACTTTATGGATTACTTTGGCAGTTCCAGGACTATTTATTTATTTATTTTTGACATTTGTAGAGCGCACACGGAAGGGCATTCCAGGCCACCGCAGCCCCTCGGCTAAAACTCCTGCCTCCCCAGCACACTTTCCTGGTGCGTGGGGTATTAATCAGTCCAAGAGTAGCTGACCTCAAAGGTCTACCTGGTTTGTACCAATGAAAGTATTGCCCAAGGAATGATGGACCTATTCCATGGACTGCCTTGGAAACAATGCACATGCTCTTAAATAGGATCCGCTTCCATACTGGTAGCCAATGCAGCTTCACAAGTTCATGCGAGATGGAAGCAAACTTGGGCAAGCCTGTAAGAAGACGAGCTGCTGCATTCTGTAATATCTGTAACTTTTCTAGTACTCCTTGATGGGCTTCAAGGAGTAAACTGTTACAGTAGTCTAAACGTGAGAGCACCAGGGCCGTCACCACTGTTTTTTTGCAGTCCGCTGGAAGAAACGGGAGAACCTTCCGAAGGATTTTCAGCGTCCAGTGGATAGATGAGGCTAAGCCGTTTACCTGGGGTCTATAGGAGAGTCTATCATCTATAACGACCCCCAAGTTCTTAACCTTATTGACCGGGGTGGGGAGGGTCCCCATCTCTTCTGGCCACCACCTTGGTCCCCAAAAGTTGACCGTAGAACCAAACAGTATCACTTCGGTTTTGGCCGAATTAAGTTTTGAGCAATTCCCGGCCATCCATGTGCTCACCGCTGTCATGCATTCCTGGAAATTACTGGCCACGTCATCCTCTCTCCCTGGTAGCAGCGACACCACAATATGTGTGTCGTCTGTGTAAGATGTTAGTTCAAACCCATGGGAGCGGATGACCGGGGCCAAGGAAGAGACATAGACATTAAACAAGGTAGGGCTCAGTGAGGAACCCTCAGGGACCCCACAGGGTGGTTGAAAGGGTTTAGACTCAAAGTCTCCAAGCGCGACTACCTGGACCCTGTTGGTCAGAAAAGATCTCAAAATGTCTAGGGCCTTCCCCTGTACCCCACATTCTTCCAGCCGGTCCACCAAGATGGTATGGTGGACCGTATCAAAGGCCGCAGATACGTCCAGCATAACCAGGGCCGCCCGGCCCCCAGAGTCCATCACCTCCCTGATCTCTTCCGTTGACTTAATCAGGGCAGACTCCGTGCTATGGCCGGGTCTAAAGCCATGCTGTGAAGTATCTAGCCCTTGAGTAGTTCCTAGGTGTGCGCTAAGCTGGATGTTCATAATTCTTTGATTTCATGGTCTTGGATCAGTTCGGCTAGCTCTAAACTATGCTTGACCAATGATTTGGCATTGATCAACAAGCAGTCAAAATCACTCCTCTTCACCTCCCCACTGATCCTGGTCCTCAGGGTCATGGCCTGAATTTGGCTCATCAGGATATCCAGGATATTTTCCTGGCAACCATGACAGACGTGAGGACCCCCTTGCATGCTCTCATCCAGCCACAGTGCCTTACAGCCTGTCTTTCTCCTCCCTGCATTCAGGCTGAGGAGTGTATTACGGCCATAAACCTTACGTGGCGAGCTGCCGGGGGCGCACAGCCAGGGGTCGGGGCGTGGGCGCGGGTCTGGCGCGGACGGGCGCAGACAGGCTTGCCTTTGGCACACCATTGGCGCTCCGCTGGCGCGCCCGCTGCGCGCGTCCGCTGCGCGGTCGCGCCAGCCCTGCTTTTGAAGTGTTGTGTGTTAAAATGCATAGAGCGCTCACCTTGGCCTAACCAAAGATGGTGGCCGTCCGGGCGAGCGCTGATAACAATCCCCCTTCCTATGCCTCAGATGGACGTGAAACACAGCCCCTAGGTATGCGCTTCAATAATGCAAATATCGGTGATTTAAATTCAATTAAACACAGATTCAGCAAAATTTTAAAACCTTTTTAAAATTCTACAATTCAGTTCCCCGCCGCCCCGAATCCCTGTTTGTGCAAATTTCGCAATAGCAGCAATGAAGTGAGCGAGCTAGTAACCTGCTCCCGGCTCAAGCCTCAGGAGCTATCAGGACTAGATCTTGGATTCAGTCCCGGGGTCTAAGCTGAAACCAGGTTAGCAAAAACGTTTTAGTTACTGTGATGAATTTCCCTGAATATAAAGCTATTTTAAAAGTTCACACTTAGAAACCTTTCAAGATGATTCTGACAATGTTATCCAATGGGAGGAAATTCAAGTTACAGGTAAAGTACGATCGCGTTACTTTTGCGCCCCAGCACTAGTCTCCTAGGGCCAGCACTGGGGGCTTAACTCAAAACAGGTAGGTAATTTCGTTTCAGTATTTCGTACGATTTCTAATGATTTTTAAAGAATGTTTGCAGTTTTCAAAAGTAGACACTTAGAAGAAATTTCATAGAAAAGCAGACAATGGGTTCCTATGGAGAAAATACAGGTTACTAGTAAACCCGCTAGGGATTACTTTTGCGGTTCAGTACTGGGCTGAAAGATACAGTACTGGCTTCTTCCCTGATCGCAGGTGAGTATTTTTGAATTCGGATTTTGGCTGATTTTATAGGAATATTTTCAGTTTTTGAAACTTCACACTCAAACTTCGAGTCAAAATGGGTCAATGTTATCCAATGGCAGTTAAGTGAATTACCGGTTTGCAGGTGAGTACTTGATTGGTAAAGTTATAGTTCTGGGCGTAGACTCAGGAGTCCCCCAGGGTCAGGTGAGTACTGTTAGTTCAGTCCCAGCGGCACAGGGGCGGCCGGGTGCAGAGGTAGGTAGGCCCAATGTTATCCAATGTGGGAAAGGGGGCCTTCAGTTGTTGGCTTCTGGCTAGCAGGCCACGCGGCTCTGGGAGCTGGGCTCCTGGTCACGTGCTCTGCGCAAGGGGGGAAGTAGGATAGGGCCAAGAGGTCACAGCCAGCGGCACTCGGGCGGCTGGGTGCAGGGTGCTTTTGAGCCATCGGGCGCTTAATGTTATCCAAAGAGGATCTTGAAAAATGAACAAAGGCTGCAGGGTCGGGGATGGTGACTCTCCAGGGGCAACCAGCACTTCCAGAGGTAAGTTGAGATGGCCAGGGCCCGGGATCGTGCTTCACCTCGCCTCCTCCACCTGAGGGGTGGAGTTGGCACAGGTTGGTACACCCCCCTTCCTGACGTAGTTTTTCCCGCCAGTCTTCCCGCCAGAGTGGGGTTAGGACTGGTGGGGGCTGGTTGCTGGGTACAGCAAATGGTCTGGAGAAGCTCTCAGAGGTGGTATGCCTTTGAAGCTTCCCCCTGTCTATCCTGGGGGAGGAGACATATCACCTTGCCCAGGATGTGCTTTGTTGCAGACCCAGGAGAGCGGGGGGCTCTCCACCCAGGGGTCCAGCAACATGTCTGCTGTGTGGCAGCCTCTGTTATGTTATGTTATGTTAAAGGTACCGTGCACGGTCACCAGACGGTTTCATGGCGCTCAAAACAGTTGCCGGGCAACAGGACAGCAGGGTAACCCAATAGGCTAACTGAAAGAGGTGACAGCCTCTGCAGCCACTCAGCCCAGACGTGGATTGTAGGTTTGGGTTTTGGAGGGCATCTCTGAGATGCCCTCTTGTGCATGTTACATTAAATCCCATACTGGCATCAGTGCAGGTTTAAGGTGCTGAGAAGTTTGATACCAAACTTGTCAGTCTTCAGTGTAGCCGTTATGGTGCTGTGGAGTTCACAATGACAACCTCCCAGCACAATATACTCTTAAATGGCATCACTGCACTTACAGTGCCCAGGAATGGCCCTGGGTACTGTATGGGCACAGGGCTCATGCACCTATGCCCTCACCTCTGGCATAGGGCACCCAGCTAAAGGGGTGACTGAGGTATGCCAGGGCGGTGGGTTCTGTGGGCATGGCACACAGGGATGTGTGCCATGTTGACTCTTGTTTTAGTTCTGTACCTAGGCACTCAGCCTGCAAAGGCAGTGTGTGGGTACCAGGGTTCAGGGCCCCTGAGGGTGACACAATCAGTGCTGCAGCCCTCAGGTCACCATGCCCTGGGTACCATTTACTAGGGGCTGGCAGGGGGCCAGAGATGCCAATTGGGTATTTTGTTTCAGCATAGTTTTTAGGGAAGGAACACAGGCCCTGGGTACCTGATTGCCAGGGACCCAGGGCACACTCAGTCAAAGCACATCAGCAGTTCAGACAAAAAGTGGGGGCATACCAAGGCAAGGAAGGTGGCACTTTCTCACACTGACACAGTCACTTCGCAAGGGATGGAGTCAGCCCCAAGCATTTAACTGTAGACCAAGGAGTGTACACAGTGTTCATATGCACACTCAAGAGATTAAAAGAGCCTTATTGCAGACCTCCAACCAATGTGTGGGATATGGCACTCTCCGCACTTCTATTCAGCACAAACGACAGCCCCTGGGACAGTTTAGTGCATCCTGGTGCTGCTCAATTTTCCAATCCAGATCTCCCATGTGCGTATGGTTGGCAGATGGAAAGGGAGTCTAGCAGAAGTATAGACGACAGATAGTGATTCCGTGGGAGGTGAACCAGTCTCCCACAGCGTCCCAAAATGACACAACCGGAGGACAGAAACCAGATCCCGTCCCACAACGAGTGTGGCGCAAGCGGGCCTCCGTGACGGTATCAGGGCGCAGTCGGGTAGGATGTCAGTCTCAGGGTCGGTGTAGAGGGTCCAACGGCGGCCACGAGACCAGGAAACCCCTTCCCTGAAGTCCGGCCAGCGACAGCGTTTCGGCCAAGAGGATCACGCCAGGGGGCTCTCCGCTCACCTCTTCATGCATGCAGCAGTGGAAACATAGGCCCGGTTCACATGTGGGTCCAGCCGAGACCAGGCACAGTGATGCCGCAGTGTTCACACTTCACTGTTGGGGAGAGGGCCGGCCCGGTATCAGCCAGAGGAGCCTGCTCTCAAGATCAGGGGGTGTTCCCATTCAAACCCCCAGACAGCACCTGTGATTCAGTTCTCAGTCAGGGAGAATGGCAGCCTCAGGGCGGCATGGATGGCTTGAGGGCGGCAGCAGGGTCAGGGGGTGCCCCCTCAAGGCCTTAGACATCGACAGTGGTCTGGCTCAACAGGACCGCGCCAGGGGCCTCCACTCACCTCTACAGCTATATTGTAGTGCAGGGCCAGTCCTGTTGTGAATGCGTGCTCTGCCGAGGCCTTCTACCGGATACAGCCCAGTGTCGGTGGTGATGCAGTTAGGCCACTGCTGCGTCCTCGCTTCACAGTCGGGTATAGGGCCAGTCTAGAACCAGGCGAGGGAGCCCGTTCACAGGAGTAGAAGGCGCCGCCATGGGAGTCCCAGTCAGCGCCGGCCATCTGATTGCCGGGGTCACACCAGGGAGTCCTCCGCCCTCCTCAAGCTCTCAAGCAGGCATCAATCGCAGACCCCGATTGGAGGTGTGTCCAGCCGATGTCTCCTGCCGTTACTGTCTGGGCTCCTTTGCAGCAGGAAGGGAGGTGTAAGGCTCGGGCTGGCCTCTGTACAGTCGTCGTAGGCCACTCCCCTAGGGCCGGTAGCACAGTAAGTTCATCGGATCTGCAAGGGGAGGCCACATCCAGCCACCTCGTTGTACCTTGCAGCCTGCCGGGAGGTTCGTCCAAGGCTTCCGTGGTCAAATCAGGGTTCGTAGGGTCTCCGCTCGGAACGAGTACTGACCACAGCACCCAGGTGTTAAAAGGGGAAGCAAATATCAGGAATTGCTCCCGGAGTTCATAGAAGTTGCTGGTTATAGCGGGTCCCGCACAAGAGCTCCGTCAGTGTGCCGCCTCCATGCTCGGAGTGACGAACGAGCCAATTCATCACACGTCACACTCCAAAAAGTCAAGAAATGTATGGCCGAAATAGAACACGAGAGACATCACCCAAGTCTGGAGCCCGTTGCACGAGAAAGCTGCACGAGTATCCATCTTGCCCAGGTACGCCATTGAAGATAATACAGATAACTGGCTGTAACACACACCAGTACTACAGGTAGAAATTCAACCCGACATTATCCAGAAACAAAACCTGATCCTACGATGTCCTACCATAATTTTATCCAGCCCTGAAGAAGACCTTGTACATAGTGATGGTCCCAATTTTTTAAGGTCGAAACGCGTCGGCATTTCTTAGTGGTCCAGAGTAAAAGAAGATTCAAAGGGACGCTGTTTGACTCAGCCAGTAGAGCCGGATTGATCGGACTCACATAGCTAAAGTGCTAAATAGTCTCTGGCCCCTATCAGGACCCTAAATATAGACATGTGCCTAGAACAGAGCAGGATCTTGTTCTGGCACGGTTAAAAGGAGGACACTTCAATAATCACAACTAGGATATATGAGAAAATCGTATCTATTATTGATTTGCGTATTACTGTTCTAATGATATTTTTTCATTTAGTATGTATGAATGTTTTAATAATGTTCGTCATTGTACAGCAAATTTATGTTATGTATATATGTATCATGTGTGATGCTCACCAGGAAATATATATGAGTTTTTTTAATGCACTAGGTGAAGGGAAACTTAAATGTTAAAAAGCTTTTTTGAAAAAGCTAAAAAATACTTATCGAGAAACCACAGAGTCAATAAAATGGACTTCTGTGATTGAAAATATATTGTGATTGATGGTGTCAGAGGTAAAACTGTTGTTGATATATTTGATATTAGATTCTGGCCTCTGATCTCCTTAAATTAATCTTTCCCCTTAGTTTGATGTCGTTGCTCGGCAGTTAGCCACGCCCCCCAAGCATGTGACTCTGTAAGTCATTATTTTAAACATGCATCACACACAGTATAAGATATACTGCTACAAAATGCACAAAATGTTTTAAGACAATGGTGATTCCAAAATAGGGATTTTAGTAATGCCCAGACTGCATGTAATGCATTTTTTTTAATATATATCTGTCCCCTTAAAAGCATGCATTTCACAGCTCGGCAGGTAACTCCCTTGCATTACCACTCCACTCAAAAAGAATAAATATTTGTCATCACAAAGCTTCAAGTGTGTCCATCAATTAAAGAAAGTACCAGCTCCCAAGCACCTTTTACATTTGTAGATTGACCAGCTGCGCACATCTGCATTGCTTTTAGGCAAGCAGGCAGCCTCGCAAGAAGGGTTCTTTTTTGTTTAGCTGTCTGCCCGCCTTCGTTTCACAGCACATAAGACTCCCTTAATGACACTCTAGCTGAAGCATTTAAGCTATTTGAATTAACTGTCTGTCTCTTCTTACAAAAAGTAGGGGAACGTTTTTTCATAAATTACTAAAGTATGGGCACGTCGTACCTCTCTGTTTTTCAGGCTTCTGTAGGCTACCACTCAGGCTGCTCTACTTCCTTGGTTTTTTAGACATAAGGGTTCTCAGGGAATTCAATTATGTTTTGGAATTAGGGTTACCTTTTAATGCAGCCATTGTGGAAGTCATTACCAAGCTTATTATAATCTGTCTTTATTTCCTCAAGGTGTAGTAATTATAGAATTGCGATAATTCTGCACACAGGTTTATGGTTGTCTTGGTAGGTTGCCTGAGAGTTTTTGTATCAGACCGTGAGGAAGGCATACTGCTTTGGTACATCCTTAATGGGCGAGGGATAGGACGAGGAAGGAGATGAGGAGGTAATGTCTAGATTGCTTGCTGGTAATCTTCATTACTCAGATTCTTCCTTCCTCGTCCCATTACTTATGCATGAGAGCCTTCATAAACACTCTGATAAAGGGCCTTGTAAATCAGGATATGCCTTCGGATGCAGTGAAGTTTATAAGAGGATGACTGACGTCATCCACGGAAATAAAGAAGAGCTAGTGAAATGGTGACTGTTTAGAGGGTGGAGTATAAATCCTCAATGAGTATGAAATGGTACGAGAAAGGAGAAGAGGAGGTATGATCCGGTCCACATCGGACGGTGAGTGTGACAGACCAGAGGAAGGTGGTCACGATCCAAATGAAACCTCGGAAATGTAAACAGACAAAAAAAAATATTTATTGATACACCAGTGAATGCCATGGCGGCCATGCGTATTAGTGGTTATTTTAGAAACCTTTGCTGACCATGACAAAAATGAAAATATGTGCACATGGACACACCAAACAAAAAGACATTTGTGAACAAGATACAGCGCAGCAACCCATCAAATACAGAAATCGTTGTCACCTGCAGAGAAACTAGACTTCTGTTAAGCTGTTTCTTGTCAGAAAACCTCCAACTTATCAGAAGATTTAAAGGACTTGAGTGATTAGTTCAGGAGCGTAACTCAATAACGTGGTCTTCGATAAATCTTTCAACCTGCTCCAGTACAGGGCAATCCATGGCTGTGAAAAGGCAGAAGCTAAACCATCCAACAGGAAAAAACAGGTTTCTACTTCAACTGGTCCACACCATGAATAGCCAGGCAAAAACCTGAAACAGCATGAGCAGACGCACATATGTACAGATATGTGCTTTGAAGTTATGTCATATAGGGGGAAAGCCCTGTTTCTCCACTAATTAACTACATCAAAGCAGAAATAAATGGTTTCCTGTTGTTCTTTAAGGTAGACCTCAATTCAGGGTACCATCAATTGGAACTGTAAACTGAGATATCATTACCTTCCTGACTCATGCAGAACTCAGGACCTGACTGATTGATTGATTGATACAGCATTAGTATTGAATATGGCATCCCAGTGCTTTCATATGGAACTGCTTACCCTGTTTAAGTGAAAATTGCTTTTGGGGGTTTTACACTATAAGGACTTGTTTAACATTAAACTTTCACATGTCCTGTTTTTAAATGCACATACCTTGCCTTATGTGTAGTAAGGCGTAATTGGGGATGACTTAGAGATGTTTAAAAGAAAGGTTTAGGCCTGTCAAAAGAGGTTATTTGACAGGTCAAATTTGCAGAGAAAACCTGCAGAGCTAGGCTGTTGGCAGTATATATTATGCTCCAATAGGTCTCTTTCTTTTGTCTTGCATGACATTTGTACGTCAATGATGCCCTTTGCATTACATTTTCACATTAGAGCTGGTCAAATTCATTTCATGCAATTTTGTGACAATTGTGTGTATTTTTCATGAATATTATGCATGTTTCACAAGGAAATGTTGTTCCCACAAAGATGTATTACAAACCTGTATTTATTTCTAAAAACAAGGAAATTACAGTAAGGTTACTTGGAAAATAGTAATTTAGGATTCAGGTCTGACATCAGAACTTAAATTGTGCTTCTGTCAAGGAGGTATGGTCTTCCGAAATTTAGTGATCACTGGTGCATATCAGTATTGGCTCGTCTACACTTCACTGCCATGTACAGCAAGGTAATCATCACAATCCATCATGGAGTCCACACAAGAATGCCAGTGTCTCTTGTTATGTTATGTATATTTATCCTGGCACTCAGCAAGTGTGTGTGCATATCCCCGGTGATAAGATGATTAATTGAAAATCCAAGTCTTCAGCTTATTGCAAAATTCCGCAAGAGAGAAGGGGGCTTTAATGTTGAGTGGGTGGGCATTCCAAACTTTAGGAAAGATGTAAGAGAACACCTTTTCATCTGGTTCTGCTTATGTGTGGGATGAGTGCGAGTAAGAGTCCTTCGGAGTCGGGGTGTCTGAAGGAAGGAGATGCAAAGGTTCAGGTAGGTGGGCCTTAGTTGTGTAGTGCCTTGAATGTATGTGTGTAGAGTTTGAAATGAGCATGTTTGTGTAATGGGAACAAGTTTTGCTCTCTGAGGTGGGTATGATGTGAGTTCTTTGTGGGAGGTTGAAGATAGGTCTGGCTGCCGAGTTCTGGATGGTTTGTACTTTTCTAATGAGTTGCTTGGTGATCCTAGCGAAGATGGTGTTCCCGTAGTCCAACTTGTTGGTGAGTGACAGTTTTTTTAGTGTTGCTTCGGGGCCATTTGAAGATCTTCTTCACCATATTCAGGGTCTGGAAGCAGAATGCTTTGATGATGTTAACTTGCATGGTCATGTTCTGTCTGTCCATGATTATTACGAACTTGCTGGTGTGGGTACTTGGTGTGGGCCCGAGTTCGGCTGCCACCAATTGGAGTCCCAAAGTGAGGTGTTCTTGAGCAAGATCACTACTTCTGTCATGTCGGTGTGCAGCTTCAGACAGTTGGTTTTTTATCCAGTTAGAAACTTCGGTCATGCAGGCAGTCCACTTGTTTCTTGTACTGGTGGTCTTTTCTGAGAGGGAGAGTATAAGTTGTGTGTCGTAGGTGTAGGAGAGGATGTTGATGTTGAGTATGTTTTGAAGACGGTGAGGATGAGCAATGAACTTCAGGCACTCCGCTGATGGGTTTGTAGGCCTCCAAGGATTAAGGTCCAGGCTGACAACTTGTGTTCTATCTATTACAAAGGAGCTGATCTGGTGGAGAGGGGGTCCGTCGATGCCAATCTCATGCAGTCGCCTGATGCGGATTGGGTGTGAAGCTATGTCAAATGCTGCAGAGAGTTCCAGGAGAATGAGGGATGCCGCATCTCTTCTGACGAGGTTCATGCGGCTGTCGTCTGTGGCAGCAATGAGTGCTGATTCTGTACTGTTGTTAGGACCGATTCTAGACTTTTAGTTGCCTTCGTGAGTTATTGGTTGATTCATTTCTCTAGGTCCTTTGCCAAGTATAGCAGGATGGAGATATGGCTGTATTTGTAAAGTGTGGCTGGGTAAGCCAATAGTTTCTTCAGCAGGGCCATGGCTGTGGCATGTTTCCAGGTGTCTGGTACGGTGGCTGATTGGATGGAGGTATTGAAGAAGGGTGTAAATGCTTCGATGTTCGGTAGGAGCCCTTTGGTGAAGGCTTGCTGGGGCAAGGGTCAAATCAGGCCTGAGTGGATGATCTTCATGGTAGCAGGGATTTCTACAATGGTGATGGTGGGCCACAGAGCGAGGTTTCATTTTTCAACCCTGATAGGAAGTTGATTTTTTACAGTGATGTGTTCCAGTTGAGGGTAAGCACAGCTGTATATGGAGGTGATTTTGTTACAGAAGCATTCTGAGACCTTGTTGCAAAGATCTTGTGAGGAATGATATTTTGCTGGAGGTGGCAGGAGGCACAGTGAAGTTTTTGATCTTGAAATTCCATATCGGAGTGCTTCTTTTTTTTGTCTTCTGGATCCCTACGACTGATGTTGTTTTGTTTGTTTTATTTCATCAAAGATTGTTTTGATCCCTGAAGTATCTCAAGGTACACCTCATGGTTTTGACCTACTTAAGGTGATACCTGGTTTTGAAATAGAATGTCATTCTTATGCAGCGACGCCCAGATCTATCCCTGGTTTTCAGCGGAGAGTAATTGAATTGTACAGTAAGATGTTTTTGCTTCAAATCAATGATGGAAAAGCAATGGATACATTTTTATTCCCGGGAAAATACAATCCAGAGTTCTGCCTCTCACATCCTGCACTAGTTTTCATAGGGCTATTTCTCCAGAGTTGAAGTGCTGCAGAGCAATTCTTTGGCTCTCCTTGAAGGATCTGACATTGATTAAGATCAAACTACCAAATGACTCCTTCTCTTTGGTACTCGCTAGCTCAAAGAAAGTGAGTTTCCTACATTCTATAAAGCAATCTGGTCTCCTCCATTAATGGTCAGATGTTTGTGTCAGGTTCAAAATAAATCTCAAAGATTATTAGTAAAAGGCCTTCTCATTTGGAGCAACCATCGCCATCTAATTGGCAATACTAATAGTTGTGCTCTTTATATGACAGTGAAGGTGCAGCTGCTGTCCTGTGAATGGCACAAGCGATTTGAGCCCAGAATATGTTAAGCACATTTTGTATGCGACACAACTGTTCAGCTCACTCACTCAATTTAATGCATATTACAGAGTTGACTAATAACAACACTTGGTAATTACAAGAATTTATAGGGCTTTGGAAATAAAAATGTGTGGTAGTTATCTCTATTTACATGTAAATATAAACAGTTTGGCTGCGGGCCTGTAGTTTAGTGCCTGTCACTTTTCAGTGTCTAGCTGCAGGCTTCAGATAAAGAGTCTCTGGGTGCATTTTCCATCCAAATATTGATACAAGGGTAAACTGTTTACCAATTACAAACGTGTTTCATCCTGTTTGAGCATTGTGTGCGTGATATTATTTGCATGGTTTGTGAGTAATGGAGCTTGAAGGCTGGCTGATGCCAATTGCAAGGCTTCGGAGAGTGAAGAATGGGAATAAATCCACGGTATTGTGCAGCAGAGTAGAGGCATTCTCTTGCCTGGTCTA
Source organism: Lissotriton helveticus (assembly GCF_964261635.1). NCBI lineage: Eukaryota > Metazoa > Chordata > Amphibia > Caudata > Salamandridae > Lissotriton > Lissotriton helveticus. The sequence goes on from NC_136065.1 coordinate 1,357,702,446, forward strand.
CACAGAGTCCTGCATAGCCCACAAGGTATGGAGTAATGTATTCAGGGATTTCACATGGGTCAAGGCAGAAGCTAACTCTCTGGGGCATATTACCAAGCCGCAGCGATATTTATCGCTGGCCGCCCTCAGCATGAAAATGTTTATCGCCGGCTATCGCTGATAATTATCGCCATGCTAGCGCTGTATTAACAACGCATAGCGCAATGGCGATAATTATCCCAGCAATAGCGGTATTTTCCATGGAACATCGCTGGTTTTTCAGCGATGTTCCATTGAAAACGGAGATAACCTTGCTGATACCATGCTGTGGTCGTATTAGCATAATCCACCCCAATGTTAAGTATAGCAAAGTCAGCATTTTAGCAGATGTTAGTTTTTGGCGAAAACCGCGGTTTTCGCCAAAAACGAACGTCTGCTAAAATGCGTGGGCAACCTTGTAAAATATCGCAATGTACATTTAGCGATATTTTACAAGGTAGTCCGTCAGGGGTACGCCCAGTGATGCATACTTTGCATCTCATAAGAGATGCAAAGCGAGGCTTCGGGAAAAAGAGTGCTAACATGCGCTAATGCATGTTAACACCACCTTATAAATAGGGCAATGAAAATATCGCCGCTTTAGCTGCAAAAAGTGCCGCTAAAGTGGCGACAATGCCCTTGTTAATATGCCCCTGGGTGTGGAAAACATCCCTCTGGGTAGCTCATTTTAGCTTTATTAGTTATAAAGACATCTCAGGGTAATAGAGTCTTTTGAACTTGGTCACATAAATTGCATAAAACAGAAATCTCTCAAAGAGGCTCTATCATCACAGACATGATTCACCTGTGTGATGTCATGTATGTGCTGTGTAAGGTGACTGACTCAGTTGCAGCCCTACTAGCCTTTCATAGATAATGTCCTGGTATTTCGCTCATCTTCTCCACAGACGAGTCCACACATATACATTGGTGATCTGAATATAAAACTGAGGTCCAATTTTCAAAGAAATATGTATTGAATAAGGGTACTGGCTTGAACAGTTTTCCACATCCCTTGTACTGTGCTTAGCTGTTAACTATTTTTTTGTGGTGAATATGCTAAGTTTCGCTGACTTTGCAACTTTTCACACCCCTAGAATATAACACTCATGCCCAGTTCAAGAAGGTGAGGAACTCAAATCTAATGAGCGCGACTGTATACTAAATTACAAGACTTGCATTCAGTGAATGAAATCGTGCTCCAGGTAGTTAGATTAATGGTTAAGAAAGGTCTCCTCATTGAGACATGAGACCCGCGCCCTCTTAGTGTGGCTCTACTTGATCCACTCATCTTGCTTTCTATCTCTGATGCCCTTCCTTCAGCCAAGTGTGCTGGCAACAGACAGTTTCAGCTCTATGTCAGAGCTCATGTCAATATAACGCCAACAACATAGAGTGAAGGGCGTCTAGTCAGCCACATTTCAGCAATTGGTTAGTTTGAGTGAGCTCCCTTCAGGGATTGGCCACATTGGTTGTCCAACACGTTTTGAATCAGCCCATTGTTGAATATGTATTTTATCTTGTGTTGGCAAATATGTTTTCTATTTCCATGGATGTACGTCACTCCCTGTCATCCCCGAATGTTCGGGGACTACATATGTGACGTCACCGCTGTCATCTGGCAGATGCTGTGTCCGCTCTGCCAGTGACTGCGTCCCTTCTTCTGGCTCCCCGTGGGCCCTTTTACTTTGTCAATAAAAGTATTTCTTACTTCACTTGTAACGCTTATCTTGCTTATTGACTTCCCCACAACAATTGGCGACGAGGACGGGGATACGACATGGGCCCACGGGTAATGGATATTTCACGAGAACAATCGCGGTACTGAATGAAGAGTCCACCGCGGAGAATTCGGTAAATGAAAATGAAGGGATGCGGAAATTAACAATAAAGAACCTGAAGTAAGTGCATCGTGAGACTTGACTTGTGAGGTAAAGGCTGCCGGCGTAAGCGCGATGTGGAATCCTGTCAGCTGTGTCGCGTGAGGCATGCTGGGAACGGAAGGCTTGGCATCTATGTAACCATTGGATGCTAGCCGTAAACGTCAGCGAGCGTCAAAAGCGTGCGGCCATTTTTAAAAGAAAAATTACCACAGAATAAACACGGTGCCTATACATTTAATATAGAGCGCGAGTGACGGCAAAAGCGGCGATTTGAACATTGCAAAATTAACGCGCTTAACCAATTCTTTAAGAGGAAATAAAGTGTGAATATAATACACAACATTGGTCTACTGAACAAGAGCGAGCATTCAAAGCAGTAAAAGAAGAAATAGCGGGCGCTCCCGCTCTAAAACCTTATGATTCTGAACTAGAAAATGTAGTCACAGTTGATGCAAGTGCCAAAGGGATTGGAGCTGTATTCTGTCAGCTTCAAGGTAACAGAGAAAACACTATCGCGTTCATATCTAGGAGGTTGAATGAAACTGAAAAGAATTATAGTACCATTGAACGCAAAACGCTGGCATGTGTCTGGGCTGTGCAGAAATTAAAAGACTATTTATGGGGCAAAAGGTTCACTTTAGTCACAGATCATAAACCGTTGGTTTACATGATGGATGGTGAGGGTCGTGGAAATGGCAGGGCAAGTTCAAGATTGATAAGGCTACTCTCGAAACTTCAAGAGTATAACTTTGGAATAAGGCACATAAAAGGTGGTAAGAACTGTAGAGCTGACTGTCTGTCCCGCCTACCAGTGAGTGGTCAAACAGAAGAATCACTCGATGACACTGAGTGCGTGGTGGCATGGGTGGATGCTACTGCCATGTGTAAAGGATCCATTACAGAAGATGAATGGCTAGAAAACATGGAAAGAGATTCAATTTTGTTAAATGGAATGAACCATGTGAAATATAAATGGCCTCCGATCAGAAATGTGCACTGCGAATTGAAAAGTAACCTGCAGGTAAATGATGAACTGACCATTGAGTGCGGTTTTCTGAAAAGAGGTGAATTGTTTGTACCGCCAGCAGGTTTAAGACAGAAAATAATTACATTGGCACATAAAGGTCACCCAGGTAGCACTGCCACAAGGAACGTTCTGAGGATGCATTATTGGTGGCCAGGTGTAGATAAAGAAATTAAGGACTACATTGACAAGTGTGAACAACGCCTAAGATCCGACAAGCACTGGAAAATCTCTAAGAATGAATTGCAGATTGTGGAAATACCTAATGGTCCATGGACAAAAGTTGCGATCGATTTTGCTGGACCTTTTCATATATTGCAAGATGACTGTAAAAACTTAATTGTACTAACTGATTATTACTCGAAATGGATATACTATAAATTTGTGAGTACAGTGACAACAGACGTGGTGATAACATTTTTGGAGAAAATTTTTGCAAGCGAAGGGCAGCCAAAAATCTTAGTCTCAGACAATGGGGATCAATTAATTTCGCAAAAAATGACCGAGTTCCTATCAAACGCAGGGATCAAACAGGAAAAGACGCCCTTATATAGCCCTAAAAGTAATGGTCAGGTGGAGAGAGTAAACAAATTCATTAAAGAAGGCATCCAGTCGGCTGTTGCATCAAAGATTAGTGTGAAGGAGTTCATACGGGAGAAAATAAATGCGTACAATAATACGCCCAATGAAACGACAAAACATACGCCATTTTACCTGATGAGGGGTAGAAAATGTAACTCTATACTTACACCTAAATTCAGCAAATGGTATAAAGATGAAGTCACTTCTGATTAAATAAATGACAATGACATCAGAGTAAAAGAGCGTATTGTGAACAAACAGGAGAAGACCAAGAGATATTCAGATATGGTAAATAGAGTCAGAGAGAAGAGTGTAAAACCAGGTGATTGGGTTTTGATAAAGAAACCTAGCATGGTATCAAAGGGGAGACAAAGTTCAGTAATCCTGGGAAAGTGTGTGAAGCAACTGGTGGAGCTGTTCTTATTGAAGGAAAAGGATGGTGGAGCAAAGATGACATAATAACATTTAAAAAAGGGCAGGAAAAGATAATAATGAGAAACATGGATGAAAAGAGAAAAGTCTGGACAAGAGTGTACTTGAGTGGGAAAATGTCTCTGAAAACCAAAGCTATTCAAATGTAGATGATAGCATCAACATATCCATGAATAATGGCAAGAGAGCAGGGGGTTCTATGATAGAGACAGGTGCCAAAGAAACTGACAATGACAGCTTTGTGGTGGTACGGTCCTGTGAGCGGGATAAACCCCATTGCGATTTAATGACAGACAGTAAGTGCCCCAATATCTCTGATGTTCAGTCTAAGTCAGGAAGAGCTGTCAGGATGCCTAAACGCTTTGAGGACTACGTGATGGATTGAAAGTGTTTTGTTCATGCATATCCTTCATGTGTCAGTTTGGGGGAAAAGGGAGATGTTGAATATGTATTTTATCTTGTGTTGGCAAATAGGTTTTCTATTTCCATGGATGTACGTCACTCCCTGTTATCCCCGAATGTTCGGAGACTACATATGTGACGTCACCGCTGTCATCTGGCAGATGCTGTGTCCGCTCTGCCAGTGACTGCGTCCCTTCTTCTGGCTCCCCGTGGGCCCTTTTACTTTGTCAATAAAAGTATTTCTTACTTCACTTCTAACGCTTATCTTGCTTACTGACTTCCCCACAACACCCATTACCTTTTGCGAATGTTTGTTTCCCACCGTTAGCATTGGTTAATCAATCAATAAAGTAGTTCCTTCTATGTCACTCTGGCTTTCATGTTAACAGCAGAGCACCCAGCAGCTCTCCTAGTGCTCACTTTGTAGAGTTTTACACTCGCTTGATGAGCACTGCTACCAGTCTCACTGCCCAGCCATGGTTCCAGGTGGCTTCTCGGTTGCTCTGCCAGGTCTCTTATTTAATGTACAGAGTGGCCGGTGAATTCCCAGATGCTCATTCAAGGTCACTCTGTTCCCACTGTATGCTGGTGATCCACCCTCACTCTGTGAGCTGCCACTGACAGT